>NC_133972.1:86283447-87533447 GCF_047716275.1 Strix uralensis | reverse complement strand
AAACAACAGGTGGTGAACTGACCACAACCCCCATCCCCTACTCCCCTGTGCTGCTGGGGGGAAAGGAGGTAGAGAAACTGGGAGTAAAGCTGAGCCCAGGAAGAAGTGAGGGGCGAGGGAAGGTGTTTTTAAGATTTTGTTGTATTTCTCATTATCCTACTCTGATTTGATTGGTAAATTAGTGGTGGTGGTGTTCAAATTAAACTGATATTCTTTCTTCCCAAGTCGAGTCTGTCTTTTGCCTGGGACCATATCTGATGAATCATCCTTCCCTGTCCTTTTCTTGATACCCGAGCCTTTTGTTATAATTTCTCCTTCCCATCCCACTGCAGGGAGGAGTGAGTGAGTGGCTGTGAGGTGCTCAGTTGCCTTCTGGGCTAAAACAACAATACCCCACAATATTTTCATTACTTGTCCCCTCTTTCTACTTTATCTCAAATGCTATGCAGAATCTATATATTACATATTGAAAGATTTAAAACCATTCTAGCTCTTAGTTATCAAAAGTCAAGTTAAATGGAGAATTGTCAGAGGAGATTTGTTCTTAGCCTGGTATGGTTTAATACCTTTATTAGTAGCTTGGAGGAAAAAAATGGAAAATTGTTGTTAATAAAATTTTCCTGTGACTTACTATTATTTCAGTGGCATAAAGAAACAGAAATTCAGCAAAAGGCTTGCTATAGGAAAAAGCAGTGTTTGTAATAATTACATTGTGAGAAGCTGTATAGTTGGAAGTAATGATGCTGAAATTAATAATGATGAAAAACTACTTGAATTTAACCTTCCAGTGATGTGTTGTTTCTGAGATAAATCTGTCTTAGCTACCTAAGCAGGGGAACAACAGTTCCTATATATAATGGTAAGAGAGGTTGGTTTCTCCACAAGCACTGTATTAAGTTGTAAAAGCTGTATTTTTAAATTTAGTAAGCTGAAACTAGCAAAGAAGCTGTAAAATTGATGAAACTAAATGAATATCAATGAAACAATGGATCTCACTCAAGTTTATTAAAGAGAAAATGTAGTAGACTTTATCATTGTTTAGAAAGTATATAAACGTGAAGGTCATAATTTGTGATGATAGGGACCTGTTTAATCTGGCAGACAAGTGCAGTTACAAGACGAAGCCATTTAAGCATTGAAAGAAAGTATATGTCTAACTGCAAGGGCAATTAAGCTTTGAAATGACTTATCGGCAGAAAGGACTATCTGTTATTTGGAAATATTTTGATCAGCAGTAGGTCTTTTTTTGAAAGGGATATTCCATCACAACAAAAATGTGTGAGATCCTCATGGAGAAATTCTATGTCCTGTGTAAGGAAGAACTCAGTTTTGCAAGCTTAACTCAGCCTCATGGTTTGACTACTACATCTATCTCTAAGTAGCTAGGTTTCAAGTCCAATGTGGTTAGTTTATACACCTAACATTCCCACTGTTTTCTGTAGGAAGTTTCTGTGATTGTGCTACTTTGATTTCCCTTAAGCAGAGCTCTTCAAAAACAGCTGTAAATTCAGTGAGGCTGATTCTGTAGCAGAACCACAAATGCGTAAACAGAGATGCATGGGAGTTCATCTAAACAGTCTAAATGGCCACTCCTCCCAATGCCCTCTCTGTCTGTAACAGACTCTGGTTTATTTCCTTCAGTATATTGTGTTCTGTTAAAAGATTGTGACTTGGCAGCAGGGAGGAATTGGCTTGCTTCGCTCTTTCTTGTTTCTTGAAATGTGGGTTGAGTGGAAGCCTTTGCAGGGAAAAGAGATGGCAACTGAGCATGCCATTTGAGCAAGCAGAGAAGGACTGATGTGGCAAACATGGGAGTCTGCAGTTCGGAAAGCCTGAACATCCTCAAAGAGGAGTGGGAGGACAGGATTCACAGCTTACAAAATGCCATTTCTTAGAAGGCACTGTGAAGGGTTTCTTGCTACTGAAGAAGAGGCTGAATGTCACCATACTAAGACTGGGACTGAAGGAAAAGGACCACATTACAGTGATAAAGTGATAGAAAGTGTGAAAGAAGACTTGTGTTAATCTGTTTTGTTTTGTCCACTGTAGGTGAATTTTTCCCTTTTGAAAAACATTATTGTTCTAATTTTTTTGTCCATGTTTTGCACCTTTTTTTGTTATCCTTGGTTAAAAAAAAAAAGAAGATTGAAGATCTATCTTAAAGATCAGGTTGATGTGTGATCCTGGGATTGCTGGGTGTTACTGCAACAAGTACAATGATAGCTGGTAATTCTATGAACTTTGTTATTCTGGAAATAGCATATCTTTTCTGAGGGGAAAAGCCAATCAACCAGTATTTAGAGGACCAAAAGTAATACGTTTTATGTCTACAGTTGGGGAAGTAGTTTCTTGAGCTTTTGCTGTTGCAGGCCAGCTTTGAACTGAAAATATGAATTTGCCTTCCAGTTAGATGTCAGTATGGAGGAGAAGCCATCACCATCTCCATAAGTCTTAAAAAGCAGTGGGACTCAGTTCTGTTTTCATCTCTCTTTGATACAGGAATAGTGAGAAGGAAAACGGAGTTGCCTTTTTGTCAGTCAATATCTTTTTTCCAGTTATATTTTCAGTATGATGTTTAATTCAGTGATAATGCTGAAATTAAATTATTTTTAATGGCTACACATAGCAAAGGCCTTGAAAGAATCACAAACATAACTGAAAAGATTCTGTTATGCTCAGGATAAGAGATGTATCTTCTTTTACACCAAGAAACGGAAAAATAAACATGGAGATGAAAGATCAGCAAGGAGCTGTATAGACAATCATGTTATTCCCCTTTCTTTGGATATACGTGACAACTCATTTTTCCCATCTGGGATACTGATACGTACAGTATGCAAATGTATCATTTACTCAACTTTTCACTTAAAAATTAAACAGCTTGGCAATGTTTGAGGTGGATAATGTACAATAAAGGGTATAGCTGTAAGCGCCAGACCCCATTGCAGCTTATTAGCAGAGCTGCATCCTCAGTAGACTTGCAAGAATTTGGAGAGAATGACTACTGGCAAGTGAAGCCTTATTGTTGAATGAGCAGCCACTGTAATGAGTCCAGAAAGGCTGTGCTTAGCACAGCCTCTGGTGTGGCTCACATTGATTGAATTGTAAATTAAGCTGGTGTAAAACTGCAATGTATACATGCAATGGTGTATTATATAGGTTTTTTTTAATGTGACTGAAAATAACAACAGAAAAAAAAAAAACGAAAACAATTTTGTTATTAACTACAGTGAATTGATTTATTAACACAAAACAGAAGAGCTTGCTGGAGTCTTAAATTTTTATAGTTTCTTTTTAAATATCTTGTAAAATTTTTAAAAAATCAATATTGGAATGGTATGTTTTGAGACAGTTTATGGATATTTGAACTACAGCAGTTTTGAAAATCACAAGGTAATTTATAAAAGGTCTCCAGTGAGCCACTTGAATGAGTACATTCTGGATTTGATCCCAGATATGCAAATGTATGTAGGCTTCTAACTCTCACCAATTTTAAAATAAGGATCTAAAATTGGAAGAAGATGGGTCTGCTTCTTATTTTGCGCAGGTGAATTTGGCTGATTAATTCTTCATGTACTATGAAAGTGAAGGAGTCTTGTCTTTAGGCTGTGGAGTAATATCAGAACAAGGTCTGATATTATAGTAGTCACTGTAGTAACTGTAAGTCCTCTTCCTCTATCCTTTCAGTTGTGGGCAGCAACATTGGAAGAAACAGACAGACCCAGTCTATTAATACATGGCTCTGTGGCTGGTGTCACTGACAGTGTTTTGGGTTTTTTAATAATGAGATGGTCTACACAGCACCAGGCCTGCTGGCATTGGATTGGATTCACATTTCTCAAGGGAGGAAGAGGGTCTTAGTTCACGAGCTAGTGGGTCTCATTGACAGAGCTTTAAACTCAACTTGAAGGGGCAGGGGGACAATATCAGGCTTGCCCATGACAAGCGGTGGGATGACACGTCAGTGCTAGTGAGGGCCCTCAGCCTGTGTTTCGGAGATGTGCTGGGTACACTACAGCACACTTGAAGTCTTATAGAGATGAGCCAGGAACTGCTGAGATAATAGGAGCCAATGGGGAAACCACAGTGAAATACATCAAAGGAATTAAGGGGTGCTCCTCTAATAAGCTAACATGTCCAACCCAGCTGAAGTGCCTCTACACCAATGCACACAGCTTGGGCAACAAACAGGAGGAGTTGGAAGCCACTGTGCTGCTGGAAAGCTATGACCTAGCTGCCATTACTGAAACTTGATGGAACAAATCCCATGAGTGGGGTGTGGCTATCAATGGCTACAGACTGTTCAGAAGGGACAGGAGAGGAAGAAGGGATGAGGGGGTTGCCCCCTACATCAAGAAATGGATAGACTGTGAAAAGCTGTCTCTGAAGAATAGCCACGAGCAGGTTTAAAGCTTATGGGTAAGAATTAGAGACTGAGGCAACAAAGGGAACCTTGTGATTGGTGTCTACTACAGGCTGCCTGATCAAGGAGAGCCTATTGATGAAGCCTTCTTACTCCAGCTACAGGAGGCATTCTGCTTTCAGGCTCTCATCCTGCTGGAGAACTTCAACCACCCCAATATCTGCTGGAAAAGTAGTACAAGGAGCTGTAGCGAATCCAGGAGACTCCTGGAGTGCATTGAGGATAACTTCTTAAACCAGGTAATAGACAGCCCTACCAGAGGGGATGCAACACTCAACCTGATGGTCACCAACACAAGTGAGCTGATCAGTGACATCAAGACTGGAGACAGCCCGGGCTGCGGTGATAATGCGCTGGTGGAGCTCATAGTCCTGAGGGTTATGGGTCAGGTGAAGAATAAAGTCAGGACCCTGAATTTTAGGAAAGCAAAATTCCAGCTGTTCAAGGAGTTAGTCAATAGGACACTGGGAAACTGCCCTCAGGGACAAGGGAGCAGAACAGAGTTGGCAAATAAGGATGTTTATTTCATAGATTGCAAGAGGTCTCAATCCCCAGGTGTAAGAAATGAAGACAAGAGACTGATTCAAGACTTGCTGGTCAAACTAAAAGGCAAGAATGAAATGCACAGGCAGTAGAAACAGGGACAGGTACCCTGTGAAGTATATAGGGACACTGCCCAGTTGTGTAGGTAAAAGAAAGCATATACCCCCTGATGACATGACTGGCAAACTGGTAAAAAAGGATGAGAAGGCTGAAGCACTCAACAACTTTTTTCCTCAGTCTTCACTGGCAACCTCTCTTCCCACACCTCTTGAGTGGATGGACTGGAAAACAGGGACTGAGGGAGCAAAGTCCTTTCTGCTGTAAGCGAAGATCAGGTTTGTGACCACCTGAGGAACCTGAACATACATAAGTCTATGGGACTTGATGAGATTATCCCAGAGTCCTGAGGGAATTCGCTGATGTAGCTGCCAAGGCACTTTCCATGATATTTGCAGTCAGGTGAAGTCCCTGGTGTCTGGAAAAGGGGAAACATTGCACCCATTTTTAAAAAAGGGTAGACAGGAGGACTCTGGGAACTACTGACCTGTCAGCCTCACCTCTGCCTGGGAAGATGATGGAACAGATCCTCCTAGAAGCTATGCTAAGGTGCACGGAGGACAGGGAGGTGATTCAAGACAGCCAGCATGGCTTCACCAAGGCCAAGTCTTGTCTGACCAACCTAGTGGTCTTCTGTGATGGATTGACTGCATCAGTGGACAAGGGAAGAGCTACAGATGTCATCTATCTGGACTTCTGTAAGGCCGTTGACACCGTCCCCCGCAACGTCCTTCTCTCTAAATTGAAGAGACATGGATTTGATGGAAGGACTGTTTGGTGGATGAGGAATTGATCAGATGGTCACATCCAGAGGGTAGTGGTCAATGTCTCAATACCCATATGGATATTGGTGACAAGTGGTGTTTCTCAGGGGTCCATACTGGGACCGGTATGGTTTAATATCTTCATCAGTGACATAGACAGTGGGATCGAGTGCACCCACATGAAATTTGCAGATGACATCAAGATGAGTGGTGCAGTTGACATGCCTGAGGGATGAGATGCCATTCAGAGGGACCTGGACAAGCTCGAGAAGTGGGCCCATGTGAACCTTATGAAGTTCAACAAGGCCAAGTGCAAGGTCCTGCACCTGGGTTGGGGAAACCCCCAGTATCAATACAGACTGGGGGATGAAGGGATTGAGAACAGCCCTGTTGAGCACTTGGGGGTACTGGTGGATGAAAAGCTGGACATGAACTGGCAATGTGTGCTCACAGCCCAGAAAGCCAACGGTATCCTGGGCTGCATCAAAAGAAGCATGGCCAGCAGGTCGAGGGAGGTGATTCTGTGCTTCTGCTCCACTCTAGTGAGACCCTACCTGGAATACTGTGTCCAGTTCTGGACTCCTCAGCACAGGAAAGAGATGGACCTGTTGGAGTGGATCCAGAGTAGGGACATGAAGATGATCAGAAGGATGGAACACCACTCCTATGAGAATAGGCTGAAAGAGTTGGGGTTGTTCAACCTGGAGAAGAGAAGGCTCTGGGGAGACCTTATTGTGACCTTTCAATATGTAAAGGGGGCTTATGAGGAAGATGGGGACAGGCTTTTTAGTAGGGCCTATGGCAATAGGACAAGAGGTAATGGTTTTAAACTAAAAGAGGGTATATTCAGACTAGATATAAGGAAGAAATTTTTTACAATGAGGGTGGTGAAATGCTGGAACAGGTTGCCCAAAGAGGTGATGCCCTATCCCTGCAAGTTTTCAAGCCCAGGTTGGATGGGGCCCTGAACAACCTGATCTACTTGAAGATGTCTCTGATCATTGCAGGGGGGTTGGACCAGATGACCTTTAAAGGTCCCTTCCAACCCGAACTATTCTATGAGTCCAAGATAAAAGCTTCCTGATTTGCAGAGGTGCTTGTGGAGTCACAGTTTGTACACTGATCCTCACTTACTTTTCTCTGATCATATCTTGCAACACTGTTAGTCTGAGACGTCCTTTTTTTTGCTGTTTATGGATGTTTCTTCAACATTATATAAGAAATTATTACACTAAAGAGAATAAGGATATTTAATCATGTGTAGCCTTTCTATGTTGGGCACTATAAATGCTAAGTTACAATCAAATCAGAATTAACAGCAAAGAAGAATATGAAAGAGACAAGGGCAAAGTGAATATCCTTTAGAGGTATCCACATAATACTCTCAACTGAAATAAAACGTACTTTAAAAAAAAAGCCACATCAGGACTAGCATTCACTAACTGATATCCTGTTTAAACTTACAACCATACCGTTTACCTGGTATACAAATACATTAAATTGAATCCAAACTGAGATATGCCCAGTTCCTTTGGTGTTTATATTTAAAGCCGTCTGTCAGCTATTACTGCTCCCGGTAAACTGGAAGGACCACTCTAGTAAGCATACAACAGGTAGCAGTGGTTTTTATATGGTCAGTATACATTGCAATGTTACTATCTATTGGTCTGAAGTCTCAACTCTGACACAGCATTCAAATTTCAACAGATGTCAGATGAATCATATTTCATACCTGTGGTGTGCTACAGCATAGGACATAGTGCAAACAACATCAGCTGTCTTAATGCCTGTCCCGTCTAATCTGAGTTTGCTTGATTACAAAGTGAAGCCCTACCATTATTTGGAAATGGATCTTTAGGAAGAAAGCTTGCAGGTCTTGTATTCTGATAGACCAGTGCAAATGATTAAATGAACTACTGCAGTTTCACCTCTGTGACACCTACCCCCCTAGCAGCTCTTATACTCGAATTCATTTTTCTGCCCTCTCATCACTCTGTCTTTCCAACCTCCATGAGCCATCTTACATCCCTTTGAAGTGTCTTGTGGGTTGGGAGGCTACGAGACAAGAACCCAACTCTTATATCTTTTAACCAGACAAAAAGGGTCCCAGTGCTTTCTCCAGAACTGAAGATTGTGCAGAACAAGTGCAGGAACTGCAATTCCCATCCCCATCCTTCTGAGATAATAGGTCAGCATATATCAACTGATATGCAGTACCCACAGTGTGTGGACTGAGTGCCATTACTTTGGATTATCTGACATATTGTGAGCTACTTAGCGGGGAGAGCCCACAGGAGCCTCGAAGAAAGTGTGGACCCAGACAATCACCTGGAATTCATGCTTGGTAGTATCTGCTAAGATTTTAGAGTATAATTTTCAGCTCCTAAGGGATACAAAGGAAACTTGTAAATCTTGTAGTGAAGTAATGAAAAATGTTCAACTTTAGTGGCCCTGAGGTAGCAATATTACAATGAAAATGGAAACATCTAAATATTATACAATCTCACACCCTAAATACAACATGGACACCATTGTACAAATGTAAAGAGAAATTCATGGTTTTCAGAGATGTTTTTATCTTAACACGACATCTAGCGAGTTCAGTTCTTGGGATAATTCTTACAATTACTTAGCTTTTTGAAATATATATGACAGAAGACATGCAAAATTGAAAGTTAGAGGCAACTATGTTTTTCAGCTATTCAGGGATTTTAAAAAGTTACAGTCATGACGTATATATATATGTACATAAGTTATATCAAGTAAATTAAGGCTATTATATAATGAAATAAGGGACTAATCTTTGGATTCTTACAGAGAAGGGTCCTTCAGGAAAGACCTGGACTACTGATAGCAACCACTGGTATCAGTTGCACCCATGTTCTTTTACCACAGAATCTGGTAGGATTAGTGAAACCATGGAAATTTCATATGATGCATTTTAGAAGCTATGGAGTTAGAAGGTACTACTAACTAGCTAAAGATCAATAACCAACACTGTAAATTGAACAGTCTGTATTGAGATTCTGAGGCTTTAAGGTCAGATGAGACTAACAGTCATTTAGTCCAAACCTACACATTGAATAACTTCTATGTCAAATTTAGCTGTAGTTCAAAAAAGAAATCTAGTCTTGCTAGATTCTCAACTATCTTAAAAGTTTCTTATAAGAATGATGCAGGTCTTCTTGAAGACTCACCAAGACCAAATTATGTCCCATGCACTTTGTTCAGCTGTGAATTTGATGTAATAAGCCTGTAAAATCCACTTTTTTCTTGTTTTATACAGGTCATTATCTTTTGATGAAAGCTTTGGTTCTTTTAATCAGAGGAAGGCAATAAGGACAGTTTCTCATCTTTATACTATACAATTGGCTTCTTATGCGTAGTGTGCATTCAGGGCAAGAGAAGTAGTAGATATAAGGAACTATGAGTTTCCAATTAGGCTCCAGTTGCCATTATTTCTGCCTTATGCAGAAATTTGGAAAGACTTTTTCCTTCTTACTCATTTAATCATTCCTGGTGAAATGCTGTTACTGATGAAAAACTTCTCTTCAAAATCCCAAGAAGAGATATGATGTTATGTTGTTTATGCTATTAACAAATAAAGAAACATTTTTTTCCCAGGAAAATCAATTCAAGGCAAGAGCTGAGCTATGCCAAGTGAGTTGAAGAGAATCCATGTGAAAGCATGTCTTAAAATCAGATGTTTGAAGTTGACAGTCATGGTGTAGCAAAACTCCTGGAAACTACTGAGAGCAAACACAAACCCAATGTTTTGTGCTTCTTGTTCCTCTTAAGTTGCTGTTGTTACCCTATTTCATACACATAACTGTCAGATTATCTATCAGATGTCAGTTCAAAACTTCATACAGACATCTCTGATCTTGCAATGAATTTTGACAAGTATGTAAAACCTGTGAGTTGCTGTAAGAATTGTACTAAGCAACCTCTTTTCCAGGGAGATATTTTTCAAAACACTTCCCTGAGGAAATACTTTATGCATGGGCTGGGTGTCCTGGAATAGCTTGTCTAAAGCAGTTGATTTGATGGGTATGGCACTTTCATAGTAATGGTCAGCAATATATAACAAAAGCTATAGAATTATAGCATTTATGCCAATGTAGACTAAGAAAACCATTTGCTACATTTGAACACAAAAAGCATGGTGGTGTCTTTTAATTAACTAACCATTAGAATTTTCATAGCTGAAGGATGACACCTTTTCTGACACTTTTGACTTAACATTTTAAAAGCAAATGTAGATTTGTGAACGGTGATGGATAGACTTTGATATCTATCACATGCATTTCAAATTTCATTTTTTCTTAAATGTCTAAATTCAAACTTGCTTTTCTTTGAAAGTAGAGTTATGCTTTTCATTTAAATTGCAAAAGTGTAGACCTTGTAATCTGTCTAACTAATTGCTTCCTTTTAAGGAGCTCCCTAAATAGCAGTTTTGTTAGACATAAGTGGAGGGATCTCTTGTACTAGAACACAAGCAGTAATAGGAGAAAGAGGCAAACTCCAATGTGGAGAGAAGGAACCACTACCTTAAGGATGCAGAACTATTTCAAATTGTCAGTTTGACAATAATTTTATTCTGACTGGGTTACCTCAAATGACTCACTGTCTAAATTAGAACAGCAATCCTAAAGTAGAATCATAATCACTTTAATTGTTTTACTACAATATAATTTGCAGAGTTTTTGCTCAGGTCTTTTGTAGCTGAGGCAACTTCACCATTGCTTTATAATTATCAGAAGTTGTGATACCTTTGAGACACGTGGTCCTGCTCCATCACAGAATCACAGAATCATCAAGGTTGGAAAAGACCTTGAAGATCACCTAGTCCAACCATTCACCTAACACTGACCATTCTCTACTACACCATATCCCTAAGCGCTATGTCAAACTGACTCTTAAACACCTCCAGGGATGGGGACTCCACCACTTCCCTGGGCAGCCCATTCCAACACCTAACAACCCGTTCTGTAAAGAAATGCTTCCTAATGTCTAGTCTAAACCTCCCCTGGTACAACTTGAGGCCATTGCCTCTTGTCCTATCGCTTGTTACTTGGTTAAAGAGACTCATCCCCAGCTGTCTGCAACCTCCTTTCAGGTAGTTGTAGAGGGCGAAGAGGTCTCCCCTCAGCCTCCTCTTCTCCACACTAAACAACCCCAGTTCCCTCAGCCGCTCCTCATACGACATGTGCTCCAGACCCTTCACCAGCTTCGTTGCCCTTCTCTGGACACGCTCGAGTAATTCCATGTCCTTTTTGTAGTGAGGGGCCCAAAACTGAACACAGTAATCAAGGTGCCAAGTACAGGGGCAAGATCACTTCCCTGTCCCTGCTGGCCACGCTATTTCTGATACAAGCCAGGATACCATTGGCCTTCTTGGCCACCTGGGCACACTGCTGGCTTATATTCAGCCAGTTGTCAATCAACACCCCCAGGTCCCTCTCTGACTGGCAGCTCTCCAGCCACTCCTCCCCAAGCCTGTAGCGCTGCTGGGGGTTGTTGTGGCCCAAGTGCAGCACCCGGCATTTGGCCTTATTGAAACTCCTGCAGTTGGCCTTAGCTCATTGCTCCAGTCTGTCCAGGTCTCTCTGCAGAGCCTCCCTACCCTCGAGCAGATCAACACTCCCACCCAACTTGGTGTCATCTGCAAACTTACTGAGGGTGCACTCGATCCCCTCGTCTAGATCATCAATAAAGATGTTAAACAGGAGTGGCCCCAAAACCGAGCCCTGGGGGACACCACTCGTGACCGGCCACCAGCTGGATTTAACTCCATTCACCACAACTGTTTGGGCCCAGCCATCCAGTGAGTTTTTTACCCAGCAAAGCGTGTGCCCATCCAAGCCACGAGCAGCCAGTTTTGCCAGGAGAATGCTGTGGGAAATGGTGTCAAAGGCCTTACTGAAGTCAAGGTAAACAACATCCATAGCCTTTCCCTCATCCAATAAGCAGGTTGCCCTGTTGTAGTAGATCAGGTTTGTCAAGCAGGACCTGCCTTTCATAAGCCCATGCTGACTGGGCCTGATCATCTGGTTGTCGCACATGTGTTGTGTGATGGTACTGTGGTGGTTTAACCTTGGCTAGATGCCAGGTACCCACCAAGTCGCTCTATCACTTCCCCCCCCTTCCCCCTTTTTTTCTCAACAGGGCAAAGAGGGGAAAGAAAATAAGATAGGAAAAAACCCCAACCCTTGTGGGTAAAACAAAAGCAGTTTTAATATAAGCAAAACGAAGCAAAGTTCCGTGCGTGGAAGCAAAAAAAAAGAAAACAGATTTATTCTCTACTTCCCATTAACAGGCGATGTCGGGCCTTCTCAGGAAGCAGGGCTCCGATACGTGTAGTGGTTGCCTCGGAGGACCAAGGGTGACCCCACCCCCTTCCTCCTTTCTCCCAGCTTTATACTGAGCAGACGTCATATGGTATGGAATATCCCTTTGGTCAGTTCGGGTCAGCTGTCCTGGTTGTCTCCCCTCCCAAGATCTTGCCCACCCCGTCCCACTGTGGGGGGGAAATGTCAGAAAGAGCCTTGGTGCTGTGTAAGCACTACTCAGCAGTAGCCACACCACCAGTGTGCTATCAACACCCTGCCAGCTCCCAACATAAAACACAGCACCATGAGGGCTGCTACAGGGGAAAACCAATTCCAGCTCAGCCAGACCCAGTACAGGTACTCAGGATGAGCTGCTCCATCAACTTCCTGGGCAGTGAAGTCAAGCTGACAGGCCTGTAATTTCCCAGATCATCCTTCCGACCCTTCTAATAGATGGGTGTCACATTGGCCAATTTCCAATCTGTCAGGACCTCTCCGGTCAGCCAGGACTGCTGGTAAATGATGGAAAGCGGCTTGGCGAGCACCACAGCCAGCTCCTTCAGCACCCTCGGGTGTATCCCATCCGGTCCCATAGACTTGTGTGTGTCTATGGGATGCAGTAGGTCACTGACTTTCTCCTCCTGGATTGCAGGGGGGGGTCGTTCTCCCAATCTCTGTCTTCTGGCTGAGGAGGCTGGATTCCCTCAATACAACTAGTCTTGTTATTAAAGACTGAGGCAAAGAAGGCATTAAGCACCTCAGCCTTTTCCTCATCACTCGTTACCATATTTCCTGCTGCGTCTAGCAGGGGATGGAGACTCTCCCTGATCTTTCTTTTGCTATTGAAGTACTTATAGAAACATTTCTTGTTATTTTTGACTGCTGAAGCCAGATTCTAGCTGGGTTTTAGATCTCCTGATTTCTGCCCTGCATAGCCTCACAGCATCTTTGTAATCACTGTGAGTGGCTAGCCCCTTCTTCCAAAGGCTGTAAACTCTCCTTTTCTCCCTGACTTGCAGCCAAAGCTCCTTGTTTATCCAGGGTGGTCTTCTCTGTCGCCGGCTTCTCTTACAGCACCTGGGCACCACCTGCTCCTCTGCCACTAAGACTTCCTTCTTAAAGAGTGTCCAGCCTTCCTGGACCCCTATACCCTTCAGGACTGTCTCCCAAGGGATCCTGTCAATCAGGTGCCTAAAGAGGTCAAAGTCAGCCCTTTGGAAGTCGAGGATGTCAGTTCTGCTCTCACCTGTCCTGGCTTCTCTAAGAATACAGAAGTCTGTTATATTATATATATGTGTATGTATATGTATAATATTGTAGTCTTTTGACACAGTATTTTTGGATTATAAACTAAATTTTCCAAAAATTTATAATTATCTATAATTGGTGGATTCAGTGGTTTTTTTCTTTGGAAAACCAAAATGAATTCTTATGCCCATCTGTGCTGGTTTTGGATGGGACAGAGTTCATTTTCATCATAGCAGCTAGTATGGGGCTGTATTTTGTATTTGTGCTGAAAACTGTTGATAACAGAGGGGTGATTTTTTTACCACTGAGCAGTGCTTACACAGAGTCAAGGCCTTTTCTGCTTCTCACCCCACCCCACCAGGGAGTAGGCTGGGGGTGCACAAGAAGTTGGTAGGAGACACAGCTGGGACAGCTGACCCCAACTGACCAAAGGGATATTCCATACCATATGACATCATGCTCAGCATATAAAGCTGGGGGAAGAAGAAGGAAGGTGGGGATATTTGGAGTTACGGCATTTGTCTTCCCAAGTAACTGTTCCACTTGATGGAGCCCTGCGTTTCTGGGGATGGCTGAACACCTACCTGCTGATGCGAAGTGGAGAATTAGTTCCTTGGTTAACTTTGCTTGTGTGCACAGCTTTTGATTTACTTATTGAACTGTCTTTATCCCAGTTGTCCTGGTTTAACCAGGATAGGGTTAAGTTTCCCCAGCAGTGGGGGGGAGCTCTAGCCGGGTTATTCAGATACCATGCGGACGTCACATCCTGGGCGTTACATTTTTCCTGGCGTGGGAGCGCAGTGCACTCATGGTTTTGTACATCTGCTCCTCTCACTGCTGTATTTGGTAGCTATTTTGCTCTGTTCATTGCTATCACTATTACTGTTATTGTTATTGTTGTTGCTTGTTGTGTTGCTATTGCATTATTGTATTAAACCTTTCCTTATTTCAGTCTTGGGGCTTTGTATTTCACTCCCTTTGTGGGGGAGGGGTAGCGGGCGCGTGGTCTCAGACCCCGGCAGGGGCTAAACCACCACACCAGTCCATGAGTTTTCTCACTTTTACAATTCTTTCCTCCTCCCACTGTGGGGGAGTGAGTGAGCAGCTGTGTGGTGCTTACTTGCCAGTTGGGATTAAACAATGACAGCATTATTAGGTTATTCTGCATCTAAATTATTCTGAATTTTTACTGGAAACAAAATATTCCAGAACTCCTGAATCAAAGTATTTTCATGAAAGATGAGCTCCTTGTTAGACTTTATAGAAGCTAAGTAACTAGGGAATTGTAGTCCAAACCCCTTAGGATTACTTTCTGAAGGAACTCCTCTACTGGAGTTGTTCCAAGGCTGAAATAAACCTCTAAAGGCACTGAGTGGTTCTTCACTGGCAGGTAAAACTTATTGTGCATCACAGAACACACATTTTCAGGTCAGCAAATTGAAATTGTGAATTTAAGTTCAAGAATGGCAAAAAAAAAATTGTAAAAAAGGCTGATACAAAAATCTCTTGCATTTATCTGTAACTCAATCAAATTTGCCTGGAGCTTTTAATTTCATAAACATTGATATTTTAATTTTTTCTTTCAGACTTCTGATAAAAACAAGAATGAAATATTGTAATACATTGTGGGATGGAAGATTTAGATTTGTCTTTCAGCTAGCGCTACTCTTAATATGCTGAATTGTTTTCTTACATTTTTTAATCTCTGTTGGAAGCTTTGTCAAAACCACTTTATCTTTCTTGCAGTTTCATCATTTTGAAGCTATGCCTCTTTATTTAGTCTTTTTTTTCCACAACTGAGTACTACCAAATTTTTTCACTTTGGTGAAGGTCACTTCTTCAGCTAATGTAAACTGGCTTTGGTTCACTGGTAGAATGGACCCAAGTTAACACAAATTTAGGAACTGCCCCAAAGAGCTAAAATATAAATACTGTGTATGTATAGAACTACAGGAACAGCTGAGTAGAGGCATGTAATTTTCCCCACAAAATTACAGCAATATTTAAACTGTGGTCTTTCAATATTGTTTAATTCTTTAAAAGATCTTGAATATGCAATTCTCAGAAATATGCTGTCCTAGCTAAATTACTGATTGCAGTATTTTCACTGAAAATACTATAAATCAAACAGAAATAGAACTGAAAAGTAACTCTTCTTCTTATCACCTTATGTCCAATGGGAAATTTCCAAGTAGAATACTATAAACAACAAGTGAAAAGATGACTTTGACTTTAAGCTATATACTGCTGTGAGATTCTACTTCTTTGGCTATTAAAAAGCTGTCAATATTATTTCTATTACTTTCCTAGACAAATGAAGGATGCTCAGTTTATTTCATGTAGAAACTAAACTGTGTTAGGTATTGTAAAAGTGAGGTAGGCAGATCAAGAATAGCCACTAGTAATAGCCACAGTTTGTAATAAAGCAAAATACAATGATGTATCTTATTTAATTTTCTTCCTTGCCTTTTACCCTCCTGCTTTTTTTATCATGAAGGTGGTATTGTACAATTTTTGTCTACAGAACAGTTTACCTTATCCGAATTTGATCCATAAAGGAAAAGATGACAGATATTTTCGTTGTTGGAAAAAGCTTTACAAATTCTAATAAAACAGCATTTTATGCTGGTATTCTAATACATATAGAAGTAGATTTTTTTAGACCAAGTAACTTTTCTGACACTGCTGTGTGAGGAAAAACCCAAATTTACTTATAGAGTGATTTTGTATTGAGCTAGGTAATGTACTTTTAGATATTCAGTTTATAAGAAGCTCAGCATTGACCAGCTGGTTAAAAACATAACATTTCATGTTTTTCAAGTGCTTCACTACAAATATAGCTCCATGTTGTGTAATACAGCAGGTAAGGGAAAAGGACTTTTTAGTTGTTTGTATATTCCTTGTAGCAAAGATGACTGCATGTACTAACAGAGGAAAGATATTTATCACATTGCCCTTCTAGGCTGTTCTTCTGTTTCTTGTAGCAAGAGTTTACATTTTCTCTTTTGTAAGAACCAACTTCTGAGGCTGTGCTTTGTTTGCTGTTTTGTTTTTGTTTTTTTTTTTTTTTGTCTTCATAGAGGAAAATGGTGCTACCACTTTGACTGACAAAAGAATGGCATTGTGGCAAATGTCAGCTATCCTGGACTCACTTTTTTAAAAATTTACTCCAATAGTGTCGTAAGCATCCTTTGATATGGTATGTAGACCATGATGGATTTCTTTCTCAACCTTACAAAAATCACTCTTTTTTCAATATAAATACATCTTAATGCTTTTCTGTTCCCCTCAGGCTGTGCAACACACCTGAAATTTATTGCAAAAAAATACGCTGCTCAGCACTTCAACCTCTACTTCTAGCTTTATTCTACATATACAAAAGTAAAAGAAAGCAGAAGAAAAATCTGGCATTTCATTTTGGTTTATTTTCCTTATTTAGTTTCAACAAAATTATGTAGAATATAAGATGTGGATTACCCAGCAAAAATAAATGCAGAAAAACAGATTCAATATCATCCCTTATTAACTTTTCTGCTTTCCTGGCAGAAATTCTTTCTGTCAGTACTTTAATTTCAACTGGGCTGAATAAGAAAAAAATTTTCTTTTTTGACAACATGGTAACTGCATCTGGTCTATAAATGTTATGCTCTATAGTTTCTTTCATATAAAGTTCTCGAGTCATGATAAAAATCCTAATTCTTTTCAGATTTTATGTTTTTAAATAACAATATTGAGCTATGCTGGTACTCATCAACTTTAAGGCAAAAGTGTGAAGAGAACAAATACACTGCATTGCTTTTGAGACTAACACAGCAGGACAAATTTGTTCCTAGTTAATGTGCAGCAAAAAGAAAGGGAAAGTCCATGTTGCTTTTTTTAAATTATTTTACATGAAATGTATCTCAATCCTGAAAACAACATCCTGATCTTTTAAAACATTAACACTCATCTACATCAGAGTTGCCTTTTAACCACAATGAGATTGGATACAGAGAAGAGAGACGGGGAACACAAGATTAGCATAAACCGTGAAACCAGTTTTTTTAAACTCAGCTGACACACTTGCAAGTAAAGCCAGGTGTTACCCTTCCCTTTCCAAAGAGTCAAATAGTGCAGGGGTTTTGCTTTTATCAGACTTCAGCCAGGACAGAAGCAGTGTGTAGATGCCTGACAGGCACTGACACTTCCAGTCACTTGGCTAGTGCTTGCAGTGAAGCTAGGAGGCAGTCCTTCTACTTCCCTGTGTTTGCATGGCAGGTGGACTGTGTAAAATAGGCTACAGAACAAAGACTTTGTGTTGGAGAAACATTAAAACACAGCCTCTTCCCTATAGAGTCCTGCGAGGGTGTTCCCAAATGGAAGTAAGTGGAATAAAGTTGCTGGATACTTTGCTTTGACTTCTTAAATTAATTTATTCCTCAGAAGGTGGGAACTTCAATTAGACTGGAGGTACTTTGTCTGCAGAAAGTAAGGTGTCTGCTGGATATTGGCATCGGATTAGTCAACATTATCAGGTAGTCTGCATAACATTTTTATTCAGCACTACAGTGAGTGGTTTTTTTGTGGTGGCTGCAAGGAATTTAGCTATCATTCAGGTCTTTGTTTTATCTCCCTTTAAAACAACTTTTTTACAAAGAGACTAAGGCATAAAAAGCTAATTTACTTGTTTTGTGTTATACAGGTATTTTGAGATGGTTTGGAAATAGAATCCACATACAAGGGCTTTGTCACTTCTGTTTTTCAACTAAGAAGATGGCTATATAGCACATCGCAGGCCTTTACTGAGATATCAGACTAGTCCTAAGAAGCTAGCCTGTGTCACACTTGAAAGACCATGCTGTCCTTTTCTTTCAGAGATAGTTCAGGTATCTGAGCATTGAAAAATCCCCTGACTTCCTCTCCGATATGGGCCATTCCTGACAAACCCTTCCCTCCCAACACCAGATTTTGACACCTGAGGTCACTTGCATTTTTGTACAACAAATTTTGTCAAGGGTACACATCTTCTTTGAGGAGTAAATTTGAAGACTATTTGGAAGCTGCTTTTTCTTTTTTTTTTTTTTTTAAGTGTGGTGGGCTGGTTTTGTTCCCTTCCTGCCCTCAGAAGTTCAAAACAACTTTGATTTCTAATTGACATTCTATTACTCTTCTTGAGACATGATCTTTGTTGTACATCATCTATAATTAAATCAGCTAATACAGTAGGTGCAGGTATCTATCTTTCAGTAAAGAGAGTTATCTTTCAAATATTCCTTTGTCAGTTGTACATTTGTTCTGAAATAAGTGACAGATATTTAAGCATTGAGATTTGTGACCAAAGAGGTTGGAAATCCTCAGAGACCCTTAATAGAGAGATGAGTTTTCTTTTTTTTTTTTTCCTAAACTTGGAGAGAGGTTTGGTTGATTAAAGTTTCTCAGTATCCTCCAGAGAGTATAGTCAAAGGATATTGGTCCCTGTCCAAGCAGAGGACTTCAGTGATCTATCTTACTATTTTTTCTCACCATTTGGTGGCACTGCTAAAGGTGACAAGAACAGTCCTCATCATGGAAATAACCCATTTGCTGTTACTTAGTAACTTATGTTTCCCATACAGCTTTGATGTACAATCACAAAATTAGAGAAGAATCACAGTATTTAACTTTTGATCATGTGACATGGAAGTATTAATCTACAATAGATTCACTGCCTCGAAGAAACATAGAACAATTTTGCATCTCTCCTGTGTGTGCAGTTAGATGAATTGATAGAATGTACACAAAGTACTACTAAACCAAAATGACAGTGTGTTGAATTCATTGTAGTGTAATTGTTTACTTGAGGCAGAATATCATGGTGGTAAGAGATTCAGGTTCTTTCTATTCTATTTCACTACATATGACTTAGATGCAATTACATAGAAAAATTCACTCTTCTGATGGAAAAAAACCTTTAAATTTTGTTAGAGGGGAGATGTAGATACATGCTTACTACCAGTAACTAAAAACAAAATGGATTTAGAAGTGCACACACATATCACTTAATACATGTTCTGTCTTAATGGAGCATGTTTGCTCTATATGTAGAGTTTGAATTTGACTGGTACTGAGCAACGCAGTTTCTCACTTGGTGGTAGGATCACAATCTGAACAGCATGTTTCTGGAGCTCTGTTAAGTATTTTTCAGAATGAAGTTATTCATAAGTCATAAACTACATCAAGCATGCTATGGCTAACATTAAGAGCAAACTTTAAATGTTAAATTTGAAATAATTTGTTGTGGATTTTTTTCATGTACATCTGAGTAACTTCCAGAATCTTTTTCATGGCTCTGAGGTGAAGTTCCTCTACTTTCACTTCTGGCAATAAAGTATATCTATATCTTATCTTTAACACAAACTCTGTGTTTGTGTTCTGAACTACAGCAATACTGTGCTCATCCTGTTCCTTATTATTGCCACGTTCTTAGAGCATACATTTCTGAACCTAGATAGCTTTACAAATGAGATCTTTCTTTATCTCATTCACAATGAACCCAGAACAATGCTTTTTTTAAAAATGAATAAATGAAAGGATAATTTTTATTTATTTATCGAGTCAGGGATTAAGTAAAACTACTACTTTTACATTTACAAGATCAAGGAGAATGTAAAATTATTTTATGTTTTCTCCCACTCCACTGCAGTATGTTAGAGACAGAATAGAAATAGAAAAAATATAAATAAACAACTCCAAGAACCCCACAAAACAAAAGCTAGCAATTGCAGCATTGCCAATGAAAAATCAAGTTATAAAATAACTCACATGACATTATTTTCAGAAATAATGTAATCCCTTATAGTAGTCATGAAACAGAATTTGCTAGACGCAACAGTGAAACAGAAATTGTCCCCATCAAAGAGGTCATAACAGGTCCTGAAAATGTGCATCCCTTTTTTTTTTTATGAGATTACTAAAATACTATATAAACTTCATTCATCATCTGACTGTTATATTTAAAGTATTGACATGATATTCCAGGTCAAGGAAAATTCTGTGTTTGGACAGATAAGAGCAACAGAGCTTTTTAAATAGATGAAGCCTGTTACTAGCCTTGGATGTATTAACACAATTTGATTCTGATTTGCCAATACAATTAGTGTGTGATTCATTCTCCCTATGGGGTGAGAGCATTCATATCCCACATTATGCTCACAGGAGGGTAAAAAACCAATTACCTTTATTTCAAGGACACTAAGCAAAGCAGAAAGCCCCTATGCACAACTGAATGGGAGCATAACCATTATCTTCAGAGTGTGCAAGTTTCATCAGTATTTGTATGGATGAAATTTCACATTTTTAACAGATCTTCTTCCTCTCATATGATATCTTTGCACCACACTTGATTTTCCATTTCTAGCTATCAAGAAAACACAGAGGTGGGCTCTTCTGTTATCTGCCCACACTTGTTATCAAGCTCAGAAGTTCTTCATTAGTTGATTATTCAGATGGCTTGTCAAGATTAGCTTTGTCATTCAAACACCAAAAACCTTCCCATTCTGGATAATTAGAATACATGCAAAAGGTTTACCAGGAATGAAAATACATAGGTGAGTCCAATAATATCCTAAATTCTGGTCAAAGAAAAGGCTGAAAAGAGAGATCATATGACCGATATTTCCAAATTAATACAAGTGGATAATCACTAACAAATATTGTTCATCTATATCCAGGCTAATAGTTATTGAATCAATTACCCATAAATGCACTGTCCTGTTCTTGGTAATGCTGTCTCTACAGCTGCATCATTAACCTTTACCCAGATTTGAGGCAGTGCTCAAGTATTTCTAGCCATTTTAATCTATTGTGAGGTATACAGTGAGTTAACAGGAGAGTTAGCATTTTGCAGCCTCTGGGACAAATACCTGTAAAAGTAATGCTGCAAGCTGTCAGACACTTCTTATCAAGAAAATTTTATTCTAGTAATTAAATTATATAAAAGATCATTTTTCATTCTAATGACTAATTACTTATATAGATTTACTGTTTTAAATGTTTCTGTGAGAGCTGAGCATCTGTGTATCTACATGTTTTGCGTGTATGTCAATGAGAGTTATAGTTGAAAGCAATTTTAAAATATCCCCCCATCCCCAAAAGCATTTTTTTGAATTGTATATGATGGGAAAGAAAAGGCAGGGTAAATGTTTTCATGTTGTAAATACCTCCAATACAGAAACAACATATTATGCAGTAGGTAAATAATGCATTCTCAGATGGAAGAGGCATCCTGACCCATCATACCATGAAGCCTGCAGAATAAAACAGTAGGATACAGGTCCACTGTATTTTATTCCATAGCAATCTCCTCTACTGTTAATTTACAAGCATCTAGATACTTTCCTGATACTATATTATTACAGAAATATCTGATTCACCCAGCTAGTAGTTTCATCCACAGTAGTCTGAAACCTCACATTATTAACAAGTCGGTACATGTCCCTTTTTTTTAAATTTTGTATCCTCTAGGATTTCTTTGTTACACATATACTAGTTATGTGGGGGACAAGGTGATCCTTGAGACAAGGATGTAGTGTAGACATCTCAAGTAAGAATGTTACAGAGGCTTCCAAATGAGCAACCCACCACCAATTTTAAAAAAATTAATAAATTTATTTTTTAATAAAACAACCAACCAGCTCTCCATAAGTTACAGATTCGAATGTCCGCAAGAGGAGAACAGAATAACTTTCTGGGGTTTAACAACAACCCAAAACACTTTACAAAGCCCCACTCCCCAGGGGTTTAATGGCAACCCCAAACACAAACTTCACTTCCTGGGGTTTAACGGGAACCTGAAACATAAAACAAAGCCTCACACCCTAGGGGTTTAACGGCAACCCCAAACACAAACAAAACTTCACTACCTAGGGTTTAACAACAACCCAAAACGCTCTATCACTCACCTGACAAGTGAGGGCTCTCAACCTTGAGGACCTGCTCGGGGCAGCATCCCAACCCAAGGCACCTCGAGGAGTTTCCTTGGGCGGCATCCCGAACCCAAGGGGAGAGTCCTCAACCCCAGTGTGCAGCTCCAGGGGGACAAGCTCAAAATGGCTCCCCAGGGGACTCCATTTATACCCAGGCCGAATCTGACCTGTAGTTAATAGCGGCTCCCATTGGTCAAAGGTCTCAACTACCGCAAGACCTTGAAAACGAAGACAGCCAGGAGCTGCCACACTTCAGCAGCCAAGAAGCTCTGCTTTCACTGGGTGGATGCACCTGCCACAAAGAATTTCAAGCTTATTACTGTTCTGTACCCCTTTCCTCATTGCTAGCTACTACCAATATTTCACTTCAGTTCCTTAAGATGATTTGCAGAAAAATGGTACATGTATTTCTTCTGGAATATCAAGTTGCCTCCTTTTGTCTGTAAATAACAACTGTCCTCTGACTTCAACTTCTTGAAGATAGGTTCTACACATTGAAGAGAGAGAAACTACCCAACAGGACTGGCTAGGTCTATCTGAAATTTCCATACTTGAAAGAAATGTTTTTTCATCTTCTATCTTGTAACTACATTTTAAATGTCTTTCATACTTTTGTTATGATGACTTGATATAGAATATAGTTGGTAGTATGCAGTATAGCATGTATTTTGATTGCTACTAATACTTTTATGGAAACATGACTTGAAAATATACTTGCAATGTCTGTTTATGCAGTTCTGCAGCATGACAGTGTGAATCTAGCATAAAATACAATAACACTGCTTGTATGAATATAATAAAAAATGCTTTATGATAAACACAGTGAGAAACTTAGATACATTTTAAAATGATCTTTTTCCATAAACTCCTTTCTCTTGAAAGTTCTAGAGGTAAGAAATACTCTTAATGGTACTTTATAACACAGTCTATGAACAAAATGTATTTCCAGCTGGTTTTGTGCATAGAGTAAAAACAGTTCCAGAATGCTGAAAATCAGGATAGCAATTACATTGATTCTCTACAGTCATGCCAGTTTCAGTCAGGTCAGCATTAGCTTAGTAGTGGTTTTCCTTTAAGTTTGTAAAATTTCAAATTCTAAACAGTTTTAACATGAACTGAAACACTCCAAAGAGTACATAGAGAAATTTATAATCACTGTCAGTATGTAGTTTAAAATTAAATTTCCCAAACCATGGAAAGCTTTATGTTGTTTCTGCAAGTATTAATTTTAAATATAGATTTCCAATAGCTTGTGGTTATCAGAACATATGCCGCTACTTAAAGCAAGCACAGTTTATAGATGGTGCAGAACACTAACAGCTTGCTAAAGCAAATTTTTCAAAGTCAGACTTGCTCTTTGTTAGTTCCTGAGGACAGTGTTGAAGTGTGAAAACTAATACTTTTGCAATGCTGAAGTTGTTGCTTTCACATCCCTACTAATTGCAATAACCTGGAGAAGAAGATACTTCCTACTTTGGAGATATTTTCATTTTCTCCTGCACTGACAAACAGTGTTATTTTTTATTGTTTTATTTGGTGCTCTCTGGTTTTACTGTGTACATTTTATGTCTGAGCTTTATTGTCCATGGTTGTGATATGTATGTGATGTCAAAGTAGTTACAGCATATCAGGATGTTTCCAGAAGAATATGCTAAATTTCTGCCTTGGGTATCTTATAAGAGACTGCTGCAAGTTAACCTGGATGTACACATGTAATTGCTGGAGTTAGGGAACGAAAGATGTATCATAGTAGCTGGAAATTTTTTTGTATGTTAGTCAGTTAAAGAAATTTTATTGTCCGAGTAACTACAGGTGATTCCTGAACAGTTTTCATTTTGTTTTGATTATCTTTGTTAACTGAGCTATTACAGATTTTTCCAGTTATATTTACCATGGTTATGAAGGACTAAAACTTCTCTTATTTTGGACAAGCTGTTTTATGGTCATGTTAATTTAAATATTTAGTGTAATGCACCTTATAACATGACCAGCATCACTGTGACATTTTCACCTTAACTGAGAGGCTTTCCCCTGCTCTTTAGTATGTCTGATCAAATGTTGAAAATAAGCATAAGCACAGTGATAAAAAAATACAAATAGATTATTTTATTAAGGGCAACTCCCTAGAGTATAGCAGTTTGTGAGCTTTTCTGAGCCTGTATGTCCTCACTGTAAACATGGGCAAAGGATGTGAAGAGAAGAAGAATTCTAGGTTCTGTTGTTCAAGCTGCAAATGAACTGACTCACTATTTTAGCAACAACTAAAGACTTTCTGTGTGAGCTGAGGCTCCTGTTGGGTTCAATTTGCTCTATTACAATATATACATTACAGTACATACATTAAGATTCCCAAGGATTTCCAATCTGTTAAATGCTAGTTGTAAATCTGATCTTCAAAGGGTTGTCTACTTTCATTATACCTAAAACTTCATATCAGGCTTCTGTTTAGAGAGTCCACTTACAGTAAACATAGAGCTGTTCTGGGTAGGATTGGGTCAAGGGTCATCTACCTTAGCATTTCACAGGATAAACAGGATACTAATGGAGGACAGGCAAGTGCCATTTCATTTCACATATTTTTCCACTGATCACTTATTAAATAATTTGAACATATTTCCATATATGTCAGTTTTATAACATCAAATTCAGATATAGGGATATGACCTTTGGGTTCTTCAGTCTAGATTTCATGTATGCCTTTAGGTAAATAAAGTCTAAGTATTCATTCTGTGGTTTTTAATTGCAGCTGTTGTTATTGAAATGACCACCACTACCAAAAATCCCCTCATAATACTTAAGTGTGGTAAGAACATTTTGTACTTCACTGATCACAGCCAATATGGCTGACCACTACTGCTAAAGATATGCCTGAGACTCTTTCAACTGGGACAACTAAGTCAATGCAAACTTTTAACTGAGTCTGAGAATCTCTGGACCAAACTAAAGTTTATATTTACACTGTACTGCAGTGTTGCGGGAGGATATGGAACTTGCACAACTCTATGAGAGTTATATCAAGCAAAGCCATTTATTTTTCCAATAGTACATACTTATGCTCTTGCCAAAGCTCTTACTTCATAATTAGCAAATCAGCAATTAGACTGTTATCAGCCTTTTCTCCTGTCAGCATAAGACCACTCTAACACGCTCTGTGCAGACCAATCAACTTCTTGTTCACGTGCTGTTCACACGGCGGTAACTTCTCACAGTTCAGTACTTTTCCACAGTTCAGTGTTGCAGCTGTCCGTTGTTTTCCCCTCACACCTTGGCACAACTCAGCAGTTTCTTATCTTTCTCCCAAGGCCTGTTTCTCATCAAAGCCTAGCTGATGATTCAGAGGCTGTGCAAGGCTGACAGACCGATGTCTCCCACACTGTAGAATTGATCTGGCATACAGGAGCCTTACATGCTTTTTGGTGTATATAGGGCAATACTTCAACCATATATGAAGATATTTCTCTTTAGGTTTTTAGTTCCTATCTGTCCATTCTGAATGGAACTGGAGATCTTGGTCCAAGGGAGGTTGAAGTTCTACATCTGGAAGAGATAAATTTTTTATTTTTTACATGAAACAATGGGGGAAAAATCCCAAGGCTTCCTAGGCATTTCAGGCTGCAGCCATAATGAAAATTTTGTTATAAGCAAGTTAGCAAGCTTTTATGGTAGATCTGGAGCCAAGGGTCATCTTGGTCCAGTGAAGAATCTGTGGAATTTACTGCCAGCAGCTGAAATGAAGGGCCACTGCTAGTCCACCTTATTAACACAGATTATTGAAATATTGACATTTCCAAATGTGAGAGAACCTGCAGTGACTTGAGGAGGAGAAAGCAGTCATTCTTCTGACTCTGAGAAGAGGTGACACTGGCTCTCAGACAACAATGGGCACCCTATCAGATGCTATTTGCTTCAACTTTCTAGAGGTTATCCATGTTAGACAGCTACAGATCAGTCAGGAAGCCCACATCTGAAATGTCTTCCTTTGGCTTTTACGCATTCTCAAAGTCAAACTTGTGCAGAAAGAAAAATCTTCTTATTGAGACAGCTTGTACAACAGATCCTCTAACACTACTGGCCTTTTTCTCCTTCTGCTGTCTGGTGCCTTAGGAATGACCTATCCTGGCACATTTGGATCAACTGTGTGACCTCACAGGCTTATTGCCATCTGACTTCTGGTAAGCACATATTCCCTTTGGTCAGAAAGAACCTAACAGGAAACTGACTGAAACAGAGCTTCAGTAGACCTCTACTGGTAGTACCTTCCTGGTATTTCAGGAGTTTAATTTTGCAGCTGGGAGATAATATCCTAGGAATAGAGTGAAGGGAGGGTCCCCCACCACTATCCTCTGCTTTGGAGCCCCTCTATTAGAAGTGAGTGGAAAGTCTACTCTGGCTCATGAGCTAGCTTAGAACAAATACTCTGAATACTGATTTCACTGTCTGAGAGTGCTGCTTGTTTGGTGAACACTTTTTGTGAACACTTGCAGATTGCCAAGAGGCTGAAAATCTCCAGCTCCCATGAAGCAGCAGTCTATTAGACTGGATTGTTCTTAAGCATAAGCATTCAAAGCAACCCTAGCAGTACTCTGAACATTCCTCCAGTACTAAACCCAGGCACAGAAGGCAGTGAGTATGGTGGCTGTAAACACAGAGCTGCAGCCAGTGCTGGTCAGTACTAAGCAGCAGGTCCCTGTCTTGTATTTATGTTTAATTCATGCTGTCACTGTGAAGGAGCAGAAAGTGTATGAATTGATTCATCACTGCATAGGCAGCAACCAGCATCTAGTCATTATAGGTTCCAGGGAGAAGGGTGGGAGAGATGGCATTTAATTTTCTGCACAGGGAAGAATATATAGATAAATGAACCTGTTTTGCCAGGCATGCTGAACAGTGTTTCCTGCCTGTATTATTCAAACTGATCACTAACAGTTCAACAGATGATGGTAACTCTGTTGTGGGAAGGAGGGGCCAGGAATTGGCTGGGCAGAATAGACACTGTAATAACTATACCTACTGCTGCTGGCAGTGACTGACAAAGGTGCTTAGATGTGTGTCACGTAGGATGAGAGAGGGAGGAAACAGGATTGATTGCCTGAGTGTCAAAACAGCCCCCATGCATATGAAGGTAATGCAGAATTTCTTAGTGAAATGGATTATTTTCCAGGTGCTATATATGCTGTGCAAACCAACCTGGGATGAATTCTGCTTTTTCTCCTGGGGAGAGTTACAAGAAGACTGCACGGACTATGACGGGCCACTCTACCTGTCTGCATTTATTCACGCAAAAAATCCAAAACAAACAAAACAAAACAGTTGCTTTCTGTTCGGTTACCACATCCCATGCTGAATCATAGAATCATAGAATGGTTTAGGTAAGAAGGGACCTTAAAAATCATCAAGTTCCAACCCCCCTGTCATGGGCAGGGACACCTTCCACAAGATCAGGTTGCTCAAAGCCCCGTCCAACCTGGCCTTGAACACTTCCAGGGAGGGGACATCCACAGCTTCTCTGGGCAACTGTTTTGCTGATTAGGGATACCAATTAAACTTGGATACCAGAGTGAAAAGAGTAGGCGTATTTTACTGGTGATAACCAAATAATGTAACAGCATAATACGGAAAACATGCAGTAAGAAAAGACAGAATAGTGCACTTAAAGCAACAACCAAGGAAATACAGAGTAATGCATCAAATCATTACTACATGAGAGAGAGAATAGTGATTAAGAAAGATACATCACCACTTGCATATGTTACCATCATCCAGATCCGCAGTCGCTGGGGAGCCCCGGTTACAGCGAGGATTTGGAGAGCCTGTCCCGGCAAGTGGGAAATCCTACGCGGTGCGTCCACCCATAGGTGAGGCATCCAAAGTCGCCGCAAACGGGCCCAGCCTTATATACCAGAGATCGACAAGCCAGAATAGCTGGTATCTTTGTTTTGAGTGGAAAATTTCTGGTTTCATTCTCCTGTTGGATTCCACCCAAAGCCTGGCCAGGGCTCGGTGGGGGGAACCAAGGGAGTTTCTAACAAGGCCAAATACGTGGATTCTCAGCCTTGAACAAGGCTGAGAAAGGAAAGTTGGATACATTCTCTCCTCACTACTGATTATATTTTATCTTTCACTAGCGAGTTTACATATTTTATTAATGACTACATGCTAAGTTAGCAGCTTCGGCTCGGGGCCTG
This sequence comes from Strix uralensis, assembly GCF_047716275.1. Taxonomy (NCBI): domain Eukaryota; kingdom Metazoa; phylum Chordata; class Aves; order Strigiformes; family Strigidae; genus Strix; species Strix uralensis. The sequence continues at coordinate 87,504,953 of NC_133972.1, read as the reverse complement.
TTGTTCAGGCTGCAGTATTTCAATGCTTTAGCACTTTTTACACCAGCATAAGTGGGTTGTTATAACTTAGTACAATACCTACTAGCACAATGATTATCAGTTATAAAATATACAGGATTCATCTATAGGTCAACTCTGGCTTGGGCCTGTTGTACAAGCCTTAGCACTTCAGCAACCTGTTCCAGTGCCTCACCACCCTCACAGTAAAGAATTTCTTCCTTATATGTAATCTGAATCTATCCTCTTTCAGTTTAAAGCCATTACCCCTTGTCCTGTCACTACATGCCCTTGTAAAAAGTCCCTCTCCATCTTTCTTGTCGGCCCATGTTAGGTAATAGAAGGCTGCTATAAGACTGGAAGGCTGATATAAGGAATAGGAAATAACACTCCCTTTACACACTGGGGTTTGTCCTCCACCTTCTTTGGCTAGAAGTCTTTCTCTAGGACATGTTGTGAACAATGCCTTGTGTACTACCTCACTTTCATCAGCTACATTTGAGTAAATGGATGGTCTGAACTTACTTATTCCTCTTTCCCCAAGGAAACACTTTATCATTAATTTCTCATCTCTATTAAAACTTGACCTGTTGTAAGATGAGGCCACAATGTAACCAAACAGCTCCTCAAACTTCCGTTATTGAAGTGTGTTATTCCCCTTCAACAAGGAATGCTAAACCAAAGCTAGTGATGGATGCTGCAGATTTCTAGCTTGTATAGATATTGTATGTTGTACACTCTAGTTGAAAAGGGTATGGTAGATTAAAGAGAAGGGGAATTGTCTGCCATGTTGCCATCCTCCCTTTGGTACTTTGGGTTGGGCAGCATCTTCTGGTGGGTGGGGAGACTGGGTGTTCCCAGAGAGTGCTTGACTACATTCAGTCTGCAGAACTTCAGAGAGGAGTTTCTGTAAGAAGCAAGCAGCTTGTTCCTGGGACACAGTCTCAAAGATGCTGGAAAGGAGGAGGCTTTTCATCCGCATCCAGGGGAAATTGCAGAGTCTGATTTAAGAGACTTGCTGCAAAAGTTGTCACATGATGAAGGAGTACTAGTGGATAGGGCCTGTTGTGCCAGAATACAGTAAGCAGGTAGAATATTGTTTTTTACATGTTTATTTTTTAACTCCTCGCAAAAAAAAAATCTGAATTTCTATAAATAGAGAGTTATAATTTTCTAATTATTTAATTTTATGATTTTGTAAAACCTAATTTTAAGGACTGGAAGCATTTTGCATCTTTGGTGTTCTCATGCAGAAAAAGTGGGAAAATGCTACCTCCACAGTCAGGCTTCAACTAAAAATCATACTTCATGTGATCTCCGTACTTCTGAGTAAGACACTTGTGAAGATCTGTGGACTCCATGCATGAACATGACTTCATATTCAGTCTCGCCAAATGACCAACCTTCCTGAGTACTCTTTGGAGCAAATGCTGGTCAGTCACAACCAGTTTTGAAGCCTACTAAAGGGACCTGCAAGAAGGTGAAGACCAGTGCAGACTGTATCAGGTGGCTAAATGTAATTATTTTTTCTGCCTCTTGAAATCAACACGTAACCATCCCAACAGACTCCCAAAGCATTCAGACACTCACAAAACTCAAAAATATTGATTCTTTATATACAGTCCTAAAGGTCATAGTTTTCTTCTGTACTGTTCTCTGTAAAAGTCAAACCTGAATATAAGAAATAGTGGATGAATCAAACTCTTTCCAAAGCTTATCTTAATAAATTGAGTTACCTGAATTTTTATGCACTGTAAATTCTGGGAGCTCTTCAAGGTAAAACTGGGAAAATTACTTTTATTTTCATGGGTTTTTTTGTTTTTGTTTTTGTTTTTTTTTTTTTTTTTTTTTCTCTATTCCTTTGCTTTACTTATTCTTTTAAGTGCTAGCATGGATCATTATTTCCTGCACTGTTTATAATCCCTTTTTATGGGATATGTGACCTTTACAGAATTTAGATGTGGACAGAATACCAATGTATAATTAGATTTTTTTTCTACTGATTTGAGGCAATGGGGGAGGAAGATAAACAGATTTAAAAAGAAGACTCAGGAAAAGAACACAAGTTATACAGTTAATATACATCATTCTGATCAGTAATATTCATGGAAATAAACTATCATATTACTATTTTTTAAAAAATTTTTGTTATAGAATTAGTAAATATGTTACCCCAAAGGCAGGAGCAGCCTTTGAAATGACAATTTCTTGTGCAGAAGACTTGTGTAAATGACTAGTAGAAGACTAAACTCCTCTTTCACAAATTAAATATGAAAACCTTTCAAGCTTACAAATGTGAATTTATAATATCATAAAGTCTCATATCCTCCAATTGGCCAGCACAGTATTTAACATCATACTTACCTTTCCTTACCTGAGAAGACATTTAGTATACACTTTTACAAAACACACATTGGTATGCTGAAAAGAATCAGGTTTCACACTGCAATGAATCTGCCTTGTGAAAGCCTGTGATAGCCTTTCCAATGACTGAAATTTGCTTTCAGTTCTTAGGATAGTGAAATTGGAAAGTAAAAGTGTCTCATAAAAACATGGTTTTGTTTTTTTGTTTGTTTTCTTGTGTAATGACAAGATTTTCCTGAGTAGTAAAAGAGAAAATATTCATTACATTGAAAAGAAAATGCCTCACAGTTTGGGATTTTATTTTAATTATTATTTTTATTCTGCTCAACACTTCAAAGGTTACGAATATTTTTAGGACAGAAACATCTAAATAACAGGCAGAATATGTTGCTGTCTTTATATATCTATATCTATCATTAGGCATACATTTATTTTGTCAACCATTGCCTGTTGTACTGCAGACATAGACAGATTCCCTCATAATTTGTTTACAGTCACAAACCTATTTCTTGAAACCCTTTTGTAAATACTTACTAATATGCGTAGCAATAATTTTCATTGATAATATTACATATTAACAATTACATGCTTTGCAATATATTTGTTGCATATTTTGTGAGTGGAACATGAGTAAGAAACGGTAAGGAAGAAATTTATCCTAGATATACATACCTTTCCTGCAACTGCCAGAATGGTCAGGATGGTAATTTTACTGGCACTAACAAATAGGGAAAGAAGAGGAAGGAAGGATTTTAAAGGCAGATAAGGATTTTTCATTTTTTTAAAATTTTGGCATAGTTGATGAAGAAGGTGAATTTATTGCCAGAAGTGTTAGCAAATCACCTGCAAATACATTCATTTCCCTTCAGTTCATAAGCACAACTGTTAACTGAAAGGAGATGAATTTACACACTGGAAAACAAGTGAACACAATTCCCACTTAACTAATATTTCTATTGAGCTTTGCTTTCTGCTTGGATTTTTTTTACCAGACAGCACTGACTTCTAAAGAATAGAATAACAGAATCCACCCAGTGATGACACAACCCTTTCTTGGTTCAGGGTAGATTTAATTGATATTTGTGATGTTTCTTGTGTTGTAACTCAAAAGAGGTCTTTCTTTGGTAAATGTTGTAAAATTCCGGTTTTCCTGCTGTAAGAGAATTCACAAGTTTGTGTTTATCTTCTCCAATATTCTTTTCCAAAATAATTGTGCTGCACACCAGCTCTTTGCAGAGTACTCTTGTACTTTGCCTGTAGCTGTAGTTTAGTGTTGATATTTAGAAATTATTCAACAGACATCTCTTTTTTCTTCCCCCTCTGTTCCCTTCCCTCTTCTTTCTCCCTGTGATGAAAAGTTTGATAACAAATGAGAAAGTATGGTATTAATTGCCTATGACAATGAAGACTGTTTATATTACTCATCTTTTCCTGCCCTCTAGAGAAGGTCACACAACAAAGAGAAATGCAAGTCCTCCTTTTTTTAAGCATGACAGAAGGCATGGTTATAGTTTTTAAATGTCCTGTATACCTTACTTCCTGTAAGCCTTTTTATATCACAAATAGTTTTGCTAATTTGATGGATATATGTAACAGTAATCCCACTATACTGACAAGGGGAAAAAATAATACCATCAGGTACTGAAATGAAGATTCCGTAATAGGCCCATGGCAAATATAAGGATAAAGTCTAGTTTTCTCCTATTCTAATCTGTTTTATTCACTTGCCTGCTTCATTCAGTTTGGTTGAACCATACCTCATTGTCAAATACAATTTTTAATAATCACATAGGTTTGATTTGAACCTGATAACCAGCTTATTGTCTTTAACAAAAATCACTGTCTCTTTGAGACAACTGCTGATCATAGAAGGACTTAGTTTTCCTACTTGTATTAAAATATATGCAAAACTGATTCAAATAAAATTTAATAAATATTTCCCTATCCAGATTTTTTTTTTTTTTAGCCAGTGTACCTAGGAAAATGCTATGTAAGCATCATGTCTTGATAAGAAGTCAGTGTTTAAAACAATGGTTTTCAAATCTGAAGGAATTCAGTTACACTTTGGCCCTTTTCCCATTTGAAGTCAGTAGAGAAATTCTCAGCCATTTACCTTGAGTACTGTAGGATCCTTAATAGTTTCCTTAATTTCCTAAATCTTCAGGGGTGCAGTTTTTTAAGTGACAAGTTCAGTGGATGATCCCATCACTAGGAAGCTCTTTTAATTCAGAGTTATGTTCAATATGTTCTAACTACAGAAGTTCTTTGAAACTCTAAAAATATATGTAATTTACATAGCACACTGCATATTCAAAGCACTGTGTAGGATCACAACATAAGCATTCTCTGTCCCAGAAACAGCAACAGGGAAATGTTATACATACAACTTGAGGCAGAAGGGTGAAAAAAGCTCAGCCAAGACCATGAGATGACTAACTGGTAGATGCAATTAGGGACTAGGCACAGCTAATTTTGACTTTTAATTCACTTCTCCAAATTGTACTGCTTCTCAAGGATGCAGGTCCTTGACTAGGATCCTAGATAACTTTGTGACTGTTCTTTTCACCGTGTTGAAAGAAAAACAAAACTGAAAGGGGGGAAAACACAGCCGCAATTAGCTGTAAAAAAATAGCCAATAGGGCTTTGTAAATCCCTTGAAGGCCCTGATAATTAAAGGATTGTCAACACTGATTCTTTACAGTCTGAAAGAGGTGTCTATTATTCAGAAAACAAAACAAAACAAAACAAAACAAAACAAAACAACAAAACCCTCTCTGCATTGTCCTTAGAGGTAACTAGCTTTAAAGAAAGCCTGAGAAAGTATTAAACTGGTAAAGCTTTGAAGAACTTAGTCTAATTACAATTCATAAATTTGTTGTTGAGAGAAGGATGATTTTAAAATGCAATTCTCCCTCCATTATTTCTTACAGAAAATGGAAAGGCATTAATTCGTTTTCCATGTTAGTCTGAATATTATCAAAGGAAAACAATTATTTCAAATGTTCTATAAAATGGTATTTTCTAAATACTAATGCCTTAGCAGTTTGACTGAAGAGTGGAGGAAACAGCTTTCTTAGCATTAAAGTATTTGACAATAGCTGTAGAAGAGGCCTTGCATAAACTATTGTAGAGGAATAGAGTTTCTTCTGTTTTATTCTTGAAATAAGAATATGAATGAGTGGAAGTTTCTAAATACTTTTTGTTTGAGTTATTGTGTAATTTTGATTTAAAAAGAAGGGCTAATTATTGTTTGTTACTGATTTTCTTTAATTTTGTCACAAATGGCAGCTAAAAATATCTACAGTCACAGGGTCAGCTTAAAACTGTTCCATAGCATTGGTCTATCCATGAACAATCCTTTCCAAGTAAATAAATAATATTGTTACTGTTTTCACTCCAAGAAGATACTCTCCAGTGTGGTTGCCCCTGTGCTGTCAGACCTGGATAGAATAGTTGGAACTCTTAATACCATTGTTCTAGTAGGCTCTGTTTTCCCACTTTGTATGGTCCTGCACAACCTGCTCTAGATGACTCTGCCTGAGCAGGCGAGTTACACAGGATGTCTTCCAGAGGTCCTTTCCAACGTCAACTATTTTCTGATTATTTTCCTAGTGTCTGGAAAGACACCATCTGGAACTACCAAGAGACAAGCTAATGCTTTTATGAGGTTAAGTGAGCTGAAACTGTCCCTTTCTTATTCATGACCTAATTGCTATCAACAATAAGTAGTTCTTCCTTCACAATGACAAATTTTCCCTAAGTATTTTTATAATCAGAACTCTGGGAAGTGGCAATCCAGTAGGTTCTCTTTCATGATATTTAACTTACTGTTAAATTTAAATTCACTTAAATTACTGTGAGCTATAATAATACAATTAATGCAGTTTTTGTAATAAACACAGAAAGGCCCTGCTAATGAAATATTGACCTGGAGTCACAAAGACATTTAAGAGCTTTATCTTGGTAAAAGTGGAACCTTAAAGGTCTGTGACTCCAGATCAGATTTTGGAGGAAGAGGTAGAGTACATTCTCCAGTACCGCACACTTCTCGGCTAAATAAACAAAATGAGTATTTTTATTGTCTTATGTGTTATTTTTAGATGAAACAGCAAACCGGGAATAAAATTTGAAGCTGGAGATGATAACTGTGAGCCAAATACTGCTTCATTTATCCTGGGTTTTTCATGAAGTGTTTCAATTGGATTAAGTGAATTAAGTTAGAACTGATTTACCATTTTATTACAGAAGTAAGAATCAAGAACATTATTTTCTAAAAGGTCCATTTGATGTACAGTATTTGACAAACCTAGTTGTGCATAATAAAATTTCCATTTTTTTGCTTTGTTTTTTATTAAATGAATCAACATTATTTTTGGACTTGAAAAATTTTTTTATAAAGTATTTTTACTAGGACCTAGAACAGTGAAGCAAAATTCAGTTACGTTTTCTTCCTGGTTGCTAGCAAATGGACTTTCATGACTCTGTTATATGGTGAAATGCCTCCAGTTCATGAAACAACCAGGTAAGGGAAACAGAATTAACGGTGTCTGAAGACACTTTTCACTGTTATCTCATTTTGGGTCTTTCCAAGATTTTAACACTTATGTTGTTTTAGAAATTATCCTAATACAAATTAAAAAAGAATTTGCCTAAAGATTTTCTTTTTCAGGAAAGAAAGGGATATTATATATTGTATATTTTACAAGTTTTGACAAAAGGAAATATAATGACTAATAGTTATTTAGTTTTTACCCCATCTGTTTCTGCTGGCAAATTTTAGGAAATATGTTTTTCCTAAATGTATTTTTCCTACACTATCTTACTGTATATTGTCAGTCTAATAGTCTTTGCAGCCCTTTTTGCACAGCTGAAGGAAAAATTCCATGGGATTTTTAAATTTTTTTTATTTTTGAGTTACTTTTTAACAAAGTAGTTCATCACTATAGATATTTTCCATAAAGATTTAAATTTTGAGTTCTATAACCTGTTCATTTCAAACAAATGGATTTTGAGTGAAACGGCTATGGCCAAGTAATGCAAAAAAACTTGAGACTGGTGGCCTTTGCTCAGCAGTGATAACTAAGAAATTGCAACCCAAGTCCCAGGTTTGTGTTTTATATATGCCCCTATGTGGACTAATTGAAGAGGAGATTTGAAACTGCATTGTAGTGTGTAGTAAGAAAGTGAAAGCTCAGGCATGCAGTTTCAAAATGTGTAGAAGGAAGGAGCAAACCATGAATTAAATATTTCTGCAGGAAATTATTAAGTAATTACATGGAATGAGGAAGAAGAAGGATAGGAAATATAATTAATACGGAAGAAAAAAAATGTAAAAAGTTATAAAACCAAGTTGTATTTCCCAAATGTTTGTACTTCAAAATTTTACTAGATTACTCAAGAAGCAGAGGACTCAAAATAAACATGGAAATATCCACCTGTGATATAAAGTCCACTATTCTCTTTCTGTAGGAGTACTTTTTTGTATCAGGACATGTACAATCTTCTTTTAATTAGGAAAGCACAAAAATGCTCAAGAAATTCTTTTAATACTACAGAAAGATGGGTAACAATACTGGAATCTTTATGCATCTGTATTGTTCAGGTATGTGGTGAATAACTTAAAAAAGATGTAATTGCAGTGATTACATAATGATTTAGAGACACATACTGAAAAATCTGTTAGGATATTAAGGAAAAAAGATGAAAAAGTGCAGCTGTGAAAACTTGTACAGATCAATGAACTCAGTGGGGTTTGGTGTTTGTGATTAAGTTGGGGTATATTCATGTATTTTATTCCCACAGCAGTAGGGTTCCTTTTACAGCCTATATCTTATCTTTACAGCCTATATCAGCCTATATCCTTAGAGCTGCCAGTCAGAGAGGGACCTGGGGGTGTTGATTGACATCCGGCTGAACATGAGCCAGCAGTGTGCCCAGGTGGCCAAGAAGGCCAATGGCATCCTGGCCTGTATCAGAAATAGCATGGCCAGCAGGGACAGGGAAGTGATCTTACCCCTGTACTCGGCACTGGTGAGGCCACACCTCGATTACTGTGTTCAGTTTTGGGCCCCTCACTACAAAAAGGACATTGAATTACTCAAGCGTGTCCAGAGAAGGGCAACAAAGCTGGTGAAGGGTCTGGAGCACATGTCGTACAAGGAGCAGCTGAGGGAACTGGGGTTGTTTAGTCTGGAGAAGAGGAGGCTGAGGGGAGACCTCATCACCCTCTACAGCTGTCTGAAAGGAGGTTGCAGAGAGCTGAGGATGAGTCTCTTTAACCAAGTAACAAGCGATAGGACAAGAGGGAATGGCCTCAAGTTGTGCCAGGGAAGGTTTAGACTAGATGTCAGGAAGCATTTCTTTACAGAACGGGTTATTAGGCAGTGGAATGGATTGCCCAGGGAGGTGGTAGAGTCCCCATCCCTGGAGGTGTTTAAGAGTAGGGTCAACATAGCGCTGAGAGATATGGTGTAGATCGGAACTGTCAGTGTTAGGTTAATGGTTGGACTAGATGATCTTCAAGGTCCTTTCCAACTTAGTTGATTCTGTGATTCTGTGATTCTGTGATTCTATATCCAGTTGTTTGCCATCAGCATCTTTGCTAGAGATTACCATCCATTCAGATCTCCCTTTCTGCTGCTTTTATAACTGCCTCCTGCCACTTCAGGTTAGCAATGGTGTACATTTTAAAACTTTTAACTATTAACCTAACCTGGTATATTTTGGCTCAGTTGGATTAGGAATCATTCAGATAACCTGCTGCAGGTGGTAGAGAACAAGTGAATAAGCCTTTTAATTTGATTGTTATGAGATTCCTCAACTGTTTAGAAACCAAAACAATGAGGAACCAGCTTACACAAACGCCTTTAAGAGGTGCACAACCAAGGATACAAACGAGTGCATCCCATACTGCCTAGTATGCTACACTTAGAACAGTTTCCCTAGCTTGTCTTCCAACCATGTCACCTTCTGTATCTCTTGAATTTTAATTGCATAATCTCTGTCTTTATCATTTTTAAACCCTGCTATCTAAACACAGCCATTTCAGTTTTTTCCCTACCCAGTAGAATTGCCAGCAATTCTGGGTTGGTCATGGCAAATTTCTCTGTCTAGCATCTGAGATAACTGATTGCCTCTACAACAGAAATTTGCTTTGCAATACTAAAGCAATTGTGAAGCAATTTTCTGATTATGCTTCCTGTATCAAAAGTTCCGGTGCTCACAAAACTAGATTCCTCTTGGAGGAAAGTAGACTAGAAACTTCACTCTAGGTGTATACCAATGAGCCCCAACCCACAATGGCCACATAATCTGAAAAAATGTCTGAACAGCTTCCAACCACACGCATGGTGGTGACTTTTTGTTCAGATCAGGCAAAGTCTAATCCAATACAAAAATCCTAATTGCACAAGAGATAGGGGCCTCAGGACTACCTCCTTTAACATGCTGATCAGCACTTGTTCCAGAGCAGATTTGCATTTACTTGGAAATGTAGTCATACCTACAGAGGCACAGGTTTGAATTCTTGGAGGAATATTTAATATAGTATAGTATGTGATTGCAGAACTATCCTCTGAGACTTTTAGGAACCCAGTCCCACCTCTCTTTGTGTACCTTACGCTAATTCCAGTTTTAAGGATGTTTTAAGGCTTGACAGAGAGTAGATTCTTGTCCTTTTTGCAGTCATCATCTCTGGCCAGCCTGCTGGGAGTTGCCTGCTGCCATTCTTCCTGAAAGCAGTGCTCAAGGGCATCCCACCTGGATTGTCTCTTCATGAAGCACAGTAGTCAGGATGCATGCCATACGTGTTCCACCAGTATTACAACTATACCTGATTTCTTCCCACTTCCATCCTTTTTTTAAAAAATTCTGGCCATAATTTGCACAGTTAGTATGACAGTATTGTGTAGGGTCACATAAGAAACTTGCAAAGAAAAGATAAAATATAGAGATCTCTGGAAGGATAACATTTGAAAATAACTTGTATAAAAATAGTCCAAAAAACCTGAAACAAATATTCTCTATTTGCTAATTCTATGGGCCCTGATCTTCAGCTGTTGGTCAGCATAGTACAGCTAGGCTGATGGCTCTCCAGATCAACAAAGCTTGTGTAATTTTTTTATACATAGAGGATTTGAGGGTCCTTTTCCTTAAGCGCAGATAAAATAGTCAGGGCTTAATTATTTAATTCTTTCTTAGACAAAACTGGATGATTTCCTGCATTTATATATTTTGCTATCAGAACATGTAGTATTTGGGCCGGGGGGGGGGGGGGGGGGCGGGGGAGGAAATTGATCTCAAAGGAAGCAGTTTCTAGATTGCTGTGTATGGTAAGACCAGTTGAGATATCAGTAAGAAAATTTGAAACCAAATACCTCAGGTGTATTAGTTTGCAAAAAATAGTACAAGTTACATAATCTACAAATGTATTTGTTTTCAAGCAATATGTTTATTGTATACAATGTAAAATTAGAGACGTCGAGTACATCACCATTATGATTTATTCATTATGTACAGTGGTTACATAGATAGTTATGGTAGGCAAGTATGCACTTATGAGATCTTCAGAAAGAGCTCAGAACATAAAAGAGTCACAGAAGTATTGACAAACTTTAGTAAAATGTCTACAAAGATATTAAATTCCCAAGACACTCACTGACATGATATTATCTGAATATTCTCAAATAACACTTAAGATTACATATACTTCATATACATATTTTACTCTGATTGGATAGAAAATGTAGATATCTCCTTTGAAATACTATGTGTCATGGTACATATAAGGTTTAGAAAAGCTACCAGATTTCACGATAAAAAAGCACAGCAAGCCTTAAAATCTGCCCACCATTTTTATGCATAAACCCGAGAAAACCTAAAACTGTCATTTGCTTTTAGGTCTCCAGAAGAAGTACATTAAGACATTTGTCAAGGTTTTCTTTCTTAAAGTAAAATGAGGATTTGTATATTGATTACTAATATTAATAAAACAGACTGGTTTAAAAAAAGAAAAAAAATAAAAGAAAAAAAAGAGGCCAGAATAAAAACTATTGGGGGGAAAAAAAGGCAAAACAGCAACAAAACAAAGCTATCTGCTTTCAATTTTCATTATAAGTGTATAAAACATTTACCCACGTACATCTTAGCTCACTTTCATTGTATCATAATGCTTACAAATAGACCTTGCTTATATTTTCACATCCAATTTCCTTCACGTGTGTAACTCTCCACCAATCTTCTTATGGACAGAGCTCTCTTAGAGCAGCCTGTCCCCACCCTGTCAATTAAGAAGATTGAGCAGGTATCTGGAGTTCTGTGAGAATCATCTGGGAGACCTCTAAGGAATCGTGTTCTCTCCTGTGTATCATTTCCCTGAATACAGAAAACTTTACTTCTGTGTAGGCTTTTTAATTACATGTCTGAATAGAAAGTTCCCAGTACTCTATATTACAAGAGGGATCAAGGTACAAGGATATAAATTCCTAACCATCCAGTTATTTCAGGAGATACTTGAATTCCTTGGGTGTTCTTGATGTATCTATAATACTTTCTGTGTTAAAAATTTGGGTCCCATTTCAGCCACACTTTCAAATTCTATGTGCAGAGACTGAATGCCTTCAGCCACTCCTTCAGCTGCAGATGGTAACTGCTTCCCAACTCCTTTAGAGAGGTCAGCTACAGTTGTGATAGAGTGACTTTATTTTTCCTTTTCCCCTTCCAGCTACCACTTCTCCCTCACAAAATGATCCTGCTTTGAAGACATATTTTCCCTTGTTCATTTTCATCAAACTTCACATTTCTTTCTAAAATCTGAATTTAATAAAACCTCCCTCATTTTGTATTATGTCTCTTCTCTACAGTATTTCTCACTACTTCATTTTCCCTCCTTTGTAAATCTCTTTTGAGCATAAAAATTACAATATATCACTTATCTGTGATAAAACACTTAAATCATGCTGTAACATGGTTTGTTTGGTTGTTTTTCTTAGAAAGACATGTCTCAGAGTGGTAACTTGGTAATGCAAGTTCCTGGTTTTTTTGTTCTGTCATCACATCATATGATCCTGTTCAATGTAGCTGTTCCAGTAAAGAATCATTCCTCAATATCCAGCTACCGATTAAATCAGTTCTTAACTTCCCTACCTTGCCCTAGTGCTGATTTAACTATTATGAAGCTTAATACTTGAAACATTTTCATTCTTGAATATAAAGCATTCTGAAAGTGGAATTAGTGGTATCTTCTTGTCCATTATAAAGGGATTACTCACATGAGAAATGCCTCTCTTCTGAGGGTGGAAATGCTAGACTTAACCTTTGACCCTAGCTACTGAACTGTACTGTCTGAAGTTATATCAATATTGAAGACAGCTATACAGATACCTTTCTATCCCTCTCATTCTATAGTCCACTGTGATATGATTTAAGACTTATTTTCTGGTTTCCTTTCTCTTTCTAAATTACTTGCATAATAGATGCTGGAGCATTTCACATAGCAGTAAACATTACCTTGCACAGCTTCTGCAGATATGAGCCCAGGTGACATTATTGCTTCTCACATGTTTCAGGAATGGGGAGGTTATCACTTAATTAACCCTGATAATGTCAAAAGGAAATGCATAAATGTCAAGCTATTTCCAACGATTTTTTTTATGGGTAAGCCTAGAAGAACTAGTAATAGCTCATATTAAGGTGATACACTCTGAGAAAAAAATAAAAATAAAAAAAAATGGAAACAACCTCCAAAACCTTTTTTAGTGTAGGATTTTACTGTTACCTTTTCTTTTAGCATAACCAATCATAAAAAGATACATTTTATTCAGCCATGTAATGGCTAAGGACTTGACAAATGTGAACACTAAAAAAAAAAAAAAAAAAAAAAAAAAAAAGAAGCCATAAAAATGTATGGCTAGAATTTGCTCTTGTAGGTATAAATTAAATTTGGATATACCTATTTCAATTTATTGAGTCAGTCCTGCAATTTTTTCTTGGTGTTGAACAGCTCCAATAGATCATTTGCAGAATATGTTATAATGCACTATTTGAATGTAGATTGTGTGATCTAAGTCAATGATGGGTGTTAAGAGAAAATCTTTTGCATTAAAAATGTTTGAAAACGGGTTATTCTTAACATATGCATACATATATACAACTCTCTTCATATAGGCGTAACATCTTGAGTTTTGAACAAGGTCATTATACCTGTATATTAAATTCCACAGCTGTCATCACAGCCACTATTCAGCATAAAGGGGTGTTTTACGACCTAGTCATTAATGAGGGTGATAGAGCTAGCATTAACACCTAAAAAGAAACTAACACCCACCACCTCTTCAGTGTTTCTTGAAAGCCCCTACTTTTTGATGGGCTGACAACTCATGCAGTGACAGGTTATAAACACGACAATTTATTATGTCCATCATTACCAAGAATGACACATGCTGTGACATAAGAAGCTATTTTAGCTCCAGAGACTTACCATGTTAATGGTTTACTTTTTGTGCATTTCATCTTCATAATAAATATTAGTGCATTTCATTTTAATAATAAAGTTCTGTTTAATAAATTTATGTTTAATAAATTTAATATTAAAATGTTACCCTAAATATCCTATTAAGAAATTTAAATAATAGTATAAAAGCAGATACTGCCTTATTCTCTGCAGGAATTTCTTTTTTTTAAAGTATTTCTATTAAGAGGACTTAGGTGCATGGTGGAATTTGTTAGAACAGTTATCAGAATTAAATAGTTACCTCTGAACTAGGGAGAGTAAATAAAAATGCAGTGGAAAGCTATTTTTTCCCCTCTAAGACAGTCTTTAAAAAAAAATTTCTTTTATGGAATGGCTTTTCCCTGCCTCAGGCAAGCTGAAAAGTCTCGATGTCCTACAAAATTAAGACTGTCTGAGCATTTTTTATTCCCCTAGTACTCAGCAGCTCTAAGTGATAATATGTTTGTTGTGGGATAGAGAAGCTAGCCCTTTTCCTATAGACACTGGTTTATTCTGAAGTGATTTTGATAAAATATGTTTTTATTCCCTGGGTAAGGATAAACAATACAAGTAACTTCAACATAAGGGTTCTTAGTAACCAACAGCTTGCTCTGACTTCAACCAGTTTTGATTTCATAAAGACTTTTGAAAAGAGGCCAATGTGAACCCAAGTGAATGCAAACTTTTTTATTATTATTTTGGTAAGTAGTCTCTGTGTGATGGTAGCTCTTTTGAAATACTTGTTTGACATAAAAAGTCATGTTAAAATGTCTATAAATCATTACCATTTAATTAGGAAAGCTAAAAATAGCTAGCAGAGTATTTGATCATTCCACATTTCATTTTCTATGTGAGCATGTTAGCAACTCTGATTAAAAGTTTCCACTGCTGGATTTCTGCATAGCATTTTCCACATACATTCTTGTGAAGATTAGTTTCATGAATGCTGTAAGCAAAACTGCCAGTATATTGAGTAAAATTAATACTGCACTCATAATTGTAAACATCATGATCCTGAAATTGCATGATGAGTATGATTCTAATCTACCTGGAGCACAGAAACATATCACATGTAATAAATGTCTGATCAAAGCATATTATCATCAACACACTCTGTAAGAGGTACCAGTCAAACAAATTACAAACAAATTTTAAAAAAAATTTGAAGACCAAAAGATTCAGAAGGATGATGTAATATAGTCTTTGAGAAAGAAAAGCTGGGAAACAGGAAAATAAAAAAAAAATCCTCTTCTCAATTATTTTCAACACATTTATGTACAAGTGTAATACTGTGTTAGCAAGAAGTGATTTTTGACTGGTATCCTGAGAAATCTTTTGCAGTACCCTGTGCTAAATTAAGTATCTTTTCTTTAAACTGCAAAAGTTAAACCTTGTGTTCATTATGGGTTTTAAACCCTTCATTTAGAGTATGAGTATCCCCTCTACACCTTAAAATATTATGGGGAAGTTCTTAACCTGCACACATTTTTTTCTTTACAGTAATAGTAATTCTTTACTGCAATATCATTCCTACAAAACATTGTTTTTCTGAAAGTATAAATTTTATCTTACTGCCTAAAAATAACCAAAATAAATCTAAAGAAGCAGAAAATGTTACTATTCTTGTCTGCTTTTGCAGTTCTCTTTTTGAAAAACACACACTGTATTCCTGAATATATTTCAGGCCTTTGTCCTTCTTTTGCAACATTGCTCTGATGTAAAAGAGGAATAAATATCAATTTTAAACATGAGCACTAGACCAACACATAATTCCATAATTCTATTTTGACTTTCTTTGCCTTGGATCCTAACTCTAAGCAATAAACCTGATGTTCACAAATGATGCCTATATCTGTGCTCAAGTATCACAGTGTCATTTGTATGCTCATTGTAGCTGCCAGAGCAAAAAAGGAGGTTAGAAGTTCAGTCTGCATTCTGTTACTTAAAAAATATGAAAGCCAATGTTCTCACATATGTGCCTAAAATTAGACTCCAACCAGTATGACTTCTGTGAATGTTGGCACTGGCTTGTTTCAGAGGAAGAAGGAAGTGGTCAGGACCTGTAAAAATGAGGCCACTGTGTTTACATCTGGCCTACATGGTGCAGTTTTGTTTGCTTTTATAAAGCCCTGCCGTTGTACAGCAA
The DNA here is from genome assembly GCF_047716275.1 of Strix uralensis. NCBI lineage: Eukaryota > Metazoa > Chordata > Aves > Strigiformes > Strigidae > Strix > Strix uralensis. Next base: position 87,488,958 of record NC_133972.1, on the reverse strand, counting down.
ATGATCCAGCATATGTTGACCTGTTGATACTTTCATTATGTGATTAACGAAAAATATTAACCCATGGTGAAGCAGTTCTCAAAAGATTGTCTCTGTGCTTGTAAGATTGTCATTCTTCCTTTCTGCATTTATTGTCATGAGATCAAAACATATCAGATACTACCTATGCCTGTCAAATATGTTTTTGAAAAAAAGTATTTTTTAAATTTCCAAATGATTGACTGAATAGCTTTTTTTTAAAAAAAATATAATATTTATTACTATATGTGAAATTATTTTACACTTTTGGTTTTTTGTGTGGAAAAACAGCACATCCTATGGTTATCTGTAGTTTTTCATAATAAATCAGAGAACAGAAAGCTAAGATTTTGAGCTGGAGGCCTAGAAGTTGTAGTAACCTTTTATAATTCCTCATAAATGTCATAAGCAAAAGGTCCTTTCACACTATAATGTAAACTTAGCTGTCTTATTCTGCATAGGGCCCACTGATTTTGATATACTATGGCTATTTTATTTTGGTCTTTATTTGCACTGGGGGAAATATTACCCATCTTTTATAAGACCGATATATATAAAAATTAAGTGCTATGTTTTCCAGTTCAAGCGACTTAAGAATACAATTGAGATGCACACATAAAATTTTCTATATATTTAAAATAATTCTTCATACTTATGAATGTAATCTCATTATGAAGAGTAAAAGCATATATTAAGAAACCTGATTAAAATTTTCACTTGCAAGTTGTATAGGATATTGTGAAAGTTACCACACCTCTTTAGTATAGGTAGTCTAACTAATGCTTCTGAAGGAATATATAAAAATTAGATGTTAAAGACAGAAAAAATTGAATCATTAAATTTCCGATAGCCATACTATTACTTTACAAGGGAAATCTGGCTCTGTCGTTTCATTGCTGACAGAGTTATAGTCAGCTGGATAAGGGAGAGAGTCCAAAGAGGACTGAGTCCAAGTAGAAATTAAGATATTATGATATGAGCAGTAAACTTGCATATAGTTTTCTTGGCTACCTGTATATATATATAATTTATTATTATCTATTGTTCTGTTACAGTACTATCTGAGTAAACACCTTCTCCTTACTTTATTATACTGTAGAATTCAAGTAAAATTTTAAATATATTACCTCATTCAATTTTAGTGCTTGATTTCACAGTATGAAAAACTAGTCACCAGTGGCTCGTGGGTACTCTGGGGTGAATGTCTCAGGAGTTGTTCTGCTGCAATCACAACTACAAATTGTAGCTGGCCTAAAGAGCCAGGAGCTAGGAGATGAAGGGGTGTTAAGGGAACCATTCTTTCAGCTTCTTCTTTTGCCCTTACCACTGTAAGACTGGGTGAAGAAGAACCGTATGTGGGTTCCATAAAGTACAATTTTTTCCAGCCTATGTGAAAATTAGAGGGTTTTTTCCTCTGTTTTTAACTTTTGCAGAGGAGGTTTCTGCTATTGAATCTAGCCTGTCATACTTTTCAAGACATTATTTTCTTCCCTGTAGGTCGTAGTACCAGGACAGCCCCAAGTTATTCAGACAGATTTCATGTTTAAGTTAAAAGCAGAATCAGACCTGAGGACTGTTTATCTAAAGCTGCAGCAACTTAGCTGCTCTTATTGGCAAAACCACCAAAGAATTACAAATAAGCAAATATAATGGCAAAGGGCCTAAAGTTTAACAGGTGCCTGTCAATTTTACTAATGCCTGATTACTTGAATGTTAGAAACCACTGTCATTCCAGAAACGCCTAGAGAAGAAACAGAAACCAACATTATGTCTTGCTTGCTCTTGCCAGGAAGAACCGCTGTTATTATTAACTGATTTAGCAATCACAAGACACTTGAGAGTTTAGATTTCAAAGATATGAGGCAATTCTCTCAAAATCAGCTACCCAGGAATCTAGTTCCTATTAATTCTTCTTGCAAAATAAACTGTAAACTCAGTAGTTAGCAGACAGCTGCAGAGAGAAAGAGTAGCAAACTAAACAAAATGCAGCATGAAGAAGGTGTGGGAACAAATATAGGAGTAAAATTCAACAGAACTACACAGAATGGTTGAGGTTGGAAGGTGCCTATGGGATTCAACTAGAGCAGATTGCACAGGGCCATGCCCAGTCAGATGCTAAATATGTCCAAAGATGGAGACTTTCACCACCTCTATGGGCAAACTGCTCTTGTGTTTGATCACCCACACAGTATTTTTTTTTTCCTTATGTTTAAATACAAAGCCTTGTACTTCAGTCTGTACCCATTGTCTCTTTTCCTGTTATGGGACATCACTGAGAAGAGTCTGGTTCTGCCTTCTTTACTCTTTCCCATCAGGTATTCAAACATAGTGATAAGATTCCCCCTGAGCCTTCTCTTTTGAAGGCTGAATAGTCCCAGCTCTCTCAATCTTTCTTTATATGATTCTGCAGTCACTTCATCACCTTTGTGGCCCTTCACTGGACTCACTTCAGTAAGTCCATGTCTCTCTTGTACTGGGGAACCCAGACCTGGAGTTCAGATGTGTCTCACCAAGGCTGAGGAGAGGGGAAGGATCACTTCTCTTGACCTTCTCTTAGTGCTCTGCTGTATTGGCTTTGCATGGCAAGGGTTTTTTTTGGGGGGGGCTGCAGGGGTGGCTTCTGTGAGGAGGCAGCTTCTGGTCTGATGTCAGATGCAGCCAGTTTCAACCAGTTCCAAAATGGACTTACTGCTGGACAAAGCTGGCCTAATCAGCAATGTTGGTGGTGCCACTGTGATAGCATATTTAAGAAAGCATAAATAACTGTGGAGCACCTATGAGAGAGGAGTGAGAAAATGTGAGAGACAACCCTGAAGACACCAGTGAAGAAGGGGGCGGAGGTATGCAAGGCACCAGAGTAGATTTCCCTGCAGCCCGTGGTGAAGACCATGGTAACACAGGTTGTTGCCCTGCAGCCCATGGAGGACCATAGTGTAGCGGATGTCCACACTGAAGCCCATGGAGGACCCCATGCTGGAATTGGTATATATGCACTGAAGGAAGCTCCAGCCCAATAAGAGAAGTCCATGCAAGAGCAGGTTTTCTGGCAGGACTTACGTCCCATGGGGAACCCATGCTCGACCAGTCCATTCCTGATGGAGCCTGTGGAAAGGACCTGCATTGGAGAAGTTCTCTAAGGACTGTATCCTGTAGGAGGGACCCACACTGGGGTGGGAGAAAAGCGTGAGGAGGAAGGAGCAGCAGAGACAAAGCTTTTGAACTGACCACAACCCTCATTCCCCATCCTCTGAGATACTTTGGGGAAAGAGATAGAAGAGTTAAGAGTGAAGTTGAGCCTTGGAAGGAGGGTGGGGGGATGGTGTTTTAGTTTTATTTCATACTATCCTACTTTGTAACAATTAACTGGCAACAAGTTAAATTAATTTCCCCAAGTTGAGTCTGTTTTGCCTGTGATGGAAATCAGTGAGTGATCTTCCTGCCCTTATCTCAACCCATGAGCTTTTTCATTTTCCCCTGTATTTCTTCCCACTGTCATGTTGAGAAAGTGGAGTGATAGAGCAGCTTGGTGGGTACTCTGCAGCCAGCCAAGATCAACTCACCACATCTGTCTAATGCAGCCATTTCTTTCTTTTCAACAAGGACACCTGGTCAGCTTGGTGTACATCAGGACCCTCAGATCCCTCTCTACCAAGGTGCTTTCCAGCTGGTCATCCCCCAGTGCATACCAATGCCTGGGTTATTCCTCCCCAGATGCAGGACTTGGCATTCCCCTTTTCTGAACAGGATGAGATTCCTTTCAGCCCATTTCTCCAGCCTGTCAAGGTCCCTTTGAATGACAGCACATCCATCTGGTCTATCATCCACTCCTCCTAGTTTTGTATTACCTGCACTCTTGCTGAGGTTGTGCTCTGTCCCATTGTCCAGGTCATTAATAAAAATGTTAAACAATATGGACCTCCCTATTATCCTCTGGGGTACTCCACTAGACACTAGCCTCCAGAACGACTTTTTGCTGCTGATCAGTCTCCTCTGAGCCCAGCAGTTCTGCCAGTTTTCAGTCCACCTCCCTTTCCATTTGTCTAGACCTTATTTCATTACTTTGTCTATGGGAGACAGTGTCAAAAGCCTGACTAAAGTTAAGATAAAAAACATCCACTGTTCTCCACTCATCCACTAGTCACCTCATTGTAGGCAACTGTCAGGTTGGTCATCCTTTTTTATGTTTTATTAGTAGTAACAACCAACATTTCTCTGAAAGAAGATTTTACATTTGCACATTGTATTTGAAAGAGCAATTTCCCTTTAAAAGAAGATGATATCTTAGCAGACCAGCTAAAGGCAGGATGAGCGGCAAAGGAGAAGGCAAAGACATAGAATCAAAAGATAAAGGGATACAAGAAGTGCACGTAGTTACAGAAGTAAAAAGAGACAACAGTGAAGAATTAGGCCAAAGCTATAAATTACTCAAAGGCTGCAGAGGAATGCATTAAGAAAATTTTAGTTGCAAAAATATCATTACATAGTCTTCCAGGACATTGGAAAGACATAGTCTTTCAGGAGTAATCTACAAATAGCTAACATATTAGCTTGAACATTATCTTTCGTTTTACTGGCATTCCAATGCTCTAAATCCTGATCATTTTCTCTTCACAATGTACACATCATTATCCACTTCTTATTTTTAAACACCACAGCTTTTCTGTCCAGCATTGTAAAATATAGTATTTTACTAAGCACATAGTAGAAATTATTTCATTTTATCATATATGACTTAGCAAACAGGTCACATTGTCTCAACAGAATATTCAAATAAACCTCATAACAGGTATTACATATAATGTCAATCTGTTTTCTGAATTCAGCACATTGGTGGTTAAGCATCCATTGATGCATCAAGGTTTTTTATCCTTGGCAATTTTAGAACAGGAGCATTTTCTAAATTGAATAAATAACTACAGGTTTGATAGAGAATGAAGGTTTTATAAATATAATGCTATTCACAAAATCTGCTGTTGTTTCAGATTCCATTTATCTGGGAAATGGGGAAAAGCAACAGTAAAGCAAAACCTGATACAGACTCACCAGAGCTAAACTGTACAGGTTGAACATGATTTTTGATGAGTAGTGTTAACACATCCTCAACTGTTGATTACATTTGAGGACTGATGTATCGTACTTGTCTAAGCTCACATTCACATAATATTGGATGCATGTATTATTCATTTCATATATTTTTGGTAACACAGGACCCAGTTTTCTCCTTTTGTACTAACCCAAAATACGACCTTCTTACTACTGAATTCTTACTCCTTTTTTTGACTACAATTTATTCTTTTCCCTAATACGTTACTTCCTGAGGCTTTATGAAAAAGAAGATGAATGATGTCCTACAGTAGGAAAGGTAATATCCATGTCTTTACTAACCTCTCCCTCATAAACAGATAGACAGCATGGATTCCCAAAGATTGTCTGTTCTCAGCACCTCTTGATTTTGGTAAGTATATTAATGTTCATGTTTGTATACTTGCAAAGAATGGCCAGTTAAGCCATGTTGTTCCTTCACCAGCCATAAAAACTGGGGTTTGTTGCAACGTAATTTTAAGGAGTGTATACAGTTGACTTTACTAACTATTCTTCTAATTATTCCTTTAAAACATTTAGTCTAACCTAAGAAATTTTTTAAAATACCAAGCAGTTTATTATATAACCATAGAATCATAGAACAGCCCAGGTTGGAAGTAACCTCAAAAGATCGTCTGGTCCAAACTTTTGTGGGAAATGTAGACTATATAAGATTATCCAGCACTCTGTCCAACTGCATCTTGAAAACCTCCAGTGATAGAGACTCTATAACATGCCTGAGGAAGTTGTTCCAGTGACTGATATTTCTCACTGAAAAAAATTTCTTTCTTATATTGAGATGAAACCTCACCAGGTACAACTTGTAGCCATTGCCAACTGTCTTCTCCATGTGGCTCCCTGAGAAGAGAGAGCCTCTGTCCTCTTTGTAGTCACCCTTTAAGTACTGGAATACTGTGATGAGGTTCCCCTGAGCTGTCTTTTCTCCCTAACTCCTTCAGTCTTTCTTCATAGCACAGTTTCTCCAGCCCTTTGATCGTCTTTGTGGTCCTCTTTTGGAACCTCTCCAGTCTGTCTGTGTCTTGAGTTGTGGGGGCCAGAACTAGTCACAGTACTACAGGTGCAGCCTGACAAGTGCTGAGTAGACTGGGAGATGTTATGTGACAGTCATTTTTATTTGTATGAAACAGAGAGACTTACACATCTCATTTTTCATGGTTTCTCAGAAAGTTTATCACCTCAAACTTTAACAATCAAATAGAGAAAAACATTTGGAAAGCTGTGTGTGTACATATATAGGTCTATAAATTTTATTTAAAAACCAAGAAAAATAAGAAAATGTTTTTACAGAAAAAATAACATGCTTTTGTTATAAATTTGTTAACAAAAGTTGGTTAAAATAAAAATAATCATTACTTCTTAACATCATTTCCATGTCAAAAAATTTAAATCAAATTCTGTTTTCACAGAGGACAAAAAAGAATTTTGAAAATTTTAATAAGAACTTTTATCAAAAGGGGTTTAGTGAAAAAGTAAGGAAGTTTAGCAAAATGTGTGTGACAAAATTCAATTGAACAAAGAGATGATACAGGATTTGAAATAGTTATTAATAAGCATATCAGAGCCATGCCTTTAAGATATAAGAATCATAAAGAGTCTATATAAATCCTACCATGTAGTTAAAGACCAAAAAGGCAGTTGCTCTTCTGAATAATTTAAAAGAAATGGAATCAATTTCTTAAATAAATAAACCCATTATACAGGAGAAGTATTTGCATCAACAGTGACAGAACTGTATACAGGATCAAAATATAATGTGCATCGTGTTACATTGTGCTAGGCAAAGAAGAGGAATGTGAAGAAATACTGCTTCCAGTTTGGTGCTTAAAAGATGTAAGAATTGCCCAGACTGTATCTGAGATGAGGTTATGTCTACATAGAGTTTAGAAACAACATGTTTTATTACCTGAGATAAATGCTGATGCTGTCATCTTTCTTCTTACACAGAAGGAAGAAAGAAGCAACACTTGTTTCTGCTGTACCATGAACAGACATAATATAGGAATGTTTATTGAAGCAGCATAGTAAGACAGAAAATAAATGACACAGAAAAAATATATTTAAGAACAGGGAAAAATGTGCAATGGGCAGTTGGCACGAGAATTATACGAATGTTGAAGGTGTCTAGTTGACATAAAAGGGTAGGGGGTTTGGGGTCTTGAGAGCAAGAGCAGAAATGGAACTTCTTTAAGGATGTTCCTTTTGCTAAGAATTTCTGTGAACAAGCAAGACAGTGAAGCACACTGAGATGAAATCACAATTTTTTTTTTTCCCCTGGGGAAGCAATGTAAATGATTTTTCACAGCGTAGAATAGCCATATGGGCTAAACAGCAATGCTATCAGATTGCATATGTAGGCACTAGGTAGCAACCTGTGCAAGAATTTAGTCCTCCCAAAAGAGTAGTCAGTTTGTTTTCTCATACAGGACTCCTACATGTCTCTGTTCACATTTCTACAGATATCTAGATTGCCTTAGAGCAATGCTGTTTTTCAGCCACTCAACAGTAGTATTTGATGGTTTCTGACAAAAATGTATTCTTACAACCATCATCAATCTGTAATCACTTTCATTCTGAAAGTATTTTCGGAACACACGCTTGTCCTTTTCTTTACTCAATCTGATGTTAAGATGATACACCCTTTTTTAGTGTGAGAAACACTGTTGGGGAAAAAGTTGGGGACAGCTGGAAATGGATACCCTCAGCTTTGAAAGGTCCATCGGAGGCAGTTTGCACGGCCTCTTCAGACTTTGTAAATCATATCCTGGTTAAGGATTTAATTTCATTTTACAATGGAAGTAAACAGCAAGAGGCACAACTTTTGAAAATACTGTACTCAAAAGACAAATCATCCATTTTATTTCAAAAGACCTGATTCACTGATGCTTGGAAACACACTAGATTTTGTGTTAAGTCCTACTTTTTCTCAGGAAATAGCTAAACCTACTATTAGCAACTTGAAAAGGAGTTAGGGAAAGCTCTTCATTTTTCTAGTTTTCTTTGAGAGTTTCCTTTCTTCATAGTCTTCTTACTGAATTCTGATTTCCCATTTAGTGGTTTTAAGTTCAGTGAAGTTACATCCAATGTGCATAAGTGAAATCTTAATTTTACTCTTTTCTGCATTTCTTTCAGCCTCTGAGTTCTACCACTCTCGCCTAGAAAATATAGAAGAAAATATTCTTGTTAAAATTTTCTATACTGACATACCAAATATATTTGACAAAGGATTTTTTTTGGTATATTGCAGATCTTTGCAGAATACTGATACAGAATTAATCCTACTTTTTCACATTTGAATTAAAATTTCACTCTCAAGAAATGTCTTGACAAGCCAACAAAATACATACATAATCCTCTTAGAAAAACACTTCACATATGCTTAAATTTAGACAACAAGACCTTTATACAGAACATTTTAGCTGCAATTTTCTGAGTGATATTGTTCAGCAGGTGAAAAATGGACAATTAAAATTAAAATAAAATTAAACATAAATGGAAAGAATAATGCTTTAAATTGCTTTTAAGGTACAAAGAGGTTTTATTTCCACTGATCCAAATTATGTATTTTCTTTATTAATAATGGAGAGTTTACAGTATCCTATTTTTCCAGTTCTTTCAAAGTTCTGCATTCCTATGGAATCTACGTGCTTTAGGGACAAGTAGAAGTAAAAATAACAGGTCACCATCAACTTTTTCCAAGTAATTTACTGATAGGAAATACTTAAAAGGTGAACAGATTCAACTAGTGACTAGTCTGCGACTGTCTGAAAAGTGTATATGTTCATCAGCATTCATTAAAAATTGTAAGAATGAAAACTACCTACTAAGGTTCTAAAGAAGGGGCAACAGAGAGGGAGGAATGTATATTCTTGAAGTAAAAAATGCTGTGTGAATGCAGGGCAGGGCAGGGCAAGGAAGGGAAAAACTACAAATGTGTTTTTTTCTGTTCGTTTCTTTTTTTTTTTTTTTTTTTTCTTTTCATAACAAGCTATCAGTGTCCAATAAATAAAATATGTAAGTCTTAAATTGGTTTGCTTTTTAATATACCTTTATAGAATTTTGTTTGATAGGCACACTGAATTCTTCTGGGGTGTTGATATTTCTAAGATTGATAGGCTAACTAATTTCAAGCAATAGTTCCTCTCCCCTAGGGCTATTTAACTTCTGTTGAGGGCTTTCTGCTCTCACTTTAAATATTTTATGTGCAGACTCTTTATTGAATACAATTTAAATGATGTGTTGTGTTTTTTGCTCAACCAATGAATACCATAAGTAAAACCATTCAGTCATGCTGATCTATTATACTGTTAGTTTTAAAAAATATCCTTCTCTCTCAGTGCATCCTAACAATTTTCTGTGAAAGCAAGCAAGCTATTAAATAACTTAAGACCTATGAAATGAGAGAAAAAAAAAAAACTGCAAAACTGCATTGATTGGTAGTGACAATGAAAATTTGTACAGAATCATCTTCTTACTCAATTAACAAAAGAAAAAGAAAAGCACAAACCTATTATTTCTTTAAAAACAACTAATCTCCTTCATCAAATTAGATATGATATATTGAATTCTATAATATGATACTAGAATGGTAAGACTTCAGCCATTTCTCATATGGGATTATTGTGTCATAGACCTTGGAAATTCTTGGATAAAATTATTATACCGGTTTTACTTTGGAGCCCAGTGCATTATCTTATTTATATGTAAAAAAAATAGAGGTGAAACACACACAAATGCAAAGGATCTGAAAAGGCTTTCCATGCAACTTAAGCTGGCTAATAATGATTCATAGATGGAGCTAGTAGTGGAACTAGAGTGTGAGAGGATGGAAGGCTATTTATAAACACCAGAGGCAGATTCACTAATAACCCCTTAATAAACTGTATCAGGTAGACTTTCTTGAGCTGGGCAAAGAAAAACTTCAGTAACAACTCTTCCTCTGATTAGCCTATGCAACTGAAAAGGTGAAGCTACATTAATAGTCTAGCAGAGTCCCAGTAAGAAGAGACTGAAGTTTTTCATCCGAGTATTTGATTGGGCAGCACCTGTGTACTGTGACTGGGCAAATTATTATAATCCTCTAAAGAGTATTACAGAAGGTCTTGGACTAACTGCCTAAAAGGAGGACAATTTAAATCCTTATGTAATATTTGCTTCATTCAAGGATTCTGGGGAAATCCTTTTTATTTTTAAGTCCATAACAAGATTTTGTGTTACATGAGTCCATAATGGATGGAAAATTTCTTTAATTGTGGAATAATTGCAATAAATATTATGTTCTGTTTTAGAGTAAATCAAGTTTAGAACTTTTATGCAATATCCTTTTTTTTTTTTTTGACCCAAGTTTTTCTAGGGCAATCTTACCCACAGACATGCTTCTTGGACTCCCTTGATTTATGAAAGGAATGGGCAAAAATCTGCAGGGTTGGGGAAATGAAACTAATCATGTGGCTATATCTAACCATATTACCATGTGTTTCTATAGTTTAATCTTATCCCAGCAGTGGCAATAAAAATAATTTCAGATATTATAATTAATCAGAAGCCCATTAATATAGTATTTCATAAACTAATGCTTGGTATTCTCACTTCAGAATGCTATCCACTTAGAAAGAAAGTGCACTTAATAATAATATACTTAAAAATAAGTAGTGTGCTTACCTATTTCTCAAATGTGTAATGTCTCAGGTATGGTATACAGCAGTATGAAACAGAGAAGCAAATTCATCTCTTATATTAATCTTAGCTACAGGCAGCACAGAACCTGAAATCTGAAAATCTCTCTTTACAAGCAAATACAAAATATTTAGTAAGCATTTCAAATGCAGATTGGACAAGACAATGCTAAAATATCTTATTAATGACACAACTGTGTCTGTGATCAGAAATTTGAAACCATTTATTGCATGATACATATGTGTTCCATTTGTAAAGGCTTAAAGTCAATATTAGAATATTAGCAAAGTCATTCTGTTGCAATTACTCTGCATTAGCTTGGCCTATCCCAAATCAACGATGTAGTTAGCAACCCAACAGAAGGAGAATCTACCATCAGTACTATTGTACAATAAGTTTCAAAAGCCAAGGCAGTTCTAGAATATGATCAAAATGTGGGTTAATTCTTCATTTCATAATTCTATATCTTGATTTTCATAACTAATAGTTTAACTTATTAGCATACTAAACCCACCCTCATTGCAGAGGTAAAATAATCATTACTATCTGGACATAATTAGTGGCACAGTACTGAGAGTAGTACCATTTACAACTGATGTAATGATATTCTACAAGTTAATTTTGCTCCATTATGCAGTAGAATAATTGCCTTTACAGATGTAGTAAGTTCATTTGAAAACTCACATTATAGCAAGATATTTAACAGTGACACAGCTTCACTTAACATATGCTAAACTGATTTTGTTCACTTCTTATGGATGTTTAGTTAAAGGATATGAACTGATATGATCTATTTCTTTCAGTATGTGTAGTTGTTTTGTAGATGCATTTTAGTGTGTATCTAAATCTGTTATGATATGTGTATGCAATACCACACTGAGTTGCTGATATTTTTTCTAGAGCCTTGTCAGGCACACTTAAATCAGTCTAATTGCTCAGTGAACATCATCTCTTTACCCTCATCCATTTTAACGCATTTTTAATAAAGACAGACATTTTATTAAAAAACAACCTCATGGAATATATAATTTGACAGCTTATATGAGATTTCCACTATAAATGCACGAGCATTTGTTAAAATTGCTTTAGCATCTGTGGGTTCTCACATACTAGTTTTATTATAAAAGTTAATTAAAAAATAGGAGACAGATGATTGGCAGCATTCCAGTGTGACCTATACTGCTACAGTATTATAAATTATAACAGTGGTTCAAGGTCATTAGTCAAGTTACTTGCCATTTAAGACCAAGCAACAGATATGGTTTTGAAAAAGGTTTAATGACTTTTTCCTTTGTTGTTTTTATTTAATGAGACCAGTCATGTTACTCACAGATTTCAGGAAAGTAAAGTACACCTCTTTCCATTAAAAATATTTCCAACACCATAAATTCATTTTTGGAAAAGGTCTATGAATTCCTCTTAAATTTTCTGCAGATTTAGCTTGAGTGCTCATAAGTAGAACAGAAGAAAGCAGAAATATTAGTATTTTTTAGGACTTACCTTCAAGGTCTTAATTTTTCCTGATAAAATCAGGCAGAGATACTGGAAAATGATTTTTCTTATTTTGGTCTACTGCTACCAAGTAATCTGTGTGTGGTGCCTTATGAAAAGAGTAACGACTGTAAAGATATCAAAGTACTGATACACACACAGAGATATTTCTAATAGTTCTGGAAATATTTGAAAATTAAAATAGAGTCTTCAGAGGTGTTTCTCATTTTCCTTATTTTCTTAAACACTGAAGACATTCTATACTCTTTACTATTTTGACTCATTTACATACATGTGAAGAGGTTTTACATAGACTTTGTTCCCATCTCCCATCATATTACATGAAGATTAGGGAACACCAAGCAGATACAGATACATGCCTCAGGATGATGCATTTCTTATTGATGAAGACATGGAAATCTGGTATGCTTAAATGAAATATGTGTCAGAGAATGGAAACAATGAAATAGGTAAACAGACAGTCTTGTTTATGTAGTTTGCAAAGGGAGAACCAATGCAATATATGCATGTTTCTTCATGAATACTAGATTTTTAAATAGGTGACCAAGGTAAATGTTTACTCCCAAATGAAGACATTGACATAGTAGGCATATAGGAAACTTGGTGGAATATGGTCAGTCAATGTGACATTGGAACATCAGAATGACAAATTCTGCCATAGTAGTGATGGAATAGTATTTATTAGGTGTAAAGAGATCTTAAAATAAATTCATACTAAGGAGCTACTTATCTAAATGAGTATCATACCCTATATGAAATGAAATTACAGACCTAAATAGAAAAAATGTACTATTTGATCCGTATTACTGATTATATACCTAAGATGCTGATACTGCCTGTGTATTTACTAGGCTACAAGGGAGAACACATAGGAATGAGAGAGCTTGTTAAGAAGCAGATGAGAAAATTAGACCCTTACTGACATCATGGAGACTACTGTAGAATGCCATATTGGAAACACAGGACAAACAACACCACCTATACAGAAAGTTTTCAGAGTGAAGAGCAGGAAATGGAAGGAAAAGAGAGGCTATTACATACAAGAAGTGTTCCTTCAGAAAACTGAGCTCAAGTCCAAATAAAAAAAATGAAAAATTAAAAGGATGAGAAACACTGTCAGATTAAGTGTAAAACCAATGCATTAAAGGAGGCCAAAAAGGTTTGAGGAACACCTAACAAAAAGACAGAACTTGTTAATAAACCTTTGTTAAACAAGTCAGTAGCAGGAAGTCTTCCAGCAGTCTGTAGAACCTATTGACGATTAAGGTATAAAAAAAACACACAGAGGACATGGAAGTACTACAGAGAAGCAAAATGAACCCTTGGCATTAGTATTTACAAAGAAACTGAGAAGATTCCCATGCTTGATTTTTTCTTAGTGGGCAACTTGTCAGGGATCTCTCTGGAATAGAAGTTGTGGAAGAGTTGTGGAAGTGATCTTCTATCACACATCAGAACTGAGTGGTATTTATTCCAGGCTTCCAAGCTGAGTCAGCAGTTGTGTGTCATCTCTTCCTTAAAAATTCCTTAACACAAATGGAGAGTGGCAAATGTGATGTCACATTTTTAGAAAAGTTTCAGGGAAGACATGGGGAACACTGTACATTTGTACTGGGCAAATTAGTAAAACTATAGCAAAAGACAGAATAATGGTGCTCAGGTAAATGTGATCTACCTATGGAGAATCAAGCTCTTTTTTGTAAAGTTTCAGAAAACTTTCATTTTTCTGAGGAAGTGAAAGAACAAGTGATCTTGTTTATTTACACTTAAAGATTTTCAGTAAAGTTGGTCACAGAAGCATGCCACAAAACTGAGCAGCCAAAGTGTAAGAGATGAAGTTCACAAATGGATTTGCAAAGTTTGCTGATAAAGCAAAGCTATTTTTGGCAGTAGAGGTGAAGGTCACCTGTAAAAAACAGCAGAACTTCTTTGAGGCTAAGTGACAGGGCAATAACATGGCCAATGAAATTCAGTTCAAGTGAACGTAATGATGTATATGAGGGAAAAAACAATCTTAACTTGCATACAAAATCATAGGTACTGAGGTGATAATTTCCGTTGATATGTGAGTCCTTGGTTTCACAATAATTTTATAGGAAAGTCTGATACTGTTGAGTGGTCAAAAAACAAAAAAAGTTTTAGAAATCAATGAGAAAGGAACATAAAGTTGCCTCTCCCCTGAGCAGGAAGAGTGAGCTGCTGCTAATGAGGACGGCGGTGAGTCAGAGTGGGCGAAGACTGGAGTGACAACACCCCACACCCCTCACGAACAAGAGCAGCCCCCAGGGAGTGCAAGCGACTGGGAGCATGGTGAACAGGGTGGGCAAACAGGGGGTGGCACGTCAGAAGGGTGAGGCACATCAGTTTCCGCGTCAGTTTGCGCAGGCAGGGCAAGCGGACAGGGCGCAGTCTATCTCTGGGGTCTAGAACTTATCTGAGCTAGTTTCATCTTATCGTCTTCCACGAGTAGACTGAACCACAGTCTCCACTGGCGTCAAAACCACCACCAGAAAGAATGTGGCGACCCAGATGGAGCTGCCACGTAAACATGTAGCGGTCCATGTCCTGGTCTCCAGGGTGTGCCTGAGCCTGTCAGTCCTGTCGGAAGGCAGCAGTGACAACACCTGTGTGTGCTGCGATCAGCTGGATGACCTGCTCAGCCTGGTTGCAGAACTCAAAGAAGAGGTCGAGATATTAAGAAGTATTAGGGAGTGTGAAAGGGAAATTGATTGGTGGAGTAACACCCTAGCACCCCTAAAGCAACAGGAGCAAATGGAGGCTCCAAATGAGCTAGGTAATCCCTCATCCTCTTGCTACCAGGCAGAAGGAGGGAACCTAAGAGATGGGGGGAGGCTGGAAACAGGTCCCTGCTCAGGGAAGCAGGAAAATCCCCTCCCGACCTCCCTCACCCTCCATGGTGTCCCTTCACAACAGATTCGGGACCCTGGAAATTTTGAGTGAAGAAGAGAAGGAGGAAGGAAATGAGACAAACAAGGAGGAAGACCAAGGTCCACCAAGGCCGGGTCATTCTAGACCAGGTATTAAAACCAGTTCTAAAAAGAACCCCAGAAGAGTCATTGTAGTGGGTGACTCCATTCTGAGGGGTATCGAAGGCCCCATATGCAGACCAGACCTGTTTCATAGGGAAGTCTGCTGCCTCCCTGGGGCCCACGTCAAGGAACTCATGGTTAAATTCCCTGCTCAAATGAGACCCAATGACTACTACCCTCTCCTGGTTTTTCAGGTAGGTAGTGACGACATTACTAAGAGAAGTCCTAAAGCAATGAAGAGAGATTTCAGGGCCTTGGGGAAAGTGATTAAGGGGTCAGGGGCACAAATTGTGTTCTCGTCCATCCCTTCAGTTGGGGGGATGGATGAAGAAGAATACCGGAGAACTCAACAGATGAACTTGTGGATCCAAGACTGGTGTACCCATCAGGGCTTTGGATTTTTCAATCACGGATTAGTATACAGGACGCCAGACCTTTTGGCATTAGATGGAATGCACCTGTCCCAGAGGGGGAAGAGGATCTTGGGGCAGGAGTTAGCTGGACTCATTGAGAGAGTTTTAAAATAGATCTGAAGGGGGAAGGGGGCAAAACATCAGCCCATCTGAAGTGCATGTATACCAATGCACATAGCATGGGTAACAAACAGGAGGTTCTTGAAGCCATGATGAAACAGGAAAATTATGATGTTGTGGCTATTACAGAAACATGGTGGGATGTCTCCCATGACTGGAGTGCACCAATTGATGGCTACAAGCTCTTTAGGAGGGATAGACAAGGAAGGAGAGGCGGTGGGGTGGCGCTGTATTTTAGGGACTGTTATGATTGCTTTGAGTACAAGTGTAGTGAAGACAGGGTAGAGTGTCTTTGCGTTAGAATCAGGGGGAAGGCCAACAGGGCAGATGTTGTAGTAGGAGTCTACTATAGGCCACCCACCCAGGACAGAGAGGTGGATGAAATATTCTATAGGCATTTAGGAGAAATCTCACAATCGCTTGCCCTTGTTCTTGTGGGAAACTTTAACATCCCAGACATCTGCTGGAAATACAACACAGCAGAGTGGGACCGGTCCTGGAGATTCCTGGAATGTGTGGAAGACAACTTCCTGACGCAACTGGTGAGAGAACCAACCAGAGAAGGTGCCCTGCTGGATCTCGTCTTTGTGAACAGAGAAGGACTGGTGGATGATGTGGCGGTTGGAAGATGACTAGGGCACAGCGATCATGAATAGAGTTCTCTATTCTTAGAGAGGCCAGGAGAGGGCACAGCAGAACTGACATCCTGGACTTCAAAAGGGCTGACTTTGTCTTGTTTAGGCACCTGCTTGAAAGGATCCCTTGGGAGACAATCCTGAAGGGTATAGGGGTCCAGGAAGGCTGGGCACTCTTTAAGAAGGAAGTGTTAATGGCTCAGGAACAGGCAGTCCCCAGGTGCTGTAAGAGAAGCCAGCAACAGAGAAGAACACCCAGGCTGAACAGGGAGCTTTGGCTGCAACTCAGGGAGAAAGGGAAAGGTTACAGCCTTTGGAAGAAGGGGCTAGCCACTCACAATGATTACAAAGATGCTGTGAAGATATGCAGGGCAGAAATCAGGAGGTCTAAAGCCCAGCTAAAAATTAATCTGCCTTCAGCAATCAAAAATAACAAGAAATGTTTCTATAAGTAATTCAATAGCAAAAGAAAGACCAGGGAGAGCCTCCATCCCTGCTAGCCACAGGAAGAAATATGGTAATGACTGATGAGGAAAAGGCTGAGGTGCTTAATGCCTTCTTTGCCTCAGTCTTTAATAACAAAACTAGTCGCACTGGTGGAACCCAGCCTCCTCAGCCAGAAGACAGAGACTGGAAGAACAACCCCCCCCCGCATTCCAGGAGGAGACAGTCAGTGACCTGCTGCATCACATAGACACACACAAGTCTATGGGACCGGATGGGATACACCCGAGGGTGCTGAAGGAGCTGGCTGGGGTGCTCGCCAAGCTGCTTTCCATCATTTACCAGCAGTCCTGGTTGACCCGGGAGGTCCCGACAGATTGGAATTTGGCCGATGTAATGCCCATCTATAAGAAGGGTTGGAACGACGACCTGGGAAATTACAGGCCTGTCAGCTTGACTTCAGTGCCCGGGAAGCTGATGGAGCAGCTCATCCTGAGTACCATCAAACAGCACATGCGGGACAACCAGATGATCAGGCCCAGTCAGCATGGGTTTATGAAAGGCAGGTCCTGCTTGACAAACCTGATCTCCTTCTACAACAGGGTGACCTGCTTATTGGATGAGGGAAAGGCTATGGATGTTGTTTACCTTGACTTCAGTAAGGCCTTTGACACCGTTTCCCACAGCATTCTCCTGGCAAAACTGGCTGCTCGTGGCTTGGATGGGCACATGCTTCGCTGGGTAAAAAACTGGCTGGATGGCCGGGCCCAAAGAGTTGAGGTGAATGGAGTTAAATCCAGTTGGCGACCGGTCACGAGTGGTGTCCCCCAGGGCTCGGTTTTGGGGCCACTCCTGTTTAACATCTTTATTGATGATCTAGACGAGGGGATCGAGTGCACCCTCAGTAAGTTTGCAGATGACACCAAGTTGGGTGGGAGTGTTGATCTGCTCGAGGGTAGGGAGGCTCTGCAGAGAGACCTGGACAGGCTGGAGTGATGGGCTAAGGCCAACTGTATGAGCTTCAATAAGGCCAAATGCCGGGTGCTGCACTTGGGCCACAACAACCCCCAGCAGCGCTACAGGCTTGGGGAGGAGTGGCTGGAGAGCTGCCAGTCAGAGAGGGACCAGGGGGTGTTGATTGACAGCGGCTGAACATGAGCCAGCAGTGTGCCCAGGTGGCCAAGAAGGCCAAAGGTATCCTGGCTTGTATCAGAAATAGTGTGGCCAGCAGGGACAGGGAAGTGATCTTACCCCTTCACTTGGCATTGTTGAGGCCACACCTCGATTACTGTGTTCAGTTTTGGGCCCCTCACTACGAAAAGGACATTGAATTACTCAAGCGTGTCCAGAGAAGGGCAACAAAGCTGGTGAAGGGTCTGGAGCACATGTCGTACGAGGAGCAGCTGAGGGAACTGGGGTTGTTTAGTCTGGAGAAGAGGAGGCTGAGGAGAGACGTCATCACCCTCTACAGCTGTCTGAAAGGAGGTTGCAGAGAGCTGGGGATGAGCCTCTTTAACCAAGTATTAAGTGATAGGACAAGAGGTAATGGCCTCGAGTTGTTCCAGGGAAGGTTTAGACTAGATATTAGGAAGTATTTCTTTACAGAACGGGCATTGGAATGGGCTGCCCAGGGCAGTGGTGGAGTCCCCATCCCTGGAGGTGTTTAAGAGTTGGATTGACATATCCCTTAGGGATATGGTGTAGTTGGGAACTGTCAGTGCTAGGTTAACGGTTGGACTAGATGATCTTCAAGGTCCTTTCCAACCTAGATGATTCTGTGATTCTGTGATTGTGTGATAAATCAAAACAGAGACCATACTACCGTATATATCTGTGTTCTAACCTTATATTGATTACAGTATACAGTTCTAGCTTTTTTGTCCCCTTGCTTTTCTCCCCCTTCTCTCACAAGCCTATAGAAAAAGTATAAATGGTTTGGGTGCAGACAATAAGGACTATCAAGTGTATAATTTTTATATGAGGAATAACTTCACCTGAGAGAAGAGCAAGGGAGGTCTACTATTCATTCCTGAAAAAAAAGATGTCTGATGGACTTATAATAGCAGTCTGTAACCATGAGTGGTATGGGCAGGCATATAGGCTTTTCATAAAATTTTTTTATTTAAATACTGGAAGACATCAAAAAAGCTGGTAGGAGTTATAGCCAAGACAAATAAAAGGAGGTAATTTTTTCAGGAATGACTAGTAGGCCTGTAATATTTGTTGATGCTGAAATTTGTTGATGCCTGTGGATGTTAAAATTTTAACTTATGCTTTGTTGTAAGGGAGACTGGACAACTTTATGTTAGAGAGATCCACTGAGGGTCACTGAATTCATAGATATTACAGCAAAAATGGAAATAAGTTGGAGGATAGGAAAACAAGTGGCATACACAGTTCTCTTCCTTCAGTATTGATCTGTAATCAGTGTTAAATATAAGATACTCCAGAGAACCTTTATCCCACTCATTTTGGCCATTTGTATGTTTAAACTTCAGTATATCACCACAGAACTGAAATCCAAGCCCAGTATATTGTTTTGAATTGTGCTTCTATGAAAAGTGACCACCTCCAAATGTTTAACAACTAATCTAGCAAATTGTTTAAATGCTGTAAATGGCATATAAATGCCTTTCTGATAGAAATAACTAGTCATTTTGTATTCTGACATGTGACTTTATGACCTACATTTTAACTAGTAGAATTACAATTAAAGGGCAAAAAATTGTCAAACCCTGGTACAAATTTAACCACAGTGTTAGACTTCTGGGTTCTAAATTATCTGAAATGTTCAGGAGATCGTTGAAAACACAGGAAAAAACTCAGTTACTGCAGTTCAGTTTACACTGCCTAAGATAAATGAAAGGAACTTCAGAGATTTATAATGCTGCCAGAGATGTCAATTCTTTAGAGGCTGTTGACTATTCCTACCAGGCTCATGGAAAGAATTCTAATAGTCTCATCCAGACACAGAAAACTATGGGAGGGAGGGAAGTAGAAGTAGGAGTGGAAGAAAATGTCTGAAAGAGGGGGAAAAAAAATATTTCCAGGTTTTAGAAAACAGTAATTGAATGAACTGCCTACATGTGGAAAGGATGAAATTGATTTTACCCACATAAAATTGGAATGATCTGTGTCAGGATTATAGCAACTGATTTCTCACTTGTGTATGGTACCGTGAGCGTGGGGAAGACCCTTAATTCAGTGCCAGAAGACAAGACCCTAGCCCACTTGCTGTTGTTCCTACATCAGGCTGCAGACAGGCTAAATACACACTGATTCTTCCCATTCTATTTTTCAGAATTGCTCATGCTGCATACTCACTAATGAAACAGTCTGGTGGTTCCCTTACCTCTTTCCCTGCAAGATAATATTGAATATTTTATTGTGTTGGTTACTGGTTCAGAACATAAATGTGCTTTAAAAATATAAGTGATGTAGGAGGGGTTTCATGTGTTACAGTGAATTCCAAGTCTTTATGCAGACAAATCACATCATCTTGTAAATCTCATCATCACCACAGGGAGGATTGCCATTTGCTGTGAGAGGCACTCAGTTTACTGCTGGTAGATCTGAAGCTGTATTTGCTGACTACGGTGACCAGTATAACTTTTTAAAACTTCCCCTTTCTTATTCTCCTCTTTACCAACATTATTTTAAACCACCCAGTTAAGAGACTTAGCTAGATTTCAGAATCTCTTTCTCAACTTTACAACTTTATGACTCTACATGTCTATAAGTTGATCAGAAAAATTTGAGCCAGCAAAAATCTTCTAAGGACCAAGGTAGTACTTTAGATTTTCATCTGCAAAATCTTTCCCTCAGGGGAGGATTAAGAAAGAAAGTCTTTAGAGTGTAGTGATACTTCTGTAACCTTTACCACCAGAAACAGGACCAGCAGAGAGAGGTGTTCATTCATACTTTCAGAAGGGTAGAAGTCTTATCCCACCAAATTTTCTAATAATAAAAATGAAGGCTGTACAACCGCTAAAGATAGATATTTAATTCCTTTTTGAGAAATCGCCTCTATCCAGGGTAGCCTTCTGGACTACTAACAGTGTCACCTCAAGGGTAAGCTGGGAATCTGAGGCTCAATATTTTTCCAAGTGAAAGAGTCAGATGCAATGGAAGTGTTGCTCTTGCTTGTAATGAATGAGAAGAGCAAACCTGAGGAGAGAATAGTAGGGACACTGACTAAGGGTGATGCATGGTCCCTGGACTGAAGGTACTCTGACATCTGCTCTGAACTCATAATTGCCTGGCTGGATCTTAGAGAAGCTATCACTTCTGAAACTAGAAGCCAGTGTTTACCCTTACTTTGGTATCAATGCACCTGAGAATCCTCAAAGCTGAGACTAGTCATTACCAGCATTTTGTAGTCTGCTTAAGGCTTAGGCCAAACCATGGCACGTCAGATTTCTTATTTTATGTAACACTATTTATCTTAGGCCAGGAAAGAATAACCCCTGTCTCTCTGAAAACATTAATCTCACAGTGGGTCTATCTCCATGAGGCTGTAGGAGTAAATAAAAATGCCCAGCAGGTGTTCAGCCTTTTTCTTTCAGATAGAACTCATGGTATTGCTGTTGCCAGATTCACCTCCATCTGTGGAGCCCAAACCTGCATAATTTCATACAACAGGCTTTGCACTTCCCTTTAGATTGCCTTTATATCAAACAGATGCCAGAAATATGACCTGAGTTTTCCAGTGTTTACCTGAAATAGTACATGGGTAAAGAAGAGCAAATAAAAGCAAAATCTAAATTTAAGGAAGGATGAACATAAAGAGAGAAAGTTTTCTGAAAAACTTTGCATTTCCTCCAGCAGTTTTCCCCAAGTAATCAATGCACACAAGCGCGTATGGCAAACTTGTTTCATTCTCATAAACACAGCAGCAGCTTTGCAGGACAATGTATGGATGCACTACTTATGATATCAAATCCACAAATATGGTTTTGATTTTTTTTTATATTAACTACTATGCATTTAGGAAACTACAAAATACTTCTTTATACTTTTTCTGAGCTGTCCATGAGATTGTTTTTTAATGTTTTTACAATAATTTTCATTTTCTCTTATTTAAAAAATTGGATGTTAAGGACCTATTCAGGAAATCGTTTTGAAGGAATATGTCTTTGAGATTATACGATGAAAACTTTTAACAGAGACATTTTGCATTACTACTGATTCTCTAACATTAATTGAAACTATAACACCTAATTGTGTTCTTATGAGAGAGAATACTTCTTGGTCTTTAATTTCATGATATAATGAGACCTGCAGAAGTTATGTGAGTTTTGAGTCTCTCACAGTCTAATTCCTTTTTTAAAAACACTTTTTTATGTATCATATTTTCTATAGAAATGACTTTATTAACCCATAGAAACTGGTTCTAAATTAAAATGTTGAGAACGTTCAATTGTTGACATGAAACTGTAAAATGCCTATATATTTTTTATCACTCTTTTAATGAAAATAAAATATTATAAGATATTAGGCAAGTAAAAACTGAAATTAGAGTATTTAAAACATATGCATTACATCTTTAATAGCTCTCTACTGTTCTCCATTTTGGAAGTTATCATAAATAACCTAATTAAAAGATTTGGGCAACATAACAGATCATCTTCATCCCTGAACAGAGAATTATTTAAAAACATAAGTCATGAGCTCCATTGTTTTAACTGAGTTATGAATTATCCCTTTTATGAGCCTTCTGAGCATATCTTACTATTCTTCCTGACAGTCTTGACAGAGACAGTTAATTTACAAAGCAAGAAGAAGAAACAAAACAAGCTAAAGAGTGCTTACGTGTAAGAAAATTAAGCTAAAATCATAGCAAATTTCTGGTGCTTTATTTAAAAGATGCAAAAATATATATGAAAAATCCTATGTTTTATCAATCTACGAGATAATGTACAAATATGAAAATAATATCTTGTCCTATAACATTAAATAATTTTTTGTTTTCATGTTTTGTCTTTTTTTTCCTTTTTCCTGTAAGACTATGATGAACATACTTTTTTTCCCATGGACTAATTAGTATCTTCTTAAAGTATTTTCTTTTAATATTTGATAGACCATTTGTTTTTACCACTTTGAAGTTAGGTATATTTAGTTCAACATTTTTGAAGAACTATAATGGTGGAGATGGGCCTCTCTTCATCACAGCAAAACCAAAGAGAAACAAGGTTATTGATAACACTGCTGAGATGGAGAGGTGACTGCCTCTTTAGTGTTTCCTCCAGAGTCAGCTTTGAATATTTGAGGGGTGTGATATGTTGAAGAAAGTCAGAGTGGAGCTATGTAATGCAAGACCCGGTAAGAAGAATAGAATAAAACAGCTAGCTTCGGCATTTGCTGCTCTGTTCTTAAAATGTCTCTCTTCATCATTTATTTTTTCTTAATTTCTCTATAAAATCCTTCTTTATTGTTACAGATTTCCTTCTTAGTTTCTATTTTTTTCATTTAATCCTTAAAGGACATGTATAAAAAGTCATCAGAATGCCTTATCACAAATAAATACACACTATATTTCAGTATGCACTAAGACTTCATCAGAGAGCTAAGCATGTGTTCTGAATGAAGATTTTTTTTTACCTTGAAGCTTTATGCTAGTACTTCCAATTTCATCTAGATTCCCTTAAGATTCCCATAAGAGATTAAGCTGCCGTTAATGGAAGTGGGATAAGGTCCTAACTAAACTGAAATGACTATAAAGCTATATACCATGTAAATCAGGTTGTCACATAGTTTAAAAAGTCATAGATATACTAACGTACTCTTTCCTGAGGCAATAGTATCTGATTTAATATGGTAATACTCTTACATCCACTACAGAAGCAGACTTTCATGCATGTATTTCTTGCTTATAAAAAGATTGTTTTAAGGTTATCTTGAATTGCTGTTACATTTTAAAACAGAAATGTCAATATTGTTCTTAGGCAGAATTTCATTACTATTCTTAATATTCATTATAAATTTAGTTCCAGCAGACATTGAGGAGTTTTTAGTACATATAGAGTTTTTTGTGTTAAAAGTTTTTCATCATTAATTTACAATAAAGTGTTAGAATTGCCATTTTCACCCTGACTAACCCATGAAATCAGTTGTCTTTCTGATTGATTGGGAGCTTAGCATATTTTTACAAATGAGATAGAGGAATGGATGGCTTCTGAGAAAAAAGTCTCCTCTTTACAGATATAAAAAGTCTGATAACAAATCAATTCTGTCATGAAAATTACAAACGCAAAGCACACTGTGGAACGCAGAAATTTTTTCTGAGTGTTTGGAGACTGAAAATTTTGCTTTCATTACATTTTAGCTGAGCAGCAAAAGTAATTTTTATTTATTGATGGTTTAGGTCACATGGGAGCGAAATGGTTGCTGTCAAAATTCCAAGGAAGTATGGGATGAACATTCCATACCTCACAAATAATATTAAATTATTATGACGAGTGTATCACAGATGTGGAATGCCTCCTATGTTAGCAGCTAAAGATGAAATTATAGAGAGTAAAAAACCTACAGAAAAAAAACAAGGACAGAATATAAGACTAATCATGTATAATCTTTGGGACATAACAGAAAAACCATACAAAACTGTTGGCAATATGTCGGCATAAAGACTCCTCAGATTCAATCCTACTTTAATATTGTTTGATAATATGAAAAATGAGTGCTTCTTTTGTATTTTTTAAAGTATAAATTTTTTAATGGATATAAGTAATATTAATTTTAAAAAATCTAGTTCAAATTTGCATTAGGAGAAAAAATAATTAAAAAATGTGAAGAGGACTTGAAGCAGTGCTGAGCAAACAATACAGACATCTAGGTTACTTTCAATAATAAAGATCAATTAAGAGATACAAAATATTTATTACAACTTCATGGAATATATTCTAATAATTAAGAGGCTAATTGAACATTTGGTGTAAATTCAGATTTAAATTTTAAACTATTTTGAATAAGAGAAATATATTTCTCTAATGATACAGTCCCTTTCTGATTATCTAACTTCTTTAAAATCATCTTTGAGTTCCATTGAGGCCTTTGGATTTCAGAGCAGAAGTTACTTATCTCTTGGGGCACAGCCCAGTTTCATTTTAAAACTGTACACAGATTGTCATTCCCTGCCCCTCAAATAAGATTACAGGGACTGACACTTTCTTGCTTTCTCAGTTTTCAAACCTGAAATATACTTTTTCAGTGGTTCCTATGACCTTGCTGTAAGACATATGTATCAGCTCCTCAGCTTCCCAAAGCATGGAGGGCACTATCCAACCTCATGAGTGTGACCCCTCATCTCTCTGTCCTTTTTGAAGGGCAAACATGGTTTTGAAAATCTAGAAAGAATTTTTTCCTCTTTTTCTTTCCAGTTCTAAGAGACTCTTCTTGTTTTTCAAGGGCTAGCAAATATAATATACACTTTACAAGTGAGTCAATGTCTAATCCCATATTTTGTGATATTTCCTAAACTGATAGAATGACACAATTCTTCTTAATCTAGCAGCCTGATGAATCTATAGCATTTGGTTGAGAGTCACAGATGTAGAAATAAAAAGCTCCCATATCAATGATTGAATTCTGAGACCATCAGGGCCAAGGCACATAATCATCAGCAAGGGAGCTATATATTGTAAGTATGCTCTAGCCAACCAAATGACATTGTTTTATGGGATCATACGGTATTTAAAGTGTAAATGATTTCTAAGTGTTAGAGCATTTATTAGGGAATATTCTGGGCGCAAAAGCTTTAAACACCATTATGCTGTGTCCCAGTGCTAGGAAATAAGTGTGTACTAGCAGTCAAACAGTGGGAGTTACTCCTCATTATTTCACTAAGAACTAAAAATGTAAACACCCAAGTAAGTCACTGTTTGCACAGCCCTAGAATTGAGTAGCTAATAAAACTGAGAAGTTTGCTTAATTTTGTGTAACTATACAATAATCAAATATAAATAAAGAAATGAAAAAAAAAAATAGATAAGTAAGTTTCTAACATTTTCCTATTCCACAAATTGGAAATAGTTTTTACCTCAGTTTCTCTGAAAAAATCAGATCTTTTTATCTGCTAGAACTTAATACCTTGCTACATTGTGAAGACCTGACACTGTATGGTATTCAGATGAAGAGCACTACTGAAATTCATTCAAATCTGAGGATAAAATTACTTACACATACTTTTTAACTAATGTATTTAATAAAATAGCCATTGATCTCTGAAATTTTGCTCATGACCCATTGCATAATTACGAATAGAGGAAAGAAATAAATGAAATTAAATTAAAACCAGGGTGCTTTGTTCTTTGGCTTCATGACCATTACTATATTGTGTTTTCAGGGTGTTTCAAAAGAGATTGAGAGATTCAAGTGGCTCTAGCCCCTGTCTGATCTAGATTATAAAGTTTAGAACATTTCTTCCTCTTCCTCCTTGTTTCTTTTTATTAGATGTGTCACAAGGAACTCAGTGCATTAGATCTCCTGACAACAACCAGGATTTGGCACTGCAGAGCCTATAGAGAAAATCTAATTTTAACAAGAGTTTCATTGACCTATATATGGTAAAAAGAATATTCCTTGGTCAGTTGCAAAGCACTGGTTTTTGCCTATCTCAGCAGTTATTGATACCTTGCTAAGGGTATCTAGTGAGATATGTATTGATATATCCAAATAAAGAAGATAGAGAAGGGAAATAGCAGTTTGCAAATTACACTAACAAAAAAATTATTTACTATCTATTACAGCATACATTTGTGAGGGCTTTCTGAAAACTGTTTCTTAAAGATTATCAATATAATTCTGACTTGCAATAGTAGCTCAGTAATTTCTCTATAGATAAATCAGGACTGGAACCTGTAATCACAGTCTCCCTTTAATACTTTTGAGATGTGGCTATATTTGAACCAGGTCAGTATAAGCACTTCTTTGATTTTGAGATCAGTTTAAGATTCCACAGCTTCATAAACACATACAGTTTATTCTAAGGAAACCTGAGTCTGAATATAATGAGCAAGAAATATATCTTCTAGATCAGGAATAAAGCATGCAACCTAACCATGCCTTACAGTTTTGTCCAAAGTGTACCTTTAAGTCTGTGTATTCAACGTTATTAACTGGATTGTCTGGCACTTTCAGATAAAGATTTCTATTAATAATACACTAAAATCCTGCTGACTTTTCTAGGTGTGCAACCCCTCAAAGCTTAATGAGCACTATCAATGTCAATTGAAAATATGCTTCCTGACCAACCAAATCATCCGTTTATGTCTGTAGAGATATATCTTGGAAGGACCTACTGTGTATTTACTCCTGACAAACAATAGAAACTCTAATTGCATTGCTTCAGTTTATGTGAGATGATAATGAGTGTTTATATCTATCTTAATTATGGCCCTACAACAGCTACAGTTTCCTAGAATGATTAAAGATAGAGTGAAATAAACCATTACCACTTTTGAAACACAGCAAGCCCTTTGTTAGGCGGCTATCATGTTAACTAGTGATGGAAATTGTGTTAAAATATTAGACACAAAAAAGATCAAGATTTAAGAAGATGCCAACATAATATGTGCCTTTTCTGTCTCTTCTTCAAAATTTCCTCTTTTGTATCAGTGCATACTGATAAGTGAAACCTGTTTAATAGCCAAGTCATTTCTACATGGCTGTAAATCAAATAGTTGAAAAAATTCTTTTATTTGAGAATGAGTAGAAAGCTTCATTTTTGTTGTTACAAATCAAATGCATTTTCACAAAATCAGTATACCTCTACTTTTGGTGTTATGTGTCAGGTTTGGTTTAGAACAGCTCAGAATTCACTAAAGGTTCACCACACATGGGATCTGCTAAGTCAGGATTGTTTAGGAGTGCACATAGTAATCCATCAAATTTGATGGAAGCTGAAATTCCTAAGAGTTAAATTAATATATGGGAAATAATATTAATTACCCGTTAGCAATACTATGTGCATTAGAGAGTGAAATTTTCCAGGTTGGACTTGACAAGATGTTGTCCCTACTGTTCAACCCTTCCTGTCAGGTCAGGGAAGAAACCTGCTGCCACTATGCCAAGTGCAGTTTATGTTCTGTAACTGTAAATCTAAAGTAAATTCATGCAGTTTGACAAAATTACTCTACCTTTACATGTAGGTAACTAAAGGTAGGATTTGGCAAAACTTCTCACATTGTCATAATCGTGTCCAGTTGATTCTAATAACAGACTATTTTTCTCAAGGGATCTAAAGTGGTTTCAAGTCTCATACAAGATCATAATATCCATAAGGTGATATATCCATTATTAAATGGGAGCATTTTCTTGATAGTTTAACAGACAACAGCTGAAGATGCAGTTAGTCTAATAGCTGTGAAATCCATGTTACACTCATTAGAGATGATTTGCAAGCTGTAACACAGCCAATACTTTAAGGATTTGTGGAGGGAAAGCCTTGCACTGCACAGATCATGGTCTTAATTTGTGTAGGATTAGCTAATAGGGGATTTGGCTTTTTTTTTTTTTTTTTAATTCTACTGGGGTACAGGCTAGCAATTTCTATTTTAGAAATCTCAAATTAAAATAAAGATTTCAGTGATCATTCTGTAATCTGATAATTATTAAAGTAATGTCATATATGTTCAAGGAGGCAAATACTTCCCTTCCAGGAAGCTCAAATAAAAAAAAAAATTCAAACATATGTTTCATTGCAGACACAAGGGCAATATAAGGGGTATCCCTTTAGCTTTGTGTAATATTAAGAAATTCTTAGGAAATTCAGATGGTTGTTGAAGCTTTTGTTAGTACTTTATATAGTTCAACACTTTCACTTACAATGAATCTATATCTAGTTTCTTCCAAACAAGGCACTGACATCTTTGTTTACCTCCTTATCACCCTTTCAGATTGTAAAATCACACATATTTTCTTGACCTGAATATATTAGACAAATACTTTCAGTCATCCCATTCGTAAATTCATTTGCTGGATATTATACTTGCTCTGCCAAATGTGTTCATTCATGAGATATCTAAAATGTTTCCAGTATAATTTCTCAGTAATCTTAAGGGTAGAAGGCTGTTCAGCATTCAAATGAAAACCAAGATTTCTAAAATATTAACCCTGTATTATTGTTGGAAATTAACAAGTAATATTTAGGCATCTACTTTTTACATTTTTCAGACATCTGTGGAGTTCTAGTAATATCTCTAGATTTTGTATGCACAAGGTTAAAAGGCAACAGGATCTTTTTTTTAAGTTCATTTCTTGGTCTTTAAGCTATGGGTTTTTTTATGATTACAGTCTTTCTAAGAAATAAATGTAATAGACTTTTGACATCTCAACTGGCTTGCACATAACTGCCAAAATATACAAATCAAGTCAAAGTTTTTTGTTGCTTTTTTGGCTTAGTTTTTAAAATAAATGATTCAGTTAGGGATGCAGGGTTGTTGGTAGTTGTTGTTATTATTAACTCTGTGTTCCTTGCCTCATTGAGAATAATTTTCACCATATTTTAGCTCAGCAATTGGTTTGATGTATACTGCATCACTAGGATTTAAATTGTTTAATATTCCCTTCCTGAGTCTTGACTTGCCTAAATTGTATCACTTTATCCTTCTTCTCAACATGTGTACTTCCAATGCTAAATAGTAGAAGTGAGAGAATGAGTCCTATGATGTCTTTGTTGGTACAGTCATTAAGACTGCTCTTTTTTAATTGGGCATGCTGAATTTTGTTATAAAGCTATGATCTTTTTTGTATATGATAATATTTCAGAAAATTCTGGAGTGTACTGTGATGGAAGCAGTAAAATATTTGTTAGTCTCGGGACATATTTCTGATTTAAGCAGATTTTCACATAGAAAACTCCATGGCCGTAAACAAACATTATATTGCAAGAAAAGCTTTGCTATATAAAAATGTCTACTAGGGCTTTATAAAGTTCCCCACAAAAGTTTTTTTTACTTGATTCTACCTTTAACTTAGATTTCTGGTAGTCACATTTTTGCTTTTGGGTAATGTCACTAGGCAGTTTAATCATTGCCACCTAGTTATTTATTAAACTTGTCTGAAATAATGACTTATTTAGATGAGTGGTACATAGGTAACTTAGATAACAGATAATATATACTGCATTTTAACATCAGCTTCTCCTTTTCATGTTTAGCTGGTAGACAGTATTCCTTTCACTGAACTAATAAAAGGGATAATATTCACTTGCTAGTGTTGCAGATGCTTTGTCTAAGATGAAAATATAAATCTTATTCTTATATACACATATGTATGCACATCCCTTGTTAACAGCAGTATCTGCTAAAGATCAATGACTGCTTAGATTTCAAATTCTCCAAGAGAACCGCAAAATACATCAAGCCTAGACTGTAATCTTTTTTGCTGTTCACTTTCACAGTCCCAGACCTCTGAACAGCACCCCACAGCTCAGCTTAGCTTCCCCTTCATGGTTGCTGTCAGGATTCTGTGAGAGCAAGAACATGCAATTTTAAGGAAAAAAATGTTATTATCTGCTTTATGATGCTGATTTATTTGGCATGATAAACTAAGCTAAACGCTGTGATCTGGTTTTTGTATTTGGCTTGTAGTCATTACCACCACAGATGTTCAGGTGCAAAATATGAGATTAAATGATTTAGACTTTCTCAGAATTTGAAGATTTTTCTGATTCTATGAAAACAGAAAAAAGATGTGAAAATGTATCAGTATGAATGTTTGTACTGTGGTAAACAAACACATCATTGAAATAATAGCACTTTGATGTGAAACATAGTCCCACAGCAATAATACTCTGATGACATACTAATGACTAATTTAGCTATCACACAAATTTCCTAAAACTTTCAAAGCATTTTTGTTAATAAGTGCCCTCCTTCAGGAGGAAAAAAAGCACAAAAAAACAACAAAGAAACATTTTCTAAAGCATGAGCAAAGGAAGGCAAGATGATAAGAGGGAAAATAAACTGTTATGTCCTCACAAAGCTTTCCCTTTAACTCCCTTGTAAATACAAATACAAAAGTCTAGCTTGTACTGTATGTACTAAACACTACTCTGCCTGATGTTAAATGAAGGAGTGAAGGTCAGGAAACTGATGAACATATAAAGAGTAAGATTAGGGACAATACGGGAAAAAGAAGAAAAAAAAGGCTTTGATATGGTGTAGAATGTTTTGGAAAGCCAAACCTCTTTCAGAGTACAAATTGATGCAATAAATTTTAAACTAGAAGATTTAGTAGCTTTGATCCAGCAAAGGACGATAGATTTCAGTGAATATGGTTGCACAGAAAAATGTTTTGCTGAATTGGGCTGCCAGTAGAGAACAAATTAAGTAGGACAGTGTATGTCTTGTCCAGAAATTCAGTGACTAAATTAGAATGGTAGTACTGGTTCAACCGCTGAAGAAAATACAACAAATGTTCTTTTCAATCTCCTTTCACCTGGCCTTTTAAAGAAGGAGAAATGGTGAAAAATTGCCCTAGTTTCTTCCTGTACTTTCAGGTCTTTTATGAGGGCAAACAACAGTCATTCTCTTGTTTGTGTGGAGGTCTCAGGAACTATTATGATTTGAAGTAAAAAATTCTTCTGTTTCTTTCAGCATTCAGGCAAGCACCACTTTAGAAGGAGATAGATGGTTTCTGCTACTAGTTCATCATGTCTTTATACATCTGCTGAGCCATACGTCAGTGTTTCAAAGGTAGTCAAGATCCAGATATCCTTAAGTGCATGAAACTTCTTCATTATCATCTGTTATTTCATAAATGGCTTTTGAGTTTCTTGTGTAGTACTACTGGAAATTAAATTTGCAACAGGGTGGAGGGGGGGTGTATATGTATACACACAAATATCTTTACAAATGTAAACATACATATATGTAGCATACATAATAAATTGTATAAGAAAGTCTACATCATGCATTTTTTCTTTCAGAGACTATGTAGGCCTTCCCTACAGTATTCAAATACAATAGAAAGACTTGTGGGTGATGTGATGGTTGGAGGCTGTCTTGGGCATAGCAATCACAAAATGATAGAGTTTTTGATCCTTGGAGAAGTAAGGAGTTGGGGCAGCAGAACTGCCACCTTGGACTTCCAGAGGGCAGATTTTGGCCTGTTTAGGAGCCTGGTTGACAGAGTCCCTTGGGAAGCAGTCCTGAAGGGCAAGGGAGTCCAGGAAGACTGGACATTGTTCAAGGAAGAAATCTTAAAGGCGCAGGAGCAGGCTGTCCCCATGTGCCGAAAGATGAGCCAGTGGAGAGGAAGATCAGCCAGGCTGAACAGAGAGTTTTGGCTGGAACTCAGGAAAAAAAGGAGAGTTTATGACCTTTGAGAGAAGGGACAGGCAACTCAGGAGGACCACAACGATGTCATGAATTATGCAGGGAGAAAATCAGAAGGACCAAAGCCCAACTAGAACTTAATCAGGCTACTGCTGTAAAAGACAATAAAAAATGTTTCTAGAAATACATTAACAACAAAAGCAGGGTTAAGGACAATCTCTATGCTTTATTGGATGCAGGGGGAAACTTAGTGACAAAGGGTGAGGAAAAAGCTGAGGTACTTAATGTCTTCTTTGCCTCAGCCTTTAACAGTAAGACTAATTGTTCTTGGGGTACTCAGACCCCTGAGCTGGAAGACAGGGATAGAGAGCAGAATGAAACCCCATAATCCAAGAGGAAATTCTTAGCAACCTGCTACACCACTGTCCTGGTTTAGCTAGGATAGGGTTAAGTTTCCCCAGCAGTGGGGGGAAGCTCTAGCCAGGTTATTCATATACCATGCTGACGTTACATCCTGGCACCATAGTGTGGGAAGATTCGGTGAGCATGTGGGTTTGTGCAATTGGTCCTCTCACTGCTGTATCGGTACATACCTTGCTTTGTTCATTGTTATTACTGTTATTCTTATTGTTATTGTTGTTGTTTGTTGTGTTGCTGTTGCACTGTTGTATTAAACCTTTCCTTATCTCAGCCCCGGGGCTTTGTACTTCACTCCCTTTGTGGAGGAGGGGCAGCGGCTGCGTGGTCTCAGACCCCGGCAGGGACTAAACCACCACAACCACTTAAGACACACACAAATCTATGGGGCCAGATGGGATCCACCCAAGGGTACTGAGGGAGCTGGCTGAAGTGCTCACCAAGCCACTTTCAATAATTTATCTGCAGTCCT
Organism: Strix uralensis; assembly: GCF_047716275.1. Lineage (NCBI taxonomy): Eukaryota > Metazoa > Chordata > Aves > Strigiformes > Strigidae > Strix > Strix uralensis. The sequence continues at coordinate 87,455,823 of NC_133972.1, read as the reverse complement.
GGATAACTGGGAAGGTCCCAGTTGACTGGAGGTTAGCAAATGTGATGCGCATTTACAAGAAGGGCCAGAAGGGGGATCCAGGGGACTACAGGCCTGTCAGTCTGACCTTGGTGCTGGGGAAGCTTATGGAGCCAATCATCTTGAGTGCTATCACATGGCATGTACAGGACAAGAATCAGGCCTGATCAGCATGGTTTTATGAATGGCAGGTCCTGCTTGACTAATCTGATCTCCTTGTATGACAAGGTGACCCGCTTATGGATGAGGGAAAGGCTGTGGATGTTGTTTACCTGGACTTTAGTAAAGCCTTTGACACTATTTCCCACAGCATTCTCCTGGAGCAACTGGCTGCTTATGGTTTGGATGGGTGTACTCTTTGCTGGGTGAAAAACTGGCTGGATGACTGGGCCCACAGAGCTGTGGTGAATGGAGTTAAATCCTGTTGGTGGTTGGTCACAAGTGGTGTTCCCTGATGTTCAGTATTGGGGACAGCTTTGTTTAATGTCTTTATCTATGATCTGGATGATGGGATCAAGTGCACCCTCAGTAAGTTTGCAGACAACACCAAGTTGGTTTGGAATGTTGATCTGCTTGAGGATAGGAAGTCTCTTCAGGATTGGGACAGGCTGGATCAACGGGTTGAGGTTCAACAAGGCTAAGTACCAGGTCCAGCACTTGGGCCACAACAACCCCATGCAATGCTACAGGCTTGGGGAAGAGTGGCTGGAAAGCTGCCTGGCAGAAAAGGACCTGGGCGTGTTGGTCAACAGCCGACTGAACATGAGCCAACAGTGTGCCCAGGTGGTCAAGAAGGCCAATAGTATGCTGGCTTGTATCAGAAATAGTGTGGCCAGCGGGAATAGGGAAGTGATTGTCCCTCTGTACTTGGCACTGGCGAGGCTGCACCTCGAATACTGTGTTCAGTCTTGGGCCCCTCTCTACAAGAAAGACATTGAGGTGCTGGAACGTGTCCAAAGAAGGGCAACCAAGCTGGTGAAGGGTCTGGAGCACAAGTCTTATGATGGAACTGGGGTTGTAGCAAGCTGCGTGTCTGTCTCTTTCCAAGTAATAAGTGATAAGACACTTGTGCCAGGGGAGGTTTAAATTGGATATTAGGAAAAATTTCTTCACTGAAAGTGTTATCAAGCATTGGAACAGGCTGCCCAGGGAAGTGGTTGAGTCACCATCCCTGAATGTATTTAAAAGATGGGTAGACGTGGTGCTTAGAGACATGGTTTAGTGGTGGACTTGGCAGTGTTAGGTTAATGATTGGACTTGATAATTTTAAAACTTTTCCAAACTAAATGATTCTATGATTCTAATAATATGAAATAACACCCTAGAAAAATATTAGCAGTTGGTAAATTAACTGAACTCCATTAAGACATTATGTACTAGTGAAAGCTGCTCTAGAAGAGAAGTTAAGTTGTTCTCCCAGATAAAAACAGAGTCACAATGAACTGTCTTTTTTCCTATTGATATTCCCGTCATTTCCCATTTTGTCTCCTGGATTGCATATCCATATAACCAACAGGCCATTAAAAATGAAAAAATGTATACTAAAACTTTTAACAGGAATAACAATTTGCAGATTCATAAGAAATCTTCCATAATGTTCTTGACTTCAAAAGCAGCTAAAGTACTGACTGAAAACTGATACTTTCTATTAAGAGTGTTAACTGGTGGTTTTCAATGGAGAAGAATAACTTAGAAATAGTGACTTATGTTACGGTATAACTAAATGAAGAGCTTCAGTAATAATAAGCCAACTACAGATATTGCAAGTTTCTATATGGTTAAGGTGACTTTTATTAAGTTAATTCTCAAACATGAATGAGTCATGCTCAGTCATTCTACCATTAACATGCATTTTAAATGATAGACTAATTGTCTGTTATTTATCATTTCTTTAAAAAAATATAATTAAATAGACTTGAATACAGTTACTTGTTAATATAATTATGCATTATAGAGAAACACTGAGATATCCTGAATCTTACCTGAAGATGAGTAAAGTATAATGCTGTGAAGTTAGGTTAAGAAAACACATTCAAGTTCTTGGTTTATACTATAGGAGGGAAAATCCTGAACTGCAACAAAAATAAAATGTTAATTAACATCAAATTATAATCAACCAAGATATATGGTGAAAGACATATCTGAGTAAGTTTTCGTGTAAAATATGAATAAAAAATTAGAATTCTGTCTCTGTTTTCCAACTAGCCATATTAAACACTACTAACTAGCAATGAACCAATGCAAATCCTAAAACTTTTTCTGATGTTGTGTGTCCACATGTGTCAAAATCTCTTGGTGCAGGAACAGATTTCTTCAGGAGATGTGTAAGGATCTTCCTTATATACGGAGGAGGATTTATGCAGCTTTTCTATAAAGCCTTAGCTGCAAAATATTATGGGCATGCACTGGACCTGAAATTAATGAGCAAAAATAATATAATTTGTATTCTTCCTGGGGCTGCCATGTTAACTTTCCTGATCCTTGTTGCTAGTGGTGTCACTCACAATATGAACTACTCATTTGTTGCTTTCTTAACTGCTCTTATCTTCCTTTTTTTTTTTCTTCTAATGCCATCACAGGAACCATTATGTCTCAATTCCCTTTCATTCTTTCTTTCTTCCTCTTTCTCTAGTCTCTTCCTCTTTCTCTCTTTTCACTATTCTGTCCCTTTTCTTTCCAACTACAAAAAATTATAAATAGACATGCAACTATCCTCCTTGTATTCTTTAATTTATTTTTTTCTTCTCTTTTGCTTTATTAATCTGAGTCTTGTAGACTAGAGATGTGGTCAGGAGCTATATTTGGAATCAGTTTAACAGAAAATAAACACTCTTAAATTCATACTTCATTTAAATCAATTTGTCCCAAATTTGTAGAAATTATGCTGGCTTGATCCAGGTTAAAGTTGAATTAAGGACAATACTGTGTTCTGAACCTGGTGAATTCAACTGGTTTTAAGCCACATCTTGTGTGTTTTGCCTACAGAGAAGTTAAATGCAGACAAGACTTTAGACTTGTGCCTCAGGCATGGGCCAAACACACAACTTGAGCTTTCATCCATCATATATCTATGAAGTGGGAAAAACAGTAGTGACAGAGAAGAGGAACTAGGAATAAAATTCTGAAATTTCATTATTAGAGCACAGGGTTTATCATGTCAGTAGGGCACCTATGTTAAAATTTGTTAATAAGAAGAAATGTCGAGGAAGAGAAGTGACAACAGGCATCTACATTTGGAAGTCATCTGTAAAGATTTTTCTTTAAGGAAGTAGGTGGTCTCAACTATCTTTGAGCAGTTGACATGAAAGGCAACTTGCCTTTTGAGAAGCAGAATTGGTGAGGAACTGTGTGTTTGTTTTGTTCTATAGTTTAATGAGGAGACCTAGTTTTGACTGTGTAACTAACTTACCAAAAGAAAAAATTTAAACTGTCAGGTTTGCCAGCATTACAAGTTTGACTGAAATAATTGCTCCATTTGCAGTAGACACTTCACATTATAATTAACCAGTAGTGATTTGTATTAAAAATGAATTGTATTATGGCTACTGTAATCTGGTCTCCTACAGTTAGTGAGACAGATGGTACATTTTTTGAAGTTATAAATATAAATGAGAATATTAATATAATTAGGAATTAACATTAGTAATATCAAGTATATGTATGATACATTTTTCTGGAATATGGTTTTTTTAGTCTATATTTTGGATACAGGAAATAATGTATTTTGATAGTTTAAAAGACCTTTTTTCTAGAACAAAAATAGGTCCCTGAGATGTATCCTTCTAATTAAAACTGCTATCTTGCAAAATATTACTTTACAGAGTTTTTTGTACTTCTCATGGAGGCTTAAAAAGAAGAAAAGTGTGTGAGAAAAAAAAAGATATCCATACTGTGGGTTGTGACATTTGAAAAAATAAGCAACTTTGCAAGCCTGTAGCACAAATAAATTTTGTGTGCTCAATCTATTGCTTTTCCATGGAAAGAAATAGCTATTAATCTGAATCTTTATATACTTGAAAATAAAGGTAATTTTCAACTTTGTATAAAAATGGTTGTTGCTTTTTTTTTCCCCTATATGAAGGATTCAGAAGTCCAAATCTGTCAGAATTACCAATAGCTTATGTCATATATATTTTGTGTCCCTAAAGCGGTCAGTTGGTCTTTATAAAAAAAAAAAAAAAGAAAAAAAAAGAGGTGACTATCAGCAAAGTTGTGTTTTCATGCAATTTAATTCTGGTAGCAGACCCAAAGGTTTAGGCAGCTTCTGTCCCATATTAAATTTAGCCATTGTACGTTGCTAATGAGATATACATTTGTGTTTATTTCTGAGAGTTTTGAGGACTCAGAATATAGCCTAAGTATCTTTTTCTAAATTGATGAGAGCTGTTTTCTGCATTTTTATGCACTCCACTACTACACCAAATCTAAGTGTTCGAAGCAGACCTGAGACTGTCTACTGGGTCTGGCTGGGATGGAGTTAATTTTCTTTGTAGCATCCCATATTGTGCTGTCTTTAGCAGTGTGTTGATAACATACTGATGTTTTGGCTATTGCTGAACAGGGCTTGCACAGCATCAAGTCACAGCCACAAGTTTTGGCCCTTCTGACTCTCTCCTTCCTCTGACTGTGGGGAGATATGAGTGAGTGGCCGTGTGGTGCTTAGCTGCCTACCAGGAGTAATGTACTGCCATCTGGAAGTCATGTTGTTATAGTGCTAACATCCGAGGCAGTAGTAAACTATATTGTGAGCCTTTGAAACCTGAGCTAGTGTTGCTTCACAGGTCTGGGTAGATACATCAGCTCCGAGTGAAATGGATAGGTAGCCATTTCATCACTTCCATCACAGCCTATTGCATATTGCATATGCATATGCTGTTTGATTCTTCTGTGCACATTAAGTGAATTTTGTCCTTAAGGCATCACTGAAAATAATGCAAAGATGTTAAAGAACTTGGTAGCTTAAGTAGTTTATTCATCTTTTTGGAAAGTGGGCGGAGGAGCAGTACAACAGAAGCCTTGCTTGCACTTCAGCTTCTATCTCAGGGTGATTTAATTAACCTCCTTAAAAAGGATCACTGCAGCTAAGCCAAAGGTTTGTTCATGTCAGTTGCAACTGGAGTAGAGGCAACTCTCAAGTACAAGTCCAAGTTAACTCTACAGAGATCACATACCTTATACACTAAACCTTTTAGTCCCTCATTCAGTAAACAAACATTAGCTGATACAAGAATTTAAGCCATTAATGAAGGTCAAATTCAGCCCATATTGACTAATCAGCAGAAAAAAATAATTAGTTTAGGACCTTCAACCTGGGGTCAAAGGTGTAAAGCCAACTTCATGTCCTAAAAAAATAATTATACGCTAGAGTGAAGGTAGGATTTATAATTGGATTCTCTATCCTGGTTAATTAGATAATTAGTGTGTACCAGCATCACTGCATATGTGCATAATGCAGAACATTTTGAAATTTAACAATATTAATCCATCTGCATACATTGTTCAAATAATATGTGCAATACTGTATTTGCAGTGAAGATGAAGGTTTGTGACTTTGGATGCCAGATAATGAGGTAGCCTTCATAAGGTTGTATTTCTGTCTTAACACATTCTCAGTGTCATCGAACTTCATTAAAACAGCTTTCAGAATATGTCTACCAAGGACAGTGTTTAGATGTGCAAGAGAAAATTCTGGTCATCTTCTCTAATATGCTGAAATCCACAGACCTCTTGGGCATGAGGGAACAGTAACATACTTTTAGAAAACAGAAAACAGGTGGCAAACTGTCATAATGTGACTTGAATGAAAATGGCATGATATTTAAAAACCAAAAACAGACTTTGATTTAATAATCAGTGGAATCAATATCCTAAACTGAAACTCTATCTATATTTAAAACAAAGATCCTAATCTATGTTTTAATTTTATAGTATTTGTTTTAGCTTGATGAACTGTATATCATACTGCACTGTAAAAGGTTCATATTTTAAAATAAGATTACCATTATGAATGAATGGATACATACATATTGGCACTTGGCAGAAAGACCAAGCTTAACATCAGTTAACTATTAAAGAAGCAGAACACAATGTATCCAGGAAAAATATGTCAGTGATGGAGTTGTGCTCTATGTTAAAACAAGCTTAGAAATTAATCAGTTTAGTGAAATAATATTATCAATGAATAACATGAAATCCACATATAACAAAAGGCACATAAAAGAAAAAATGCTACAATATGGGTTTTATATCAATAATTTTCTGGCCAGAAAGGTGACACTGACAGTGACACAACAAGGGAGATCAAAAAGGTCATAAGAGCAGGAAATGTAACAGTAATAGGAAACTTTAACTACTGTTCTACAAGGCTGGCAATCACACCAGGGTGTGATGTCAATCTAGACAACACCATGTAACGGTTGGTTACGGAGTTCATGACAGGCGAAGATACCCTTGCCTTGGTTATGTATAATATCCAGGAGGTGATTCACAATGTTACAAAAAGCCACTTCCTTACTTTGAGTAAATCTTTTTTTGAGCAATAAATCCCCCAAAAAATCCATTTCATTTGTGCCTATCTTTGAAAGGACTAACTACATGAAAGATGAAGATGTTTGTTAAAAAGAAGCATCTAGGAGAGTTAAATGTTTCAGTTGGCATAGAAATTATTTAAAAACTCCATACTAGAAGCCTAGACAAAATGACTGAGACCTCTCAAAAATATTTAACAAAAGTCAAAAGAAACCATCATTTTGAAAGAATAAGGTAAAGGAGTTGATTAAAAGTAAGAAGCCAGTCTTCAGAAAGACAAAAGCATTTCCAAGTGAAGAAAATAGGATCATGAACTCTGTGATGTTAAATGATAAGTACAATGAGAAATATCCAAGATGAGCCTGACATACAATTTTACAAAAAATTACTTTTGAAATTTCAAGATCAAGAAATTAGCCAGAGACATTTAGTCTTAGTAGATGTTTAAGGCAGTAAATGATAAAATAAGTCCTTACAGCAATTAAGGAAACAGAAACCAATTTTTCTTTTTTTTCTTTTAGGGATGGTAAAATTCTTCATTATGGGAGTCTTCAAAAGTTGTACAAATCTGAAGTGTTTATAAAAGAGATTATGAAACAAGTTGACCAAACTGAACAGTAACAAATTGCTAATATATGCTATATATACCCAAGAATTCTAAAGAAAATCTAGATTAAATGCTAATTGTGATATGAAATTTCATATTTAAAACAGCATTGGTTCTAAGGACTGAAATATGATAAATATCATATCTGCTCTAAAGAAAGGATTAAGGAAAACTGCAGAAAACTATTACTCAGTAAGCCTCATAAATATACTTGGCAAATTAATCAAACACTGAGATAGTGAATGTCATTAGTGGACATGCATTAGCAGGATAGATTGCAGAAGGCTTAACAGAAAGCTTATTTTAAAAAGTCATGCCTTAGATATTTTTTGGGTCTTTTTGAAGACATCGATAAGTATGTGGATAAATGTGATCTTGCTGGCAGAGTATCTGCAAAGTCTGTCTACCAAAATTTTTAAAGGAAATTATGCAGTATATATCATCATATCATATCATATCATATCACATCATATCATATCATATCATATCATATCATATCATATCATATCATATCATATCATATCATATTCTTTATAATAGAGAGACAAAAAGAATAATTACTTGAGTGGATCAATAATAGGTTAAAAGCTTAGACTCAGAGATGAGGAGTGAAAAAACATTTTTCAAAATGGAAAAAGTTAATGGCATCTCTGCTTGGACACATGATGTTCAACAGATTTGTAAGTAATCTGAAAACTGGTCTGAATAATAAGGTGATAAAGTTTGTGGATAATTCAATACAGTAAGAAGGAAATCCCACTGTGAAAGATTACAGAAGTAACTTCATAATCATGTGGCTATATAAAACCCAGTATGGATTAAATGCTAAATGATACACTTGGGAAAACTTCACATAAAGCTGATGTGCTCTGAACTGACCCTTGTTCTCAGGAGTGAAATCTTGGTGTTATGACAGATTATTCCACAAAAACACCAGCTCGTTCCTCAGTAGTGGGCAAAGTGCAAATTAAATGTTAATTACTAATGACAAAAGGAGTAGAAACCAAAACAGAATGTTGTTATGTTACTGTATAAATACATAGTCCAGTCATGTCTTGAATATTGTGTGTGGTTCATGTGTCTCTGCAGAGAAGTAAAAGTCCGAACATGAAAATCCTCAAAGTAAGGAAAGAAAGGTGAACAAAGTGGTGGGATATGGAGCAGCTTCTGTACCAACAGTTATTCCTTTAGCTAGGGACTTTTATTTTGTGAATAACATCACTTGGCGCGTGGGGGGGGGGGGGGGGGGGGGGGGGGGGCGGGGCAGGGATTTCATAATCTAAAGAATCACAAGTGTCACAAGTATCAGGAGAGGGTGGATAGGGTTTAATCTACTGTCTCTTCTACATGGCAATGTGGAAAATTGTAATGAAACTAGCAGGAAGCAGGCTAGAAACAAAAGGGTGGTGTTCTGCCATGCACTTAAGTTGTGCAACTCCTTGTCATGGGATATTGTTGATTATGACACAGGCTGAGGAGGAGATTGGATAGTTTCATGTAAGAGAAGTCCATCAAAGGTTACAGAAGTTACATCTGGCTCTGGAGTTCCCTAATATGCAATTTGTTGAAGGTTAGGAGAACATTCAGGAAATGCTTTCTCTAGTCATCTGCTCTACCCTTTACTGGAGGCAGATGATCCTGTTGATCCAGTACAGTTGTTCTTAGCTTTTTTGTGGTCTTTGTTCTTTCTTCAACCACAGGGAACATTTTGTTCATGTGTTTAGATTCCAGTAAGTCAGAAGACCCACTCAAGCAGGTCCAGAAGAGGGCCACAAAGATGATCAGGGGACCGGAGGACCTCCCTTATGAGGACGGGCTGAGAGAGCTGGAGGTTGTTTAGACTAGAAGAGAGAAGGCTCTGGGGAGATAATAGTGATTTTCCAGTACTTAAAGGGGCCTACAGGAATGGTGGGGAGGAACTCTTTATCAGGGAGTGTAGGGATAGACTGAGGGGTAATGGTTTTAAACTGGAGGAAGGTAGATTTAGATGAGGTATAAGGCAGAAATTCTTTACTGTGAGGGTGGTGAGGCACTGAAACAGGTTGTCCAGAGAAGTTGTGGATGTCCCCTTCCTGGAAATGTTCAAGGCCAGGTTGGACGGGGCTTTGAGCAACCTGGTCTAGTGGAAGGTGTCCCTGTCCAGGCAGTGGGTTGGAACTAGATGATCTTTAAAGGTCCTTTCCGACACAAACCGTTCTATGATTCTATGATTCTATGAAGTGTGACAGGATTCCATATTGTTTTTTAAATAAACAAAGCTATAATTTTATATGTGTTTATAAAGATAATACTTTTAAATACTAACTTCAAAATATCCAGAAACTGTAGGAAATGTGTTGTGGTTTATGCATATGTCTTTGCATATATTTTGCAAGCAGAAATATGTGAACTTTACAAGGCTGTGAAGTGACCAGAAGCTATTCTTCCACAGTAATGCAGTGATGTGGTGAAATTCCATACCTTATCTTCCAGTAGCAGTCTCAAACATTCTCAGATGGACCTTACATATTCCTGGAAAATACCATGTATGTATACACTGTATGATCCACAAGTAGTACATTTGTGCCTATACGACTGTCACCCTTGGCCAAGTGTCTATCTTGCTCATAAGCACAAGAGTTAGTCTATTTGTGAGATAGTGAATTTGTGAATCAATGAAGAAGTGAGTTAGAAACTTAATGAATTAGACTAGTCTGTAAAAGATTGCATCCACAGTATTACTCACAATACTTACATCTCACAATACTTAAATTATGTCTTTTTCCACTTTAAACTGAAAAGTAAAAATCTTAGGCAGAAATTAAGGTAGAAATAAGTGTCACTGAAATTAACAAAACATTATTTCTGAAACACTACTGACAAAATAAACAATTGGTGAAAGTCTGGGATTTTTTTTTCATTTATTGTGTAACTGCCAATAAATTCAAAGTCATTTAATAAAATGGTTAACACATCTGTTGTCACCATCTCATAGTGAGATATTAGGTTAATAGAAGGTCACAAAAGATACAGACAAAAACTAGATGAGGACAGGTTTTACAGAAAGCTAAACAACTTTCAACAACCGGAGTAATTCCATTTTATACAGTAAAAGCTGAAGCACTGGACTTCATGTCAGTAGAGTTATATTCTATATGCTACAAAGTGAATTGGAGTATATTTTTCAGAGAGAGAGCCTGTGCAGGCAGAGGACAGGCTGACTGATCTAACAGGGCTATTCCACCTTTAAATTCTTCCATTTTATGATTAATGGTCATTGATCTGACTGCATACACACTGTTCTTTTCATATCAGTGTTATAAAATACAATTGGATTGTTGTCAACTCCTGAAATTCTGTTCAGTGGATCATCTCTCCTTGTATTTTTCTTGCTTGAATATTGCACTTCTCTGGCCTTTTGGGGATGTTTTACTTTCTTTTTTTCAGTTCCTGAGAAATGTCTATGTGACATTTTTTTCTCTCAGGATCAATGTGTTTAAGATAGCACCTGGTCAGAAATTATATTACTAGAGCTGGTTTTCTGTTCACTGTAGCAGGGTATAATACATGAACCTATGCAAACATATACTTCACATGTGACCTGTCTTTCTGATGGCATTTTATTTTAGAGATGTTTTCATTATATACTGTGTGATGATGATGGCTGGGAGGCTTGGAATAAAGAAATTCTGTCGAAACCCTGACAGCATAGGTCACTGCGTTAAGATTCCTCACTCAAAGGACACATAGATAAAACACAAGAGACATGACAATGATGAGGGGAAAACACAAGAAGAAGCCTACTTTGCTCTTTGGAATCAGCATAAGAGGATTTACAATGACATTTCATGGTCCTGAGCTGATATAGAATATTAGGTGATTTGTATCAATTGAGAAATAACCTGTACAGTGTTTGAAAGTGGTTACTCTCAAAACATTACAGAAAAAATGAATATGTTTTCATCCTTAATGACAGTCTTCCTATGCAGTGTTTTGTGACTGAGAATTGGCAATACCTGATGTTAATGTTTTTTTTTTCCTAGTTTAGGCAATAGATTGTAGGTGCATTCTCCCATTTAGAAGTCCCTTTCTATGTATCACTTTTCCAGTTATGCTACTATCTACAAGTGTCATACTAGTATTACTGAAGTGATAGTCTTGAGTTTGATCTGAGAACGATGTATGACAAGGCCTAGCCACAGCAATCATAGAGGGTGAGTTTAAAATAAGCACCTCTTGAGAATCTGTGAGCGTTGGCCAAAGTGGTCTTGTAGAAACACAACAGACATGGAACAGAATTGAGAACTCCTAAGAATAGTGACTGTTAAGAGGAACAGTTTTTTCATTGCAGCAATTTTACAAACCATTTCCTAGAGAAGTCTGAACTTGCAGGACTGCACACTATGTTGTAACTTCTGATTTTGAACTGCCAGGATGCAACACCATTCATCACCATTATTATTGGCAGACTTATCAGGGTACATTAGTTCTTTCTAGCATCTAAAAAAACCTCTTTGCATACCTTTTTTAAGAAAGTTAAATGTTTCCTTTTAGTGTGAAAATGTACCTGTTGTTTTGTAAACACACTTCCAAATGACCTGAAAATTTGTTCCAAACAAATGTTATGACTCAAGCATCTGACAGCAACTATAGCCAAGATCAGCCATAAATATCTATACATATGTTTATACCTGTATGTAAGCAAGTATGTGTATATAGAGATATGTATGTATATACTTTTTTAAAAAAAGTAGTTAACAAGGGAATCCTCCCAAACTTCTGTCACTGGAAATTTATATGCAGTAGATTAACTGAGGTAGCCTGCTACTCTTTCTAAATGAAGCCATGTACTTATTACAGCAATATGTGGTTTCCTGGCCTGCATGCTGTTGGTACACTCTTGTTGTCACAATAAATTGTTTATGTCTGCCAGGGAAACACAAGATAGGTCCACTCCTCTCCAAAAAGTAAAGCTCCTCTTCTAACATAAGAGGAAGTTTTGCTAGTTATTTCTTTAATCCCCATGATTAATTTGCAAAAGTAGCATCACACTCATTCAGTTGTGCCCTACCTTACTTGACTATTTCTACTTCTGTGCCTGTGTACAAATGGTCTTCTATCTTCTACTCAACAGCTTTCTTTAATGTTTCACTTTTTTATTTACCAAAAGAAACCTTCACGGAAATTGAATGCTATCACAAATTTTATTTGCTTCCTGTTTGAGGAAAATTTTCCTGGTAACTAGAGCTTTCTTGGTGACTAGAGCTTTCTCACTATACTTGAATAAATTAGCTCATTTCTGTTTCTATGAAGTGTTCAAAACATTATCAAAACAGGCTTTCAATAGTGTTTTGATGTCATATTGCATTGAAGCTATAATATGTCAAAGTGCCTGTAGCTTTACTTAAGTAATGCTGTTTTTTCACCTTTTAAGGGTCAGGAAATTACATGGAAAGTTATCCCTTTCTTAGTGTCTGAAGTAAGTGAGCAGAAAGATTAGATAGCAGTCAGAGACAAGAAATAACAGAGGAGGTGAAGAGAAACTTCTAAACAAATTAGGTGGTGGAAAAGATGCTATTGTAACAGAAGTGATACACATGAAAACATGTCTTGAACAGCATTAAGATTTAGAAAAGAAAACCTAAAAACTCTAATTTTGTTCTGGAAAATGTCACACAATGGTGCAAATCAGTGTTAACTTGTGAAATTAACACCTTGACAAGCAATAATAATTCAGAAAGATGTAACATCAAAGTCACTAGAAGCAGAACTCTCTAAGTTCTTCTTTCCCACTCAGCTGGCTCAAAGTGGCAGAGGAAGAAGGATAAGGTGGTGTTAGTGATGGGAAAAGGAGGATTTTATGTCAGGTACTTACAGCTAAATCCTATTGGCCTGTCTGTCCTTTGTGCTACTGGGTAAGACAGCCATACGTCCTCTGAGGATTCCCTTATGACAGCTATTACCTTAAGGCAAGATAAAGTCTTTCTTTTCCACCATAATAGCACAAAAAGGAATTACAAGAACTCAAGGATAAGGCCTTTTAGTTTCAGTAATAATGGACAATTTTGGCATGTTCTCAGCTCAGGATTTCAAATACACTGAAACTCAGCCCTCATGGGAGGTAGACGTAATAATTTTTACTGGTTGCATAAGACCCTCCTACTTAATGCAGGTCTCCTTTCTTTGTTAATGCTCACCTTTGTTCTACAGTAGCTTCATAGGACGAAATATAACTGTAGCAGTGTGTCATTTTCTATATAACTTCATATTGCCCAGGGTGGTGGGGGAGTGGTTTAATACATCTTTCTCTTTTTGTCCATTTTATTTTTTATATATCTGTATCCTTAGTGACTAGCGACATGGCAGGGCAACAGGGGAGGATTTTATTGAAAGCTATTACTTTAAAAGAATGAACAGAGATGGAGAATGGAAAAGAAAAGAAGCAAATCAACATTAAGTAACATTATGCCTACTGAACTTCTGGACATCTCAGCTGTCTTTCTCAGTGACACATTTGTCTTTTCTCTTTGAAACCGAGCACAACCATGCAGCAAAGTGGGTTTCACTGTAGGAAGTGAATGAGATGAATAGAAAGATAAAATTTGTTTTTAAGAGGATATTTAGCCCTCACTCTCTCATTCAAAAGTTGCAGAACTTCACTTGCAGTCTCATTTTAACCCTACCTTCTGACTGTTCTGACTGGCACAGAAGAAAATTTCCCAGTACAACTTCTATCACCTGCTTGAAAAAAAGTGACATGAATGATACCTAGATTATGTGGGTACAATTCTTGGCTATAGACAAAGTTTTCTTTTTAGCTCAAGTCTAGCACAAATTTAGCATGTCTGCTTCATTTCACCTGAAGGTAACCGCTGTGAGGACTTTTAAAAGGAAAGGATCATTCAACCTGGTGATGCAACAGTAATGATTACTTGTCTTCATTTACACTCTTTTAATGTATTCTATCTATTACAAAAACTAATCAGGATTTCCTGTTATTTTTTGTTTAGAGTGTAAAGGATGAGTAGAGAATTGAGAAGGGCTTGTTTTCATAAAATTTTCTACTAGTTTTATTTAGAGGCAATAGCTGTGTGAGAGCATAGAAATCAGTGGATTTTATTTTTATTGTTAGATGTATCACATCTATGTGTTATAATGGGACAGTAACTATGTCTGACCTTTGTTTGGTGCCTGATCGTACTAAATACACACAGTCTGAATTAAGGAACATGGACATTAAAGTTGCAAAAGCTCGAATCTCTCTCAGTGATGATCAATGAAATTCACTTTTTAACTTCATGAGAAAAAGGGTGGTTCTCAAGTCAAGTCTACCATGTGCCTCAAGAACTCAACAGTAACTGACAGTTTGTAAGTTGTGCCCTTACATTTTTGTGTTTTGAAGTGTCTTGAATAAAACCAAAATTATGTGTCTCTACAGCAAAGATGGAATGACTGTTTTTTTTGTGTTGCATAAAACAGTTTCTGCTTCTTGTACATTGCTTTCATATAAATATAAACTATGCCATAAAAGTCTAATATAAATTTGAGAGACACCGAGTGGCAAAACTGAAACCTCAAGTGAAAAAGGGAAGGAAGATTATATGGTGGATGGTGTTTAAAAAAAGAAATGTTAAAGATTTTGCATAAGAGACAAAATCTGTTAAAAAAAAACAGAATTGGTGCATATGAAAGAGATGAAATGCACTCTTCTAATGAGAAAAGCCCAGGAGTTTAGTGCTCCAATCAAGTCTGACGACTGAAATACTATAGTTGATCATCATTTTACCTTTCTGTATAAATAATTCTGTTAATGGTATAACTTCAGCTTTTCAAAACATTTTCTGACAAAATCAGTTGGTACAATCATCATAACTGGCTTTACCAAATCAGGAGTAGTAGTATCACAGTGATATGTATTCATTTGAATAAAAATTAATGAATCATATACATTAGTGTGCTATTACCAAGATAGAAGAAGGAAATGTTTGCTTATTAATCCAACTCTGATCAATTTTTCAGCTGTTTTGGCCTACCCGTCATTTCTTTTCATGTCGGCTAAATAACGTTAGTTTTCATTGTTTAATGGCATAGCAATTTCACTAAGTCAAGACAAGTTGGGGAATCAGCATTCTAAGAAATATATAATGAAGACAGGGTGGAGTATCTTTGTGTTGGAATCAGGGGGAAAGCCAACAGGGCAGATGTCGTAGTGGGAATCTATTATAGGCCACCCAACCAGGACAGAGGTGGATGAAATATTCTATAGTCACTTAGGAGAAATCTCACGACTGCTTGCCCTTGTTCTTGTGGGAGACTTTAACTTCCCAGACATCTGCTGGAAATACAACACAGCAGAGTGGGACCGGTCCCGGAGATTCCTGGCATGTGTGGAAGACAACTTCCTGATGCAGCTGGTGAGAGAACCGACCAGAGAAGGTGCCCTGCTGGATCTCGTCTTTGTGAACAGAGGAGAACTGGTGGATGATGTGGCAGTTGGAGGATGACTAGGGCACAGTGATCAAGAAATAATAGAGTTCTCTATTCTTAGAGAGGCCAGGAGAGGGCACAGCAGAACTGACATCCTGGACTTCAAAAGGGCTGACTTTGACTTGTTTGGGCAACTGCTTAATAGAATGCATTGGGAGATGGTTTTGAAGGGTATAGGGGTCCAGGAAGTCTGGACACTCTTTAAGAAGGAAGCCTTAATGGCACAGGGTCAGGTGGTCCCCAGGTGCTGTAAGAGAAGCCAGTGGCAGAGAAGGCCACCCTGGCTGAACAAGGAGATTTGGCTGGAACTCAGGGAGAAAAGGAGAGTTTACGGCATTTGGAAGAAGGGGCTAGCCACTCACAATGATTACAAAGACGCTGTGAGGATATGCGGGGTGGAAATCAGGAGGTCTAAAGCCCAGATAGAAATGAATCTGCCTTCAGCAGTCAAAAATAACAAGAAATGTTTCTATAAGTAATTCAATAGCAAAAGAAAGACCAGGGAGAGCCTCCATCCCCTGCTAGACACAGGAGGAAACATGGTAATGACTGATGAGGAAAAGGCTGAGGTGCTTAATGCCTTCTTTGCCTCAGTCTTTAATAGCAAGACTAGTTGTACTGAGGGAATCCAGCCTCCTCAGCCAGAAAACAGAGATTGGGAGAACAACCCCCCCCGCATTCCAGGAGGAGACAGTCAGTGACCTGCTGCATCACATAGACACACACAAGTCTATGGGACCGGATGGGATACACCCGAGGGTGCTGAAGGAGCTGGCTGGGGTGCTCGCCAAGCTGCTTTCCATCATTTACCAGCAGTCCTGGTTGACCGGGGAGGTCCCGACAGATTGGAATTTGGCCGATGTAATGCCCATCTATAAGAAGGGTTGGAACGACGACCTGGGAAATTACAGGCCTGTCAGCTTGACTTCAGTGCCCGGGAAGCTGATGGAGCAGCTCATCCTCAGTACCATCATACAACACGTGTGGGACAACCAGATGATCAGGCCCAGTCAGCATGGGTTTATGAAAGGCAGGTCCTACTTGACAAACCTGATCTCCTTCTACGACAGGGCGACCTGCTTATTGGATGAGGGAAGGGCTGTGGATGTAGTTTACCTTGACTTCAGTAAGGCCTTTGACACCGTTTCCCACAGCATTCTCCTGGCAAAACTGGCTGCTCGTGGCTTGGATGGGCACACGCTTCTCTGGGTAAAAAACTGGCTGGATGGACGGGCCCAAAGAGTGGTGGTGAACGGAGTTAAATCCAGTTGGTGGCTGGTCACGAGTGGTGTCCCCCAGGGCTCAGTTTTGGGGCCACTCCTGTTTAACATCTTTATTGATGATCTAGACGAGGGGATCGAGTGCACCCTCAGTGCTCGAGGGTAGGGAGGCTCTGCAGCACATGTTGTACGAGGAACGGCTGAGGGAACTGGGGTTCTTTAGTGTGGAGAAGAGGAGGCTGAGGGGAGACCTCATCACCCTCTACAACTACCTGGAAGGAGGTTGCAGAGAACTGGGGATGAGTCTCTTTAACCAAGTAATAAGCGGTAGGACAAGAGGGAATGGCCTCAAGTTGCACCAAGGAAGGTTTAGACTAAATATTAGGAAGCATTTCTTTACAGAACGGGTTGTTAGGCACTGGAATGGGCTGCCCAGGGCAGTGGTGGCGTCCCCATCCCTGGAGGTGTTTAAGAGTCGCATTGACATAGTGCCAAGGGATATGGTGTAATTGAGAGCAGTCAGTGTTAGGTTAATGGTTGGACTAGATGATATTCAAGGTCTTTTCCAACCTTGATGATTCTGTGATTCTGTGAAATGTTTAAGGCCAAATGTGTAATATTAATTTCCAGATGATTACTGGCTTGCTTTCCTAGAGGAAAGGGTGCATAAATATTAGAGAAATTTCTATGGGCACGGAGATTGTAACTGCAACTAGATTAATGAAATTTAATTTCTGAGTGAAGATTTAATGTATGTTTTATTGGAAAAAGAAATGTTTTAAGCATCCCTATTAGTTATTCAATTCAATACTGTGTTGCAGGAGGAGCACTTTTTTGTGGATACTACACCTGAACAAAAATTAAATTAACTGTACCTAGTGTACACACATTTTCCAAAGCAGGAAGTGTTTCAAAAGCCCTTTTTGACACTGCCTCATGCAGGTATAGGCTGTTTGAATCTACAGGTGGAGGCAACTAATTCTGAGTTTAAAAATAATCTGCTGCATCAACAATTTTGCCATTTCAGTTCTGAAATTTTGTTTGCTCGTATTACCTATTTCCCTTCTCCCTGACCTTTTTTTAACACCATGTTACTACATGCATGTAAATAGGATCTTTGTAGGAGGAGGTCCTCACAGCTTGTGACTCATCAGACTTTTATAAATGGATGTGTGAGGAGATAACTTTATTAATAGGAAATAAAGTTTTGACTTGTTCAGTCACTTGTGGTTATGAACTATTCAGAAGAAAAATAGCAAAGTATTGGTCCATATTTTCCCTGATTGACTCTACTTTTTGGTAGAAAATCTCTTTAGAAATCAGTGGAAGTATTTCCTTTTATCTGAATGGCACAAAGACAGAGTGGGGAATACTTAAAACAACTATATTTAAATCAATGGGACTACAGAGTGAAAATGTGGGAAGAGGAGTCACCTTTTTTTGTGACTGTGCTGAAGGAACTGGTGATACTTTTAAATCTTTCTGAACTTGCTTAGCAACATGGAAAGAACTCTAACCTCAAAAAACTAAACCACAGAGGCTACTTGTGCAGATAAGTAACACTAAAAATCAAGGGGAAAGAGAAAGAAATATGGGGCTTGGGGAAAAAAACCACCATTGGAATCCCTACCTGGATGCCAAAGAAATGAAATTAAAATCTTTGGGGTATTTTAACTGGGGCAGAGTGGGCAGTGACACAACTATTCTGATGTAAATAAACAAAAGAAAATCAAACAGCTCTCCTTAATCTCAGAAAAGAGATTTAAGACCACAAAATTCTGTTCCTTTTCATAGAGAAAGCAAACATAGATCTGGCGAATAAAAAACCCCAACAACAAATCACACAAAACAAAAATACTTTTTATTATTCGTTATGGTTGTTAAATTGTTCTGTAAATAAAATTACACGTTTTAGATTTCCTACTAAACCTGCTGTTTTTAAATAATTGAAACTCAACTCTTTCCAGGTTTAAAGGAAATTAAAGTATGTTTCCTTTTTCTCTGAAGCGTGCTTGATTATGTAAACCACCCAGATAAATATGAATGCTTTTACAGATTTTATTTTGATGCTATTTTTATTTTTTCCAAAGAAAAGATATTTTTAAAAACTGTATGCATTGACTTTGTAAGAAATTTCTCATAAAACATTTGTTTGAAGTTTCACTAAAGCATAAATGAAAACCTCACAGTCATCTCTGACAAGATGACTTTTTTTTTTTTTTTGAGAAGTATTATAAAAGCGATTTCCACCAGCTTTGCCATGTTTATGATGATGAAAAAGAAAGGATTCCACAGCATATGGAGGGGTTGAATGGAGGAGAAAAGGGAGATGCAGAGCAGTGTGTCTGCTTGTAAGTGAGTGATGGAAAGCCCAAGATGTCTGGGGCTGGGGACCATGTCTGAGCCATGCACGAGCAGACACAGATATGGCTGTGAGTGAGGGGAGAATGAGCTGCTGGAGCTGTGGTATCCAGGCTCAGTTCTGCATCTGCTGACTGCAAACCCTAATATTTCTATATTCATATGATTTCCAGTTCTCTCTGAGTATGCCTGGAGGAGATATAACGCTCAGAGCATGAGAGCTGAACAACCTTGCTTCTGATCTGACTAGTAAAACCCAAAATCTTGGCTAAAGGTTCAAGCAGAAGAAAGCTTTCCCTCAGCAAATGTCAGCATACAAAGCCTCAGTATATGGTAGCTTAAACTACAAATTAGGTATAATCCAGTTTTTAACCCTCCAAGAAGAAAAATAATTGGATATTTCAAGGTATTTTGCAAAATCTCCTGTGAAGTCTTCAATTATTTTCAAAAGGTAAGTGTCAGTCCTTGCCTGATCATTTGTAGGGGAGAGCTTCATTTGGTAGTATAGGTAACAACATAGGACATTGCCTTTTCTCCAAGGCATAGCTGCACAGTGCTCGGCAATGCTCTGTCCCATAAAAAGAGATTAATGTTCTGATGGGTTTAGAAACTGAGAACTGTTTACAGAGTGTGTAGGGGGAAAACTTTGATTTTTTTTTTTTCTAAATTATGAAACAGTGGATGTTTATCTTAAAGCTATAGCATTTCTATCTTTAGCAAATGCCGGGGGTCTTGGGTTTTGTTATAGAAGGAAGCTTCCAGCTTTCGTATTTGTTGATAAAAGTTTAGAGTTGTGATCAACAGGTAACTTTAAAAAAAAAAAAAGTCTCTTACAAAAAATCTTTAAAAGCAGAGGAGCTCTTTACACTCACATATAGTGAAAGAGTTCAGGTCTCTTTCTAAGATCTCTTTCTAAGCAAAAATAATTTTCTACTTATTAGCACTGAAATAGTATGGCAAGATGTTTATTAGAGGTACTTAAAGCAGATGGAGGTAAAATAAAACAAACATCTTCCCTTTCAAAATACAATATTTTTTCTATGATAGCTCTGGATATCTGTTATGCTACAAGTAGGTACAGGAGCAAAGTCTTACAAAGCTGTGTTCCTCAGCCTGTTTGAATTGAATATGCATAATGTCTGTCTGATACACCTGCAAAGTAAACACCTTAGATGAAGTAGACACAAAGACCAGAACTGAGGAATGTCAGAAAGCCAGCTGGAAAACGACCAGGCAGAGAAAATAATGTGCCCCACACTGTTAAACTTTAATTGCTGAAGCCTGCTTTAACTTATCCTCTCTCCACAGCTGCTGAAAAAGAAAAATGTTTAGGAAGTGCATGGAAGAGAGCAGCCCATCTTCTGAAGGTCGCATCCTTTGATGTTACATCCCATGCATTGCTGCTGGCAAGGAGACTTTTCTTGTTAGCTGAAATTCATGCCAGCAGGAATGATCCATGGAAGGTCCATGAGCATCTTAAGCCTTTTTCAGAATCTTCAGTGTAACTTAATAATGCACGGGGCTGCTGCTCCTCCTGTGCCTCCAGACAGGGGATGGCGATGCAGGGGTGGAGAGGAAAGGCATAGGTCTGGGTCAAAGCCACTGGCACTGATGGGATTCCTGCTGTTGACTTCCATGTATTTAAGATCAAGACTTTTATGCCTCTCTAGCTAACATTTTCCACACAGTCCCTTATGTGAAAACTATCATACCAGGCCAGGGGAAAGGTCTCCTGTCTCTCTGTGTGGCTTGTGACAGATGATTAGAAGAAGTATGGGAAGCAGTGAAAGCCTTCCCCATGGCTCCAGTATCTGGTTGATGATGGTTCTGAGACTTCCCACTCCTGAGGCTGCAGCCACAGCACCATGTTTAATACATGGGCATTTCTTTAGTGAATTTACTGAATAATTTTTGAACTCACCATATTTACTTCCTGTAACAATGAATACCATAGTTTGATTATATATCTGTGGAAAAGTTCTCCACATAAGCGCTTTTGCCAATTTTACATTAGTTGTACAATAAACTGAGGAAAAATGTTGCTTATTCATTTTCTACAAGACATATCTAACTTCCTATGTGCTTCATATATCATCCATTCCTCATAGTTTATCTAACTAAAGACCAGGGGATATTTAATTTTTGTCAAATAGAAACTCCGCATGCATCTGATCTGTTCTGTCACTCTGCATCATTTCTAGATCTTCTACATGATTTTGAGAGGGAGATGGCTAAAGCTATAGCCAATATCCAAGATATGCAACAGAGATTGAAATGATGACATAACAAAATACTTTGTTTTTCCTTTTTTCAAATAATCCATAATATTTTAGTTGACTTTGGACTACTTCTGAACAGTGAACTGATATTTTCGTAGACCATCCATAATGACACTAAGCCCTCTTTCCTGAATGTTAGTAGTTATTTAGAGCTTATCACTGTATATGTGTAATTGTGATTGTTTTCCCCTTTGTGTGCACTACTTTGCAGTTACCAATGCTGGGTCTCATCTGCCATTTTTATTGCCCAGTCATTCACAACTGTATGATCCTTCTGAGGCTCTTTGTAGTCAGTTCTAATTTTGTACTGTCAGTAGGCTGTCGTTACCTCCCTATTTCCCCTTTTCCACATTATTTATGAGCAGTTTGAAAAGTATTGTGCACAGCACAGATGTCTGAAAAGCTCTGTGGGAAATTTCCATTGAAAAACTTACTTCTTTGTAACTTTGATTTCCTATTTTTTCCTATTTCTTCCTGAAAACCTTGAGTTACAAATCTATGAGACAGTTACACCCCTCTTGCAATGATGATTTAGTCTCTTTAAAAGCCATTGTTAAGGTAACTTATAAAAGTTTATTGGAAATCCAAGCAGTCTATATCATCCTGATGAATCTTATCCAAAAGATGTCATAGAACTTGAACAGATTTTGATTCATGACTTCCTTCAGTGAAAGTTGTGTTGAATCATTCCCAGGTTGTCACTTATTAAAGTCATAGGTCTATTCTTAGCTGGTTTCTACCAACTTCAGTTCAGAAAACAATGCTGCTGGTCTGTAGTACTTTCTATTATCTTATGCAATCTAGTCTCTGTCAAATAATGGGTTATGCATGACAAGCAGTGGTCTGATAGTTCTATATTTGAGCTTTTAGAGTTTTAGGATTCATAGAATTTTGTTTCTTTTTTTTTTTTTTTTTTTTTTTTCTGTTATGGTTCTTTTTATTTCAATGCTTTGTTCTGAAATCTATTCTACTGATACTTCAACACAAGATATTTTATCAAAGTTCTGCCTCGTAAAAAAGGATAAGAAATGGAGATCTCCTTAAGGTCTTCTGCAGTGAATCCTAGTATGAAAAAAATCATGTAGCTTTTCTGACTTAAACCTCCCTGAAATGGTCTGAATCATCCTTACAGCTTCAAAGTACCACACTGCAATCATTATTATAGAATATTTGGCTTAAAAATTAAACTTCTGAGTTATAGATACATTAAGAATGCATTGAGAATCAACACAAGTGGTTGAATCAAATGCTTTAGCACCTTTCATTTGTTCTCTATTTGCTTGCGAGGTGTAACTTCAGATTAGAAAATTTTCAGGGTTCCTGTGATATCATGGAAGTATAGTTAAGGCATGAGATCTCTTTTGAATTCTTATCACAGTTTCAAGGGTATCCAGGCAATGCTGTTCAGAAACACAGGGCAGCTTTAGAGTATGACTTGAAGAAGACTCCACTCTACCTTTTGCATAATAAATACTTGTGACACTAAATTCCTCCTGCCTCTCTTTGTTTCCTTCTGTCAACACATCTGTTGATGCTCTTTTTCTTAGAAGTTAGCTTATAAAAAATATTATCTCATATTCAAATAACCTGAATTCTAGTTTCCTGGAATAAGGGTATATAATCAACTCTGAATTATATCACAAATATTTGATCATTATAACTGCCTAGATAGGACCAAATATTATCATTTATTTGAAAGAGAAATTACAAATCCTATCAAAGTATTATCACTAATGTTATCCTTGATGCACGTAACACTTCAACCTTTATATAAGAAGAAAATCACAGAAATTCTCTATTCATAGAGGGAACATGAAAGACAGGCCAGATCCACTCTATGCTGCCTTCCCCATTATGCTGTTCTTTGGACATCAGCTTTGCTTTTTACTCAATTACAACATTATTAACTGTTCCTAATGGCTCTGACCTATCTGTGACTTTCACCTAACAGCAACAGTAGTCCATTGGGACTCATTCTCTTATATTCACTTATGTCCCTAGCAGATGCTTAAATAAAACTGCAGAATTTAATGTCTCCTATATCCACCTGATTAACTTTACATAAAATAAAATATAAAATACAAGGTAGCAAAGAGCATGATATGTGTGGTTACACAACAGATGTCTGGCATGACCCATCAACCCATGTTTTCTAATCCTGCTTGTTATTAATGCACAGCTTTTCTCTGGGGTGTGGATGGTGAGGTTTTTTGCTTGTTTGTTTCAATTTTAGGTCAAAGAGTGGATCAGTGCAGGTGTTATTGCTATAACCTGAAAAAGATGCATCCCACTTTCATAGCAGTAGCAATTTTCCCCCCAAATAATTCAAATAATAACTTACCCTTGTGGAATTGATATTTTTTGGGAATAAAATTATAACATAATTTATATCATTGGCTTTCAGTTCTGGAGATTTTAAATCAAGTCTCCTTTCTGACACATATTTTGTTAATAATTTTGAAATAATAATAAGTTATTTACTGATGTGACTCATTTACTTTTATACATTTTAAAATGTAGTGATTAATGCTGCTACTCAAAACATTCTGAGAAGTTACTTTTAATTCTCAGCATTTCGCCAAAATCACATCCAGGTGATCTTTGTTTTTTTCCAAAGTATTTACCAATAATATATTTTTGACAGTTGTTGCAACATCGTTATTCCTAGACAAGAAATATCAAAAAAATCTCCACCAAAGAAGAATGTGTTGTTACATGATTTATAAAAAGCAATCAAATTATTCTGAATACAAAATGATCAAAAAGTTCAAATGTAGTATTGCTTAATAGGAAAAAAATTCTTCTGTTGTACTTTTCCTTCTGTTTTCTCAGAAAGAAAGATTTTCTGTGTTGAATGAAAATCAACAATCACCTATCAGTCTTAAATAAGATTTCCATACCACAGTGCTCCTTTTCTCCTTTGGAAGTGCACCACACTGTATTTCTCATTCTACTTCCCTGATCCATTTCTGTGTTGGCACTTGGATCACTGAGGAATTTCTAACCCACACTCCTACTTTGGTCTTCTTGAGCAAATTCCACTTGCTCTATGCTGCATTCTCCATAATTTACATTGTCATGAGCAAAAAGCCCTAATGTTTTTGTTTAAATGTAAGAGAAAGAATAAACATCAACAATTAAAGACTGAAAATATGCAAAGTATCCCTTTGTGTGATGGCAAAATAATACACATTTTCTTTGTTTGTTTTCTGTTTTTTAATTCGAAGTGTATCAGCAAATGATAGCTACTTCATTGCTGCTGCCTTGACTTGGAAATCACTTCTCTCTTTAATGACATAATTCACCCAGAGTGGGGGATGAGGGGAAGCTATTATTAACCTGCACACACAATATTGCTGAACTCCTGCTATCTCATGATGGTTCCTGACCTACTACAGGTTGTATGACGCATGTAGAGAGAAAAACAATGTGGGCCACAAGTGGAAATGAAACAGAGAGAATTTAACTCATTCCAAGCAAAATACTTAACATATCCTCTGTCCTCTGCAGTTCTGGTTACTCACATGGTTTCACTAAAGTCTTTGAAATTAGCTACTCTCTAAGTGACATCCGTTTAGGGATTAGCTAGTCATGTAAGGATCAGTGTTGAAGTATGGGCTTGTTCCCTCTTCAACCCATCTGTCATTTTTCTGAGATAATACATTAATTTCCATAGCAACAGCCTGTAATGTTACCAATAGGATTATTACGACTTCACTGAAGGATCAAGCAAAGGAAGCTGGACTGCTCTGGAATAAACTGTTATCCAAGCACAGGAAGTCTGAAATAATGGGAAAGCTGTTATAAAAGCCATAGTTAAGTCTCCTTTGCTATCTGT
Organism: Strix uralensis; assembly: GCF_047716275.1. Taxonomy (NCBI): domain Eukaryota; kingdom Metazoa; phylum Chordata; class Aves; order Strigiformes; family Strigidae; genus Strix; species Strix uralensis. The sequence continues at coordinate 87,430,506 of NC_133972.1, read as the reverse complement.
AACATTAAAATAAATAGGAAAAATAAGTTAAATGTAGTGTGAACTGTCACCATTTGTAAATGTTAGTTATGTCCACTTGATTGGGCTTGTTCCAGGTTTTGCTAGAGTCCAAGAGATGCACAGCCATGGCCTAAATCCATTGTAGCTTTTTAAATAATTAAAAAATACAATCTGGATTTTCAACATTAGCACATTGTGCAACTTCCTAAATATAATTAATTTTGATAGTATAACAGAAAAATAAATGCAAATTCATTCCAACACTATATGAGGTGAAACACATACATTAACAGTACTTTTCAACTTGCTGATATTTTAACAGGATAAGAATTTCATATTAACTGAGTCTGTGACAGATCTGATGCAGGAGCTCCAATCTCAACCTGAGGCACTTCGGAGAAACTATTCTTACAGTGCTTTGTACCTCATGACCATTTCTGGATGATATCTTTGATGATTTTGACTAACCTGACAAAATTTCCTGTGGGTGACAGCTTCTCCATCCTGCCTCCTGGCAGTGTTCAGAGGTTTGGGGAGGCTTTCTGTTCATCTCCCAGACAAAGACACATTCAACTGTAACCAAGTCATTGCCAAGAAATGCTTGTCTAGTCTATTTTTAAGGACCATTAATGATGAGATATCTTTGCCTTTCTGTATAATGCTTTCTCATCCTTATGATTAAGGTCTTTTTTTTCTTTTTTTTTTTTTTTTTGTTTTTTCTTTTCCTTTCTTTTCTTCTTTTTGATCTGTAACCTGGTTCTCCCTTGTTCTAAACCACTCTCACACTCGTGAGTAGATTCCTCTCTGTTTTCAGTATTCAAGCTGAATCACTCATAAGTAGGTTAGCGGTATCCAGAAAGTGCTGAAGTAGGTTAGTGGTATCCAGAAAGTGCTGTATCTTTCTGATATATTTGTAGACATACCATAATTATATTAGGCCAGTTCCTGATATAACCTATCCTGGTATTGTATAACTTTGTCTAGATGCAGAATATGGGCCAAAACCATTAATGATGATATAAGAAACCAAAATGTAAAATGAATTAGAACATTGCCAGTTATCACCTTATCTAATTAATAACAAATATAATATTGAAAGAATTCTATCACCAACCGGCTCAACAGTGCTGTATGTCAGCATGCAATTTAGAGGGAAAAAAAATCATCCTATTAGACTGATAAAGGTAAATTTAACAGTAGGATTATGTAGTTATATAAGATATAGTATAAAAACTATACACAAAGATTATTATAAAGCTAAACTGTTCTCCTATTTTGTTAGCCTAATGCTCTAAAGCACATTAAAGAGGCTGTGAGGCTATGCAGGGTGGAAATCAGGAGGTCTAAAGCCCAGATAGAAATGAATCTGCCTTCAGCAGTCAAAAATAACAAGAAATGTTTCTTAAGTAATTCAATAGCAAAAGAAAGACCAGGGAGAGTCTCCATCCCCTGCTAGACACAGGAGGAAACATGGTAATGACTGATGAGGAAAAGGCTGAGGTGCTTAATGCCTTCTTTGCCTCAGTCTTTAATAGCAAGACTAGTTGTACTGAGGGAATCCAGCCTCCTCAGCCAGAAGACAGAGACTGGGAGAACGACCCCCCCCCGCATTCCAGGAGGAGACAGTCAGTGACCTACTGCATCACATAGACACACACAAGTCTATGGGACCAGATGGGATACACCCGAGGGTGCTGAAGGAGCTGGCTGTGGTGCTCGCCAAGCTGCTTTCCATCATTTACCAGCAGTCCTGGTTGACCGGGGAGGTCCCGACAGATTGGAAATTGGCCAATGTGACACCCATCTATAAGAAGGGTTGGAACGATGACCTGGGAAATTACAGGCCTGTCAGCTTGACTTCAGTGCCCGGAAAGCTGATGGAGCAGCTCATCCTCAGTACCATCATACAACACGTGCGGGACAACCAGATGATCAGGCCCAGTCAGCATGGGTTTATGAAAGGCAGGTCCTGCTTGACAAACCTGATCTCCTTCTACAACAGGGCGAGCTGCTTATTGGATGAGGGAAAGGCTGTGGATGTAGTTTACCTTGACTTCAGTAAGGCCTTTGACACCATTTCCCACAGCATTCTCCTGGCAAAACTGGCTGCTCGTGGCTTGGATGGGCACACGCTTCTCTGGGTAAAAAACTGGCTGGATGGACGGGCCCAAAGAGTGGTGGTGAACGGAGTTAAATCCAGTTGGTGGCTGGTCATGAGTGGTGTCCCCCAGTGCTCGGTTTTGGGGCCTCTCCTGTTTAACATCTTTATTGATGATCTAGACGAGGGGATCGAGTGCACCCTCATAAATGTTTGCAGATGACACCAAGTTGGGTGGGAGTGTTGATCTGCTCGAGGGTAGGGAGGCTCTGCAGAGAGATCTGGACAGGCTGGAGTGATGGGCTAAGGCCAACTGTATGAGCTTCAATAAGGCCAAATGCCGGGTGCTGCACTTGGGCCACAACATCCCCCAGCAGTGCTACAGGCTTGGGGAGGAGTGTCTGGAGAGCTGCCAGTCAGAGAGGGACCTGGGGGTGTTGACTGACAGCCGGCTGAACATGAGCCAGCAGTGTGCCGAGGTGGCCAAGAAGGCCAATGGTATCCTGGCCTGTATCAGAAATAGTGTGGCCAGCAGGGACAGAGAAGTGATCTTACCCCTGTACTCAGCACTGGTTAGGCCACACCTTGATTACTGTGTTCAGTTTTGGGCCCCTCACTACAAAAACGACACTGAATTACTCGAGCATGTCCAGAGAAGGGCAACGAAGGTGGTGAAGGGTCTGGAGCACATGTCGTATGAGGAACCGCTGAGGGACCTGGAATTTTTTTAGTCTGGAGAAGAGGAGCCTGAGGGGAGACCTCATCGCCCTCTACAACGACCTGAAAGGAGGTTGCAGAGAGCTGGGGATGAGTCTCTTTAACCAAGTAACAAGTGATAGGACAAGAGGTAATGGCCTCAAGTTGCGCCAAGGAAGGTTTAGACTAGATATTAGGAAGTATTTCTATACAGAACGGGTTGTTAGGCATTGGAATGGGCTGGCCAGGGAGGTGGTGGAGTCCCCATCCCTGGAGGTGTTTAAGAGTACGTTCGACATAGCGCTTAAGGATATGCTGTAGTTGGGAACTGTCAGTGTTAGGTTAATGGTTCGACTGGATGATCTTCAAGGTCTTTTCCAACCTAGACGATTCTGTGATTCTGTGAAAGTTTACTGCTGGAAAAGTTACTCACTGAAGTTTAGAAAGCACTCTATATCCTACACTTCACTACAGTTTTGTGGGTTAGATGACCCAGATTTGCCAGGAAAAATGATGTAGGAAAAATGACCCTCTCAGAATTCAAGAAGATCTTCTAGAAGTCTTAAGCGAAATGCTTAAGGGAAAATGCTTTTTAGGGATAGGATTTGGATGAAGTATTTTGGTCTAGTAAACTGCATATACTGGCTTAATTGCTGGGTCCCCAAAGGAATTAATACTGCCATCTTAACTTATTTATTGAAGACAATCCATTTGTGGCAGGGTATTTAGTGAGTTTATAATAATTCTGAGAATTACTGGGTTTGGCTTCAGAATAAACATATTTCACAAATCGACTTCAGATTGAATGAATAACAAGCAGGGGGGGCTTTTTGGTTTGGTTTGTGGGTGGTTTTTTTAGTTTGTTTTCTTTTTTTGTATCACAGCTGTGGGGAATCTTTATATGTGTCACAACTGGAGGGATTCTTTATATTTATCTTTATGGAATAAAATCTATTTTTTGATGTATAACTAATCACATTTGAGTCTACACAGGATTTTTCACAGGGCAGCTAGTCTTTCCATGAGCATATCTGAATAATATTTATATTGGTTTATTAACACTCTCAAGAGCTGACCAACCTTACAGCTGTCTACAATAAGATGACTGACATGGTGAATGAGGGGATAGCAGTGGATGTTGTTTATCTTGATTTTAGTGAGACTTTTGACACTGTCTCCTCTAACATCCCAATAGACAAAGTAATGAAATAAGGTCTAGATAAAGTGGAAAGGGAAGTGGATTGAGAACAGGCTGAACTACTGGGCTCAGAGGACTGTGGTCAGTGGCAAAAAGTCCCGCTGGAGTCTGGTGCAGTACACCAGAGGGCAACACTGAGACCCATACTGTTTAACATCTTCATTAATGACCTGACCAATGGGACAGAGCACGCCCGCATCAGGAATGCAAATAATACAAAACTGGGAGGAGTGGATGATAGACCAGATGGGTTTGATGCCATTCAGAGGGACCTTGACAGGCTGGAGAAATGTGCTGAAAGGAATCTCCTCCTGTTCAGCAAAGGGGAATGCCTGAACCTGGGGAGGAATAACCTAGGCATCAGTACACACTGAGAGATGACCAGCTGGAAATCACATTGGCAGACAGAGACCTGGGATCCAAGTAGACACCAGGCTGACCATGAGCCAGCAATGCACCCTTGTAGCAAAGAAAGCCAACAGCATCTTGGCCTGCATTAAGAAGAGTGTTGTTAGCAGGTCGAGGGAGGTGATTCTTCCCCTCTGCTTGGCCCTGGTGAGGCACATCTGGAGTAAGGGGTCTGGGCTCCCCAGTACAAGAGAGACATAGACTTACTGGAGGAAGTCCAGCAAAGGGCCACAGAGATGATTAAGGAAATAGATCATCCGTCATATGAGGAGAGGCTGAGAGAGCTGGAACTGTTCAGCCTGCAGAAGAGAAGGTTCAGGAGGATATTATCAATGTGTATAAACATCCAATGGGAGGAGCAAAGAAAATGGAGACAGACTGTTCTCAGTGGTGTTCAGTGACAGGAGAAGAGGTAATGTGCAAAGACAGCAAATTACATTTACACATAAGAAAAATAATTTGTTAATTTGAGGGTGTTCAAACACTAGAACAGGTTACCCAGAGAGTCTGTCGTGTCTCCATCCTTGGAGATATTCAAAGCTGGACTGGACACAGATCTTGGTAACTTGCTCTAGCTGGCCCTGCTTCAAGCAGGGGTCAGTTGGACTTGACCACCAGAGGTGCTCTCCGGTCTCAGCAATTCTGGGATTCTCTGGCAGGTAAAATAGGAGTTTATTCAAAAAAGCACATAATTGTCATTCTGCAGTGAGTATTTCGATCGAAAAACATTTAAAAATACTCCAAATATATTTCTGATAAATGAAAACACTGAAGCAGAGGAAGATATTACATTCTTTAAGATTAAGATGAGCAGTTGATGGACATAAAAAAATCTATCAGACATATTTTTTTGAATGTTTTTCCAAAGAGGGTACATATTCCTGCATTGGAGACTGATGCTGTTATCGATTTACCAATAAGTAGAAGAAATTGTGTTTGATTTAATAGAAATATAAAATCATAAGAAATAATTAGTAAAATTTTTATTTGTTGTGGTTTGTATTAGCAACCGAATGCTGCTTTAAAATCACCTATACAGTCCCATACCAAGGCCGAAGAGATTGGTCATAATAATTTAGTAGAAACGTTTGGAACCTAGGTAACCAAATACAAACTGATCTGTAAGTTGATTTATAATATATATATATAGGACCAGGAGAATACAAGTAGTTGTCAAAGTCTAGGATTAATAGAAACTGGGGGAAACAACCGTAACAGCTTACAAGTACCTGCCAAGGAAACTGTGTTTGTGTATGAAACTGTGTCCTTGGGAATTGTGTTTGTGTATGAAACTGTGTCCTTGGAAATTGTATACGAAAAAGTTCTATATAAGATGAGTGATTTTAGTGCTTGGCGCGCGTTGTTGGTGAGAATACTCCCCTGCGCGCCTGGCCGTCAATAAAGAAGTTTCTGCTTATCTGCATCAAATTGGTGTTGATAAGTTCTTTATTCCGGATTTTCGGTAACAATGCTAGCTTTCTATTCAGCTGTTCAGATACAGTAATAGAGTTGCTAAAATTGTTGTACCTAAAAAAGTTTTTTTATTCTACCATGTTTAGAAGTTTGTTGCATACCATTGACCTAAGTAGTTTATTCCTGTTGTACTTGTTGTTTTCTATCTGAAGCTCTCACCTCTCAGTTATGCCAAATGCTAACTGAAATATTTGTGCGCCCAGGCTCTAACTGAGGAGGTGTAAAACTCTAGGAAAAGAGAAAAGAAGTGGTAGGGGGCACCGAGATGTAAGATCTCATTAAATAATAATAAAAGGAAACTAATTTTCATTTATCCAAGTGACAGCTGATAAACTGGTTGCAGTTTATCAGTCCTCTGAAGTACTTTTCTCGATTATTTTATCTGTTTTATAATGTTTTGATTTTCACCTGTAGTAAAAGGGATGCCTGAATTCCTGTTTCTGGTAGAATCAGTTAACAATCTTCCAAAATTTCTCTTTAAAAACAAATGCAATATTATTTCTTGTAGAAAATAATCTAATAATTACTTTTACACTTAACATTAGTATAAGTAAAAGTTCTGGTCTCCTTTACGGAACTCAGATGCCAGTAGTGTCAAGACAGGGACTGGCATTACGTGACCTCCTCTCTTACACATGGGTACTCTCTGTGTTGACTACTATACACATTCATGAATGACAAACAGTGTGGAATACCTTTGCAGTCTGAGTAAAGCTACTACTATTGTCCTTGATTTTCAGGACTAGCTGCAGTTTCCTGAGATGCAGAGACAAAAACTGTATGCAGAACTCACGATATGGGCATACTAAGGTTTTATATAATGGAAAAACAGTGCCTTCTGTCCTGTCCTCAACGACCGCTATGGTGAAGACCAACATTTTGTAGGCAAAACTGTTGGAAACACTGAGTGAAAGACTGTGTCTCTTCTAAAGCTGTAAGTATCAACTATAACCCTAACATCTGCGTCAGGGCATTTCATGAGATAGGACACCTGCACTAACTTCCCTATGCCCTCCTTAAGACCTGTTGGGGATCTGGAAATTGACAGAAGCATCCAAAACTTGAAGGTCATCAGCTTATTTGTAGTGACTACTGTCCCTTTTGCTGCACCTTACATCACCTGCAGTTATAATAGGCTTTCACCTGGATCACAGCCATTCCTGTTCTCAAGGTTTCAGGAACTCTTTGAAGTGAGGAAATTTTCAATGCAAACAATACTTGAATCCTTATTAACATTAATGTTGTCATAAGTTCCATAGCCATATGGACATTGCCTTGAAATTGTTGGTGATGGGATGTATAGTCTGGCCAAAAAAAAAAAAAACTAAACAAAAAAACCCTGTACTGTTAATGAAGCTTTTCTGTAGCAATTGGATAGCTTAAGCTCTTAGACTGATAGAACCCAAACCGGAATAGCAGCAAATTTTTGGTTCTGCATGTAAGATGTGTTCCATTTTTGCCCTTAAAAAAATTTGAGTTCCACAGGGAGACAAGTTTCTTGAATCTCTCTGCCTGAAAACCAGATTCAGTATCTGCTCTGCCAGTCTAGTCTTGTATGTACACAACACTGCAGAACGAACAGTAAGACCTGAAAATGCTTACTAACTTACAGTCTGGTGAGACTTTGCCCATGTATTATATACAATGCAATTCCAGTAGTTAATGAAGCCATCCCAACATCTATTTTTTCCAAGAAATTTTCATCCTTTATAATGTTTCATGCAGTTTCATTCCACCCCTCCTGTTGAATTCAGGTTTCTTATGGAAGTATACTATAAATACTTTTCCATATACAATTTGAAATATCTAGAAATACTTAATAAGATACACTTTTCTCAGTGGGATAATGTTTGGTAGTGGTCACAACTCACTGGATCTGCTATGTATTAATACACACACGCAAACACCTTGAATCATTAGTGGACAGTTCTCTTCTAATAACCATGCAACAGTAAGCAAGCTTTGTAATTGCGTCAGATTCACACAGTGAAGTTGCTGCTGCTGCCACTGAAGTGGCTGCTAAACTGGAGAACATCATTCATCTTTTCGTCTTACTCAGTACACCATTACCTGAACATGGTATATGTCAAAACCTTTGTCCCTGTCAGATCTTTACTTTGGATCCTTCTGCCCATGTTGGTGCAGCTGCTACCTTGGCTCATGTGTATCTTTCCATGTCACTCGCAGCAGATGACCCCACGGCAAGCCATAGCTACTCAGAGAACGGTATTGTGATCACCACTCAAAATACTACTGCCAGGATGCATCATGATTTCCCTGGTCTTCACATGACCATCTGGGAGATTTGGCTTTCACAGCTGTGGCAGCCATTCCCAGCAGAGACGTCTGCTCCTGGGATCCCTGATGTGTTGCCATCTGAAGATCTGGATGCCAGGATGCTCTGCCTCACTGACCCTGCCAGGAAATCAGCTCCAGGTTCCCTCCAGTAGTTCATCTGAAGTTGCATCCCACTTCTGCCAGTATAACAGCTAGGGAAACCTTGGCAATCACTACTGATAATCTTTGTTCATTAGTCTTCCTGTTTTCTTAATCACTTAGGCCCTCAATTAAGAAAAGAATAGGTTGAGAGAAGCCCTTTCCACATCTCGTGCACAGACCAACCACATACTCTTCCTAGACCACTGGATGATTAGCTCTATATCACTACAGGCAACATTTTGCTAAGATTTATGTAATCCTTGAAAGATTGGCTCAAAGGGCTTTGAAATTGCAACAGTTGAAATAAACACAAAATAAGACCTACATCAGCAAATAAAAAATTAACTAATAAAAAAACTCTATCAAAATACTGGCAATTAAGACTGCGCATCTCCATTATCATTTAAGCTATATTTTCAAGGATTCACACCTCTAACACTGTCACTCTTTTCTGCTAAATGCTCTGGAAACAATCTGAAGGAGGTTTGCGACTAGTGGATTTACTGACATTTATCTAATACATTAACTACTTGCCCATTTCAAATTATATTCTGCAAGAAAGAGCTTGAGCTTATTGCTGGAATAATAATAATTTTTTATTATTTTGAATATAACAAAAAGATAGAAGATGGGATTGTTGATGTGTCAGTGTCTATGAGCTGAACAAGATAAAAGATGAATAATGTCAGCATATTGTAGATCTTTTCTGCATAAGAAATTTTGAGTAATGTTACACACTTCACTTACTGAAATGAATTTAACATACTGCATACCAAACATCAGCTCACCCCTTCTGTCCTTCTGTAAGAGAATAATGTTGTGCTTCAGCATGTGGATAATTTCTCTTTGTGCTAATCACTGAATTAATGAGATTTAAAGACCAATTTCTTCCTCTGCTTCTCCTTCATTGTATTCATACATGCACACAGATATTTTGTCAATAGACAAGAACAGGTGAGAAGAAGGTGACTTGTTTGTGAAAGACGAAAAATATTGTGGATTATTGCCAATGTCTTTAATCTTTAAACATTTGAATACCTAACTCTAGTGGTCAAAAAAAAAAAAAAAAAAAGAGAAGCCAAAGTTTCAGAAGTCCTTCTGAACAGCTGATTTCTATGGAAATTCATTTGCTTGTAATCACTAAGTACTTTGGAAGTCAGTTCATTTTTATTTAGCTGCTTCCCTGTACAAATAAAGCCTACATTTCTGCTTCAAAGTTTTGAATCACCTTATATTTTTAGTCAGGTAATGTTGCAGCAGATGACCTAAGCACCACTAATAAAATAAGATAATTTTACTAATACACTTGATAAACAAATGCATAAATATTATTAACATCTACATTATAAATGCTATTTTTATCACCATAGATGAATTTTTTTGTACAAGGAAACCGAGAAGATACGTGGATTCATATCTGTAAAATTGTCAAGACTGAAGTGAATAGTGCTTCCTAAAAGAGAGGATGTTCTCTTAGAAATGTGGGTATAGTCAATCCATGTAAAATGATTTTATTAAACTAAACATATTTAGATATTCCAGCAATAAATACTTATTAATTTTTTTAAAATATAAAAGAGACACAAAAGAAAACATGTTCCAGTAAAGTATTAACTCTGTTTGTTGGGGTGTTTTTTGTTCATGTTTCTTTCATTCTGTTGGAAAACTTTGTGCAAACTGTAACATTTCTTTAAAATCCAGATGAGGTTTTGGTGTTTTGGGTAAATCTGGTGCACTTTGGTGCATACTATGTTGACAGTGATAAATACTGGTGGTGATACTAAGTGTATTAGTTTAACTTACTAAAGACGTACAAAGAAAATGGCAGCCCTTCTGTGGGAGATCTATTTCCAGCTTGTAGACTATTGCAGCAGTACTGTCAGCTCAGTCAATGCACAAAAGAAATCGAGAAGGCAGCTAGTGTTTCTTTCAGAAGCATCAGGTCCTGTGTTTTCTTTCCTTCAGTGGAAAATACTCAAGTACATAATGAGCCTGCCATATAAATAGCAACTTGTCTCCTCCTTCTGCAGATTCTTTTTTTCTATGATTAGTTTTGATACTGGATAACATAAGGGAACTAAGAGTCCTATACTGTAGAATAAGTATTAAGCTAAAAAATGTTTTAAGAAGCTCAGATTCAGGGCTTAAGACTGTAGCAGAAAAAAGCACAAATTGATTCAGGAAAATGAATTTCTGTTTCTTAGGAAAAGCACTGCTAATCCTTCAGCTATTCTTTAAACCTATGCCTTAAGAACTGACCAAGTACCTTAACAAATATCCCAAAGCATACTTCTGTATGCAGAAAATCCTACATCAAAGGAACATCAACTATAATTGCTTAAAAATATTCTTCCTTCTCCTGTGACTTTATAATTATATGACAAAATACATTGAGCTATGAGAAGAGTTCCCATATTTGTCATCCACCTGTCTCTCTACTACTTTGTAAATGTGATGTTCAAGAATTTGACTTCTAATGATATTTTAAAACCAACATTCAAATTTTGTGTTGGTATTTGTAATACTATTTTGCTAAGACCACATAAACTGTCTTATAGATGGTTATATAAAACTAGAGAAATGCATACTGAAATACTGATTTGAAATCAGTTTGTTTCTTATTTTTAATTTGTGCATGATGCACTTTGGTAGCTTTCTCAGTGCTTTTATGTCAACTAATACTAAATGCATTTATAGGATATGATCAGTCATATGACTTCACAAGAAATGCAAATGTTTTTATTAGGAACTGATAACTCCTAAGTGGTGTACAAATGTACACACAGATACAGTTACATCTCAAACACTGAGAGCAGTTAAGTAGTAGTAGTAGTCTACTAGTAGTCTAGTAGTAAGCTGAAAATCAAGTACAAGATTACTATAGTAAGTAGCATGCAGAGAGTAGCCTGCCATGCCTGCCATACATTGCCAGGGAAGAGGATCACAAAAGGATGGTTTTGTTTGCAGCTCCTTCTGTATTTATTATACTCAGTGTAAATCATTAACACATTAACACATTTGTTGTACTTGGATAATACTATGAGTACAGGCTGCTGTTAACATCTTCTGCAAGTAAATGCATCTGTATAGTATTACATTCTGTCTACAGATTTTTGTCTATTTTCTGGACTTACCTTTCCACTGAAAAGACCAATATCCACTGAAATGAATGGAGGGATCCTCTATGGCTTCACTTGAAATTAGATCAGACTCTAAAAGAGGCAGACAAATATCCAATTATATTCTCTTTATGCTTTATGCCTCTTCCTGTGCTAACAAGGCTATGGGAAACCTATAAGATCTTTGTTTCAAAGAAGAGACCTGATATGTCTGTGAACCTAGAAGCCCTGTAGGGGCAGATTTTTGACTCATTTGTGCTTTTTTAATAGTATTTAAGATCATCTAGTTGGGGTTACACTAAAGTTCTGTCTAGTCCTGCCATCCATCTCCAACAGTGGCCAATAGCAGATGAGCAGATGCCTGAAGAGTGTAAGACAGGACAAGTGTATATGATACTTTAATATTCTTTCAACATTCACCTTCTCTCGGTTCAGGACCTCCTGAGTCGCGTATGTTTTCTGTAATAATCCTTGATGGATTTTCTTTCAGGCAATTGCCATGTTTGAACCCATATAAATTCTTATCATTCATGATATCCTTTGCTAAAAAGTTCCACAGAATATTCACCCCATTAATGAAGTACCATTCAACTTTGTTTTGAACCAAATTTCTACCAGGTTTGTTTCATGCTGCCTAATTCTTGTACAGAAAAGACATGGTGAAGGTGGTGTTTATATACCCTATCTGTGCCTCTCAAGATTATACACCTCTGTTATGTCTTCTTCAGTCTTTCCAAGCTGAAGAAGACTGGATGACTGAACATTTTTTCACATAGAAGCAATATCCAACTTCTCATTATTCTTATTGCCCTTCTAGAAATATTTCATTTTTTCTGTCTCTGTTTTGAGGACACAAGAACAACATACATTAACCAATATATGAGTGACTTATGAATTTATACAGAAATGTAACTGTATTCTCTGCTCCTTTTATGCTAATTCCTAACTTTTAGTCTGTTTTTTCTGTTAATGAACACTGAGGTAGAATTATTATTGAAATATTTAACAAAGATCCAACATTCTACTTTGAAATGACAGGTAAGAACCAGTCATTTTGTATAGGAAATTTCCTATGTTTTCTCCCCCCATTTCCTTAGTTTTATGTTAATCTACACAGGATTTCATCTGCTCTTCTATTATCCTGTCAATAATTTCAAAAAGGCCTTCAACAGTTCTTCAAAATTCTCCTTGAATAGCTCAATATAATCGGGAAAATGTGTCATCTCATTACTCGCACCCATTTGCAGATGACTTATGGGGTCATTAAGTCATTGAACAGTACAAATTCCAACACAAGTCACTGAAGAGTTATATTGGTAAATTTTCTTCTTTGTGAAAAAATAATCATTTCCTCTATCCTTCTGCTTCTATTATTTTAAACCATTACTCACTCACAAGAACCTCCCCTCTTATAAAACTGCCACTTTTTAAAAAAAAAAAAAACACCTTTTGTTAGGAGAATTTTTAAAACCTTTTTGAAATAGAAATAAAGTTTGTTCACATTTTGGATGGCCCAATCTTTCTAAAACAAGATTTTCTCTTTATAAGAAAAATAACCCTTCCTTAATACATCACATGGATTCAGGTGACAATCAATTCTAGTTTTTATTATAGTTTCTATTACTTTTCTGGCTATGGATATCAAGCTTACAGACTGGTACTTTTCACATCTCTTTTGGAAACCTTTCAAAAAATCAACATCACATTTCTTCACACACTATCCTCAGGTATCAAGGCAATTTTAAGGTAATCAGTGCTATTAATTCACTTCTTTCACTTCTGAGTTCTGGGATTCCTGGGAGAATGCTGCTTAGCTCTAGCAACCCATTACAGTTCATCTTGCATAACTCCAGAACATTTTCACACTCAAACTTAAGGTAGCTCATCTATTGAGTCTCATACAAAGAAAAATGTAAGGTTGAAATCACTTTGCTTTCTTCTGCAATGTACAAAAATCTGTTCAAAAAGATCTGATATCATTCTTCTGTTGTGGTCTCTTTTGCTGTGAGTGTTGGGGTTTGTTTGTTTGTTTGTTTTACTGTTATGCCTTGATCACCTGGGGACTCTAAAAGACTTCTTGTTCCTAATGTGTAGAAATATGGCATGTCTGCAAGACCCCACCCAGACACCCTCTCACTTCCTCCTCAACAGGACAGGGGAGAAAATATGATGAAAATTCTAGTGGTTTGAGACATGGCAGGTGGATCACTTACCAATTACCATCATAGGCAAAACAGACTCAACTTCGAGAAACAAGACAAAATCAAAATAACACCATACCCTCCCCCCTCCTTTTTTTTAAACCAGGTTCACCTTTGCTCCTTCACCCCCAACTCTTCTACCACCTCCCCCCCAATAGGTGCGAGGGATGGGGAATGAGGAACTGCAGTCAGTTCATAACAGCTCCTCTCTGCTGCTCCCTTCTCGTCACAGTTTTCCCTGCTCCAGCTTGGGGCCTTCCCACAGTCTGTATGGAAATACATGCTCCACCATGGTCCCTCCAGGGAAATACTTGTTCCACCATGGAGAAAAGAATTATTGGAGAAATTTGTGCTTCAAATAAATTAAAATGTTCCTCTTAATATGGAAAGGATTTCATTAAAATAACTCAAGTATATTTTTCAAATTTCCTTAGCAAACACATTCTTAATTCCACCCATGAAAAAATATCATGAACAGGAAAATTTTAGGGCAGATTTTTCCTGTGTTAACAGTGGATTCATTTTGATTTATTCAGTGACATGAACATAGAGATACATATTTTATACATGCAACACATACTGTACAATTCATAAAAGGGAGTTAAAAAAGGGAGAAGGGAAAGCGAAGAAGGGAAAAAAGGAAAAGGAAAGCTGGTCAATAGCTGATAAGCTATTGTGAAAAGTTGATATTTCATGCAAGATCTGACAATTACGCTCATTGCAATTTTTATGAACAAAATAGCAGACACTTTCAATTTTTTCAGCATCTCTATATCTATATGTTGAAGACAGAGTTCTCTTGTAAACAGACTCTAGTAAGGAAGAAAGGCATATAAAGGTCTTTTATTCACTTTAAATTGCCTAATGGTTTGCAATTACTGCAGCAAGATCTTAAACTTTCTCATATATTCCCAGTGGGCAGGCATGCTGCAGCAGGCAGGCATGTCCTCTGCTTCTTCTGAGCTTCTAGAACCTGGCAAAACCAAGGTAGCCACACAGACAGAGCTCCTGTTCAAGCATGTGAGTACCCAGATTCCAGCTGTGGGATGTGTGAAGGGATATTCCTGGAGGTGGAAAGTGATTGCAAGAAAGGCTGCAGGAGGCGTGACCAGATGGATGAACTGCTCCGCTTGCTGGCTGAACTGCAGGAGGAGGTGGGCAGACTGAGGAGTATTCGAGAGTCTGACAGAGAGAATGATCAATGGAGCCATTTGTGATGCATAAAATCCAACTCAGTGTGGCCACTAGAGAGGCAGATCCTGGATCTGCTTTATGCCAAGATGAAGGCAGTGTCACAGATGATAAGGGGTGGAAGAAAGTTACAGAACAGAGCGGTAAGAAAAACCCCTCCTTACCCTCTACATTACCCACTAAGGTACTCTTATAGAACAAGTATGAGGCCCTGGGTATGGTAGATGAAGTGCATAATGTGAAAGAGGAGGAAACTGTGCAATAAGTCATGCCAAGATCAGAGACACCAACATCTCGTAACAAAATCTGCATTAAGACCAGTGCTGAGAAGAAACAACAGTGAGTTATGGTCATTGGTGATTTCCTCCTGTGCAGAACGGAAGCACCAGTTTGCAGACCAGACCTCCTTTTCAGGGAAGTTTGCTACTTCCCTGGGGTCCAAATCAGGGACATCACGACAAGACAGAAGACTAGTTCAACATTCAGACTACTGTCCATTTCTGCTCTTTCATGTGGATACAAATGACTTCACAACAAAAAGTCTGAGGTCAACCAAAGTAGGCTTCAGAGCCCTGGGAAGAATGCTAAAAACTTTGGGAGCACAGGTAGTATTTTCCTCAATTCCACTAATGGGGGGAGATGTTGGAAGAAACAGGTGAGGCCATGATATCAATGTTTCCCTGCAGAACTGGTGCCTCCACCAAAACTTTGGGCTTTTAAACCATGGAGGAGCATTCAAGAGACAAGATATGTTGGGGCCTGACAGGATCCACCAGTGGGGAAAACAGGGTTTTGAGCATAAGCTGGAGGGGCTGATCAAGAGAACTTTGAACTGGAATTGATGAGGGAAGGGGATACCAACAGTATTGCAGTAGGTAAGCCAAGGGTTGGCATGGCATTGCCAGAAGGTAGCAATGCTGGTGGGAATATTTACACTGTTCCTGGGAGCACACAGGGCTCAGGAGCATATCTGAAATGCTTGTACATCAATGCACTCTGAGAAACAAACAGGATAAACTGGAAGTGTTGGTCAGCTCCCAGAGCTACAATATCATCAGTATTAGCAAGACTTGATGGAATGAGTCCCATGTTTGGAGTGCTGGGATGGAAGGCTACAGGCTGTTCAGGAGGAATAGTCAGGGCAGACAAGGTGGAGGTGTTGTGCTATTCATAAGGGAGAGGTTTGGTTGCACAGCCCTTACATTTAGTGTTGAAGTGGTTGAGAGCCTCTGGGTGAGCATTAGGGGAATGGAAAACAAAGGAGATGTTGTAGTGGGTGTCTACTACTGATCACCATCCACGATGTAAGCAGTGACGAGTCATTCTACAGGCAATGAGGAGAAATCCCAGGATCAGTAGCCCTTGTCCTTCTGGGAGATTTCAGCTTCCCAGACATCAGCTGGGAACATCATACTGCTGTGATGAGCAGGTCTTGGAAATTCTAGAAATTTGTAGGAGATAACTTCTTGTCATGGGTACTTAGTGAGCCAATTAGGAAAGATGCCGTCCTAGACTTGTTATTTGTGAATAGAGAAGGACTAATGGGGCATGTGATGACCGGTGGCTGTGTGGCCACAGTCATCATGAAATGTTTGTGTTTAAAATTTTCAGTGTAATGAGAAAAAAGGACAAAAGTGTTGCTACCCTAGAGTTCAGGAGAGAAAATTTTAAGCTATTCAGGGAACTATTTAGCAGAGTACACTGGGAATCTACTTTTGAGGGCTTAGGAGTCCATGAGTGCAGGTCAGTCTTTAAGAACTACCTTTTAGAAGCACAGGAGCAGTCATAAGTCAAGGAAGTGGGGCAGAAGACCAGCTTGGCTGAACAGGGAACTCCTCATGGAGCTCGAGAAGAAAAAGAAACTCTATGATCTCTGGAAGCAAGGTCAAGCTTCACAGGAAGAGTACAGAGACATAGTTCATTTATGCAGGGAGAAGACATGAAAGGCCAAAGAGCAATTATAGTTGAATCTGGTTAGTGTTGTTTCAGATAACAAGAAGGGCTTTTTAAAGTATGTTAATAGCAAGGAGAGGTCATTGGACGGATACTTGTTGAAGATGGTCATCTGACTAATAGAGATGAAGAAAAAGCAGAGGCTTTCAATGCCTTTTTTTCCTCAGTCTTTAATAATCCTGATAGAACTCAGGCTGCCCGGTCCCCTGAGTTGGAGGCCATGAGTGTGGGAAGAGTGACTTTCCTTTTGTGGACGCTGAAATTGTAAGGGACTAGATGTATCAGCTGAATGTTCACAAGTCCATGGCGTCTGATGAGATTCATCCTACAGTTCTGAAAGAGTCAGCGGATATTATGGCAGGACCCCTCTTGATCATCTACCAAAGTTCTTGAGTGTCTGAGGAGGTCCCTGCTGACTGAAGTTAGTCAATATTATTCCAATCTACAAAAAGGGCATGAGGAAAGACCCAGGAAACTACAGACCTGTCAGTCTAACCTCAGTTCCTGGAAAAATTACAGAGAACATTATACTGGGTACTACTATTGAAAGGCCTTTAAAGAATAATACGATCATCAGGCACAGTCAACATGGGTTCACAAAAGGAAAGTCCTGTTTCACTGATTTTATATCCTTCTATGATAAGGTCACCTGTTTGGTGGATGAAGGGAAGGCAGTGGATGTAGTTTTTCTGGATATTAATAAGACTTTTGATACTGTCCCTCACAGCATCCTTCTGGATAACTTGTCCAACTGTGGGATGAGCAGGTTCATGGTGCTCTGGGTGAAGAACTGGCTGAAGGACAGAGCTCAAAGGGCTGTAGTGAATGGGGCTACATCTGGCTGGTGACCGGTCACTAGTGGTGTCCCTCAGGGTTCAATTCTAGGGCCAGTCCTGTTCAATATATTTATCAATGACCTGCAGGAGTTGAATGCACCATCAGCAAGTTTGCTGATGACACCAAACTGGAAGGTGCTGTTGAATCTCTTGAGGGACAGGAGGCCTTGCAGAGGGTTTGCATTAAACACAGTATAGCCAGCCAGTCAACAGAGGTGATTATCACGCTGTATTCAGCATTGGTGCAGCCTCACCTTGAGCACTGTGTGCAGTTCTGGGCCCCTGTGCTGGTTTTGGCTGGGATAGAATTAATTTTCTTCACAGTAGCTAGTAGGGGGCTATGTTTTGGATTTGTGCTGAAAACAGAGTTGATAACACAGGGATGTTTTAGTTACTGCTGAGCAGTGCTTACACAGAGTCAAGGCCTTTTCTGCTTCTCACCCCACCCCACCAGTGAGTAGGCTGGGGGTGCACAAGAAGCTGGGAGGGGACACAGCTGGCACAGCTGACCCCAGCTGACCAAAGGGATATTCCATAGTATATGTCATCATGCTCAGCATATAAAGCTGGAGGAAGAAGAAAGAAGGTGGGGATGTTTGGAGTGATGACATTTGTCTTCCCAAGCAACCATTAGGTGTGATGGAGCCCTGCTTTCCTGGGGATGGCTGAACACCTGCCTGCCAATGGGAAGTGGTGATTGAATTCCTTGTTTTGCTTTGCTTGTGTGTGCAGCTTTTGCTTTACTTATTAAACTGTCTTTATCTCAATCCATGAGTTTTCTCACTTTACTCCTCTGATTTTCAGTGCATTTCCCACCCAAACATACAGAGCTGCTGAAAAAGGTTGTCTGAGAACCACATGAAAGAATTTATCTGAAAATTGCACTTGATGCCTGCATGAAAGGATTGCTTTGTGTGATGTTTAGACTAGAGCAAGAATAAAATTCAACCGAACCTGCCATGTGTATGTGGTAATTGACCTGTACAAGCAGCAGGCCTGATGCTTCTCAGGTGTCAGACAAACTGCACCCCACTCTGACACGTTAGGTGGTTCTTATTACCCTGTAAAGGGCATGTAACAACACAGAGCTATTTCAGGACACCATAGAAGTTTGGAAATATTGAACAACATTATTAAATTACTTCAGATAGTTGCCATGAAAAGTTTAAAGTCTCCCAGTCTCTCATCCAAACTGGTGATAATGTTTCAGTTCAACCTTCAAGAAAATCTATTAGCCGATGCTCAGATTAAATGGTTAGGCCATGTCTCACTAATCACTTGGCTGAATGCCTTCAGTACAGCATCCATATCAAGCAGCTATTGAGATGGGTTTTGGACTACATGGATCTCCAACCTCCCTGATTTAATTTAGTGACTCCTTGTTTGAAACATTAATAGAATTGCCCCTGGTTTCACTTCAGCCCACTTAGGCCAATTTCTGCTTTTTTCAAGTGAATAGAAAGAGCTTTATGTTAGGTAAGTAAGGCTAAGATGTAATCTTGACCCATGTCTGTTGAATACCTAGCATTTGGCTTTTCATGCTCTTGTCTTACTTAACCACAACTAATGTCTATCACTAGGTCCCTTTGAACTTCAATTATCACTGGGCCCAGGTGTTTACTGTGGCTAGGGCAGAACTGTATTCCAAAAATATTTTTGGTTTTAATGGTGAGACAATACAAGTTTTTATTTTGTTTTCCCCCTGCTTTTCTTTCTTCTACAGTTTGTTGAGGAGAGTAATAGGAAGCTTTCTGTGCTGTAGTTGTAAATGGAGTAACCCCTTCCCTTCATCTGTACCTTTTGGGAAGGTGCATAACTTCAGATATGATTGCTCTCATAAAATGGACTTAGACCAGCATTTTATCCATAGTATCAGTATGCAGATCTAGGTCATTATCTCATCTTATCTCCTTAAGAGTAAAACAGTGAGTGTAACTAACGAGTGTAATATCTTGTTACAAACATAATACCATTGTTGAACAAAGACAGATCACGACTGGATTTGGTAATATATTTCAGTTGTGGACCATTTTCTGTGACTAAAAAGTGGCAAATTTAAACCTTCCACTCAACTGTTCAAGTGTTTCAAAGAGCTGTGTTAAGTTCATGCAGTATCAAGTGCAGTGGAAAAAAGAAAGACCTTGCACTTCTGAAAAGTCCTAGACTTTTTTAACCCTGTGATTCCATTTTCTCAAATGTAACAATCTCCTATTTCTGAATACAATGGTTCTTCAGAATGGAGAAGGTTAATCTTTAAATTACAATTATCTTGAGGGGGTTTATTCCTCTTTCAGAAATGGATCATTTCTGCTTTCATGTTTCTTGTCAGCAACTGTTACTTTACTTTTTTTTCAAAACCAAATAAAACCTAAAGTCATCTCAACTTCTGAGGTTGTAATCTCAGCAGTAAATATTACAAAAGAAATAGTAAAATAATTAGGAGATGGTGACTGAAAATCTCAAGGATCTCTCCAAGTTTCATATCCCCTTAAAGGAAACACATGCCTCCAGCTACAGAGCAGAAAAAGAACCTGTGGCTTTTGATCGTTTACAGAGGTATTAGCATAATTTTCATTTAGCAAAGTGCACACCAAACACTTGCAGAATATTGTGACTTATGTGCAAGATAGACCTGAACAAATATTTGTCCAAGATATTCATATACACATTCAAAGAATTTATAGTCTTTTCATGCACATATAACAAGGAGGAAAAAAAGCACACTATTTTTTTTTTTTACTAGTTGATTGAGTATGAAGTATTTGCTCAATCCCAGTGTTTTTCCACTCTGTAAGTATCTTAAAATGCAAGGTGATTTTAATGATTGATAATGCTTCTCTTCACTTCAGTGTAGCAGTCTAAGAATGTAAAACTCTGAAGAGTCAGCCACTGCAAGGGAAAATAATTCCATGCACCGTAATGTCAGCTACCACATATTATCAGCTGTTCCAGTGGTAGCAAACCACTAGACGTGAACATCAAGGACAGTCTGTATTTCAAAAAAGTCATCTGGAGGCAACTTAACTGTTTTACCATTGTTAACTGTCATCAGACTTGTGACATGCTGCTCTCACTATTTCTAACTGATGTCAAAATGAAGAGCATAAAAGTAACTGAATAAACCACAAGAACTGAAGTTGTTCCTTCATCTAATAGCTTTATACCTACAAATAACTTGATAAGAAAAACATTGGTCACAGGTTGTATTTGTATAAAAGATGTAGACTATTATTGCTGAACAGAGTTTAAAGTTATTAAAATCAGTTCATAAATTAACTATGTCCTGCACCCTCTGCTCCCCAGCAAATGTGCCACTGATGATCTGCAATTCATTATCTTTGGTAAGTCACACTTGTTTCTGTCTTCAGGTTTTTGTGTGTTTACTATTTTGGAGAATTAAATGGGAAAGGACTTGCAAAAAGTTCTTAACGCTGATGTTGATGTTTTTTTGGTTACAGTGTGTTCTACATTTCTGCAATTTGTTAGTGTACACATCACCCTATCACAACTGTGCTGAGACTCTGTTATTTTTTCATCTGCATTATTTCCACCACTGCCATTAAATAGATCCTGGGAATTATGTACTTTGTCATTAACATGGCACAGGAATTGCAAGCTGGTCACAGGAAGTTTGTCAATAATTTCATTGGCAAAGATAGTATACATCAGTGTTCATGCTGTAACCCAGCAAAACCTGCATGTTAGTTTATTCATACAGTTAGGTGGTGAACAGGCCTAGTTGAGGCTACAGTCCTGTAATGGTTACAAAAGGTTTTGCTTGGCTGGACACAATTTTTATTGCTTTATGTATCAATGATAAAGAGCCCTACAGCAATGGGAAGATAGTGGGAGCACTGCTTGGTAGTACACTTCACATAGGCAAATGCTGGACTTACACAGTCAGAGAGCTACTGGGGCACAAGGTTGAAGTGTAAGACCTGCTGACCACTCAGAACTGTGGACCTTGGGAAACTTGGAAAGCTGCAGAGAATGATTCTCTCTAGTTTTTTCTCAGAAGAAGGAAACCATTGGCTTTATAATAGTGAAGAATTCATCTGAAGAACATCTTCCAGATTTTACTCTCTTATCTAGATAAATTGTCTGAGTATTAAAATTACCTTATTAGGTGTGAATATTTAATATTCAGGCAATTCAAGTAGGAAATACAGAAAAATTCTTGGCCACTATTTTAAAATTTTTGTTGACAATTTTACTGTTGCTTACAAATTATAAATGTGACCTAAGGTTTTGTGTTAGGTTAGTAGTGGTTTACTTCTACTGTAATAGCCTGCCATAAAATAAACATTTTATTAAGCTTACAGAGAAAGGTAAGAAAGATGTTATATCACTTGAAACTTGATTAAGATTTTCAATACATATTTTCTTGTATCTCCTTTCCTTTCAGTCTCATAGAAACTTTTAAAGGAGAAAGATATTTCCAATCTTAGACAGTAGAAAGAAAAGTTTAACTGTCTTTTTTTGAGAAAATCAAATAGACATCTTCTGTTCTTGTTGATGATGGAGTTTAAACTTGTTCCCTTTATGAGAAATAAACCAATTTTGCACAAAGGAAAATCAAATAGAAGAATGAAATTAAAGAAATTACAGTGTCTGTTTCTGATGTTTTCTTACTTGCAGCTAGCTTCTGGCAAACTATAGGCATGCCAATTGCTCACTAATTTTTATAAAGCTCCATCTGTTTAAGACTCTTGCTTTTAGCTTGTCTTTCTGTTCACAGACTAATGACTACTGCGTAAGTGGAATTGTCCTGGCTAGTTAATTTTATACTTATGTTTCACAGGACACAAATATGTAATTGCCTTTTTTTTTTTTTTTAAGTAGAAAGAAAGGACTTAAGATGGAGAAAGGAAAACAGCAATATATTTTAAGAGCTACTAGTTTAGTCATAGACACTGCAATTGTTGTGACCTGATCTTGATAAAGGAGTTAATGTTATGATAAAAGAGTTATCTTAGAACTGTTTTCTACATGCAATTTGCCTAGATTCAGAATCAGGAAGCCAAAGGCATGATACAGTACTGACAAGTTCTGGGGGGCTGCAAGGACTAGGGAGACCAATGTGCTGGAACCTTGCTCCACCTGCCTGATCTGCTTAGATCCCTGTCACCAAGATATGCATAAAAATACAGCAATCACTCCCTTTAAAATCAATCAAAACTTACTCTCTGTAAGTCTCAGGAGACACATTTTCTCATGGCTCTGAGGTTCTTTGATTTTCCCAATTGCTTTGTTAAAATCGTCAGTCTGTAACCATATTTCTACCTTTAATTTCCCTTATTCCACATCATAGGCAAAACTATATTTGAAGAAATGAGAATATAAGCTTTTGCCTGACAAATAGTATATAAGCATATTCTTATCACCTATGGGAATAATCAAGTCAGATATGAAAATCTGAGAGTTATTTGGAAGGTAAAGTTCCATTAATACGTTGATTTACATACATGTACATAAATACATCAATTTACTCCAACATTATAAAGGAGTTTTTATACTGAACATTATATCAGCTTCAGACTTACTAATATTTTGCTAGCTACACGAGAAAACAGAGTTCCATTCTATTCATTGAGTTACCTTTTTCAAAACTGAAACAGAAAGTGCACATGTAGTCAAGGTTCTCTAACCTATAAGAAGAAGTCAACACCTTACATTCATTTCGTATGTAACTTACTTAACTAGTAGCAGAATATAGCTGCTGCTAAAGGTCTTGTCAAACAAAACCTGAAGTATATAGGTAAAAGTAAGATCTGCAAAGCTTAAATTCCTCTGCTGAAACATCCTTCACCGAAAGTAACACATTATAAACCATTATTTATACTGCGAGAGACAGAAATATTACCTGTGTATTAGGAGACCTTTAAGAAAACAAATTGCATATTCCAGCTAGTAATATTCAGCTTTCAGTTTGTTGGGCTGTTTTTATTCATTTGATCTTTTCTTAGTTGTTTTGGGATTTCTTATGTAAGTATGACTGTTTAGAAGTTAATTCTTCCTCTTTGGTCTTACAAAATCACTCTAATTTGTTTTCAGTTTAACAGTGGTCATTTAGATTGCAAGATGCTTGTTCATGCTTTAAGGTTTCTGAATTCCCAGTGATTGGTCCTCTTCTTTTTCTGACTTTTATTATATCTGCAAAATATTATATGAACAATACATTAATATTCTTTTCAGCAACAAATTTTGAATCATGCTGCTCATAGTTCAGTCTTTTAGAACTTTGATGTAGGAGTTCTGCATCTAAATCCATCAGTATGCCCTAAAAGCTAGTCTGCATAAGACAAGAGAGACAAACTTTAAAACTTTAAAAAGCCAAAAAGATTGCAGTTCTTTTCTCCTGGGAAATTATGGACAAAGTTTTATTAGCTAGAATTTAACCATATGTCTCCAAGTAATGATTACCACATTGATACTTTGTCTATGCTGAATAGAGGAAATAAAGAACAAAATCAAAATTAGTTTCAAAGGGACCTGTTCCACTCTTCTAGACACAGCATAAAGATGTCATGGTTAGTTATGACTTAGAATGAAGTCATGGAGAACAGAAGAAACAATGGACTATACTGAATGACAGTAAATGAAGACCTCTCCCAGCTGGAGAATACTAATACTATTAATCCCTAGGAAAGCGAATATATATTCAAAATGTCATTGCTCAGGCAGCAGGGCGTGGAGTGGGAAGCAAAAAGCTATTGGAAAACAAAAAGAGCAAAAGAAACACTGAATTTAGACACATGTAAACCTCAAAGAACAATTTTGCACTCTCCAATAGGTTGCTGTGATATATGCAAAACATACATTTTGAACTATTCTTTCCCTTATTCTCTGTTGTCTCATTTCTTGTTTCCAGTACACTGATGTGTGCACTTATTCATTGTCCAGCTTTCTTAAATATCTAGTCACAGTGAAGGTAAACATTCAGAAGTAAACTAGAAATAGCCCAGTACAGCTGGATGAGACTAGGTCATTTCAAAACACTAGCCTTCTATTGTGATTGCCCATGTTATTTTCACTGGGTACTACTTTGACAACTAATAATTTTAAATTCTGCTACTGGTAGCTTTTAATAGCTGATTGTTTGAATACCTCCATAATCCTTTGAATGTTGTGTCTGGCTTTAAAGATTTAAGTGAATCAGTCTTGAATAGGCATGACTGGAAGAAAAATTTTTTCTCTTCTCCATTCCAAGTCTAATTTCTGGGAAAAATAAATGAGTCTACAAGATAAATCATATATATAAAAATACGTTTACTTAAAAATGGACATGGTTGTGCAATAAAAAATCAATATTAAACTGTCACTGATGGCTTAAAGAATAGTTCATCAGAAATTTTTAAAAGTCTTTGAAAACAATAGGTGTTCCTCTTTTCTGTAACTAGCAAAAGCAATCTATTCATATGAAATAGTTTTCTAACAATACATGTAATTAAGAACCAGAATACAGAAACTGCTGGGTTTCTGATCAAGGAAACCTCCTGGTGACAGTTTTGAAACCTTATTAATGAAAACCAGATTCAAGGAGGAAGATATTTTTCCAACACAAAAGACATATTCGAAATACCTTGGCCCTAAGCTCAGTTAAATATGGTCAGAGAAGAAGATGGCAAAGCAAATGGTAATAAATAGATCAGACTGTGGAAAGATCTGTTCAGTGTTAAGGAACACTAAAAGAGGTAGCAACTCTAAGTATTATGGAAATGTACCTACATATTTTAAAAGTCTTTGGGAATGTTTAATATCAGCAGTACCATACACACTGAAAATAGTGAAAATAATGTAATGGACATGTCAGCTGCTACAAAGGATTCAAGTAAATAGTGAATGTAAAACATGACTACGAAGGATCTAAAATACAAGTTTAAGACATTTTTCATCTTATGGAAGTGAATTCAATTTCTAATCAGAACTTCCTCAAGAACATACCCTCAAGGCACAACAATGTCCAGTGCTTGTAAACTTTCATAGGACTTGGTAGAGGAGGATTGTATTTCAATTTAGCAGCTTGCTGAAACAAAAGACAAAGTGTTCATTCATTCTAGATTTTTTTCAGGGAACATATGGAACTAAATACTTTTGTTCATTTCTTCTTCATTCAGCTTTAAAAATAGAATACAGAGCTGCTGCAAACTGAAAGGACTAATAGAAAGTATTAGTGTTAATAGAAATTTGTATTAAAAATATGAAATAATGTAACTGGTACTGTACTTCTCGATAGCATGTTCCATAAATGTTTCTTCTTTTAAGAGCTTACAATTACATAGTTAGAGTTACAATTCTGTGCAGAAAACAGATATGTAACACAAATGCAGAAAAAAACTGGCTGTTGGCATAGGCAAAGTGGATACACGAGTGATGTCCATGACCCTAATACATTATTTATCTATGCCAGAGTTCTGGAAATTGGGCAGGCAGCAGTGGCGGCTGCTGGTGTGGGAGCAGTTGTTGCTCACAACCTCCCATCTGCCAGGCAGCAGGAGCAAGAGCAAGCAGCTGAGCTCACCGCAGCTCCCCGTAGCTCTGTGTTCCTGCTCCAGCCCTTCTCTGATTCTCACCCATGGAGCTGAAAAATTTAATTTTGTCTGTGTTGCCGAGAGGTCTTGAGCCAGCTTTGAGAATCTTTCTGAGGAACTTGAAAAAAAAAAAAAAAAAAAAAAAGAAAAAAAATAGAGGCAGCAAAGCTGCTGGTCATTGTAAAAGCTGCTGCTCTCTTTTCCTTTCGGCTATATTAAACTGTAAGGTTTCTGTATGATGTTTGTACATCTATATATTCTGCACATGCATGCACAAGCACATCCTTTCCTAACCTGTCAGAGAAGTTCTATGGAAGGTAGCCATAAGTGAGTGTTTCTGGGATTCTCCAGACCCAGAGGAGTGGTACTATTTCATGCTGTTGCAATCCTTTTGCTATCAAATCTCGAGTCCTTACAGCTTTAGTATTGCAGACCTTGGGATGATCTCTGAGAGGTGTCCTTGGCTGATGTTGGGAAACAGATGATCTAAATCACATCAGATCTACCTTTTGACCCTCTGTCAATTACTCTATAAATAAACAAAGGTTTCTTAATTCATATTCATAAGCTTTTCACCTTCATTCATAAGTGAGATTATTTCAGTTACCTGAAAGAGAATATGTGAGTCCTGTTAGATGGCTTGCTTTAAAATTAAATAAGTCACCTGGTACAGCTTTATCAGCAGCTATTCAGTTTGTCTAGGTAGCAAATGAAACAGTTTTGCATATTTCTAAGCTTTTCTAGATAAGTTACCCAAATTGGCACACAGAATATAGTTACTACAGCAAAAACATGATTACACTCTAGACTCCTCTCCTCTTTCTTCCTCTATGCTGCCCTCTCCAGGAGTAAAACCAACTAAACCAATAAATAAATACAACAATAAATTGGGATTTACTCTATGTAGGAGTAGAGAGGAGGGAATAAACAAGTATTTTCAGATGTTTTCACTCATGAAAGAATTGCATATGCTGATGTCCCCTATAGATTTCCCTGCCAAAGTAGGTGTTGTGGTTTAAGGCCAGAGGGAAACTGAGCACCATGCAGCCACTCACTCACTCCTCTTCCCTCAGGGATGGGGAGGAGAAATTATAACAAAAGGCTCGGGTATCAAGACAAGGATAGGGAAGGATGACTCATCAGATATGGTCATAGGCAAAAGACAGGCTCAACTTGGGAAGAAAGAACGTCAGTTTAATTTGAACACCACCACCACTAATTTACCAATCAAATCAGAGTAGAATAATGGCAAATACAACAAAATCTTAAAAACACCTTCCCCCCACCCCTCCCTTCTTCCTGGGCTCAGTTTTGCTCCAGATTTCTCTACCTTCTCCCTCACAGCTGTGCAGGGGGGCAGGAGATGGGTGTTGTAATCGGTTCACCACCCATTGTTTCTGCCACTTCTTCCTTCTCAGGGGGAGCTCCTCACACTCTCCCCCTGCTACAGTGTGGGGTCCCTCCCACAGGAGACAGTTCTCCACAAACTTCCTCTGACATGCGTCCTTCTCACAGGGCTGCAGCTCTTCACCAACTGCTCCAGTGTGGGTCCCTCCCATGGGCTGCAGTCCTCCCAGCGATGAACTGCTCCAGTGCGGGCTTTCCTCAGAGTCCCGGCCTTCTTCGGGTGCAGACACCTGCTCCAGCTGGGGTCCTCCACAGGCTGCAGGTGGGCATCTGCTCCACCAGTGACCTCCATGGGCTGCAGGGGCACAGCCTGACCTCTCACCATGGGCTGCAGGGGAGTCTCTGCTCTGGCACACCTCCCCCCCCCTCCCCTTTCTTCCACTGACCTCGGTGTTCACATAGGTATTTCCCTCACAACTCCCCTCCATCTAAATTGCCCTTCTTAAATATGTTATCACAGAGGTGCAGTCACCATCGTTAATTGTCTCAGCCTTGGTCAGAGGTGGGTCTGACTTGGAGCCGGGGGAGCTTCAAGAACCTTTTCACAGTAGGCACCCCTGTAGCCCTTCCCCTGCTACCAAAACCCCACCACACATAAACCCAACACATTAGGCAGAGGACCAGCTCCCTTAAGGGAGCTAACAGTGGCATCTCCCAGGAAAACCTAGGAGACAGGTGAAGAGCTGAGCTGGGAATGGAAGGCTTCATCAAAATCATACAAGTGGGAACCTGGTGGATAGGTAAGTTAGACAACAGTGAGTTTTACAACTGTAAAACTGTAAGGGATGAACATGGAACTAGTGCTTCATAGGGAGGGAGCCAGTTCAGGCTCTATCTTGGTCTTGTCAGCAAGAGAGAACCAATTCATATCCCTGCAATCCTTTCTTCCCATCCTTCCTTCTGCCACTTAATGCTGTACTTCTACTTCCTTATTCTGTTAAGTATTACAAGAAACCTCTTCCCATCCAGCAGCTTCAACTCACCTTCTGTTGTCTTTTACTAAGGAGGAAAAGAGGAACTCATTGTGAATGTGGAAAAATCCATAACTGGGAAATGAGGGAAAAAAGGGAAAATGAGCTAAGGAGGTATAAAAGAGTCTGCTTAATTTTTACTGCTGGAAAATTTACAAGTGTGAGGTATTTTTGCAATAAAAGCACATTTCCATGGTGAAAATCATGTGTGTATGGATTTCCTCCACTCATGCAGCTGTGATAAAAGGTCAGCCAGTAAATATTTGAAATGTGTAGATGAATTGTAAGGAGTCTGAAGGAAAACAATGGGATTGGTCAGACATTTAGAAAACATAGGGAATATGAAAACTAATGTAGACTATTTAGAGAAGATGGAAGGGAAAAGTTAAATCTTTAAATACATAACAGATAGCTGTAAAGCAAAAGCAGATCATCTGTTCTCCATGTTCACTATCAATAGGGTGAGAATAATGGATTTGAAGTGGAACAATGCAGATTTAGTCCAGGTGTCACCGAAATCAGGAATAAAGAAACTCCTTAACACTAATGCAGTATTGCAGGCATTTTTTATTAACGGCCGGGTGCATAGGGGAGTTGTCTCACCAACAACGCACATCTAACTCATGTAGGACACAGATTATATAGGATACAGTAAGACACAATAAACAAATTCTCATACATAAACATGATAATTCCCATAACTGATTTTCTTATTCACATCTCTTTCCAGTCATGCGCACTTGAGTCCTGAAATGAGTCAGGGGACTGCTTGTGCGACCACCATGGACCATCGACTCAAAAGAAAGACCCCCGAATGTCCTTCTCTCAAGGACTTTGGATTGAGTTGCACTTTTAACATGTTTCAAGGCTTCCTTACTCTGATCAACAAGGTAATAAATCATTTTCTAGCAGGCACCTACACAATGGTGTTTGTTACAGAATCATTCTACAAATAGATCACCACTTAATGATTACTTTAGTTTAAAATTGTAGAGAAGAGGAGTTGCTAACATATAACAAGTTTAAAATCTTATTTTACCTAAACATTTCTTATTCTATATCACAGGCAGTAGGAAAAAAAAGTCTAATGGTAAAGGTAATTATACACTTTGATGAAATGCCTAGAAAGCCTAAAATATCTCCATCACCTGAAATTTTAAAACAAGTGAGAAAAACATATTATGAAGGTTGATAGTGTAATTGGGCCTGCACCAGTACAAATTATATAGACCACAGCCTCTCATGATCACTTCCTCTTCTGTATTTCTATGACTCCCAAGTGAATTAATAACAGGATTAATTAACTCTGTGTACATATCAAGGTTTGGATATACAGCTACTCAGATTTTCTAAGGAATACAGCCACTTTTTCTCACTAACCTAACAATTAACTCCATAAAAGTAGTTAATAATTTTTGCCAGCAACAGAAAGAGTACTAGTAAGGAATGTAAGGAGACCAGATTTTTCAGAGGATTAGACGACTAAGGGAAGGTACCTAATAGGCCTTATAAAAGTGTGCAACAACTAAGGACCCTATCTCTTATTAAAGTAATTGAGAGATATACCTTCAACTTCAACTTCAACTTCATTTTTTTTTTTTTTATATATGCTGACCCATAATCTTCAGCTTTAATTTACATACAGTCACTGCAGGCTTTTCCCCATGTATTTTGTTTGTTTTTGTTTGGCTGGTTGGCTCCTGGTTTTGTTTTCGTTTCGGTTTTCTTTGATAGATTTTGTAAGAGTTGGGTGGAAAATTCTCCAACTTTGGAAAAGATACAGAATGAGGAGAATAAAAAATTTACACCTTGTAACTTTCCTTTTCTAATTTCTACAGTTCATAAACTATAGAAAAATTACACAGTAGCAGATTTACAGAGTTTTAAAATAGAAATGTAAAAAAAAATATCATAGAAAGTCTATCTAAAATGAACCACTCAGTTTTATCTTATTCAAAAGTCACAATAAAAAATATGATGTCTTTTGTGTAGGGAGGAAATGTATATATCTACAAAGTCCATTTATTTCAACAATTTCTTTTTTACCTCACTTTTTTTTTTTTTTTTCTAGACTGCAGTGAAAGTGATTATGAAATATCTCTGTTAATGGGGTACTAAGTTGACAAAAGCTGGTCTACAACTTCTCATTAACACATACTTTATTCATTAACACATACTTTATTCTCAGCTGGAGTCCTGCTGTTTTGAGTAAAACTTTGTAACATTCAGAAATGTCATTCCCATTTCAAAGCTATTTATCAGATATGTGGAACAATCACAGAAGATTTCCAGTAGGTCTGTTTACCCTTAAGAACATACTTCCTTCCTCATGCCATTTGGTTATGCATAATGCTTTTCTACTTTAATTTAAAACATGTAAGAACAGACATTCTTGGTTGTAGGCTAGTACTGTAGTGAGTGATTGACTCATCCCAGTATGATAATTCTTATCTTCTCTCATATGTTATTTCTTGGAACAAAACATTAACATTGGTAGAGTCGTGCTATGATTTTAAAGAGTCCCTAACTCAGTTTTGTCAACAAAGGAAATTAGCTGCAGACCCTAGATAATTTCCTAAAATCTGACAACCTGGACCTTGACCATGGTTGAGTTGCAGATAAAATACAGCTTGTTGGTATCAGTATTTCAAATGATAGTAAATAGCAAAAAAAGTGTGATTGTTGTCGTTTCATATCTTCACAAATAAATACCTTTTCAGTGACTAACCATTTTCAAGCAACAGTTCAACTGGATATGCTTGTTGTAAGATAGGAAAAATAAAAGCACTCTTAGAAGCAAAACAATACATTCAGTTGCTCTGTGACATTTCTCAGTGGGACAATCCATCAGCAGCTGTTCAGCTGTGTTTGTAAGGTAACTTTAGATTAAGTCTAAATGTACGCAGGCCTTAACGGTGCTCCTCAACCTAAATATTCCTGAGCTTTGGGTGACTTAAAAACACCAAATATATGTTACAACTGAAGTACATGTCTCATGAACTTCTTTTAAAGCCGTCTTTACTTTCATGCAGCTACAGCTCAGAATTATTTTTAAATCAACCTGAAATTTCATTTGAGATTTTTTTTTTTTTTGAGACAGGTTCTTACTCTTGAAGCAGCTTTAAAGGTGCCTACAACAAAACTATTAGACTTGTCACATCAATTGAACTGAAGATGAGAACTGATACAGTAAAATAAATATATATCATAAAGTACTACAGCACATACATATCACAGGACTGTCATTGGAGGCTTTCTTCTGTCCCAGCCTGCAGATTGGTTGGCATCATGAAGAACAGACAGACAAATAACAAGATGCTGCTTATCACATGTTCACTTCTTGAGTGACTGAATAAGACTGTATTGTTAAAAAATGAAAGCTGATGTTGAATTTGAGGTGTGTAGATAAATATGTATGTGAGTTTCTCTCTCAAATATCCACTCAGCAGTGATAAACATTGAGAACTGCTTTTTTAACTACTTTGACCTTAATACCTAATAATTTTTGATTTAACTAGAATTTAAGTCTTCTCAGGGCAATTCCTCCTTTTCACTTTCAGAAAATGATTTCAAATAGGTATCCTAACAGTAATTGCAATTTCATTAATACTTAAACTACAATATTTTCTTGCATGAAAGTTTACATGTGAACAGCTTGTGAGGATGCCTGAATTTGGTCAGTTTAATACTCAGAAGGAATACTTTTTGGACAATACACTTTGTGTTTTTCACCCAGTTCTAGGGTTTCTTTGACAATAAGAATGCACAGAG
Source organism: Strix uralensis (assembly GCF_047716275.1). Lineage (NCBI taxonomy): Eukaryota > Metazoa > Chordata > Aves > Strigiformes > Strigidae > Strix > Strix uralensis. The sequence continues at coordinate 87,398,214 of NC_133972.1, read as the reverse complement.
TAGCAGAGCAAGTACATTTTTTGCCTGGGAGCTTCATGATATACTCTTCACTTCCAGAGAAATCTGAACATATTGATAAGATCTGGGATTTCCATATCAGAAATCCCAGTCTCTTTAAGTCTCCTCTGTCATGCCTTTATAAACAATTGGACACAACAAGAACAGTTTGCTCTAGTCCAGGAAGTAGGCATGTGTCAAGTAATTTCTTATAGAATATCCTTTCCTCAATATGTTACTCCTTCTGGAAATCCGTAAAACAGTCTTGAAGTGCTAGAAATGTCTTTTTGAATTAATGAATAAATGCGACACTGCACTTTTTCTTAGAATAAAGGAAAGCTTTTATATTTACTTTGATTTTTTTTTATTTAATAAATAGGAAAAAAATAATTTATTAATTCTTCCCTTAATGATTGTCTTATAGGATACTGTTATTGCTCAATATGCAATACAATAATGAGGCACACATGGTACTTAAAAAGTTATTTATCTCCTTAGGTCAGTGCTAATTCCACTGAACTTTACATGCTTTTGATTTCTGTATTGGATCCAGCCACATATCACAGAATTATTTTCTCTACCGAGAGAAATAGAGTTCAGTTGTATTTGAAGCAGATTTAGTAAATACCCTGATCTGTAAATAATAAAAGCACTAAACCATGTCAGGAGCAAAACAAAACAAAAAATAAAATATATATTATGATAAAATGTGTATCGCAGAAGAAAGCATTTAAAGAAAGATAAGCTGTTAAAAAAGAACCCTGGGGTTTTGTGGCTTTTTTAAAAATAAAGCTGTCTATTCTAAGCATACGGGAAGAAGTGTTTGAAAGGAAAAAGGAATGCTCTGCATTATAGAGCAGACAGGTTATTTAGTCAGGTTCTCAGAGCAGTAAAAGGTATAGGTACTCCTTAAAACCACTTTATGAAATGTTCAAGCCAGTTTATTGGTTTGATAACTCAGGAGGGAAGGGAACTAACACTAGAACAAAAGAATTTAAGGGAGTCTGGAATTAATATTGTAGGAGAAAGACCTGCAGCCACTTGCAGCCTGGGTTTTGTTTCTCTCAGGACTTTATATCCTACAAATGACAGACTCTTTGTTGTATAGCTGATTACTTTGGTAACCTAGCTGTGTTAGGAACTGATAGATAACCATTTCAGAACTAAAGAAAGCAAATCAGTAGCCGACCTGAAAGTAGTGGGAATTTTTCTAAACATTTCAGACACCTCCATCAGGGCCTTGTCTAACACATTTTGTCATGCTGATATTCTTATCTTCAATTCATAGCAGGAGGAGTCAGCTTTGTAACTTGAGGTTTCTAGTTCTATTGCTGTTGGCTACTACATTCTGTACATAGGGCTTTTAAATTGCCAAGGGCTAAGCTGGTTCATACAGCAGTTCTTTGTTACAATATAGCTTATTTGTTCATAGAGAAAGTCTTTGAATTAAACTTAAAAATACTGCCTTCTTATGTTTTATATCTGATGATAAAAGGAAATTTTTTTATGTGCCATGCTAGTACACTGTCCTTGACCCTATGTATACTGCAAGCATGCTACGCCATGACCTACAAGATCAATGAAAACAAAAGTTTTAGAGTTTGCTCTGAGAAATACAGCATCATGATTTAAAACAAAGTGAAATATGATTTCAGCACAATCTATTCTTCACTGGTTACAGGAGTTCACCTACAGAAAGTTTTTCAAAGTAGGAAAGTCAAATATGACCAGGTATTTGGGACAGTGGAACTATTGAAGTCTTTTTCCGGATGCATTCTTTTTCTCTGAAGCCTTACATACTGTATTCCATATATAAACCTGGTTCTCCTTGTGAAATACTTCAGGCAAGAAAGAAACTGTGGCTAGTTGCTTCCTAGCAAAGTATTGAATGTCTGAGCTCTTCCTACCTTTTCCTCACTGTTCTGGATTTGGACTGGCAGCAGTAATTTGCATCTTCATCCTCCATCTAGTGTCTCATTTTCAAGAAATATGAGACTTCTTTCTAATTCCTGTGAAACTGACTGATACACTTAACAGTTTAAAGTGTCATGAAGAACAGACCATTGGCAAGAAGACAAATGGACAACACAGTCACCCCAATAATCAGGTATTTGAAATGTGTGTGCAGTAGTAGCACAAGATACTTTACTCTTCTCAGCTCCTAGAACACTCACATCACCACTGAAGGAACTGACTGGATCCCTCAGATTTGTGTATGCATGTGTGTATGTGTCTGTATAAATACATATACACATAACTATATGCACACTGGAGGGACAACATGCAAATATTTTGTGGAGAAATTTTTCTGTAAGTCCCCGTGTTCGAGCTTATAGGAGAGAAAAGCCACACAATTTTTAGAACAGCACTTTATCGCCCTTCTCACCCCCCATGAAGAAAGCTTACTTTTAAAAGAGAGAGACAATAACAAGATGTATCAGGTGGATGGCTCAAATTGCTATCATTGCAGATTTGTACATTTTCTATTGCTTTGTGTTACCTAACAGATACTTTTAACCTCAGCTATAAGTTAATTAATCTTTGATGGTACAAAATCAAACACAAGGCAACGGTACACCAAAATTTACTTACTGTGTGTGTTTGTCTGCCATACTAATTAAGAGAATAATTTTCTGTCCTTTCTTTTTCTCCTGTTGGTGAAAAATAAGTTCAGACATCCTGGCAGAGATATAAGCATATGATGTATGCAAGTTAAAAAGGGATGAATGCTCTGCATTACAGTAGTAGAATGAATAATTCTTGCATAGAATCCAATGCCAAAGAAATTTGTCAGTTGCCAGAATCTGAGGGTCTAATGTACCTGATTTACTACACAGGAGTCTTCTATTTTGCTTCTCTGAAAGCTACAACTAAACAGCAACTACTTACATAGAAATATGAAAAACCCCGACTAGTTACATAAAAATGGTAACTATAATAATAAAGAATAACTTAGAAGGAAACTGATAATGTTCTGAAGAATTTAAAAATCCTTACAAAATTATTCTAATGTGACCTTTGTTAGTGATAGTGGTGTACATCACAAGAATTTCTTCCCTTTGTTTTCATATTTTAAGACATAGAACCCATTACTTTTTTATTAATTGATTTTTATTTTTTCTAAGAAGCCTGCAGCTGACAAGAAAATGGGCTAAAAGTTTTAAATACAAGAAGATTCATTGATAGTATAGGTAAAATAATTGTATTTATACTTCCTGTTATTTCGTAAGGTAGTTGATCCCACAGTTTCTTCTAAGCCATGGTAAAAATCTCTCATGGTTTTTTTTTCTCCCCAGTTTCATGAACAATCAGATCAGTTTAACTTTAAGTGGCTTGATGGAGCTAGATTCATTTTGTCACCTAAATAAAGAAGTAGAAGTTGGCTTGGATTGCTGGCCAGTGTGTCCCTCCCTGAGGCACCAAAATGGGAATCAGATTGAAGGAGGTAACTTATTTTATTAAGTAAAAACTCTGGATTACAGAGCTTTTAATTTATCACATTTTGAATTCAGATTAAAGTAACTAATTAGCTGAAATTGCAATTAACCCAATCTAAGTAAATGAATAAATAATTACACTGTTATATGCTGGTTGCACTGTATAGAGGAATGGTAGTATAGATATCAATGAACAGAGTTTAAATCAGCATTTATCCAATCATCATAATGTTATCCAAGCTATTGACTTGCTGGCCAAGCAAGTACTGTAGGACTTTGGATCATGCCAGGCTACAGTGGGTGTCATTTGACTTTCTGATGCTTACTGTTACAGTTACAGCAAACAGGGATTCTCAGCAAGGTTAAGCATAGTGACCAAACAAAAGATTTTTCAGGAGAATATAGTAAATATAAGAGAATACAGTTTGATTCTGCAACAAAAAATTATGTGCATATCTCAGAACATGTTATTTGACAAAAAATAATCTATTTATAAGGTTAGAGGGAAGTATGAAATCAAAATGTCATTTTTTAAACAAAATATTTTATCGTTATATTTTTACATTGGGCAATAGGCATGAAGTGATTCATCTCATTATCACATTCTGACTGAGGCTGGTCCAAGTATAAATGTCCCTGAAAAGGCATAAAAATGTAGCTTATATTCTCTTGTGTCCTGTCATAGTAGAAGCTGGGACCTAAATGAACATTTTCAAAAATGCCAAAAATATATAAGAATCCTAGTCTAGCTGACTTTCAAGAAAAAGTCAAAGGACTTAAATCCTTAAATACTACACTCTAGTATCTTCTGATTTACAGAATTTCACTTTAATAAGAGAAAATTAAAGTAAGGAACAAGAAATAGGACCAATGTCTGTGACCTGTCTGCAGCTGGCTTGAAAGCTCAGTTGAAATATGTGCTTTTTCTAATTTTGTTGTTAATCTAGTTCATCAAGAAATGCCAGAGAATATTTTGCTCTTAGAGTATTCCAACTCTATTGACACTTACAACAAAGATATATTGATTAATAAGTATATCTGAATTCACTGTTTGCATATTTCAAATGATATTTTAATAGCCTATTTTTCACTGTTCTTAATAGAAAGCAAGTTTTTAAAGTATTTGGATTGTATGCAAGGCTTTCACTAAAGAAGTGCTCAGTGGAGTTACATCTCTTACACTCAATTTTTCATAGTGGCAGCATTTTACTTCATTTGTAAATGAATCCAATGAAGCAAAGCTAGCTGCAAAAGCACCATCTTAATGTGTAATAATGGAAAATAAAACCATCACTTTATGTCTACCTCATCCTTCTTCCCTTCCCCAAATTGCAAAAGTTACATTAATATGGCAAATTTATTACATTGAAAACATCGTTATGTAAATATGTCGCATATCTATTATAAAAGCGTTTACTATACAATATTATGGAGACAGGAATGATTTTTGTAATGCTGTTAACTCTATATACTGAAAGGCAGTGAGCATTCAGCTGATTAAACATTATTTTGACTACAAAAAATATATTATATTGAGAAAATGACAGTACAAATACAACCGCTTCACTCTTTTTGTTCTCAATAATACTACTACTCCAGGACAAAAGTTCAGATTACAGCTTTCAAAAGTTCCTTTCTAATCCAGGGGTCTGGGCAGATAAGAAGAAATATTCGGACACTGGATCAGTTGTTCAAACACTGAAGAAATAATGATTTTACTGGAAAATGCTATAATTAAAGACTGTTGTAAAAGTTTGTATTGTCAAGGTAGAAAGCCAGAAGAATGAGGAGATGGCTTGCATGAACAAGGTACAAATGACAGGTACTGCTCTGTTACGCCAAATAAAATGAAGATCATTTTAAAGGGCAAGTTTACACAGCTACTTGAAAACTGCCTGACCTTTTTCTGTAGACAAAAAATCTGAATTAACTGGAAAATAGTTTGCTACTGCAGGTCAGCAGTTTAAATTATTTTAACTCAATAAAACTGGACATTTGCAGATTATGCTCTATTTTGTGTCTGAAACTATGAATTGAAAGACAAACTCCAAAACTATTGGAATATTATCTGTAAGAACTGATTTTAAAGGATATAGCAAATGATGTTGCATTAGTCTAAGCAGCTGTCAAGAAACAGTGAACAAACTTAAATGAAATGGGCATTTTGTTTGGGTGTATGCTGATAGATGTTTACAGACAAGCAGACAAATACTGGGCCAGAAAAGAACAAATAAAGATGTGGCCAAGCAAATAAGAACACTTCTGGATTGCTTTTAGCTACATTTCTAACATACATATACTTCCGAACATCTAACGAGAGGAATACAGAATCAACTAGGTTGGAAAGGACCTTGAAGATCATCTAAATACTACATCATCTAAATAATACAAGCCGTTTTGCCATACTATCATTTTAGGATACCCACTTAAAGGTAAATAGTAAAGCAAGAAGTGTTTGCACAAGCATAATTTTCTTAATATTATTTGGTTTTATTTCAGTTAGCACTATTTGGTTTGTGTGTTGTTAGAAAACCTGTATCTCTGACAAGTTAAATCTCAGGAAAATGTCAAGGATACCTCAGTTTGAAGTCCTGATCTTTCACTAAGTTTTCACATTTCTCCAGACCTTCTCATTGCAGGCTTAAGGGCCTGTTCATTACTTGAACTAGGGGATAGTTTCCATTAAAATACTGCCATTATTCACTGGGATACTCCAGCTACAGAATCAATATTTTACTGAATAGTTCCCCAGTACAGAATCCCATTCTGTGATATTCAGTAAGCATTAAAATCCATCAGAAACATCACATATTTCAGACATACTATACAATAAATGATCAGTTCACTTGAGCACATAAATTCAGACGCTCTCGAAGCTCAAGAGTATTTCTGTAGTTAATTGACATAATCTCTGCAGGGAGGATATTTTTGAAAAGCAGGACTAGCTTACACATAGTTACTCTTGAAACTGAGGAAAAATAGAGTTATATACTGAAAGAAAATTTATTGGGCAGTCTATTTTTTGGAGTTTATTAGAAGGTACAGTTCAGACATCCTAATAAATAGCCATTCTACTCAAAAAATTAGTCTGCTTTTTGTAAAAGAAAGGATATGAGTGCATGAAACAGTATTCATAGAGGATGAACACGGAGATAATACTGTTCTGATTTTTTTTGACCTTTAAAAGCAAGAGACATGCTAATTTTTATAGAGTGCAATAACTCTAAGCCATATTCTGCTGGAATCTCTCCAGGATCACCACCTCCCCTACAAACATCTATGTTAGGGCCAATGTACGTTTGCAAGTAAGTTTCTGACTTTTTCTGACCTTAACAGTTTAAATGATAGAGCGTCAGACACCCCAACTGCTCCCTGTAGAAAGGGACTCAGGGCTCTGTACATCCTAGCTGTTCCAGCTGGCAAGAAAACACACTTTTACCTATTCCCTACAGATATATGGATCTCTGCAAGCTCCCAGCAGGTGCTTTGCACTGCCTCTCTCTCAACACATTTGTTTTCTTGTGGCTGAGTATAACTCACAAAATATGATTCACTGTGTTTATATATATGTGTACATACACGTTGCCCATTTTCTAGTTTTTAGTCTCATTTGATTGCAAGTGAAACATAAATCATGTGTCAAGAATTCTTTGGTTGAAAGTTTGTCTTTTTTTAAGATGAAGTAACTCTGAAAGATGTTAAATGTTTTAAAATAACAGAAAAGTGTTATTTTAAAATATGTATAACTTAATTGCCTGATCATTGGCCTTCAGAGCATGTACAAATTTTTCATTGTTTCTTGGTAGCAATTTAAAAACATGTTTGCTATGCAGAATAAAGAAAGAAGAAACATCTGAGCATATAACAGAAGTCTGCTTTTAACCTTCACTATGCACCTGCTTTTTATCAAACATTTTTTTGATGACCTGTAACTCAAAAAACAGCTTGACAGATTTAAATTCATAATTTGCAGGAAAAAACACATTTGGGTGCCACTCTGCAACAAATCCATTACCACTGCACAGACTATAATCTAAATAAACCATACAAAGCTTCATAGCTAGGATTAGTTCTTGCTAATCCTCTCTACTTCTCTCCACCATCTCTCCCTTCCTTGCTGCACCAAACATAAATGACTTGCTGTAATATTTTATGACCTCTCTCTGCCCAACCTTTCATCTCTTATGTGATATCAAGACATTGATTCCCACCTACAGTTTGGTTAGCAGTGTCTGTACATGTATTTGGTGATAGATAGCTGCTTTTAAACAAACATCTTCCCTCCTTTTCACAAACCACCTTGTGGGAATGGAAAAAATATTATTTTCATTCTGACTCCCAATATCTGTAAAATGATGAAATTATGTATCTTCAAATACTTTAAATCTATTCTATGCTTTACAGTCCATAATGGGTTTGTGAATAAGGTGTCATGACTCAGGTGTACCCCTTGCACCATCTCACCCATCTTGGATATCTCTAATTCTACTTCATCTACTAATCTAATACATAGCTGTGTTGCTTTTCCTGACATATCTCATTTTCTGTACTTGATGGCTGAAGGGCTACTTGTCATTAGAACTGGTCAAGGATAATTCTTCCCTTTCCTGTTCTTAGAATGTTAAGATTTTAATATGACAGGATTTGGAAAATTTCAAGTATCCTGACTTTCATTGTAGTGTCTAATGCCAGATTGAGTACTTGGAGTCTGGTGCTGGATTCATAAATAATGACATGTCATTCTAGAGGTTCTGACAGACTTTTATGACAAATATATGTTACTGACATGGAGAAATTCCATCTTGGAGTATGAGTTACATATTAAAGCCATTTATTTTCTTCCTGAAAATCTAAAAATACACTCTTGGTTGGCAGCTGGCAGCCTAAAGAAATTAGGAGCATTGACCACAGACTCTGAAAGTGTAGTAACTACCCACACTTGTCTTCTTATTTATCAACAGGCCTTCTCGTTTACACCTCCTTACCTCATATCCCCTCTTCATTGAAATCCTAATATTATGCCTCTAAATGTAAATAAAAAGATAGTTTAACCCAATTTCCTGAAATTAAGTAAAAAATTACATGTAATAGAAAATAAATTAATCTGATCTAAGTGGAAGAGGTGTTGTCTTCTATCTTGATTTATACCAGCATTTTGGAAATTAAATGTAAACTTTACTTTGTTCATCTTCCCCTTCTTTCTACAGAGGAAACTGTTTTCTGAATCCTAAACAATCACTGTGGTTGTTTGTCTGTTTTCATTATCCAAAAGACATGCAGACATACATCAGTCAGACATGATACAAACTTTACATCAAGCTAGGATGTCATGCCAATTTAGGCCTTTATAGCATTAACAAAATGACAACTTATGTCTCTCCAGTAGAATGCAACAATGTAATTTCTCAGTAACACATGTCACTGAAATATAAATTAGCTATGTTTTTCCCAGCTGAAAATAAGAGAAAATCTTTTCAGTCTTCCTGTAATACAGGTGCTGTCTATTGTGGTGCTAGTAGAAAAGGTTAGAAACACAGTCTTCCATTTTTTGAGACTTATGCCATTTGTCAACCTCAATTTCCATGTAACAAGCAATAAGATGAAATGACAAAATGATGCTTCACAGCTAAAGTTTGAAGTAATAAAAAGTTATGTTCATCTGGGAATGTTGCCATCAATCCATGCTTTTCAGTGTGGAGAAAAATAATTATGCTGAGCTGGCTTTTATCTGAGACGTAGATTTTGAATCATAAGCATGTTTTATATTTGTAATTGTTATAATTTAGCTGGATTTTAAAAGTGGAATGATAATGGTGAATAAAAGGTGTAATTAGCCTTTCCCTGGTAGTTACACACAAGTGACAACACGTATAAATCCCCTGTGATTTTGTTTGTGCAATCTGATAACATATCTGATGGACAGCAATAAATAGCTGAGAAGGGATAAAGTGTTAATTTATTCAATTGCTCTATTTCCTGAGTCTGACTGTTGGTCTATACACTTAGACTAGTATGGACAGCTCTCTATATATTTGAATGGAGAAAGTATTTTACAATCATGTAAGACAGGAGGGGGAATATATGTACCAGTATCTGCATGTATATAAACAAAGTGGATTTTTCTTTGCATATTGTGGTGTTTCTTAAGAAAGTATTATTCTGTGAAAACTGGACCAGTTTTGAGAGCAGCTATGAAGAGATGACTGGACACAAATTAATATGGTGAGGCACCCCAGTATCATTCTGGAAATAAATAATATTTTGTTTCATCTTTCTGAAGTGCTGCCATAAAGATTACTAAATTCTTAGGCTTTTCCTCACTGGGACACCAGTAATCTTGAAATGCTTAATCCTGGATTAATTCTCAAACTTGTCAACTTTACTGAAGAGTCTTGCATTGTCCTTTATTAGCATTGTAATTATGTTACCATGTCCCAAAGCCATATTTTCCACCTCATTGACATTTCACTACGAAGTGTTCATCTGCCCTGTAAATCCATTGCATATTTCCTTAAATGCTTACACTGACTCCCATAGACCATCTAGTTTTTTACACATGCATGCTACATGTACAGAACTGGAATTTAAGAGAATTAAATTTTAGTGAGCCAAGTTCAGACTCAGTAACATACATAAATCCAGAATAACATCATGAGTACTGGGAAGATTTGTTTCTTCCCCAGTATCTTCTAATCTGTGTTAGTACTATGGGTCTAGCATCTTCAATCTTTATATCAGTTCAGAAAGCAAACATGATTGAATTCATAGTAGTTATTAAGAAAGAAGTAAGGATCTTCAGAGTCTTTAGAAGTGAACACCAGAGTGTTGAACCTAAAGGATGCATGGATGATTTCTAGCTTTTCTGTATCACAAACTCAGCAGTTCCTACAGTTCACACACTTGTATAGAAAGACATATATACTTTTTAAGATAAAGAGCGTTTTTATTTGGTTTTGGCCTAGTGCTGAACTGCCTAAGCAGCTTCTAAATTTTGTTTATTTATTTTGCATTTGGTGGGAACATTCATATTGCTGATTTCTCATCAATTAAATTAATCGCTATGGAACACCTGTCCAGCTGTTCTACCAAATGACCTCTGAACTTTATGTTTTAGAGTGCTGAACAAGCAAACCTGTAAGACAAAATCAGTGGGACATATGGATGTTTAGCACTTTGAGAGAAACAGGAGAGAAGTCATTTTATGGCCAAGCTGACTACTCATAAAAGATGAATCGTACAAAATTCACAATTAGTTGTAAACTGCTTTGTAATTATTTCCATGTATATTGTCCTTCTTTAAAAAAAACCCAAATCTCCAATATTTGAATTGCTTATGAACTGCATTATCATGTATACTTGCTGTTTTATTGCAGCAAGAGCAATCCCCTGCACACGTTGGGTGGAGGAGAGTAAGAAGGATAGGACCTGGAAGATATAATTAGCAATAATGTCATTTATTTATTACTGTAGCCCGGTAAGTGGATGTTAACAGATTCAGCTGATGGAATTACTAAATTTTCATGATTAGGAATTTATTTTTAATATTTAAGATCTTTTAACTTGCACACTTTTAGATTCTCTTCTGGTATGAGAGCTTGATTTGAAATTTCTCCCCATAAAACAGAAACGCTATGGTTATTTTAGCTGTGTAAACTTGTACCAGATTTATGATTGATTTCTGCCTGTACACTACTAATTGTATGTTGTTCATAATACTTCTAAACTTCATGTTTTCTTGCCTATTTCATTTTCTTGGTTAAAAGACTTTAGTCACCGATCTGTAATGCCTGCATATAGAAACCACTAATATGTTTTGGTGTCTTTCTTATTTAATCACGTGAGCATAAATGTTATAGACAGGCATTTTTTTAATTATAGATTTTCTTTTAATGTGTTGTCTTGGCACACTTGCTCCATGCAGTATATAAAATTGCACACAGTGTGACTGAAGTAACTTTAAAAATTCTGTGCCACACCATTTGAGAGGTATAGATCCTCATTTGTCAAGACCGAAGAATTTACCAAATGTGATTCACAGCTTTGTTGTCTCATTACAGTACTTCAAAATAGTTCCTTCTATTTAACTGGAATTTATCTCAAAGTTTTCTAGAAGGAAAATGTTTTCATGAATATTCATTGATTAACATGAAAATTTGAAGTTAGAGCAGTGTATAGGCAATGTGGTTAAAATATTCAGGGGCAGAATAATCCATATTGCACTTGAGTAGGCAATTGTCTATTGATGAAAATTCATCTGAAAAATTAATTTGGCAAGGTTCAGATCTGGAAATTCCCATAGTTAGTGAATCAAAAGCTGCATCTAAAATGCACATCAAAAAGGCTTATCACCAATCATGAAAACACACGAGAAGCCTTGAAAACAGCAGGGTGAGGGAAACTGGCATAGACGGCCTCTGAAGGGAAACGTGAATGTCAGCTTTGATCAATGTTGACAAATTTGTTCATCCAGCCCTTTTCTGCTATGACTCAAAAGTATTGAAAGGTCCTTGGGGGATATATTTTGTGGAAGCAGGAGTAAAATGGTAATAGAAGGTGTAAACATTTATCACCTAACACCACTTAAAAAGTAACTATCTTATAGTTACATTATGAGCAGAAAATGTCAGCTTGCACACTGTTATCAATTTTTTTCTAGAGTTTTGAGATGTTACCCAAATCTGAGCTGTGAAGTGTTTATGAAAGAGAATGAAGTGGGGAGCTGACGTGACCTTAGGCCACCAAACACAGAGTATACCTGTGCTGATCACTTTAGGTGATGCCGTTTCCTAAAGAAGACAACAGTTCTATCAGTATAGTAGAGCTCTTTTATTTGCATTCATACAAACTGATACAATGAAACCTGTTTTCCACTGGGTGATTCTTCGTACAAGCTCATAATGAGAAATAGTCCTTGTCCTCTCCCAAAAACCTAAATAATTTTAAAAAGGAGTGGAATACATTTTAAAATTACCTTGTGTCTGTTGCAATCTATTGATAGAATGGGAGAAGACTCAGTGATCCTGTAGGTTTCTTTCTGTCACATGTCTTGACAAAAGCCTTGATATAATTGTGTCTGATCTGGAAACTGAATCCATATCTCCCAAGACTTACCCCAGGACATGTCTGCTTGAGCACTTGTAGTAGCTGGTAACCAAATTCTAAATTCTTCTTTGAGTTCCTGCATGACTGGATTTTGAGGGATGTTGAAATATACTAATTTTTCTGGCAATAGCTCCATGTTTTCATTTGGATTATTGACCACTATGCCACAAACAGTGATAGAAAGTTTTGTTTTCACATTACTGGGAAACCATTATCACAGATTTCTCAAGCAAGAAAAGAAGAAAAAAAGAAGGAATGAACTCCAGTCCCTTCTGTGTTAAAAATAATGAAATAAGTTAGTATTCTATAAGCAATATGTTGGTGATAAAGGCCAAGTTCACAATAATTGTGCACTTCAGCAACTCTTTATGCAATCATTGCAAAAAGTTGACATATTTTGTGTGACTCAAATCCCAACATGAATTTCAGAGCAAGGTAGATGTCTTTGCTGGCCGTGTTGTAGGCCAGCATGAGAGCCTTAACACTTTTTGCACTGTTTTTGGTTTATGAGACAGTAAATGATACAGTGTGTAAAAGGGCAGGCTCACAGTCTTCCTTTATCATTAAATTCAAAGATAGTGCTTGGTTTAAAATTGATCTGAGATTCTCATCCTTGGTACCTGCCTAAGTTTTGTTGAAGCCGTGGCCATGTCTGGCCATGTGCCTTGTCACCTCCAGTCTGCTGCCTCAACCACCCAGTCCTGCCAGGACTAGTCCTGACCTTGACCCTGTTCAGCTCACTGGGATGCAGGGGAACTATGCCCCTCTGGGGAGGGGATTATTGTACTCAGAATTCTAGAATTGCCCATACATGTATATATATCTGTGTATTTATTTGTTTTGAAGCATTATTAATATCTCTGTACTATGGCCAGTCAGCAGCAATAGAACCAATGTTCTTTCATGTAGGTCTGGTGCAGAAGATACCCTGCATATATTCTTTTAAAAAAAGTTATTTTAAGTAGTTCTCTGACTCATATGCTATCATGATAAATGTGAAAGCAAAAGAAATATGTTATTCTGCAGCGTTTTATATAAATTGATAGCTTTTTCTGACTTTTGCATCCTGTCATCCTTGCACTGCACTTTGGTTCAAAGGCCTGCATCTGTCCTGGTGTTATATACGAAATCAGTTATTGGAGAAAGCAGTAAAAATGAATGGGTCAAAATATGTACAAGCTCTGTAGAAAACCATGACTCTGGGGATGGCAACATGCAATGTCAATGAATTTGATAAGAAACAAGCATGTTATTTCATGGTGGCAACTTGGGTGATTCAACGAAATGAGCATTTTCTTACTGCACACAGTGCAGTTGCATTAAGCCAAGTAATCAATAGTCTGCTATTTAAAGTAACAGATGTACTAAATCACTTCTGCAGGAGCATTCAGAATGAACAGATTTTTTAAAGACACAAAACAGTCGTTGCTGCTCAAGTTTTCTCCTGATCACTTTTCCCTGCATTTCTCAGCTTTAATCTAATTTTCAGCCTCAAAAATAGCCAAGGACAGACATGTTTACCTTCCCCAGATCCTTCAGAGAGCCCAAAGAAGTGGGAGCGTCATCACTGTGTGTACATATGTGCACACACACACGCAGAGGTTCCATGATTTCTCATCTGACAGCCTGATTTTCACAAACTGCCACTTACTCAGCCACTCCTATTAACTGTAGGAAAGGTGGCCCACCATTCAGGCCAACTGAACAAGAATCACACCTGTGTGACTTTTTCTGAAAAAACGACTCGTTTTGAGAGTCTCTAGCCAAGCAGCAGATTCTGGGATATTTTTATCCAAACGGCCAAAACTGTCTGAAGTTTGCATGTCAGCCGTTACAGCCCAAAAGCACCTGTACAACATCAGCACAAAGACATGAACTTGGAGAGCTAATTAAAATTTGTTCTTCAGTTCTTGTGATCTTCACAGCTTCTGTGCAACTCACTTTCATGAGTAGTGTGTGAATGTCTGTGATAGTGCTTCTCTCACCATCGTTTCAAAGAGGCTGAGTAAAATCTTTGTATTTTAAACGCAGAAAACATTAACACAACCCAGGACATTGTAACACAATAAACTGGGTATTTTCCAGGAAAAGGGTCAGTGCACAGGCAGAGGTGAGATTTCCTTGCCCATGCTTCAAGCTGGCAGGCAGTGAGTCTGCCTGTGTGGGGAAACAGACGGCTGCTGTGCTTTACCAAAGTAGCTGAATTAACACACACCCTCTCCTAGTTTCTAAATCAAAAATAAAATAGTTCCCCCATGTAATATATACAGTTTTTATTCAGTTCTGAGACTTCAGTCCCATTTTATGTCTAATTTATTATGCAATGCCCAAAACAGTACATCTGTACTATATCAGTTTAAATAACTCACTTCTTATTTTTATATATATATATATATATATTTATATATATTTTAGCCCTTCTGGCAAGAAATTTGAAAACCTGCTTTATCTGCACTATCCTGCCTAGGAGCCAGGAATGAGATGTATAGGAAAGAAATATTAAAATAAGATTGAGTTAAAAGGAAAAATCGGTCCATGACCAGTAGAGTAAATAAATTCTACAGTATTGTGGAATGGCAAATGTGTACCAAAAATAACGGGGAAATTAATTTCAAAAACCCCAAACAAGCCTAAACACAAAAACTAATGAAACCAATCACTTTGATCACCCAAGCAAAGGCTACAACATAGCATGAAGAAAAACTAGTTTATCACAGGCCTGATCGCTGCTGTCATTATAAGTAAAAGGGATTTTGTCACCACCTTCAATCACAGCTACAGTTTTATGTTACTGCAATGTCAGTCCCCTTTTTTTGCCAGACTCAGCTAAAGAATTAGTCACATTCTTACGTTGCTGTTCAAGACAGTGACAATACTCTAGGGTTTTCTTATGACCTTTTTTGGTCACCTCACAACCTTACATTGTAGCTTTGAAATCTTGCATCAAAGAATACAAAATTTCACACAAAGCCTCAATTAAAAGCAGACCACATATGGCCAGAATTACTGTATCTACAATGAGAGATAAAAGAGACGGATATCAAACACCAGTTCTCCCACAGTCTTGTACTCCAGAGGGATTTTACATGTGGAATCCAGGGTTTTATTTTTATGTACCATGGGCTTGCATTTGATTGCAATAGTTTAAAAGTTGAAGATATTCATAAAAGAGGGAATATGGCATTTGGTTTAATTTGTTTAAATTTCATGCTGAACACTGAAGGGATAAGGTCTGTGTACATGTAAAAATAATGTAGGCTTCTCCATTCTCCAGTCCAAAGCAAAAGGGGAAGATAAACCAAACCAAAACAAGGAAAAACAAAAAGCCATATAATGTCAGTGTCAATTCCACATGAATAACGAGCTATGAGAAAGTTACTTAGGAGATAAAAAACTTCTTGACTCTAGTAGTTTTGAACATATAACTTTACTCATGTGTTCTGCTTATATTGTAAAATATGTTTTTTGCTTACTCATGTATTATTTCCCACAGACAAGAAACTGATGGAAAGTAATAATGTTCAAAAAGGTAAAAATAAAGAAAATTTCCATCCTAGGATTAAGATTTTATATCCTTGAAAATTTTCTGCTCTTGGTTAATTTCTACATAGAATAACGTATCAAATAAAATACTTCTACTTTCTTTTTTTTTTTTTAACTTTTTTTTTTTACTTTTTTAAAAACATTTTAATATAAATAAAGAGGAATTCTAATACTTTACTTTCTATAAATTGGTAAAATCAAGATAACAATTGTTTCCTTTAACAATTTTATAAAAGAAAGACATTTGCTATACATTATGTGATGTAATGCCAAAGAGATGTTTGTATGCAGTATCTTCTTTTCATGTGAATACTTTCACTTCATGGTATTTGCAGTGTTGAATTGTCACAATCACACTTTTATTTACAGAAAAGACCATGCAATAGCATGTTACATGAAATTAAACTTTTTTTCAGAGATCTATCACCCCTATTGTGTTGGCAATCTACATTTGTTTAGACTCAAACTAGATTTTGATGATCACAGCCCATAATCTATCAGGATTTTCTCACATAAAAAGCCACTGAGTGAGGTAAAGAAACAAAGAAGCAAGGGCTATGCTTATATCCTAGTGCTGAGGCAGTCAATTCATAGAGCATCTTTAATAGTGTGGATCAGGACCATAAATTACACTTATGCTTGTCATAAAATGCTCACTTTCTGATCTGTTCCCTGTTCTGAAAAGTCTGGCATTCTAGCTCATAAGCATTTTGTTTACTTCCTTTTTTTCTATAATTGTTTTAAGGTTTTTATTCTGTGGTTTGGCAAGCAAGAACTAAATGGCTAGTATATGTAAAGAAAATTGGAGAAGAGGTTGACTCCAAAAGAACGTGAGATCAATGAGAAGATGAGTAAAAAACATAACAGCAGTAGCTGAGGGAAAGAAAGTGTGAGAGGAGCATGGGGAGAGCATGGAGCATGGCAAAACAGGCCAGAACAGGCAATCAATATCAGTGTATTCTTAGGATGCTCTCAAGTGTCCAGATGCAGACTAGCTACATCTGGTTTACTCTTATAATGGGGCATGTCAAAAAATATAGAGAAGTTCAGAAGATATGACGCTATGTATGTGACTTTTTAGTGGAAATGGATTTTCAGTGTTCTGCTTCAGAAGCCCAGTAATAGCAGCTGCTGAAATACAACCACTTTTCAAAAGACCTAAGGTTTTGACCTTTAGACACCAAGTTAGCCCAGTCAGAATTAATGTTATATCTTCATCTTTGTTTAACTCTACTGTGCCCAGTTTCTGCAGAAACTATGAACAGTGGCTGGTAATAGTATGTATCTCCCATTCTGCAACATTTGGAAGCATCCTTTGTGTGTGATTTAAGGACAGAATCAAAGGTTTAAGCAAGTTTCTTTGCCACCTGCTGATTTAACATAGATGGAGCTTTAACAAAATCTTGGGCTGGAAATTAAAAATACAAGTAATATTTTAAAGGGGAAAGAAAAATCAAATTCAAGATGCTAAAACTTCCTCTAGATGTGCAGGAATACCTCTCATTGTTTTAGGAGTCAGTCTCGACATGTTAAGTAAACAAAGAATTTATTTCTACTCGCTGCCTTGCCTACTTTTTATCAGGACTTTAATGAGCAAAAGATTTAGTGTATCTCTTTCTTTTGCTCTTACTAGTTTCAAGTCAAGCAATTCTCAAAAGTTATTTCTTTCTAAATGAAGTGTCTAACATATTGACTACACGAAACAATAAGATTTTTAAAACAAATGGTTCTATACCCAAGTAGTTATTAGAGGATAAGTGTTTGTACTTATCTAAAAGAAAATGTCAGCTTGTCATTTACTAGGTGGAAGATGTTATAATAGTTCATTCATCTGTAGAGGAACATAATATAGGCAAATGTCAAGATAATCTATATTCCTCTCTAGGAAAAACATTTAGTACTTCAGTCAGAGACTTAGACTTCTTACAGAAGATAAGCGATGTACTTCAGCATCTTATTCCAAAGAAAATGTGCTTCAAAGAAAACCTTGATCTTAGTAAAGGAGAAAAAGACAAAATCTATTTTATTCCTCCCACTATTAAATGTACACAGACAAATGAGAATTTTACCAAAATGAAGATACAGATGCAGATTCAAAACCAAATATTTTCTGACAATCTGTCCATTAAAAACATGTGAGATACTATATCGCTTCAATAGCCGGAAACTCAGTCATGTCTGGGGGGGGGGGGGGGGGGAAAGGAACTATTTCTTTGTATTCCTCAACAGTTTTATTTTGCTCATTCTATCATTGTTAGTTTGTTAATGACTTTTCTGCTGGAATAAAGCCTTCTATTCCTTTTCAGCATTCCATACATCATTTTTTCAGTTTTGCTTCCTAATGGCCATAGCAGCTACTAGACCATGTTGTTCTCTATTGAGTTAATTAAAGAAGTCAGCACAGTACAATATGAATTTTTCTTGTTTCAGAAGACATAAAAGATGAAATATAAATGAATAGGCAAGGAGCTGACCACATGGGATAATTTCTCACTGTGCAAAGTTTGCTTCTTGTTCCTTTTTGCCTTTTCCTCCTGATACAGCTACTTGTTATAATACCGCATTAGGACTATGAAATTTTAGCAATAACTGTTAGAGCAGTAAAGTCAGAAATCATAGAAATCGGAAGAATATTATTTCAAACTATTGTTCTTATATGTTTATACCCTGTAATACTCTGGACTGACAAATAATTTAATATGCTGGAAAATAATTTTTGCTTGTCATCACTTTTTAAACAATCAAGAAGAATCGGGCCCAATATGTTAAAAAAATCCCCCCTCCCCCAATTCTCTTTCCAACTACAGCAAACATAATTTGTTTAGAACAGTAAGGATGATAAGACCTGATTTTAATTGAAGTTAAATTTCTGTAACTTCTTATTTTAACTAAAGAAAAAGCTATACTGTTAGCAAGACCATCATTTCAGCATATATTGACCTAAATTATATAGTTTATTTGACACAGCATGCTAAAAGATAAATTGAATGTATGTCACATAGTGTTCTTTGCTCACAAAACAAAGGGTAGGGAGAGATAATAGTTTCTCATCACTGAAGAAGCTGTGGATAAGCAAGCCCCCTGCTGATATTAGAGATCCCAGCCCTCCAGATTCAAACCCAGGAAGAAGTTTTGCTGTTGGCATGAGCGCAAATTGTATTGATCTCAAATGAAGGAATAATGTAATAGGCCAGAAAAGGATATACAAATATATTGTGACAATATAGTGGACCAAAGACTCTGTTCATACTTACAGTTTTTTAAGCTTAATAATATTACTGATTTTCTACATTTCATAACTGGCAAAGAAATCATCTCTTATCCTAAAAACTCACCAAATAATTCTCAGATATAGGTCTTTTTTCTATTACTTTCCATCCCACAAATTAATTAAATTTACAAACTAACCCAATGGCATTTTACTTTGGTTGCCCTCTGAAAGGACTAGAAAGATCTGCATAACTACTTACAGAATCCAGCTCCTGTCTATACTGAATGTAAGAATTTGCATAAAGTCTTCAGAGATCTGAACTTTATGAGATTGAAAACTGTGGTAAAAACTTTAAAGCTTAAGCCCATATTTGGTGAGAACAATTTCAAATAAACTTCCCCTGGAGCATTTTCTTAATAAAAACCACAATTGCCTTAAAGCTCACTCTGGAATACAAGATATAATAAAAACAAGCAAACACAAAATAATGAATAGATGTGCCCATGCCATCTCTGTGTTAACTCAGCATTTCACTTCTTATAGAACTTTTTATTCCAGTCTTTCTCTCCTCTGATCACCAACTCTCTTATTTAAAGATTAAAAATTAGTCAAAGTTCTCCAGGTCAGGAACCCTGACTTTTTTTCTGTCTGTAAAGCACCTTGCAAAGCTATGGCTTCTGGAAAATAAGAAGAGTCTAACAGTGACTCTTGCATTCTTCTTTATTGAGTGATATTTTCCTCAATATATTAATGCTTCACATAAGCATAACAAAAACAATAAAAAGCCAATATTCTTAGAGTAAACAATTTAACAGTGTATTTATTTTTTAATACTCCAAATTTATTTATTCCTGTTTGAGTTTAACCAGTTCTTAAAAAGAATAATACTGAATTTTACTGTTGTACAGGAAAAAATGTTTCTTTGTATATATTTATTTTGAAGAATGAAAATTTTTTGTGGGCCAATATTTTTAATTGTCAAAAAAGCAAAATACAGGTGTTTCTTATCTGACTGTTTTGAAAGCTGGCTGACAGCATTTTATTACTGTTATAAGCCCCTGAAAATGAACATGCTGACAAAACATAAACCAGAGCAGTTTAATATATTTATTTTATCCATTTATTTATTAGTGCCATGTCTATATTTTTCTATTTAATTTTCTATATTTTCTGTTTACTTGGAGATATGAATTGCTAATTTTGGTGGATAAAAACTAGTGGAACTTAGTAGGTGATTAAATAGTGCAAATATCCAGAATTTTTACTAGGATGCCAAATACAATAAATAGAAATCTAGCTTTCTTTGATCTGTGTTTGCAGAGGAGACAGTGAGAAAAAAAAAATTCTGTCACCAAGTATTTCAGTTTTCCTATTGTGGTGGTGCAATTCTCACCCCTCCCTGCCCCTCCTTGTTGGGCTGCTGGTGCTAGGTGTGATTCCACCCACATCCCCCGAGCTATACACCAATCTGTGGAGATAAGGACTGATAATATTAAGGCTTCTCCTTAACGAGCCTGGCTCCTGCCCCTCCCGATTGCTCAGAAAGGGATAAATCAGCCCATCATCTCCTAAGGGCCTGGCACACCTGTACCTGGGATGTGGTCAAATGGGAACAATAACAGAGTTGCACATTCATCAAGTTCTTGTGCAACTGCTGGAAGGCACCAGAAGGTATCTGACAAAAGTCAATTATCTTGGACCCTATAAATGGCGACCACAAGGGAGACCCTTTGAGCTCTCCTGGAGGTACCAAAACCCTTAAGGTGTCATCTGCTGCCAGAGCTGATGGAAGGCCAGGGCGAAGTCCACCAGGTCATCTCAATTATTGCCTGTTCAGGAGTGCCAAGGCATTGTGAGTATTTACTCTAAACTTGAGAGGGAAATTTTCCTTTGAGCTGGCTTCTCTTTCACCCATTCTTTCTCTGTTTATTGGTGTGTGGGTACGTACTTCATTCTACTGGATCCAGATACTTTTGTTTCTGTGTGTGTGTTTGTACATTTTGTGTATGTGCATGTATGTAAGTATAAATTAAGGTACCATTAAGTGAGTTAGCGTGAATCTTGTCATTTTAGAATCTGTAAATAAGTCGCTTTTCTTTCTTTCAACATTTCTGAATTATTTTGTGATGATAAATTGCTGTTAGTTATTAATAAATCTAGATTTCCTGTTAAATCATTACTGTGTTAATACTTTCATCCAAGACACCTATATGCATCTCTAAGAAATCAAATCATACATTAAAAGTCTGAGACTTCACCTAGTAGCATAACATGCTCCTGTAACCTCTTATTAATAAGACAAAACTTAAACTATAATTTGTGTATACTCTTGTACCTCTTTATTCATAGTCATCCTGTTGTCCTTTCTTGTAGAGAAACTTGTGCAATGTTTCTTGCTTTTCAGGTGTTTCTCAGTATATTTCCTTTCCTAAATAAAAAAGCCCTCCAACTTAATAAACAAAGAATATTGGAGAAGACTGTAGCATGCTCTCAAGGAGTGGACATTCCTTTGTATTAATATATTATATGTAGCATTGTTTCATGAGTAAATATTGTATTCTATATGTACAGTATGCAAACTTTGTGCTTTGTTGTAAATTTCCAAATGTCTAAATAAGGGCTTGAAACAATAAAGGCATTCGATTTTACTATCATTATACAGCAAATATTGTATAAGATTTAACATTGACTTAACATAAACTATATTTTCTAGAAAATATTAAATTATTATTGTTAGATAATATATACATGAGAAGTTGGTCTCATAGCCTTTTTTTTTCTTTAAAATGAACTATGGACTTCTGGAGTAGGATTGTAGTCATAAATTAGAACAATGACATCCTAGTCCCTGTCTGGGATTCCTGGGGTTTTTATAACAGAGATGGCTGGTGGAAGTTGTAATGAAAAATCTTAAGCATTAATATTGTCATTTTTCTTCCTGATATATACATGCATTTTTTCAACCTTAGTACACTACTATAAACAGTCTTATTGTAACACAATTTTCTTAACTTCAGCATAACACAACACATTTTTACCTGTGAATTTAAATGAATATTGCATTGCTGATGGGGAAAAAAAGCTGTGAACCACACCACAAAAGTTATATTGCGAGTCACACCCTATACTATAGGTAATTTTTGCTGCAACTTGGGGAGAAAAGGAGAGTTTACGGCATTTGGAAGAAGGGTCTAGCCACTCATAATAATTATAAAGATGCTGTGAGGCTATGCAGGGTGGAAATCAGGAGGTCTAAAGCCCAGCTAGAAATTAATCTGCCTTCAGCAGTCAAAAATAACAAGAAATGTTTCTATAAGTACTTCAATAGCAAAAGAAAGACCAGGGAGAGCCTCCATCCCCTGCTAGACGCAGGAGGAAACATGGTAATGACTGATGAGGAAAAGGCTGAGGTGCTTAATGCCTTCTTTGCCTCAGTCTTTAATAGCAAGACTAGTTGTACTGAGGGAATCCAGCCTCCTCAGCCAGAAGAAAGAGACTGGGAGAACAACCCCCCCGCATTCCAGGAGGAGAGAGTCAGTGACCTACTGCATCACATAGACACACACAAGTCTATGGGACCAGATGGGATACACCCGAGGGTGCTGAAGGAGCTGGCTGGGGTGCTCGCCAAGCTGCTTTCCATCATTTACCAGCAGTCCTGGATGACCGGGGAGGTCCGGACAGATTGGAAACTGGCCAACATAATGCCCATATATAAGAAGGGTCGGAAGGATGATCCGGGAAATTATAGGCCTGTCAGCTTGACATCGGTGCCTGGGAAGCTGATGGAGCAGCTCATCCTGAGTACCATCATACAACACGTGTGGGACAACCAGATGATCAGGCCCAGTCAGCATGGGTTTATGAAAGGCAGGTCCTGCTTGACAAACCTGATCTCCTTCTACAACAGGGCAACCTGCTTATTGGATGAGGGAAAGGCTGTGGATGTTGTGTACCTTCACTTTAGTAAGGCCTTTGACACTGTTTCCCACAGCATTCTCCTGGCAAAACTGGCTGCTTGTGGCTTGGATGGGCACACGCTTCGCTGGGTAAAAAACTGGCTGGATGGCCGGGCTCAAAGAGTTGTGGTGAACGGAGTCAAATTCAGTTGGTGGCTAGTCACAAGTAGTGTCCCCCAGGGCTCAGTTTTGGGGCCACTCCTGTTTAACATCTTTATTGATGATCTAGATGAGGGGATTGAGTGCACCCTCAGTAAGTTTGCAGACGACACCAAGTTGGGTGGGAGTGTTGATCTGCTCGAGGGTAGGGAGGCCCTGCAGAGAGACCTGGACAGGCTGGAGCGATGGGCTAAAGGCAACTGCAGGAGTTTCAATAAGGCCAAATGCCAGGTTCTGCACTTTGGCCACAACAACCCCCAGCAGCGCTACAGGCTTGGGGAGGAGTGTCTGGAGAGCTGCCAGTCAGAGAGGGACCTGGGGGTGTTGATTGACAGCCGGCTGAACATGAGCCAGCAGTGTGCCCAGGTGGCCAAGAAGGCCAATGGTATCCTGGCCTGTATCAGAAATAGCGTGGCCAGCAGGGACAGAGAAGTGATCTTACCCCTGTACTCGGCACTGGTGAGGCTGCACCTCGATTACTGTGTTCAATTTTGGGCCCCTCACTACAAAAAGGACATTGAATTACTCAAGCGTGTCCAGAGAAGGGCAACGAAGCTGGTGAAGGGTCTGGAGCACATGTCGTACGAGGAGCGGCTGAGGGAACTGGGGTTGTTTAGTCTGGAGAAGAGGAGGCTGAGGGGAGACCTCATCGCCCTCTACAACTACCTGAAAGGAGATTGCAGAGAGCTGGGGATGAGTCTCTTTAACCAAGTAACAAGCGATAGAACAAGAGGTAATGGCCTCAATTTGTGCCAGGGAAGGTTTAGACTAGATATTAGGAAGTATTTCTTTACAAAACAGGTTGTTAGACATTGGAATGGGCTGCCCTGGGCAGTGGTGGAGTCCCCATCTCTGGAGGTGTTTAAGAGTCGGGTTGACATAGCGCTGAGGAATACGGTGTGGTTGAGTACATTCAGTGTTAGGTTAATGGTTGGACTAGATGATCTTCAAAGTCTTTTCCAACCTTTATGATTCTGTGATTCTGTAATTTAGTTTCCAATAAAATCACTCACAACTCCAAGATGTTCAGGATATGTAGTATCATGCTTTCAATATATAGCATCTTGTTGCACTAGGGGAATGGAAGAAAAGGGAAGTTTTCTGGCCTTAGAAGATGTTTCTGTATCATAAGAATTTATCTGCACTGTGGGAGTTTTTTTGCCTTGAGTGACAGGGTCAAGTGACTAACATCAATAAGCAGCAAAATAGAAGATATATGTTGCACTAAAGAATCGTAAGTCATTTTACTGGTCTATGTCAATGTCCTTATCCTGTCCTGTTTCTGCATGAAAACTCCAACCTGTTTGTGAGGTCTCCAGAATATCTACCTAACAGATAGTGCTTAATATGAATAAAGGAAATTTCTTATTGCTTCTCCATGCCTCACATATTACCTACATTTTCCAACCACTTTTTCAAACAATTCAATATATTCTATCAAGAAGTCCCATAAACCAAGCATACTCTTCAACTGAGGCATCAGTTTCAGTAAAAAATGTCTAATGCTCAGAGGTTATTCTTTATAAGATCACAAAGATATGGCCCTCTGTAACCATCCACATATTTCTCCAAAATATTGTCCCATAGTCTAACACTTTTTTCTTTGACCATGCCAAATGCAGTCTTTCCTATTTGTATCCTGCTGCAAATAAGATTTTCCAACCCTAGCTCTTTGATCAAGTGACTCCTGTTCACTCACTGCAATTGGATCTGCTTTCCTTTTACCTCATACTTAAACTGTGTCTTTACTTTTAAAGTCCATCAGAAAAAATAAAGTAATTCTAATTAATATCAGCCCTTTCTTGCATGTTACGTCTTTTTTGTCCATCTTCACCCTTTATCTGCATTTAAAAAAGCCTTGAATATAATCATAAACCTAAATTTTGTTCTAAGCTTTTACTGAAACATGGCTTACTATCTGCACTGGGACTGATGATGTTTTCAAAATCTCGTAAAGACTTTAGACCTTGACTTAGGACAAAACAAATGAGATAAAACAAAAAAACCCCAAACATACCACACAGACCTAAGACTACTAGGAGAATGTGTCCATTTACTTCTTCAGTGGGAAACCTGTGACACAGTGGTAAACAGTTTTAAGTTACTAGAAAGGACACATAGCCAAACTACTCTGGTAAGATGTAGATGGTCCACACATTTCGAAGTGAAACTGTTTTGATCTCTTTAGTTTTCTTTTCCATAATTTAGAATCAACAACGATTTGGTCAAGAGAGCTTACAAACCAACTATTTATTCAACAAGATAACTGCATATGGATACACCCTAGAAATACACAGAGCAGCAGGGGTTTTTTTTAGAAATGCCATTTGTCTTCATTGTTTAGATGTTGAAGGTTGGATGAAAACATTCATGTGGTGCAGCCCAGATAGATTTGCAAGAAATCATTCTTTACTACATTAAGACTAGTCTCTGTGGATCATTTTGGTTTTAGAGAAAAATGTTAATCATTATTCAGCAGTCTTCATTTAACACAAAATGGCTTCTAACAGTACTGACTGTGTATCAGTTTAATTTTAGAAAAGTCTTTGCTTCTTTTCAAAACAGCATCACTATAGCTGGAAAAGAATGCACATGAAATACTGATGGCTTTTGTGCTAAAGTAAAGTTGACAGTGCATAAAGTGATAAAAAAAGATTAACATTTTGACATATTTGGACATCTTTATCTGCTAGTTTCAAGCTACCCAATGAAGCCTTGGAAATAGCATGATTTGTCTGTGAGATTCATCTTTGGTGGGGATCTGAGCTACAGTTGTGTGAAGAGAACTCTTCCTCTGAAATAATCAGGAAATTTCCCATCTGCAGAGAAATTTAGAGTATTCTTCCTCTCTTGGGTACAAAATTATTATTTTGTTATTGTTACACTTACAGTTCTTGACTTAATGTGACTGTATTCTGCAACTGTAGGCAAGTTTTAAACATTCCTTTATGGCCAACTATACTTTTCTCATGATTCTGTAGTGATTTTACTGAATCTGGAAAAAAATTTCATTGCTTGTTCTTGGAGAGCTGATGTTAAAATTTCAGTAAAAGTTCTAAGTATTTTTGCTGCCTGAAAAAAAAATAGATCAGAGTATAAGTTCAATGGCATTCAAAAACCACAACCATTGTAAATTATCTAATCTTCAAAGCCACTTCTGGATTCTGGATTCTGGTCATCTGCACTTCTTTTACATTACTGTTTGGAATTTGTTGCTTATGTTTAACTTCCTTTGTAAAGCTTTATAGCTGATTAAATAAAACACAATATATATATGGTACATATTTGTAGCTAGTGATCAGAAACCTCACTGCAAAGACTTCTTTCCTATGCACAGGGTGTGATATACTTCTGCTTCTTGTTCTGAAAACTAGAACTGAAAAAGCAGATAAAGCTTTACTAATTTCCAGTGTGAAAAGCTTCAGCAAGTGCACAAAAATAATATTGACTCTGTCACCCTCAACATAATATGGTGTCATGATCTCTATTAAATCCTTAGACTTCATTATGTTGTCAGTATTCTGAGGGTTGGCTTGACATCAGTAGGAGGAAGAATGACCATTGTTCAATTAATGTTTAGTTGTTACTTGCTTAAGGTTCTATTACACAGGCTTTTGTGAGGAGGAATACTAACTTACAAGTGAGCTTTTTATATAGAAGATATAAAAAATTATCCCCTAAATTTTCCATTCTGTGAGTGGATTGTCTCATCTTCTAACACCTGTCAACAGCAGTGTGATCCTGCAACAAAGGCAGCCAGTCACATCCTGGGCTGTTTTAATAAGCCTTGTGGACAGTCAGTCCAGAGAAATGATATTTCTCCTCTATTTGGCACTTGTGAGACCAAATCTGGAGTGTTGTATCCAGTTTAGGGCTCCTCAGTACAAGAAAGATATTGACCTATTGGAGAGAGTCCAGCAGAGGCCCACCAGGATGCCTGGGGGCTGGAGCATGGGATGTATACAGAGTGGCCTAGAGGACTTCTGTGTTCAACAGTGGGCGAGAAGGTGAAGGGGGAATCTTACTGCTGTCTGTACCTGATCAGATGGAGTCAGACTCTTTTTGAAAGTGCCCAGGGAATGGACATGAGACAACGGCCACAAGCTTGAACATGGGATATCCAGATTAGATACAAGGATTTTTCTAATGTACAATGATGGCAGACAAACACTGGAACAGCTGCTGAGAGAAGCAGTGGGATTTCTGTCCTTGAAGGTGTTCGAGATATCTGGACATGTTTCTAAGCCTTCTGATCAGATTAGCCCTGCTTTGAATTTGCAGGAGCGGGTTGGACTAGATGACCTCTAGAGGTCCTTTGCAACATGAGTTAATCTGTGATTCTGTCATCCTGTGAACTACATATCTGACAACTCATTTTTGCTGTGAAAGAGCAGCACTGTGTCTACATCTCTATAGAAACTAAATGCTTATATCTTCCACCATTTGCTGTCACAGTGCTGTTAGCATATCTAGATTTTTTTTTACTGTTTTGGGGTGGGATTCTGAGTTAAATGAATTAAGAGATTACAAGCATCGTTCTACACCACTGTCTTGATAAATTTATAATTAAATGAGATTATAAAATTCTTCCTTAGACTTTTCAAGACAACAATAATACTCTTCTTCAAAGACTCTTAAAGGCAGTTTCCAAGTTTTTTTCATACTTTGTTTACTTCACTTTGAAAGCTCTGCAACTGTGTTATTTTCTATTCAGATTTCACTTTGTGAGATTTCATCATAAAAACAGAGAGCTCTTCCCCATTATTCATCATCAAGCAAGATAAATGCCAAATATGCTGCCTCAATACTAATGTGTTCAGCAAGACTTGGAGAGTTCTTTCACAAAGCAGGCAAAAAGACATTAAATTAGAAATGCCATTATCCCCTATGTCTGTATATCAAACAAGTAAAGCACTGGCAACCATTGATAACTAGCAACTGAAATGAACTTTTGCCAATAGTTTTTGCTGGAAGCAAATAAAGACCAAGAAGAACTATATCCCAGGTGTATAAAATGTCTGCGTGGGCTGAAACATGTACCCTAATTTTGTTTGACTGTGGAGGTCAGGAACCTGGCCAGGCATCTAAGTATTATGGTTAATGTTCAGATTTTAGTGTTGTTTTAAACTACCTCTTTGTTTTGAGCTGTGCTCATATACGCTATATCTTCCAAACAACAGCCTATGTAAGTAACTTGCTTTCAAACAGGGTGTTGCATGCTAGACTATCTGCCACAAGACAAAACTTCTCATTCATACTAGAGAACTCCACAGAAAAGGAACTGCATGGTATTTAGCTTTCCTTGTGTTAACTGCTATGGTTTTTAAACATCTAACATGGCTGGGTTTTTTTCCCATCAGTACAGATATAGAAACTTTCCAGAACTTTTGACAGTGTTTGAAATTGTCTTCACTCATCCTTTTATACAAACAACTTATTCTTTTTTTTTTTTTTTTTTTTTTAAACCGGTTTGTTCACTTAGTTCATTTGGTTGTTGTTTAGTTTAGTGTTTTGTTTTGTTTTTTTATCATAATGTCTTCTGTGAAACCATTTTATGCTTATACCAAAAAGGAAATCCATAATGTTTTTGTTTTTTTTTTTTACTTTGAAACTCTTTGGCTCCATTTAGTTGAATTTTGGGGCAAAAGCTTAAAAAATTTTGCAACTTGAAAAGATGATGTTAACTTACTAGGTAATTTTTTTGAAATTCTTTAAATCCTAGTAAACACTTTTCTTCTGAGCATTTCATCTAGTTAAACTGTAAATCACAAACTGTGAATATCTCCCATTAGGTTTGCCGTTGCTCAAAGGCTACCCATTAGCAACAGAGCCAGCATAAAAGGTTATATTTCTTGCTACATAAAAGAAATAAACTATCGAGTTATTTTTTAACTAGCAGTGGTATTCAGAGAGGCAATCCTGAAAGGCATATGCTTAGAGAATGTGAAATTCAGGTCTCTAGGACTATGTTTTGCAGTTTCTTTCACTGTTATCATTAATTTTGCTTGCCTTTGATATTGTGGAATCACTGAAGCTGACATCAAAGCCATCTTTCTTGTCCCCTCAGGAGACTATACCAAAAACAGGGTATCATACTAGAAGGCAATAAGCATAGGATCAGTGATATATTCCCTGAGACAGTGGAAATATTCTAAATAAATATATGTCTAAAGGGAAATATATGCAATTAAATGAGTGAATTATGCATTTGAACATACACTTTTTTTCACTAAAATAAATATGTTGTTGATAAATTTCAGGTACAATTAAAATTTTATATCTATGGTATTTTAGACCACCTATTCACATACATTCCTGGTGAAAGTACTTGCCCTTTGTACTGATCACTGCAGTTCTATAAGTAGTTCTTCAGTTTTTGCTGTTGTTTTTCCTTTTAACTTATCATAGAAAGTTAGAGTGGAAGTTCCATTTAACAGGAGGTTTGACATTTGAGGTTTACTTTTAATTTGTTTTGGAATGAACCTTAAAAATCTCAGAATATTCCAGAAAATGAAATTGAAATGAAAAATATCTTGAACAGATAATGTTTCATTTTAACTTGATATTTATCATATTATAATATATACCACCTAAAAGTCAAAACACAGGGTCATTCTAAGACCTAATATCAACTCATTTAATTCCAAAAATAATTAAAAAAAATTTTTTCTGTGAAACATCACTACAGTTTTCAGTGAGACTGCATTTACCATTTTTCTCCCTAATACGTGCACAGATGTATATATAAGATGTAAGACGTAAGTATGGCTTAGACCATGCATGCATTGATCATATTTCTTAGGTATAAATTATTTCAGTCACAGAAGAAATTTTATGTAGCACTTAATATATTTCTGGGTCATGAAACACCAGTTGAGTGATATCTAAAATTAGATGCTTAAGACTACTTTCTTATACAGAACTAACCTCAAAGTAAAGCAAAACGCATTTGCAGGAGCCATGTATTATGTTGTGACTTAACAGTTACACTGGTTTTTTTACTGCATGTTACTCCAGAACACAAGTTAGCCTTGTGAGAACACACTTAGATATAAAGCCAAGTTTACTCATCATTTTGGTTCATTATTGGTGTGTGTATGCAAGGTTTTAGGTTGGTTGAATGTTGAAATATGCACTGATCCTATTGGACTGCATATATAAGAGGAAAATGGCTGCTCTGTTCTTATAATCTTATACATATAGTGCCAAACACAGTCAAAGATGGGACATTGAGGTAGTTTAATTCATCATTTCTACTTTTAGCTTTGTTCTAGTTGTTAAGCATGCAAAAGCTATTCAAATGGCACTGCAGGACTATTGAGTTATAGGCTGTGAAAATTTATTTGGCAGTCAATAATGTAATGGCAGAATAGTATTAAGGTATTATAAGGCATAGTTTTCCTTCTGTGAGATGGCAGGGAATCACTGCAAACATGGAGAAGACCAGCAGAAAGATAATAAATTAAGGCATTTGTGCATACTACTGCTGCTAAACAAGGGCCAGGGATAGAATTAAACATCAAGAAAAGTATTTGTGTTCACAAATCATTATTTTTAAGCCATGTGGAAAAGGGCCATTGTCAGTTCTGTTCTATTTTATCAGTGATTTATGTGGTAAAAAAAAAAAAAAAGTTATATAATAAAATAGGAGCTCTTTTTTTTGGATAATACAATAAGAAATCCTTTTTTTTTTTTTTTTTTTTTTTTTTTATATGAAGGCTAATTTCTGCCAGTGATTATCACTAACAATGCTAGTACAAAGTTGCTTCTCTCTCCTCCTTCAGAGGAATACTAGTTCATATAACTAGGTGTGTCCTAAGTGAATGATCTGAATGACCCCTGTGAATTACATGAAAATTTGATTACTCTTCCTTCTACATATTTAGTCTTTGTTTAATTAGGTAATTCCTGGGTATTTTTTAAAATGATTTTGTAGATATTGGAGAAAAAAAAATCTTTCAACATTTTTTCTGTGTTGATGGATTTTGGAACACACTTTTGAATGGCAAAATTTTTATTTATGGTACTTGATGGTTCTTCAATGTCCTTGACATACTTATGTAGTGTTAGAATAGCAGAAACCTGTTTCTGCAGTCCAAGACAAAAGTTAGTCTTCTAACTTCAGTCCATTCCTATAAAAGCTCTCTAAATGATATGGAAGCTTTTACTGTTTGATAGCATGTTTAAGGTTCATCAATGCCATAGTATACCTTTAGGAATGCAATAATATTGCCCTTAGCTTGTTTTTGAACCAGCCTAAGTTTTCTCTTTCTCATATCTCTTTTCAAGGATTAGGACTATGCTAAATTATTTAGATGCAGTATTCATCAGAGAGTTAGCTGAGATTTTACATAGATATTTAGACAACTACCTGACAAAGAAAATTTGTTGACAGCATTCAGTTTTAATTTAGTGTCATCTGAGTGTTACCTTTTAAAGTCAAATGTTAGGATAATGAATGAGAAAAAAAGAAAAAAAAATCTTGTACTAAATGAATGAAATACTAAAAAAATGGAAGAGAAAAACTAGACATGTATTGGCATCCATTTCAATGCTTCACTGATGTTTAACTTGATTATCCATTTAATTCATTCTTGGGAATTACAAATTGTATTAAAATACCTCTTCTCTTATTTTCTACCAATAATTATGACTCACTGAGTATAGAAACACATATGCTAATAAAATTTGTTGCAACCATTAATTATAATATAGGAAAAGTTTGAAAAAAAATAGATCTATATGCCTTCATTTATGTGCACAATTCTTGTTTACAGAATATGCTTGAGTTTTTTGAAACACAGCTATATTACCAGTAGAAATGAAGGCACACACCTTCATGTGCTTTTAAATTCTGCATGTGAAAGTATTTCAAGTGTTGCAACTGGATTGTACTCACTTGAAAGTCACTTTCCCCTCCAGAAAAATGTCTCTAGATTTACTATAACATGTCAACAAAGTTAATCACCATATTGTAAATAAATTGATAGGGAGATGCTTAGATCAATTAAATACAGTGCATTATAAATAGATAGCAAGCTTATAGGAGTAGTTTATTTTTCACAGCAGCTTTGTTACACGTTCACAAATGTCTGCTTTCTTTTTTATTGACACCTTAGTTATGAACAGATGTCCTAGGAAGCTTAAGCTTTAGAATCACCAAAATTCTGTCCCCACTTTTCAGAGATCAAAGTTATAGACTAAAGAAAAATCATTCCTTCAGAAAAGGCTTTCAATGGAGAATACTGTATGACCATTTGGGGAGGCCTGGAGGCAGAGTGGGAAAGAACTATATTTCCAATAGGAAACTTGATGAGACAGACTGCTCTTTTCTGCCTCTCAGCAAAGTTGAATGTAAAGAGCAAGTTTTTTAGCCCTTCCTTCTATTTTCAGTCCATTACTCTCATAGAATTCTGAAATAATGCCAAAGCAATAGAAATAAGGACCAAGGTGTCTTAGTCCTCCAGTGAGTTCTCTGCTCTTTAACCCAAAAAAGAGTATCTCTTCTTGTTTTCATTTTGGCATCATTAATTTTAAATTCCTGCCTGCACACTGGCTCACTCCAGCCAAGGATACCCAATGTAGGCTCACTCCCCTAGGTAGTGTGTTTTTGGGCTTCCTTCCACCACAGTTCAAATGCAAGCTACAGCTCCCCTGTCCTTGATAAATACTTCTCTTGTTACATCGTTATGAAAAAGGTGGAGCCATGGATTCCCAAAGCATTTTTGAAATAAAATCATGATGGGATATTGCTTCTCCTCAGTGAAATATTATAAAAGAGTTAGTGTAGGTAAAGAAGGCAAATTCTCAGTCCCAGGAGGTGTGAGGAAGTAAAGGGGGAGTTGGTACATGGAAAAAGCAGGCAGCCACAGAGGTGTGTGTTATCCCACTGGGCTGTTCAGAGATCTTATGCACAATGACACTGAACTTGTGAGTACCAAATGGTCTCACAAAGGACCAATGCTCAGCCAACTAGATGGATATTTTGAGTATGAGGATGAGCAAAATTTTAGGCAACTAAGGAAATTTTGGGGGCAAAAAATATAAGTGATATACCAAAACAAAAAAAACCCACCTTGTACCACTCACTTGAATTTCTTTTTCAGAATCTTTTGCATACCACTTTTAATGCCTTGCAGTTTTATAACACTAATCTGCTATGAACAGAGAAGAGGGAAAACAAAATACAAACATGGACATCAGGGGGCACTGGTAAAACTGAAGCAAGATTCTCTTTAGGGTTCATCAAGCAGAAAGAAACTGAAGCTTCTTTTTTGTAGACTCTTCCATTTTTTCCTTTCTTTTCCTTTCTCTGGTTTCTCTAATACAAATGAGCAAATGTAAGAAATGCTGTAGGTCCTTCTGAAGAGGAAGAAACAATAAAATTAATTCTAGAGGAGGAAGAAATAAAAACAATATAATGGACTGTATTCAATGCATTCCACAAGTAAATATCATGACAAATACGAACATTCTATTACTTTTGATTTATATTATCACTTAAGAAATTTCGCTTTATATCATGTTGCAGTAGTTAGAAAGAATTACACTTTACTATAAAAGAACCTGCCATCTGGACCAAATACTGACCTATAATTTTAATTGTGAAGAAACTGCCGGTCAAAAACGCAAAAGAAAAAAAAAAAAAAAGTCAGATCTCAAAGAATGTTCTAGATTCTACAAAAAGTGGATA
This sequence comes from Strix uralensis, assembly GCF_047716275.1. Taxonomy (NCBI): domain Eukaryota; kingdom Metazoa; phylum Chordata; class Aves; order Strigiformes; family Strigidae; genus Strix; species Strix uralensis. Next base: position 87,364,113 of record NC_133972.1, on the reverse strand, counting down.
GACATAAAATAAATTAATACTTGAACAGTTTTCTTTTAGTTCACCTTGCTTCTGGACTATCATTGAAGCGGGTTAAAAATCAACTGAGCATATAAGCTTTGTCAATGCACTTCTTATCTACCTTGATGTTAAGAGTTTTTCTACAAGACCTTTAAAGACTTTAGTGTTTTGTTTTGTGAGAACAAGCAGCTTTCAACTGTAAGGAAGATCAGTTCTAGCGGTTATTTTGTCTCTCCCTAGTGGTCTGTCTACTGGCTGGAGGTCTTTAAGTTTGCTGTTCTCTAGAGACTTAGATTTAAAGTGAAAAAAGATGACATTTAACTGAAATAAAAACTGATATCAACTTTTAGATGAATAAGTAATGACAGAGATGTAATATTAATAGTGTTTATCCATGTTTCTGATTTTGTCTGCCTGATATATTGTTAAGTAAAAAAATGGAGGGGAAAAAAATGAAAAAAAGCTAGACATGGAACTGATATATGTGAGTTTTGCAGTTGGAATGGTTTACAAGCAGGTTGTTTCATTCCAGAAACCCATATTAAATTGCCTTCTCAGAATAGTTTATTAATTTTGGTTGTTCTTTGGTGTGCAAAGTGGGTACCACAAAGCCCCTTTACCTGGACTTAATCTGAAGGGAGAAGGACTTCATAGGATCTGTGATCATTCACCTAAAGGAAACAGATTACAGACAGAGCAGGAAATAATGTTTGTCTTGACTTTTACTCTGCAGGAAGGAGATTGTACTTCTGTACAGATTTGGACCAGTAATCCTTTATATTGCATCACTGTGCCCCAACCCACATTTTATTTAAAGTAAGATAATGTAATTAGTCTAAATCTATCAATCACTGGGAAACATCAATTTAATTCCTCATAAACACTTGCTTCTGTGATGTGGGATTCCAAGTAATCTTGATTGTATGATGAGATGTTTTGACCTTTTCAAATATGAGCATACTTGTCCTAGGCTAGGCTTCTACAAGCACAGAAGTAGCTTCATAGGAGATTGTAATTTATAATGCCATAACTGAGACAGGGTGTCCTTCAGTGTCCTTTGTTGTGTGTGTTTATCAACATCCTTGTTAGTGTCAATTGTGTTTTCATTCTTCCTTGTCTCATTCTCTGTCTTCTGATAGTCTAGTATTGACTCCTGATCCCTTGGCTCAGATCCCATCTCTATTAAGCCTTGTCCAGTTGACTGCAACATGTTTGTACCTCTTTCTGGCAGACATTCAAATGCCTCATTACTTTTCTAAAGATGTATTCTGCTTGTACTAAAAGACTTTTATGCCTTATAGTCATGGTGTTTTGTGATCTGGGTATGGCTTCACTCTCATTTGTACATTATATTTTAGTTTCTCGATGAATGTTTACTTCCAGAAAGGGAATTTTATCCCACTTTTAAATTAACCTGTAAACTTTTCTTTTTATAATATAAGGCTCTTTTGTTGGTCTGCTCTTTATTGGGGTAATGATTTTGCATTTGATTAACAGCTTGGCAGGAGAGAATTGACATTTTAGGTCCTGTATATGGAAAAGTATTAAAACAAAATACGGAGGGAGGCAGTGATACTGCTGGTTTGTGGAAGACACTTTTTTTCTTCTGATTTTAAAGATTATCAAATTTTTAAATACTTTTACTACACTTGTCACTTTGCAGTGTCCTATTTCTCACCTAAATGACTGTGTAAAATGGTTGTTCTCTTGTTTTCTTTTCATTACCATTGCTTCTAGAAATGTTTGTTCTATCTTCAGCTTCCTTCTCTGTTTTCCTGCTGTCATCTTGACAGGAAACTGGATAACCAGCTGTTGCATTTTTACCAAACAATTAATTTACTATGGCTGCATGTAATATCAGTGATAGAAAGAAGAAGACAGGTACTGCTTTTCTAATGTTAGCCAGGGTAAAAACTACAAATACAATTATCCTTCTGGCACTTCATCCTTCAGGAAACTTCATCATTGACCCCAATAAGCTTGCATCCAGGAAAATGTGAAGGAAGCTCCATCTACTTCACTCCACTCTGCAGTTCTGTTCATGGCATGATTATTTTATATAGTGTTGTAGTTCTACTTTCTGATACTGCTTTTGCTTTCTAAACATACCTGAAGCACACTGGTTTTCACTTCATTTTTCATAGACATAAGTGTTATGGCTTTGTCTCTTTTAGTAAAACTCCTCCTGTTAGGCCTGGCTTGTCCCCCCATGAGCAATACTGCTTTTATGCAGTGCTATCATACTATGGATTCAAGGCTGAACCTGGGGGTTTTATTCTGCAACAGGTTTCTTTTTTTTTTTTTTTTGTACATACCATATAATTTCCACCAAATTAATGAAAGTAAATAATCTTTCAATGATAATCTTAATGTTTTTCCACCAAATTCACGAAAGTAGATAATCTTTCAGTAGTAATTGGGTATGATTCTTTTCTAAATTCAGCATTAAAAATACTTGCAATTGGCTGTGATCATGATATTCAGCAATAAATGAATGTATAGAAAAGTTTCTGTGCTCAATTGTTGTACTGGGTCTGGCTGGGATGGAGTTAACTTTCTTCATAGCAGCCCATATGGTGCTGTGTTTTGTGTTTGTGGCTAAAACAGTGTTAACACAACAGTGTTTTGGCTATTGCTGAACAGTGCTTGCACAGCACCAAGGTCTTCTCTCCCCCCTGACACAAGAGAGTAGGCTGGGGTTGGGCAAGTGGTTGGGAGGGGACACAGCTAGGCCAGCTGACCCAAACAGACCAAGGGGTTATTCCATACCTTATGATGTTGTGTTCAGCAATAAAAGCTCAAGGAAAGGAGGAAGAAGGGGAGACATTCATGGTTATGGCATTTGTCTTCCCAAGCAATGGTTGGTAACACCTGCTAAGGACCTGCTTCCCAGGAGGTAGCTGGACATCTGTAGTGAATGTTCTTTTTGTTTTGCTTGAGTGCTCAGATTTTGCTTTCCCTGTTAAACTGTCTACATCTCAGTCCACAAGTCTTCTCTTCTTCCTTCTATTTCTCCCCATTCCATGGAAGAAGGGAGTGAGCAAGACGCAGGGTGGGTTTTGGCTGCTGGCCAGAGTTAACCTAACACAACTATTTATCCTAATCTACTGCCTCTTGAAATTGGTGTAGAAATATGAAGAGTTACCAAGACTTTTTCTAGAGGAGTTAAAATATCTTGTCATCTTTATTTTTCCTCTCTGATGCTAGAAACCAACTATTCCTAATAAAGATGACATTCAGCTTTCACGCTTCCTGGCAAAATTGTTGTTTTGCACTGGGTTGGGATGGGTGGGTGTTGTGAATAAGATTTTGTTCCACTACTTTAGCTCAGCATCAATTTAGGATTTATTAACATTTTGAGATAGATCGCAAGATTAGGTTGTATAATTATTAATAGCACTTACTTATCAGTTACTTTAACAGAGTGATTTAATGAAATTTGTTACAATCAAAATAGCGACCTAAAGTTAAAGATTCAAGAATGGCAAGGGTCACCTGAAACTTACAGCAGGGTTGCACGCAGAGATGAAGGTTAAATCAAATCACATGTACAGACAGGCAAACAAACAATTCTGAATCAAATTACATGCACACAGGCAGAAGTTAACCTAAGATTAAAATTTCTCTTTTGTGAGTTTCATGAATTACTCACTTTTACATGCCAGTGTTCATCAGTGGACGGCTGGTGAACCTTGTGATATCAGGCCTTTGAGTCCTCATGAAATCATTGACAGACAATCTTTCAATCCTCGGGAAAATCTATTGTGAGAGGTGCCCCAGCTCAGGGAGAGGTACTGGATTACACAGCCTGCTGAGGTCCCAGAGAGCTCAAAAGGTCTCACTTTTGGATTTTTATAAGACCTCGAGATTAGTGTCTTTGGTCAGTACTCTCCATTCTGGCCACAATTCATGCTGAGTCATTCTGGTAGGCAATTCAGGCAGTAGATGGTCCAGGTGTGGCCAGGGTATGCCTAGCCACCCCAAGTTCAGTCTACTGCATTTGTACTCAAGATGACAACACAATGGGAGTTTTCCCAAAGCATGCATGGCTTATCCTGATGTAATATTCAGGCAGCAGATGGGCCAAATGTGGCCAGAGAGTGCCTGATGTCCAAGACACTGCACTTGTATCCAAGATAACAGCACAATGGGGCTTAACCTGATGTCTCAGAGTGGCCCAGGGGTGGCTGCACCAACACAGGGGGTGAAGTGAGACAAGGATGGTGCAGGGCTCTTGCTGGATCTCAGTTAGAAAGGCCTGACAACAAATGACTTAATGGCAGACAAGGGTGGAAACACTTGGGACGTGCTTTCTTACTGGTACATGGATTAGTGGATTAGAGGAAGTGGCAGAGGTACACATGAAGCAAAAGCACCTACAGCTCCCACAGGAGTATGCAATCAGGGAACCTGCACTCACAGGTGAGGGGATGAATTGGTAACTCACCTGGCCATCTGGGGACTTGTACCCATAACCCTGTGTATAAGTGGGGAGGGAGATTAGAATTTTTGGCTGTTTATTAAACTTTGTAAGTGGCTAGTATCATGGTTTATCTGTTGCATTATTGATATTGATCCTGATGTATAATTCACTCATTGCTTGTTGATAACTTCATTAATAAATCAATGAACCAATCTGACTGTGATTTGGTTTAAACTGCATGAGCTGGGCAGTTTTTCACTATGGCAGTTCACTACAGAAAGCTCTCAGATTTGGGTACAAAGTCTTCATGAGTGCCATTTATTTGTTTTGTTTCACTTTTTACATACTGGAATTTTTTTAGTTCTTTTTAGTATTTCTTCCAGTTCTTTATTGCATTCTCCAATATCTTGAACAAAAGAATCCAATCAGACATTCTTCAAATAAAAAAATTATACACTATGTGAGTAAATATACAATGAACCAACCCTCATGTATTTGTCATCCTTTTCAAAGAAGCAAAGGGTGTGAGATTTCCTGTCAGCTACCTTCTACTAATCCTGTAGGGTTTGTTTTACTGATGCTGATGCTTAGTAACAATGGCAAGTACTTCTCTTTCTTCCACTGTGCACAGAGGTGTTAGCTTAATGATGCTAATGCCTCCAATGCCCCAGATGAGACAGTTTTCTTATTTAGCAGTCTGTTTAATTCTGTCATAATCAAGATGTTAAAATTAATATCTATGTTATACAAAATAATGCAGCAGATGTGGTCAGTTGTCTAGCTATAAGAAGGGAGGGTTAGTAGTTAGCTAACAGTAACTGAAAAGATCTTGCTTAATTTAGTGGATATATGTATGGTAGAATTTTGTGCACACTTTAAGAACTACTTATTAAATTAAAGAATTAAAAAAAAAAAAAAAAAGAAAGAAAAAGATGGGATGTAATAAGGAGAAAATTAAAAAGAAACTTGAGGAAGAGGCTGCAAAACACAAGTATCGCAGCCAGGTACAATCCACTACTGGAGGTGGCAATACCAGCTGTGTTCCCACCTATGGCTGGGTCTGTTTAGTGCAGTCATGAGTCAGATCAGTGCTACCAGATGAGATCCTGATGTTTCAGGAGATGGCGAGAGTAGCAGTCACAATGGTACAGTTTTCCTTCCCACTTTGGTTATCTCAAATATTTTGCTTTTCCTTTGCATCTCTCTTTGAAGGAATCAGAAGAGATTAAGGATTTGAATCTTGTCATTGTTTCATCTTTCATTTAGACCTCCTTCTCTATGTATTTGTTTAGGTCCATTTATTTCCAATTCTATTCTCCTTTGCTTGTAACATATGATCACAATGCAGTCCTTTGTGATGTCAGTGCATTTTTTTGTATGAAAGAATCCAGAATTTTGGTCCTTCATTTCAGAAATGAGTTTATAAAAAAGGATGAAATTTGCCAAAGTCTTAAAGTACAGGTCATGATTCAAATGGTTCCTAAGCAACTTAGACATATTTCAAAATGTTACCCACAGTAATTAAGTTAGAAGGGATCTGGCATATACAGAGCATATTTGTCTGACACTATTTTAATTGGTTTAGACTAATGGACACAATCTTGTATTAAAAAAGGGAAGTTTGAGTAATGGAATAAAGGGCAATATATAAAAGATATTGCTACCTGATGATGAATGGCCTAATGACTTTTTTTTTTGTATTTACAAAGAAAGATTTTGCTTAAGTGGTTTTCTTTTCCTCTTTTGTGATTGAATCATACTCAAAAAAGATCCAGCCATTAATATTTTTCATGACCTAGCTCCTCTGTCTGACTGTTAGGTGATGCATGAGTACATTGATCGAAGTAAAGAAAATAATTGCAATGAAGTTTTTCTTTAATGTTCCAAACATCTTGCAAACCTGGTAATGACAGTTGACAACAAGGCCCAGATCTGTAAAGCTAGATCTTCTGTCTACTAGCTTGTTATTCTGTAAAATTTGATGCAATTTCTCCTACTTTTCTTTCTTAGTCATCTAATATGATATTTGCAAATGGCTAAATGACTTTGAAGTAATTAAAATGTAAATTAATAGAAGTACTATCTCCAATGGGGAGAACCAGAGGGCTACTGGGTAAGTGGGTTTTTTTGTCTTTATAGCTGTAATTTTTAAAAACTTGTATCAGTCAGCTTTTCTGGATAGAATAAGTTTTGTGATTAGCATGGATGGCACTAAACACAGCAAGGTGATAGAAGTCAGGGAAATAAATTCAGTGAATTCATTCATTTATAATCCAGATGTATCAACTTCTGCATTAAAGTGATAATTTACATAATTTGTAGTTTGGTAATTTCATGTTTTAAGTGAGTCATATTTCAATTAGTCTGAAGTCAGTCTACCAAACTGTAACAAAATTTGTGCCAAGTTGAAAAGTGATTACAGAATACCTATAGTGCATTGCTTATCTCTTTAAAAATGATTACATATAAGGACACATATGAAATTATATACCTATCAAGATACCTGCCTGCAACTCTAAAACCCCTAAAATTCTTAGAAGCTTTTAGGCTATGCCTGTATGAGAAAGTATAGTGGCACAAATGGAGTGGATCTGTAGGGTGCAATGGTTGGCATTAAAGACCATACACAATCTGGTTCAGTGGGACTCCTCCCATTATGCAGGAACCATAATCTTGGATTGCTTCTTCTGGCAAAGCAGAGATGATGAGGAGCTTCACTGCAAAACCACACTGAGATCTGAGAGCTTTCCTGCAGCAGCATCCTTGAGGTCTCAATAACCCCATGAGTACATGAGCACTTTACTAGCCCATTACCCAGGTTTTTAGAGCCTAGAGACCCTTTGTTCAGACTTTCCCTAGGAGATATTTCTCAAGCTATATTGGGAAAGCCACAAGTACTGCCTGGGAACAGAGAAAGATGCTGGAGATCCCTGAAGGGCTCACAGACCATCAGATACCACTCAAAAATATGAAGGATCTTATCCAACATACAAGAGTCTACTGTCCTCGTATGCTTTTGCAAAATCTGCTTGATTTTATAGCTATCATTGGGAGTTTGGGGAGTCATGGCTTTGAAAATACTGCCAAGTTTTTAATTGTGTTCATTCTAATGTTCTGTCTTCGGCTATGCAAAAGTCCCAAAAGTCATCCATATTTTAGAAAAGGTTGGCTGACGTATGCTTGCTATTAAGTACAAGTGGATGCTAGTAGAATTACCTATATAGCTGTTAGACATGTATTTAAGAACCTTTCTAATTTGGAAATTCAGGGGTTTTAGAATAATTTTAATGGAAATAAAATATAGTGACATTTGCCGGGTTTTATCCGTATTTACAAGAGTTTTTCAGAATTAATGCTTTCAAATATGTCTTAACTGTGCTAATGTAAAAGTTAAACTTTCCATATGGATAATATGACATTTTTAGCAATTAAATAACCACTCTGTTTGTGATTAGACTATAATTTAGATATTTACAGGTGTCCTTTCTTGTCTGAGAATTACAGAATTTATGTTTGGATAGCTGATCTACACAGTTCAAATTAATGAGTATTATTAAAAAATGAGACAGAATGACTGCAACGTTGCATAAGTTATTTTTTCTCATCAAAGCAATACATGAAAAAATTACATTTCTGTACTTGAGACCTGAAAATCACTTTGCATTTCATTGTTCTTAGTATAGTTCAAGACAAATCAATGAACTGTAGAAATGAATATCAATCTAATAAACTATGTATGTGTGTATGTGTGTGTGTGTGTAAGTAAACTCTTCCACCCTGGAAATAACAAAAAATGTTCAAAATACAGCTATTGCCTGTAGTTATTATTCAGTAGCCTAAAATACAAACTTCTCAAAAAATTATTCATGTACTCAGCTCTTTATTGTTTTTCTTAAAGCAGCTCATGACAGAATTTTAAATAACTAAAGGCAATTTTCTGAAAATACTGTCTGGGAGGTGAGGTGAGAGTAAGGGCAGTGCACATATAACAAGTTAGCAGATATTTCCAGGTTTTCTTTCACAACATAATAATAGTAATTTATACCAGGAAGAATGAGTTTTAATTGAACATCTTTCAAGCTGCAGTACATGGAGTAGTTTGGATTAATCTTAGCAAATGTGGAGAGCTTAATGCTCAGTTTCAGAGCACGCAATAACTTTCTGTTTTATCAACATGCCAGACTGGAGCTTAAAGCATATTTGGCATGTTTACATATTCATACTATACTGTTACTGTGCAGATTCTGCAATGTCACATTGGGACTACATGGTGAGGAAATGCAAAAGCAAGTTAACATCATGGCTGTTCAGAATCACCAGTATTTTTCCAATTTTTATTTACAGGTGGCTTCTTAGGCCAATAGTTTGCACAATAACTAATCAAACTAATTTGTTGCCTGCTCAGAATGTAATGTTTTGATTAGAACATTTTGGTTTCAGGTCTATATTTCCCATATATAAACTAAATTGTAGTACAATTTTTAATTACTTGTTTCTGTATGCAGTTCAAGTTGGCAGAATTATGGATGAGTATTCGAGACAGAAAAGAAAAAAGACTTAGATTCAATGCTTGGAGTGTTGTCGTATTCATTCCAGTAGAGGTACTGAAACCACAGATATCTCAATGGCAAGATGCTTAGTGCACAGATGCAGCCTATATCTAAACTAACTATATTCATTCTAGTTCATTTATAAAAGTGGCAGCCTCTCTGTATTGTCATTGTGTCCCCATTTTTATCCAAGGAAATTGGCTCTTTCAAGACCCATGTTGTACTTAGACTTTTTGCTCGCTGACTAGGGAATGTTGTGATTTGTTTAAATAGTGTGTAAATGCCATCCTTTGATTTGTTTTCAGTGAGTGGATAGTGAAATGTATTACTGCTGTGCTTATGCTTATTTAAAAGCATAGATAAAAAGGACACATGTACATATGTTTGGTATATTTATGGTTGGACATATATATATGTATACAGTTCATGGAATGTTTCAAGAAAAAAAAATTGAAAAGCCACAAGATTGGTATAGTATTTTCCCTTCAATCAAAGAAATACGTTAATCTGAATTGCAATAGGCAAGACTCCTTGATCCTGAGAAGTGCAGTGCATGGGAAAGCAATATGCTCTCTTGCCCTGTTATTTGAAGCCAAACATATTCTGTTCAGAGGATGCAACGGCCCTAGTCTGTGGTTCATCTCCCTTTCACTCCGTCAGATAGCCTCCTGCTTCCTTCTTTGTGTAAAGCATGCAAGAATATGTCCCATGGATATCTTCTTACCGCTGAATGAAACATACGAAGTGGGCACAAATGTGATTAGTATTGACTAATCTGCATTTGAGTGGACAAACATAATTCTCTAATTCTCTCCGTAACCATGCCATTTTTATAGTATTAAATCTACCATTATATTTCCTTTGTTTATTATGTGATTTAATGTGAACACTTCTTGGAAGAATTAATATGTAGTTATAATTTTAAAGTATTAATTGCAGAAGAACCAAATGCTTTATTTCAGTCTATAACTCCTGCTTTTATTTCTTTCAACTATAAAACATTAAGAGCAGAAAATGTTACTGTTAATCCTCTTCTGATTTCAAAATTTATGTGACAGTGCATGGAATTAATCCATTTTCTCATTACTTCTCCTGAGAAGATATGCACTTGCATGGACAAGTAACAGCTTTGACTTGATAAAATAATATTTTAAACTCAGTTTATAAAACTTTAAAATAATGATTCAGAATTTTAAAGAATCTATCAAGTGGTTTTGTAGCCTTTATTCTTCTGTAGCTTTACTCTTAATATAGAATTAGAGTAGCTCTGTCAGATTAAAAATGGTAAATGTAGATGTCTGATTAATTCATGTTTATTTTGATCACATCATGTTACATCAGGCCAGAATAACACAACACGAAGTGACAAAAATGCAATTTAATCTGAAACTATGCTATTCATTACAGTCAGAAGTATGAACTTTTAGAATGAAAATCAAATTACTTGAAAGTTCATCATTCCCTTCCCTTCCTCTCCTTCCCTTAGTTTTTCAAAGATAAACACAAGGGTGGTGGTGCTATATGGAAAAACTTTCATGGGAGAACCAAGTCACCCTGAAGAAAAGAGGTTGGAGAGAAGAACAAGGGAAAATATAGGACACTACATTGTTATTTGTCAAAAACACCTTGCTCTGTATTCTGCAAAAGGCTTCATAAAGATTATTATATTAAGAGTAGCTAAGCTTATCTTTTTGTTTTATACTCCTGGTGATTTTTAAACTGTAGAGTTTGATAGCAATGACCATCTGTGGCATTCAAAGCTCATTAACTTTATTGTGGATATAAGTATGTAACAATGTCTTACAGAAGGTGACTATAGCCCAAGTTAGGAAGACTGGGCTTTCAATTGTATTTAGATGTCTAAAGATGTGCCCTGATTAATTCCACCCAAAGATGTGCCCTGATTAATTCCACCTTACTGAGGCAATTAGGGTTGTCCAAGATAAACATTTTATCCTGATAGCCACAGCCTGGACCTGTAACCGAAGAAGGCATAATGCTTGTTCTCTTAATTGTACTTTATAACAGATGATAACACACAATATGTGTTTCACAGATGAACTTATTGGTTTAGTAATATCTGTTCTTAATTCTGATATGTAGCACTTGCACAAGACACCCATTAGTTTCTTGATAATTTTTTTAAAAACTAAGTTTCAGATCTGCAGCAGTTTCTTTTGACTGCAGTGGGAGTTACAAAGGTAAATTTCTGTGTACTGCTTTGAAAACTTAGGGGCAGGTGTCATGCAGCAGGGAGCAAACAAAGCTGTCACTGGCCTATGGAGATTTCATCAATGTTGTGGTGTTGTTGACAAATTTAAATATCTGAAGAAACTGGTACAGTCCTGACACCAATGTGACAAATTTGACTGCTTCACCTTTGTTCATTTGTACCCTTCCTTAATAAGTTTTTAATACACAGATATCCCTCATAACTGTTCTTTTCCCTCTCTCATAATATTTACATCAGCAGGTATCACAGAAATATTTTCTCACAGGCTTTTGATGACATTGCCTGATAGGAGTCATGCAGGCAGACTCCTTAACTCTTTTGCATTCATAAATATGAATTACTGTAGACTGTCAAGCATTATTCTTCATCTATTCCAGGAGCCATGATCTCTGGGGATAATCTAGATATTTCTTAGATTTCATTAACATCCTTTGTGACTTTTTAAGCAATAATGATCAAGGTTCAGGTCACTGCTTAAGGATTAATGATTAACTGGAAGGTACTGAAGCAGAAGGCATAGCTGAAAACTATTAGCTCCAGCTAATCACTGGTTCTTTTTCAAAACAAGGCAATCTCCTTCCCCCTCAAAATACTCCAAAACTGAAAAACACAGCAGAAGCATGAGAGACAAAGCTAGTAAGTTTAAAATATTGTTTGAACTAAAGCTGCTAAGTTTGAAAAATTATAAAGAACTAATGCACTGTGTATGAGTTTGATTAACATTCCATCCATTTTAAGATGTCTCACTAATATTAGTTATTAATTCCTTCGTAACAGGTGTGCATTAAATACACACTTCATGCATAAACACCATCTGGAAAAATATGGGTAGAAATAAAGTAAAAAGCAGCTGCTATAAAAGAAACATAACAGAAGAAATATGAAGTTTTTATCTGACACTGTTTTCCTGTTTTCTTCTTTACAGCATATACTGGGGAGCATTAAAACATTGAAAAACCACAGTGATAACATTTCAATGGAAAAAATCCAAGACAGTTGAAAGGTAAGTTTTTCCCTACTTCTACATGCAAAAGTCAATTTATTTCCATAAAGCATATTTCATGTAAAGTACCTCAACATTTTCTATAATGAAACATAAAATAATGAGATGGCATTCACAAAAACAGCTTCAGTGAGTTTTATAAAGACAACAACCCAAAATAAATGAAAATGGACCCACTTGTTCACAGCATGAACATGAATTCTCCAATAACACTGAAGGTAAGCTCAGATTTACACTGTGAATCCTGTTCCTTTAGCCCTGACTGGATAAAGAGAAGAGTTTCAGTCCTACTTAAGTTTAGCTTATGTTTTTTCTTGTATTCTTTTGTATACACTTCTACTACCATTTGTCCTTTTCACTTGTTTTAGTTAGAATAACACTACCAACTAATCAAGGTGTAGCAAAAGACACCACGTGAAGAAAAAAAAAGACTAACTACAATACTGATTAAATTAGTTCTGAGCTTAGTATTTATGTCAGGCAATTCTACTATTCTACTTAACCATAATATGAAATAAGTTTTGACTATACCAAAGTGATTAAAAGGGGAAAAAAAACCCCATACAATGCAACTGTTAATTATGTTCTTCTTTATCTAATAAACAATATGAATTTTTAGTAATGACATATTTCTCAACTTCTTATATTGTTTCTGTAAAAAGTTCTGAAAAAAATGGGTATTTTTCTTCTGATTTTTTTTTTTTATGGAAAGAAGGGGATTGATTACAACATGTAAGCAGACAGATTGCTATTGTCATCTGTAATTCTGATCCCAGCTGAGCACAGAAAACATTCATGTGACTTGGTGGCCAGGTGTACTTTGACATTCTCTGTGCAAATGACATGCATGGCATTTCTTTACTGTTTATGTTCCTCTTCAATAGTTAAACAAGATAGACAATACTGACATCCTATATATTTAGGATTCATGGGTGAGACCCAAAAAATTATAGGTATCTTCAATACATATTTCTATCTTAAACTTTTTTTAATAGTTTTTGGGTTATATAGCAAAAATTTTAAATTCTGAATTATTTAAGAATTCTCCCTGCAGTTCTGAGAACTAAAGATTTCTTCTGTGAAAGTGGGAAGAATAATCACTCTGTAGCATGTAGTCATAAGAGAAGTATCCTCCAAAATATCTTTCCGATAAATTAAATGCATTTCCCAGGCTTCAGTGAAATGCCCTATTTAGACATGATTTTCAAGCCAAAATGATTACATATTTGCATGATTGGCCAGCTTGTGAACAATCTGTAGCATGGAATGAAAGGACAACTGATTTACTCGAGCGTGTCCAGAGAAGGGCAACGAAGCTGGTGAAGGGTCTGGAGCACATGTCGTACGAGGAGCGGCTGAGGGAACTGGGGTTGTTTAGTCTGGAGAAGAGGAGGCTGAGGGGAGACCTCATCGCCCTCTACAGCTACCTGAAAGGAGGTTGCAGAGAGCTGGGGATGAGTCTCTTTAACCAAGTAATGAGTGATAGGACAAGAGGTAATGGCCTCAAGCTGCGCCAGGGAAGGTTTAGACTGGAAATTAGGAAGCATTTCTTTACAGAACGGGTTGTTAGGCGTTGGAATGGGCTGCCCAGGGAGGTGGTGGAGTCCCCATCCCTGGAGGTGTTTAAGAGTAGGGTCAACATAGCGCTGAGGGATATGGTGTAGATGGGAACTGGCAGTGTTAGATTAATGGTTGGACTAGATGATCTTCAAGGTCCTTTCCAACCTAGACGATTCTGTGATTCTGTGATTCATCCAGGTGAATTGTTCATGTATTTTTTATCAGAAAGAGCTATAATTTCTTGCCAAACACAAACAAGTAAGCAACCACTACTACAGCTATTTTAATGGTATACTTCTGTCTTACACATTAGGTTATGTATTATTGATGTACTTACAAAAAGCTCTTAACTTTTACAACAAACCTGACTTTACTGTTGAGATTTGTTTTATGATTTGGGTTTTTTTAAATGAAAAAAGTCAACAGAAATGTAGAGGTGATACTTCTGGATAACTAGAGAATATATTATACATTTATAATGGCTCTGATGACTGGTGAAATTAGATGTTGACATTTACCATATTATTATCTAGTAACTGAGCAGAAGACCTGGTAATGTATATCTTTGCCAATACAATGAACCGGGTCATTTCATGCAGCAGGTAGACTCAATGGTCTGACTGAATATGGGGTAAAGAGTAAAATTGTAAATAGGGCATTATGAAGTTTAACTACATACTCAGATTATTCTGTCATGGAAGATCTGTGAGACTGATTAAGTTGAACATCTATGAGAACTTTAACCATCACTTAATTTATTCCTTTTGCATTATAGACAACATTAGGTTTGATTTTGAAAAAAAAAAAAAAAAATTCTAAAACAAAATTCCATTGCAATATACATTTGTGTATATATAGTGATAAAATATGATTAATAGTGCCCGTTGTTGAGTAGCCTATGCTATTTTCTGCCAATAGTCTGGAACTGGGTGAGATGACTGCCTTGATGCTGCACCACGGTTACTGTCAGAAGCATGTTATTCCTTCTGAGAGAGTGACTGAGCATGGTCAGAGGAACAAAGATGCTGTTGGATAAGCAGCATGGGAGAGACAAAGAAAGTAAGAAACCCAAACAAGCAGCAAAAATTCCTATGATCCCTCCGATAACAAGCAAGAAGCAGACGTGTAGGCAGGACTCAAATGTGGTAACAAGAATGATACTAGTCATTGGCACCAATTTCTAAGTTCTAAACTGAGAGCCATGCTGAATGAGAGATACAGTCCTGCAAGGACAGAAGGGACTGGGGAGGTTTTGTTAAGAAAACTTTTTACTTACATTTTTATTACCCACCTTAGCAGGACTGCTCCACATCAAAAAAGCACCATTTCTATTATGTCTTTTAGTAAAGCCTGTCTTTAGAATCACAGAATCACAGAATTATCTACGTTGGAAAAGACATTGAAGATCATGCAGTCCAAACATCAACCGAACATTAAAAGTTCCCAACTACACCATGTCCATAAGCGCTATGTCGAACCTACTCTTAAACACCTCCAGGGATGGGGACTCCACCACCTTCCTGGGCAGCCCATTCCAACGCCTAACAACCCGTTCTGTAAAGAAATGCTTCCTAATATCCAGTTATCCTAGTAATATCCTTATTACTAGGTTACAGAGACTCATCCGCAGTTCTCTGCAACCTCCTTTCAGACAGCTGTAGAGGGTGATGAGGTCTCCCCTCAGGCTCCTCTTCTCCAGACTAAACAACCCCAGTTTCATCAGCCGCTCTTCGTACGACATGTGCTCCAGACCCTTCACCAGCTTCGTTGCCCTTCTCTGGACACGCTTGAGTAATTCCATGTCCTTTTTGTAGTGAGGGGCCCAAAACTGAACACAGGAATCGAGGTGCGGCCTCACCAGTGCCGAGTACAGGGGTAAGATCACTTCCCTGTCCCTGCTGGCCACACTATTTCTCATACAAGCCAGGATACCATTGGCCTTCTTGGCCACCTGGGCACACTGCTGGCTCATGTTCAGCCACCTGTCAATCAACACCCCTAGGTCCCTCTCTGACTGGCAGCTCTCCAGACACTCCTCCCCAAGCCTGTAGCGCTGCTGGGGGTTGTTGTGGCCAAAGTGCAGCACCCGGCATTTGGCCTTATTGAAACTCCTGCAGTTGGCCTTAGCCCATCGCTCCAGCCTGTCCAGGTCTCTCTGCAGAGCCTCCCTACCCTCGAGCAGATCAACACTCCCACCCAACTTGATGTCATCTGCAAACTTACTGAGGGTGCACTCAATCCCCTCGTCTAGATCATCAATAAAGATGTTAAATAGGAGTGGCCCCAAAACCGAGCCCTGGGGGACACCACTTGTGACTGGCCACCAACTGGATTTAACTCCATTCACCACAACTCTTTGGGCCCGGCCATCCAGCCAGTTTTTACCCAGCAAAGCGTGTGCCCATCCAAGCCACAAGCAGCCAGTTTTGCCAGGAGAATGCTGTGGGAAACAGTGTCAAAGGCCTTACTAAAGTGAAGGTAGACAACGTCCACAGCCTTTCCCTCATCCAATAAGCAGGTCGCCCTGTTGTAGAAGGAGATCAGGTTTGTCAAGCAGGACCTGCCTTTCATAAACCCATGCTGACTGGGCCTGATCATCTGGTTGTCTCGCATGTGTTGTGTGATGGTACTCAGGATGAGCTGATCCTCCAGCTTCCCGGGCACCGATGTCAAGCTGACAGGCCTGTAATTTCCCGGATCATCCTTCCGACCCTTCTTATATATGGGCGTCACATTGCCAGTTTCCAATCTGTCCGGACCTCCCCGGTCATCCAGGACTGCTGGTAAATGATGGAAAGCAGCTTGGCGAGCACCCCAGCCAGCTCCTTCAGCACCCTCAGGTGTATCCCATCTGGTCCCATAGACTTGTGTGTGTCTATATGATGCAGTAGGTCACTGACTATCTCCTCCTGGATTGTGGGGGTGTCGTTCTCCCAGTCTCTGTCTTCTGGCTGAGGAGGCTGGGTTCCACCAGTGCAACTAGTCTTGCTATTAAAGACTGAGGCAAAGAAGGCATTAAGCACCTCAGCCTTCTCCTCATCACTTGTTACCATGTTTCCTCCCACATCCAGCAGGGGATGGAGGCTCTCCCTGGTCTTTCCTTTGCTACTGACATACTTATAGAAACATTTCTTTCTGTCCTTGACTGCTGAAGGCAGATTCATTTCTAGCTGGGCTTTAGACCTCCTGATTTCTGCCCTGCATAGCCTCACAGCATCTTTGTAATCACTGTGAGTGGTTAGTCCCTTCTTTCAAGAGCGATAATCTCTCCTTTTCTCCCTGAGTTCCAGCCAAAGCTCCCTGTTTAGCCAGGGTGATCTTCTTTGTTGCCGGCTTCTCTTACAGCACCTGGGGACTGCCTGCTCCTGAGCCATTAATACTTCCTTCTTGAAGAGTGCCCAGCCTTCCTGGACCCCTATACCCTTCAGGATTGTCTCCCAAGGGATCCTTTCAAGCAGGTGCCTAAACAAGACAAAGTCAGCCCTTTTGAAGTCCAGGATGTCAGTTCTGCTTAGCCCTCTCCTGGCCTCTCTAAGAATAGAGAACTCTATTATTTCATGATCGCTGTGCCCTAGTCATCCTCCAACCGCCACATCATCCACCAGTCCTTCTCTGTTCACAAAGAGGAGATCCAGCAGGGCGTCTTCTCTGGTTGGTTCTCTCACCAGCTGTGTCAGGAAGTTGTCCCCCACACATTCCAAGAATCTCCGGAACTGGTCCCACTCTGCTGTGTTATATTTCCAGCAGATGTCTGGGAAGTTAAAGTCTCTCACAGGAACAAAGGCAAGCGATTGTGAGATTTCTCCTAAATGCCTATAGAATATTTCATCCACCTCTCTGTCCTGTGTGGGTCACCTATAGTAGACTCCTACTACAACATCTGCCCTGTTGACCTTCCCCCTGATTCTAACGCAAAGACACTCTACCCTGTCTTCACTACACTTGTACTCAAAGCAATCATAACAGTCCCTAACATACAGTGCCACCCCACCACCTCTCCTTCCTTGTCTATCCCTCCTAAAGAGCTTGTAGCCATCAGTTGGTGCACTCCAGTCATGGGAGACATCCCACCATGTTTCTGTAATAGCCACAACATCATAATTTTCCTGTTTCATTACAGCTTCAAGCCCCTCCTGTTTGTTACCCATGCTGTGTGCATTGGTATACATGCACTTCAGATGGGCTGATGTTTTGCCCCCTTCCCCCTTCAAATCTAGTTTAAAGCTCTCTCAATGAGCCCAGCTAACTCCTGCCCCAAGATCCTCTTCCCCCTCTGGGACAGGTGCATTCCATCTAATGCCAAAAGGTCTGGCATCCTGTATACCAACCCATGATTGAAAAATCCAATGCCCTGATGGTAGCACCAGTCTTTGAGCCACAAGTTCATCTGTTGAGTTCTCTGGTATTCTTCTTCATCCATCCCCCCAACTGAAGGGATGGACGAGAACACAATTTGTGCCCCTGACCCCTTAATCACTTTCCCCAAGGCCCTGAAATCTCTCTTCATTGCTTTAGGACTTCTCCTTGTAATATCATTGCTACCCACCTGAAAAACCAGGAGAGGGTAGTAGTCCTTAGATCTCACTAGAGCAGGGAGTTTTGCCTTGAGGTCCTTGACGTGACCCCCAGAGAGGCAGCAGACTTCCCTATGAAGTGGGTGCGGTCTGCATATTGGGCCTTCGACACCCCTCAGAATGGTGTCACCCATTACAATGACTATTCTGGGGTTCTTTTTAGAACTGGTTTTAACACCTGGTCCAGAACGACCCAGCCTTGAGTTTGTAAGTTTTTCATGTGGCTGCTGTTATATTTGCTTTAAGCAAAACAGCAGCATTAGACCCACCTAGAAGCTCTTGCTGACTCGAGGTCTCATCACAGGTGCATTTAACAGCTTTTCTGAATCAGAAATAGACTAAAAAATCCACTTGGACATGATTTCCTGAGTTATGATATGGTTTCATAAAAATATACTTTCCTCACCAAGTTATGTTCAACTGCCCTAGTTTAAATAAAAATTAAAGAGCATTTGGAAATGGTTTGAATAGTTATGAAAAAATACAACTGATACTATGACTTTTTGTCAAACTGTCCTGAAAAGAATAAAATTTGAAAACCAAAATATTTAACTCCAAGTGAAATACTTTCATTTTCATTTCAAAGAAAGAGTTCAAGACTATATTTACACACATTAAAGAAGAAAACAAAACTGATCTTTTGTTTCAGATTGATCAGCTTCTTTATTCCAAATGTTGTGAATTTTTGGGTTTGGGCCACTGAACTTGAAAGTCAGTTTCTCAGCTCTAAGGAGTAGTTATCCATATTTTTATATAAGGATACAGCTACTTGGAAGCAGTTATTATTTTATTTTCCTGGAAGTTAGGTGTCTCTTGAAAAAACATGTCAGAAACAATGGCCACTGTGATGCCTGGTTAAACATCAGTTTTTCATAGTTTTCCAGTTTGCCAGAATCAAAAGTATTTCTGGAATGGACATTTTTGCTCTTGCTTTTTGTGACGTAGTGAAAGATATGCAAGGAAATAAGTAAAGAAGATTATGCTGAAATCCTGACTCCAGGCACATTGGTAACATTATTTTGCTTCTTACAGATTTCACATTTCAGTCTACTCACTTTATTTCAGATAGCTTTTGCCTTTTGCCAAATACTTCAACAATTTTAACATAGAAACTTTTTTTCAGATACATGTAAATCCAATTTTTGAAAGCTGTTCACTCACTCCAAAATTTGCTTCACTGGCAATCATTAGTTTAATTTTCTACTTCAATTAAGTCCTTCAGAAAGTTTACCCTTAGGAGTATAGCTTCCATTGTCTTCCATTAAAAAGCAAAACCTTTTTAAAGTATTCTCTGTTCCCATCCTGTAATGTGTCCCTCATGTTTCCTTCTTCAGTAAAGTCAACGTCCTCTCTATGACTATTATGAAAGACTCAAAATTACACAGTGTAACCCAGTAAAGTTTATGCTATGTATTGGAAGCTATTTTGTCCTCAATATGGTTGAGAGAATTTGATCAGCATGTTACCATCCACCTGCCTGTAAAACAGAGAACTGACTGTACTTCTGTTAACAAATATAAACCAGCTCACCAAGAGTCTTGCTCACAAAAGATCTTAATGACTTCAAAGTTTCATACAAGTAAGATATCATTTGACAGTCTTAATGATAGTGCACAGCTCTACAAGAATCTAAAAATGGATGTACTTTATCAAGGAAACATAAATGAATTAATGGTGGATTCTGGTTTGCTGCTACAGGTGTGAGTAACTGTATTGATGCCAAACTCATTGCTCTGTATTTACACAGTATACCTGAGGACTGGTGCCCACAGCAGAAACATACAAAATTAAAGGGGCTGGGGATGGCTTCAACCACAGTAGAATAGTTCTAGCTGCAAGAAAATATTTGTAATGTGTGACTTGATATGAAAAGCAACACTCAAATTTTCAACTCACTGCAAATCAAGTGACATACTGCATAAAATAAATATGCAACTGAGATAAAAAGTATATATAACTTTACGTAGGCACGTATGGCTCATTGAATACTTTCACACTTTTCATGTGATTTATTTGAAAAAACTAAGAAATAGAGTGTACCAAGGAAAACCTTTTTAGAATGAAGTAGAAAAGAATAACTGATGGATAGTAACTGACAACCAGATACTAAAATGAAACTTTAAAATTTATTTCATCATAAAAATAAAAAGAAGAGATCTATGTCTTTACTTAAGCAAGAAAATTAGACTTCCTATTGCTACTGTAAATCATAAATAAAATAAGTTTATTAATCTTACATTGCAAAGATATGACTGAACAAAGCTATTACTGTACCAAGAGTTTTCTCCCTAATGTTTCAGCAACATCAAGGTGACTTTATTCAGGAAACTTCAGTAGTATAATTTACCTACAACTAACAAATAGACATAGCATCTTGAACACTTTATATACCAAAATCAGCTCTTCATATTATTTCTCTTACTTAAATGAACATAAAAGCATATCTTTACACTTAAATTACTTTTTATGTAATATACCACTTCCTTTGAATATTGCTTTCAGGTTATAGTCAAAGCACTGCTGCGCTTGCAGTTTGCTTTGACCATGACATTTTCCATTGCTAGCATGATAATACACCCCTTCAGTCTAATAAACACTAGGTATAAAGACAATTTATGGTGTGGGAAATCTGGAAAACATTGATATCAAGCATTTTTGGTTTGTTTACTCCTAACATCAAGCCAATACATTCTAAAATTTGAATCTGATTTATTACAGCATAACCAAAGCTTCCTACATTAAGGGCTGATCTCAGCATTCTAGTGACTACCCATGTTTTTTATTTCTTAGTATCATCCAAACTGCCTATCCTTCCCTCAGCAAGGCTTCCACTGCTTGTTTAGTCTTGAAAATTCTCATAGTTTTTGCACAGGCCAAAGGAAAACCTTTTTGCTATGTCTGAAGCAATTTTGTCCTGCTATTCATGAAACGGTACCACAATATTTTCAGATAGCATTTGGTGTGCAGTGCATGCAGCTAAACAAACTTTGGCTTCCTGATTTCAAATGTTTTACCACATTTTTGATGGTATCTTAAACTGTTTCTATTTAGGATAAGATTTGGTAGAAAATTGGAATTTCAACTATTCCAGTTCCCCTGTTCTCTTTGTTCTCACACACTGTCTGGAGCTCAAGTAAAATTCTTTACTGAAGAGAGAAACTCTTTTACTTTGATTAAGCGCTCACATTTATAGAGAGGTATTTTATTTAAGACAAAATTTTCTTGGATGCAGAATGATTTCTGAACAGCTAAAGCATTCTTCTCAGAAAATCCTCAAATCTTGGGAATTAATCATCTCCTCATAAAATATATTTGGATTCGTATTTTCTTTTATTACAAATGCTTCAGTCCTTGGTATTTCGAAGTACCAGTGCAGCAGTGACATATCCAAAGAAATGGCTTTCTTACTGAATTGGTATTTCTGCTGAATCAGAATTTGGTTAGTATTTCACTGATCTATTGTATAAACTTGAGTAATTTGTCAATCACCTCTGTAATTCAGCTTTAATTTCTAACTTTAAAAAATTTGTAAGGAAGAAGTCATGAAGTGTATGTTCCTGATGTTTCTTAGAAAAGATTTGGTGTCTGAGTATCCTGGAGCAAAGTGTCTGTTCTTAAGTCAGGAGAAATAAAGCCTTTAGTCCAGTAGTATGTTATTTTGACCTATATTATTGTTTTTTAAGACTTTTTCTGCATATAAATAAATGAATATATTATATAAATAATGTGTATAATACATGAAGTATAGTATATGGATTACAAATGAATATACATAAATATATAAATGAACATATGTACTCATTCTTTATTTAATTTTCTTTTTTTGTAATAATAAGTTCTAAACTTATAAATCCTCAATTAGACTGTTAAGATTTCAACTACACTAATAAATTACTGGCTTTACATATCATGTATTTCCTTTCAATCTATAAGGATATTTTGGGTGTAAGAGAAACTACTCAAATATCTTGACAACAGCTGTCTAGATGCCTTTTAATTCACCTCACTGGTTTGTTAATGGTATTTAAGTCATCAAGTACTTTGAAGTCGAAATAAGAAGTATTTCTAGCTCAGTTAAGGAGAAAATGCAAAAGGGAAATATGCAAAAGTGAGGGTGTATTTGTCAACCTAACTGCCAAAATGTGTTACAGAAAGGCAGAATCTTTGAAGAGATCATAGAAAATCAGTAACAGAGATGTTTTTTTCTCTAACATACACCAAACTTAACACAGAGCTGAGCTAAAACTAGTTAACGTACACAGACTTAGACAAACTTGGTTTAAGCTTCAGGTCAGTCTTTGTGATTTATCTGTATAATACCTGTAAGCAGACCTATCTTAAAATGACATAGTATTAAGATTGAATTTCAGATTAAATGAAAGCATGAAAGAATGCATAGAGGGAAACAATATATTTCTAATTCTTTTCTATGCTTGCTTTTATTTGAGAGTTTCTCTGAATCAAGAAAGGAGTATAACAACAATTTATTCTGTAAATGGTCTGAAAATCTCTCATGGCAACTAGTTAGATTTGGCAACATTCATTATCTGAAATTCAGATACCGATTCTTTCAAGTTCAGTATAACACTCAAACATACACATTAATTAGCTGCATATAATATTTTGTGTTTAGATCAGATTACAAAAAGTGTTGTTTCTTATGTAACAATTTACATTTAGACTTGTTGACCTGTGTACTTATATGAATTGACAGTGACGTTTAATGTTTTTCTTGTATTGCTGTATTGTATAAAATTCCACTTACAGCATCAGAGTGGAACCTGTCTTTTTTTTCTAGAAACACAACAATTTTAATATATATTGCTTTCATAATATATAAGGGAAAAGGAAAAATCCATTAAAAATACCTGTAATAATGATTCCTGCCCCAAAATCATTCCTCTTAAACAATTTTCCCCATGTTCATTTCCCATGCTCAGTGGAAGAGTCTGAAAATAAACATGCCTAGAACTGTATCCTGGAGATTATGAAATCCAGGCAGTTTTATGTGAACTCTGTAGCGTCAGATGGTGAAATAAAAATTTGCTCAGTGTTCTATTGTTTTACTAAGGCTACCTAAGATATTTAATTTTCCTGAATGAAGCAAAGCTCTGGGAATAGTTTCCTAGATGTAAATAATATCTGAGAACTTGTCTAAAGTTAGGAAGAATTAAAGTCCACAACTAATTTTTCATCCAGAATTTGTTAGTCCACATAGATAAGTAGCATCTTGTCTACTCACTGCTAGGAATACTTGAACAACAAGCCAAACTTCTGCAGTTAGAACAATTGCATAGTTTGAATGTGGTATCACTGAGACCAAGAACTTAGAAATATTGAGAAATGAATTTGACATTCATGTGGCAATATCTTTCTGTTGTACTAGAAAATATTTAAAATTTTAAAAAAGAAAGTAAAAGTCATAAGCGTTTGTGCCTCAGGGCACAGGCTCACCTCAGCTGATTAGGGAGTGAGTGGGTTAATGCACAATCAGCTGTAGAGACGATTCTTGCTGCTTTCACTGAAGTGAGTAGGTCTTATTTCTGGTGGGAATAAAATGCTGAACTAGAGAGATCCATGGTCTGATCTTTCATGGCAGCCCTTCTATTTCATAAAAGCCCTTTTCCGTTCAGTTCTGAGATACAATTTTAAAGGGTCATTTGTTAACTCTGCCTGCAAACATACAAGGGCACTTGAACCAGCTGAGCTCCAATTCCATCTAGAAGCAGTAAACCTTACTAGAGGCTTTTAAAATAATTAATAGTCTGAGTAAGTTCATTATCATTTAAGATCTATTTTAGCTACACATATTAATATTCTGTTTTTGTTGCAGAGCTATTTAGATACTGCCATTCATTGATAATAAGTCATTTATTCCTCATTAACTGTTAGGATGGATGTAGATATTCATTATAGCAAGACAACAGACTCATTTAACTGCACACAGTACTTGATTATACACATGAACATTGACTGGAATGCAAATTTCATTGTACATAAGTCTCATTTTGGTTGTTATTCTCACCATGGGATAAAATATCTCATCGTAATCTGCTGTATTTTTTTTCTTTTTTAGTATCTGTCTTAAACCACAAGCAATAACATAATGAAGACAGGTGATAATCTCAATTTGGGTAAACAGTGGCACAAGAAATAAAGGTTTCCTCACATAAACTGCTGTTGAGTTTCAAAAATGTTCTTTGAAATTATGTGTCCTTGCTTGATAGTTGTGCAAAAATTAGTGCGATATTAAAATAGACAAGATTCATATTTAAAGAATGTGAGACCTTAGCAAATACTCATTACACTGGTCATGGATACAGCATTTACTTTCTCATGAAATACAGATATTCTGTGATCCACCTACAGAAATCAAAGGCCAATTTGTCCCTGTCAAATGGAAATAAATGTATATTCTCTGTCATCTTTTGCTCTATACTAAGTCTGACTTCTTTTTTCTGTGTGTCTTTGTGATTTTTTTTTTCCTTTTCTGTTTTTCTGGTTTACATTTATTGAAAGCCTTTGTGTGTATATGCAGAAATATTGCAATCACCCTTCAGTTATTAAATACTATGCCACTGCAATGCTCAGGGCATTGTAGAAGACTTCTAGTAATGTAAGAAAATTACAGCTTTGAGATAAATCGAGGCTTTGAGAGATAGGTGGGTCAGGTCTACTTCACTACCTCATGAAAGGAGCTATGACTCAGTAACACAGCTGCATTTGTTGTCTCAAACAGTGTATGATAATTTTGAGTTGTTTTTCCACAGCCCTACTCAAGGCTTCCCCACTGCAAATATATATGCAAATATTTTGCAAGATATAGGTTCTTTCCCAAGGGGGTTACATAGGATCTTTGCTGCACGTTCAATGACATTTACCCTTTCTGAAGGCAAATAGCTGTCTTTTTACAAGCTAAAGCAGAGGCTTCACATATTCCTTATGGAAATACAGAGAGTAAGTAATGAAGCAGTCCAAAGCAGTTTAAAAACTGTGAGGAAAATAGGGTTTAAAGAAGAAAAATAGCTTCAGCAAGTCAGTTATCCCAGTTCTGCTGTTCAGCTGGTAGAAAGGTTTTGCAGAGAAATTATCGGTTGCCTAGAGCAATAGTTCTTACTTCCCACTCTGGGTGGAGAAGATTGCATTAGTCTTTGTGGGCAATTAACACTTCACACACAGAAATTCAGACTTTAAGTCTGGGTAAGATGCTTTTATACTTCTTTCTGCATGCTGAGGTGCACACATTGAATATGGCACACTGTTGCATATCCAGATGATGTGATGTCTATATGTGATGTAACTATACGTGAAAACTGAAAACAACAGGGTTGTTAGGCAATCATAATTTATCTTTTCTTTGACATCTGGGATTTATCAAGGTTGGCCATCTAGCTTTTAAGGACAAAAATCCCCCAAAGAAGCATTCTGAAAAGTAAGATTTTTCTTAGGAAGAAATCTGTGTGGTCAAAACATAATTTTACCCTGCAGAATAACTCTGATGGAAAACTTTCAGCTAGCCTTACTGAAAACCTTTGAATATGGAGGAGACAAGATATACAGTACCTTGCAGGACTAAACTGTTCAAAGTTCTATGAAAAAAAGCTAATGCAGAATATGCTGTGTGTAGTCAGTAATACTGAAGGCTCCAAAGGCTCTTAATTTCTGAAACTAGAAACCAGTTTTCCTTATAACATATTCTCAAAATTGAATCTCATTAAAGACTCTTACCTCCACATTTAAACTTTCTATTCTCTTCCACTTCCTTTCAAGTTCTTAAAAGTTCTTTTTTTCTAATGGCAAAATATATTTTAGAAATTCTGTTAGTGCTGAAAAAGTGATGAATGCATCTGTGAAGGTAATAAAAGATTGTGAATACATTAGAATCAGCAATTAGGATGCAAGAAGTAGGCAACAATATAATTTGATGTAGATTCCATGGCCTGGACATTTTTATACTATGACATACTTCCAGAGTTATGCAAATATATGTTATATTGGTTTAATTAATTTGATCATTTAGATGTAAAAAACCCCTCTAAAGATATATCTAATATTTCAAAAAGCTAGTACTACAAAATTAATTTAATAAGTGTATCAAAAAATTGAATTTCCTGTTATTCAATGAATCTCCCCAAAATATAGGAAATTCTATGTTTCATTATCTTAGTGAGCCTTACTGATTTTTTCGAGAAAGCAAGTGTTATTTATGTCTTTAATATGTACAGTTTAATTGGCAAAATGTCAAGGCTGATTCAATCAGATTGGTGCCATGATCGTTGACAACGTTCTTCAAGTATTCTGATTCACATAAGAAATTTAAGACATATGTTGTGGGAGAAGATGCCTTAAGAATGAAAATATTGTTGACTCAGACAGATGGTAATTTCTTTAGCAAGGAAAATGAGAGACAATATGACAGCTGAATAAAAGTTAAAAACTATTAAACCTGACAAGGTCAAAGATTGTATGGGGCAAGAAGGAGGTGGATTTCAAAATAACCATTAAAAATAATACTTTAGAGAAGAAAAGATTTCTTTCCACGATGATCTTCTTCACCAAAAACATTCACTTTTTTTAAAATGCATAACTAGTACAAAACAGACACTGTTTGGAAAAAAGAATCCCTGAAATTCATTCAGGGTTTAGCTTTTTTTAGCTCGCACATGAATACTGCTTTATGTCATTGGATTCTTTATTCAGAAGTATTCACTCAGGGCCAAACTGTGTAGCCTGTATTCACACAAGTGAACATGTAAACATGAAAGTTCTTCTGCTATAGAAAATAAATTTAATTGCTTATTTATAGATTGGCAACACCATATGGAATTCTCTGTTTCTTTCCAGTTCCAGAGAGTGTCTTTAAATCTTTGGTCATTATTTAATTTCACCCACATTTTTTTTTAGCTGGTAAGTGTTTTTATTTTATTTCCTTGTTAAGTTTGTATGTTTGTACTTGATTAGGGAGGGTTAAATTTGATGCTATGCATCAACAACTCTTTTCAAATACTTCAATTCTGAAAGCTTAGAAGAAAAATAAGAGCCTGAAATGTGAAACATTAAAATTTCAACCATTTAAGGAAGCCAACCTCTAAATACCAGATTCCAAGCAGAATTTATAAATAAAACTGCTTAATCAGTGTTAGATAATCTCATATAAAAGAAAAAGAGGTACAGAAATACAGTAGATACTCTGACTTGTGGTGATAAAACAGTACATGATTTGAATCAAGACTAGTTTTAACATATCAGTCCTTTTATTTTCTTTGAATCATATTTTTTTTTCTGCTGTCAAGAAAAATTATTCTTGGAGCAAACATTAAAGAACATATTTATGTCCATGCAGGCTTGAAATTCTTCATCTTAAATCCACATTGAACCTGCAGAAAACCTTTAAAAATTAAATTACATTTAGGAGAGGCTGTTTCCCCAACCTTCAGGATCTAAAATTTTGCTATTCCAGAATGAGGTAATGTTTCCTTATAACTGCAATACTGATCCAGCCTTCTAAACAGGTTCTTTCCATTAGTTCGTTGAAATTAATATCATGCTTTTACTTTCTACAGTGAACACTTTCTGGGATATTTATTCTACTAAATAGCTATCAATATTTGGTGTTATCTTTATTAAGTGAGTGGCATTAAAGGGACACAGAGAGAGAAAGTTGTAAGATATATATTGTAAGTAATTCTACATGCTGCCTAGCACCAAGCAAAATTTCATTAAAGGTGTCTGCTGGATGACACTGCTACTTTACTGTTTATTGACCAAAAGCCTCTTTTAATAATTCTTATAACAGAAATAAAATACATATACCCAGTTGTGGCATACTCATGAGAATTTAGGATAAATCCATACAATAGTGCTAGCTGTCAGCTCAATTCTTATTTAATGTTTTGCATACACAATACTTTGGAGTGCTTAAATTTAAATCAGACTGTTCTCATGTAGTATTTTGTAAAATAATGTTATGACCCAACCCTTGTGACTAAATTATTTTTTACAGGAAGGGCTGAATACACAGATGGATTATCCAGGTCTACACAGATACCAGTATCCAAGCAGAGTACAAATGAGAAAGTCTTGAGGTCTGCTTTGCTATGACAAAGTCTTAATTCAGATGGTGTGTTAAGGACAGCTGATCTAGCATGCAGGGGTAGCCTAAATGCTAGGTCACCTAAAAAATATTATTTCCACTTTTATTACTGATTACAAAAGATCAGAATATGCATTATCTCTTAGTCAACCATAAATTCATCAGAATTCAGTGTGAAAAATAACATCCATATTCCCTGAAAGAAAAATGAAAACTATGCAAGGAAATCACTAAGAAACAAGGAAACTTCTGAAAACTTCTCTGTGGTCTTTGGAACTATTTTGATGAATGAGAATGATAGGTACCCCTTTATACTAGCTTAGTGAAACTTTGGATTTTATGTATTCTGTAGTATGTAACAGCCCTACACCAGAATCATTCTCTAACAGGTTCTTATTCCAAAAAATAATGATATTCTTGTTTCACTGAAGTTGTCAAAGAATCGCTGAGTGCAATATAGACAGGATTTTAGCATACATGATTAGACTTTCTCATATTACATGAAAGTTTTCTGCAGGAGTAAAACATTTTTATTGTGTGGTCAAAGCTTTCCTTTTCTTTGTTACTAGGATAGCATCAAACCTCCATCACTCAGGACTGGTACTTTTGTTACTGAAAGCATAATTCCTTCTGATCCAATTGTGAATTACAACTGTATTAACATTGAAGGCTGGAAGTCCGCCACATCCATCCAGAATTTTAATTAGATAAAACTATGTGTTTAGACTTAAGCACAGACTTAAACTCTTTGTTTGACTGGGATCTATGTCAGTATCTTGGCAGGAGCTCAACAAATACAGCCAAAAGCAATTAACAAAATAGGGGCTTTTTTAAGGTAATGACTTTACCTATGACTTCACTGGATGTACAATCAAGCTCAATAACTGATGGATAAGTTTAATTTGGGAAAAACTGAGAATGTAGAATCAAATTTATATGGTCTCTTAGGCAGAAATGGTAGATGAAGCTTTGTCCTACCTGCATTTAAAAGACTCCTAGACACTTCATGCTATTAGAGCAGCTGTAAGAAAATTGTCTTTAAAATTTTAAAAATAACTGTTTTATATTACTGTAAATAGATCGAAGGAGAATATCTGTTACATTTATACTGTAACTTTTTTATTATTTGTTAAAACAAGTAAAAAAAATGCCATAAGAAAACTATTTATTTTGTCTTACACTTTCCAAAGATGCTTGACAAAATACTTTTCTAATCTCCAAATTAGTTCAGTTAATCTTTCACTATTTTAAAATTGCTGTAGATTTGCTATTTCTTTGTCAGAGGTAAAATTAAAGATGACTTATATGATGGAGTAATTAAATATTCAATATTCCTGAAACCTGGGATGTCATTCCAGGTACTTTGATTTCATGGACTTGTTCAGTGTGCCTAATTTACATACTAGTTGATTGTTATTTTCCTTACCCTTTAACACTATATACAGTCATCTTCAAAAATGCTGTTTTAAAATCTGGTGTTCTTGTACTATAAAGCTTAATTAAAAAAAATAAAAGGCAAACATATGATTGATACTTCCATGCTCTGTGTAAAAAAAGATCTGTTTATGAAAGACATTTGCTCTTTAGGAAAACAAAGTAAAGTTCATGTAAGAAGCAGGCACTTATTGGAATGAAACATGATGGAGAGTATTTAAACTGCAAGGAAAAAAACTCAAGCCTAACATCAATTATCTAATAAGATGAATAATTATATAATCTACTTTTGGTTGAATGATGCTAGCTGAGTACTATGTGGCATGATTACATTTATGATAGATTTGATCTTAATTTAAAAAAATTATAAGCAACAGGCATTCTTAAATATTACTCAAATGTAATAATCTCTCCTCCTTTTCTAAAGTTAACAAGTACATAAACATGTCAAATGGATAACCCAAAACATTCTAATTAAAGTGTAATAACTAAAAAATATATGGAAAATAGAAAATAATATCTTCTCATTTTTTTTGAGTCTTTCATTACCATTATGGTTTAATTTTCATGAAAGCTTCCAGTAAAAGCAATGAACATGAAAGTCTGCCCCCACTAAAGCCAATGACAAAGGCCCAACTGGCTTTGGCAAAACATGGATTTTCCCTTTCTAGTTACCTAAAAAAGTGACTATTTAAATGTAAGCACAAGAAAAAAGTTCAGTTACAGTGAACTCCTTCATTGTAAGCATTCATGTCATCTCTTCTTACCTGAGGTCTGAACTATGAAAATATATTGCAACAGTCCCTTTCTTTCTGTTACTGTGCCTTAGTTTTTCCCTTGTAAACACTGTGGAAATTTGTTCTGATATGGTATTTTGCTTGGGTTGTGATCAACTAGGATGTTACAGAACTGTACAGTACAAAAGCCTTGTTTTATGAGCTTTGTAAGCAATAGGACTCTAATGTCTTATAACAGTGAATTCCAAAGGTTATGTCTTTTGATACAGAAAAAAACCAATTCTCTTTATCTGTTCTATTTTTTGCTATCTCCATTTTTAATAATAATTGGGTTTTATATTTCCATGATATTCAATTAAGGCCCAATCTTTTATCTACCTCTCTTTTTTGCCTGTCCAGAACTTCCAGTGTCTCCCCAGTGCCTTTTTATCTCCTCTATAACTTTTATTTAATAATTCAAAGACATCCCAATTTGCAATAGTCTTCTTTAAGTTAGGGCAACCACAGCACGCCACAACAAGTTTTCATATTTTAGTATGAACTTCCATTTCAATTCTTCAATCTAATACTTTATTTGCAAATTCAGGATTTACACTTTAAGCAAGGATTTAGACTTCATTTTCAAATTAAGCTTAACTCACCCTGCATTCTAAATGGACATAGAATTTTCCAAATTAATGTAACTAACAGAATAAGTTAACAGTTGACCCAAACAGAAAAAACAGAGATTAGAATACAAATGATTTTATGATGTGCAAAGTGGGGGAAAAAGTTTCATGCAAAGAGATTCTCACTGTGTGATTGTTGCTTAAATAAAAATCAAGTGGTCTAGGAAAACTAAGACCTACCAATTACAACATTTAACTTTGAAACTGTGGTGTTAGCTGGAGAAGCTGGGAGACTCAGAAATAAAGTTATCAATTTTAACTGTTAATTATAAGTGACTGGAAAAAGAGAAGAGACTGAAGGCCTCTGATTAATTTCAATTCCTGAAAATGTCCTTAATGCACATTTTGGGCTTTTAGCAGCCAAGGAAATTATGAAAAACTGTGAGGAAACTATGTCCAGCAGGAATAATCAATTCCTTCTTCTTTAAAAGTCCTGTCATACCTACATAAGTAGATCACAAGTAGTTTCACAATTTCACATAAAACCCGGAATACAAATACGTCATAAACACACTGGTGAGCTTCGGATCACAATTCTACTCATTACATTTTTTAGTCCCCTGAATGCATGGAGCCCCGATATCGTATCAAGATAAACAGCTGCAGTCACGGTGGATGAGGCATCAGAAATGACGGAGAAGCATGGTGTATCTATTAACCTTCAGGGTTCTGCACTTGCACACTATCATCAAACAGATACACTATCCTTGTAAGATCTCTTCTGGAATATTTCTTTTCTACCATGATCTACAACAACAAGGTGCCAGCTCATAGGATCTGGAAAGGAATGAATACCCAAATGAAACTCTAAATTAAGATCTTTTTTTGAGGAGAAAAGAAGTGCCCAACAAAATACAACCCACATGTTTACAGCCTCTGCCTTCTAAAAATATCTTCTATCATAAACTAAACATGAATTACATAAACTAACAGAGAAAATATCTACCTATAATGTGAAAAGTAATTGTTAGGTGTTTTCCACTCTTAAAGAAATAGAAAGTTCAAAATGAGTAAACTGTCATGCCTCTCTGTCTCCCAGTTCTTCTGAAATGGAGAAGAACAGAGCAGTCAAGCTTCTCAGAAACTTTTGTTTTAAGCATTCCCCAATTGTATTTCTGGGTCAAAGGAGAGCTCTGCATCTAAGAGCATGGGTCTGCAGATCAACATTATAAGCTTCCAGATCTGTAACTTCTTCCACCAGTCCCCTGTATGTTCTTATGCAAAGGTCTTCTGTTCTTTATGTATCACTCAGTAACATGGTTTGGTAACCAATTAACTGTACTTAAAAATTTTGTTTAAAATGAAAGACCATTTTTTTGCTGCATTTTGCAGTGTAACCACTCTTACTTTCCAGAACATAGGGGCAGTGAACATCCTAGAAATATTTTTAATTTCTTTTTTTTTTAATTCCTCATCCACTAGGAAAAAGGACAATAGTTGCTCTTAAATCATAGGTAAAACTAAATAACGTAGTAAATTATCAACAGAGATTAAAATAAATCTAACAGAAGAGCATTTAGATGAGAGGTTGAAGATTGACATGCATATCAATGAAAACTGAAGGCATTTTACTATCTAAAGAAAAAAAAAATGCCAAAAGCCTGTATACATACTTGTCTATACCACTAAATCTTTTGGGAATATGTAATTAGAAGAATAAATATGAGACTTAATTTAATTTTGCCTCAAAACTGAAGATTATTGTCACTGAAGATTTATATTCTATAATATGTATTAATATGACAAGGGAATTTATCTTAAACAAATATTGAGTTAGAAAGAAACAGGGGGCTTATTTACATTGTTTAGCTTACTCTCAGCTAGACTTCCAAGGACTAGAGGTGCAGGAAGGTAGACTGAAAAAGTCATTATCCCTTTAATTACTTGCAAAATTTTAAAAAGTTCAAGTAAACCTTTTGCCTAGATTGCAAGTTCTTTTTAATATGATAATATAATTAATCATGAACTACTGCAGATGATAATTTGAATTACAGCTTAAATGATCTTATTACAAGGATTTTCAGAAATATTTGCTCATCTTCTATGAATTATTTTGGGGTGTCATATCTTGAAATATTTTGGGTGCTATTACTTTAGATGTCACATCAGAGTAGTCAATTAGACTGTCTTTCCACTTACTGTAGAGAAATAACATGATCTATCTCACGTCTCTTAGGTTGAGGAGACTCACTCCAAAGATACTTCTTTTTCTCCACTGCCTGTAAAGGAAGTCACAATGACTGACTTATACATACATTACAGATACCTGAAGTTAGAACAGGTGATCCAATACTTTGTGCCTGAATTTTAAAATGCTGGGGGGGTTAAAATATCTACCCTTTGGGTGCAAACTCTTCATTTTGTTCTCTGTTCTGTGACTGAATTCATGTGGTGTAAACTGCATGTTTACTTCAAGATGGGTACCTAACATTCAGTCCACATAAAATTGTTGTGCAATTCTGAAACATAAGCTGCATAATTCATTTGGCAGCATCCTAATTAATTTGTATTTTACCACTTTAAATGTGGGGTTGAAATGTATTTCATTTTTTAATAAGCCTTATGTTACTGAGCTTCAGCTCTGCCCTCATAGTTTTATGTGACAATCAGGATCCCAGAGTAAAGAAGATAAATTAACTGTCCTACACAATGAAGTGGATTCTCTGCTTCCCTTGACTCTGTTATGCAGTTACTCGATCGTGCCTTTCAACTGCACTATTTAAATAATAAATTCTTAAATAAGAATGGTTTTTTAATGCTGTACATCACTTCTATGATAATTACAGTAATATTGTTGGCACTCAGAAGTCTGTAAATACTTCTTTACAGCCTACTAAAGTGTTTTGACACAGCATTTATTAAACCAAGGAAAACAGAAAGCAAAAATCAGATGCACTACTGTGAATTGAAAGATAACAAAGCCAATACAATGGCACTCATTCATAATGTTTATATACTTCTTTTATACTCAACTCTGGCTAGCACTCCATTATATTACCAAAAATTTGTAATCCTTTGGTCTTCGGCCTTCCCTCCTTTACCATGGAGAATTAGAGGTGAAGTAGCCACAAGCTCACTGGTTTATTTGAAATTGGACTAAGTAAATTCTATTTGTTGGTATTCACTGCCATCTTCATCATTGCATCAGGTTTCTGAAAGAGCAGGAGCCAATCATGTGAGTCAAATGTTCAACCCATGAGACAGAAAGCATTTCACCAACAGTATATTATTGAGGTCGCAGGTTTAGCACAGCTTTTGAGGAGGCTGGAAATTTTTCAGAAATATAATTGCCTGGTCTACTCTAGTTACTTAACCAATAAAACTGCTGGCTTGGGATGTGTTATTTCAACACATTATCTATTGAAAATATATTTTATATTTATATAAGTATATATTATCTCAGTAGGTTTCCTTTCTTTTTTATTTCTTTCCAACAGTAATAACCTATAGGATTTTTTTTACCTGATTTTATATATGAATATTTCTGTCAGGAGAGAAAACTAAAATGCACATAAGCATTTTCAGAGTTGCATGGTAACAGCAAGGATCATTATAATATCATCTGAAGCCATCACCAGAGTGCAGCAACAGGTATGTAATTCTTCTCCACTCACAATTGTTTTTGTTTGCATTTTTCATTATTTGCTTTCTTTTCATCAATTATTATAGACCTTGAATACTGTTACTTTCATATGCAGACCTGTGTAAAATTCTTCTAAAATAGTAGAGTCATATGTTCAAGGGAAACTTCTTACCCTATACCAAAGTTTTATATCTTCTAGTAAGCTAGAACATAAGAATATACTCCAGAAAATAACACACTCTATTTATTTCGTGCAATTTTCACATAGCCTGTGATTCCTGCTTTTGAAGGCTGAGCTGGGAATATATGCACTGATTGTGAGGCCAAACATAAGAATAAATTTGCAGCAATTTTCTTAGGTTCAGCATTTTGACATGAAGAGGTTCTCAATGAGAGCCAACCTGATAATCTGTAATGAAAAATGTATAGCTATTTTTAAGAAAGTTTTTTAAAAGGCATATCTTATATTCCAGTTGCATAACAAGTAAATAGTTAATGAAAATACATTTTGAAAATAAATTTAATACAATTTTAGACTGACAACTCAGCAATATGCATCAATCAAGCTGAATGACAATATAAATGCCATGCCAAGAATCTGATAATTAAGGTGATCTTTCCTAGAAGTCTTGGAATTAAAGTGAAATCTGACAGCTTCTCTCTGGAGGAAATGGTAATGGAGATACATCTGACCAGGCTTTAATTTTGGAGTGATGCAGTACCCTATTTTCTTAATAATTAATAGGTTTTTCTGACTAAAATAAAAGAAACTATATAAACATCCAGTATAAGTAAGTAGAGTAAGGCAAACATAAAGCAAAGTTCAGTCCAGATTTTCTTCCAGTGATTAGCTCAGGCTAATAGTGTAGTGTATTCCCGGAAACTACATTATCAATACTCATGGAAACAGAATATTCAGAAGAATCAAACTTATCCAGAAGCTCTAAACTTAAAGAAGCAAATAAAACTTTAAAATCTCAGAAAATTGATGGAGATTTAACTTGCATTGCCCCACTAACTAAATTACAGTTTCAGCAGTCAGTTGTAATAATGCTTACTGCTTACATACAGACATTTGAAAATTACTGTTACAAAGTTATGTTGAACGTAAGGCATTAAAAATTGCCCCAAGAATAAAGTCTTTCAGATACTGTAAATGTTATGTTGCCTTCTGTTTGGTCAAACTGTATTGCAATATATTTTCTTGACTGAAAACTGAAGTTGTTGCTTGCTATTATTTGTATTACCATAATACTGAGAAGTTTATTAGAGGCCAGGATCCCTATGCACAAATGCAAGCCAATAAGACAATTCCCATCCAAAGAATTTTCAAACTAAGTAGAAGACGAGACAACAGATGGAGTGAGACAGATGGTTGGAAGCTGGGGGTGGTAAAAGAAAGCCCAGAGACAATATTAGGCAGTGGTTTTAAAACTCTATGTGTTTAACGACTGTCAGATGCTTTGAAGACAGCATGAAAAAACAGAATTTTAATTGGGGTTCTGAGGAATTATAATGAAGATCTGCAGATGTCTATAGGGGCTTCTTGACTGGGTGGGGAAGTTGACTTTATATATATACACACACAAATATATATGTTCATGCATGCATAGGTACCTGTCTGAAAAATCCGGTAAGCAATAATAATTTAACTTTTATTTGTGCGTAAGATTGCCCTCACTATGGTGAGATGAGAAAAAAGGGTAGATGAAAGGTAATTTAGATGAGAACCTGAAAAATGTGAATCAGGAAACAGCTGATTACCACAATTTAGATAGATTACTTTATGCTATCTAATCTAAGTCTACTTTTTCATTATGAAGATGTGCTCCCTCAAGTCAGCTGATATTTTTAACCCAAATAATATTTGTGTGAATAGCTTTATAATATGGGTGCTTTTGAACAGTATTCTACATGAATCAGCTCTGTGGTGACGGATCTTATACTATTCTGAATGAACACAGATTATCAAAAAAACTTAAGCTCCACATACCTCTCAGAGAAGGTTCAGAGCTTTGCAACTATGAGGAACAACAAGAACAACAAAAAATTTCCTGTGGCCAGTGATACACTTTGAGCTCTGGTAGAATACTCTTGGCTCATAGATGGAAATTCTGTGTTACTTGTCTTGTAGTGTGTCTTGACATGACCTACTATCCACAGTGACGAACATTCATGGAGATAATGTTTCCCTGATTCCCACACCAATTGACAAGTATAATTAATAATCTTCTGGTGCTGAAGAGAAAACAAGTATCGATTCAGATAATGACACAAGGCATTCACATAATGTCAAAAAGCTTAGTTTTACTATGTTGTATTGAAAAGGAGAAAATAGAGATCTCTTCTACATTTTCTCTTCCAGATGGCTACCATCGGCTTGAATGACTTCATTTGGACTCAGTATCTAGAACCAAAGCCCAACAAACTTCAGAAATTCTGTGTCAATTCTAGTGACAAGTGGTTCTGGGAATGATCAGTCAACAGGAGGGAAAACCAAGTAGGATACTGTGGTAGGCTGACCTTCTCTGGACAACAGGTGCCCACCAAGCCACTCTATCACTGCCCTCCTCAGCACAACAGGGGGAAAGAAAATAAGAGGAAAAGAACTCAGGGGTCAAGATAATGGCAGTTTAATGCCAAATAAAGGTTGTGTGTGGAATCAAAGGAAAACAAAAGATTTATTCTCTACTTCCCATCAGCAGGCAATGTACAGCCACTTTGCAGGAAGCAGGGCTTCAGTATGCATAGTGGTTGCTTTGGAAGAAAAATGTCATAATAATGAATGCCCCCCCACCTCACCCTCCTTTCTCTTAGCTTTTATTGCTGAGCAGACACAATATGGTATGGAGTATCCCTTTGGTCGCTTTGGGTCAGCTGTCCTGGCTGTGTCCCCATCCAAGATCTTGCCCACCCCCAGCCTACTGGGTGAGGGGGGAATGTTGGAGAGACAGCCTTGATGCTGTGTGAGCACTGCTCTGCAGTAACCAAAACACTGGTGTGTTATCAACACCTTTCTAGCTACCAACACAAAGCACTGCACTGTGAGGGCTGCCGTAGGGAAAATTAACTCCACCTCAGCCAGACCCAATATAGACAGAAATTTAAGAAACAGTTCAGGAGAAAATTTTTCACTATCAGGATGGTCAGGCAGGCTATGCAGAGTGCAGTTGTGCAACTTGACCTTGTTTTGAGCAGAAGGTTGGATTAGTGATGTCCTGAGGTCCCTTTCAACCTGAATTATCCTATGAACCAAATGCATCCTAATTCAGAACAGAGAACCCATCATTGAAAGAATGAGCAATAAACCACGTAATCTACAGAATAGTAGGTGTGTTCAGGATGCTTTAGTGCCTCGTGATTTTGAGCCCATAATTTAAGAGAAATGTTTTTGGAAAGTTTCTCTAATATGGACCTTCACTAAGACAATGGAAGTGTCTAACATGGGAGTACTATGGATGCAATACTGCCCTTGCAATCAGAACAAGAACACATACTAACTTTGAGAGAGACCACCAGTGGGAGACATGGTATGGGAAAAACAGTAAAACCAGGCTCTGTTGACACTGAAACAGTCCATAGCCACAATGTGAGAGAGAAGTCCAGCACATTAAAGGACATGACTGCTGCACCAGAAATTAAAGAGAAAATAAGAGACAATTATTTTTAAGTTTATAGACTTTAATATGAAGTTTCTGAAATCACTTCTGTTAGATGAGAAAGACTACATCAACTTATAGGGGAAAGATCACAAAGAGAATAAAAGGTGAAGACTAGAGAAAATAGAGTGGGCTTGAGCTCTGTAATTAAAAAGTAAAAATTAAAACACAATGGGTGAAACATAAGATTCTGAGTTTGCATTACATTCTTGTCTGCAAACTTTCTGTTCCTTTCAATACACAGTAATTGCTTGGAATGATTAGTAACATAAATTCTGACCAGGAATAAGAGACCATCATAACTAAAGGCTGGACACTTGAGCAAATATGAGCTGCTCTCCATAGAAAAACTCGAAATGCAAATTGCAGTTTTCACACTCAATATCATGACACAAATAAAACTCAAAGCAGAATTAACACCACAAATGTAAATTTTCAGTTTGCTATTTTTTATTATATTCTAAATCTGTTTCTTGTGTCTACATTTTTGTTTTTTTTTCTTTTGGCAATACAGAGAATTGTCTTAATCAGACTGCACTAGATTTTAGCTTTTTTCCCTTCTCTTTTATCCAGTTTCATAATTTTATGAGAAAAAGGGAAAAAGAAAAGGAAAAAAAAAATCCATGTAAACTATTATAACAACTCAGGTCCTCACCTTGTTCATTCTATAAGTGTGAGTATCAAAGTGAAAGCACAAAATAATACAAGGTTTTTTTAAAATTGAAAAATTTCTTATGTAAAATTGAAATTAGTTTTAAAATATAAGTATTTTTATTTGATTTTTTAAAAATTTTACATTGTAAATGCATCACTTTTTCATCCAGATGAAAAAAAAATAGTCTTTGGTGAGCTTCATAAATTCCAAACATATAAATCAGTGTTAGACAAAAATAATTGTCACATCATCCTTCCTATATGATATAATCCTTCCTATATGAATACCTGTTATTTCTGCCTGAACTAGACTATGTGTTTGAGGAAGCTAAAGTTATCTAAACTTGATACAAAGACTTAAAGTACTGCAAAAAGATATAGATCTCCTTTCTTGTTACATAATTATCTTATTTGTTTGTTTTTTTTTTTTTTTAAAAAAAAAAAGAAGCTAGTTTAATTTGTATATATTTGGGGTTTAGTGATTGGATGTTGCATTCTGCATTAAAGAAATAACATTTGTGTAGTATCTTTGCAAAAAGAAAGAAATGGATAATGCTTCATTTTTCCTTAGGCATTAATTGTAGTGGAGCAATAACTTAGGGTCTTGTTAGGGGATGATAGGTCTATTTTTTTCTTCAATGTTTATACATAGTTATGGAATTATCAGTATAGTTCATGACAGCTTTTTGAAGTATTTTTGCAATGTCAAAGTCATTTCATAGGAGGCAGACCACATATGAAGACCAGAGCTTTCTTGTGTGGGAGGAACATGTGAATGTGTGTAGGTACTTCAGGATTTTTTTTCCCTTTTTATTTCACTAGCTAGTACTTGAAAGGCTTCAGACTGATTTTTTTTTTTTTTTTTTTTTTTTTTTTTAATAGCCTGACCAACTCTTAAAATAAG
The DNA here is from genome assembly GCF_047716275.1 of Strix uralensis. Classification (NCBI taxonomy): domain Eukaryota; kingdom Metazoa; phylum Chordata; class Aves; order Strigiformes; family Strigidae; genus Strix; species Strix uralensis. The sequence continues at coordinate 87,324,038 of NC_133972.1, read as the reverse complement.
GCTACTAAGACAAATGATGCATTTTTCAACATCTGGATTTAAGTCTTTGGAATCAGGAAAATGTGTTTATATTTCTATTTGGTCTGTTAAACTATCTTTTCAGTGACAATGATACAGCAAGTGTAATATTTTTCTCTGATGTATAACAGTTTCTATATATATTTTAATATGTTTTGAGGCAAACTATAAGAGAACAAATTAATTTTCAGGTGTGTTTGTTATTCTCAAGGCTCCTGAAATGGAATAAAGTGAGGAAAGGTAATAGTCCTGATTATTAAGTCAGGCTTTGTTACATTACATTTTCTTAGGTAATTAGCAGCAGTTTTACAAATAACATGAGGGAAATAGTTTCCACAAATAATCCAAAGGGCATACTCCCTGCTGTCTTAAAATTACCCTGGAGAACTGACTACTAGGTGGACTTGTCATTTTTTTTAAATCTCATTTGATGTCTGATTTTCATGTCCAGTTCTCTTATGCTGATTTAGGTTACTCTCATCAGAAAGTATGTTTTGATCAATTTAATTATTAATTGATTTGTAAATATATGGCAAAATAATTTACAGCTAGATTTTTCAGTAATGCTTTTTGAAAAAGTACCATTACACTTCTTTTCTTCTTGTCAGGAAGTAAGGTATCTTTAAAATGTATTTATTACAGTCCAATTGTGCTAGGCTTTGGAACAATGATACTCCCTCTTCATCAAAAAAACCACTCTTTAGTTTATTTTTTCCCACCCGAGCACTCTGCTGAACCTGCATTCTCTCTCTACATACTACACTCTTATCATCGTAGCAACAAATGTGTAAATTTGCAATATAAATAAGAAATAAATAAAAGTGGTAAAGGAAAACAAATTACAATGTTCTCAATAATTTTAGATTATCAAATCCTGGTGAAGATTAGATGAATCCACTCTCTTCCCACTTACAAAAAAAAAAAAAAATATTTTTAATAAAGCTGGGAATAACTGATGTTATCTTTCATTATGCCTGTCCTGTAAACAGAACAGCACAATGTCATATAATCAGCAAAGAGAAAGTGTCTGAAGCTTGTGCAGTTCCTCATAAAGATTATACAGCCTACTGCAAATGTTTCGTTACCTATTTTTTTTTTTCTATCAAGAAAAAAACTGGCTAGAAAGGTCATGGATGATATTGAAAATACTAGGTTAGGTGAAACAGTAGTAAAAAGAAATACAGTACAATAGTGAGAAACATACTTCAGATAATTCACTCGAGGCCTATGTGAAGTTTTAACGTCCTATAAATGCATGAAACTTTTTTTTTAATTCATAAAGATCAGAAATGAAGACTCTTTTATTTTCTTTAATCAGAATGTTGTTTATTTTTAATGAAAATTTTTTTAATCTGTATTATTCTGAGGAAGCAGGAGAGATTTTATTCTAATAATTTTTGAAGATGTGGGCTAAGAAATGCCAAAAGAAGACCAGGTTTTCACTGAGCAGTAACTTGGGAAAGAATAAAAAGAAAAGGATGAGAATAGACAATCCAGCTGATGATTGTTCTTCCTATGGGGTTAAGCAGCCTTACCTCTCAGTGTCTTCAGTGGGTGTTAAGAATATTCTGTATGTTTTTTTAATGCCCAGTTCATTCACTGGAAAGCATGAAATATTCTTCCTCTGTCTTTTCTTTTAACCGAATATTAAAAATCAAACTCAATCAGCTCTGTATTGTCATTAAAATACATTTTCACCAGTACATAACTTTTGGCAGATAAGGATGTATATAATACCAAATCAATTTCAAATCTTCAAGCATTTTTTTAAAGATTTGTTAAAGGAAGATAGAGCACAGCTTTTTGAACCACAATGATATTGTGCCAGCCATGGAAACAAGTGGAAAAGATTACTAGTGGTACACTCTTAAGCTTCACAGAACAAACTCTCCAGATAACATATTTTAATCAATAACGAAGAAATCTAAATTGCAATTCGGTCTTCTTGTATAAAAATGGAACTTTTCCTCGTTACAGCATTCAACTTAATTGAAGTATCATTGAAGAATTCTTTTCAGAAGGGAACTGTTATCCCTATGAAATGAAAACATTTATGAGGAACAGCTTGATGACTGAATAGTTCCTTCCTTGTAATGCTAATTATTCTTATAAAGAAGCCACAAATAGAAAAAGGGCTGTATCCAGTTTCAGGCACAAAACATGTAAAATATGACTTTCAGATGAGCAAACATTTTTCATCAAATATGCTAAGACTGCATATTTTCATTGTAAAGATTATTACCTCTCTGAGGTCAGACTCACAATGGTGCTAAAAGATGTCAAAAAGTAGCCTCAGCAGTTTTGAAACATAAATTTGCCTATAGAGATTTGTAAATTTCAACCACATGGTTATGCAAATCCACATGTAGTATTTTAATTAAATGTATCAATGTTAATAAATATCTTGAAAGAGAGGACTTTTGGACATTAATTTTAACAGAAAAAACAAAACAACAGAAAACTACTGTACTTGTGTGTACTTCTCGTGTGCCTGAGTAGCTCTCACTGTGGTTGCATCTCATTGTTGCACGGGGAACTTGCTTAAGCACATGCTTAGTTATATGATGATTTTAGCATGATTTTAGCCAGTAGTCTGAAGTTTAACTATGCTTAGTGCTTTAATTTCAAGATTATTTTTTTATTTACAACATTACTGCTGACATCATTCCAAAAAAAAAAAAAAAGATGACTGGAAATAAATCTGGTTTTATGTACAGTCTTTTATACAATAAATATTCCTTTATCAGCAATATTGTAAGTGTTGTAGTTCCATCTAGATCTAAAAGCCTCTCACATAGCCTCATGCTACCTATCTGATTCGAGAGATTAATATTAATAGTTATTAATTTCATTGCTGTAATGCCCATGGCTGAACTTTATTGATCTTCAAATGGCTCCAAAAGGCTTTCAAATTGAGTACAGGGCAAAAGACAACTAGATGGATATAAGCAAACAGACACAGAGCTAAAGGAAATGATGAGATAATATTGTCAGTGTGCTAAGCAGTAGACTTAGCACAACTGCATGATAATGACTGTCAAGTGCTTTTTTTGTTGTTGGGGTTTTTTGGCTGGCATCATGCTTAGAGACAGTAGAGACTACTAGCTTATATTTGATGTGACAGAAGAAAAGGAATCAGAAAAGAGAGAGAAAATAAAGGCTGATGTCAAAATGGGAACAAGCTACAGGAATAAATTGTGCAGCAGCATTCTGGATATTCTTGAGCACTACAAAGGACACCAAGTCAAAATTTCTGACTAATCCATGTCTTTAATGAAACCATTTATGTCATCAGTGACAAAGGGAAGGGGAAAAGTAAGAGAGTAATCTCTGTATCCTATTTTTATCAAAATGTGAGCTAAAGGAAAACAAATAAAAAACCCAACAAAACCCATACCAACTCAAAAATAAAGCAGTTCATGAGATGATGGTCACTTGGTCTTATACAGGTGTTAAAACAAAGTGTCCTGCTCTTCCACTCTAGTGGTCATCTGCCGTCACTCAGAGGAGTCAGGGAAACTTCCACGTCCTAGATGAAAAGAATATTTAATAATGTCTCTTTATTCTGCTTGTAAAGTTTGGGGCAAACAAGAATTTTCCAATAGATCTTTTTGGAATACCTGGAATAGATCTAAATTCCACAGCATTCTTAGCCCATCAGAGACCACCATGACACCCTCCTCATGAATAACTGCATCATACCTCACAGCTGCAGTCTTCCAAGGGACAGTTGCTCCTACACAAATAAATGAGTTAATATTGCATTTATCAAAACCAAAATGAAGTATGATAGAAAAGAGCTGTTGTAATGGGACAGCTGGATTAGTTTGCATGCTTAAACTACTAGAGAAAACTGCTATAGAAAAGATTAAAAATAATAGTGACTGAAGAAAATCCCTTCTCCCTTCTAGTTTTGATTAAAAATGTTATTTTTACTTTATAATACATGTTTCAGAGTTCTTGAGGTCAAAGATCTCTTTACTGGCAAGACAGGGCATCTACAGAGCCTTGTTCACACTAGTTTATCTTGACCTGTGAATATATTTTGTAGGATGTAAAGGAAGTAATCACCTTGAATAGCCAAAAGAAAGCTTTTGTCTCTTTTTTAAACAACTTTCCTTTTTGCTCATGTTTTCTGTGATAAGTGAGGACGCACACTCATTCATCATGAACTAGGTGTGGTCAACATCCTCAAACATAGGTACTGAGCACAGATAATGATTTGTGATGAGTTGCGACCAGTTCTAAAGAAATTACTGAAACTGGAAAAATCTGCAATTTCTCAGCACAGAACAGTGTGGAAAGGGGAGGGGAGGGGAGGGGAGGGGAGGGGAGGGGAGGGGAGGGGAGGGGAGGGGAGGGAAGGGAAGGGAAGGGAAGGGAAGGGAAGGGAAGGGAAGGGAAGGGAAGGGAAGGGAAGGGAAGGGAAGGGAAGGGAAGGGAAGGGAAGGGAAGGGAAGGGAAGGGAAGGGAAGGGAAGGGAAGGGAAGGGAAGGGAAGGGAAGGGAAGGGAAGGGAAGGGAAGGGAAGGGAAGGGAAGGGAAGGGAAGGGAAGGGAAGGGAAGGGAAGGGAAGGGAAGGGAAGGGAAGGGAAGGGAAGGGAAGGGAAGGGAAGGGAAGGGAAGGGAAGGGAAGGGAAGGGAAGGGAAGGGAAGGGAAGGGAAGGGAAGGGAAGGGAAGGGAAGGGAAGGGAAGGGAAGGGAAGGGAAGGGAAGGGGCTTTCATTTTTTTTGTCAGCTGGGTTATACTCTAAGGACTTTACAGCTCACAATTTAACAGAGATGATAACCCTAGAAAATAATCCCACGTAAATTCTTTTTAGAAACAGAGACCTGAGTTTCTGGTTTGATCTCTTTGGCCTCTGGGATCTTCAGCACATCATCGCTAGGTACATGTGACCTATTGAATCTCATCTTTTTATGATGCATAAAGAGATTATAAAGCCTCTAAGGTATAATGTATGAAAGTATTCATTAATTTACCAATTGAATTACTGTAGTTGAAAAATTAAGTGAATTTGTTTATAAAGTACACAGTACTTGATATCCACCCCATGAAGTGTTCAATTTCAATAGGCATGTATTTTATATGCTTTCTCATTGAATAATCAGTAGGAGGCCCTGACTTCTCCACTGAAGTGTAAAAGGACACATTTCATCTCGTTCACCTTCCAATGGTTTCACATCCTCTTCTGAAGAGAATTTCCAAAAAGCAGACAAGATCAATTTGTTATTAATCCATTTAGCCTTCTTGAAGTTGTCTGTGGTTGTATTTTTGTTCAATATTAAGACTGAATTGTTCTTGTCTTGTCTTCATATATAAGTATTCAATAAAACTTTGTCAATTTGCGTTCCATCAGATCATGTGTCTTCTGTTTTCTAATTCTGATACAGTCTACAAACAGCAACTAAAATAATCAGAAAGCTGAAAAAGGGAATTCTCTGAATTACTGAAACCATATTCCTATTGTAATTATTTCTTTCTAAGGTACTGGAACTGATATACAGCCCTTCCACTTCTTCAGTGGAGGTTTCTTTGTTCTATATCACAGGACTTTGTGTAGTCTTTTGCATGCTTTGAATGATTCACATCAGAAAAAAAGTTGTTGGTTTTATTCCAGGAGAAAATTTGATAAAACTAATCTGATATTTGTATTATTCATCCAATTATTTTTATCAAGTGCATTTTTTCTGTTCCATGGTTGGATTAGCACTTTGAAGTCCCTTACATTTCTTTGATTAGGTTTGGGAAGGAGGTATAGTAACTATGAGCATAAGTGGATTATTTTTTTCTTTACTTCAAAATTCTTTCAGTTTACTCATACTAATGGAAATACTATAAAACTGTATTTTTTATCACTGTCTCTGCTGTATCACTTTCTCTTATGCTACTTTAGATTATTTTAAAAGGTCTGCAGAATCTTTCCCTTTTGGTCAATAATAAATGAAACTGTATCTACAATTCAATACAACTGTATCTGAAAATATGCAGACAAAAATAATGAGAAGCAATTCCTTTGCCAGCACTTCATTATCTCTATTTACTTCAATTATTTTTTGCCCTCTATACTAGATATCAAAAAAACAAATAAACAAAACCCCAGACCTGTCAGGTAATCTTGAAAAATCATCTAGCCCAAGCTAGAGATAAAATTGAATACACTTCAATCACTCCTGTGACTTGTGGAAAGCAGACTCTACAACTCGAATAGAGTTATAAAGCAGGTATGTTTACTCTGGCACCGGGGTGCAAGGGGATTTCTCCACAAAGCTTGCACACCCACCGCACATTTTACCAAAAACTTCTACAGTGTGGATATACATATTCATTGGATTACATAACACAAACATACATATGCATGAGTAAGGCTGGGTTAGTTCAAAAGGCTGGTGTCAGCAGTTTATGTTATCTTTGCGCCTGCGCATTGCCTCCTGGTGGGCGTCTTCAGGGGTCTTTGGGAGGAAGGCTCGTAGTCTTTCTCACCTTGTACTTTTCCCCAGAGCATGCACAGATTCTCTTGGCCAATTTCTTGAATAACAAGAGTGTTTTTCAGCTGGTTTATTCATTCTGTCTTACCTAAGAGAACCAATGGAACTTCTACCGTCCATATATGGCTATCTTTACTCATTACCAAGACCCAACTAGTTAGAGCACATCTGTTTCCCAAGGACAAAAGCACGATATTTTGCTGAACACTGCAGTTCTTGGTAGATTTTCATGGTAAACTGTTTTGTTTTGATGGACACGGTAGTCCTTGGTAAAATTCCACAGAACAGTCTGGGCAAGCAGGATTCTTAGCAATATTCAAAAATACTATAAGTAATACTATAAGTTGCTATAAGTAAGTAAATAAGTTGCTAAGCAGTTTGCTATAAGTAAATAAGTCTCAAAACAAGTAATCATTTCTCTGTATCACCTGAGAGAAAGCTGTCTAACCTCCCCTTCAAAAACTAAAAGAAAGAGGATTCCATAAATTCCTGAGGAAAATATTCCAAAGTTTCATTGCATATACCATGAGATTTTCCAAATTTATAACTAGAATTTATCCAATTTGTAATGATTTTATGAATTACAGCTCAGTGTGAAGACCAGTTCCTATAACTTCTACAAAGCTGTCTTTCCTAAATTTGAAAAGACTCAAGGATATTTTCATATTATGGAAGTAATATGAAAAAAGGAAAGAAGGGGAGAGATAAGGCAGAAATTGAGATAATCTCACAGAAATAGTCAAGATACTTGCTACTTGATACCTCCTGAAAAGGAACCTTTGCCTCATCACCATTTAAAAAAAATCACTTTTATTTCATAAATATAAAACTGATATCTTCATACTCTTACAGGATCAAATACACTACACAAAAATCTCACAAATATCATTGTGTCTATCATAACATCCTGGAGCTATATACTCATATATAACTTCATATTCCAGAGGCAAAGAACATTGGCAGACCCAGAGGGAGTATGTGGCACTTAGAAATTGACCATGGATCCTCCATGTCCCAGCTGAAAGCCTTGTCCACAAGCTTACTCTCACTCCCCATCAGCATCTTTCAGATTAAGAACCCTCATTAGTAGTAATAAAATGTGCACAATTAAAGCCTAATGAAGTATCAACTACATCCTTAAGCTATTCTTTACAGTCAGAACGACTTGAGAGCTTCTTCCTAGCAGGCACTGCACATGGAAGTGGTGTTCATCAAGCATGACAATGTTGTCAATAGAAAGGCAGTATGCTGGTTCTCTTTCATCTAATAGGTCACAGACCAGCCTTCTGCTTTCATAATATCATTGCCCCCTTCCCTTTCAAAAATGTAGTATCAGTTGTCTTTAAAAATTCTGTTAGTTGGTCATGTTTTCCTTCACTCTGGCTCTTTTTATGTTTTTAAGGGATTTTTTTCTCCTTTGTTCTGTTTTTTTATTTCATTTTTCAGTCTTTCCTCTACTCTAATCAATCAAATATGTTCAACATTTCTAAACAGTCTAAGCCATGCCTCACTTTTTTCACTGAATGACTGAAATCTTTTGTGTGCATTTGTCTTCTGTTTCTCCTACTCTGTGTTTTACATTGTAAAGTTATTTGCTTGAGGATGACTGTATGTTCCTTTGATGAGAAACTCTCATCTGCTTTGTCTGGTAGCTCTTACCTTGAGGAATTTATTTGCAAAGAATATGCTGTATTGACTAATGCAAAGAGATTTGTGTCTGTGGGCCACATATTTTCCACTGCAAGCAAAGGGGTCTTCTTCTTTCCTCTGCATCCCATCCGGGGACCAGAACAAAGTAAATATCAAGGCAGTAAGTTTGCTACATGCTCCATTCAAAACAGTTCTCATCCTCTCTGTTATTCATTTCTCTTTCCAAGAGTTTGCCAGTTAAATTGTAATAACTTTTATGGAAGCTTTTGACAGACTTCTACAACACAGTTCACTTATTATCCACCTTGCTATCTGTCGATGCAAGGATTATAAGAGACAGTCTTTTAGAATCATGTGTTCTTTTTCTCTTAAGATTTTTCCCAAGCAGAGCAGGAGTAGCTTTTGCTGGAGAAGGTTTCAGAAATAAAGTAGAAATGTTTCTATCTTCTGTAGTTCAACAGTTTGTTTTCTTTTTCTTCCCAGTGTATTGTTTGCTCTTGTCTTCTGTTGTCTAAAAAACTGATAAATAGCAAGTATTTGAAACAGTGCTGATCTATATAGAAAGACAGTAAGGAAGTATGTGAAATGGATGGCAAATTTCTTTGGCTATAAAGGACTGAGTAAATAATGCATATTGGTGTACTATCACCCTCCAATTATAATAGTTAAGAATTATAGTAATTATATATATTTATTGAATATAATAAACCTATTTAATTAAAATATAATTAAAATAATTTAATAACATGTTCTTGCAAAAAGGTTAATCAGTTGACATAGACCTTTAAACAATAACCCACAGTGAAACATGTCATGAAATTTAAAATTGTTGGTTCAAGATGAATCAGAGTAATTTTCATTGCATACAGTCCTCAGAATTTTTGAGAACATCCTATTTCGATACGAAATTTCCCTTAGAGCTGATTATACACAGTGATAATACAGTTATGTTTTGTAGACATAAGGTACGATCAGGATGAAAATGATGGAAGGAAAAGATTATTTCATATCAAAATTTATTGGAAAGCTAAAAATTGCTAATAACACCAATACATTAACTATGGACTAACATTGGCCTTTTTGGAATCTACTTTGGTCTGAGAGGGCTGTGTAATATTCTCACAGTGTGAAATTTATTTATGATTTTAAGAACGTGAAAAGAAGCTCTCATTAAATATCTTATTTCATTAATTGTTACTTTAGAGGTCATTTGTTACATGAAGAAATGACATGAATAAATGCAACTGCTAAAGTAGTTATTAAAATGTTAAGAATTTGTAACTGTTCTGTTATTATTTTAAATGACCTTTTATATGAAGAATAAAATCAAAGTAATTGTGCTCAATTTTCAAAATAAATTCCTGGATGACTACTGAATTTTACACAGTTCTGTTAAACAGAATCTTTCTAATCTTTCTAATCTTTCAAGTTGCACTCAAGATTTTAAGGCCTTTATGTCCTTTGACATTTTATTTCATGATGACAATTCATCCTAAATCCTCTGCACCTGTGCATCCTGGCTAAGAATGGTGACCTACTGTTTAACACACCATAATCCGGAATCCAATTTTAAACCCTCAGTCCTTTTAGCCTACAAATTCAATAAGGTATTAAAGTCAATAAGGTATTTAAATGCTTTCCTACCTTAAAAGAAATAAGCTGATTATGGACTTTCTTATAAGACTCTTCCTTATAAGAAAGTGCTATTTCACGTAAAAAAAAATATTTATTTGAAACTTAGTACTAATTAATATAAAAACATTGAGATCAATATAGGTTTCCAGACTTTCTAACTCTTGAGAAACATTCCTACTGATATCTAAGATTTGGCGACTCCAGGCTTCCATGCTTTTTGCAAAGGATGGAAAAGTTGTAAGCATTCTGTACTAAGAAAGAGCTCTCAGGATGACAGTGTTCCCATGTTCTACAGGAAAAAATATTCTTGCCTAAATAAGAACATACGCACCTGCCTTTAACTGCTGACAGGCTTCTGAAGAATCCAAGAATCAGTTGTGACATTTCATTTACCAAAACTAAAAATATAAAAGCCAAAAAAGTCCACCAGAAGAAAAAACACAGATATGTTCTCATTGTTCTGTAATATGATTTAAAAGTAATTTACTTTCCATTTTTCTTGGTTTTGTTATGAATCAAAGTAAAAACTTTCTTGAAACCTCAAGAAACATCAGGCTGCTCAGAGTAATTCTGATCAAGTTCACCATTGTCAATTTACATGTTGAAAATATGTTTGGTTAAGTCCTATTTGCAATATTGATAAGAACCATGCATACATCTTTCAAAATAAGACAAAAATACAGCCAATTTTTTTAGTGATACTTTTATGGTGACACATACTTTTACACTACAAAGAAGGAGATGAGTAGATTAGCTTTCTCATTGCCAGGCAAATCTAATTTTTGGTCACTACTGTAAACTACATTAGCAATATTGATTGATAACTAATTACAAAAACAAACTCCTAAATAACATGTAGTATAAGCATCTAAAATGGCTAAATAAACTAATTAACTGAACATTAGCTATTTTATTGCTTGGTCCTTACACTGCAGGAACTATTTCATCAGTAACTTATTCAGCAATGACTTTAAAAGATAAATTTTATTAGACTATGCCTCTGAGATATATAGCAGAAGGTTTATTTTGATACTTGTTAAGCAACTGACTATATAATGACATCTTTGCAAGTTTCTGGTGATTCAAATTAATTTTTCTAAGGAAGATGAGATATATGGCATTGATCCAAATTGTTTTGAAGTAAATGGAAACATTCCTTTTAACTTCACTAGGCTGGATCAGTCCCTTGTAGAACAAGGACAAATAAACAGGAAACAGGATAACATATATGCGAGGATTAGTTGAGTGCCAGTTCAGAAATGTACAGCATAAAATACATTTTCAGATATGTATGAATGCTCTGGAAGGATAATATCTGAAACCATGCACTGACCAGCAACACCATTGCACAAGGTTTGCAGTAAGATATGTAGTTAGATATTTCTGAGACACTTGGTTTGAATATTCACTTTAAAAAATCATGCTAAAAATAGTTGTAATATTTTTTAAAATTACATCAGGCTGCATAATTTTTTCTTTCATTATTTGTTACATAGATTGGGGTATCACCTAATTGCTGGCCTTTATTTTCTTCCTTTTATTTTCCTTTTTAAAGACTTTTCTCATTTCAGTTGCTTTTTATTTGAGCAGGTTACCTGTCACTTAACTTGAGCCACTTGCCCAAGCCATCAGCTCTCTCAGTAAAGAGATAGGTTGCCACAGGAGAGTATAAAGCTATGGTAGAATTAAATGAGTCATTATCCTTTCTCCACTGATTTTAGAGAGAACCTGAAAAACTGGATTAGACTAGACTATTAGTTTTTAGACGCTTAAAGTCAGATAACATGATCCCACTGTAGATACCATGGTGAATTGGTATTGTCTTATGTAGCTTAATAATATAAGCATCCCTGTTAATTACTGACACAACTCCAATGCACATGCATGTGGCTTATCTGCAGCACAGAAAGTTCTGTCATATATTCCTTCTGTGTCTGATCATTGTTTATAGATATGTATCATCTACCTGCTGCCCAGTAACATCTTTAAAACTTCATCTCATTTTGCATTTCATCGTTCCTCCACACCCACTATTCTTATTTCACCTATACACAAAAGCCTATCTAGTTTCGAACCCATCTTTCTGATTTATCATTTTTCTTTATTGCTAAGCATAGGAAAATTTATTAACTCTGTATAATATTCTGACAATTTCATGCATTTTAAACTATATGTAAGAAGACATATATCCTTGAAGTTAAGGATGTTGTATCAGTTAACTTTCATTGTATATGATTCTTGAATTGATGAAGTGCATAAATTTGAAGATATTCTTAATGAATTAAGCTTGTTTAGCATTTATTATTTAGCAATGATCTGTTTTCATTTGTAGGGTTTTGAGATTCAGTAAAGAAAGTACCCACAATTCTACTTTGAAAAATAATTTAAGGTTTTTTGTGATGAATTTCAGAACTGAATTGTTATGACTCCTATAATGAGACACTGGATGACATTGTGAGAACAGAACAACAAAAAATCTGTGTACTGTCTATATCACACTCTAGAATATAATTTATTACAATAATGAATTTATTTTATTGTACAACACTATGACCGCAAGGTTATTTAAATGGAATCTAACAGCAAACTTGCATGCTAGGCAAACTTGATTATGGTTTCACAATAAAGAGAATAAGATAGCTGAGAACCATACTGTCTCCAGAGACACAACTTTGTGTGTGCTAAGAGGCTAGGGCGAAAGGAAAATCCAGTTACGCCATTATACCTCCTGAATCACAATGAAGCACAGTCAATGCTGGCATTCAGACAGATATTCATGAACCAGCCGGTGTTCTTCTGGTTCCAGTATATTGGAGGGGGCTGGGGGGTGGGGGTGGGTAGAACATGACACTACATGACACTCTGCAAATATTTCAGAAGGTCTTGTTTATTTCAATATGATTCATTCTGAATTTGTTTCTGGTGACTGATATAAGCTTAAGTGCCTTTTTCCTCTCCATTCCATGACAAATTCTCCCGTGCTTTAGTTTGAAATCCCTGAGTGAATCAGGCAAGGCAGAGAGGTTGCCTCAAAATATCTTTGTTGATATGATGGAAGAGCACAATGTAGTTAATCATGATAAAGAAATATGTATGCACTATGTAACAAAGCACTGAGACTTAATGAACGGTAGTCTTGCCTTGCTGTGTTTTGCTGAAGAGAACCTTTTGATGAATTCTATTTCCATTAGCTAGCACTTCTTTAATTGTTGGTAGCTCAGCTCAGTACAGTACAACTACCAGCTTTCCTTTATTTTTGATGTACCCATGAATTCTCAATCCTTGTATGTTAGTTGTTGTTCAGAGCCAAGGGAACACCTTTTCTCTTGATTAAACTGGTTTAAAAAGAATTTTGACTTGCTTAATTAGCTTCTCTAGAACTGCTAATAACCACACATCCTCCACTGTGAACCATGTAATTATTGTGACATTAATTCTCTCCCTGGGATATTTTATTCTTGATGTGATCATTTCTCTTTTTCGATTGCTGGCTGGTGAATTTACTACTGCAGAGTAATGAGCACCATAAGACATGTTTGACTGTTACCCAGGATCTTTAGTGTCCTTCCATATGATGCAAAGATTGTACCCATAAGTAGTAACAGCATGCTGGTTACTAGTGATAAAGCATTAAAATTTAAAAAAAAAAAAAAAAAAAAATCAGCAAAGCTTTTGAAATTATTGTAACACTGTGCAACTGTTTTCATGTATCCCTGTAACAGCTTGTCAGTCTATCACATCCATACCTCAGCATCTTTGCAAAGTGAGGACAGAATGATGAAAGAAAATATTATTTCCTTTACTAGTTAGAAACAGCCAGAAATACTATAGATTTCTTAAAGAGAACACAGTCCTTATAATTCCCTCTACTTTAAGCCCTCTTGTATCTCCCAGTCTAAGAAGACCAGTGTAGTTTAGTTCTTCCAGTGCCTACAAGCCTCCATAAGCTCTTTCTTCATAGCTGAGGACTAGATAGACCATCATTCTTTCTCTTTGTCAGAAACACTACTGTTACACTGGGAGCAGGGTTGAAAGAAACCCTGCAATGCTTCTACATTGCTAACTGTCCTATAGATATTTACCCTGATGAGAGAGACCTGATTTTTCAACCTGTAATATTGAAAAATAGATATTAATGGATTGAAAAGTCTGTATCAGTTTGTACATACAGAAGGGTTTTGGAGAACACCAGTTTGAAAACTCCCTAAAGATAATAGTAAAAGTTAGTAAATGGCAAAATCAGCAGGGATATGGACATTTCTGCCCTTGGCAACTTTGTGCTTATCTAGGTTTGAGGAAGAGCTTCTATATGGCTGGTGGAAAGAAAGCCTGTTACCTAATTCTCTTACATTTTCTATACAGTTGAGCTATGTATGTGCCATACTGACTTACATATCTGCATGCCATCCATGAAGCTACTTTTTGGTACTTTATGATCATGGGCATGAGCTTTTTGTTTTCTAAATTGTTGTGGGTATTGTTCCTAGATTGATTTATTTTGTAGCTCCTTTTATATTTCAGCAGACAGCCTTGAAAATAGGTACAAGTTGCAAAAAGCCTAGAATAAGGAGTTTAACTACCACCAGTCATCTCCCTTAATTAATTAATGAAATTACCAATTCATTTAGGTGCTAGGTAATGATTCCTAAAATGTTGTGATTAGCTGTTTCACATAACAAAACAGAGTTACATATTGTCAAGGCTCTCAGGACACTACCAGCCTCCGCTAGGAACCCCTCCCATCCCTGCACATGGACACAGGAGCCCCATTTCAGCTCAGACTGTGGCCCTCATTCCCCTGCTCGCAGGAGTGCTGGTCTACAGCCACGTCCCAGACTGGACCTCAGTCTCACACTTGTATCACAGAATCCTCTAGGTTGGAAAAGACGTTGAAGATCATCCAGTCCAACCATTGACATAACATGCTCAGTTCCCAACTACACCATATCCCTCAGCGCTATGTCAACTCTACTCTTCAACACCTCCAGGGATGGGGATTCCACCACCTCCCTGGGCAGCCCATTCCAATGCCTAACAACCCGTTCTGTAAAGAAATACTTCCTAATATCCAGTCTAAACCTTCCCTGGTGCAACTTGAGGCCATTACCTCTTGTCCTATCACTTGTTACTTGGTTAAAGAGACTCATCCCCAGCTCTCTGCAACCTCCTTCCAGGTAGTTGTAGAGGGCGAAGAGGTGTCCCCTCAGCCTCCTCTTCTCCAGACTAAACAACCCCAGGTCCCTCAGCCGCTCCTCGTACGACATGTGCTCCAGACCCTTCACCAGCTTCGTTGCCCTTGTCTGGACATGCTCGAGTAATTCAATGTCCTTTTTGTAGTGAGGGGCCCAAAACTGAACACAGTAATCGAGGTGTGGCCTCACCAGTGCCGAGTACAGAGGTAAGATCACTTCCCTGTCCCTGCTGGCCACGCTATTTCTGATACAAGCCAGGATGCCATTGGCCTTCTTGGCCACCTGGGCACACTGCTGGCTCATGTTCAGCCGGCTGTCAGTCAACACCCCCAGGTCCCTCTCTGACTGGCAGCTCTCCAGACACTCCTCCCCAAGCCTGTAGCGCTGCTGGGGGTTGTTGTGGCCAAAGTGCAGAACCTGGCATTTGGCCTTATTGAAACTCCTACAGTTGGCCTTAGCCCATCGCTCCAGCCTGTCCAGATCTCTCTGCAGAGCCTCCCTACCCTCGAGCAGATCAACACTCCCACCCAACTTGGTGTCATCTGCAAACTTACTGAGGGTGCACTCGTTCCCCTCGTCTAGATCATCAATAAAGATGTTAAACAGGAGTGGCCCCAAAACTGAGCCCTGGGGGACACCACTCGTGACCGGCTGCCACAACTCCATTCACCACAACTCTTTGGGCCTGGCCATCCAGCCAGTTTTTACCCAGCAAAGCATGTGCCTATCCAAGCCTCGAGCAGCCAGTTTTGCCAGGAGAATGCTGTGGGAAACGGTGTCAAAGGCCTTACTGAAGTCAAGGTAAACTACATCCACAGCCTTTCCCTCATCCAATAAGCAGCTCGCCCTGTCGTAGAAGGAGATCAGGTTTGTCAAGCAGGACCTGCCTTTCATAAACCCATGCTGACTGGGTCTGATCATCTGGTTGTCCCGCATGTGTTGTGTGATGGTACTCAGGATGAGCTGCTCCATCAGCTTCCCGGGCACCGAAGTCAAGCTGACAGGCCTGTAACTTCCCGGATCATCCTTCCGACCCTTCTTATACATGGGTGTCACATTGGCCAGTTTCCAGTCTGTTGGGACCTCCCCGGTCATCCAGGACTGCTGGTAAATGATGGAAAGCAGCTTGGCGAGCACCCCAGCCAGCTCCTTCAGCACTTGTCGTCCTCCAACCGCCACACCATCCTTCTCTGTTCATGAAGAGGAGATCCAGCAGGGCACCTTCTCTGGTCAGTTCACTCACCAGCTGCATCAGGAAGTTATCTGCCACATATTCCAGGAATCTCCGGGACTGGTCCCACTGTGCTGTGTTGTATTTCCAGCAGATGTCTGGGAAGTTAAAGTCTCCCACAAGAACAAGGGCAAGCGATCGTGAGATTTCTCCTAAATGCCTATAGAATATTTCACCCACCTCTCTGTCCTGGGTGGGTGGCCTATAGTAGACTCCTACTACAACATCTGCCCTGTTGGCCTTCCCCCTGATTCTAACGCAAAGACACTCCACCCTGTCTTCACTACACTTGTACTCAAAGCAATCATAACAGTCCCTAACATACAGCGCCACTCCTCCACCTCTCCTTCCTTGTCTATCCCTCCTAAAGAGCTTGTAGCCATCAATTGGCGCACTCCAGTCATGGGAGACATCCCACCATGTTTCTGTAATAGCCACTACATCATAATTTTCCTGTTTCATCATGGCTTCAAGCTCTTCCTGTTTGTTACCCATGCTGTGTGCATTGGTATACATGCACTTCAGATGGGCTGATGTTTTGCCCCCTTCCCCCTTCAAATCTAGTTTAAAGCTCTCTCAATGAGCCCAGTTAACTCCTGCCCCAAGATCTTCTTCCCCCTCTGGGACAGGTGCATCCCATCTGATTCCAAAGGTCTGGCGTCCTGTATACTCACCTGTGACTGAAAAATTCAAAGCCCTGCCGCTAACAGCCGTCTCCGAGCCACAAGTTCATCTGTTGAGTTCTCTGGTATTCTTCTTCATCCATCCCCCCAACTGAAGGGATGGACGAGAACACAATTTGTGCCCCCAACCCCTTAATCACTTTCCCCAAGGCCCTGAAATCTCTCTTCATTGCTTTAGGACTTCTCCTGGTAATATCATTGCTACCCACCTGAAAAACCAAGAGAGGGTAGTAATCCTTAGGTCTCACTAGAGTTGGAAGTTTTGCCATGAGGTCCGTGACGTGGGCCCCAGGGAAGCAGCAGACTTCCCTATGAAGTGGATCCGGTCTGCATATTGGGCTTTTGGCACCCCTCAGAATGGTGTCACCCATTACAATGACTCTTCTGGGGTTCTTTATAGAACTGGTTTTAATACCTGGTCTAGAATGACCCGGCCTTGGTGGACCTTGGTCTTTCTCCTTGTTTGTCTCATTCTCTTCCTCCTTCTCTTTTTCATTCAAAGGTTCCAGGGCCCCGTATCTATTGTGAAGGGACACCATGGAGGGTGAGGGAGGTCGGGAGAGGATTTTCCTGCCTCCCTGTTCAGGGACCTGTTTCCATCCTCCCCCATCTCTTAGGTCCCCTCCTTCTGCCTGGTAGCAAGAACCATGTCTCCCACCAATTCCTGTCCCCTTGTCCTGCTGATCCATGGATTCTGACATCGGCTTGTCACTTGCTCGTCCACGACTGTCAACAGACCCCATTACAGTACCCAGCTCTGCCCATCATGGTCAGATCCTGAGGGATGGTGCCCATTGCTGAGAGCACTGTCAGGCCAGGGGTCACCCTTGGCTCACAGTTCCCAGTCCCTTAGGGAGCAGCTGGCCCTTGCTGCACCCTGACACATATCTGAACAAATGGACTCTGAGTGACACCCCATGTCAGTGACTCCAGGGTGCAAATTTCATTTGTAAATGTTTTTTGAAAGTGCACCATACTCTTCTGAGTGTGACAGCTCTTTCCTTCATGTTAGACTTGATGTGAGACTTTGTGATTCTTAATCTCCAGAGAACAGTATTGCAATAATCATTAATACTCATGTACTATTTAATAATCTCAAATTTGTGCACACAGTACAAGTTATCCAATAGTGTTTTTCCATAAATGACCACAACAAATCCATATTTACTTCAGTAATAACTACCACTACATCCACACTACATGCGATCAGATTTTTTCTTCTTTTTTATTTCTAAGGCTTGTTATACAAATTTATATTGCCTGCACCTGGCTTGTTAAAATCTAATTTACAGTTTCTGCCTCAAGAGGATAAGAAGTGGTGGCTGTGTGCTCCATTGTATATCCCTGAGAAACAATTCACTTTTGAACTCTGAATTTTTTCATGGTAAATTGGTTCTGTGACAGAAAAATAAACACATTTATTTTCATGAAATGCTGTAGGGGAAAAAAAAAATTATTTCTTTCTAGACAAATAAGCTATAATGGAACCAGTATCTGTATTAGAAGTTGCCATTTTGTATTTTACACATTAATGCATGGATTTTTTTTACCTTTAACTACACATTTGTTATCAAATCCATGTCATGAATATCCATTTCTGTTAAATAACATTTGATAACTGGAATCATACAAAATAACAATTTTGTAATAGCAACGCAATGGGGTGGGTGTAGAGAGGGAGGGAGGAAACCCAGCAACATATAAGCAAAATTCCTGCTCAAAATGGGAGTTCTAAGTACTTTCCTTTAAACCTTCCCTCTTCTGTTCTAGGTACATTTTCATTACCCAAACTGCTGTAAAAGCATTTTTTTTTCTGTTTTCTTTCATTTATAATGACTTACTTCTCCACCTACAGTCACTACACTTGAATACCCTTCTGTGAAGATTCAGCTTACAAAAACACAAAACACATTGTATCAACTTCCCACTTGCCTTCTGCCATTCCGGAAAAGTTGTCTTGACCCTTCACTGCCACTAGTTTATCACTAGCTTTTTTAGTTTAAAGAAGGGAGCACTTTCATATTTATATTTACATAGATGCAATATCTTCACATCCTTGTCCATTTAAGGCTGCCAGTCAAAAGTATCCAAGTGGATTAAAATCCAGGTAGCACAGTGCTACCTACCATGACAGGATGGGTTGCCTAGGGCTCTGAGGAAGATCTATAAAAGTTGGGGTTTTCAGGAGCCTTGGAACAGTAAACCTGAAAGATGAGTTTGTTCTTTTGTTGCTTGCATTATTATTTTTTTATTATTATCTTCTTAAATTATACATTAAATAATTTTCTAAAGCAGCAGCATGTTCCTTGGAGAAAGTTTGGTGGCTGACTATGACTGCCTTTGCTGTAGATGACTACAGTTCAGAATATAAGCCAAGAACAAAAGAATCACGTAACTCCAGAGCAAGAAACAGGCCAAAGCTAGAGACCTGAAGCCCAGAGCAAACACTGTGTGAAAGCCATGAGAGTTCAGAGGCCCAGGCTGTCCTTAAGTACAGAATAGAGTCAGAATCAGCTTGGGTCTGGCATTGTGCCATTAAGCCAATTACTTCTTGTCACTGATATGCATCATTGCTTCTACATTGTACCACAAAAAGCTGGTGTACCTGGGCTTCATAATTACTGGACATCTGTTTTTGTTTTATTCCTTTATATTGTTCTTAAATGTAAACCCACTTTTACTCCTTCAGAATAAGTTAATAAATCCATAAGACTCTCCAAGGGGCAAACAAAAGGGTCTGCTTAGCAAAAAGAGCAGTAAAAAAGAAAAGTCTAGTTGGAGACCAGTGACTAGTGGAGTACCAGGGATCAATACCAGGTCCAGTCCTGTTTAACATCTTAATTAATGATCTGGATGATGGGGCAGAGTGTACCCTTAGCAAGTTTGCAGACGACACCAAACTGGGAGGAGTGGCTGATACACTGAGGATTGTGCTGCTATACAGAGGGACCCCGAGAGGCTGAAGAAATGGGCTGACAGGAACCTCAAAAGAAGTGCAAAGTCCTGCACCTGGAGAGGAAATATACCATGCACCAATATATGCTGGGGTCTATCCAGCTTGGAAGAAAAGGACCTGAAGGTCCAGGTGGACATGAGGTTGAACACGAGCCAGCAGCAAGCAAGCAAGGTGACTGGCTGGTATGCTGGGCTATGTTAGGCAAAGTATTGCCCGCAGGTCGAAGGAGGTGATGCTTTGTCTTTATTCAGCACTGGTGAGGCCACACCTGCAGTACTGCATCCAGTTTTGGGCTCCCCAGTACAAGAAAGACATAGGCATACTAGAGAGTTCAACAAAGTGCTACAAGGATGATGAAGGGACTAGAGCATCTCACAAATGAGGAAAGGCTGATAGAGCTGGGACTGATTAGCCCAGAAAAGGCTCAGGGGGGGACTTATCAATGTATACAAATACTTGAAGAGAGGGTGCAAAGAGGCGAGAGCCAGGTTCTTTTCAGTGGTGCCCAGTGACAGGACAAGAGGCAAGTCTGTGAAAACACCTTTTTCTTTTTTCTTTTTTTTTTTTTTTTTTTCATGTAACTTGCTCTATTAAGTCTTGGGAAGATAAAAATCTCACAATCTGTACAACCATAGCTAGGGCACCATTGGTGGGCTGCAGCAAGAGTGCTGCTTTTTTCATCCTGAGTTTTATATAGGCTTGGAGTCAGGAAGTGAGGTCAGCCTCGCTATCTCTACAAGCACGTTTATAGATTTGGAGCAGGATGCGTTAGTCAAAACAAATTAAATGGCCACATAGAAACCTTTGGCAACCCTTGGAGAAAGCAATTTATACTAGAGGTTTGCTAAGTGTGGCATCTCTACAGAACAGAAGGAAGGCTGGTAAAAACAGTTCTATTATTAACTACATATGTTAGAAATCTGACAAGTTGATATTGTCACATACTGGTTAATATCCAGTATAAGTTGATACCTAGTTTATCAGCTGATAATATAGGACACTGAGTTTAACCTACTTTCTGACAGACATAAAAATCAAGTGAAAAAAAAATGCCTTTCTGGAAACACACAAAGTCATTTAATTAAATTATTTTAAATACAGTTTCCTTAGCTGAACTAGTGTAGAATCAACTACAGTTGGTGACAATTCTAAGGCTTTTTGTTTGTGGTTTATCATCAATTCCTAGCTTTTTGGCCAAAATGCTATATACATACTCAAAAAAATTATTTTTTACAACTGATTTTTCCTCAGACCGTGCCCACTGATTCCTTTTCCATTTCTTAAATAAATGTACCAACTGCAATTTCAGAATTTAAATTGCAATAATTTAATCAGGAAAAAAATAGCACAAATTATCATTAGAAACTACTACAAAAGCCACCCAACAAAATTAAAGTAATACAGCATTTTAGCTTAAGACAACACTAAAAGAAGATTTCCTTAAGAAGCTTAGACTAGATAAATCTGTTTAACTCTTCAGTGTGTTATAGCAAGAGTTTTAACTGAAAATGCTACAGGTATTGCAACTTAGATGTTGCATCTGTACCTCTTCTTTGAGGCTTTTAAATGGATGTTTCATCTGTATTTTTTGAGGCTTTTAAATGGGAGTTCTTCAGTCACACAATTTTTCAGGCTAAAAGTATTTAAAAAAGAACAGATGACCTTCCAAACTAAATTAGAAACAGAGCACAGCCTTTGTAATAATTAAAAGCGTATATATCAGAGAAGGATTTGTCCTTCCTGATTCTTAATGAAGAAAATGCATGAAAGCTAAATACAACGTGCTTTTAGACTGCTTCAGTAGGATTACGGGGTTTTATTTAGTCAGTCCTCCTACTAGTCATATTTATGTTATGCTTCAGTACTCTCCATGATACTGTCCTCTAAAAATGTTATTCATTTATGCATTTTCTTCTGGCCTCTTTTCATCAAGCAACAAGACAGCAATAGAGATGTATCATTATGCTGCAACTGTGGTTAAAGAAATGTGAATTATGCCTAAGCATTAAATTAGCAATCAGGCTGCCAGCTCTTGTCAAGAACGGTCCACTAGTTTCATTATCTAGACACTACTTCAATGGCCTGCAGCAGATGAGGGGGTGAAACGCATCTCTTTTCTCATGTGTGAATAAAAAACCCTCAGTACCCCAGCAGGTGGATGAGGAGCCGGCGAAAAAGTAGTGCCAACGGCAACACTCCTCTCCAAGTGTGTTGTCCCGTTCCCGTCCCCAGATCATCACTCATTTTTAGCTGGTTTGTTGAGTATGTGTAAAGGAATCATGTAATGGTGGCCCCTCTCTGGGAGGGGCGGGGTAGATTCCCTAATGGCGCCTGGCAACCTCCCCCACACCTGTCCCAGGCACCTCGCCGCCATTCCCCGCACTGCTGCAGCCCGCTGCCGCCCCGCCGCGCACCCCGGACCTGCTCCCGGACCGCCCACCGAGGGCCGCGGCCTCCCGCCGGCCGCTGCCACCGCAAACGGCCGCCCGTCGCCCTGTTGCCAGGCAACGCCCCGCTAAACCACCCCGTCTGCGGGCCGACTCCGCGGGGCAGGGCGGGCCGAGAGCCCCGGCCCAGGCCCCGGCCCCCAACCCCAGGGCCCCGGCCCCGGCGCCGCCGTGAGCCCCGCGGTACGCCCCGCCGCTTCGGCCTCGGCCAAGGTCATCACCGTCCCTCCTCCCGCCGCCTGCCACCTCCTCCGCGGCTGCCGCGGAGAGCAGCCTGACACACACCGCCCCACAGCCCCCGCCACGGGCTCCCCATTCTCACTAGAAAGGGGAATAAATACCACACGGTGTGCAACACGCTCTCGGGGACACGTACACGCGTGCACGCCCCACCAAAAGAGTTCCTGAAATTGCGGATGTCTGAATATGTTGCCGTGTCCTCATGGTGGACACAGCTCTACAGAGGGATTCCAGGGTACCTCCGTTAAAGCTGTACTTTTTTTTTCCTAACATCATCAGTATAGTTTATGAAGTACAGAGCTATTATTATCTAAAATCAGAATTAATCATAAACAAACAGCTGGTATGTAGTTATTATCACAGTGGTGTGTGAATAGTAGGGTTTTTTTAAGTATGGCATGGTTTTCTTGCTATATATATAAAAAAAAATGGTTTTGCTAAATAGGTTTCTTGCATTTTTGATTTTTTTTTTCATTGATTGTTTTCATTTATATACTGGGATAATTTAAGAGTAAAAACAGTGCTTGAAGTGAAGTAAAAAGTGTTTCAGCTTTGACAGTGACAACAGGAATTACTTCCTCCTTTATATCCTTTATTTTTTCCAGATGAATTTGTTATATTTAACCCAAGTTAACAATTTTTTTGGGATGCCAGAAACTAATGTTTTGTTAAATACACTTTTTGTAAGGAAAAAAATCCCCTCAGGTTAGCATATGTAGACCTTTGCCACCACGCCAGGTTAAGCTGAAGACTATTGAAGGCATCAGTTTAAGTACATGGACCAAATGCTTTGATCACTGAAAAACCATAACCCAAACCAATTCGATCCCACAACACACTGCTCCCAAGAATGGATCCAAAAAACATTATCACTCCCTCCAGCACGGTGGAAGAAGCATAAAAAGTCTGGGGGTAGGCATATATTGTTGTGTATTATAACCGTGAAAATATGGTTTTACTGAACTACATGGAAATACACTTCCTACGTATACTTATTTGTTGCTTATAATCAGGCAACAGGCTAGTAAAACAGACATCTAGGGCTCTATTTGCCAGGTGGTTTGGGGTCACTCTTTCTTACAGATAGTAGTGGAGGGAGGAAGGGGAAAGAACTACCTAGTTAAGTTTTTAAGAGTTTGAAAATTGAACATAGAACCATGGATGATTAATAGCAGCACATTATCTATACACATGTATTAATAATATATTTTTTTCTTAAAGCACCTTCAGGATAGAAGAAAACAAAAAAAGCTAATGAAAATAACGATATTTAGTTTGCATCTGTTTCCATTTTAAGTTCCTACTCATAGTAAGGAATGGCTGAAATGGCAGCAAAATATCCACGGTGAACAACAGTTAAGGTTTGAGGTTGGTATTGAATCATAATTCATATTCACATTTTATAATGTGAGAATCTTATCAGCAAATCTCATAGTGGTTACTGATAACAAAGTAGCATCCAGAAACTCAGAGTGGTATCGGGAACCCATTTTATTAGGATCTGTCAAACATACAGAAAAAGACAGTTGCTGCCCCAAGCTAGTTGTAGTATAAATAGGCAAGATGGACTATGTGGAAAATGAAGTAACATAAAATAAAAGGTAAAAGACATTAAATAATTCTGAAACGCTATACAACACAACTATTATGAAGCAGAAAACAGTCCCTGAATTCTGATCCACTGTACACCTAGACTTCTTGTGGAACAGGGTTCATTAGATTATTATCCTATATAAAGTTCTCTTTCAGAGAACTGCATTTGGCTGGCTGCATTCGACTGAGAACTGAAACACAGAAGCTACAGATTTACCTTGTCTATGCCTTCAGAGTGTATGAAGCCTCACACAGGAGAAAAGCTGTTTATCGCAGCCCAGGGAAGAGAAAGGCTGGTGGCAGGCATCAATATTTGCATCATAGATAATAAGCAGCAAAGATTACCTACTTAGGGTTATGCTACATCTGAATGTAATGACATGTATTACCTCCCCTGACAAAGGTGTTTTCCTGTGGTTTTACCACTCATACTGGTACATCATGTGGAAAAGAAGTAATAGCTCAGAGGTAAAGGACTGATACCAAATGTGGGCACCCGTATTTTTTAGATGACTCAACCAAATATATCATTATGATCTGGATTTTAAACTAGTTAAAACATCATACTAAAACTAAGTATACCTCATCCTTGTAGGCCAATTTCTTCACCAGTTAGTTTTCATTTCCCTTCCCTTAACTGTCTGGGCATAGGGGGTGTTCTGATTCTCTGTGATTTTCTTGTTCTCTTTTAAACTTTACTTTTTTTGAATCTTGAAAATCTTGAAAACCTTTTGGTTTTCTCTTTCACACACACCCCCCACCCCCCCACCCCCCCACTGTTCTCCTTAAATGTTTTTTAAGCGTCAGAGCTGACTTTTACCTGGCTTTTTCTCTTGCATAGCACTGCAGCTAATTGTATTCTGCTTTGGCAGGGTCGGTCAAATCTAGCTCACTCTATTCACACAGTTTATTCCAATTACCTGTGCTTTTCATTTCCACACTGTTCCCTGCTGTTACAAGGACCTCTTCATACTTTGTTGTTAAAATGCTTTGGGGAGGCATGTGGCAGGTGCACCCGCCTGATGAAAATAGGTCTTCTTGCCTGCTGAAGTGTAGCAGCTATTGATTTCCTTTTTCCATGCCCTTGTTCTCAGGGCCTCACGGTAGTTGGGGCCTTTGGCCAATGGGAGCCGCTATTGACTACAGATCAGATTCGGCCTGGGTATAAATGGAGTCCCTTGGGGACCCATTTTGAGCTTGACCCCTGGAGCAGCACTCTCCCCTTGGGTCAGGACATCACCCAAGGAAACTCCTTGAGGTGACTTGTGTTGGGATGCTGTCCTGAGAATTTCCTCGAGGTTGAAAGTCCACACTTGTTAGGTGAGTGATAGAGCGTTTTGGGTTGTTGTTAAACCCTAGGAAGTGGTTTAACTTAATGTCATGGGCATTTGAACCTGCTGTTGAATGGTTGTGGAGGACTAGTTAATTGTGTTGATAATAAATTTTTAATTTTTGGTTGTTGTTTGTTTATTTGACAACCTCTGTAACAAGGCCTATCAACAATATCCCCATTGTGGCTGCAAGACAATTTTAGAAGGAAACCTACTGGTGAGACTTCTATTCTTTAGTACGTACTCTTGTTAAATGAAGACAGTAAAGTCCGGTAAGTCTCAACTTCTCATCCTGACCACCCGCTCTGTTGATTTTCTCATTAGCCTAGTCAGTAAATGTATATTCTGCATATATTCTTTCTTACAGAGCATGTGGTATTTTGGAGATGTCTTTTTTCACTGTCTCATTTTCTGTAACAGCCCCTCCAGCCTGAAACAGATTTATCACTGACATTGTCCCTACAAGGGTTCCTAATCATCTCTTTGCTTTAAACTCTAAGAGTCTGTTCTCCACAGACACACTCTCGATCTTTATCTTTTGCAATCCACTTTGTCAGGAGAGCTTCTCTCCTCTGAATTCTACTATGTCATTTGTGTCCTGTTTTGATGATTATCCCTTTGATTACATCTTCTGGGATCCTCTTCCCATTCACTTTTTCTCAGGGTGTTGAGTGAAGGTTAGAATTTCCTGTGACAACAGGTGTCTATTATACTTCCATAGCTCTCGCCATCTAGTCTGCCCAGTATCCTGTTTCTCCCTGCCTATGATACAACCTCAGGCAAATCCTGCTGCTTGTCTGTTCTTTTGTCCTGAATCTTTCTTCCAAAATCCTCTTCTCTGACACTTTTCTATCATCTCACACAACTAACCAGTCACCCTGTCATTCACCTCACAATCTTGTGGTTATTTTTTGCTTTCTGCTTTTCTTTCCCTAAGCCTTCCTGGATCTCATTATTTCATTCTTAGTGATGTTTTGAAATCTCATTTCTTACATCAGTTTCACGCTGTAAAAATCCCAGAACATGTACTGCTCTTTCTCACATGCTCTGACCACTTTCTGTTCTGCCTCTGTACCACTCCTCCAGGCCATCCAATGTGCAACAGAGATGAAACTATTTCTAATCTGTTACTCAACCATGTAAACCTCTAATCCAGTTCTGGAGTCTTTTCATTCACTTCAACTTTTTAGGATAAAATTCATACTTACTGAGCTCTATATACTCTGTTTTTCTAATTTACATAATTAAGCATGCATAATAGACATGACAGAAATCTGTACATTCCAATAGAATTAATGTTTTGCTGGAAGTCCGCATCAGGGAGTGCAGGAGATACACACCAGAGCATTCCTGAGGATTTTGTTACCCATGTCAGGATGGGCCTGAGCCCATGGTCATGTTCATAGACACAACATCTGAGCATTGTCAGAACTCTGCACAGATTTCAAATAAAATTTTAAAAGACTACTTGTTCTTGCTGTTTTTTAAGACATATCTTTATCTGATATTGTATTTAGTACCTGCTCTATATTCTCAGAATAGAGGTCTCAATTAACTATTAATAAGTCTTAACTATTTTATGTTGAAGATTATAGCCCTGAGATAATTTTAGATAATTTTAATGTTTTGTAGAATATTATTCTGGAGTATGAGAACATCTATCTGAAATGTTGTCTTCTTAAAGGACTTTACAGCCTACTTCATTTCCTATAGATTTGAGGGACACAGATTTGTAGGTAGATGCATATACATATTTTAAATCACTGTTTGTGGGTAACCTTATTGTACTGGATATGGAGCAAGAAGAAAAGAGACACTTGTCAGTTTCAAGAACACTTATGGTGGATTCAGTAGCTAATGCTGAAGACAAAGTACATACACACAAAAAAATAAGTTAGAGAACAGATAGATCTAAAAGAAGGGCCCTCTTGTCTATCAAAGAGTTGAAAAAAAATCCTGGAACAGTAAACCCCACATATTCTACTGGGATGTGGGAAATGTTCCTTTTCAATAATAAATTTGGTATTCTATCAGTAGCAGAATCTATCATAAATTACAGTGAGAAAAAAAAGTTTAGAACAATCTCTATATATGCATATGCTGAGGTGCTGAGTTTTCTGAGGGTGGGGCTTTTTTTTGGTTGGTTGGTTATGTTTGTGGTTTCTTTAAAACTCCGTATAGTAGCTACCAGTGCTGACCAGAATACATTCAGGTTCAAAACAAAGCATATGGAACATATGAACCTTGGAAAAGACCAAACTGCAGAGGAAGTTTTTTAAAAATAAAATTAAAACATTATAGTTACAAAACAGCTGCCTAATCTTTTTTTTTCTTAAATGTTACACTGTTTATTCCAATAAAACACCCAGATTATGTGGGGTTTTGTTGTTATTTCGTTGGTTTTTTTTTTTTTAATAATAGTACAGCCATTAAGGCTAGGATAAACAATAGCTATCCTGTAACATCTCTCATTTTGAAGGATTCTGAAATACATTACAAACATAATCCAATATAATGTAAAGTGAAGACCTCTATCATCATGAAGACAGACACAGTTTAAAACACACAAAAAATATGGCATCCAAATGAAATTTCAGAGGCAGTTATTAAGGAGAAATGAAATAACAAAACTGGTTAGAATTTGCCCAAAACACTCAAGTTTACAGTGCTGCTCCTTTCAAGGTGGTCAGTGTGTTTTAGTCATGAGTAATTTAACTGATTGGCCCAAAAGGACTAAAAAGATGGTTTATTTCTGGTTGTCAGCATATTTTTACTGTGACAACACTTTTCTTACCAGCTTTAATCAACTCAAGCAGCAACAGTCTCTCTGTTTCACAGCTCCAATAGCGTGGTGCTCCTGTCTCCTTTCCCATCAATGTTGCCATGGCTGTCAATGATTCAGTAGAACTCCAGAATCAGAACTGTCACAGAAACACAAATATAAAATTATATTGTCAAACTGCCAAAGATTTCACTGTGATACTTTCTTGTTAAAGCCAGTCTGGTTTTAAATGCCCTAATCAATGGAACATTTCTGCTTCCCATAGGGAAGCAACAGAAAAATATTAGAAACATTCCCCATATGCATATTTTTTTTCTTTAGTACAGTCCTCCTGTGCTGCCTCAGAGGGAGCTACGGGTTGTTGAATCTCTAACTGGTCTTTTATAACTAGCTAATTTTGTAGAGGTGCTGTGGGTTAACATGCAGCTAAGCATCACACAGTTGCTCACTCATTCTCCCCAACACCCCAGCGGTCTGGAGGAGAGAATAGGAAGAGCAAAGCAAGAAAACTCATGGGTTGAAATAAAAATAGTTTATTAAGCAAAGGAAAGAGGAAAAATTCAGGAAAAAAAAAAAAACAACAACAAAACCTAAACCAAAAAAACCAAAAAAGCCCCAAAGCAAATTATGCAAAGGCAATTGCTCACCACCTCCCAGCCAGTGTCTGAGCAACACCTACCTTCCCCCCTCTGAAAAACCCCTCTGCTTCTTTTTATTGATGAGCATGATGTTACATAGCATGGGATATCCCTTTGGTGAGCTCGTGTCAGTTGTGTCCCCTCCCAACTTCTTGCACACCCCCAACGTACTCACTGGGGAGGCAGAGTTGGAAAAAGGGAAGGGCCTCCATGCTGTGCAAACACTGTTCAGCAATAGCTAAAACATTGTATTATCAACACTGTTGTAGTCACAAATGCAAAACACAGCACCATCCTGGCTGCTGTGAAGAAAATTCACTCCATGCCATACAGACCCAGTACAAGAGTTCACCCAAACAATGCTACCTTAAGCTAAACAACAGAAATTTTGTAGCCCAGGAATGCCAGGATAATCAGTAAGTGCAGTCTTATTTAGTAAGATTTCAGGTGCACTGGTCAAGAACTTCAGCAAATGTTGGAAAAACATGGAACTTGCTGTATATATGTTTATTCTAGGTGTTTATTGCCCTGAGGGACTCCTGGGACAAGCTGGGACCATCACAGTGCAGGGGAGAGTGTAATCTCTATACAACAGGGCGACAAAAAATTATTCAGCCCTATCTCACTGGAGAATTCTCTAGCAGCTTTAGATCTGCTTTAAACCACAAGAGTAACACAAAGTACATTTGATGCAGCTAGTAATAATGACTGAAATCTCCAAAGAATTTCAACTTTTCTGCAATTTGGAAAAGAAAAAGCTTTAGGCTCCAAGAAGACATTTTAGCAGTACTTGTAAATGACTGTGGTCATACTGTGAGGACATTCAGAAGCTTTAGCTGTGACACCACAAGTAAATGTAACGGGTATTACAATCAATAGTTCAATCTGTAGGGCACAACCATTTCAATTTTATAAGCCTGTATGCTACAAGTATCTTTAAATCAGTTCAGCAGTTGACAGGAAGCAGTGTTCCAGTTTTAGTACCAATTCAGTGTTTATACAGGTTGCATTTACAGGATACCATAACCATTGAATTCTGTACAAACTGAACTTTATGTACTGAAGCAAACGTCTGGGAGAACTCCAGGGTATAAGTCTTAAGAATGTATAGCTAGGTTCTACAAATAGATGAAGAAAGTGATGTGTGTCTGGCTGAGGTTAGGATATCTTGGGAAGAATACTGTTGGTTAATTTGCTTATTGTTAAAAAATTGGGAGTCAGAAGTTGTATCAAGATGAGACTTAATGTTTGGCATCAAACAATAGATCCATACGGAGTTAGGCCAGTTGTGATATTTGTCATTGCAGCACCTAACTTTCATACTCCTGAAAAAAAACACAGAGTCTAAACTGAATACATAAATTTCCTGCACTGAATAGAAAATGCTAAGGCAGTAATCATATAATTAAGTCACTAAGTAAGGCTTCTTATATACTGTCAACTGCGAAAAACAGGCCTCAATGAAACATAGCGAACAAGAATAAATCTTTGGAGCTGCTAATCATTCTGTGAAGGAGTTAGGTCTCTGCATTGAGTGTGTCTGATTTATACTCACTAAGTTAAATTCCACAGTTAGGTGGTGTAAACACTCTTCCTTGATCAGTTCAGACTAGGATTCACAACAGGACTGAACTAAATTAGCTAATGGGATGTCCATAAGAGGTTGTAGCTTAAATACTGTTTCTTTTAAGATATGATTCCCAGAACTTTGAGCACATCTCTGTCAGAGAAGGATTCTGTGTTGACACCTTCGGCTGAAGTTAAGTGCCCAAATGTTTCTTCTTGAAAACTGGGCAATAGTTATTTGAGGCAACAGCCTAGCTATTACAGCACTCGCAACACATGACAGTTCAGTTTAGAGCAAGTGTCAACATGAGACAAAATTATATGTCTCATCTGTCAGAGAAGTGCCCTAATCAACTGGCTGTTGGCTGTTCTGGGGTACTTCTCTTGGTGAAGCTATACCACTTTGCAAAAATTAAAAGGATTCATGAGCACATGCTTCCCCTACTTAAAAATAATTAGTAAGGAAGAAAAAGTATCTATGCATGTCACTTAGCTTTCCCCATATCATCAGCATCACACTGGATCTAGCTTCATGTAAATACTATGAATAGTGTCTCAAAGGGTGTGTGGATTCTCTTTTTGTATGTCCTTCACTGTGGACAGCCTTTCAAGTGAGTGTTTTAGAAATTATTTCACATGCATACTTTGGCATTCCTTTGCCTATGGTTGTATCAGCAGAACCAAATCCAACTCCAAGGCTTTGTGATATGTGGATTAACTCATTTCACCATTGCCCTTTTCTAGGGTGCGAATGAATAGTTTTGCCTACTCATACCAGTCAAAGCTGAGGCACAGTCCATTCAGCTGGTAATGACAACCCTGAGACAACAGGCTTGCACCTGCTCTGATTCTTAACTTAAAGGATGGCTCTGTCTCAGTGCGGTTTTTTCATAGTGTTGCCTTAGAGAGCTGTAGCTTCAATGAAGTCATTGTTTCCATCATTAACTGCTTGAATAATTCATTATTTAGCAGAAAACATCCCCTTTTGCTTTCTGTTTGTTTCATTGTTTGTACATTTCAAAATAAATAAGGCAATGAGTAATACAGTGACTATTTTGAAAAAGACTTTGCTTATCAAGAAAAAATGTTTGGCACAACAAGTAGGGGACTAAGAGAAAAGACATTTTGTCTTTTTGGTATTGTACACACACCCTGAAGTATGTGTTTCAAAGTAACTGCTTTGACTACAAATAAATGTAGCGACCAATAAAAGTGAACTGATTATTTAATGCATAACTGTAATCATAACTAGTTTGTAATTAATTTGTGAATAATAATGTTATAATTTCCTTATAAAAATAGATACAGAAATCTTCTAAGCTTGGGAAGCTGAAGATACAGATTAGTATCAGGACTACAATTGTTATAAGGATAACCTGAATTCCTAAATTGCACTAGTAAACAGTACGGAGGTAATAGATGACATAATTCAGTTCAGCATCTGCTTCATCTGCTTCCTGTGAGTTATGAATCATACACTATGGGAATCATTCAGTATGTAACCAAATATGTATGGGGTACTTCCTAAATCCATCCTTAAATTATTCCAAGGTTTCCACATACTAGTCCGAAGTGATCTTTACCACTTCATGTATCACAGAATCACAGAATCGTCTAGGTTGGAAAGGACCTTGAAGATCATCCAGTCCAACCGTTAACCTAGCACTGACAGACCCCAACTACACCAGATCCCTCAGCGCTATGTCGACCCTACTCTTCAACACCTCCAGGGATGGGGACTCCACCACCTCCCTGGGCAGCCCATTCCAACGCCTAACTACCTGTTCTGTAAAGAAATACTTCCTAATATCTAGTCTAAACCTTCCCTGGTGCAACTTGAGGCCATTACCTCTTGTCCTATCACTTATTACTTGGTTAAAGAGACTCATCCCCAGCTCTCTGCAACCTCCTTTCAGGTAGCTGTAGAGGGCGATGAGGTCTCCCCTCAGCCTCCTCTTCTCCACACTAAACAACCCCAGTTCCCTCAGCCGCTCCTCATACGACATGTGCTCCAGACCCTTCACCAGCTTCGTTGCCCTTCTCTGGACACGCTCGAGTAATTCAATGTCCTTTTTGCAGTGAGGGGCCCAAAACTGAACACAGTAATTGAGGTGCGGCCTCACCAGTGCCGAGTACAGGGGTAAGATGTACTTTGATTCCTTTTTGTTTTAAGCATTTTTTGGTAATAGATTTAAATGATAGGAACTCAAATA
This sequence comes from Strix uralensis, assembly GCF_047716275.1. NCBI lineage: Eukaryota > Metazoa > Chordata > Aves > Strigiformes > Strigidae > Strix > Strix uralensis. Next base: position 87,291,375 of record NC_133972.1, on the reverse strand, counting down.
GCTCAGTAATGCATCTGAAATTATGGATAATAGGATAACTGGCAAGATCAAGCTGCTGTTAAGGGATAGGATAAGATAAGATAATAAATCTTGCTTTATACGGTAGTAAAATACACTGACAGTCTTTAATTATTTTCAATATGGAGCAGCTCTGGAACTTAATCAGCTAATGTAGCTTCCTAAATCATTCTAGAAGCTTGTTAGCAACAGTTTGTGTAGGCTAAAAAGATACAAAAGCTTCTTTTACACACCTCCCCTGAATAGGAAGAATTTGAAGAGTGATAAAAATTAAAATATGATTTCTGTGAATAAAGCCAATGAAGAATATGAACATAGTAGTTTAATGTATGCAACATAGTAGTAAACAAACAGAAATGCAGAGTGAATAATGATGGGTGAATAAAATAAATTGAACCAATATGACCAAATTCTAGTTAGCGTGGTTGTATTCAAGGAGAGGGCCCGAAGAGCATAAAGGCTACCCATAAACCTATGAGAGGTTAATCTGCTGTTCTGAGGCTAACAGTACTGAGGCCAAAACACAGGAATCATAGAATAGGATTCTGATTCTTGCTGAAGTCAGTAGGATTTTTACAATTGATTTCAGAGGGCCCAGGATTTCATCTAATGCGTTTGCAAGTACATATGTGTATAAATAAATGTAAATATATTCACAAAAGAGAACTTGTAAGGATCTGTATGCAAGTAATAAAGAGGATATTGTTAATACTAATATATTAGCAGTCCTTGGGCAATGAAAACTAAGATTAACTATGGGAATGAGTTGAGAGAATTGGGGTCCAACACATTTTTTGAAAATTCATTTTAATGGAGTTCTTATATTACTAATGCAAGTAAAAGTGCCAAACAGAGTTTTTAATAGAGTTTCTGCATAAATTATGCTTGTTTGATATTCATAAAAAGCTTGCTCTCTCCATACATAAGCAGGAAAGCCTCCTTTATAGATCCCTGGAGCATAAGACCACTGAAAGTGGGGGCAAAGTCAGCCAAAAATTGGTGAAAAATACTTTCAGAAAGAGGTTTGGTTTTAAGGCACTGGAACGTTCCATACCATTAATTGCACATAATGTGAAATTTTTCATTTTACAGTTTACAAATATTTGTGGAAAGGATATCAAACTGTACAGCCTTTCATGTGTTTTCAAGTCACATTTTCAAAGTGACCAAAGTAATTCAGACTCAAGGGGATAGATTACCTAATTTGCTGTACCCATTTAGCACTATCCAACACATCATTGTAGACTATAATTTCATTTGGAGTTTGGAAAAACTGCATTATTCATGCATGATAGAGGAAATAACAGGTGTGTTAAGATAATTTTGAAAAAACTTCTATAGCACTATTGACAAGAAAAAAATAAAAAAGGAGAAAAAAGGACTTCAATAAATATTTCTAGAAGGGCAGGTAAGCATGTATATATTTTAATACCCATATATATGTACAAGTATGCATTAATTTTAAAAACATTATTCTTAACCTAGAATGTTATGAATTTTTAATGATTTTTTAAAATACTTTTTCTATAACTTTTTAACATTTTTTTTGTCTGTTTGCAGTCTACTGCAGAACACATATAATTATTTCCTTAAAAGGAATTTTTACTGCCATGTCTCACGTTTTAAATACCTTAGAACACAGGCTATTTACTTTTGCAAGTCTGTCCATGCTTTGTATAATGGACTCTCATAGCTGAGCCCCTGGGATTTATTGCAATTGAAGTTAAAGATTAGTCAAAATAATAACAAACATGCTAATAGAATGATGCTAGCAATGCTATAAGATCTGTGGTTAAAGTTATAATTATGGTATACATCTATTATTCAGATGAACTACAAATGCTAAGATTATCCTTACTGACAATCCCTTTCTACTAGTGCTCTTAAAAATCTATTGTAGTGAGACACACTATCACTACTGTTGTATGATTCTGCCCTGGCACACTGTAAGTTCATTTTTAACATGCTATTCATACTTTTCTCAGAGCTTTTGCCAAACCATGGAAGTATTGCGTTAAAATACTGTTTATGGAAGAGGAGAGACATGAGGTACCTGAACGGGAAAAGAAAGAATTAGTATAAGCTTTGGCTGTGTTCTGGACATTTAGAGACTCAGCCCCTTTCCTCTTTTATTGCGACTTACTTGATAAAGCCGGGGAGAGTTTCCTATGCCTTTCATGAGCATCCATCTCTGTCCCTGGTTTCTTTTGGTGCATCTACTCAAATATTAATTTCTTTTGTGCTGGCAATGTCTGATATGGTCTTTGGACCATGCCTGGGCACTTTGGTGCCACTGCCTGAACAGACTCCCAGGCCCTGCAACGAAACAAAAGCTGACAAGTAGCAGCACTGCTATCAGGCCATGTCAACAGTGTATTTTTAAGGTCTCATACAAGGAATAGGTTTTGAAAGGTATTTGGTCACGGAAACATAGCCCATTATTATTTTTCAGTTGCCAGCAACTTGTCACTGGTGTGGGACCTTGGGACGTGCCCAGGTTTGGCTTGAGCTGGGCTGGTTTTAGCTGTAGTAAAAATTGCTTTCTAGGGTCCAGGCAAGTATCAGGTAGCCTGTTTGTCCCTGACAAAACCAGCCTCGGTCATTGCTCCGTAACAAACAGAATCCTTTTCTGTTCCCAATAGTTACTGGGGTCGGGAGAAAGTGTAACTTTTAAATAATAGCTAGTGGGTGAGTACAGTCAAACTGCAGCTGGGAACTAATGAGGAAAAAAATAAACCCCAAACAAAACTCTGAAGATAGTGCATGAAGGGAGCCCCGGGCAGGCCTAAGGCTGCGGAGGAAGAAGCCAGGCGAGGGCTGCTGGTGAGGGCTGAGGGGGAGCCACACAGGCTGCGGCGGGGCCGCCCCGCCCCGGGCTCGGGAGCGCCCTCTGAGCCCCGGCCCCGGCCCCGGCCCCGGTCCCGGCCCCCCCGCGCCGTCGCGTCCCCTGAAGGCGCGAGTGCCGGGAGGCAGCACCGGTAATACTCGGTGAGCCCGGCGGGAGCGCGGCGGGGAACGGCCCAGCCCTTCGTTCCCCGTGCGCGGGATCCTCCTTTGGCAGCCGTTGCCCCCCTTGCGGTCTGTGGGGCGGCCACCCGCCTTGGCTCACGCGTGTGAGGCAGAGGAGAGCCCCTGGGTCAACGGCAGAACCAGCCCAGCTGCGGCTGCTTCATACACGACGATGTGTTTGGAACCAAAATGTTGGGTAGGAGGAGGAAAAAGTGTCAAACTTGCAAACAAAAGCTGTTTTCCTGCTGATTCTCTTTATACGCAAATTATTATGCTAAAGTTCTTGGTGCCTATTTTCTATTTAATTTCTGCATGAATAAAGGACACTGTACGCATTCTCAGGAGTATTTTAGAGAAAGCTTGATTATATTTAATGGAGTGGATTTCTAGGAGTCCCTCATTAGAGCAATACTAATTTTATATTAAAAATTAATTTACTTCTGTTTGACTTAAAACTCAGGGTAAATACAGTCTCAGATTTTTCTCTTGAGGCACAACAGAACTTAAATCATTGCTGAATGAATTTGGTGTGATCCAGGTTATGGTAGCCCGCAGTTTGAGTTGTTACTAAATTATCAGGTGGTTTTCAATGACCAGCACTATCTTTTTTTCCTTTCAGTACAACTGGAAGCTCATTTTCAGCCTAATTTTAGGAGAAGATGAAAAAAGAACATAAAGAAAACCAAGAGGATTATTATAATTACAGAAAACAGTAGGCCTTTTTTGTTTGTTTGTTTATTAATTAGTGACAAAAGATGAGCGTAACAGGGAGGGGAAGGATTTTTAATTAGGATGCAGTGATCTTCAGTTTCCTAGACATGAAGTCTGATGCCATTTCAGCCAAGCTAGCTTATCCCTCTACACTTGCAGCTCCTGTTCTTGAAAGCCACTGGTCTTCTATAGGCCCTATGTAGACGGAATTGTCATCTGCCCTCACAGCTTTGAAAGATCATGAGACGCAAGTCACAAGTCAGGAAAATTAACTCCATCTTTGGTTTTCATTCAGGGAAGAAAAAGTGAATTGGCATTATTGAATTCCTCTTGAAGCGTGTGGTGTACCATGTGAGATCCTTAGGGAAAGTGATTATAACCAAGATAGGAGAAAAAATCATAACTGTATAAAAAAGTCATGTCATGTAGTTTACATGGGCACCTGCATCTCTTATCTTAGTCAATGTTTGCCAGTAGCAAAGTTATATAAGCTCTTAAAAGCCACTTATTGACATCTCTCTCTTTTACAGATCGAAAACAATACAACAGCTTATTTTACAGTGCTAAATTACATTCAACATCATAAACTGTTTTAACCATTCTAACTAAAGCTAGGTGTGGTACAGATTTTGATATTCGTGTTGACTTCTGAAGAAGTACTTCATTCTCTGCCACAGTTGCTGCTACCTCATCATTGTTGTAAATGTGTAAAGTCCTATATTTTCAAAGTACACCAAGTCATTACCTTTGCAAGTTGCATCGCTAAGTCCCTTTTGAGGTAATAAGCTACAACTGCCTCCTGTAACAGGTTGCACGTGATATATAAAAGCAACAGCTAAAGACACAAGTATAGAAGTCTGAGCTCACAAAAGGCCTTCATTCATGTAAACTTTTGTCTTCAGGTTTCATTAACCTACTCTTCCTTTTGTTTCAGTTTTCACAAGTTTTTATAAGCTTTCAGATCACTTTTCCCTATTGAAGTTATGACTAAATTCAGAAACTGAAATGTTTGGTTACATTCAGGTGGTGTTGGTTAATGTTTAGTAAATGCTGATCTCAAATTCAGAGGCAAAAATGGAATTACTCTAGATTCTGTATTCTTGGCAATCAGCTTTTAAATATCCTGACTCCTTTCCCAAGAATACACCCTGTATTTGCTTGAAAACACCTGCAACAGCATCTTGCATTGGGAAATGCATAACTTTTTGGCCTGGTCCCATGACATGGGCCCCAATTTAAGCCCTCACGGGGCTCTACCCACCCTGCCCACAGCCCAAACCCCCATTCAGCCCCATGGGGCTGTGAGCCCCTGTCCAGCTTTCAACTCCCCTGCCTTCGTCCCCACAGAGCCAAACCCACCCACAGACCCACATGCTGACTTTTCAAAGTCATGCCTAGCAGAGTGCAATACCACCAACCTTGGACTGGAAAACCTCCCTCCCTTCCTTCTCAGTGGCACTGCAATACCACTAGACTTCTACCTACCACTAGAGCTCCTCTGTAGTACTGCAACATCACCAAACCCCCATCCAGACTGCAAACAGGAGTTTGGGGACAAAAACATGATCCTTGAGCTTTCATGTGGTAGCTCCCAGTCACACAACTGCCTCACCACAGCAAGAACACTACAGTTGTTGCAAGGGTAAAATAACATGTGCAGAGCAATTGGATTGGCAGGAGCTACAGCCTGGGGCAGGAAAGCCGTTACATATGGAACACAATCTGAAAATGCATTTTATTGACTGTCAGTAACTGTTCTGGGTCAGGGGACAGACCCCAAGTTCCAGGCTGTCATGGTGGCAGCTTGGTAGCAGGACAGGTGGCCACACAGACGGGGACCCAGGCCCTGAACTACAGGCAGGTCACCTTGTCTACACTATGACCAAATAGCTTTGCTTCATCCAGAGTAAGAAGGGGCAAGCCTGGACTCTTCCTCCACTCACTGACTGGGAGGGGACCCCCATGTTGCTGTACAGAGCCCTTCTTGCTCTCCTTGGAAGTTCAAGCTAAGCTGCAACAAGTTTAAGAGGCCTAAAGGACAAACCCACTGGCTTGCTCACTCATTCCAACAAGGACAAAGACATAGACAAGAACAGGGACAAACATGACTTTCCAGAGGAGAAAGAGAGCTCCATACAACCAACCTCTGGGGACCAAGCCCTAGCCACAAGCTGGAAAGGAGAGCCTCAGACCTGCTTCCTCAGACAGCATGGAGGCCAGAGCACTCAACACGCCATGGGGCTTAACAGGTGGCCAAGGGCCATGACACACCCCGAACTAGAGAGGGCCACACTGGCCAGGCAGCCAGCAGGCAGAAAGATGCCGCCACTGTGGCTGGAGACAGAGTGGGGCAGGCAAATGGACCTCCCCTGCTTACAGGTCTCTGGGCTTGGGGTCTAGAGAGCTGCCATTTCCCCTTCAGGTGCGGAGACAGTGACTGTCAGTGACCCTCCTTATAGGGCTGTCACTCTCCCCAGACAGCCAAAGGAGCAACATGGCAAAAGGCCAACAGAAGCAAAGATCCAGGCCCTGATTGCAGGGAGATCACGCAGCAGAAAGCAAGCCAGGGGACCAAAGGGGCTGGTGGTGCACTTAGGTGACCCCAGCTCTGAGGGCAGGGAGGTCCCTTTGCTCAGGGCGTCTTTCTTTTGCCCTCTCCTCAGACCTCTGTTCATCTTCTGTCTCACTCTTGCCTCACAGTTCCACATGATGCATCTTCTTCTTTCTTCTCCACCAGCTGCTGCCAAGGGAGAACAGTTAGAACTGACAAGTGCCAACAGCTTACCACTACACCCACGACGCGCTGACTTTTGGGGCACTGGTGCGTCTATCAGACCTGCATCTTCCCTGCAGCACATTTCAAGTGTAATTTTCCATCTTGGCATTCTCCTCATCTTTTTTCCCCAGTGTTGCTCCCACTCCCTACCCCTTAGCCCCTTCACTGGAAAAGAACCTTTTGCTCAACTCACCAGGAAGTTCTGGTGATTATTTTCTGCCTTCCTCTGTAGACAATGTGTTCATGATTTTCTCTTGAACCTGGGCTTCAGAACTGTAAATTAGCTAAAATACCATAGCTTTGTTAAATTCAGTCAATCCTTACAAGGGTTCTTTTTTTTTTTTTTTTTTTTTCCATTAAAATCCTGCTCCAGGACCCTATGTTCATCCTTCCTGCACCTTAATGCCTAGAGTCAGAACAACCTCACAAAGACAACTTGTTCAGCACGGCCTCCTTAAAGCTTCATCCTTTCCGCATCTTGCAACATCACAGCTAATGTATTCCCTAATGTACTTCAGATTACACCCTCAAAAATGACCACCCTATCCTAAGTCACCTCAACATTACTCTCATCAGTGACAGCACTCTCTCCTGGTGCCTGTGCAATTCCCTCAGTTACATCAAACTTTCTCCTCCAAAACACTGATTCCCCCCCTAAGAAACCTAAGCTTTTCTCTCCAAAATGCTTACCCTGTACCCTCTGAGGTACCACATATTTTCCTTAAAAACTGTCAACTCTAAGTTACCTCAGCTTTCCCCTCTAAAGCATATTCTCTGCCCCTATACAATACCTCAGACTTTCCCTAAAATCTGCTTACTCTCTCCTATTGCCTCTGATTTCCCCCCAGAATGTCACCTGTGCCCTCTAAATTTCTTTTTTTTTCCTCAAAAAGCTCATTTTGTTCCCTCTGATTTACTTCAGCTTTCCCCAAAATTGTCCCCTCTAATTTACCTCAGCTTTCACCCCCAAATGTGACCTCTGTCACCTCTAAGTTACTTCAGCTTTTCCCAAAAAAACATCACCTCCCTCCCCCCAAAATTCCCCTGAAAACCTGTGCTTCCTCTGAAGTAACTGCCTAGTCCCTGCCGAGTACTCCCCCTCTGTAATAACTCTGCCTCTACCCCAGGGCAACTCCCAGGTTTATTACCAAACCCCGCAAAGCACACCTTCCCACAGGTTCTCACTTCAGCCGTGTGGCTCCTTCTTGCTTAACAGTGGAGCAGCTCCACGGGCGTGAGCATGGCTTTAAAGTAGCTTTCTGCGAACAGCTGATGGGCCAGAAGTGGTGGGAAACACCGCACGCCCCCACCTCACAGCAGAAAGACCTGGCCAGTCTCATTACCAAAATATTCCCCTAGAGTGAGAAAGCTGAGCCATCTGAAATATCCAAAGTCCTGAAATAAGATTATAGATTGTAAGATCATAAAATATATATAACAAATTGCTATTTAAGTTCACCTGCTGGCTTGGAAACCTTTTCAACAAGCATGCTTTTCAGCTTTTTGTGGCAAGGGCCGTGTCAGTCAAGATAGGTTCTCTGCTGTGTGAGCTGCTGAGCATGTGTGATGAGCCAGTTGTAACATGACACATATCATTTTACTCTTTCCACAGGACAGATTTTATTCATGTAGTGAATCTCTGTCTTGAAGAGACTCAGATTTCAGCCAAAATGAGCTTTGGGCAAGATACTCTTGACAGCAATATTTAGCGGCAGGACCACCAGCTAGGCTAAGTGAAATAGCAGAGAAAATGTATTCCTCAAAATACATGTCACTGGAGTGACATGTGCCACTGTTACCCAGGGGAAACACATCTGGTTTTGCCCAAGGGGGCATTTGCTTTCTTGCTTAATGTCAGTATTTGCTTTCCCTTGGAAATGCCTCTTTAAGCTCAGTGGGGAGATGAGGCCTCCAAGACCATCTCTGTGAGCTCAGGCTAGGGGAGGTTGGTCCTGGCACTAACTTTTTCTCTGTTTTCTCTGGGAAGACTCTCTAGGGGCTGGAGCAGTGAAGGGAAAGTGCCTGGACTCTGGGATTTCCACACATGCCTGCAGACAGACACTTAACTTCGGTGGGATGCCAAAGCACCCAGTTCCTACTCCTGTATGTTTTTCCTCATTCTCTCTTTCTGTGACAAATCACTGTCTATGGGACAGGTAGCTGCAGAGGGAGATGCAGTTTTTCATAGCTTGCCAGCCATCAATCTCCCAAGCATTACTGGTTTGCTGGCCACCATCTCCCACTTTGGGAAGAACAAGTTCCTCTTGTACAGGAGAGGACAGAAATGTCCACACACCAACAGTATCAGTATAGTTCTTCCGTTTGTCTAAATCTGATTTTTTGCAAGTTTCATGGGGGTTTTTTTTTGCATTTTTTTCTATATTTATATTCATTTGTGGCCACAGGCTCCCCCTTTCTGTTTTCTATTCCCCTGTTAAACAAAGATCTTCTGAAGTAAACATAAAGCTTAGTTTGTTTTAAAATTCAGTGTTGAGTCTTTCTAATCAGCTATAACAAACTTAACTAATTCCATTATATTCTTAACTTTCAAGTTCGTACTGTTTTTTTCAAGAGGAATGGGTTCAATATTATATATTCACAGTTTAAATCAGCTTTCCCCTGTGTATTGTGGTTTCTTTCTCACATTTTTGCAGAATCTTCAGCAGCAATATTTGCCTGGGCACCAGTATCCAAACATTTGTATATGACTTCTACTGGTCTCCAAAGAAATGTCCATTCCTTTGTTTCTTCTTTTGTTGACAATCTACAGAGCATTTCTCTTCATCATTCCCCACCCCCGCCCCCCCTTTTCCCTTGTAATACATCAGAATGAATCACTTTTATTGTTCTGTATTACATGCCTGACTCATTAATTTAAGATCAGTCACAGGTTTTTCTGAGATCTTTTCCCAGTATTTGTAGCACCATGTGAAACCCTCCATCCTTCAGTTTTACCTTTCATAGGTATTCCATACTCTTCCAACTTCCTAATGGTGGTTTTGCAGCTTGCCCTTTTTATCCAGGTGTAGTTACAAACCATTTAAGACATCTCTACCTTCGAGTATCACAATACTCAAGAAAATAGTTACTTTTTATAAGTCCCCTTCCCACTAAGTTGAGTTCTTTCCGCATAGGTGTCAAGGTTTTGCTTAGATCTTTTCCATGATCTGTAATGAGTCACAGCTTTTTAGGGGCTTTCAGCTGGGTCTGTCTTCCTTCTTGCTGCTTTATTTTCTTGCTATGGTCTTCCTTCTTGGTCTTCATTTCTTTGAACCCTTTTTTTTTCTCAGAACAACTCCCAGTAGTTTGTAGTTATCAGTTCTTTAAAGAACGTGAACTTCAGCTGGGCTGATGGGAGAAAAGCTTGCTCTTTTGCATGACCCTCACTGTTACCCAGTCTCTGACATCACTTTTCCCTGCTTCTAGGGGAGCAGCTTATATAGGCTCATCCAATAGACAGTACACTATAAGCAAAACTATAAATAAACAAAAGGATAAAGTACTTCTCTGTTTATAGCAACATGTATTTCAAAATGAAAGTTCATATTCAGAAAATATGGCCTAATTCAATGTAATCATCAAAGTCTTGGAATTATGTGCTTTCTACCTATATGTTATAATAAACAATAAATACACACATCTAAGTGTACCACTTACATTTAAAGATCCAATTTTTTAAAGTAAATCCAGCTTCTCAAAAACTTCAACATCATTTAGGCTATTTCTGACATTAAGAAAATTGTTAGTAAAAATGCGTGTATTAAAAAGATCTACACTGTGCTATATAAAAGAAAAATGAGATCAGATCTACTTTTTATGATGACAGGATTTCAAACTTTTCTGGGGCATTGAAGCAGTTACTGCCTATACCACTGAGAAGCCAAATTCTTTCTTGTTTCAGAGGTGTTAGATTCCCTTTTGTAGTCTAGCAAAGCCATGAGATAAATAACCTTAGCATTTAAATATCCATTAACCGTAAAATGAAGATTTATATAGAAACAAATCAGATTCCTCTTGAACACAGGACAGATTTGACTTTTGGAGGCAGTGAAATTTTAAACATTCACAGAAGGAGGGATTTTTTTAAGGTCATTTCTAGATGATTTTTTAAAAGGGCAGCTATTCTAGTAGCGTTAGATTAGAGCAGTCAGGTAAGTCTCAGGCAAAGTGGACTGACAAGGACGAACAATGCGCAAAACTAAAATACATATTCACTTTGATGCAGTTCTGGATGTCCACTATACACAGAGTTAAGTAAGCTAGAACTGAGATGTGAACCAAAGGAAGTTGTGTGAAGGACTGAGGCTGTTCTGAGCACAAGGGAGCAGATAGGAATGAGATGGTTGCTCTGAGGAATTTTATGATGCTCTCCTTATAGCATAGTTTCAGTAAGCTGGAGTAATAAGACCTGCAGATATACGTGCAGCAGTGAGGGGAAAAAAACATGTGGTTTGAGCTCAAAGGGCAACTGAGTACCATGCAGCTGCTCGCTCCACACTTACCCCCCCAGCACTGAGAAGGAGAAAGTAAAGCAAAAGGCTTGAGAATCAAGATAAGGACAGGGAGTGATGACCCATCCATTATGATGATGGGCAAAACACAGACTCATTAGGGGAAGAAAAAAAATAACATAAATTTAATACAGACACTAACAACAACAACACTTAACAGACAGAGTAGGACCGTGAGAAGCATTACGACGTCTTGAAAACACCTTCCCCCATCTCTCCCTTCTTCCCAGGCTCAGCTTTGCTCCCGATATCTCTACCTCCTCCTCCCCAGCGGTGCAGGGGGCAGGGAATGGGGGGTGCAGTCAGTCCTGATGGTTCTTCCACCTTGGAGGGGGAACTTCTGGCATTCCTCTCCTGTCCCAGCACGGTCCCCCTCTCACAGCAGACAGTCCTCCACAAACCAGCTCTGACATGAGTCACTGCCACAGGTGTGTGGTTCACCCCTGTGTGTTGCAATGCTCCCAGTGCTGAACTACAACAGTGGGGCTTCTTCACATGGGGTCCCGCCTTCTTTGGGTGCTGTCACCTGTTCCAGTGTGGGCCCCCCCACAGGCCACAAATCGGCATCTGCTCCACCATAGACCCCCATGGGTGGCGGGGGTGGGGGTGGCCCTGCCATCTCACCACGGGATACAGGGGAGTCTCTACTCCGGTGCACCTCCCCCCCTTCTCCTCCTTTCTTCTACTGACCTCAGTGTTCCCACAGATGTTCTCCTCACAACTGCTCCTCAGAAGTCCCACAACTCCTCCCAGGTTGCTTTTCTTAAATACATTATTGCAGAGATGCAGTGAATGGGCCCGGCCTTGGTGCAAAGGTGGGTCCGACTTGGAGCCAGGGGAGCTTTGAGAAGCTTCTCACAGAGCGTTGATGCTGTAGCCCCCTCCCCTGCTACCAAAAACCCCTGCCACTCACTCAGACAAGGACAACCCAGAAAGTATGATCAATGATATAAGCTAAATAGAGCAAAGGTACTGTGGAAGATAGTATGGGATGATACAGGCAGGTAAATATCTGTGTTGTGATGTAATTGTTAAAGGGTATCTTCACTTTGGATTTACTTCCCTCTGATTACTTCACTTTGGAACTTTAGCTTTCTATCAAATGGCATGGATGGCACATAAAGATATGTGTATCTAATTAATACTTCATATATATCTGACATCAGCTGCCTATGTCTGTTTTTCCAGTTGCATAGTCGAAATAGAAAATTTGTTTGGAACCTGGGTTACCTGCTGTCATGATGTTCTTTTTTGTTTGTTTTGAAAATGGTTTATTTGAAGAATGTATATTTTAAAAAATCACAAAGAAAAATATATTGATATATGTAGACACCTAATGTTTGGAAATCACAGTCCCATTAATTTCAAGATTGTCAGTTATGCATAATAATATAAATTTTAAAGCATTTTCAGGTTTGTGGCTTCTGCATAAAGTTGCAATTAATATATAAAATAAGCAGATGAGGCTAACCTGAAAAAAACATATTTTTTCCTGACTATCTTAAAGCAATTTTGACATTTCTTAGCTCTAAATTTATGAGAAGCTGCAGCTCTAGTGAAATGTTCAAAACCCTGCAACTACCTAGGCTTGGGAGGTACTTTAGTTTTGGAAGGTAAATGACGCTTTGAAACAGAGCGAACTAAACATGTGTACTCTTTTGTAACCACTGTGTTAGAGTCTCATATTCCTTTATAATAACTTTTGTGGCCGTATACAGTGCAAAAATTGTATAGAGGAAAGGGAAGGTGAGCTGGCCAAATGAATAATTAAGTATCATGAGACAAAAGCAGTTTTACAGCATTTTATTATTTGCAAGTGGCTGAAACACGAAGGCTTGCAGGACTGACAGATCTTTATAATGAGGTTATAATCTGTGGTAGGGCTGGGAAAGAAGTGCTTTGGAAGAGCTGCCTGTAGACAGAGTTCTTAATTTATGCATCTTTTTTCCAAGCTGATGGGCTCTTTTAGTGTAAACATATATTTTCATAATAGTTATGAAACATTTTGTTCATTAAAAATGTGAAAATGCAATCTGGAATTTATTTTCTTTCTGTATTGTTACTGTTATGAAATAGTGATTTTCTTACTTGCAGTATCAGTCATAAAGATGAAATCTGATTAGAAGCCTTATACAGGAGTTTGGGATTTAGGTGCTCTTTTACACCTAGAAGGTTGTTTCATTACATAGCCCTGCCATGGACTGATTGATTTCATTGGGAACAATGCCATTTATTTTAATAGATTTGAAATCAGATACACTGTTTTCTGTGAGTTCTAACTTTCATCACACCACAACGCAATTGCTTTCTCGGTTGATCAACATTTTTTAACATGTATTTCCTTTTGCAATTCCTAGTCTTGTTCCATGATTTAAGGCTCATTTTGGTGTATTTTTGTTTTATAAAAATCTGAGAACTTAGTTATTTGGTTTGGGGATACAAAAGCTGACACAATTTTCTGTCTTGCTACATTTTCATATCATGCATAAAGCAGCTGTAGTGTTGTAAATTTCAAATGAAATTTTTGATGTATTCACAGAGACAAGGAAAAAAAAGAAGAAGAAGATAGGATCAATATCTTTGAAACTGTGGAACTTTTCAATTCATGCCATATGCATTAGATCTTGCATCTATTTTTGCTGCAACATGAAGATAAACAGTTTGATTTACCACATACAAATGCTTTACCTTTTTAATGCCTTTAATGTCTTAGATTTCTAAGCTAAATCTGTTTATTAAGGATCTTTGTTGAGATAATTTTAATTAAGTGTATCTGTACTGTTGATCACTTTTGGTTTTAAAGATACATCATGATGAGAAAAGCCGAATGCCCAACCTAAAATAGAACTCAAAACATTACTGATTTATCAGATGGATTCCTCAGCTTTGATATGCACTTTTGGTATGCCAAGATGAAAAACTGCTCATGGCAGTGCAGATTCCTCAATACAGAAAATCTGAAGAATTTAGAACATTCAGCTGTGAATTTTCTTTAATCAGTTGCCTCTTCTGCTAAAGAGAAGTAGAAATTTCTAGCTAGTCCTGGTGTGTGAGGCAAGGAATGTACATGCATTTTATAGGTATCTAGTGTTGTGGTTTATCTGTAGTATTGCTGTGATTGATCTTGACTGTATAGTTCAGTGACTGCTGGCTAATTAAATATGATTAGTAAATCAATAAACAACTTTGATTCTCATTTGGTTTAAACCACATGAAGAGAGCAGTGTTTTCCTTGTGGTGCCCCAGGATCCACAATTGTTGAATTAGGGTAGCTGCCTATTCTGTTTAGTACTTTTTAATGGACCTATTGTGCGTGAATTTGTCTTACATTTTTTAAACCTGATAGTACCATCTGCTTCTACTATTTCCTGTGGCAACCAGTTGCTAATCCAAAGCTACTCACTGCTTTAAGAAAAACTTGCTGTTATCTGTTTTATGCCAATTACTTAGTAGTTTTATTGATGTTTGTTAATAGTTCTACACTCTTTCCATTGCACTCATGATTTTGTCAACCTCAATCTCCCCTCAGCCTTCTCATTCATAGATTGAAGAGTCTGAACCTTTTTGGTATCTCCCTGTAAGGCAACTGCTCTGTCCCTTTCATTGTTTTTATTGCCCTTCTGTACCTTCTCCAGCCCCACTCACTGTGTTTCATTGAACACATGCCCAAAATACAGGTAAGTATAAAATAAAAGTTTCAGTTGAAAGGTACATTTCATGCTGCAATTTTTGCAGTGAATCAACAGACATGGAAAATATCTTTCATTTGTCTATGGAAGAAGCATTTGTTCTCTGGCTTGAGTTAATAAACACTAAGTAAATGAGTACAGAGGAGAGAATGAGAGGATTCGAGGGGTTTTAGAAGTTATAACTAGATGTTTATTTGTATTATGATAACCTAATTTGAATTACATATCATTTCAAGAAAACTAGCTAACAACGGGTATCTTTGGAGATCATGATCCTTAAAAATCAGGATTGTAGTATGTGCCCTGTGCTCCAAACTATTTTTCCAGCATCTTGAAGGTGCAAGTCTGTATCAGTAAACAGGTTTATTTAAAAATTTCGGGCAAAGAATAGGCATGGAATGATGAGTAGCAAGTAAGAAAGTTCTCTGGTATGAGACAAAGTACACCTTCAAGAGTTGTGATAGAAAGTGTAAAAACCCTTTTTTTAAATAAGGCTTCTGTATTGAAAGAAGCATTTTTGCTTAATGCAAAACTTATCCAGTCTGAGAAGAATAATACAAAACACTGGAAGGTGTTTCTTCTCATCATTGTAGTTTCCTGTAGATGGGGTAGTACTGGATGAACAACAGTATCAAAATCAGAGATGAAAACATGCATTTCCCTTATCAGTGAACAACAAACAGAACAAACAAGAAAAATCATCCTTAATTCTATGCTTCAGACTGGAGCCTGACGAAGAGAATTTGAGATGCTTACTGCTAAGAGTTGCTTCTGGGTATTGCCTCTGTAGTAGATGCTGCAATTACTTGATTACTGGATGGTATTTCCAAACACAGTTCTCCATCCAGGACTTCCTTTATTTGGGTAGCCTATGGCATGTTGTAACATGAATAACAGTCTTTTGTTGTAATGTGAATAACAGGATTTCTAGGTGTTTTATGCTCTCTTAATACATGAAGGCAATACTGAAGGTCATAGGCAGTGACTTGCCTGTAGCTTTCAATTCCATACCTATTAGCGGTTTGAAAAAGCTGTTTTTTAATTGGATCTTCCTTGGCTTGTTTATTTATTTATTTATTTATTTGTGGAAACAATCGCGGCTATCTCAGCTGTTTAGAAAAACTTAAGAGGGGTATATGCTGCATACTGATAGTTGCTGTGGCATTGAACTGAGTAGGTGAAGGATGATTCTGTAGAATTTATTATAAGACCTTGCCATCTCCATTTTGGCAGGTTGTCAGAAGTGGTTAGATGACATTACAAGCCCAAAATCAATTACAGAAAGACAGATGTAAAAAATCATTTCTCTTTCCTTGGCCAATGCTGTTGACTTTCAGCCAAACATTCTTCCTTTCACCTTTACCATAGAAG
This sequence comes from Strix uralensis, assembly GCF_047716275.1. Lineage (NCBI taxonomy): Eukaryota > Metazoa > Chordata > Aves > Strigiformes > Strigidae > Strix > Strix uralensis. The sequence continues at coordinate 87,275,290 of NC_133972.1, read as the reverse complement.
TGTCACAGCCCTTCTCTTGATCATCACTGTGGTGGGTTGACCCTGGCTGGATGCCAGGTGACCACCAAAGCTTCTCTATCACTCCCCCTCTTCAGCTGGGCAGGGGAGGGAAAATATAATGACAGGCTTGTGGTTTGAGATAAGGACAGGGAGCGATCACTCACCAACTACCATCTTGGGCAAAACAGACTTGACTTGGGGAAGTTTGCTTAATTTGTTAACAGGCAAATCAGAGTAGGAGAATGAGAAACAAAACGAAATCTTAAAAACACCTTTCCCCTACAACTTCCTTCTTCTCAGGCTTGACTTTACTCCCAATTTTCTTTACCTCCTCCCCCCAAGCAGCACAGGGTGACGGGAAATGAGGGTTGCAGTCAGTTCATCATGTTATTTCTGCTGCTCCTTCCTCGTCACAGGGCGGACTCCTCACACTCTTTCCCTTCTCCAGTGTGGGGTCCTTCCCATGGGAGACAGTCCTTCGTGAACATCTCCAACGTGAGTCCTTCCCATGGACCTCAGCTCTTCACAAAGTGCTCCATTGTGGATCCCTTCAGGAACAGACTGCTCCAGTGCGGCTCCCCCACAGGGTCACAAGTCCTGCCAGCAAACCTGCTCCATGGGCTTCCCACAGGGTCACAGCCTCCTTCGGGCATCCACCTGCTCCAGCGTGGGGTCCTCCACGGGCTGCAGGTGGATATCTGCTCCACTGCTAACCTCCATGGGCTACAGGGTGACAGCCTGCCTTACCATGGTCTTCACCATGGCCTAATTAAATCCAGGCTTAATTAAATATTGGGATATATTTTACTGTCTGGGACACATTGCTGGTCTAAATTTTATAAAGAATTTGAGCTCAGTTAAGTACAGAATGCTTGACATCTATCAAATGTCCTTAAAATTCCTGAACTTACTTAGATTTTACTCTTGGCAGCCTGACTTATAATGAGTGTCAAAAGAAAATCTTAGGATCGTCTGAAATTGTGTAGCTGGTTTCAGAAAGTTCAGTGTATTTTATCCTTAGAAAAGCTAACAAGTTTAAAAAGTAATGAAAAGAATAGTATTGAATTATCTGGCCTCCTTTCACTAAACTGACTGATTTTATGCTAATGACTTAAAAGTCATCTTTCCTTACATAACTTACTCCAATGCAACTATAGTTTTAATTTCTGTTTTACTTAATATGATTGCAAAATATGCGGGTATATTAAAATGGATGTACTGTAAAATACTTAATCAATTCTGTTTCTTTTCTTCCTCCAAAAGAGAACTGTCATTTTACTAAGGCACATATTCTATCATGCTGATTATTTGTGATTTCAAAGTTGGCTGGATATTCTCTGCACAGTGATAGATCAACAGCTTCAAAGATTTCTCTTTGCTAGTACATTTTTTTCACCAAGTATTCATATACACTTCCAGATTTATTGAATGTCAATGGTTAGCATTCATTTCATCAAGCTCACTTTTTATGAAGGTATGTCCTGTGAAAATATGTGTACTTTAGCTAAAAATACTTCACACTTTTACGATGATTACAGTGATTTCTCATGCAATCACATCAAACCGCTTTACAAAAATAAATGAAAGTGTACAAAACTTTTGTAGAGCAGATATGTATTGTTATACATATCTTCAAAGTGAATACTCTGAAGGACAAACATTGTAAGTGATTTGTCTAAGTTCAAACAGGGTATCAATACAAATGACAGTCAATCCTCACCCTAGCTTAATTAGTAGATCACAGTCCTTGAGTTCTCTTTGACAGTATGAAATACAATTCTGTTCTGAAAACTGACTCCACAAAAGCAAGTGCCATATTTATGAATCATTGCTTCTATGAATATTCCTGCAAAAATTTTGCTGTATTAAGAATTCATTTGATGGCATTGCAAATAACTTGTACAAAGCTGCCTCTAAAATGAAGGAAGCAAAATGACCCTTCTTCACAGTTAATACCATGGTTAGCAATGCTTTTTTGTAAAGAGGACCATCTAAATGGGACTCTATGTAATTCAGGTCCAGGCACTTAGGGCTAGGCAGAGCTTTCAAGCTATTTTGCTAGGTCAACTGAAACATATTAGATCAAATTCAAGAGACAATAAATTATAATAACTAAAATTTGTAAAAAAAAAAAAAAAAAAAAAAAAAGTGTGTCCTCTTAAAGCCAAAGATTAACTGTGCCTGTTATTAAAGTAAATCACCAGTGTGCCCTTCACAGGAGCTCATCTGTCAAACTCCTTAAAATCTAATCATTCCTCCAGTCCTTACAAATTCAATCCATTAGCCAGAGGAAATGTATCTGTGCCCACTGCTGGATCTTTCTGGAGAGATGGGCTAGTTTGATCCCTGTGAGACTTTCAAGGGGGAGACTTCAGAAAGGAGGAAGTTTACCAGCTGCTAAGTTTTTATTGCTACAGAAAAGGTGGGCATTTTGCTGTTAGCCCACCTATTTATTCATGCTGTGTTAGGTAGGTATGTTATGAAAAGGTCTTGGTTTATGCTGTCAGTCTGTTTTCCTTTGCAGCAATATAGAATACAAGGCCTAAAACTGTCCTCTCTTGGGGTAGAGGAATTTACTAGAAGATCATTCTTCCATGAACCTGGAGTCTGGCTAAGTTGTAGGCAAGTCTTTGAAATCATATTTTTAAAAAAATCCTTTACATTATGAAAAATACATGCACAAAAATTACATGTCTTTGAATCTGTTAGCACTTAGAAATCTCTTTTTTAAAAAACAAAATCTCTATTCCAGACAGAATTTTTACCATATAATATAATAATGATAGAGACCCCAAGAAATGGAGTACAGTTCCTCTGACTCGTTACCAATATTATGTTAGTATGTGAAGCTGTGAGCTCAAATCTGGAAAGGGATAATTAGTTCCTTATTGTTATATAATTTCTTATCAGTGATTATCCATGCTTCCCTTTAACATTTTTTCTTGTTTTGATTGGCAATGGAAATATGATAGCAGATGAATATTACTTCATTTACATAAATACACTGAATGAATACAGTGCTCGAGTATATTTAGTCATGGTAGGAAACCTCTCCATTTTTCTTATAAAGAATAATGGCTTTTGCTTGTTATTCATATTTCGTATTATTTCCTGGCTCACATCTCCCTATGATTAAGCACTGCAAATACAGCAGCATCTCCTGTACTCAGTAAAAGATCAATTAAATCTTTTTTTTTTAACATACTTGTAAACAGTTTAAAATCAGTGTAAACATTGTTCTGCATATATGTGAAGAAAGCTCCAAAGTAATGTGGATCAGCTGTCAAGAAATTAGAAGACAAACAGAAGTGCAATGGCCTTTCCTTTAAAAAAAAATAAAGCAAAAAAGCTATCCATCCAACCATGACATAGGATGTGTACCTCTAGACTGAGTGATATGTTACCATTGCCCTATGTATGGACACTTCATAGATAAGCTTTTAACAGACCTGGTTAAACAACAGGGTTGAAGGAAGAATGTGAGTTGCAACATAGGAAATTCCAGTTAGATATAATGAAATACTTTTTCACTCTAAAGGTGGTCAAACACTGGAGCAGGACCCAGAGAGTCTGTGTAATCTCCATGCTTGAACTTATAGAGAGCTGATTGAACACAGCCCTGAGCAAGCTGCTATAGTTGGCCCAGCTTTGAGCAAGGGCTTCAGAGAATCACAGAATCACAGAATCATCTAGGTTGTAAAGGACCTTGAATATCATCTAGTCCAACCGTTAACCTAGCACTGACAGTTTCCAACTACACCATATCCCTAAGCGCTATGTCAACCCGACTCTTAAACACCTCCAGGGATGGGGACTCCACCACCTCCCTGGGCAGCCCATTCCAACGCCTAACAACGTGTTCTGTAAAGAAATGCTTCCTAATATCTAGTCTAAACCTTCCCTGGCACAAATTGAGGCCATTACCTCTTGTCATATTGCTTGTTACTTGGTTAAAGAGACTCATCCCCAGCTCTCTGCAACCTCCTTTGAGGTAGTTGTAGAGGGCAATGAGGTCTCCCCTCAGCCTCCTCTTCTCCAGACTAAACAACCCCAGTTCCCTCAGCTGCTCCTCGTACAACATGTACTCCAGACCCTTCACCAGTTTCGTTGCCCTTCTCTGGACACGTTCGAGTAATTCCATGTCCTTTTTGTAGTGAGGGGCCCAAAACTGAACACAGTAATCGAGGTGTGGCCTCACCAGTGCCGAGTACAGGGGTAAGATCACTTCCCTGTCCCTGCTGGCCACGCTATTTCTGATACAAGCCAGGATGCCATTGGCCTTCTTGGCCACCTGGGCACACTGCTGGCTCATGTTCAGCCGGCTGTCAATCAACACCCCCAGGTCCCTCTCTGACTGGCAGCTCTCCAGACACTCCTCCCCAAGGCTGTAGTGCTGCTGGGGGTTGTTGTGGCCCAAGTGCAGCACCTGGCATTTGGCCTTATTGAAACTCCTGCAGTTGCCCTTAGCCCATCGCTCCAGCCTGTCCAGGTCTCTCTGCAGAGCCTCCCTACCCTCGAGCAGATCAACACTCCCACCCAACTTGGTGTCATCTGCAAACTTACTGAGGGTGCACTCGATCCCCTCGTCAAGATCATCAATAAAGATGTTAAACAGGAGTGGCCCCAAAACTGAGCCCTGGGGGACACCACTCGTGACCGGCTGCCACAACTCCATTCACCACAACTCTTTGGGCCCGGCGATCCAGCCAGTTTTTTACCCAGCAAAGCGTGCGATCATTTAAGCCTTGAGCAGCCAGTTTCGCCAGGAGAATGCTGTTGGAAACGGTGTCAATGGCCTTGCTAAAGTCAAGGTAAACAACATCCACAGCCTTTCCCTCATCCAATTAGCAGGTCAATCTGTCGTAGAAGGAGATCAGTTTTGTCAAGCATGACCTGCCTTTCATAAACCCTTGCTGACTGGGCCTGATCCCATGGTTGTCCTGCATGTGTTGTGTGATGGTACTCAGGATGAGCTGCTCCATCAGCTTCCCGGGCACCAAAATCAAGCTGACAGGCCTATAATTTCCTGGATCATCCTTCCGACCCTTCTTATAGATGGGCGTCACATTGGCCAATTTCCAATCTGTCAGGACCTCCCCGGTCATCCAGGACTGCTGGTAAATGATGGAAAGCAGCTTGGCGAGCACCCCAGCCAGCTCCTTCAGCACCCTCGGGTGTATCCCATCAGGTCCCATAGACTTGTGTATGTCTATGGGATGCAGTAGGTCACTGACTTTCTCCTGGATTGCAGGGGGGTCGCTCTCCCAGTCTCTGTCTTCTGGCTGAGGAGACTGGATTCCCTCAGTGCAACTAGTCTTGTTATTAAAGACTGAGGCAAAGAAGGCATTAAGCCCCTCAGCCTTCTCCTCATCACTTGTTACCATGTTTCCTCCTGCATCTAGCAGGGGATGGATACTCTCCCTGGTCTTTCTTTTGCTATTGAAGTACATATAAAAAGATTTCTTGTTATTTTTGACTGCTGAAGGCAGATTAATTTCTATCTGGGCTTTAGACCTCCTGATTTCCACCTTGCATAGCCTCACAGCCTCTTTGTAATCACTGTGAGTGGCTAGTCCCTTCTTCCAAAGGCTGTAAACTTTCCTTTTCTCCCTGAGTTCCAGCCAAAGCTCCCTGTTCAGCCAGGGTGGTCTTCTCTGTTGCTGGCTTCTCTTACAGCACCTGGGGACTGCCTGTTCCTGAGCCATTAACACTTCCTTCTTAAAGGGCGCTCAGCCTTCCTGGACCCCTATACGCTTCAGGATCGTCTCCCAAGGGATCCTTTCAAGCAGGTGCCTAAACAAGACAAAGTCAGCCCTTTTGAAGTCCAGGATGTCAGTTCTGCTTAGCCCTTTCCTGGCCTCTCTAAGAATAGAGAATTCTATTATTTCATGATCGTGGTGCCCTAGTCGGCCTACAACTGCCACACCATCCACCAGTCCTTCTCTGTTCATGAGGAGATCCAGCAGGACATGTTCTCTGGTTGGTTCTCTTACCAGCTGCATCAGGAAGTTATCTCCCACACATTCCAGGAATCTCCGGGACTGGTTCCACTATGCTGTGCTGTATTTCCAGCAGATGTCTGGGAAGTTAAAGTCTCCCAAAGGAACAAGGGCAAGCGATCGTGAGATTTCTCCTAAATGCCTATAGAATATTTCATCCACCTCTCTGTCCTGGGTGGGTGGCCTATAGTAGACTCCTACTACAACATCTGCCCTGTTGACCTTCCCCCTGATTCTAACGCAAAGACACTCTACCCTGTCTTCACTACACTTGTACTCAAAGCAACAGTCCCTAACATACAGCACCACCCCACCACCTCTCCTTCCTTGTCTGTTCCTCCTAAAGAGCTTGTAGCCATCAATTGGCGCACTCCAGTCATGGGAGACATCCCGCCATGTTTCTGTGATAGCCACTACATCATAATTTTCCTGTTTCATTATGGCTTCAAGCTCCTCCTGTTTGTTACCCATGCTGTGTGCATTGGTATACATGCACTTCAGATGGGCTGATGTTTTGCCCCCTTCCCCCTTCAAATCTAGTTTAAAGCTCTCTCAATGAGCCCAGCTAACTCCTGCCCCAAGATCCTCTTCCCCCTCTGGGACAGGTGCATTCCATTTAATGCCAACAGGTCTGGCATCCTGTATACCAACCCATGATTGAAAAATCCAATGCCCTGATGGTAGCACCAGTCTTGGATCCACAAGTTCATCTGTTGAGTTCTCCGGTATTCTTCTTCATCCATCCCCCCAACTGAAGGGATGGACGAGAACACAATTTGTGCCCCCGACCCCTTAATCACTTTCCCCAAGGCCCTGAAATCTCTCTTCATTGCTTTAGGACTTCTCCTAGTAATGTCGTCACTACCTACCTGAATAACCAGGAGATGATAGTAGTCCTTGGGTCTCATTTGAGCAGGGAGTTTAGCCATGAGTTCCTTGACGTGGGCCCCAGGGAGGCGGCAGACTTCCTTATGAAGCGGGTCTGGTCTGCATATGGGGCCTTCAGTACCCTCAGAATGGTGTCACCCACTACAATGACTCTTCTGAGGTTCTTTTTAGAACTGGTTTTAATACCTGGTCTAGAATGACTCGGCCTTGGTGGACCTTGGTCTTTCTCCTTGTTTGTCTCATCTTCTTCCTCCTTCTCTTCTTCATTCAAAGGTTCCAGGGCCCCGAATCTATTGTGAAGGGACACCATGGAGGGTGGGGGAGGTCAGGAGAGGATTTTCCTGCCTCCCTGAGCAGGGACCTGTTTCCAGCCTCCTGCATCTCTTAGGTCCCCTCCTTCTGCCTGGTAGCAAGAGGATGAGGGATTACCTGCCTCATTTGGAGCCTCCATTTGCTCCTGTTACTTTAGGGGTGCTAGGGTGTTACTCCACCAATCAATTTCCCTTTCACACTCCCTAATACTTCTTAATCTCTCGACCTCTTCTTTGAGTTCCACCACCAGGCTGAGAAGGTCATCCGGCTGATTGCAGCGCACACCGTTGTTGTCACTGCTGCCTTCGGACAGGATTGACAGGCTCAGACACCCCCTGGAGCCCAGGACCTGGACCGCTGCATGTTTGCGTGTCAGGTCCGTCTGGGTCGCCACGTTATTTCTTTCTGGTGGTGGTTTTGATGCGAGTGGAGACCATGGTTCAGTCTACTCATGGAGGACGATAAGAGGAAACTAGCTCAGATAAGTTCTAGGTCCTGGAGATAGACTGCGCCCTGTCCGCTCGCCCTGCCTGCGCGAACTGCCACGCAAACTGACGCGCCTCACTCTTCTGATGCGCCACGCCCTGTTTGCCCGCCCTGTTCGCCGCGCTCCTGGTTGCTTGCGCTCCCTGGGGGCTGCTCTTGTATGTGAGGGCGTGGGGTGTCATTACTCCAGTCTCCGTTTTAGCTTGGGCTAAAAGATCTCCAAAGGTCCCTTCCAACCTCATAGTTCTGTGATTTTGTGATTCTATTTAACGTACATGGGCATACTTATTGTTCTGTGTTTAGGGAACGTGTGCCCTTGGGTCACTTTCTATTCTCTCAAAAAAATCAATTAGCTGCCTAGGCTGGACAATTTTTGTGCTTAATTCTGTGGGGCTCTGATCTGATGATGAAGAAAGCTAATCTTACAGAAAATGTCCAGCTCCTTTTGCTGAAAGACAAAGAAACATACCTGTGACTACTGTCTTGAAGGACACATCATCATAAAGATGTAAAGTCTTCCACATGACTTGAATTGTGTGTGGTTTAATGATGTAAAAGTAACAGGTAGAGAATTGGAGTAAAATATGATAATGAAGTTTTTCTTGTGTTAGAAATAATTAATATATTTGTTCTTGTTATCAGTATGTACTTGGAACAAGATGAGTCCACCTGATAGATAAACTGTGGTATGTTTTCAAGAACAAACTTTGCCTGCTAATGAAAATGTAGTGTCATCACTGATGGAGGTGTTTACAAAATCTGGATTTTGATATTTAAACTGAAAGTATGGTCTGTGCATTACTTGGCTACCTAGAATCTTACAAAATGGGCAAATACAAAATTATAATAAGGGGAGAGGGAAAGGCTGCTTTAGATCTTACTGAGGAGAATTTGAAGAGAGGTAGGTTGGTATTGATCACACATGAAACATGATTTTCTGAAGTTTAAGTAGACTTCTTAGTAATTATATAAAACTTTTGGTCTAGCCTAATAAACTATTCTCAGATTATAAACTACTATTGTAATCTGATTTCAGTTTGGCATTTTGCTAGGTTATTTGAACAGACTCAAGAGCTGGAATTCTCTATGAATTGTCCTGATCATCTCTCTGTTGATAGCTGGAAAGAGCAGTTGAGTTCAATAAGGAAAATTAACTGCAGTAATGTCTTTTGATCTTGAGAATTCAGGAAAGTAGTATTACAATTGTCTTCCTTTTGCCTCAGGATAAGAAAATGACCAAGCAACAGTTTATTCTTCTGAGTTTGCAAAAGAGAAACATGAAATGTTGACAGCAGGATGTACCAACTGTCATCAACATACTCTATTGTGGTTTTATTTATTTGTTTTTGCAAGGGATTCCATGCTGATGATACCTGAACAGTATTTCAAAATTTCTGAGCATTTAAAAAATAATTGGGGGCTGCTGTGTATGCATTTGTTTCTTCTTTCCATACCAAGGGTCTTAATTACCTTTTTTGGTCCTAATTTGAGCTTTCTCAGTGACTAGGTTTTAAACCAATATAAAATAGATATGAGCAGTGAAAAAACAACAGTATACACAACGGTGACACGACAGAGAACTGTGGCATTAGTTATATGCAAATACTGTAAGCTTTAAATTCTTCTGAGCTTCATTCCCAATGCACACAAATTTTTGAAATGTCATCTTTTTTTAGACTATAAATCATATTTCTTATTAATTTACAGGCAACTCTACATAATGTCTAATTATCTCCCTTCCCTCTTGTATTTGCCTACTATCCCTACATGGCAGAAGAGTCGGAGGATGACTAAGCCATGTTTCAGAATGCCAATTCCATTTAAGTGCCCACTTAAAAAAATGGAAAAAGCAGACTAAATTCAGCCTTGCACTGGGGCATAATTCTTTTGTGAACAGAGCACTTTGCTTTACAGAAATAACAGTAAAAAATAATTGGATGTTGGACAGCTTAGGGATGTTCATATAAATATATTAAAAGAAATATTTGTCACTTGTGAACTTTTATATCTTCTAAGATAGAAGCATGGTATAAGTCATGTTCAATGCATTCAGGAGTATGTCTTTATTCTTTGTCAGACTGCCATCTCTTGCATTCAACTCATCCTTTTCTCAAAGTCCCAGAACAAAACAGCATGTATCAGATGGCCCTCAGATAAAGATAAGAAACCATCTCACACTGCAGGATACAGAAGGGAATTTTAACTGTTTAATGTATTATATTTTTTTTTATTCTTGAACAGAACAAGACTTTCCATTTTTTACACATTGATTTTATAGACTGTGTATGAATGGCTTCTTTTAATGGCATTTCCCATGAGTTGCAGCCTACATTTTCAAAAATGAGAAGTGGTTTGGGGTTCTTTCGTTTCTGTAAGCCTAATTTTGAGGTACCTCTGAAAGGACCTGATTTTCAAAAAATGATTTAGCATTTGTCTACTAAAAATCAGAGTGCTTTAAAGAGTCTCCAGAAGGACATGATAGTTCCAGGTCAATTTTTAGAATTGTAAAGGAGAAGTGGTTAGGAACAATCAGGCCTCATTCGTGCTGCCAAAGACAAGATAGTTGTCTGGACCTCTAAACATTAAAATGAGAAAATCTTGATACACTACAAACAATGCAAAGGTGAATAGGAGAACTGGCTGCAGGACAAGAGGCAAAATTGATCCGTTAAAAATGTTTATTAATTATTTATTAATTATTATATGTTCTTTTGTTTTCAACAAACATATAAAATAATTCTGCAATGACTTACTTTAATTTATCTCAACAATGGAAAATACTATATGTTCATTGGAATATGTAAAATTTGCATCCCACCCATGTTGCTTTTTCATACTGCAGCCCACCAGTGTGACATTTGGATATCTCTACAAATTAAATTTAAAGTCCATTTTAAGATTCCTCTTCTCTGTAAACACACTGGGTGGGAATCATGTTTACTGTAATTTTCTGTGAGCTGTTTTGAGCATGAAGAAGGGTCACCATATGGAGCATCATTCTGGTAATGAAAAGTGCAAAGGCAAAGGTCCTGCACCACTCAACTTAGGTTTTTACTTTGTGTAAATGCACAAAGAAATATATATAATTCTAAGTATTTTAATGCAATGCAATTTTAAAAAGCGTAAGCAACACAAGAAAATCCCAAATAATTGCTTAGCTACATTGTGGCACCCTATGCACAAGAGTGCTTCCACAAAAATTGTCCTCGTTTCGGCAAGGATAGAGTTAACTTTCCTTGGGCTGAGAGGTAGCACAGCTAGAGGTCCGGGCCCGGATTGGTCATTGAAGTGTGATATTATGCTCAGTATATAGGCAGACACATGCTGTCTTGCATCCCGTTTTCGGTTTCAGTTTCCCAGTCAGTGTGGCAGGATTTCTGGTGTGGTCAAGATTGCTGCTGGGGGGTGGGCTGTGTACCGGTCGCCGGTCGGTAAACCACTGCTGTATTTTACCCGTTTGGACCACTGGCCACGTGGTAATTGGATACCAGCCAAGTTCAAACCATGACAGTCTTTTGGCGCCCAATGTGGGGCCTGAGGTTTGAGGTAATGACAGAATGGGTAATAATGCTGATTGCTTGGCTCCTTAAGATTTTATCACCTCACTTGCTGTATATATTTCCCATGCTGTTGTTCACTGTCCATGACAGTTGGGTTAAGATTTTGTTTTTGCTGTACTTTGTAATGTTGATCTATGATAGGATACAGCCATCAGTCCTGGGGCTATTTACAACTGTGTTTGAAAAATTCAGGAATTTCAAATATCCTTGGAATGTTGACATTAACATGGTCATCTTACTGCTAGGAGCTAGTGTGTTCCTGCATGTGGTTCAGGTTTTGTTCAGGGTTAAGCAACTATTTAAGAGTATCACCTGGAAATCTACCCCAAGGCTGGAGAATTAGGAGTGTCTGGGGCTGTGGAGTAGAATGGGCAAGTACCTACAACAGTGGGCACCTCCAGTGTATTGGAACTTGACTCCTGCACAAGTGCAGAATCCTCAAGAACTAGTAAAATATTTGGAAAAAGTATGTTGTCACCCGGGTAATTCCAGAGAGGCACAGCTCACTGCAACACGCTGGGGCATAGCCCATGCTTACCGGGTGCTATTAAACACTGTTCAGCATCCTCAAAAGGAAGAGAAGGGCTCTGGATCTGGTAACAAAGTAACAGAAACTGCAGCCACTACAACCCTGACCACAGGCACTGCAGCTGAACCAGAGAACCAACCCATGACAATGCCAGTTGCTCCCATACAGAAGGAGAAATACACAAGAAAATCCCCTTGCAGTGTACAGGGTGATGATGAACCAGGCCCATCACAAGAACAGGAGGAGGAGGCAGAACCAGCGATAGTCACCCGATCCTTACCCCTGAGTGAGTTGTGAGACATGTGAAAATATTTCAGCCGCCGTCCAGGTGAGCAACTCATTACCTGGCTGCTCCAGTGCTGGGATAGCAGGGCCTGTAGTGTGGAAATAGAGGGTAGGGAAGCCAGGCAGCTGGGATCCCTGCCTAGGGAAGGGGGTGTCAACAAAGCCATTGGACAGAAGACACAAAATCTCAGTCTCTGGAGGCGACTCCTGTCAAGTGTGAGGGAGAGGTATCCCTTCAAGGAAGATTTTGTATGCTGTCCAAGTAAGTGGACCTCTAAGGAGAGAGGTATTCAATACTTGAGGGAATTAGCCATGTGGGAGATGTTTTATTATGACCCAGACAATGTGCACCTACCCACAGATCCAGATGAAGTCCACTGCACCCAGCCCATGTAGCGGAAGTTTGTATGGAGCACACCATCATCACATACTGTAAGAAACTGTGTTAGACTTTGCTTGTCTCAAAATTGCTGTTGCACCACCACCATTTCCTGGCCTCGGCACCCTGTTGCCATGGAGGAGTATGTTCTAAAGGAGACGAAGGGTCCCCGACGAAACCACGACATCCTCCCGAAGCTAAATCGGGGTGCGGAAGACACGCGAGCCAGCATGACCAGTGCCTGGGCATCCGCGCATGGAGGACCATGGGACCAGGAGCCCCATGATCGGGGTAAGATGTGCAGGCTGGCATGAAATGGGCGGACTCTTTGGAAAAGGTCAAGGGGACTGGGACAACAAAAGGACTGCGTACTCCTCCCTTGGTGCGCACCTTCTTTGACACGTGTTGCTTGGAGCCGGGACCTCAGTGGAGCTTGGAGCTTGGAGTCACCATCACCTGCACCGAGCCCGAGCCAACAGAACATCGCTGGATCCCTGGTGGTAGTGGTAATTAGCTGCGTATCTGCCATTTTTCTTGATTAGGGATTCTGACTTTCCCCTTCTTTTCCTCTCTGTCCTATCGCTATTACTAATTGTTACGGCAAATAAAGTTCACAAGGTTATACAGCATCTGACCTCGTTTGTGTCTTAATCTCGCTCTTGGGATCGTTTAAGAACCTGCCCCGATATTGGATCGGGACACATGCCAAAGCATTAACAGTAATGGATTGGAGAGACGAAGAGGGACCAACAGTGGATGAATTGGCTCACCAACTATGACTATATGAAGAAAGTTTCTCTTCCTCTCTTGTCACGGCTGTGGAGAAATTATCTTAAGAATTCCAGCAATTTAAAGAGGACATGTCTTACTCCCCACCTTCACAGATTAGAATCTCGAGAGAACCAGTATACACCACAGGGGAAGTTGTGGCATTGCCTGCGTGACTGTGGAGAAGGCATGAAGAAATGGGATGGAAAACATACCTACCTACCTTCTAGAAGAGCAGGTACGTGAGTTGGAAGGAAGAACTATGAAACAGGGTTCTTTTAGGGTAAATGCTGCTCAGGTTTCCAGTAATCAAGTGCCCAAACAGAGCGGAAAGCTTGACTTTTCTCATGATTGTATGAGAAGAACTTCGATTTGTATTCACAAGAAGTGAGTGATCAAGATGAGACTGGAATCCGTGCACACCACACCAACCCATTTGTCATTAGCGGATATTATGACCAACATTAGAGGGGCCCTGCCTCCAGCCAGGTGGAGGACAGGGACAATCAAGTTTATTGGCCCATGTGGATTCGATGGCCTGGCACATCTAACCCCCAGCAGTACAAGGCTTTAGGGGACACTGGTGCTCAATGCACCATAATGCTGTCAAATTTTAAAGGGGCAGAACCCATTTGTATTTCAGGAGTGACAGGGGCATCTCAATAGCTGTCTGTATTGGAGGACGACGTGAGCCTAAGTGGAAAAGAGTGGGAAAAACACCCTATTGTGACTGGCCCAGACGCTCCATGTATTCTTGGCATAGATTATCCAAGGAGAGGGTATTTTAAGGATCCAAAAGGTATCAGTGGGCTTTCGGTATAGCTGCCTTAGAAACAGAAGAAATTAAACAGCTGTCTGTGTTACCTGGTCTCTCAGAGGATCCTTCTATTGTGGGATTGCTGATGGTTGAAGAACAACAGGTGCCAATTGTCACTACAACAGTGCACCAACGGCAATATCGCACCAATAGAGATTCTGTAATCCCTATCCATAAACTGATTTGTCAACCAGAAAGCCAAGGAGTCATCAGCAAGACGCCTCCCCATTTAACAGGCCCATGTGGCCAGTGCGAATATCTAATGGAGAGTGGAGATTGACAGTGAACTATCATGGCCTGAATGAAGTCACGCCACCGCTGAGTGCTGCCGTGCCAGACATGCTAGAACTTCAGTATGAACTAGAGTTGAAGGCAGCCAAGTTGTACGCCATGATTGATATTGCCAACGCATTTTTCTCCATCCCTCTGGCAGCAGAATGCAGGCCACAGTTTGCTTTTACCTGGAGGGGTGTCCAATACACCTGGAATCGGCTGCCCCAAGGGTGGAAACAGAGCCCCACCATTTGCCATGGACTGATCCAGACTGCACTAGAACAAGGTGAAGCCCTGGAACACTTACAGTACATTGATGACATCATTATATGGGGTAATACAGCAGAAGTTTTTGAGAAAGTGGAGAAAATAATATAAATCCTTCTGAGAGCTGGGTTTGCCATAAAGCACAGTAAGGTCAAGGGACCTACACAACAGATTCAGTTTTTAGGAGTAAAATGGCAAGATGGACGTCGTCAGATTCCAGTGGAGGTGATTAATAAAATAACAGCTATGTCCCCACCAATTAACAAAAAGGAAATGCAAGCTTTCTTAGGTGTTGTGGGTTCCTGGAGACAGCACATTCCAAATTACAGTCAGATTGTCAGCCCTCTCTATCAAGTGACCCGGAAAAAGAATGATTTTATATGAGGCCTGGAGCAATGATAAGGTTTTGAGCAAATTAAACAGGAGATAGTTCATGAAGTAGCCCTCATGCCAGTTCGTGCAGGACAAGATATTAAAAATGTGCTCTACATTGCATCCAGGGAGAATGGCCCTACCTGGGGTCTCTGGCAGAGAGCACCAGGGGAGACTCAGGGTCAGCCCCTGGGGTTTTGGAGTCAGAGATACAGAGAATCCGAATATACTCCAACTGAAAAGGAGATATCGGCAACATATGAAGGGGTCTGAGCTGCTTCAGAGGTGATTGGGACTGAAGCACAGCTCCTCCTGGCACCCTGACTGCCAGTGCTGGGCTGGATGTTCAAAGGGAGTGTCCTCTCTACACACCATGCAACTGATGCCACGCGGAGTAAATGGGTTGCATTAATCACACAACGAACTCAAATAGGGAGCCCCATCCATCCAGGAATACTGGAAGTGATTACAAATTGGCCAGAAGGCAAAGATTTTGGAATGGTGCCAGAGGAAGAGGTAACACGTGCTCAGGAGGCCCCACCATATAATAAACTACTGGATAACAAAAAGTGATATGCCCTGTTTATGACGGGTCCTGTCACATTGAGGGAAACATCGAAGGTAGAAAGCAGCTGTGTGGAGCCCCACATGACAGGTTGCTGAAGCTGCTGAAGGAGAAGGTGAATTGAGTCAGTTCGTGGAGGTGAAAGCCATCCAGCTAGCCTTGAATATCGCTGAGCGAGAAAAGTGGCCAGTGCTCTACCTCTATACTGACTCATGGATGGTGGCAAATGCACTGTGGGGGTGGTTACAACAGTGGAAAGGGAGCAACTGGCCAGTGCAGAGGCAAACCCATCTGGGCTGCTGAATTATGGTAAGATATTGCTGCTTCAGTAGAGAATCTGGTTGTGAAAATACGCCATGTAGACTCTCATGTACCCAAAAGCCGGGCCACTGAAGAACATCAGAACAACCAACAGGCAGATCAGGCTGCTAAGATTACAGTGGCTCAAGTAGATCTGGACTGGCAACATAAGGGTGAACAATTTATGGCTTGCTGGGCCCATGACTCCTCAGGCCATCAGGGAAGAGATGCAACATATAGATGGGCTCGTGACCAAGGGGTGGACTTAACCATGGATGCTATTGCACAGCTGATCCATGAATGTGAAACATGTGCTGTGATCAAGCAAGCCAAACAGTTAAAGCCCATTTGGTATGGAGGACGATGGTTAAAATATAAATGCAGGGAGGCCTGGCAGATTGATTATATGATGCTCTCACAAAGTTGGCATGGCAAAACCTATGTGCTTACAATGGTGGAAGCAGCCACCGGATGGTTGGAAACTTATGCCGTGCCCCATGCTACTGCCCGGAACACCATTTTAGGCCTTGAGAAGAAAGTCTTATGGCGACATGGCACAGCACACCAGAGAGAATTGAGTCAGATAATGGGACACATTTCTGACACAACCTCATAGACGCCTGGGCCAAAGAACGTGGCATTGAGTGGATATATCACATTCCCTATCATGCACCAGCCTCTGGGAAAATTGAGCGATACAATGGATTGCTGAAAACTACACTGCGAGCAATGGGTGGTGGAACTTTCAAACAGTGGGATGTGCATTTAGCAGAAGCCATCTGGTTAGTCAATACCAGAGGATCTGCCAAGCAATTGTGGTTGCTCAATCAAAAACTGCTCAATCAAACCTCCTACATACTGTGGATGGGGATAAAGCCCCTGTATTGTGCATTAAAAACATGCTGGAGAAGACAGTCGGGGTTATTCCTGCATCAGGTAAAGGTAAACCCATGCGTGGGATTACTTTTGCCCAAGGACATGGGTGCACTTAGTGGTAATGCAGAAGAATGGAGAAGTCTGATGTGCGCCTCAGGGAGATTTGATTTTAGGTGAAAATAGCCAATGAATTGAACTGTCAAATAACCCTGTTATTGCAATTGGTGCCTCGCAACATCCTTCTGCCACATCCAAAGCCTCCTGCTCCACCGACTGAGCCATCTTTAAGACTGTCATGACAGATGGAACCCAAAGTTATGGACTAAATGAACTCAGTAGACATTTTGGAAGGATGGCCCATAGACTGAGGGAATAATATCTGTTAGACTCAGGAAAAGGGGTGGTGATTCCTTAGAATGTATTTGGAAGCTGAGCATAAAGTAAATGGTATTGAATAAGGGGTGGAGACTGCCCTGGTTTCGGCCAGGATAGAGTTAAATTTCCTTGGGCTGAGAGGGAGCACAGCTAGAGGGCCGGGTCCGGATTGGTCATTGGAGTATTCCATATCATGTGACGCATGCTCAGTATATAGGTGGACACGTGCTCTCTAACGCCCCATTTTTGGTTTCAGTTTCCCAGTCAGTGTGGTGGGATTTGTGGTGCAGTCAAGATTGCTGCTGGGGAGTGGGCTACATACTGGTTGCCGGTTGGTAAGCCACTGCTGTATTTTTACCCATTCAGACTTAACTATTGTTATGTTGTTTTTTTACTATTACTATTTTTTTTTTTTTATTCAACCTACGAATTTCTTTTTTTTTGTCCCTCCCCTAATTCACTGGGGTGGGGGTGGAAGTAAATGGCTGGCCACGTGGCAACTGGCTACCAGCTGAGTTCAAACCACAAGAAAAATGTAGAAATTTTTTTCTGAAAATCATAGAATCATAGAATAGATTGGGTTGGAAGGGACCTTTAAGGGTCATCTAGTCCAGCTCCCCTGCAGTGAGCAGGGACATCTTCAACTAGATCAGGTTGCTCAGAGCCCCGTCCAACCTGACCTTGAATGTTTCCAAGGATGGGACATCTACCACCTCTCTACTATGAGTTTCACCAAAGTCATAGTAAAAAAGTTATTCCTTATATCTAGTCTTCTTTCTTTCAGTTTAAAACCATACTCCTTGTCCTATTGCTACAGACCCTACTTTCCTCCCCATCTTTCTCATAAGCCCCTTTAAGTATTGAAAGGCGGCAATAAGTTTTCCCCAGAGCCTTCTCTTCTACAGGCTGAACAGCCCCAACTCTCAGCCTGTTCTCATAGGAGAGGTATTCCATCCCTCAGACCATTTTTGTGGCTGTCCTCTGGACCTGCTGCAACAGCTCCATGTATTTCTTGTACTGAGGACTCCAGAGCTGGACACAGTACTCCAGGTGGGGTCTTATGAGAGCAGAGCTGAGGGACAGAATCACCTCCCTTGAGCTGCTGGTGACGCTTCTTATGACACAGTCCAGGATATGGTTGGCTTTCTGGGCTGCAAGCACACATAGCTGGCTCATGTCCAGCTTTTCATCCACCAGTACCCACAAGTGCTTCTCTGCAGGAAAATCCTGGAAGTGGAGGTAAAAGCAATGTTATTTGTCTTGAACACTTGCATTATTAGTGAGAGCAGAATCTGGCCCAAGGAAGGAAATAAGGAAAATGTAAGTTTAGCTTCTCACTACTCTCTGAACAAGCCTGTCAGAATATGATAGTGTCTGCTAGGGATTAATAAGTATAAATTGGTTATCCAAACGGGAAATTATAAGAAAGCTTCTAAAGATTATTGTAAAAATGTTTACATTTCAGAGGAAATCAGCAGATTCTATGACAGTAGAGTACATTAAGGAACTTGAGAGGTAAAATGACGGAACAACCAAGTAATTCTGAACAGGGATAGGGTATTTGGTTGTTCTAATAGTGTTTAATTTCACATTAAATCACCATTACTGTTTGATGAATGCTATATGCCAAACTGATATGAAATTCAGGAGAGGTGGTGTGGTGGGAAAAACTCAGATGAACTGAGAAATGAGAGTATGTCCTTCTCTGGAACTAGACATATTTAGAGTCAGTCATGCTACCAAGATTTACGTCACCTGAACATCTGGCCCATCAAGTAAGGTTATTAATTTTCTTCCCTAAAAAGAGAGAAGATATGCACAATGATTCTTCAGGAAATTTCTTAATTTAATTATAAATGAGCATGATAAAAGAAAAATTGTTTCCTTTACTCCTGACACAGGAGCATCATGACCTTGCTTTGATCAACAGTTGAGTAAATGAACATAATGGTATGTGAATGACAGGATAATGAAAACAAAAACTGAGTGTGATGAGCTTTGGTACAGATCAAGAAGTGACAGACCAATATCTGAAACTGCTGGAAAGGTACACTGTGATAATGATTTGATTGTATGTGATCTGGCTATTTAACTTCACCAGTAACAAACATTGGGGAAAATGTTGTTACATGGACGTCCAATGCCTTCAAGAAGCAGAGGGCCCCAGATGGAAAAGTTACATGTTGTTTCCGAACTGCTGCCCTGCAACTGGACATTGAGACAACCCTGAGCAAATGTTATGTTCCCACGGCTGAACTATGCTGGTTACTGCAACAATAACTTGGACAGGCCTGTTAGTTGTGTGTGGGTGCATGAGGGTAAGCTTTTCCTGACACTGCCTCTGTCTTATTTGGTCTGCTCAGTAAGTTGAACTCATCAGTACTATGGTTTTGGTGTTCTTTTTCCCCCATGACAACTTCTTATAATAATGGGCACTTAGTAGGTGTCAAACACCAGCAGAGAGGAGCTCAGGCTGTGGGGATGGATGCTTCCAACACATTTTTTATTTCCCTTCTTTAATTTCACACTCCTTGCTGCTGGTCTGCTAGACTGTTTGACCCTGATGATTTTTTTAATTTATATAAAGGCAAGCGTTGAAAGTACTGGTGTTAGAATATGGACATAACATCATATGACCAAACAGAAAACACGTTTGCCATGTTTCCACTCCTGCTGGGTGATAAGAAAATCATACGAAGTGATAAGCATCCTCAGTTTCCAGTGAATTTAGTAAAATCAGGAGCACTCAATACCTCTGAGGAGGTGCTCAGAGTATCTCAATAAAAAGTTCTACTGCTAAAAGCATTATTTGCTACTTATTGTTTTCATGATGCATCTTTGGCATAACCGCATGCTAAACAAATGGTTGTTTTAATGAAATGTATATTAAAAGAGAAGTTCAGAATATGATGTTTTGGTACCAGATATAATAGGTGTAATGGATGCTAAAAGTAGCTTGCAGAAGTGTAGATCCTGTGCTTGGGACATTTAGATTTATTATTGACTTTCTAAAAGGTAGAGAGTAATAAAGGCAAACATGCCACATATCAGTAGTTATGTTTGGTGCAGTAAAGATAGGCTGTCCTTTTGGAGTTGCATATTCCCCAAAAGATTATGGGTTATCCCATGGATATATCATATGTGGAAGAAGCATATCCACTATGTTGATTCTATCCTGACTGGTTTTTCCTCTCTTTTTTAGGACTTTTTTCAGTACCTGAAAACCAAAAACATCTCAAGATTTTGTAGCCATCAAATATTACACTACTTAAAAAGGAAAAAAAAATGGGAATTGGGGGTTTGCATTTGTATTTCCCTTAGCTTTCTTGTCCTTTAGGGTACATTTTCAGTGAACGTTTGAAGCTTTTTTCCATGACTTGAAGAATTACAAGCATAATTTTTAATATGCAAGCTGAGATTTTCATGTGGGCTTTGAATTCTTGCCTCAGGATCTTCCAGAAAAACAGCAGCTATCATGAGACCTATGATTAAAATCTTACCAACTGACATACCTAGACTTCTAAGGACATGTCCATAGCATACAGTAGAGTAGACAGGATAACTCTGAAGCTGGCAAGAATCATCGTAGTTCTGGAACCACAGATAATATAACTGATGATGTTTTAGTATTTGTCTGACTTCCTGTCAACACACCTACTGATTCTGAGGCTAGAAATGGTACTGCACCAAACTGCACCTGCTCAAATCTCTCTGTGCACAGTAACATATGGGTAAACTTAGCCATAAATAAATTATGTACTAAACTACATTACCATATAATAGATATGTGAGAAGAAGAGTCATTTTGCTCCTAGCTTGGTGGGAGCTATTATTTAAGCTTCCATTTTCTATCTCTGAATGTCTTTTCATCTTGAAGACATGGAAGCATATCTTCAAAATAGGTTTTTGCCTCTTCTGACAATTTTTTTTAAGAAGCCAGATAACTGGCTTTGGTGGAATGATTTCAGTTGCCTGTGAATGGCCTCTTAGGTTTTGATGTATGAAAAACATGAGCGGCTGACACTATTTTTAAGAATTTTTTTTAGATTAGGATATTCAGTTCTCTACTACTGGGCTTCCTATTATTTCAAGCTAGATTAAGTAATAAAGATTTTCACTGGTTAACTAAAACCTTGCAAAGCTTGTTTGGGTTTGGGGTTTTTTGGGGGGTTTTTTTGTTTGGGTTTTTTTTTTTTTTTTTTTTTTTTTTTTAACAGAATTATTCTGTTACTGTTTAACAATCTCAACTAAGTCTGGTATTATAATCTTATAGTGCCCCTGCTCAAATAAGAAGGTTATCTCATTAATGGTTTTTATGCAAAGCATAAAGCTTAGGAATAACCATGTCCTGAATGGCCAGCCTTGGACTTATAAGAAAAGCTTCATATAATCATGAATTGGTTTAAATTAATGAGATATTGAAAATAAGGAAATAGGATTTCTTCTTATTTCCTCTTTAGTTTTGAAAGCTCCAGATCACCAGGAGTTATGGAGTTTGGGGGTTTTAGTTTCTTGCCCCTAACATGTGGCTTAGAATATTGTCTATGCAGTTTTGCAGAAAAAACCCACAGCTTGCTCTGACTGTAGTCTAGGCTGAAAGTTACCTTCATGAAAAGTAGTTAGCATAGGAGCAAACAGAAACTAATAAATGTAAGTGAGAGGCACGCTTAATGTGGCAGGTGCACCTGCCCAGTGAAAATAGGGTCTTCTTGGCTGCTGAAGTGTAGCAGCTACTCATTGTCCTTGTTCTCAGGGCTTCACAGTAGTTGGGGCCTTTGGGCAATGGGAGCCGCTATTGACTACAGATCAGATCTGTCTGGGTATAAATGGAATCCCTTGAGTGAGCCATTTTGAGCTTGTCCCCCTGGAGCAGCATGCTGTGGTTGATGATTCTCCCCTTGGGTCGGGACACCACCCAAGGAAACTCCTTGAGGTGACTTGGGTCAGGATGCTGCCCTGAGAATTTCCTTGAGGTTAAGAGCCCTCACTTCTTAGATGAGTTATAGAGTGTTTTGGATTGGCGTTAAACCCTAGAAAGTGATGCTTTGTTCTGCATTTTGAGTTGTTGTTAAACCCTAAGGAATGGTGCTTTGTTCTGCATTTTGGGTTCCCATTAAACCCTAGGGAGTGGTGCTTTGTTTTGCATTTTGGGTTGTCATCAAACCTTAGGGAGTGGTGCTTTGGTCTGTCGTTTGGGTTGTCGTTAAACCCTAGGAAGTTGTTCTGTTCTCCTCTCACAGACATTCGAACCTGTAATTGAATAGTTGCAGAGGGCTAGTTAATTGTGTTGATAATAAATTTTTAATTCTTGGTTGTTGTTTGTTTATTTGAGAGCCTTTGTAACACTTAGCACTGCTACCTTGGGTTCAATGCATCATGAACTATACTGTACAGCTTCCAGCTAATCCAGTGTATAGACAGATCAAGTTAAAATCCGCTTGCCAAATAGTGTGCAAGCAATACTGAAATAAATACTCTAAATGATGCAGTTCACATTGTATTTGTGTAATGCTGATGCTAAAAATGGGGAGGGAGTGAAGAAAAGTTAAGGAAAATTTTAAATCTCTCTTTGATTTGTAGGGGATACTAGTGTTAACACCTGGACTGCAAAAGAGCTGACTTTGTCTTGTTTAGGCACCTGCTTGAAAGGAACCTTGGGAGACGATCCTGAAGGGTATAGGGGTCCAGGAAGGCTGGACACTCTTTAAGAAGGAAGTGTTAATGGCTCAGGAACAGGCAGTCCCCAGGTGCTGTAAGAGAAGCCGGCAACAGAGAAGACCACCCTGGCTGAACAGGGAGCTTTGGCTGGAACTCAGGGAGAAAAGGAAAGTTTACAGCCTTTGGAAGAAGGGACTAGCCACTCACAGTGATTACAAAGATGCTGTGAGGCTATGCAGGGCAGAAATCAGGAGGTCTAAAGCCCAGCTGGAAATTACCTTGGCTTCAGCAATCAAGGATAAAAAGAAATGTTTCTATAAGTATGTCAGTAGCAAAAGAAAGACCAGGGAGAGCCTCCATCCCCTGCTGGATGTGGGAGGAAACATGGTAACAAGTGATGAGGAGAAGGCTGAGGGGCTTAATGCCTTCTTTGCCTCAGTCTTTAATAGCAAGACTAGTTGTATTGAGGGAATCCAGTCTCATCAGCCAGAAGACAGAGACTGGGAGAATGACCCCCCCGCAATCCAGGAGGAGAAAGTCAGTGACCTACTGCATCCCATAGACACACACAAGTCTATGGGACCTGATAGGATACACCCGAGGGTGCTGAAGGAGCTGGCTGGGGTGCTCACCAAGCCGCTTTCCATCATTTACCAGCAGTCCTGGCTGACCGGGGAGGTCCCGACAGATTGGAAATTGGCCAATGTGACGCCCATCTATAAGAAGGGTTGGAAGGATGATCCAGGAAATTACAGGCCTGTCAGCTTGACGTCGGTGCCCAGGAAGCTGATGGAGCAGCTCATCCTGAGTACCATCACACAACACATGCGGGACAACCAGATGATCAGGCCCAGTCAGCATGGGTTTATGAAAGGCAGGTCCTGCTTGACAAACCAGATCTCCTTCTACGACAGGACAACCTGCTTATTGGATGAGGGAAAGGCTGTGGATGTAGTTTACCTTGACTTCAGTAAGGCCTTTGACACCATTTCCCACAGCATTCTCCTGGCAAAACTGGCTGCTCGAGGCTTGGATGGGCACATGCTTTGCTGGGTAAAAAACTGGCTGGATCGCCGGGCCCAAAGAGTTGTGGTGAACGGAGTTAAAACCAGTTGGCAGCCGGTCACCGGTGGTGTCCCCCAGGGCTCGGTTTTGGGGCCACTCCTGTTTAACATCTTTATTGATGATCTAGATGAGGGGATCGAGTGCACCCTCAGTAAGTTTGCAGATGACACCAAGTTGGGTGGGAGTGTTGATCTGCTCGAGGGTAGGGAGGCTCTGCAGAGAGACCTGGACAGGCTGGAGCGATGGGCTAAGGCCAACTGTAGGAGTTTCAATAAGGCCAAATGCCAGGTGCTGCACTTTGGCCACAACAACCCCCAGCAGCGCTACAGGCTTGGGGAGGAGTGTCTGGAGAGCTGCCAGTCAGAGAGGGACCTGGGGGTGTTGATTGACAGGTGGCTGAACATGAGCCAGCAGTGTGCCCAGGTGGCCAAGAAGGCCAATGGCATCCCGGCCTGTATCAGAAATAGCGTGGCCAGCAAGGACAGGGAAGTGATCTTACCCCTATACTCGCACTGGTGAGGCCACACCTCGAATACTGTGTTCAGTTTTGGGCCCCTCACTACAAAAAGGACATTGAATTACTCAAGCGTGTCCAGAGAAGGGCAACAAAGCTGGTGAAGGGTCTGGAGCACATGTCGGACAAGGAGCAGCTGAGGGAACTGGGGTTGTTTAGTCTGGAGAACAGAAGGCTGAGGGGAGACCTCATCACCCTCTACAACTACCTGAAAGGAGGTTGCAGAGAGCTGCGGATGAGCCTCTTTAACCAAATAATGAGCAATAAGACAAGAGGTAATGGCCTCAATTTGTGCCAGGGACGGTTTAGACTGGATTTTAGGAAGTTCTTTACAGAACAGGTTGTTAGGTGATGGAGTGGGCTGCCCAGGAAGGTGGTGGAGTCCCCATCCCTGGAGGTGTTTAAGAGTAGGGTTGACATAGCGCTTAGGGATATGATGTAGTTGGAAACTGTCAGTGCTAGGTTAACAGTTGGACTAGATGATCTTCAAGGTCCTTTCCAACCTAGATGATTCTGTGATTCTGTAATTATTATTAATTTATCAAATTCAAATATTCTCCCTGCAGAGCCTACATGATGCCAAATAAAATAATATATAAAATAGAATAAATTAATACAGTAAATTAGATAGAAATCCAAATCAGCTTGATCACTACACATTAAGGAACACTGACTTTTGAAATACTATTGGACTGTGAACACTAGAATCAAAAATATGACAACTAGACCGTGACATGTAGGAAGGTTTTACACATATGCATGTGTTTCTTCCTCTTTTGACTCATCAGAAGGTTGAAAAGTGTTGTTAATAACGCTAACATCAGGTCAGTATCAATATGCCATGTGCCTATGTATTTCCTAAATTAAGGATTATAAAAAGGAAAGATCTAGCTAAAGGTGAAAACCAACAAACTGTATTTTCACTTGTAGGGAATTCATAGAAGGTGATGTGGATATTTAGTAGAAGCCACTGAAAATAGCTGCGCAGTTTTCCTATGTGGACCAGGAATCTGTATTTCCATCTTGCAAGAAAACAAGAAATAAACAAGAAGAGTGAATATAAGAAATACATATATATAAACAAATCAATTAAATTAGCATTGGTGTCAAATTAACATAACTATAAACTAAAGTATTGAAGTGCTAAGGCTGGTACAACAGGCCCAAACCAGAGTTGACCTATAGATGAATCCTGTATATTTTATAACTGATAACCATTGTGCTAGTGGGTATTGTACTAAGTTATAACAACCCACTTATGCTGGTGTAAAAAGTGCTAAAGCATTGAAATACTGCAGCCTGAACAACAGGCCCCAAGCTGAAGCTGCTAACTTAGTATGTAGTCATTAACAAAGTATGTAAGCTCACGAGTGAAAAATGCAGCTTAGACAGAATATAATCAGTAGTGAGGATGAAATGCTGAGAGAATGTATCCAAATTCCCTTGTTTAGCCTTGTTCAAGGCTGAGAACCCAAGTATTTGGCCTTGTTAGAAACTCCCTTGGTTCCCCCTCCGAGCCCTGGACAAGGTTTGGGTGGAATCCAACAGGAGAATGAAACCAGAAATTTTCCTCTCAAAACAAAAGTGCCAGTTATTCTGGCTTGTTGATCTCTGGTATATAAGGCTGGACCTGCTCACAGCGACTTTGGATGCCTCACCTATGGGTGGACGCATCGCGTAGGATTTCCCACTTGCCGGGACAGGCTCTCCAAATCCTCACTGTAACTGGGGCTCCCCAGCATCTGCAGATCTCGATGGTGATGATGATATATGCAAGTGGTGATGTATTTCTCTTAATCACTATTCTCTCTCTCTCATGTAGTAATGATTTGATGCATTACCCTGTATTTTCTTGTTTGTTGCTTTAAGTGCACTATTCTGCCTTTTCTTACTGCATGTTTTCCGTATTATGCTGTTACATTATTTGGTTAGCACCAGTAAAATACGCTTACTCTTTTTACTCTGGTGTCTGAGTTTAATTGGTATCCCTAATCAGCAAAACAAGTATAAAACGTATTTTAATATTCTGGAAGGATACCATTCCTTCATATAAGAATACACAAACAAATTTAGTGGAAGCAAGTCCTCTTTAGTCTCTTAAATCTAGATTTTAATCCTTGAGCTAATTTTTTCTTAGGTACAGGCAAAGTCCAACTTTTTTTTTTTTGTGGCATGTTGGCTAAATCCGTAACGGACATTCTAAACCTACACTTTTGGTGTTTGTTTTAACCTGAAATGTCAAAGGACTGTGTACCATTTCTCCACTATGAGAACTATGACAGTGAAACCAAGAAGTAAAGAATACATTTTCTCTGTGTTTCAGCATTTTAAAGGCTATGCAGAAACAAGACAGCTTTGTTTTCTTGTATTCCATATCAGATCTGGATGAGGCAAAATCACTATGTTCCCTTTGGCTGTCTTTATGAAGAATCATTTCTTATCACTTTATATTCATGAGGTAATTCAATTTAATGCATGTTTTTATCAGATGTCTAAGAGGTGCAGGGAAGCAGATCACTGTCTGGGTCATTTGTGTAAGAAACACCTTAAAGTACAGAACAGTTAACTTGAGGATAAAATAAAATATTCAAAATCTCAAAGCTAGAACTAAATTAAACAGCCTTTTTATTGTTTTTTACCACATAACAAAACAAAAAAATCCCCAACCTTTTAAGAGGAACTTGAAAACACTATAAAAGTTCTTACTTTTGCTAAATTCTCTGTCATGAACAATTTTTCAAACATGAAAGGACCCCTGCACCTAAGCACTTCAGGAAGAAAATAATAACGAGTTAATATTTATGACCAAAAGGGAAAGATCCCATGTGAATTTGCACTAGGTAGGGTCCTGAAATTCTTTTATAATATTGCTGCTATCAGAAGGAGATACAAACCTCTTCAGATTTTATCTCCCATGAGCCTCTCCTTTTTAGTTTATTCATCTCAGGTCTTTCTACGACTTTCATTAATTTATAGTTGGTGATCAATTATATTAAGTTGGTGGAACAAACACATTATAATATTCTAATTGGGATGTGTTTTGGCCTGGATTTAACTGATGGCAATAACAAAAAAATTCTATCATCTGCCTCACCTTATTTACATAATAAGTAAGTAGGACTAGTTATAGTAGAAGGGGTATTAATGTTTTAAAGTGTGTTAAAGAAATTCAATATAAGGTTCCCCATGAGTATAATAATGATCATCTACATATGATATATCATATCTATATACCTATATTTACTTGTGCTTCTCTGTTTTATCATTTCTAATTGACTCTTGAAAGGAATAAATTTGAACTGAATTTCAAATTCATTGAAATTGACTTCTCTCATTAAACTATAAAAAGATCACTATCAATCCACTGGGAAACTCAAGATCTCTATCTAAAATGTAAGTCAGAAGACTCTGTATTATATCCCATTCTTGGGAAAATCAAAACAAAACTCCTACACAATGTTAAAATAGTTCCAGAAGATGGCCACTCACTTTTCTGTGTCAGGGTGTCTAAGCATCATGGCACCTTTTCATTAAAAAATAGCCAATTTCAGTACTCTTAGGCCTTTGACCTTGATAATCTATTACCTTTATCTTCATGTCAGTGGAAAGTAGCATTAAAGTGTCTCATTATCAGAAAGATGCAATTTGGAGAAAGTACATCAGAAAAGACAGTCAGGTGCTACATCTTCAGGAGTACCAATTAGTTCTGGTTGTTTTTTTGAGTTGTTAATTGTAGCTTTGGTGGGAAATACATACAAAATTTATGCAAATTGGGAACATTTAAAACTGAAATATTATGGAAATTTCAACTTATTCATTTAATGCATATTTTAGCCTCACAAAATCCAGATGTGTTAAAAATGCCATGAACAAAAGATTCAAGTGCCCAAAAAACATGCTATGATATTATGATGCAATATTCATATTTCTTTTTTCATTATGGAAACACAGAATTACATATAGAATCACGGAATCACAGAATCATCTAGGTTGGAAAGGACCTTGAAGATCAACCAGTCCAACTGTTAAACTAGCACTGACAGTTTCCAAATACAACGTATCCCTAAGTGCTATGTCGACCCTACTCTTAAACACCTCCAGGGATGGGGACTCCACCATCTCCCTGGACAGCCTATTCCAACGCCTAACAACCTGTTCTGTAAAGAAATACTTCCTAATATCTAGTCTAAACCTTCCCTGGTGCAACTTGAGGCCATTACCTCTTGTCTTATCGCTCATTGCCCTCTACAACTACCTGAAAGGAGGTTGCAGAGAACTGGGGATGAGCCTCTTTAACCAAGTAATGAGTGATAAGAGGTGATTCTGTGATTCTGTGATTCATTACTTGGTTAAAAAGACTCATCCCCAGTTCTCTGCAACCTCCTTTCAGGTAGTTGTAGAAGGCAATGAGGTCTCCCCTCAGCCTCCTCTTCTCCAGACTAAACAACCCCAGTTCCCTCAGCCGCTCCTCGTATGACATGTGCTCCAGACCCTTCACCAGCTTTGTTGCCCTTCTCTGGACACGCTCGAGTAATTCCATGTCCTTTTTGTAGTGAGGGGCCCAAAACTGAACACAGTAATCGAGGTGTGGCCTCACCAGTGCCGAGTACAGGGGTAAGATCACTTCCCTGTCCCTGCTGGCCACGCTATTTCTGATACAGGCCGGGATGCCATTGGCCTTCTTGGCCACCTGGGCACACTGCTGGCTCATGTTCAGCCACCTGTCAATCAACACCCCCAGGTCCCTCTCTGACTGGCAGCTCTCCAGACACTCCTCCCCAAGCCTGTAGCGCTGCTGGGGGTTGTTGTGGCCAAAGTGCAGCACCTGGCATTTGGCCTTATTGAAGCTCCTACAGTTGGCCTTAGCCCATCGCTCCAGCCTGTCCAGGTCTCTCTGCAGAGCCTCCCTACCCTCGAGCAGATCAACACTCCCACCCAACTTGGTGTCGTCTGCAAACTTACTGAGGGTGCACTCGATCCCCTCGTCTAGATCATCAATAAAGATGTTAAACAGGAGTGGCCCCAAAACCGAGCCCTGGGGGACACCACCGGTGACCGGCTGCCAACTGGTTTTAACTCCGTTCACCACAACTCTTTGGGCCCGGCGATCCAGCCAGTTTTTTACCCAGCAAAGCATGTGCCCATCCAAGCCTCGAGCAGCCAGTTTTGCCAGGAGAATGCTGTGGGAAATGGTGTCAAAGGCCTTACTGAAGTCAAGGTAAACTACATCCACAGCCTTTCCCTCATCCAATAAGCAGGTTGTCCTGTCGTAGAAGGAGATCTGGTTTGTCAAGCAGGACCTGCCTTTCATAAACCCATGCTGACTGGGCCTGATCATCTGGTTGTCCCGCATGTGTTGTGTGATGGTACTCAGGATGAGCTGCTCCATCAGCTTCCTGGGCACCGACGTCAAGCTGACAGGCCTGTAATTTCCTGGATCATCCTTCCAACCCTTCTTATAGATGGGCGTCACATTGGCCAATTTCCAATCTGTCGGGACCTCCCCAGTCATCCAGGACTGCTGGTAAATGATGGAAAGCGGCTTGGCGAGCACTCCAGCCAGCTCCTTCAGCACCCTCGGGTGTATCCCATCCGGTCCCATAGACTTGTGTGTGTCTTTGGGATGCAGTAGGTCACTGACTTTCTCCTCCTGGATTGCGGGGGGTTCGTTCTCCCAGTCTCTGTCTTCTGGCTGAGGAGGCTGGATTCCCTCAATACAACTAGTCTTGCTATTAAAGACTGAGGCAAAGAAGGCATTAAGCCCCTCAGCTTTCTCCTCATCACTTGTTACCATGTTTCCTCCCACATCCAGCAGGGGATGGAGGCTCTCCCTGGTCTTTCTTTTGCTACTGACATACTTATAGAAACATTTCTTTTTATCCTTGATTGCTGAAGCCAAGGTAATTTCCAGCTGGGCTTTAGACCTCCTGATTTCTGCCCTGCATAGCCTCACAGCATCTTTGTAATCACTGTGAGTGGCTAGTCCCTTCTTCCAAAGGCTGTAAACTTTCCTTTTCTCCCTGAGTTCCAGCCAAAGCTCCCTGTTCAGCCAGGGTGGTCTTCTCTGTTGCCGGCTTCTCTTACAGCACCTGGGGACTGCCTGTTCCTGAGCCATTAACACTTCCTTCTTAAAGAGTGTCCAGCCTTCCTGGACCCCTATACCCTTCAGGATCGTCTCCCAAGGTTCCTTTCAAGCAGGTGCCTAAACAAGACAAAGTCAGCCCTTTTGAAGTCCAGGATGTCAGTTCTGCTTAGCCCTCTCCTGGCCTCTCTAAGAATAGAGAATTCTATTATTTCATGATCGTTGTGCCCTAGCTGTCCTCCAACCAAGACATCATCCACCAGTCCTTCTCTATTCACAAAGAGGAGATCCAGCAGGACATCTCTGGTCTGTTCACTCACCAGCTGTGTAAGGAAGTTGTCTCCCACACATTCCAGGAATCTCCAGAACTGGTCCCCCTTTGCTGTGCTGTATTTCCAGCAGACATCTGGGAAGTTAAAGTCTCTCACAGGAACAAGGGCAAGCGATCGTGAGATTTCTCCTAAATGCCTATAGAATATTTCATCCACCTCTCTGTCCTGGGTGGGTGGCCTATAGTAGACTCCTACTACAACATCTGCCCTGTTGACCTTCCCCCTGATTCTAATGCAAAGACACTCTACCCTGTCTTCACTACACTTGTACTCAAAGCAATCATAACAGTCCCTAACATACAGCACCACTCCACCACCTCTCCTTCCTTGTCTATCCCTCCTAAAGAGCTTGTAGCCATCAGTTGGCGCACTCCAGTCATGGGAGACATCCCACCATGTTTCTGTAATAGCCACAACATCATAATTTTCCTGTTTCATTACAGCTTCAAGCCCCTCCTGTTTGTTACCCATGCTGTGTGCATTGGTATACATGCACTTCAGATGGGCTGATGTTTTGCCCCCTTCCCCCTTCAAATCTAGTTTAAAGCTCTCTCAATGAGCCCAGCTAACTCCTGCCCCAAGATCCTCTTCCCCCTCTGGGACAGGTGCATTCCATCTAATGCCAAAAGGTCTCGTGCCCTGTATACCAACCCATGATTGAAAAATCCAATGCCCTGATGGTAGCACCAGTCTTTGAGCCACAAGTTCATCTGTTGAGTTCTCCGGTATTCTTCTTCATCCATGCCCCCAACTGAAGGGATGGACGAGAACACAATTTGTGCCCCCGACCCCTTAATCACTTTCCCCAAGGCCCTGAAATCTCTCTTCATTGCTTTAGGACTTCTCCTAGTAATGTCGTCACTACCTACCTGAATAACCAGGAGACGATAGTAGTCCTTGGGTCTCATTTGAGCAGGGAGTTTAGCCGTGAGTTCCTTGACGTGGGCCCCAGGGAGGCAGCAGACTTCCTTATGAAGCGGGTCTGGTCTGCATATGGGGCCTTCAGTACCCTCAGAATGGTGTCACCCACTACAATGACTCTTCTGGGGTTCTTTTTAGAACTGGTTTTAATACCTGGTCTAGAATGACCCGGCCTTGGTGGACCTTGGTCTTTCTCCTTGTTTGTCTCATCTTCTTCCTCCTTCTCTTCTTCATTCAAAGGTTCCAGGGCCCCGAATCTATTGTGAAGGGACACCATGGAGGGTGGGGGAGGTCAGGAGAGGATTTTCCTGCCTCCCTGAGCAGGGACCTGTTTCCAGCCTCCTGCATCTCTTAGGTCCCCTCCTTCTGCCTGGTAGCAAGAGGATGAGGGATTACCTGCCTCATTTGGAGCCTCCATTTGCTCCTGTTACTTTAGGGGTGCTAGGGTGTTACTCCACCAATCAATTTCCCTTTCACACTCCCTAATACTTCTTAATCTCTCGACCTCTTCTTTGAGTTCCACCACCAGGCTGAGAAGGTCATCCGGCTGATTGCAGCGCACACTGTTGTTGTCACTGCTGCCTTCGGACAGGATTGACAGGCTCGGACACCCCCTGGAGCCCAGGACCTGGACCGCTGCATGTTTGCGTGTCAGGTCCGTCTGGGTCGCCACGTTATTTCTTTCTGGTGGTGGTTTTGATGCGAGTGGAGACCATGGTTCAGTCTACTCATGGAGGACGATAAGAGGTAACTAGCTCAGATAAGTTCTAGATCCTGGAGATAGACTGCGCCCTGTCCGCTCGCCCTGCCTGCGCGAACTGCCACGCAAACTGACGCGCCTCACTCTTCTGACGCGCCACGCCCTGTTTGCCCGCCCTGTTCGCCGCGCTCCTGGTTGCTCGCGCTCCCTGGGGGCTGCTCTTGTATGTGATGGGCGTAGGGTGTCACTCCAGTCTCCGCCCACTCTGATTCACGGCTGCCCTCATTAGCAGCAGCTCAATCTTCCCGCTCAGGGGGGAGGCGATTTGAGGCTCTCTCTCTTCCCTGGGCTTCTACCTTCACGGCTTGCGGTTTTGCTGTGGGTTTTGGATTCTTTCAGGAGGGTCCCCCACGGCTATCCTCCTCCCCGGAGCACCTCTCCTCAGCAACTCTTAAAGCAACATTTAATAGTAATGGGACAAGGCTTATTTTTTTTTTCTCTTGGACCTACCTTTAAACAGAACTGTGAGCAGTGTTCTAGTTAAAGTCCTCTTACTGAAGGCCTTTGAATAGCCTATGTATTTACACATTCTTTTGAGGAGGCAAGAGGAGCAATGAGTCATAATAATGCATGGTGCTTTCTCAGCCAGAGTATACATTTCATTTGTTTCCTACTGAAAAATGTGTTCCATCCAAGTTTACTTTGATATTTATTAGACAGTGTGAAAGAACACCTCCTTTGGAGCCACATTAAATGATCAGAGAAGTACATCTTTGCTGTATTTTTATGTCCCTGATTCCAGGCCATCATGCTTGATTATCTCCCAGGGGGGTAAGACCAACATAGGCCACGAAGAGATAAGTTCTTTCCAATAAATCTTCTGAGGATTAACAACAAAGGGATAGAGATTATTCTTGCATTGATTTTTGGGAAGCATAATTCTGAATCTGGAGAATCAAAATGTGTGACAAAATTTGTCACAAAGACTGAGAGTGAGAGACATGCAGAAGTAGTAGGAAATATAAGGGCTTTGAGGTGACGATTGCTTTTACTGTAGTAGATTCGGAGTTAGTATAAAAGGTGCAGCCTAGCTACCTTCAGTAAAACTGCCATGTGTTGATTTTCATCTTCTTTAAAAAATATCTTTCAATAATATTATGCATTTGAAGTTTTTTGACTATAAACATGATTTTCTGTCTTTTCAGATGTATAGATGTAAGAACTTATGGGACTTTTTCAACAGCTATAACAGACTATATCACCATAAATTTTCTCCTGATCATAGAACCATAGAATGGTTTGGGGTGGAAGGGACCTTAAAGATCATCTATTTCCAACCCCCCTGCCATGGGCAGGGACACCTTCCACTAGACCTGTTTGCTCAAAGCCCCATCCAGCCTCGCCTTGAACACTTCCAGGGAGGGGGCATCCACACCTTCTCTGGGCAATCTGTTCCAGTGCCTCACCACCCTCACAGTAAAGAATTTCTTCCTGATATCTAGTCTAAATCTACCCTCTTTCAGTTTAGAAATGTTACCCCTCATCGTATCACTACATTCCCTGATAAAGAGTCCCTTCCCATCTTTCCTGTGGCCCCCTTTAAGTCCTGGAAGGTCGCGATAAGGTCTCCCCAGAGACTTCTCTTCTCCAGGCTAAACAACCCCAACTCTCTCAGCCTGTCCTCATCGGGGAGGTGCTGCAACCCCCCAATCACCTTTGCAGCCCTCCTCTGGACCTGCTCAAGAAGTTTTATGTCCTTATGTTGGGAGCCCCAGAGCTGGATGCAGTACTCCAGGTGGGTTCTCATGAGAGTGGGGTAGAGGGGGAGAATCACTTCCTTTGACCTGCTGGCCACACTTCTCTTGATGCAGCCCAGGATACAGTTGACTTTCTGGGCTGTGAGCACCCATTGCTGTCTCATAGTCAGTTTTCCATCCAGTACTACGTACTACTTCCAAGTCCTTCTCCGCAGGGCTGCTCTCAATCCACTCGTCGCCCAGCCTGTATTTGTGCATGGAATTGCCTGTACCCTGTGCGGGACCTTGTACTTGGCCTTGTTGAACTTCATGAGATTTGCACAAACCCACCTCTCAAGCCTGTCCAGGTCCCTCCGGATGACATCCCTTCCCTCCAGCGTGTCGACCGCACCACACAGCTTAGTGTCGTCGGCAAACTTGCTGAGGGTGCACTCAATCTCTCTGTCCATTGTCACGTCCCAAGTTCTTGGGACGACAACTCAGATTCACTGATTCCCAGGTCAGGATTAAGGTGAAACAACCACCAAAGATTCTTCAATTCGCAAAGCTCAATTTTTATTCACTCACAACATGTAATTGGCATGAAACTTTGCTAGTAATGTTTGCAACCTCTGCAACAGGTATTAAACTTACACCAACTAGTGGCAGATCTTATAACATGCCACGATAAGCCTTAAACATGCCCAAACAAGCCTTGCCTTTTATGCAGGCATACAGAATAAGAATGGGAAAAAAAAAGGAGAGAGAGGAAAAAGAGAGAAAGACAAAAAGGAAGATTTCACCAATCCTGGTTTCATTGTTGGTCCAGCCAGCCCAGGTGTCCAGTTCTGGTGGGGTGCAGCTACCTGGGGCTTTGACTTCTGTTGTTTTATAATTCCTTGCCCCTCCTCTGAGTAGGCACTTGGACTCGTTAGGCTAATTAGGCATCATGCGCAGTTTATGTTTCTAGAATTCTCTTTGCTTCTGGTACATGCACAGTTTGTACCTTCAGATTCTTCCAGAAATGAGTCAGTGGGCTTGGGGGTCGTTGGGAAGTTATTCCCCTCTCCCTGCAGTTGTTTGACCTTTCCTTTTGTCACATGACATGCATTGTGAAAATGGCTTCTCTGTTGGTTCTTCACACAGTGACTAAAGATAGGGAAGTTCAGCCTCCAAAAAGTGTGGTTCCACCTCTGTAGGACCCCCTCCTCTTGCCGTGCTTCCCTGCCAGTACCTGCACAGCCCTGGTGTTTCCATAGAAACCATTTCCTTTGCCAAAGTTCTTTACCTTATTGTTGAGAATTTAACTATGGTTTCATTGGACCATCACATCCATGTCTCCAACAAAGATGTTCAACAGCACTGGTCTCAGTACTGACCTCTGAGGAACTCCACTTGTCACTGCTTGTCACTTGGACATCAAGTCATTGAGTGCAACTCTTTGAGTGCAACCATCCAACCAATTCCTTATCCACCGAGTGGTCCATCCATCAAATTCATGTCTCTCCAATTTAGAGACAAGGATGCTGTATGGTACAGTGTCAAATGCTCTGCACAAGTCCAAGTAGATGACGTCAGTTGCTATTCCCTTAACCACCAGCATTCTAACCCTGTCATAGAAGGCCACCAAATTTGTCAGGCAGAATTTGCCCTTAGTGAAGCCGTGTTGGCTGTCACCAATCACCTCCTTATTTTCCATGTGCCCTAGCATAGTTTCCAGGAGGATGCACTCTATGATCTTGCCAGGCACCAAAGTGAGATTGACTGGCCTGTAGCTCCTCAGATCTTCCTTTTTCCCTTTTTAAAAGTGAGGGTTATGTTTCCTCTTTTCCAGTCAGCGGGAACTTTGCCAGACTGCCACAACTTCTCAAATATGATGGATAGTGGCTTAGCCGCTTCATCCACCAATTCCCTCAGGACTCGCAGATGCATGTTATCAGATCCCATGGACTTGTTCACCTTCAGGTTCCTTAGATGGTCTTGAACCTGATCTTCTGCAATGGGCAATTCTCACACTGAGGCAAAAAAGTCATTGACTACCTCAGCCTTCTCTATATCCCAGGTGTCCAAGTCACCCCTTTCCTTCTGGAGAGAGCCCACATTTTCCCTAGTCTTCATTTTATCACCAACGTACCCGTAAAAGCTTTATTTGTTGCCCTTGACATCCTGGCCAGATTTAATTCTATCAGGGTTTTGGCCTTCCTAATCTGATCCCTGGCTGCTCAAACAGTTTCTCTATATTCCTTCCAGGGTACCTGTCCTTGCTTCCACCCTGTGTAGGCTTCCTTTTTATGCTTGAGCTTGTCCTTCGATTTTTACAAATTAGTTAATTATTTGATATTATTTGACAAATAGTTTATGTACACATTCCAGACATCTTTTTTTCTTCTTTTTTTTTTTTTTTTCTGGTTGGGTTAGGTAGCTTTTTACTTTGACTTAATATGTGATTTTCTATTCTTGCTGATTTATTTTTCCACACCTTAAAACAAAAGCCACCAAAAAAAACTTTCCATAGAGTCCTTGACTTTTCAGTATTTTCTTTGCTATAAAAGTTCCTATGAAGATTATCTCTCTTCTGCTTTCTGCTTCTCTTTTTGCCTCCTGCTCATTACATTTCCCAGTCATGCATTATTTCTCAAGTTAGATTTCAGCAGGCCTAGTGATGGACTAAGCAAACATGAAATAACTTGTATTTGGCATATCTTTCCATTCACTTTTCTATGTTTAGGCTCATTCTTTCCT
This sequence comes from Strix uralensis, assembly GCF_047716275.1. Classification (NCBI taxonomy): domain Eukaryota; kingdom Metazoa; phylum Chordata; class Aves; order Strigiformes; family Strigidae; genus Strix; species Strix uralensis. Next base: position 87,238,489 of record NC_133972.1, on the reverse strand, counting down.
GCAGTTTTTGTTTTGATAACTAGGTAAACAGTTTCCAGAGGATTATTCAGTCTTGGTAACAGAAAACACTAAAATAAAATCTGTTATCCTCCAAGATTTGACTTGTGTCTCATCCTGAATGTTGGTGCTAATGTCCCTCACTTGACTCAAAAAACTATTGTGACCTTGACCCTTAATTTTCTAACCTGCTGTCATCTGACTGAGGTAACTTCAGAAATATTTCTGAGTATTTCTTTTAGAAACAAGGCAGTGCTTCAGTCATATAGTCTGTCGTTCTTCAAGAATTTTTAGATGTACTTATCAATTTGAGCCAAATTTACAGAGGATTAAAGGTCACAAAGCTAATTAAAATCCAGCAAATTTCATGAGATCAGCAATTACCAGTTTTGTGTGGCCAGCTGTTAAGTCTATCAGCATGCACACGCTTGCTGGCTAGCAGGAGCACAGCCAGCCTGCACACAGCCACAGCATATGCTGTCACTTGTCCATCTGGGGCATCTGTGGAAAAAGCTACTGGAGGGGAACTGAAAGATTTACAAGGGTGTGAGAGGTAAAGACATAGAAACATGATTGTAAGGCAGCTAAAAACATGAAGGACACACAATATTAAGGAACTATTGCACTGAAATGCATTGTGCTATTAAGTCATTCCACACGAGCAACCTTTATTTGGCAAATATAGGTTCTGCTTATGTAAAATTAATATCCTGAGACACAAAAGTAACTGATTTATTAGGGTAATTAGGGCTGGGTTTTTTTATGATTTTATTTTTATTTTATTATTACTTTCTAAAAGTACTAGCAATTGTAAAGGAAATAACTGCAGTAGTTTTATGTTATAGACCCCCCAAAAAATCTCTGAACTATTCACTGACTGTGTCACTGAAATCTTTACTATAAAAGGACTAGCTTTTTGTCCATCAGATCTTTCTTCATAGCTGAAGTTGGCAAACTATTTAGCCCTTTTATTCTTGAAAATTATATGTAAGCAGCTTCAGATTGTTATTATTTTGCATTTGTTAACTAAAGACTAGATGCAGACATATGGTAGACTAGAAGTCGTTTGATGTTTTCACTTTGAAGATGTCTTCAACTATCTGAAGTTCATTATTCACAGGGTGTGACAGCCCCCCACCATGTCACATGGTCTCAACTGCTCTCTGAATGACTGCAGCTTTACTAGGAAAGAACATTTGAAGCTCAGATATCCTATCAATATTCATATGCAAAGTCAGGTATTTCCCTAAGGACTTGCCACATCACAACTTTTGATTTGAACAAAAATCTGTTTTCATTAATGTTCATGGACAAAAACACATAAGAATTCTGCAGACCACTTCTACTATTATAGCTGCAATAATAGGTCTAAGGATGTAATAGGAAAACAGGGACATACAGTGTCTTTTATTCTCAATAAATCACACAGTTAATAAAATTAGGGGGAAGAAGCCTAAAGGCCTTGGGCATCATACAATTTTCTGTTGTTTCTCCAATTATGTGGGCTGATCTAAAAGCAGATTATTAGCACTCTCATCCATCCTATCTTTCAAAAATGTTTTATTTTTCCTTACTCCTGGTTTTGCTCTTTCTCTGCACTGATGAAGTTCAAGCTGTCAAAAAGAAACTGCAAAATTAGACATATAATTGCTTACAATTTAGTACTAATTTAATCTCTGTTATTTTATTCATATTATGGGGTTTAATATATTTTAAAACTCTGTGGCAGGTGCATCCGCCCAATGAAAGCAGAGCTTCTTGGCTGCTGAAGTGTAGCAGCTCCTGACCGCCTTTGTTCTCAGGGCCTCGTGGTAGTTGGGACCTTTGGCCAATGGGAGCCGCTGTTGACTACAGGTCAGATTCGGCCTGGGTATAAATGGAGTCCCCTGGGGGATCCATTCTGAGCTCATCCCCTGGAGCAGCACGTTGTGGTTGAGGACTCTCCCCTTGGGTTGGGACACTGCCCAAGGAAACTCCTCGAGCTGCCTTGGGTTGGGACGCTGCCCTGAGCAGGTCCTCGAGGTTGAGAGCCCTCACTTATCAGGTGAGTGATAAAGCGTTTTGGGTTGCCGTTAAACCCTAGGGAGTGGTGCTTTGTTCTGTGTTTTGGGTTGTCGTTAAACCCTAGAAAGTTGTTCTGTTCTCCTCTCACAGACATTCGAACCTGTAATTTACGGAGCGCTAGTTAATTGTGTTAATAATACATTTTTTATTTTTGGTGGTTGGTTGTTTATTTGAGAGCCTTCGTAACAAACTCATATTATGGATCTCAGCCTGAAATTTGTATCCCTCCTCCTAAGTGTCATCAAACTTAATTCTTTAACTTCCAAATAAATTTGCTTTCCAAATCTTTTTCCTCAAGGATTCTCCCTGTGTCTTGGGATTTTTTTTACTGACGTAAATCCCAGTGTTACTTTCCCAGAGCATGCCAACCTGTTTTAAAGTCAGAGGTCCTGGATTAAGTGTGTAAATCTATGTAAATCACAACTAACCAAGCAGGCCTCAGCCCACCTCAGGATCATCCCAAACAATATGAAGTCAAAAGAGAATCTGTTTCTCAGTCTTGTTCAAATTACAATTATTTAAACTTTTTGAAAAATTTCATTGACCATTTAATGTTCTAGAAAAAGTAGTCAGCTGTGATCAAAGTGATTTTAATTTATAAGCAGAGAAATATGAGGCTAACCTTTGAAAATTAATTTCCTATTACTACTATTTACTTGCTGTCATGCATCAAAATGGATATATGGGGATCTGATTTTAACTTTTCAGGCAATGTGAACCATATTCTGTTGTCTGCCATCTAGGCCATCACAGAGCATAGGCTAAAAACTCATTTAAACCATATTCAAAGCAACTGAGTCTGCTATGAAAATTTGCTCAGTATGGCAGACTCTATGTATCCATTGTATTTGTTCTTCAAGGGCCATTAGTCAACTTACTGTACCAGAGAAGATGGCTTAGGAAACTTCCTAAAAGAGCCATGTACCTGTGTACAAGGGTAGTTTGTATTGGTAGCCTTGTTGAATGCAGGCCAAAATGATGCCATCCATAACAGGAATGTCTGAGACAGGGTTTTTGTGGAGGATTGTGTTTGTGGTCACACATTGAACTTGCCCAGCTTAGTTAAGTGCAGATGCAGATCTTAAGCATCATTTTGCTTTATCCTGACTGTTCAAATGAACTTATTTCCCCTTTAATCCCATGAATTATTTTAAGCAACACAATTGAAATTTATGTCACTCACAGTTGAAAATAAGATTGTTTAGAGAAGACAGAAGACAGGCAACTGAACTGTTATCAGTCTGAAAAGATCTGACGACAGCTGCTATGGTCTTATGAAGAAGAGGTTAGTTACATGGAGTTTATAATTTTCAACAAATGGAAATGACTGATTTTCCTTCTGTTTATTTTACAAACGTCTACTAGGTTGTCCAGAAAGCTGTTTTGACAGCTGAAAGATAGGAAATAAACACACATTCTTCTCAAATCTCCTTAAATTATTTATCAAGACCAAACATTTTGGTAGCTGACCATTTCCAAAGAAATAAACATGGCATAAACAGTGCTCAGAATGCTTGTTTCGAAAGTACACCATTGTAAATGGATTGAGAATTTGTGTGCATAAACTGAGAAAAAGAATGATGACTTCTATGGTCTCACATCTAGGGTGGATGACTTTTAATTTAGAGAGATGGCAGAAATTTTTGCTTTATGTTGCATTGATTTTTGGATTGAGCCCATTCTCAGTATGCTGAGAGATGATTGTCCTGCAAGTAAATAAGTTTTATACGGAATGACTGTAGGTATGAATGCATAGATACTAATGTATTCTGTGAAGAACCTACAATAGAGTCTGAGTACAAATTAAAATGTTGAGTTTAGTTGAAAAATTAAAGCGAGACAAGTGGATCTTTTCTACAAGAGAATTTTTTTAAGGAACACCCAAAACAAAGACCTGATTGGAGTTTGTAACAGCCATCATCTCCTGATGTACAATTATGATAACAGTAACCCTTTTGTTTTGTCAATGCTAGTGATCCTTAACTTTGCCTTGGGACATCCAGTGCACCTGCTGGTCTTTAATTTCAAGCAAAAATATTAGTGTCTTTGTGAGGCATTGCTTTTGGATTAAAGGAAATACTGTTTTGGTCATAAAGTCATATTTTTATAGATTTGTGAAGTGTGTAGCAAAGGTGTGGGGTCTATCAGTGGTCATAGGAAAATACATGAAGAAATCAAGTTCAGAGAATAAAAGGCTTTGTGAGTCTTCACTATTTCTTACAAAAGTTATCTCTTCAGTGTTTGAGAAGGTTAATACCCTCAATGTTCATATCTTTTGGTTGTGAAAACTGAAAAGTATTATTAGTGTGCAGTGTTCCCTTATGAAAATTTTTGGTTTACAAAAAATGCTAATAGATAAAAAAAATAATTGATTGAAATGCATTCGATAAACATACTATGAGTCAGTATTTAAACTGCTTGTTTTTGCTTTAGTTTTGGACTTGACTTTTCAAAGTTTAGCTACATTTAGCAGAATCAACTGAAAAAAATAAGTAATGTTGGCTAGAAACTACCAGTTTGCACAGGTGCAAATGGATTTGATCATATGTTAATTTATTAAGAGCCAAGGGCACAACTCCAAACTGCAAAACCAGATGCTCAGCTCTTTTCTGTATGTGAGAGAGAAGGAAAGAGAAAGATAGAAAAGCCATGAACCGTGGGAGGATTCTGTGTTTTTATGACGTGGAGTTACAAGCAAACAAAATATAAGAAACTGGAGATGGTTGCAAATTTATGGAGGCCAATGTTCCTTTAAAAAAAAATAAAAATCCCTAGTTTATCTATATGGTTTATCTACAACAGAGGCTCCTGAACCTTTTCTTATTATTAGTTTTCTTTCTCTCCCTATGTACTAGAATTCAGCAAGTCAGATCCCCTCCAGCAAAATTCCTTTCCATTGTCATCCCTCTCCTTGTCTTGATCTCTGGTGGCTCTTGAATCTGTTATGGCACTCTGTATGAAACAGGCTTATGTCAATTCACAGTCTTTCATCTTCTTTTTTAATTAAATTCACTTGTTTTGTTAGTGGCGGCATAAAAATGTCTGTCGCAGTTTATTAAAATCTAGCATTATGAATATTTATTTTAGATATAAACTTTCAAAATATTTCAACAGATAAACTGCCTCCCAGTAAAGTGTGGAAGTGGGAGGGAGAAGGATAAAAATTAAATAAAAAGGAAAAAGTCTTCTTTTACAAAAGAGATGCAGACCTCTTAGACTTATACTCTTCTATAAATTTAAAGCATAATATTAAATGTATTGCAGGCTATAGTTGGATGCTCTGAGGCAAGGGGGAAGTTAATTAGCGAACCTCTTAAATATAATTCAAACTAGGTATAAATAAATGTTCCAGAAGTGATATATTTGCCTTTACTGATAGTGTTGACTTTCTTATTTTGACAACGCCTTGAAATTAGTTTTTTTTTATGGTGTTCATGACCTCTTCTCTGTTATTTTGTCCTCCAGGCTATAGCAAAAGTGCAGTTCGCCAGTTTTCAAGTATGGCTTTCAAACAGTATCAGAAAGATATTTGAATTACTTAAACATCTGTTTTTCTGTTGAAGATCTATCTCCTTTCATCCAGTCAAGGATCTTGGCCTGCTTCTCACAAATAGCTGTGTCCAGTTGTTATTTAAAATTCATTACCGCCAAAATTAATCTCTTGATCTTCTCTTTCAAAATGTTTCACTAATTCATTTTCCATCCTAGGCAGCAATATCACTGTTCTCCAAATTACTTCACTGATGTCAAGCTTAAACTCATGCTGTCTCTAGGGGGATGCTTTCACTGGGTTTCTTTCAAACCTTCTCAGTCCAACTGTGCACACAGTCAAAACATTGCAAGTGCAAGCTTTTATTATTGACTACATTAACTATGACATCTGTTCTGTAGCCTTGCTTACAGCAGCCTTGCTCCTCTGAAGTCATTGCAGGATATTGCTGGTAGAGTCATCCTGAACTCATTTCCTGGTCATTATATTGACCCTACTTATGCTTCTTCAGCATGTTTAATCTTTATTTCTTTCCTATTTTCCTCCTGTGTCCTTCCAATAATTCAGTCCAACAATCATTGTAAAATTTAATCACACATAAATGTGGCTTTCTTCATTTTTCCCTTCAAGTCACTTTTGCTAAGGTTATGATCAAATCAAGAAACTGTTCAAGTACCCTTTCCACTGTAGTAAATAGGTATTAACTTATATCTAAGCCTTTTTCCCATCTTTCTTTTTCCCGTTCATAAAATGACAGTGAAAAATACAGTCAATAAAATACTGCCCCTGGACTACACTGCAGTTGTTTGGGTTTTTTTGTTCTCATTCATGAAAACATCAAGACTTCTAATAAAGGATCATCAGTAGGCAGAGCTTTAGTTCTTGAAGGAAATGTGATGAAGTTATTGTGTGAAGGTATATTGTGATGGGATCCCAAGTCAGTCAAAACTTTGGGTTTGCCCAGACCTTTTCTGTGTAGACAGTTCTCCAAAAGCTTAAAGTTTTAAAAAAATGCAAGTGAAAAAGTTTTTCAGAACTTTGTAACAAAGAAAGTTGCAAGTGACTAGTCAGAACAGAAATTATACGATTTCATAAAATATTCTCCCACTGCAGCCTTCCTACTTCCAAGTTTGTTTTTTTATCAGGCCAGTGGCTTTGAGTTGGAGAAAACTCTATCAGGTCCCTTTTGGCCTCTGCAGAGTTTCTTTCTGTCATCTCTGTGACCTTCCTCAGAGGTGGGAGTCAGTAGTACTGCTGATATACAAGATATGAAGTGACAGGTGCCCTGAGACTGTTTGTTCCCTGATGCCTTTCCCAGAGCTACTGGTGTGGATGCCTTTGCTGTGACTCATGCTTGGCTGCTCCCAGAGAAGGGGCAATCACTCCCTTCTGCTGGGGTGCTCCATCCAGCACAGACATATTTTCAAAGGAATATGGAGATAATGTACACAGACATTATAATATACAAAAGAGATACTCTACACAAATATAACATACAGACTGAGAATGAGATACCATCCATTGAACATTCAATTAACTGTCTTGGATTGTTTGGAGAAATAAAATTAATTTGGGGACATGAAACCAAATCAGTTTACTGATAACTAGAGTGAGGTTGTATCAAATCTGTATTTGTCAGAAAAAGGCAGGTTTGAGACCTTCATTTTTAACTGTCTAGAAGTTCTGCAGCTATCCAGGCAAGTAGTATGTCTCTGTGTATAATCAATGAAGCCTGATTCAACCCATTTGGAGATAATTCATCGCTCCAATTTCAGGCAATAATGTCTGGAGGTACTTCTCTTTTTTCCCTGATTACAGAAAGAAGAGAGTTTAGGCACCTAACTTTTAGAACACCATCCTTGTTGCTTAGGGTTGGTTGCATTGTTCAGTTTAAACTTCTTCAGAAGACTCTGAGTGGTTTGACCTGAAGTTTTAAAAATGAGGAATTCCAAGACTTTATTTCAAAATCAGTTTGTTTTTATTTTTAAATGATCAAATATGACAAAATAAGGAGACAAACCAGCATGACTTCCCACATTTTAAGATGGAAAAAATATTTCCTCTAAAAGAAAAGTCTTGTTAAACATGGAAATGGAATGGAATTCCCAGTGGAATTTCCTAGAACACAGAAATCCCTTACTTGCCAAACAATAAATATTGAGAATTCTCACAAACACAGCATCTTCCACTAACTACCTGTGTTCAGCAACAACAGAAAATGGCAGGATAGAAGAATTCTAAGCATGACTGGGAGAATATGTAGAGCGTGAATATATATGTGAGAGTGGAATATAGGTATAAATAGTTATACAGTACAAGGGGAATGTCTTCTGTATAACATATACAGTACAATGGGAATGGCTTTTTTATGTATTTATTCATATATATATGAATAAATATTCATATTCAAAAATACATGTTTTATTTATTTTATCTGGTCATAATCAGAAAATGTCTTTTTAATACAGTTAAGAGATGAAAAAGGGAAGCTGGATAAAATGGAAATATTTTCTTATGAAATAGTAACATTATTTTCTATATGAAACACAATGTTGATGATGGAATCTGAATGTACTTGGAGATAACAAATTCCTAGATGCAAGATCCTTAATAAGGTGATTTGTAACACCTCTGGTGAACTAGAAAAACTATTCCAATTGACAGATTATCTATATAATTGCAATATTACTAAACCAAGGTTTTTTCTTCGTTTTTAACCTACTGCTAAAGTTTGAATTTCAAGAAAAAGCTGATCATTTGTTTAGTTCTAGTTAATTAATATGGTTGTGCATTACCTAAGAACACTGCTATTTTCTTTTTCTTAATAATACTCTTTCGTTCTCCATTGCCCTTACCTCATGATGATGCATTTTCAAGACACTTTGCCATTTTAGAGTTCATTAAGAACTTACCCAATTTAAACATTCTTGACTATACAATCCTTTTTCTAAACCTTGCATTGGTATTTACTTTAAAATCTTAAAAAATAAACTAAAAATTTTCCAAGGAAGAATCTTTGCCAAAATTTTACCCATTTTCCAAAAGCTTAACTGCTTTTTTAGTAGTGTGCAGAAATAAGAGGGAAGAGAGCATGACATTTAATATTACAAAGTTAAATAAAATTATGATGAATTAATTAGCTTCACAGACCACTGGAAAGCTGGTCTAGATGGACGCCATCTGTGAGAAACTTAGGAAGAAGAAGTAGGCATCAGTTGACTTGAGTAGGCTTCACCTTGGGAGGTACAGATTATACTTACGTTCTAAATTTTCTGGACTGATACAGGTAACTTTTGCCACACCATAAGTCTAAAAAACAGCCATGCTTAAGAAGGCAAAAATGTACATAATGGAGTTCTGTGAACCTAATCTTAAAATCCTTTTCCCATCACATTTAATTAAAATTGTAATAAAAAAATGGGATGGCTTTGGGAATCAGTAAAGGAATAGGAATGTTTTCCTTTCTAGGTCAGTAATTCAAATCTGTCAAACTTGATGGGTGTCTATAATTCCATCAAGCTCTTTGCTGAAAACAAAAAGTTGCTTTGTTGACAGTCTGATTCAAGTTAACAGTAGGCAAGAGTCCACATGGCAAACCTGTTACAGAGAATTTGAACTACTCAACACTTATATTGGTAAAGACTTTATCAGAGTAGGCCTAAAGAATGGGTGCAAATGTAAGTGTACCACATTTCCTTCTTTTGGCTAGCTCATCTAGCTTAATATCCAAATAAGTTCAGTGCCCATTTAATATCATTTTGTATCTTAGTGGGAGACTTCAGTCTCCAGTTCTGTCAAGGGACATATGCAAGCAGTAAATGATATATTCATATATAAATATATATATATTCATATATATATATATATTTATATACATATATTCAGCAAAATTAAGATTGGCTTTATCCCTCCAGTCAATTAGTAATTATGCACCCCTAGGTAGTCCAGTGAATTTTAAAGTTTCAGTAAAATGGTGTTTCTTCAGTCAACTCAGTGAACTGTCCTTGTTTATGCTTTCCAGTCAGGCCTGAATTTATTGTCAAGGGTAACAACTGTGCGGACAGTACTACAGGGAGGATCTGTGGAGCTGGTTGGACAGAATACCGGCATTTTTTTTTTTTTCTCTCAGATGATGTCAATTCACTATAATAAAAATTATTTGCACGCATGTTACTGACGTTGACTTTATATTTGGGAATTTCTGGTCAAAAAAGGCTGTGCCATCAGTTGCATGAGCAGGATACTCTACTGGTTATCAGGTTAGGCAAAGTAATAAACTGGCAGGTCTTACTTCACAAGCCAGTCCCCTAAGACTGAGCTGGAAAGGCATTTTCTGAGCATTATTCTTGCCCACAACCAGTATGGTGGCTGAAACCTTAGTGTTTTTCACTAAGAAATTAATGATATTCCCCAGCTATGAGGAAATTCAGGTTCATTTTTCTACCTTAATACCATTCAGAGGCCTGGAAAACACCTTCCCTGCCCATGCTTTGATTGTTTTGAGGTAAGACATTACATGCCTATATATCTGTCCCAATCCAATGTCAGGGGAGGTTTTGATACGATCCCAAGAGCGAGATTAAGACACAAATGAGGTCAAATGCTGTACAACCTTTCAAACTTTATTCCTGTGACAAGAGGTAATAGCAATAGGACAGAGGGAAGCAGAAGAGGTCAGAACAGCTAAGCAAGCAAACAGAAGAGATGCAGCAACATCAGTTACCACTACCACGAATCCAGCAGCGTCCCGTTGGTTCGGTCTTAGTGCAGGTGATAAGGAATCCACCGAGAGAAGAGTACGCAGTCCTTTTATTGTCCCAGTCCGCACGATAAGTCCGCCCATTTCCATGGAGCTCATTATCATATTTGTCGCCCCGTGTTCCTCCATGTGCGCATGCCCAGGTGTTCACGGTGGTCGTACTGGGGGGAAATTCAACCAGTGACAACTTTAGTCTCCGCACATCCTCCTCGTCCCAACTTCTTCACCCAGCCCTGCACACAAGCACAGCTTGGTAGATGTTACGAAAGATGTAGTTGTTTCAGCTTTGGGCAGACACTGTGGGCTTTTCGGGGGTATTTTTGTCTCCTTCAGGGTGTACTTCTTCATGGCAACAGGATGTTGAGACCAAGTTTAGGCAGTGGTGCAGTGTCGAAACAGACAGCTGACACAGTCCAACACAGTCTCTTACACCACCCTGCGGCTCAGGAGATGGTAATGGTGCAACAGCAGTGCCGAGAAAAAACAGCTGACGCAGTCCCTTACAATATCCCACATCTCTCTGGTATGATTAAATTTGATTGTTGAGAAACAAAGCTACATGTCAAAATTTTGCAATGCTTTTCAAACTGCATTCCTGGTTCTGGCAAACTTAAATTATTTCTATATTAAATATAAGCAACAGCCTTCTTGCCACAGTGCTAAACTTATCCAAATCTTATTTGCTCCTGCATGTGCATATGATTAAGCAGATGATTGAGTTGAAGTGTTGGGAGTGATAATACAAAACAGACTTACTCTAATTTCCATATAGGAGGAAAAGCAAGGATACACTTCTATGCTTTTTCAGTCAGTAGGAAAAGACCTTTCTTCACCTCACTGAAATAATGTAGCACAATATTCTAGCTCAGGAATGTAGAAAGGACTCCCCATAGGTGTGCTGCAGTTGACAGTATGTACTGAAATACCATCACTTATAACTTTATCATGGGGCAGTGGTGTGATATACTGCTGATTATTTCCCCCTCCTGCCTTATTTTTGTCACTAATTCAAGAATCTTCTATTACAACTCATATCTGTGACAAAAGAGAGAAAAATACCTCCTTTTAGTTGAAGTTGAGCCAAAGAAACAATGGTTTGAAGTACATGCTGTAAGAAATACCAGAGCCTTTACCATAATTGAACCCCAAGTAACCTCTTTAGAATAAGGAAGGGGAAAAAAAGTCATTCATTCAGTCTGTAGGAAGAAGAAGAAAAAGGGGCATCAGTGAAGCCCTTAACATACTTGTTTTATTCATGTAGCCGTGGCCACAGCTTTTAGTCATGATTAATGCATGCCACTGATGCATCACTTTTAACATTAGTTTTTATTTAAAGAAACTAAGTTGGAATTATTAAAAGCCTCTCAATTCAGGTTTTCATTTAAAAAAAAAAGAAAAGAAAGTGAAAGTTAAAAGCAAAATGGTCACTGGTGGCATAAAAATGAGGTCAATGTACTGAAGCATTACATAAGGGAGATTATAGGCAAGAGTTCCAGAGCACTAAGAAAAATACTGCTAAAGTACCTGCATTGTGGGTTTTTTGTAAATACTGTTGATTAGATAGAGACAATATTTGTATTAGTGTTTTCTTCCAGTTTAAAGAAAATTGAGGAAAGCAGTCTTGAATTATCCTAGAGAGGTGTTGTATGAAGGACAGTGTCAGGTTGGTGGTTTTTTTCAGGGAGGGAATAATGGAAAGAATCAAAATACCACCCACTGAAAAAAGTGACATAGTGATATTATCTGCTCAAAGGGTTGAAGAGCTAAAATCAAAACCATAACACTATAGAAAAAAAGCATAATAAACAACTGTGAAACTGTGGTCAAAGGAGTTAAATGAAATTGTATGAAAGATATCACTGCATGAGTTTTCTTGACCCTACCTCTTTCCCCTCTGCCAAGTAATGCTGTATGATATTTCAAAAGCATTAAGTAACTAAACTCTTGAATAAGGCAATGAGACTTTTTTCTTATAAATATATGAAGTGCAGAGTTAAGTGAAAGTATACTGTTACTTGGAGCATTTAGGAATTTTAAAGTGTGCTTGCAGAGGCAAAGCAGGAAGAAGGCAGGCTTGCAGATCTTTGTTTATCTGTTGCCTTATGACTGTGGCAGCTCAGTGCAAAATCTTGATTTAGTTGTATTTCACATCCTCTTTGGTGTGATACTATTTTAAAATGCTGACTGAGAGGTGGAAGGATTTTAAGAAATTATTGTAACAAAATGCTAAAGGAAAGTTTGTGAGATCAGCTAGAAAAGTATTTTTGCCTCTCTTTCAGGGTCCAGTTGGTGGTCAGCACTGAATGTTACTGGGAATCTTGTATCTTCATGTGAGCCTCGTGAAGTGGGGGAGGGGAAGGGTACTCTAAAATAGTATAGAGTAGATGAAGGAACAAAATTGGCTGAAGTAAAGAATTTGCCCCATCATCAGTAGTTTCATTTCTAAAGAGGTATATTCAGTAAAGCTAGTTTAATTCTTGCAGTGAGTCACTTTAGGGATGCAATGATTCCTTAAACAGGGGTAAATGTATACCAATTAAAGAGAGCATAAATTGATAAAGACTTCTAAATAGATCATTGTTAGAAGGTAAAATTACTAGCCTATGACAATTTTAAACCAAGGAATTCCTGCTTTTTCTTGCAAAATTCATGTCAAAAGATATTAAATATTTTCCAAATATTGCACAATATCTTAAACATTTTGAGATGCTGACATGCAAATTTTAAATGCTGTGTTTCAACATTTTAGGAAGATATACAGTACGCTGATTAATATCTAAGCTATTGATAGGCTCCTCTGTCATTAGTAAATTTATTCTGAAATGACAATAAACATATTTGTGTCCTTTGGGTATACAAATTCATACTAAAAGTACTGTAGCATATGGGGCCTCTGGGTGTAAGCTGTGTTTCATGAGGTTGCCTTAATTTAAATGACTGTCACTTTAAAGGCATTGCGAAGAACATGACCAGAAGGAGTTAATAATAATGAGGAAATATTTTGAAACTCAGTTGATTGTATTAAAAGTTGCTAAGGATTTTTCTGTGAGACCTTCAAGGAATATTTGCAGTGAAAAGTAACATCTTATGCTGTGTAAAGCCACACAGAAAACCATCTGATGTTATGAAAAATATTAAAAAAAAAAAACCACCAAAGCTTCAAGGAAAAAAAAAAAAAAAAAAAAAAGTAAAAAGAGCCAAAGACAAAAAGCCAGAAAAAGGTGGGGGAAAAATATAGAGAAAACTAGAAAAGTAGGAGAATTACAATGCTGGAGAATGAAGAGGCTAGTTAGAATACCAAGCAAATCAGCACAAGCGGGGTTCAAGTCAGAGAAGCAAATTAATAGGAATGGGGTTAAAAAACTGAAGATGATTCCTGTCAGGTAAGTTCAACATGAAGACAACAGCTTCATGCTTAAAATTAGGGGTACCCAACCATGCTTAAAATAACAACAGAAAGGATTCAGAAGAAAAATTGTGGCCTTATGAAAAATATATATTTTACAGAGCTACATGTAAAACTAAGCTCCAGGCACAGCTATGGGAGAAAGATATTTTGCACAGCTTTTCTTTGTGCAGATCTGATGTTGTGTGAAGATACTGTTTGACTGGGACATCACAAAGAAAGATCATCAGGGTAATTGCCAGTTTTGAAAGTTACAAACCCCTGGATGAAATAAGAGATGATGTGGTTGACTTCTTTCAAATACAAGTAACTCCTAGTGATAGAGATTTGGTGGGTTGGGGAGGAGACTTCTCTTTTGCCTAAGGAAAGAATTATTTCACCAATTAAAAAGAAAGGGGGTTGCATATTGGCTAACACCATAGGCAAATAGTGATGACTAAGTCTTCCTAACTCCAAATCTAATTCTCAAGCAGGTTGATATGACTAAATATGACCCTTTGTTCCTGGTGTTCTTTATTTTTACAATAAATAAATTAAAAAAAAAAAAAAAAAGTTGGAAAACTAGCAAGTTGGAAAACTGAATGCTGTATTAAGACAGCCAAAGTGAGGATTTCCATTAAAGAGCTCAAACAGAATAGCATGCCTGAAAGAAGGGTAGTAAAGCATTCACTAATTGCTTCTCTATTACTTTATCATAGATGGTTTGCCTTTTTATTTCCTGTTACGAAGGGTCTCCTAGCCCTCTGAAACCATTCAGCAGCAGGTTCCAGTGCAAGTGAGAGGAGAACAAAACACTGTTTCCTAGGGTTTAACGACAATCCAAAATGCTCTATGACAGAACAACCTGGGGTTTAACAACAACTCAAAACACTCTGTCACAGAACAAAACACCACTTCCTAGGGTTTAATGACAACCCAAAATGCCCTGTTGCTTCCTAACAAATGAGGGCTCTCAACCTTGAGGAACTTTTCAGGGCAGTGTCCTGACCCAGATAACCTCAAGGAGTTTCCTTGGGCAGTGTCATGACCCAAGGGAAGAGTCCTTGACTGCAGTGTGCTGTTCCAGGAGGACTAGCTCAAAATGGCTCCCCCAAGGGACTCCATTTATACCCAGCCAAATCCTATATGTGGTCAACAGCGGCTTCCATTGGCCAAATGCCCCAACTACTCTGAAGCCCTGAGAACAAGGGCAATCAACAACTGCTACACTTCAGCAGCTAAGAAACCCTATTTTCGTTGGTTGGGTGCACCTGCCATACAATCCACCCTGTGACCACAGTCATGATTCAGCTGGTTTCCTCCAGTCAGCTCTTGCCTCCAAGGTTAAAAGGGATCACAGTCCTGGTGAGTTTCAATACTCATTGTGGATCGTCATTCCTAGATAATTATACAAACAAATCTCAAAAAAAACCCCATACTCTAACATGGACTCTACTTACACACTAATACAATCAAAATTGAAGGGAGCAAATTAACCATTTTGAAAAGGAAGATTCAAACATTTCCAATCAACCAATTAATGCTTAATACAGAAACAATTGCCTCAAGTCTCTTGCCATTTTCTTCATTTGTTGACTTAAAGTGTCTTTAACACAATCCAGACATCAATACACTTTCTTCCCTCAATAGCACCAAGTTCAATCATGTTCCTCTGAAAGGTGCTAAGTTCATGAGATTCATTTGCCACCACGTTGTCATTCCAAGTCTTGATTGTCCATATGGATCACCATCACCATTGCCAGTCAGGATGCTGAAGCCATCTTTCTCTCCAAGTTCCAAAAATCCCCACAGAACTAGGCCTCAGATTAGAACCTGGGCATCAAGTTAAAAGTCAGGGCTTATCCACTGGACACTAATATGGTGTGGTTTTCCACCTTTATTTAAGGCCTCTCAAACATGTAAACCCCTAGGTTTTACTAATGCAAATCAAAGGTAACTTCACCATGACAGGTTGGCCTGCATATATTTTCAATCGGAACTGGCCCTTATAGGAGTATCACCAACCAATAACCCCATAGGGCAAAATGCTTGTATCTTTGGGTTCCCATAATTTCCCCAGTGGTTATTAACAATAAAAAGCGCTTGTGATAACCATATGTCCCAGTTAGGTCATGAGACATTAGCTATCTCTTGATCAAACCATTAATTCGCTGGACTATGCCATTAGCCTGAGGGTAGTATGGGGTGTGAAAAACCCACTATTCCTTGTGTGCCCACTCCTGGACCACCCCAGCAGTAAAGTGGCCCCAGTTATCTGATTGAATTGATTTGGGAGTGGGCAGGTAGCTAAACCATCGCTTTAACCCCTTCAACGAATTTTCCCTAGTAGAGAACAAAACAGGCCTAGTAAGATCAAACAATACACATAATGACCCACTCAATAGCCAAATTTAAGTCCCATGGTGAGCTTCTGAAAACCTGCAAAATATTGCTATAAAGACAAACATTAGGATGGGACAATTCACTGGATATGAATTCAGTGATCCTTCCTGTGTGTGTCACTGGCTTTCCACGCTTGAATGAGCTTTTCTAAGGCCATAGTAGGCATATAGTCTATTAAATTCTGGGGAATCCCTTTTTCATTTCCTTTAGTCCATAAGAAACTCCTTAAGTGTAGGGGTTGATCCTTAAGAGGGTTGTGCTCTCCTAATCGAGTGAGACATAAACCACATACTGAAATAATGGTGTTGCACAATTCCCTGGTTACGGACCATCCCCTGCTCACTGCCTCTTTAAATAAATCTTAACTCCCTGAGTGACCTCACTTTATGTGCAACTACTCTAATAAGTGCTCTTATTTCTCTGCTTCCTTGGTAAATACACTCCATACAGCGACTAACTCCCCCACCTAAGTACTTCCCTCCCCTTCTGTCACCATTCGGTCTCCTGAATCAATGTGTAGGGCTACCGCCTGGTAGTTCCACACCTTCCCCTCTCTCCTAGAAGATGCATCAGTGATCCACATGTTTTTAAAGTGGGGCTCAAATGGAGGAACGGGTTTTATGCATCAGGGAGGAGGCTCTGTGTCAAGGTGATCAGAGGGCAGATCTTGTGTTTGGAACACTTTGGGTGTTCCCTCCTCTATCTGCCATGTGTGACAATAATGATCTAATTGCACATAGCACTTCCTCACCATTTCTCACTGCATGACTCCCACAGGAGGGGAGGTTCCAGATATCTTAACCCCTTCTCCGGGTGTGGTTTTGGCAAGCTCTTGATCCAGTGCATAGTGAGCAATTGTCTGCAAGTGCCGATATCCCTGGGGGAGACGTGTGAATGTAAATTGCATGTCTTCCCATGTGAGAGCAAAGCAATCTCTGCTTCCTGCAAAGGGACCACAAAAAACACATCCCTCACATCCCAGACCTGGTGGGCCTGCTCCTGCATGGCTGCAACCAACCCAGCCATGCCAGGCATCACAGCTGCTAAAGGGCCTCTATGGGCATTCAGGCACTGATAATTAACTGTTAGTCTCCACTTTTTGTTTGGTTTGTGGACTGGTCACACCAGACAATTATAAAGGGAATGTGTACGATTTATAATCTCTCTTTTTTCAAGATCATTAATCATCTCTAAAATACCCTGTTTGGCAGCAGTTGTCAATGGATATTGAGAGACGTGGATTACTTTAGATTATGATAATAAAGGAGCAACCTGCAAAATTCTTACATGAGTAACCCCTGTCCCCCTACTTCCAAAACTCCACACTCTGCCCATGGGTAAATACCACTGTTTACCTGCCAAAACATTAAACCCCAATACATTTCCTTTGTAAGGACTTAAAGTCATGTCCACTGATGTCATTCTCTTTTCTCATAAAAATTCTGTCTTCAAACAATCAATTTCCAATTGCTTCTCTAAATCATTTTTCTTCACTACTACAAAATAATCTTGCATCTGAATCAAACAGGTACCTAAGATGGCACAATTTTTTCCTACACTTCCGCCATCCCAAAAACTTCTGTAGGTCTGTTCCAATTTTCTCACAACTGCCACCAGATCAAACCACTTCTCCTTCTCCCATTGTACATCTGGGGGAGAAGGGACACAACTACTGTAATAACTCATCTATCGACAGCCTGCCAACTATGCCAATTAATATGTTACAGAGGGTCTCAAATAAAGAACTAACCCATCACAACCATTTAGCAGCAGGTTCCAATGCCAGTGAGAGGAGAACAAAACACCACTTCCTAGGGTTTAATGACAACTCAAAACACTCTATCATGGAACAACCTAGGATTTAACGACAACCCAAACCACTCTGTCACAGAACAAAACACCACTTCCTAGGGTTTAATGATAACCCAAAATGCCTTATTGCTTCCTAGGGTTTAATGACAACCCAAAACGTGCCCTATTGCTTCCTAACAAATGAGGGCTCTCAACCTCAAGGAACTTCTCAGGGTAGCATCCCAACCCAAGGGGATAGTCCTTGACCACACCATGCTTTTCTGGGGGGACTAGCTCAAAATGGCTCCCCCAGGGGACTCCATTTATACCCAGTTGAATCTGATCTGTGGTCAATAGCAGCTTTCATGGGCCAAATGCCTCAGCTACTGTGAAGCCCTGAGAACAAGGGCAATCAACAGCTGCTACACTTCAGCAGACAAGAAGCCCTGTTTTCATTGGGCGGGTGCACCTGCCACATTTCCTAAGTGATCAAGTTATTTTCTCTTCTCTTCTTTTCATTTTTTCTTCCCCTGCTCCTTGTTTCTGTTCTGCTTTATTTTTCTCCTTTTTTTTTTTTTTTTCTTTTTCTGTTTTCTCTGAAATTTCTTACAGAAGACTCCATCTCCCTGCATATTTTACTCCTTTATGCGGTCTCTTCAGTTGTGTCCTCCCTCATCTTCTCTTTCTATGACCTATCTAGCTGCAGACAACCTGACCTCAAAGGATGTAGCACTTTATTTTTTATTTATTACTAAGCTCACAAGTGAAAGACTGACATATTAATATAGTCCACTGTGCAGAAAGAAAATTTAACCCTTGTTATACCTCAAATGAAAAGTCTGCACTATAGCCAAACCCTTTCCCCTCAAGGCAGTTATGAAGTGGGATAGCACTGGCTATTCCTAATTCAGTACTGGCTCTGAGCCTTTCTTGAGAACAAATATTTTGAATTAGATTCTGGCTAGCAGTTTTTAAGCTTGAAACCAATGCAAACCTTCTCTGATAGTGAGAAATAAGGCTGCTTCTACTTTGGTCCATACTATCTTATGCTGTGAAACCTTCTGAGTTTTCTGAATCTGAATGTGAGATAACCCCTCCTGTAAGTTACTCTTTCAGCACAAAGCAGGAGAAACGGAAAATAACATAATCTCTGTGTTAAGTGGTAGAGCTACTTTTGCTACTGATGCTCTGTGATTAAGTAGCATTCCAAATACCTGCAGGGGAGAAAGGGATTTGAGGATTCATGGAGAACTCCCCTTGGCTTTGCCTTAGCCACTGCCATGAACTTCTTGCTCTTTGTGAGCAGACAACCCTTGAGAGTGAGTCTCAACACAAGACTAGGGAATTCATGTCCTCACTGTGTACCTGATAGCTTACCTGCATTCTGACTCTGCTGCCAATGAACTTTATCCTATCACAGAAGTGAGGTTTGCCGCTGGCTGTTTCGTACTCCTTTGGGGACAGAAAATGCAGGAGCTTGTGTCCCTGAGCAGTAATGATTTTCAAATACTCCTCTTCAGCCCACATACGTGAAGTTAAAAATCCTGTATAACTATTTGTAAGTACCTGGAGACTTATGGGTATATACCAGTTATTAAAATCAAATGCATAATTGCTTTTCTTGTGGGGGAAGATTCACAGAGTAGGAGTCATTTAAAATGGGTACAGAAACCAATTACATACATTGAGGGGATAAGATCCAGATCAAATTTAACAGGATATAGGCACTCAATGGTGGCCTTTTGATACATAGAATAATTGAGGATTGAGATAAAAGTTATGGTCTTCCATTATCTATAATTGGTCATTTACAGATTTTCAAAAAATGAAGGCACTTCTTCAATTGCCACAATGGTGACAAGCATAAAATAACATGTCAATGTCACTGCAGTGTCCCTGAAATTAACCGTTCCTTTCACTCTGAATTACTGCTTTTCTGAGTTGTGCATAAACAGCTCCCTCCATCATTCAAGTAAATTGTTCTAAAAACCTTTAACATTCTTTACCTATGAGGAGAGAGAACATCAAATATTCACAGTCATGTTGCTAACTTTAAAAAAACCCAAACTTTGTTACCTTGTACTTTACTACAACTGAGTGTTTGCCCCAGTTCCTGGCTTTGAAAAACCTTGAATTTAAGGTTTGGATAAAGAACAGAAGCTGCAGGACAGAAACATCTTCAACTTGAACTCCCCTCATTTTGGCTGCTGGAAGTGGAATTTCCAAAGTGAAGTTTCAAGGGAAGGTGATCAGAAAAGGCTTCTCACAGGTACATTAGAGACAAAGTCTACTGGACCCTTCCTTCCTTCCTCCCTTCCTCCCTTCCTCCCTTCCTCCCTTCCTTCTCCACTACCTGTTTTACTTAGTTTCTTCCTTCCTTTCTTTAATAATCTGAAAAGAATAAAATACACTACTGAGTAAAAGTAGACCTTGGATGCATGTAGTGCATTTGAAGTCTCATTTTGTTTAACTTTATTTGTTTGCACATAGGTGGTTTGTCAGAGAAACATGTTTGTCACATCTTCCAAAGAATAGGAAATCAGAAATCTGCTGTCCATGTGTGATTTAGATAGAATCATAGAAACATAGAATTGTTTAGGTTGGAAAAGACCTTTAAGATCAAGTTCAACAGTTAACCTAACACTGCCAAGTTTACCACTAAACCATGTCCCTAAGCACCATGTCTACACATCTTTTAACTACCTCCAGGGATGGTGACTCAACCGCTTCCCTTGGCAGCCTGTTCCAGTGCCTGACAACACTTTCAGTGAAGAAATTTTTCCTAATATCCAATTTAAACCTCTCCTGGTGCCACTTGGGGCCATTTTCTCTTGTCCTATCGCTTGTTACTTGGGGGGAGAAGAAGCTAACACCCACCTCGGTATAATCTCCTTTCAAGTAGTTGTAGAGAGTGATAAGGTCTCCCCTGAGCCTCCTTTTCTCCAGACTAAACAACCCCGTTCCTTCATCTGCCCTTCATAAGGCTTGTGCTCAAGACCCTTCACCAGTGTTGTTGCCCTTCTTTGGACATGCTCCATCACCTCAATGTTTGTCTTGTCACGAGGAGCCCAAAACTGAACACAGTATTCGACATGCAGCCTCACCAAGTGCCAAGTACAGGGGGACAATCACTTCCCTAGTCCTGCTGGCCACATTTCTGATACAAGCCAGCATGCTATTGGACTTCTTGGCCACCTGGGCACACTGCCAACTCATGTTCAGCTGACTGTCGACCAACACCCCCAGGTCCTTTTCCTTTTTCTTTTCACTGGCAGCTTTCCAGCTACTCTTCCCCAAGCCTGTAGTGTTGCATGGGGATAATACCAGAGATAATACCAGAAGATTGTCAGTAAGGTTCCTTCTCTCTTGAAGCATTTATTAACCATTACAAGGGACTTTACCAGTAAGTATCATATAAAAGGTTATAGCTGTGCAATATTGCAGGACACATTTTTGTTGAGTCTCCCCAGGTTATATTATTACAAGTAAATATGAGAATCAAGAATAGATCTATCAGCTACTGTGAGTAAAAAGAGAGAGAAAAAAACATGCTATACAGAATTCAGGGGAAGGAATGTTAATGAGGTATTTTGATGTTTTGGAGCTACAGACTTTCAACTATAGTCATTCAGTTTCACTTTCTTCATTTCCCTGGTGGTTTTTGGCATTGCTTAACATAGGGATACCCATCTGCCTCTGCACTTTTCTCTGTGATACAATTAATGCTGTTTTTGCATGCGCACCTTCTTTGTCTCAAAATCACTATGGAGAAAGAATTCTAGAGCTATTGTTTTTATGTCATTTAATACAATCGTGTTCTTCACAGAATTTATTTTGCAAGCAATTATTTTCAGCATACATCATTAGGTTCCAGTTAGCTTTAATGCCCACTTTGCAAAATGTTATGTTGCCTTTCATTGTAGCAAACCTAGATTAATCCCAAGAAATATGCTGTTGGAACAGGCCCTGATGCAGTGTGAAATAAACAGTAAGATTCACAGATCTTATTTCATTCATATTCAAGACCTTTTCTTCTTCTCTGTGTGTTTGTATAAGTGATGTAACAGTTCATGAGACAGTTGTAGATTTGAACATAGCAGCAGTGAAACAGGCCTCTTAGAACCATGAACAGAAGCAGTACTGCAATGTAATATTAGGCAGTGGGATGTTTATTTTTGTTCAACCTGCTGCTGGAACACATATATTAAAAATCTGGTTATACATGAAATCATAACCGTGATACATAGTCTTTGCAGAGCAGGACAAATAGTAAAACTCTGCCCTTTCCCTTTTCACTTTCCTTGTTCTATCCCAGTCATGATAAAACCAAGGCTGAGATTCTAGGGTAGAGGAGGAGAGACAAGTTGCATGTTTTTGTCCTCAGATGTGTTCTCAGGGGACCTTTCTCCTTTACAAGTCTGAGCAGGAAATGGCACTGGCACAGCAGGGCATCATCGGTGCTAGGTGATGAAGATTACTCACTCCTTCAACATAAACTAAAATTCCTGCAGTTTCCTCCTTGTGTGTCTTAGGTAGAGAAATGTTACATTTTATCTCATGATTTCAAAATCCAGACTCTTCCTCCTATTGCTTTGCTTTTTATCAATTAGAAATTTTGTTTCTTTTACTGTGGGAATACTGAATCATTATTTTTTCCCTCTACTTGTTTGCACATCTGGGTAATCACCATAGCAACTGATGTATGACAGGTGTCTGCTCAAAAAGAACTCTATCCTCCCAGTCTCTCTCACTGAATTCATTACATTAATTGCCAAGCAGATATTAAATCAAACCCAGGACTGAATAAAAGATTAAAAAGGTGTACACCTTATTACAAACATTGTAAGCAATTCCTGAATAATATAAAAAAGATATCAAATATATAAAACACTTAAGTGATCAAGTTGTAAATTAATATGCAAAATAATAAAAGTGCAAAATTTTAACAGAGAAGAAGACAGACTTGCACTTTGGAAAAAGTCCTACTAGTCTAATGTGCCTAAGATCTCTTTCTCACTGAAGTGAAACAACTCTTAACATTTTTATTTTCTTTTTAATTCCTCTAAAATAACATTAAGGTTGCACAGTTCAGAATTCAAATGTCAGGCAAATAAGCTAACAAGGTTTTAAAACCTAATTAACCCTGTTTTTTTACATGTAAATTATACACACTGAACTTTAACTATATAATATATATTTTTATGATTTTTAGTTCAAACCTGGGATAGGCACAACATTAAGTTTTACTTTATACTTCTATATGTACAAATTAATTCTATATATGGTATTAAAATTCTGATGAATTTTAATCATGCTAGATTTTAGCCAGCACTTTTCATAATTTTATTAGAAGTTTTTTTTTTTCATATTCTTTATCTGTTCTCTATTAGTGTACTAATCATTTTCTTTTCAGCTAACATAATTTTCCCGTAAATGTAATTCAAACAGTTCAAAAAAAGCTCAGGATATTTTTTTTTGCTATTTCTTATTTGCCAATATTAAGCCCTTGAGAAAGTTCCTCATGCTAACATGCCATCTTTTTTTCCCCTCAAACATGGTATTCTGTTGTTTGAGACACTAATCACAATCATTTTATGAAAAGACAAGATAGGATGCTGCAGGTAATATTTCACATACCAAATTAACATCAGTTGTTTCTGCTTCTCAGAGTATAGCTTTGCATCTTTAGCATTCTCTTTTTGTAGCTGTTATTTTTAACAATTTCCTATCATAAATTACAGGAATATTAATTTATAACAAGTTTATGCATTCTGATACTTTAAGATTGCATCTAAATCATGGGACAGGTATGTGCCACAGTCCACCCTGGTCACTGTGGATATCCAGTCATTCAGATCAGGTAGTTGACTGGAACAGGCTGTGTGCTCACTGACATGCATGCCTGGGTATAAATTCTGAGGTTCTGGGAGGATGGTGTAAAGCTGGATGTTGCCTATGTAGAAACAGGACACCATTTGAGAGTCTCCTGGATTTGGGAACTAGGATGCTTTGAAACGATTAATAAGATCATTTGGTAAAAATATTGGCATTGCTAAATAATCAGTAATTAATGAGATGAACAAAAAATTACTCTTCTGCAGGCCCCTTACCTCAGTAAATCTATTTTTTTTCACCAAATAGGTTGATACATATGGTGGGCATTGTAGTACCTTTAAAACTTCCGAATTTGGGACATTTAATGTCATGGTTACAAATGTTAAAAGTGTTCCAATGTGGACCTGAAATTCCTGAAGATATATTCTTGATACCTAAAGAAAATACATTTATTGTGTAAAACAATTGTTCATTGAAAATTTCAACAAATGACCATGGTAGGCTCAATGTTAAATTTACACTCTTAAATTCACAATAAACAGCTCTGAAGAATGATTTTATAATGGAGTGAAATTTTGGTATGTTTTCTGAAAGTCTTCATCATCAACAAATTGACAAGTCAGATATTTCAGTTCAGGAAAACATTGTGGAAGAGCTTAAATGGTATAAAATCAGGCTAATATAGAAAAGCATCATGTGTATTAATTACAGATCTGATACAAGCTTCTATACATAAACAAAGCGTATTTCTACTTCAAGTTCAAGATACAGGAAAATAGACAATGGCAGTGATTACATTGGAAAATGAGGCTGACTGATAGTGATTCAGCATTTTCAGTTTAACATAAAAGTAACATCTTTGTCCCTTTGTGACAGATAGAGAATATACCTTTCTTTTCTTACAATCTAGTGTTCAAGAATGTCCCACTTATCATTGATAAAATTTTTACTTAACATTTGAAATTTTTTCTATGAGCATATACTGCATAAATGTCAAGCATTTTTAGTTGGTTTTGTCATGCTATTTTTAAGACTGGAGTATAATACACTCCCTTAAACATACATGAAGATAATAATAAATGCATAACTATTAAGCTGTATTCTTTTTAAGTAGATGTTGGTTTTCAACAAGAGTTTACTGTATACTGATAAAGAAATTCTTCTAGTAATATCTCCTGTGCAATTTGATACAAGATTTTATAGAAATAAGTAATCATATTTCAGGTCTGAAGCTATTAGTTACATTTGTTTTTATTAATTTGTTGTTATTATTTAATCTGTTTAGTAAATGAAATTCATTCTTTCTCTCCCTTCCCCCTTTATGCTTCTGTATCTCTTCTTCCTTCACTCTCTCCCTTTTTCTTTCCCTCTCATATCCTGCCAGTGAACTAACTTGCACAATTACACTTAAAGTTCACATATAGAAAGGTGACTTTGCAAAAGAGTAATGCAATTTGATGGAGGATCATAAATGAAATTGAAATGCTTTTTCTGATGATCCCCTGCTCCTTAAATAAAAATTAATGTAACATGTTACAGTAGATTTATAAAACTGCAAACAGCAGCAGCAGCAAACTGCTGCTATTACCCTCAGTACATATTCTAGAAAATTAAAATTTTATTTTGAGAGTTATGTAATATACTTCTGATTAGTTTAAGTTTATTTAAGGATGTTTAGTTTTTTCTTTGCTTTGTAGAAAAAGTGTGTTCTTTCCCAAGGGGTCATTTAGTTCTATCATCTACATCCCATAACTTATCCTTCTTTCCTAGCTTAATACTACTTTGTAGGGACTGAATAATCTCTCTGATCATTTAAAAATTTTCATTTAAGAGATATATATTTTTCTCCTAAATACAGCTTTTACAATCTATACAATTCTCTCTTGTGTATCTTGCCTTTGTATAATGAAGAGATTTGTATGACACCATGAACATGGAAGATATTTCTTCTACTAAAGAAATCATAGGCCAGTTTTTTTTCAAGACATGGTCAGCAAACTACCTATCATGACATAGATAAACAAAGCTATTTCACAGTAAAATAACTGACCTTAAATTCTTATTTTTTGACATAGTAATTTACTCATATTTATTGAGGAAAAAAGCATGTTGCATTTACTGCAACATAAAAGTGTTCATGCGGGTAGATACCACAGAGTAGCTGTGTTATTCCATCATGGTTTCCATCCTTATTTCCATACAGACATATCTTTAGAAACATCAATAGCATATCCATTATAGTAGATTATTATTTGTTTTCCCATAATATTTCTATGAGTTTATTTCTACAAGGATACTCTTACAAGAGAAAACCTAAAGCACACAGGACTGTAATTGTTGGTGTTGTAAACAGAACCCAAGCATATTTTTCATGCTAACGGTAAATTTTCTTTCACTTGATTTCTGAGAGTACCCCAGGACCTTTGAAGAAACCAAACCATGTGTCTCTGAAAACTGGAACCGTGTGCCTGACCTTTTAAAATTAGTGTATCAAAGTAAAATTTGCTTTCATTTAGTCTAATGATAC
The DNA here is from genome assembly GCF_047716275.1 of Strix uralensis. NCBI lineage: Eukaryota > Metazoa > Chordata > Aves > Strigiformes > Strigidae > Strix > Strix uralensis. The sequence goes on along the minus strand of NC_133972.1, from coordinate 87,212,238 downwards.
AAAGGCAGACTTTGGAAAATTATTTTTAGTACTCAAAAGGGTTAAGTTTTGCTTCACTCCACTGCCTCCTACCAACATCAGAGTGTGTTTCATCTCTTTGCACTTCAATGCAGTAAGGACTTGACCCCAACATAAGTTAGTTTAAATTAAGGGGCATGCCTGATCATAGTCCTTGGTTTGGGCAGCATTTCTTGGGACAGGGAAGTAAACTGAGTTAGAAGATCCATTGTCCATGGCCACTGAGTAGCCATGAGTTCCATTCTTAAATAAAAATTGTAATTGATTTAATTATCAGAAGGAGAATGGTGGAAGGAAGATAGGTAGGGAACGGGTACAGCAAATACTACCCACAAGTTCATTGACAGACTGCTAAGCATGAAAATCTGACACAAACATTGTGTCAGATATGGTTCCAAAACCCAGCAATTTCATGAATTTGTGGGTTTGCTCCAGAGACTCCAGAACTCCCATAATAAGCAAAGCCATAAATCTATGTCACCACCACACAGTGATAGCTAGAAGGCAAATAATGACACAGAGGCGTCCCTATTTGTATGTACATTGCTGCTCAAGGGTAGCTTTCTGCCTAGGGAGGAAAGGGGGAGTTGGTGAAAGGGGATGAAATAATCATTAGACTGTGATTTTTAGTTCCTTGCAGAGAGACATTCCACTGATCTAAAGCATTCTCTATAATTCAGCTTGGGCAAGTCCCATTTGTTCTTTCTTTGTTGCTCTTATTGGTGTCCATCATACAGCTTCAAAATGGTTAACAGAGCAAAAGAATGAAGATCTTAATAATAGAACTTTCCCAGAGTGCAGATTCTCAAGCATAGAGGTAGCTCAGATGTGCCTACATTTGTAGTGTTGCCACTCCTGATTGCAATGTCAACAGAGCTTTTACCTGGCCTTTGCCCAGGATGTGTAATGAAAGCCGACTGCATTTTCCTTCTGTATTAACACTAAAAATGGACAGTATTGCCCCTTATGCACAATATAGGCCATGCATAAAATAACCTAATGCACTATAAATTTCCTAGATGTAATTTAAAGCGTAAGGAAGTGTTCAATAAAATTTTAATGAAATTCTGAACATTAAGCAGACTCAGAATAGACCTCAACATTCAACCTAGCTGTTTTCTTCCAGTGCAGCAGTGGGAATAAATTCTTTACCTTTTAGCTTTCACCCTTTATCTCCTTGTGTAAATGAGGGACTCCTGTACAGGATCTGTTATGAGACTATGCAAAACCAATTATTACCTTTCTGAAGCAAAATATGAATATCCCCAGAAGCTGCTATTGTGTAAAATGTATCATGTAGCATCTAACAAATAACCTTGAGGGCCTTCATAATTACTGACAGGGATATTAGAACTGACAGATTTCAGGGGAATGCTACAGAATAAAAAGGAAATATTGTAGGCTTGGTTAACAATTTCTCATTTATATTTACACATTTGACAAATTCCACAACTATTGTGTCACAAGAAAGATCTGGTTTTGTTACCCTTCAGATGAAGATGGATGGTTCAAACTAGTCTGTTTTCTTTACTAACAGGAGGGTACCTGACATCCCGCAGAGAAAGACTTGCAAGTCTTTAAGAAGCATAAAGCTATTTTTAAGAGGCTTCCAATGCATTTATTGAGATAGATTTCTAACTAATAGTTGCAATAATGTTCGAGTGAAATGACCTATCATTTTAAGAATTATTTTTATGGCCCTGAGCGTAAAACAGTTATTCTATCCCACATAATTTTCTGGGATTTCATTGTAAGAAAATAATTATAAATACAAAGCATACCAAGTTGAGTTATTTAATTTCTTATACAACTGTTACAGCACTACTTCTATCTCTGCTTATTAAAAAAAAAATTACTATATTTATCTTCAGTATTTCTTTTTGCATTGTTGCCAGATTAGCTTGCTAGATGATCGCTGAGGTGACCAGCTCCGGTACAGGTACGTCCTGCAGTGGAGAGAGGGGATTGCAGTGAGCAAGGGGAGGTTTCCTGAGCCAGGGGAACCCCCCAGGGGAGCACAGAGACCCTCCAGGAGCCATCAGCTCTCATGAGAGTGAGCAGCTGATGAGGTGCAGGCTGGGCCAGGAGTAATGGCAGCCACCCCCCATGCCCACAACAGGCAGCCCCAGGGAGCACCAGCCACCAGGACTGCTGTGAACAGGGCAGGCAAACAGGTCTTGGTGCGTCAGCCAGGGCCTTGGCGAGGGAGGGCACACAGGGAGGGTGCCTCTTCAAAGAAGGGACATTCCACTGGCCAAGTAGATATGCTTCAAGTTTGCATAACCCAGCAATGGGGCACTGTTTTGTGACCATCTGCACAGGCCAAGGCCACCCATCCTACCTGACCCTCAAGGGAAGATGGTGGGCACTTGTCTGAGAGCAAGGGCTGCAGCTCCGGCTGGGGGGTCTGCACCATCTACGCCAGCGGTGGTCGATGCCTCCAGCCAGATGGAACTGCTGAAGGGGGAGGCTGCAGCGCAGGCCTCAAACTGCAGGACATGCCTGGACCTTTCTCCTGGGGTAGGGACAGGGAGCAGACCTGCCTGCAAAAGTTGTGCCCAGGTGGAGGACCTGCTGCAGCAGGTGGCTGAGCTTCAGGAGGAGTGAGAAGGCTGCGTAGCATCAGGGAGGCTGAGAAGGAGTTAGATAGCTGGTTCCAAGTGCAGTCTGCAGTGGACACACAGCCCATGGACACACTGCCAAAAACTCCCCCACCAGCGCACATGGAAGGGAGGGGGCCAGTAATGCAGAAGAGTGGAAGCTTGCAACGTGAGGACCTTCAGGAGGAAGAGACTTTCCCCGAAGCCTGAGGTCCCTTGCAGAACGGCTTCACTGCTCTGCAGACTGAAGAGGAAGGACCCATCACATCAGGAGAGACGCTGGAGGTGAGTAAGGCAGCTCCGTGTGCTCCCTGTAGGGTGACCAGCACAACTAAGAAAAGGCGACAGGTGATACCGTTAGGTGACTCACCTCTGAGAGGCATGGAGGCACCCATCTGCCGACCTGACACACTCTCTAGAGAGGGGTGCTGCTTACCTGGGGCTCAAATCAGGGGTGTCACCGAGAGACTGCCAAGTCTCCTACAGTCCACTGACTATTATCTGCTGCTGTTGTTTCATGTGGGCACCAGAGATACAGCCAGGAGCAGTCTGAGGAGTATCAAGAAGGACCAAAGAGCCCTGGGAGTGGCGGTAAGGGACTCTGGAGCACAGTTAATTTTTTCATCAATCCTCCCAGCCAAAGGGAAGGGGTTTGAAAAGGCCAGTTGAATCTGGCAAATCAACAACTGGTTACGGGACTGATGCCACAGCCAGGGGTTCAACTACTTAGACCATGGGACTCGTGTTGAGAAACCTTGTCTACTGGGTGTCAATGGGGTCCATCTGTCAGAGAAGGGGAAAAGCATTCTCAGTCATAGGCTTGCTAAGCTGGTGAAGAGGGATTTAAACTAAAGTTGCTGTGGGAGGGGCACGTCAATCCATGCCACTCCGACCAGTTTGATGCCAGTGCCAGCAATAGGTGCCCAGAGCCTGGAGGGGGTCACAGGTCAGCAGGAGAGCAGCACAAAGGAATTCCAGCCAGTAAGACAGCTTCACTGGGTGTCCAATTTAAATGCCTCTATGTAAATGCACGTAACATGGGGAATAAACAAGAGGAGCTGGAGATGTGAGCATGCCTGCAGGGCTATGATCTTATTGGCATCATGGAGACAGCTCCTATGACTGGAGTGTTGGAATGGAAGGATACAGGCTCTTTAGGAAGGACAAGCAGGGAAGACTATGCCAACTACCACCTGGAGTGCATGGAGCTCTACCTGGGGATGGATAAGGAGCTGACAAAGAGTTTATGGGTTGGGATTAAAGGGACGGCAATGACAAGAGAGGTTTTAGTGGGGTCTGCTACAGGTCACCCAACCAGAAAGAGGAGATGAGACACTCTATAGACAGATAGGAGCAGTCTCATGTTCACAAGCCCTGGTCCTCACAGAGGACCATGCCGATACTTGTTGGAGGGACAACACTGCAGCACATAAGCAATTCAGGACATTCCTGGAATACCTCGATGATAACTTCCTTCTCCAAGTGATAGAGGAGCCAACGAGAAGAAGTGCTATGCTGGACCTTGTTCTCACCAATGACGAGGGGCTGGTGGGGAGTGTGAAGCTCAAGGCCAGCCTTGGCTGCAGTGACCTTGAAGTGGTGGAGTTCATGATTCTTAGGGCAATGAGGAGGGCGCACTGCAATCTTGCTACCTTGGACTCAGGAGAGCAGACTTTGGCTTCTTCAGAGATATGCTTGGCAGGGTATTTTATGTGGTGGTTTGATGAAACCATGGTTAATGTCTCAAACATCTGATAAAGAACTTTGGTAAAGGAAATGGTTTCTATGGAAACACTGGGTCTGTGCAGGTAATGGCAGGAAGACCCAGCAAGAGGAGGGAGTACCATGGAGGTGGGACCACACTTTTCTGGGGCTGAACTTCCCAATCTTGAATGACTCCAAGAAGAGCCAATAGAGAGGCCATTTTCACAATGCATGCGTCAAGAAGAAAGGTCAGACAATGGTCATACCTGCAGGGAGCAGGGAGTAACTCCCCCACAACCCCCAAGCCCACCAACCCATTTTCAGAAGAATCTGAAGATACAAACTACACATGTACCAAAGCAAGGAGAATTCGAGAAGCATAGGCTGTGCATGATGCCTAAATAGCCTAATGAGTCCAAATGTACACCCAGAGGAGGGGCAAGGAATTATAAGAGGACATGAGTCAAAGCGGGTTGTTTAGTCTGGAGAAGAGGAGGCTGAGGGGAGACCTCATTGCCCTCTACAACTACCTGAAAGGAGGTTGCAGAGAGCTGGGGATGAGTCTCTTTAACCAAGTAAGAAGTGATAGGACAAGAGGTAATGGCCTCAAGTTGCGCCAGGGAAGGTTTAGACTAGGTATTAGGAAGTATTTCTTTACAGAACGGGTTGTTAGGCGTTGGAATGGGCTGCCCAGGGAGGTGGTGGAATCCCCATCCCTGGAGGTGTTCAAGAGGCGGGTTGACATAGCACTTAGGGATATGGTGTAGTTGGGAACTGTCAGTGCTAGGTTAATGGTTGGACTAAATGATCTTCAAGGTCCTTTCTAACCTAGATGATTCTGTGATTCTGTGAAAGCTCCAGGTGGCAGCACCCCTACAGAACTAGACACTTAGGCTGGCTGGACAAATACTGGAACCAGGACTGATGAAATCTTTTTTTTGTTTGTTTTTCCTGCTCTCTTTCTCTGCTTTTATCTCCCATCTCTATCCCTGTATCCATGCGTATAAGACAAGGCTGTTGGGGCATGTTTAAGACTTGTCAGGGCATGTGATAATGCCACTAGTTGTAAGTATTGTAAGTTGTAAGTATTGTAAGGTTTGTCGGTGTATGTTATAAAGTTTATTGCTTGTTGCAGAGGTTGCAAGGCTTACTGACAAAATTTCATGTCAATATCTGTTGTGAGAAAATAAAAATTGAGCTTTGTGAACTGAAGAATCCCTAGTGTGATTTCACCTTAGTTCTGACCCAGGAATCGGTGAATCTGAGTCATTGTCCTGAGAAACTGGGACGTGACACCATGGAATAAAACCCTGGAGGGAAGAGTGGACCAAGAAAACTGGTTGATATTTAAGGATCACGTCCTCCAAGCTCAGGATTGATGCATCCCGACAAAGAGGAAATCAGGTAAGAATACCAGGAGGCCTGCATGGATGAAAAAGTTGCTCCTGGACAAGCTCAGTCATAAAAAGGAAGCCTACAGAGGGTGGAAGCAAGAACAGGTAGCCTGGGAAGAAAGCAGAGAAACTGTCTGAGCAGCCAGGGATCAGGTTAGAAAAACTAAAGCCCTGATAGAATTAAATCTGGCCAGGGACATCAAGTGTAATAAAAAATGCTATTATAGGTACATTAGCTATAAAAGGAATACTAGGGAAAGTGTGGACCCTCTCTGGAAGAAAAGGGAGACTTGGTCACCCGGGATATGGAGAAGGCTGAAGTACTCAACTTTTTTCCTTCAGTCTTCACCATCAAGTGCTCCAGCCAAACCATCCAAGATGCAGAAGGCAAAGACAGGGAGTGGAAGAATGAAGAACTGCCCACTGTAGGAGAAGATCAGGTTCGAGACTACTGAAGGAACCAGAAAGTGCACAAGTCCATAGGACCTAATGGGATGCATCTGCAGATCCTGAGGGAACTGGCAGATGAAGTGGCTAAGCCACTATCCATCGTATTTGAGAAGTCATGGCAGTGTGGCGAAGTTCCTGCTGACTGGAAAGGGGAAATATAACCCCCATTTTTAAAAAGGAAAAGAAAGAGTACCGGGGGAACTACAGGCCAGTCAGTCTTACCTCTGTGCCCCTCAATATCATGGAGCTGATCCTCCTGGAAACTATGCTAGGACACATGTAAAATAAGGAGGTGATTGGTGACAGCCAACACGGCTTCACTAAGGGCAAATCATGCCTGACAAATTTGATGGCCTTCTACGATGGGGTTACAGCACTGGTGGTTAAGTGAATAGCAACTGGTATCATCTACCTGGACTTGTGTAAAGCTTTTGAGACTGTCCCACATGACATCTTTGTCTCTAAATTGGAGAGACACAGATTTGATGAATGGACCACTAGATGGATAAGAAATTGTCTGGATGGTCACACTCAAAGAGTTGTGATCAACAGCTCGATGTCCAAGTCAAGAACGGTGACAAGTGGTGTTCTTCAGGGGTCAGTACTGGGACCAGTGCTGTTTAACATTTTTGTTGGAGACATGCACAGTGGGATTGAGTGCACCTTCAGCAATTTTGCTGATGACACCAAGCTGTGTGGTGTGGTTGACACACTGGAGGGAAGGGATGCCATCCAGAGGGACCTTGACAAGCTTGAGAGGTGGGCCCATGCAAACCTCATGAAGTTCAACAATGCCAAGTACAATGTTCTGCACAAGGGTAGAGGCAATTCCATGCACGAATACAGGCTGGGTGATGAGTGGATTGAGAGCAGCCCTATGGAGAAGGACTTCGGAGTAGTAGTGGATGGAAAACTGACTATGAGCCAGCAGTGTGCAATTGGAGCCCAGAAAGCCACCTGTCTCCAGGGCTGCATCAATAGAAGTGTGGCCAACAGGTCGAGGGAGGTGATTCTCCCCCTCTACTCCACTCTGGTGAGACCCCACCTGGAGTACTGCATCCAGCTCTGGAGGCCTGAGCATAAGAAGGACATATACTTGCTTGAGTGGGCCCAGAGGAGGCCATGAAGATGATCAGGGGCCTGGAGCACCTCCCCAAGCTGAGAGAGTTGGGGTTGTTTAGCCTGGACAAAAGAAGCCTTTGGGGAGCAGCTGAGGGAACTGGGGTTGTTTAGTCTGGAGAAGAGGAGGCTGAGGGGAGACCTCATTGCCCTCTACAACTACTTGAAAAGAGGTTGCAGAGAGCTGGGGATGAGTCTCTTTAACCAAGTAACAGGTGACAGGACAAGAGGTAATGGCCTCAAGTTGCGCCAGGGAAGGTTTAGACTAGATATTAGGAAACATTTCTTTACAGAACGGGTTGTTAGGCGTTGGAATGGGCTGCCCAGGGAGGTGGTGGAGTCCCCATCCCTGGAGGTGTTTAAGAGTAGAGTCAACATAGCGCTTAGGGATATGGTGTAGTTGGGAACTGTCAATGTTAGGTTAATGGTTGGACTGGATGATCTTCAAGGTCTTTTCCAACCTAGACGATTCTGTGATTCTGTGACTGAAATGTGAAATGATTGTCTCAAAGCTTGCTTGTGTGTGTGCTCTGAGTCACCGGGTGGTGTCAGCAAGCCTTGACCATTCATCAAGGACCAGCTGGGGCCTTTGTAATTAATCTAAGAAATGTCACCCAAAGAAGCAGGAGTGTTTTGAAATCTTGAAATCAGTAATCTTTGAATTGTTTGTACAGACTAACAGTGCTTCCTTAATCAGTACTTCCACCATGAAGAAATTAGAACATGAGACTCAAGAGCATAAACTGGATCTAAGCAAGCAGATGACTGTTATTTTTCCATTACTAGTAATTCACGGAAACAGACTCTACAACTCGGAGAGAGTTATAAAGCAGGTATGTTTTCTCCGGCACTGGGGTGCAAGGGGATTTCTCCACAAAGCTTGCACAACAACAGCACATTTTACCACAAACTTCTAGAGTGTGGATATACATATTCATTGGATTACATAATACGAATATACATATGCATAACTAAGGCTGGGTGTCCTGGTTCAGCTAGGATAGGGTTAAATTTCCCCAGCAGTGGGGAGGGAACTCTAGCCGGGTTATTCGATACCATGCTGATGTCAGGTCTGGGCGCCCAAGCGCAGAGCAGGGGATGACTTTTGTCCGGGTCGATCCCCTCACTGCTGTATCTGTGTGGTATATCTCTTGTTCTGTTCATTGTTATTACTGTTATTGTTATTGTTGTTGTTCGGTTTGTTGTTGTTACACTGTTGTATTAAATTTTTTCCTTATCTCAACCTCGGGATTTGTATTTCACTCCCTGCCCCGTCCAGTCTGAGGGTGGGGGAGGGGTAGCGGCAACGTGGTCTCGGGTCCCGGCGGGGCCTAAACTACCACAGCCTTTTTGGCGCCCAAAGTGGGGCACGAGAGGGTTGAGATAAGGACAAAAAAAAGACAAACCCTGACCAGAGTGTGTTAGAGCAATCTGTTAGGTGCAATTTTTCTGCTTTTATTTGTATTGTTTGATAAGGAACATTTGCACTGCTGGCCAACTTGCTTGCATGGTGGGGCTGGATTAATCCTTATATCCACTGTGTGTTCCCAGGGCTGGTGTTTGTTGTCAGTGGAAAATGTGTCAAGGGTCTTGTTTTGCTGTACTGGCTACTGACTGCTTATAATGGGCTCGTATCGCTGCTTGTGGGGGTGAACCGAACCGGTACCTGTTTGCTGCCTGGGCTTTTGTTAGGGGTCTCACTCCCTCTATGGGTGAGCCAGGGGAAGAGATCCTTTTGGTTTTTGAGAGTTTTAGCTATCCTTGGAGCATCCAAGCCAGTGCGTTTGTGGCACAATGCTTTCTGAGTGTCTGCCTGATCTTGTTTTGGGCCATGCAGTATTTCTCTAATAATAGCACCACCCGGAAACCTGCCCCGAGTGCAGATAGTTATAAATGGCAAGGTGTGTGGGAAGAGATAGGCAAGTGCCTGGGTCAGTGGTCACCCCCAACGTTTTGGAATTTCACTCCCGAACAAATGCAGAGTCCTGATAAACTGGTGGAGTGTTTGAAAAAGATGTGTTGCCGATCTGACAAACCCTGGGAGACACAACTCGCTGCGATGTGCTGGGGACTTGCCCATGCCTACCGTGTCATCTTTAACACTACTTGCTGCCCTCAAGGGGGAGAAACGGCTTCGCCTCCACCAGCACAGCAGCTGGGCCAGGGGGACAGGCAGTGCCAGTACCAGTTGCCCCGATACAGAAAATCAAATATACCAAAAAGTCAGCTCGCATAGTAGGGGATGGAGATGAGCCAGGCCCAGCACGAGAACAGGAGAAAGAGCCGGAGGTAATCATCCAATCTATCCCTGAGTGAGTTGCGAGATATGCGGAAGGATTTCAGCCGCCTTCCAGGAGAGCAAATTTTCACCTGGCTGCTCCGATGCTGGGATAGTGGAGCTGGTGTTTTGGAATTGGAGGGGAGAGAGGCCAAGCAGCTGGGATCTTTGTCCAGGGAGGCTGGCATTGACAAGGCAATAGGGAGACAGACTCAAACCCTCAGCCTTTGGAGGTGATTCCTGCTCAGTGTAAGGGAGAGGTACCCCTACAAGGATGATGTCCTATGTTGGTTAGGCAAGTGGACCAACATGGAGAAAGGCATTCAGAACCTCAGGGAAATGGCTGTGTTTGACATGGTCTATGGTGATCTGAATGATGAGCAGTCACCCATGGATCCAGATCAGGCCCCTTGCACACAGTTGATGTGGCAGAAGTTCCTGCAGAGTGAACCAGAAACACATTCCAAAGCATTAGCAGTAGCGTGCTGGTGGCGAGACACCCAGACTCAAACAGTGGATGAAGTGATTGGCCAGCTCCGGCAATATGAGTGAAATCTCCCTTCCTCCCAACATGCCTGGGTTTCAGCTGTAAGGGAACTGTCTCAGAGGCTCCAGAAAGTGGAACAGGACATGTCCTACATGCCACCTGCACGGGCTGATGTCTCAGCTATTAGAAGCAGACGTTTCCCCACCCAAGAGAAGGGCAGTGGAAGGTACACACCACAGGGCACCCTGTGGTTCTTCCTCTGTGATCATGGAGAAGACATGAGGAGGTGGGATGGACAGCCAACTCCCGCCCTAGCTGCACGAGTACAGCAGCTGAAAGGGAAGACCACCATGAAAGGGGAGTCTTCCAAGAGAAATGCAGCTCCAGTGTCTAGTCAGAAATCCCCCAGACAGAATAGAATGGCCAACATTATGCTTGACCCTCTTGAGGGGGCCTGTGAGTCATTCTTGCAGGAGTCATTCTTACAACGAGTGATGCTGGGCAAGGATTAGAGGGGCCCTGCCTCCAGCCAGGTGGAGGAAAGGGATAATGGGATTTACTGGACGGTGTGGATCCAATGGCCTGGCACATCAGACCCACAAGAATATAAGGCCTTGGTAAATACTGGCGCACGGTGCACCCTGATGCCATCAAGCTACAGTGGGGTTGAACCCATCTGCATCTCCAGAGTGCCAGGGGGATCCCAACAGCTGACCCTATTAGAAGCTGAAGTGAGCCTAACTGGGAAGGACTGGCATAAGCACCCCATTGTGACTGGCCCAGATGCCCCGTGCATCCTAGGTATAAATTATCTCAGGAGAGGGTACTTTAAAGACCCAAAAGGGTACTGGTGGGTCTTTGGTATAGCTGCCCTGGAGGAGGTTGAGCAATTGTCCACCTTACCCAGCCTCTTAGAGGATCTCTCAGTGGTGGGGTTGCTTAAGGTTGAAGAGCAGCGAGTGCCAACTGCTACCAAGACAGTGCACCGGTGGCAGTACCGTACCAACCGAGATTCCCTGGTCCCCATCCATCAGCTGATCCGTTGGCTAGAAAGCCAGAAAGTGATTAGCAAAACTCATTCACCCTTCAACAGCCCTATATGGCCAGTAAGAAAATTTAATGGCGAATGGAGACTAACCGTGGACTACTGTGGCCTGAATGAAGTTACGCCAGCGATGAGTGCTGCAGTGCCAGACATGCTAGAGCTCCAGTATGAGCTGGAGTCAAAGGAAGCCAAGTGGTACGCCACGATTGACATTGCTAATGCATTCTTCTCCATTCCAATAGCACCAGAGTGCAGGCCACAGTTTGCATTCACTTGGAGGGGTATCCAGTACACCTGGAATTGATTGCCCCAGGGGTGGAACCACAGCTCCACCATCTGCCATAGACTGGTCCATACTGCACTGGAGAAAGGTGGGGCTCCAGAACACCTGCAGTTCATTGATGATATCATTGTATGGGGGGACACAGCTGAGGAAGTCTTTGAAAAAGGAAAGAAGGTAATTGAAATCCTCCTGAAGGCTGGTTTTGCCATCAAGTAAAAGAAAGTTAAGGGGCCTGGAAGGGAGATTCAGTTCCTAGGAATAAAATGGCAAGATGGGCGTTGCCACATCCCAATGGAGGTGATAAACAAGATAACAGCCATGGCCCCACCAACCACTAAAAAGGAGACTCAGTCTTTCCTGGGCACTGTGGGGTTCTGGAGGATGCACATCCCAAACTACAGCCTCATTGTGAGCCCTCTCTATCACATAACCCGCAAGAAGAATGATTTTGAATGGGGCCCTGAGCAACAACAAGCTTTTGAACAAATTAAGCGGGAGATTGCCCAGGCAGTGGCCCTCAGGCCAGTCCGGACCAGGCAGGAGGTTGAGAACGTGCTCTACACCGCAGCTGGGGAGAATGGCCCTACCTGGAGCCTTTGGCAGAGAGCACCTGGGGAAACCTGAGACCGACCTCTAGGCTTTTGGAGCCGGGGATACAAAGGCTCTGAAGCTAACTATACACCAACTGAGAAGGAGATACTGGCAGCGTACAAAGGAGTTCGGGCTGCCTCAGAAGTGGTTGGCACTGAGACACAGTTCCTCCTAGCACCCCGACTGCCAGTGCTGGGATGGATATTCAAAGGAAAGGCTCCCTCCACACATCATGTAACAGATGCCACGTGGAGTAAATGGGTTGCTTTGATAACACAACAGGCTCAAATAGGGAACCCCAACCGCCCAGGAATATTGGAGGTGATCACAAACTGGCCAGAGAGCAAAGATTCTGGGATGTCACCAGAACAGGAGGTGACACGTGCTGAGGAGGCCCCACCATATAACGAGCTGCCAGAGGAGGAGAAACAATATGCCCTGTTAACTGATGGGTCTTGTTGCATTGTGGGAAAACATCGACGATGGAAGGCTGCTGTATGGAGTCCCACATGACGAGTCACTGAAGCTGCTGAGGGACAAGGTGAATGGAGCCAGTTCGCAGAGGTGAAAGTCACCCAACTGGCTTTGTATATTGCTGAGCGAGAAAAGTGGCCGAGGCTCTATCTCTACACTGACTCGTGGGTGGTGGCAAATGCCCCGTGGAAGTGGTTGCAGCAATGGAAACAGAACAACTGGCAACGCAAGGGTAAACCCATCTGGGCCACTAAAGTATGGCAGGATATTGCAACCTGGGTGGAGAACCTCGATGTGAAGGTGCGCCATGTGGACACCCATATACCCAAGAGTCGGGCCACTGATGAACATCAACACAACCAGCAGGCAGACCAGGCTGCTAAGATCGAAGTGGCTCAGGTGGACTTGGACTGGCAGTGTAAAGGTGAACTGTTCATAGCCCGGTGGGCCCATGAGACCTCGGGCCACCAAGGCAAAGATGCAACATACAGGTGGGCTCGAGATCGAGGGGTGGACCTCACCATTGACACCATCGCAGAGATCATCCACAGATGTGAGACGTGTGCTGCGATCAAACAAGCCAAGCGGGTGAAGACCCAGCGGAATGGAGAACGATGACTGAAATATAAATATGGAGAAGCCTGGCAGATCGACTACATCACACTGCCACAGACCCGCCAAGGCAAGCACCACATGCTCACAATGGTGGAAGCAACCACTGGATGGCTGGAAACTTATCCAGTGTCCCACACCACCACCCGGAATACCATCCTGGGCCTTGAAAACCAAGTGCTGTGGCGACACAGCACCTCAGAGAGAATTGAGTCAGACAATGTGACTCACTTCCGAAATCACCTCATAGATGCCTGGGCAGAAGAACACGGCATCGAGTGGGTCTACCACTTCCCCTACCACGCACCAGCCTCTGCGAAAATCGAGCGCTACAATGGACTGTTAAAAACTACATTGAAAGCAATGGGAGGTGGAACTTGCAAACACTGGGACACACATCTGGCAAAGGCCACTTGGTTAGTCAACACAAGAGGATCTGCCAATCGTGCTGGCCCGGCTCAGTCAAAACTTCCACATGCTGTAGACAGGGATAAAGTCCCTGTGGTGCGCATGAGGGACCTGCTGGGAAAAATGGTTTGGGTTAGTCCTGCGCCAGGCAAAGGCAAACCCATCCACGGGATTGTTTTTGCTCAAGGACCTGGGTGCACCTGATGGGTGATGCAGGAGGATGGAGAGGTCCGATGCGTACCACAAGGGGACTTGATTTGGGGTGAAAACACACCGTGAATTATATTGTGCTTTTGTTAATTGTTTGTTTTTTGGTTTTTGTTGTTTTTTTTTTTTTGTTTGTTATTCGTTAATGCTAAATGGCGGTTGGGCATGACGCAGATAGTATAGAATAAAGGGGTGGATTATGTCCTGGTTCAGCTAGGATAGGGTTAAATTTCCCCAGCAGTGGGGAGGGAGCTCTAGGTGGGTTATTCAATACCATGCTGATGTCAGGTCCGGGCGCCCAAGCGCGGGAAGAGCAGGGACGGCTTTTGTCTGGGTCGATCCCCTCACTGCTGTATCCGTGCAGTATATCTCTTGTTCTGTTCATTGTTATTACTGTTATTGTTGTTGTTCGGTTTGTTGTTGTTACACTGTTGTATTAAATTTTTCCTTATCTCAACCCCGGGGTTTGTATTTCACTCCCTGCCCTGTCCAGTCTGAGGGTGGGGGAGGGGCAGCGGCAACATGGTCTTGGGTCCCGGCAGGACCTAAACCACCACACTGGCTTAGTTCAAAAGGCTGGTGTCAGCAGTTTATGTTATCTTTGCACCTGCGCGTTGCCTCCTGGTGGTCGTCTTCGGGGGTCTTTTGGAGGAAGGCTCACAGTCTTTCTCACCTTGTACTTTTCCTCAGAGCATACGCAGATTCTCTTAGCCAATTTCTTGAATAACAAGAGTGGTTCCAGCTGGTTTACCCATTCTATCTTATCTAAAAGCACCAGTATATTAGTTTCTACCGCCCATATCTGGCTATCTATTCACTACAAAGACTCAACTTGTTAGAACACATCTGCTTTCCAAGGATATGTCTCTTATTTTTGCCAAACATAGTAATTCTTGGTAAGTTTCCACAGAAAACTGCTTTGTTTTGATGAACACAGTAGTCCTTGGTAAGTTTCCACAGAGCAGTCAGGGCAAGCAGGATTATTAAGCAATATTCAGAAATCATTATAAGTTGCTATAAGTAAATAAGTTGCAAAGCAGGTGTTCATTTCCTTGTATCACTAGCTCCTGGAATTTGCAAGTACTTTTAAAGGATACCATGACCAGTTAAATATAATATGAATTATTGTTTCCTTCAGTACAGTAACGTTAAGTAAGTGTCCTGAAAATTATTTTCATTTCATAGCAGAACAGTATTTTGTGGTACAAGTGGTCTTACCTATAATTATAAATGCACCTATGATATATGGAGAGAGGTCTTATTAATTCCATAATTATGTTAAGAGAAGTATAGACCAATAAAATGTCACAATACTGTGAAGCAATTTGACATATTACTATGTTTTTTTCTTACTACATTATTTACATTTCTGTATATTGGAAGCATATTTCAGATGCTAAAATTAGAGCAGTTAAACTATAACTGATTTATAGAAATTAAAAAAGAAGTATGAATAATTGCTAATTCAGCTATACACAGACCTGGGACAGCCTCATCTAGAGAGCTTTTAGTATCGGGATAATCAGGCAAATCAAACCACACAGAAATAGTTCTTTTACAATACTGCTAAACGTATACAGAAACATTGGCAGTAAATGCCAGTCATGGAAACTGTGGCAAAGGCAATTTTGAAATGAAAGCATAATTTTCCTTTTCAAAATGTGAAGAAATGAACTAAACAAGTCCTGTCAAAATGTTGAGAATTATGCTATTTTCCACCTTCTCCTAAATTGCTGTGAGCTCAGATTGTACATTAATAAAACTCAGAATCACATTCTCCAGGCATTTCTCTGTTTTCTGAGCAAAACAGTAACTTTACAGCATGTCACAGGACGAAGCAGAGCTCCTTAATATTGTATCTCTCATCCTTCTCTCATAATGTTAGGCCCCAATTCTACAGGGACATGCACAGTTTTAACTTTATGCACTGTGAGTTATTTCTCTGACTTGACAGGAAACTGAATTTCCATTACATTAAAAAAAGCCTTCTTTTTTGAGATTTGGCTTGCTAGTCTGTCACCTACCCATATTAAGTTTTCTGATCAAGAATTCATGAGTGAAAATAAGTTTTCTTCAGAGTGGCCAGGAGTGCTTTGGTGTAGGCTTTAAAACTTCTGATCATGATATTTGTCCAAGGCACAAGCACTGGCAATTTTTAAATTATTTTTTTTAAATACATGCTGTAGCTGAAACCAGCTTAAAGTTCTGTAATCACCTTCCCTGCCTTCCTTTCTTCAATTTGCATTACGGTATAAACTGATGCTCCCTGTTAACTTCTCAGCAGTCCAAGGAAACAAATTATATTCCAACTGAAAAATATTGTAATCAGTATTGATGTGGTAGTGACACAGAAGCTATTCTCAAATCTATTACCAGCCTGAGCTACATGCACTCCCTTACCTTCTACTTTTAATATGCAAAAGGATGGTTTTCTATGTCTTAGGCTACCATATCTTGACATTGAATGATGATTCCCAAACTGGCAAAGTAACACTGGTACAAAACAATAACTGAAAAACAGTCAACATTATGTTGCTTTGGAGAATCAGAAGGGATATCTGTAAAAACTGTGCATCAATGGAGCAGGAATCTATACTTGTCATAATACTGTAAAGAAGAATGGGGAAATGTCCAAATGGAAAGCAGTAACAAGTGGTGTCCCTCAGGGGTCTGTATGGGGACCAGCACTATTTAATCTCTTCATTAATCACATAGGTAGTGGGATTGAGTGCACTCTCACCAAGTTTTTGGATAACACCAAGATGTGTGGTGCAGTTGATACACTAATGGGTAGGGTTGTCCTCCAGAGGGACCTTGACAGCCTTGAGGAGCAGGCCTATGCGAACCTCATGAAGTTCAACAAGGCCAAGTACAAGGTCCTGGCTGGGCATTGGTCAACAGATGGTGAGAAATTGCATTGTGCATTTCCTGTTTTGTATATTCTTTTATCATTATTATTATTTTCCCTTCCTTTTCTGTCCTGTTAAACTGTCTTTATCTCAACCCATTAGTTTTACCTTTATTCTGAAACTCTCCCCTATCCCACTGGGGAGTGAGCGAACAACTGTGTGGTGTTTAGTTGCCTGCCTGGTTGAACCACAACAGTCCTTTTTGGTGCCCAACACAGGGCACGAAGGGTTGAGGTAGATACTGACAGATCTGACCAGAACATGTTAAAAACAAATTTGTTATAAACATTCCTTATATTAGTTTAATAGTCACTGGTCACAATGTTGATTTATTTGCTCTCAGAATTGTTGTGCTTGTTCTCAGAGTTGTGTATGTAACAGCTTACTTGCTGTATATATTCCATTGTGTTCTTTATTTTCTCTGGGGGCTGGATTAAGGCTATCATTTTGCTGTACTGTGTAACACTGGCTTATGATATGCTAAAATTACTGATCATGAAACTAATCTGGTATTTGTACTCAGCATTGCTGACATCTCTGTACTTTGGGAACCATCTCTTGGAAACTATTAATAATTACAATCTTTACCTTTTCTTCTTGGAGAGCCAATTTATGGGGGAGACAAGGCAGGATACTTTCACCCCCTCTCCTTCACCTTCCCATTCTCCTCCGGGCTATTTACAATATCTCTTGAGAATTTTGACTATCTTTGGGATGTTCAAACCAGCATAGTCCTATTGCTATGTCTCCTGAATCTGTTTCAGGTCTTGTTTAAGGTTAAACAACTATTGTTTAAGGTTAAACAACTATTTAAGAATAACACCCAGAGATCTGTCTTGAGACTGGATAGTTATGAGTAGAAGGGTGTGTGCGATGGTATGGGCAAGTACTTAGGACAGTGAGCATCTCCAATGTTTTGGAACTTCACCCCTGACAAAGTGCAGAATCCTGAAAAACTAGTAAAATATTTCAAAAAGTATACTTTCACCCTAGCAGTTCCAGAGACACAAATCACTGCAACATGCTGGGGCCTGGCCCATGCCTACCAAGCCCTGTTCAACACTATTCAGTAACCTCAAGGGGAGAAGGAGGTCTCTGGATCTGACGACAAAGCAACAGGGACTGCGATTACTCCAACCCTCATGACAGGCACTGCAGCTGAACCAGAGAACCAGCCTGTGCTGGTATCAGTTGCCCCTATACACAAGAAGAAATATTGGATGCAAAAGTCAGCTCCTTTAGTAAGAGAAGAAACTCCTATCATGAAGAGGAAGGAGGAAGAAGTGGATGAGACAGACTACTCCAAAGCAGGGCCATCACAAGAAGAGGAGGAGGAAGATGCAGAAATCATAAACGAGGCATCAACCACCCGATCCCTATCCCTGAGTGAGTTGCAAGATATGTGAAAAGATTTCAGCCATAATCCAGGAGAGCACATTGTCACCTGATTGCTCGTTGCT
Organism: Strix uralensis; assembly: GCF_047716275.1. Classification (NCBI taxonomy): domain Eukaryota; kingdom Metazoa; phylum Chordata; class Aves; order Strigiformes; family Strigidae; genus Strix; species Strix uralensis. The sequence continues at coordinate 87,194,199 of NC_133972.1, read as the reverse complement.
GGGATAATGGGGCCAGCAGCCTGAAATTATAGTTAGGGAAGCCAAGCGGGTGGGATCCTTTTCTAGGAAAAGGGGCATTGACAATGCAATTGGAAAAGGGGCACCAGCCCTCAGCCTCTGGAGGCAACTCCTGTCAGACATGAAGGAAAGGTATTCCTTCAAGGAAGATGTTATAGGTCACTCAGAGAAGTGGACCACCATGGAGAGAGGTATCCAGTACCTGAAGGAATTAACTGTGCTTGAAGTGATTTGCAATGACCTGGACAATGAGAAGTTATCCAAAGATCCAGATGAAGTCAAGTGTACACCACCCATGTGGTGGAAGTTTGTACAGACTACACCATATTTGTATGCCAACTCATAGGCAGTAAAGATCTGGAAAGATGGAGACAGACAAACGGTGGATGAACTGACTGGCCAACAGCAGCAATACAAAGAAAGTCTCTCTTCCTCCCTACAGGCCTATGTCTCGACTGTGGAGAAACTGTCCTGGGAGTTCCAGCAGTTCAAAGAGGATATGTCCTACTCCCCACCTATATAGACCAGTATCTCAGCTATTATTAGAGTTAAGCCTTCCTCTGCTCAAGAGAGAGGATATTGTGGGTGCACTCTATGGGTCACCCTGTGGTTTTACCTGCATGACCACAGAGGACATGAGGAAGTGGGATGGGAAACCCACCTTGACCCTAGAGACATAGGTAAGAGTTGCAAGGAAAATTAATCGCAAAAGGGGGTTATTCTGCGAAAATTGTTCTCCAGTTTCCAGTTGGCAGTACCAAACAAAGTAGAAGGGATGGGTTTACTTCTGATCTTAATAAAAGGTCTTCTGATTCATATTTGCAAGAAGTTTAACAAATATGACTAGGACTAGAGTGGCCCTGCCTCCATGGAGGTGGAAGAACGGGACAACTGGGTTTATTGGACTGTGTGGATTCGATAGGCTGGCACATCAGACCCACAGGAGTAGAAGGCTCTAGTAGACATTGGTGCACACTGTACAGTAATGCCATCAAGCTACAAAGGGGCAGAACCCACCTGCATTTCTGGAGTGACAGGGGGATACCAACAGCTAACTGTATTGGAGTCCAAAGTGAGCCTAACAGAGAACGAGTGGAAAAAGCATGCCATTGTGACTGGCCCAGAGACCCCATGTATCCTTGGCACAGGCTACCTCAGGAAGGGTATTTCGAGGACCCAAAAGGGTACCAGTGGGCTTTGGTATAGGTGCGTTGGAGACACAGGAAGTTAAACAGCTGCCTACCTTGCCCAGATGTTCAGAGGACCCTTCTGTTTTGGGGTTGCTGAGGGTCAAAGAACAGCAGGCCTACCACAGTGGTGCAAAGGCAGTAATACTGCACAAACCAAGACTCCCTGATTCCCATCCATAAACTGATATGTTGACTGGAGAGTCAAGGAGTGATCAGCAAGACTCGCTCACACTTTAACAGCCCCATATGGCCAGTGCAAAAGTCTAATGGAGAGTGGAGACTAACAGTAGAGTATCGTGGCCTGAATGAAGAGTCACACTGCCACTGAGTGCTGCCATGCCAGACATGCTAGAGCTTCAATATGAACTAGAGTCAAAGGCAGACAAGTGGTATGCCATTATTTATATCGCTAATGCAATTTTCTTAATCCCTTTGGCAACAGAGTGCAGGTCACAGTTTGCTTTCACTTGGAGGGGCATCCCGTACACCTGGAATCGACTGCTCCAGGGGTGGAAACACAGCTTCACCATTTGCCATGGACTGATCCAGACTGCACTGGAACAGGGTGATGCTCTGGAACACCTGCAGTACATTGATGACATCATCGTATGGGGCAACACAGGAGACAAAAGGTTTTGAGACAGGGCAGAAAATAGTCCAAATCCTTCTGAAAGCCAGTTTTGCCATAAAACAAAGCAAGGTCAAGGGACCTGCACAGGACATCCAGTTTTCAGGAATAAAATGGCAAGACAGGTGTCATCAGATCCCAGTGGAAGTGCTCAACAAAATGACAGCTGTGTCTCCACCAACTAGCAGAAAGGAAGCACAAACTTTCCTAGGCAGTGTGGGTTTTTGGAGAATGCATATTCCAGATTACAGTCTGACTGTGACCCATCTCTATCTTCCAGAAGAACAATTTCAAATGGGGCCCTGAGCAACAACAAGCCTTAGAACAAATTAAATGTGAGATAGTTCATGAAGTAGCCCTTGGGCCAGTCCAGGCAAGAAGAGATTTAAAAAAATGTGCTCTACACCATAGCCAGGGAGAACGGCCTTAACTGAAGCCTCTGGCAGAAAGCACCAGGGAAAGCTTGAGGTCAAGGCAGTTGACGTGCTGGTGCTGGGCTGGATGTTCAAAGAGAGGGTCTCCTCTACACATCATGCAATTGATGATGGCACGTGGAGTAAGTAAGTGGGTCATACTGATCACACAACGGGCTCACATAGGGATCTTGAGAAGTGGGCCCATGTGAACCTCATGAGGTTCAACAAGGCCAAGGGCAAGGTCCTGCACCTGGGTCAGGGCAACCAGCTGGGGGATGAAGGGACTGAGAGCAGCACAGGAATCTTGGAAGTGATCATGGGCTGGCTAGAAGGCAGAGATTTCGGATTATCACCAGAGGAGGAGGTGACACATGCTGAAGAGTCCCCACTGTATAGTAAATTGCCAGAAAATGAGAAGTGATGTGCCCTGTTCACTGATGGGTCTTGTCCTATGGTAGGCCACACCTCGGTTACTGTGTTCAGTTTTGGGCCCCTCACTACAAAAAGGACATTGAATTACTTGAGCGTGTCCAGAGAAGAGCAACGAAGCTGGTGAAGGGTCTGGAGCACATGTCGTACGAGGAGTGGCTGAGGGAACTGGGGTTGTTTAGTCTGGAGAAAAGGAGGCTGAGGGGAGAGACCTCATCGTCCTCTACAACTACCTGAAAGGAGGTTGCAGAGAGCTGGGGATGAGTCTCTTTAACCAAGTAACAAGTGACAGGACAAGAGGGCATGGCCTCAATTTGTGCCAGGGAAGGTTTAGACTAGATATTAGGAAGCATTTCTTTACAGAACGGGTTGTTAGGCGTTGGAATGGGCTGCCCAGGGAGGTGGTTGAGTCCCCATCCCTGGAAGTGTTTAAGAGTAGGGTTGACACAGCACTTAGGGATATGGTGTAGTTGGGAACTGTTAATATTAGGTTAATGGTTGGACTAGATGATCTTCAAGGTCTTTTCCAACCTAGACGATTCTGTGATTCTGTGAAAACATTGGAGGCGAAGGCTGCTGTACGGAGTCCTATATGACAAGCTGCAGAAACTGCTGAAGGAGAAGGTGAATCGAGCCAATTTGCAGAAGTGAAGGCCATCCAGCTGGCTTTACATATTGCTGACAAGGAAAATGGCCAGTGCTCTCTCTCTATACTGATCCATGGATGGCGGCAAAGGCCCTGTGGGGATGGTTACAGCAATGGAAGCAGAGCAACTGGCTCTGACTGTTAAAGACTACACTGAGAGCTATGGTGTGCTGGGATATTCAAATGCTGGGATACACATTTAACAAAAGCCACCTGGTTAGTCAAGACTAGGGGATCTGCCAATCAAGGTGCCCAATCAAATCTTTTACGTACTGTAGAAGGGGATAAAGTCCTTGTAGAGCACATAAAAAATATATGCTGGGGAAGACAGTCTGGGTTGTTCCTGCCTCAGGTGAAGGCAAACCCATCCATGGGACTGCTTCTGCTCAAGGACCTGGGTGCTCTTGGTGGGTAGCGCAGAAGCATGGGGAAATGCGATGTGTACCTCAAGGGGATTTGATTTTGGGTGAGAATAACCAGTGATCTGAATTGTATGATGTTATTTGCTATATAATACTGTGTGTCATCACTACTATGATTGTTATATGCCATATCAACAGTACCACAGTAAGAATTACCCAGATTAACGAAGAATGAATTCTGATGAAACTGAGCGAAGTCCAGTGACTATAGAACCAGACAAGTGCAGCAGTGATAGAACCAGAACTGGCTTCAGCATGCAACAATCCAGAACCACACACCATCTCTCTTGCCCTGAAGGACTGTTATGACAAATGGATGTAAAAGTTGTGGACTAAATGAACTCAACAGTCATTTTAGAGGGATGGCCCATAGGTAAAGATATCTCTGTGTATATATCAAAATACAGGAAAGGTTTTGGTGATTAATTGGGATGCATTGTAAAGTGTGGGATCTGGGCATGGTGTAGATGGTATAGAATAAGGGGTGGATATTGTCCTGGTTTTGGCTGGGATAGAGTTAATTTTCCTCCTAGTAACTGGTATAGTGCTGTGTTTTAGATTTAGGATGAGAATCATCTTGATAACACCCTGATGTTTTAGTTGTTGCTGAGCAGTGCTTACACTAAGTCAAGGACGTTTCAGCTTCTCATACTGCCCTGCCAGTGAGGAGGCTCAGGGTGCACATGAAGCTGGGAGGGGACACAGCCAAGAAAACTGACTCAAACTGGCCAAAGGGATATTCCATATCATATAACATCATGCTAAACAATAAAACTGGGGGGAGTTGGCCGGGAGGCAACAGCCCGCTGCTCGGGATCTGTCTGGGCATCAGTCAGTGGGTGGTGAGCAATTACATTTTGCATCACTTCTTTTATATATTATCATTATTATTATTTTTCCTTCCTTTTCTGTCCTATTAAACTGTTTTACCTTTTTTCTGATTCTCTTTCCCATCCCACTGGGGAGGAGTGAGTGAAAGGCTCACTTGGTGTTGAGCTGCCTGCCAGGTTAAACCACAACAGAAGTCAGCCTTTCTGTGAAACAAAATGCACAGAAAAAAGACTGAGAGTTCTTTGAGGCTCTTCCAAAAACTTTCACCCACAAGGAGAGGGGCCTCAGAATGCAACACAGGTGAGCATCTCTGTGGGTCAGGACAGCATGGAGAATGTCAGAACAAGTGAGCAGAGAGTAAAGAAGAGCTCAGACTTCAGATATGGCATTTGGAAGAAAGGTATATCAAAAAACTCACCTCAAGCCCCAAGAAAACCACACACACCCTTGACAGCCATTAGGGTTATTTTTTTTTTACTTGACTTTTCTGTTTATGTTCATGGGGTTTTTTCACTGCAAAGTACGATTCTCAGTCCCAGGGCTGCACAAAATGTGACCAATAATGTGTTCTGCAATGATTACTTTCACTTTGTAATTTAAAGAGTTGATCAGCACAGTTTATTGTTAGAGATAACTCAAGCAACAATCTATTTCCATACCTGTTACTGAGCTAGCTACATAAGTACTGTCGTTGTTCTCCTCTCATTTAAAAAGAAAATACCAAGATATAAATTACCTACATGCTTTAGAGGACAGAATTTTTACAACCTGTTCTATTCCCCTTTTATTTAGTGACTCAGACTCTTTTATTATTTTTTCCAGTTTTTTGGTGGTGGTTTTTTGTTTGGGTTTTTTTTTTTTTTTTTCATTCCCAGGAAAACTGTTTGGTTTCAGTCTTATACATTACACATGGGATAAGTGGAATACACCTTACTTTTTGCATAGGGTTTTTCTGTCACAGTTCATGGACAAGGAAAGGGCTGTGCCTCCAAGACCTCTTCTTCCTCACCCACTCAAGTTGGAGGTCAAATCAGCAAGAAGAGAAGCTACACAGTCATGGCTCCTCTCTCCCACCACATTCTAGCTGTTGCAGCTGAACTGGAAGTGAAGGGGTGTTGTCTGTATGGCTGAATCAAGTCACTTGGGTTTGTTCATACCACCAAAGCATGAGGAGAAAAATGTTCTGGGTCAGAACAGAACCTCAGTGAAGGTTTGATGAAGTGCCACTCTATGGGCCTGTACCTGGTTTATTTCTCGGTTCTCAGTAACTCATTCTTTTGGCTCATGGGTGTGCAATACTTCACATATCACTGCAGATTTCCGTCACGTGGTAGCTGCTCCATCCTTCCCTCTAGCCCTGGTGAACTCCTGGGCCCAGTACAAGAAGATACAGCAGAGCCCCAGTCCCAGGGGGGAGCTGTGAATATCTGCACCTCTTGGATGTGTAAGTAGGGATCACTGCTTGATGGTGTATGGCAGCACCAGCTGTCTCCTAATTTGAGAACCCCTTTTTATTTTTTGTAATGCTACCTGCTTTCTCTGTCCAGCTCACTCAAGTGCTTACTTATTTATATTTTTATATTAATTTTACATTCTTTGTTTCTCTCTTGACAGGGGAGAACTGTTTACCTGAAATTTTCTAATAGAAAATTTCTTTTCACTTTTGACTCTGTCCCTCAAAATAAATTGTCATTTTGTCTTATGTTTGCATGCATCTTTTAAAAACTCTTTCATTATTATGTTAAATAATTCCCCTTGGTTACTCTTACATTTGAGACACTTTCACATATTTATGATAAAAACAGATTTATATTACCCTTTCAACCTTTTTTTTTTTTTTTCTTTGCTTTCTAAAGAACTACCTGTCTAAATAATTCTTTCAAAACTCAGTCCTGTCTTGGTTAACACCTCTGGAACAACACTGAGTGCTGGAGCACTTTGCTAGCACAGTCTGGCTACCACATTGATTTAATTGCCTCAGGAAAAAAGATCATGAAGAAAAGATGCTTTCCTCAAAGTAAAATTGATGCTAAGACTTTAACCCCTCTAAATTTCCTGATCCTAGTTCAGCAGAGGTAAAGAGAGTTGACTAAAGAAAAATATATAGTCACAATGTTTGCTCTGTAGGCTGAGCCACAGCTGCATTTCATTGCAGGTGGTCACTGATGCCAGTGTAAATTGGAATAATCCTTAAACTATAGCATGGGTAATAATGAATGGCCATGTGCAGAGCATTACTTAGATTAAGACAGTGCAATGGTGAAATTTTAACCACAACTGCAGTACAAACGACTTGTATACTAGAGAGTTCACTTACAGTTAAGTAGGGGCAGGTAAGAATTTTCAAATGTTAATACAATGATGTAATGAACTGATGAACTGTATAGTTGATTTGTTTGGTCTCAGTTTATTTACATTTCTCTAAAAAGAAGGAGTAGTTTGAGTATAATTAATTCTGTGACACATTGATGTCTTCCTTTGCACCCAGCTGAGCATGCTGGGGACGAAAGCACGTACTCTGGGGGGTGTGAAGCAAAGAGCTGAAGGGTAGAGTTGGCAGTTGTTTGAAATGAGGCTGAGATCATCAAGTTAAGAGATGGTAGAAAGTAAAACATCATAAATAAGAGTTTGAAAGAGAAGAGATTTTTCTGGAATTTAGAGAGATGCTGAGTTAACTGAGAGTAAGCCAAAGAGCAGGAACCTGCTTTGCATAGTTGCAACAGAAAAAAATATGTACAGTCTTCTTATTTCTGTTCTGAACTAGCTATTTTGAAGTTTCTTTAAAAGCTAATTGGTCTTTAATGTGAGTAAAAGCTTTTCTTTTTTTTTTTTTTTTTTTTTTTTTCTTTGGGTTGCATGTGGTATGAAAGCTTTCTGGGTTTGGGAATTTATGGTAAAGGTGAAGGCTGAGTCAGCTCTAGCTCAATGAACTGGTGAGTAAGGGCCTCTTACAAATTACAAAACTATAATTAAAAATACTCAAAAATAGCAAATGCTCTCTAGAAAGAAAATAAGCCTTTAAAGTTTTCTGCAACTTTCTTCTAGCTATTTCCAGCCCAGTTTGTTCATGTGAGGCTCTGTTTCCCTGGATAATTCCTCAGAGCATTGAGGAATCTATGGGAAATAGATTTACTTGAACAGACTCCGCAGTCATTAAGTAATCACACTGCTGTGGTGTAATCCAGGAGCAACAAAAGCAGAAGAGTAAAACCCACCAAATTCAAGTTATAGGATCAAGTGTACTTATGCAGAGTCACATATTTGCTTGAAAGTTCATCTAAAGTTCTATGTGCCTTTTCAGCTATGATGATGGTAATCTATCACGACCACTAAGAGACATTTTTCAGTAAAATAGTGAATATGTAAACTGAATTTTCAGTCTTCATGGACAAGCAATATTGTGGACCAGAAAAGGTAGGAATTACATGGAAAATAGGTAAAAATATGCCTTCTACAGTTTTACTTCCCTTTCATATCCTCAGCATCAGATCTGCAAGACAGTTAAATCTGCAGTGTATGTGTACCTAGTGTTTGTGTTGCTAGACATGCTAAAAGTGACCAAGCATATGCTTTTGTTTTCTGTTTCTTGCCTTCAGAGAACTTTCTCCACATTGTAATAGCAGTCAAATGTAAACAAAAAGGTAGATTAACAAATAGTTATTTATCATTACATATTATGACTGATCCCATACAATGCTTTCTCTACCAACGTATGTTCAGATCAATGGCATGCATTAAGAACAGTATTTTAAACAATACTCTTCTTATAAGTCTGTGAAACTTAAGACAAAGTGAAATGCACATCTGATTCATTTCCCTTGCTGTGTCTAGGCATCAGGTTGCTCATGATTTTAGCAGATGTTTCTGCTTTTGGTTGCAAGACAACTTAATGAACCAGGTTTTCCTCTCCTTTGTTTTTCATTCTCCAAGGAGAAAATGCATTCATGAGCAAAATCTTTGCTATACTTTGGAAATCAATTTTGCATGTTTCAGCCAATGTTTCCAGCACAGTTATACAGTGGAATTTATAGTCTCACTACATTATTTATGAAAATACTTAAATAATTAAAAAAATGTAAGGTTTGGAATGGTATGACCAATAAGAGGACCCACTTTCTGTGATGTTAATTGCAAGATAAGTCTTTGTCAAAGGTATTGTATGTTGTATCCTATTCTCTGTTATCCAGAGCAGAATAAAGCTGGGTCCTGGAACTATAGTAGTACTTTTAAAGCAGTGTTGGAAGTAGCTCACATCAGTAAGACAAAGACTGGAATGAAGAATAAAGAATTTATTGTTTGTGACCTGAACCTTCTCAGATGATATAAAAATACCTGTAGCTTCTTTGACTTCAGTGGAGGTTTGCCTACTTACATAAGTTAAGGAGCAAACCTTTACTGTGACTCGAGGTAACAGAAATGAAATCAGTACCAAAACCTGAGGTAACAACTCAGAATGATCCTCTGAGTTGTCATTGTTCCTTTAAAAATGTGATGGGGAAAAAGTCCTTTATATCTTTTGGATGCCATGTATAGACACTCAGATAAAATACTTCCAAAAAACATTCGTAGGGAAATTTCTAGGTGGTAACAGCCAAATATTGTCACTACGAGATAGTTATTTGCTCAACAGGTATTCCAGAAGATTCCAAAACTCATTTCCCAATTAAATTAATGAGTCAAATATACTTTTTTTTTTTTTTGGTACTTTCTGATGATCCCACTACTCACCTTTCTCAACTGTTACATACTTAAATCCATTTAAAATCTGGTTCAAGATGTTATCCAACAAAGCTCTGTTCTTTCACAGATATTGAAATGTAAAGCACATGAATTTGGACATGGTTCTGGTTGAGGTAAACAAATTTGTTTACATAAAATGGCCAGAATACGTACTAAAAATTTCTTGCTTCTCGTCTGCTATAAGTACCAGCAATGCTGATATCTCAAAGGCAAAACTACCTGACTGAAGGAGAAGGAAGGGTCTGTAACACTTTAAAAACTAGTTAAATGAACAAATCCAATGCAGAACTGAATTTAACTCTTGGCAGACTAAAATAGTTTTGAATCTTACGTAATTTGCAGAGTACACAGGCCAGATGCAGCTGGGAGGAGGCTGTGTGATTGCTGCAGAATCCCATGTGCCCATATAACATGCTTGTGTCTTGTTGGGGAAGAAAGGTGGTGAGGCAACCCAGTGACCTTTGTCTGGAAAGTCTGTGTCTGGAAAGAATGAAACCTGCTCCTTTGTTTTTTTTCTAGGAGACTTGCTGAATGGGTATGATTTTTCATTCTGGTGAGGAATTTTGAATTTATTACTAAATTTGCCCATCTGATGGATAGTCTGATAACTTACATGAATGATACCTTTTAACTTTATTCAGGAGTCAATGAAGTCTATGAGAAGTCTTAAACTACTGCTTTTATTGCTACCAGTAGCACCACCATTAGAAGAAATTACTATAATTATTAGAGTACCCATGTGTACGGCCATTGTAAGTATTGTATTTTTTCATTAATAGCAATATCTACAGTGTAAGTCAAAACCACTGCCAATTATGATAACTTGATATTCAAACTGAGGGATTCTTCTCACAGTATATTAATCATATAGGCTTTGTACCTAAAATTTTATACCTGTTCCAGGGAAAAATAGGTAATCTGCAAAACACTTTGAATCTGTGCCAATTCAAAATAGGTCCAGCATGTACTCTTATTAGTATCCAGTGTTTAGTTTCCCAATTTTAAATTAGCCAGTATTTCTGCTCTGCTTGTTTGGCCAAATGCTTTCTGCTTTCCTGATGTCTTTCTGTAGGTTTTGTAAAATATTTCATTTTCCCCTTTATAATCTCAACTGTATTGTTGAAAAATCATAATATGAATACTTTTCTCTACTCAATCTCAATGTGTTTGAGATTCTGAGATGTGTTTGAGATTTTGATTAAAAAATATTCTTTAATTAATTTATGTTAGATATGGCTCATGTCCTGTTTTTCATCCAGAAATTACTCCTAACCTATATCTCTTTTCAGAGTGCATGACAGAGGACTAAAGGTGTATATAAAGAGAATAATGTAGTTTCTAACTGCTTAGTAAGAGATTGATCAACACAATGGAAAAGTAACAATTTAAATTTTGTGATTGTTTGTTTGGTTGGTTTTTTTATATACTCAAATCACCATCAGTCACATTGAGTACAGCTGGACCTTTGTATTGGCAGGAGCAAAGTTATACTATGCCAGACACTGCACAAATTCAGATTAAGAGATAATCCTTGCTCCAAAAGCTTCCATTCCATATCTGGTTTTGTTGGAAATTTTTCATGATCAACTGTAAATACATAAGTGAGGACATAAACACATTGTTGCATGATACCATGAATGATTTTGACACTCATAAGTGTACCAGACATTGCTTCACTCCACAGAAAATACTACCCAGAAGCTGTGGAGTGTTAGTGAGTGATTAGACAAGTAATGCTGCAGCAGTGGTGGTGACAATGAAGAAGTAAGACCTTTGATGCATGCAAGCACTTACATTAAGGAAAAATAAAACTTAAGATGTGTCTATGAACAGCAATGTAGGTGATTTTTTTTTAATAAGGATATTCTAGTAGTAATATTCTACAATGAAGCAGAGAGTTGATGCTTAGAGTATGAAACTTGTAAGCAAATGAAGCTGTAAGTAGAAAAAAATAAGACTTCTGTGAGAAAGGTGCGAAAGGCAGAGTTTTAAAGGAATATCTAAGCATTATTGGCAGACATCCAAAAGGATGTGTTTGTTGATGAATACATATAAATCTGGTATGGCTGCAGCATTAAATATGCTCACCTGTTATGTTTGATTCTCAAAGAAAGAGAAGGAACAAGGCCTGAAGAAAAGGACAAGATTTTGGTAATGATTTGCAGACAAGTGGTAGAAACTGAGATCAGCATAAAACAGACTCAGGAGGCAGACGTAGTTTATGAAGTAAAAAGAATAATGATTCAGATAATTAGGAGAATTATATTTGTTCCTCTTTCTCTAAAGCAGCAGATGCCAGCTGTTGGAAGTTGAATATTAAGCCTGGTCTCCCTGTGGTATGATCCAGTACAAAGGAACCTCAGTTGTAATATCATGAAACAATGTTCTTAAGGATATAAACATTTGTATGCCTCTTCTTCAATACTTTGCTAGTCTTCTACCACAGCTAGGAGCAGACTACTGGATCCCAGCTGGGTCAGGCTTTATTTTTAGAAAAACTAAATCAGAATGCTTATGGCTTTTTTAACCCCAAAAGAAATTTTCCTTTCACGAGGAATTCTGTCACTTACATTTTTTTCTTGCAAACTAAAATGCTTTCAAATTTCTAGACTTTGTTCCAGAATGGAAATTCATCATTTTAATTACTATTTGTTCACTTCATAATATACACAGCTTAACAGGTTGATGAAGACATTTTTAAAATCCAGCCAGTAATAAATGTCTGCTATTTTCACTTCTTCTTTGATAAGACCAGTTGCCTTAGAGATAGAATGCCTCTTCACTTCCAGTAGAAAGATTACCATACTGAGCAAAAAGGAAATATTAACTTAATTAGGTGTTCAGGGATATCTGACACACAAGCAAATATTGTATGCTCTGACAACAGAAGTTGAAGTATTGTCATGAGTCTTTCATAAGTAACTGGTTTTGAATTAATATATTAGTTTCAAGTTGAGAACTTAATCAAACAAAAGCCATTTATTTTATATATGTTTATATACGTGTATATACACAGAGTGTATGTGTAATGTGTCTTTCTTCCTAAGGGTACTTATCTGTCCTGAATTAGATATATACATGTGCACATATGCAGATGTTATTCATGTATATGCACAGTCCATTTACCATGCTCTGATTAGCAATGGGAGACAGCTTCAATTTCAAAGTGCCATAATTAAACACTGGCCTGAGTTCTATTCCAAAATCTGGGAAAACTAGACCAAATTGATTGCTCAGTGACCTCTGCTGCCCCCTCACAAACAGTGAATCAAGAAACAAAGACCCTGTTGTTGAGGGAGAAATTAAAAGAAGAGAAGGAAGGAGAAATGTGGGATGTAATAATATCTGTTTTCCCAGATGACAGGAATTTAATGTTTTCTTGCTTCTTTTATTGTGAGGAAACTGTTGAGTAGCTGTGTCTTCCTCTTGCAGCAGTGTACAACTCCCTGCCTGCCAGTGGAATCCTGGGCACCTCCTGCTTCCCCAGTCCTCTGTGCAGTAGCCAGGCCTCAGCCAGTCCCCCACTGACCTCCCCATTCCTTCCCACCGGTTGGATGCAGGGCACTTTTCAGTGACTTTTTTGCTTATTAAAGAATATCACTGAATACTGGGCGCCACAGAGTCTGCTATCTACAGATTTCAGAAGTGGCATTTTCTTTACCTAGCACTTCAGTGTCCTAAATCTGTAGGCTGACCCATTTGATTAGGATGAAAGCTTGCCCTAAAGTCTCTTTCAGTCAAATCTCTTTTTTTGCACCAAATGTGAACAGAGTTTTGTGTTTCATTCTACACTGTTCCAGGATGACCTACTGTTGTCTCTTAGGTCTTAAGACCACCTGGCTTACATATACTCATCTTTGCATTGTTCGTATGAGGAAATAAAACATTTGGAAGAGTAAGACCTAAAAGTCTGGCATGCTATGATAGAAAGAAATCGGGTATTCAATTTTAGAAATGTTTTTCTTCTCAATTTGCCTCTGTGGACATATATCTAAATTCATATGTGCACCTCTCCAAATGATTTTAGTGTGCTTTTCACATCTGCTAGCATATACTATAATCCCCAGTATTAGGGAGTCACTGAATCTCACAGCCTGATAGAGGTGAGGCTGCTGCAACTCCCTGCCCCGTGTCCAAGCAGTAGCAAAGCCAAGCAAGGATTCACAATAGGTGTATATTCAAACACAAGCATATACTACATATATACACATCTGTGTCTGGAGACACAGATCAGACACATATATATGTGTCACAGATACACTCAGCACTCTCACTAGCTCAAATGGCACCAATGGCCGCATCCTATTCCCCTCAGTGGCTGATCATGAGGAAGGCCCAGTAGTGGGAAAGACACATGCACGCACAGGTGCACATGTACATGCACATGCATAATGTGGATCCCTCCCACAACTTGCCTCAGACACTCAGCCTGTCCATTGGCTATGCCTCGATCCAAATCTTCTCAGTTGCTGACACCTGGACAGATGAGCCCCTGAAGACACAGCCCTGCTTCAGCTGCTGGTACAGACCCCTCACACTCACTTGCACACCCACACTCACTCCAGCTGCTGGCACTCAGACCCCCGTAAACATACATGAGTTAGAAATGGCATTTAATAAGAGGGCAGGGAAGACTGCATTGACTGCATGGTATGGTCAGACATGTACTGACCAGCCACCTGTTTACATGTGAGCATCTCCTTTTATTCTCTTATGCCTCTTATGCCATGCTGTTCCTCCCCAAACCACCCCGATCCCTCTTTTTTTCCACCTTTGGTTCCTCCCCTAAACATCCTATAATTTCCTGTGCAATCCCAAAAAACCCTTTCCTTGCATCCCATAATATGCCTCATAATCCTGGTCAGTGATGTCCCTCAGTTGGAAAGGTGATCTTCAGAGCTGCTGCACTGGGTCACAGTGGTGGGTGTCCCACCTTGACATGGGGGCTGAGGCTCTCCTGGGACATCTGTAGGAAAACATGGAGTTCATTTCTCAGAGGGGTTATTGGGGTTCCCCTGCCTGGCACTGTGCCTCTCTGCTCCTTTGTGTGTGTGTGTGTATGAGCCTTTAATCACATAACCTAACAATCACATCTCCTCTTCTGCTGCTACATTAAATCTTTTGTTTGGAAACTATTCAGACAGTCAAAATAGAGGGAGACATTCAAAGTGGTCTTATTTTTGGCTGTTAGCCTTACATTAGCAAGGCAGGTGAAGGGGACTAAGAAAGACTCTAGAAACAAATGTCAAAAGAAAAAAGTGAATCATTATGTTTGGATAAATAGCCAATATTTTTTAATGGCAAATTTTGGCAGCGTTCATCATAAAGCAAAAAGTGCCAAAAGCAACATCTGAAAGCATACTAAAACCAAAGTTGAGTTTGATGTACTTAGAGAGTGTTAGTGGTTTAGTGGAATTCACAAGATGATGAAATATTCACCATTGGGTTTAGGAATGTCAGTCTGATGGTTAGAGGTCAGTTCTGAATAAGTGGCTGAGGAAGGCTAATTTGCAGTGATATGATTAATCCTCCAAGACTATTATGACAATCCACTGCTGTCATTCTATTAGTTATCTCTTAGAGAACAATTTAGCAAAACTCTGATGAAAATGTTACACAAATTTTATGATAGGCTTTTAAACTTTGAAACGATTTCCAAGACTCCTTTGTAGAAATTTTGTGGCATCTTGATCCACTTGTTTATTGCTTGCTTTATTGTTCTCTTGGTAATGCTACTGTGGCATTTATTCTTCCTCAACGTTAACTACTATAATGGAGGTTTCAGGATGCACTCATTGCAGGGCTTCTTGACTCAGCATTGTATTGTTACCCTACAACATGCTAGTGAGCTAGCTCCTCGCAGCTAACCCTAAAAAGTGTTCAGCTGAGGATTCAGCTGTCCTGCTTTTTTAACTTGCTGTCATTCTGTAGCCCCTTAAGTATCATTTGAATGAAATGTTTAGGTGATCTCCTGCAGTTTACAATCCACTGATATTTGGAAGCATAGCATGAATCCAGAGGTTAGAAGAAAAGTGTACAGCCAGACTTGTTTGTGGTCAAAGATGGCAAAAAATGCACTGTAGCTACGGTGAACTGATTGCATTCAGATGCACATGTATTTCAGAAATGACCTTTACTTTTCAATAGTGAAATAGAAGGAATCTAGGGCATTCGCCCATGACCCCAGCCTTCCAAGTAATAGCACTGTCTTTAGGCATTGCTAACTATGCCAGCTGTCTTCAACCCCTTGTCCTTGGGGGACAATGGTAACCCCATTTTGTCTGTTCCTTGCTGCAGTGTCCCAGGAAAAAGTCAGCGTTTGCAGTTCTTTTATCTGCTGTGAGGCAATGGGTGTCAAGAGCTGGAAAGCAGGGGAGAACAGTTCTCTTAGAACTTTCTTATCTTCGATAGCAATCAGAATTTGTGCTTCCCATTTTTTTTTTTAATCTTCTGTGACTTCTCCATTTCACACTACTTAGAATTTCAGAGAGAAGGATTATTTGTCATTTAAATACATCTGGTTTTTCCTCTTGCTTTTTCGTAATTTATTTTCACTGTCAGAGTAGGGCATGGACTGCTGCATATGAATGTAGGTTTTTTTCAGATGTAAAAGTAATGAAATAGCTGTACTGTGTGTGTAAGGCATTCTTAGCATTTGGTTTTGTTGGTGAATTGTTTAGATGGGTTCTGACCTGATTAAGACATGGTATGTAATCTGTTGTTCCACCTGAAGAAATACATATATGCATGAATTATATACATGTATACATATCCATTTAACTCAGAAGACATTAAAATCCTTTTAGAATGAAAGATAAAAAAATGTCAAAGTAAATTGTGTTATTCATCTCACATCGATACCTGATAGAAGCAAATACTGAGTTCAGTTCTGTTGGAAATGCACAAGAACAATAACTTTAATATCAGGGTTTTGTAAAAAAAAGTTAATATTTTCATTTATTGGAGACTCATTAAGCTGAGAAAGTTATAAAGTCAAAATGATGTATGATCTGAACAATTGATTTTGATTTTTCACTGAAAATCATTGCTTTTTGCTTGAAGCTATAAGTGATCAAGTTGTGAACATGTAAAATGAGAGTCAGAATTCAAGAATAATATTGTTTATATTCTTGTCCATGTGAGTGAAAAGTGAAAAACCCTTTCTTTTTAATCCAAACTTTTATTCCACTTGATTTACTATTGTGATGTGATAAACCTGCTATAATGTTTGGTATCATCACTACCATGAAAGGTAGCCTTTTGTTTCTTTCATACCACAGAAATAATACGTAAGGGACATTTTTATAGGTCAGAATAGATGTTTTCTTCTAGAATAAAAACTGAGATGTCATCTGCATAGGACATGTATCCTGTGTTTCATGTTCTATCAGCACATGAAATCTTCAAAATGCTCTATGAAACAGAACTTGGAAAGACAGTATACATTTGACTGAGTAAAAACTACTGGCCTATTATATTACTATTAGTACCGCATAGTAATATGTTTGAAATTAAACAAACCTCCACAGATTCTTGACATCAACATGAAATTGCCTTTGAGAAATGATATCAAAGAAGGTTTTTGATATAAATGCTGTAATGCTTATATCACCTCTACTAATGACTATGCAAATGTGCTCCACAACAACAACAATAAACAGTAACAGCCTTAGCTTTAACAAGAACAAACATTCTTTCTGGCTTTACTTTCTATATGTCTGTAAATCTTTCCAAGTGTCCATACTATACCAACATGCAAAAAGTCTGGACATCATATTTTTTGCTAGTACAAATACAGGCATGCAACAATCCTTTGATTTTACTGGAGTTGCATCACTTTACAGAGAGAGAGATTTTCACTCAGAATTTCACAAAAAAGAGTATCAGCTTCAATGCTGTAGTAAAACTTCTGGCAACAAATCAAATAGAACCTATCTATATTTCCATAGTTCAGAGAAAAGTACACCTGGTTTCTATAATATTTGATAACATCTGACTTGACACCAGCTAACTTAATGTCCATTCTCTGGTAAATTCTAACATAATTAGCATTCTAAAATAATTTTGGTGAAGAACAAGGAAATTATCTTGTATGCAGATATTTTGTATAATGTACAGCTATTTGGTTGGATACAGTTAAACACCATTTTGGTTTGTATCATTCTGATTTAATGTTATTTTTGTGGGCTTTTTTCCCAATATATTCATAATATATATAAAATATGTCCCAATGGTGTATTTTATCTTAAAATCAGTAAATCTCCCTAATATGTAAGTTTAAAATAAAAGGCTGTTGTTTCTTCTTTTTTGTTATATGTTGATGAAGTAAAATGTTGTCTCATAACTTTATGACACTTTTGTCAAGATTGACTAAAAGCTTTTAAATTAATACAAAACTGTATTTTTAAAACTGTCATGCTGAAAATTTTTCATCTAGTTTTATTTTTTTCTGCCAAGACCTGTTGCCTTTCCAACAGTCCAGAACTCTCAGGCTGTTTTGCCCAAGATGTAATTACAAAATGTTCTTTAGGACTTTCAAACCCTGTTTAATTTTTAAAAAAATCTGTTTACTCTACTTACCTAGATCAAAGTTATTGATTCTAAAAAAAAAGTATCAAAACTGCAATTTTGAGAAAAACTAGTAAGACTGATAGGCTCTAATTTAAACTGGTCGTCTTCTGTCTTCGCAAAATCAATGTATTTTAATAAGGTCTATGCAAACATGATAGATATTGTAATTAAAATAATTAAAATAATTATTTCTATTTTGATGGGGGAAAACAAAAAGGCTAAGATATTTTTGATAATCTCCTGTAGTTAGAGCAAGCTCATAGCAACAATGTGTATGATGAGAACGTTTTGAAAGATGGTGCCCAGTGTTGGACCAGGAATTGCTGTCTCTCAAACATTATCTTTATGACTGCTTTGAACACAGAGGCCAATATTGAAGGAATCTAAAACACACACACACTACTCTGGCATGAATTTATTGTCAGAGAGGTAGGGTAGGTATAGCTAGGCATAGGGAGATCTAACCTCTTCACTTCTGGGGACTAAACATCTTCATTGTGGAGCACATATTACCCTGCTCAGTGTAGTATGGTCAGGTTATGGCAGCCCAGTTGTACAGCTATATACCTTCCCTTTTTTCTCATTCTTTTTTTCCAGCCCTGAATCTTTTAAACATTGCAGGTGCTGCTTTGGGACACTGCATAGAAAGCTTGCACTACTGCTGCCTGTATAAGTTCTATGCTGATCATTTGGCAACTTTTTGCCAGGGGCAGATGTAATCAAATCAGTAGAACAGAAAAAAGGAAAATTTATGCTATGAACTTTGGCATTATACCAGGCAGTAATGCAAACAAATTACGAATTTATACTCTTTTTAAAGAGAAAAAAGTTCTGTTTCTAGGGGTTTTATTTTTTGTCACAGTTTGTTTTGTTTGTTTGTTTGTTTTTTCTTTCTGTGAGTGGTATTACAAAAACATCAGCAGTGTCACCCTTCACCTCACTCTCATACTAAGACATGACTTAATGGTTGTATTAACTAAAGAATGAGGGTTAGCTTTCTGCTATGAGAGACAAGAGTACTCAAACTAACATCTGCTCTGAACCAGCCCCTGAAAGAGTTTTTGTCCCTATGGATTATGTAGGGATTCTTGGCAACTAGCCACTTGACCTAAGCAGCAACATTAATTGAATGGCATTTCTGATGGAGGAAGGGGAGCTATTGTTCACAGGTAGGAAAGATATTGAGGGCAGGGAGGGAAAATGGGAGAGGCATGTTACTTCACTGGCATGCCTCTTTAGTATCTGTGTGTGGACCTTTATCTTCTTAGCAAGTACAGGAAGACATACCAAGAACTTCAGAGGATAGGGAGGACTCATTAAAACTTACACAATACAGTTTCAACTTCCCTTAGCTTGTTCTTTCACCTTATGTGCATGTCTTGGACAGGAGAAGGTCAGGGAAGGAAGGATGGGCTTTGTGGATAGCTAGAAGTTGCACGACCTCAACAGAGACATGGTAAGCTGATGTTGTTTAGCTGAGGAAAGAGACATGGGAGGCCCAGAAATAATAGAGGTAGATTAGTGTCAGGTATATTACTGCCAATATTAGTATTATTTATTCAACTTCTGGCTGTTGAATTCTTGCCCCTTCCTAGAAAGGAGGTGAGGCCAATTTTGTGCCTCTGACTGATGAAAGACTGATGAAAGACTGATGAAAGTCTGACTGGTGAGATTGGTGCTGTTCTCAATGGAAAATTAATCTATTTTTGTTCCTTTTGGGGAAAGGTGGCTCCTAGTGTAAGGCTTCTGAGATGTAGTTCACAATTAAAGTCCCAATTAATATTTGAAAGAGCTTACTGACTGGGCTCCATGTGCTAGGAAGGAATTAGAGTCCCTTTTCCCACAGGAGCTGACTCAGCCTTCTTCTGATCCATGAGGGGTCCCATGAAGAGGACTATCTGTAACCATGTTACATGACGCAGTAGCATGTATGACACCCTTCACAGTGCTAAGCAGATGGTAGTTTCTCCCACATCAGTGAATACAGGCCTGTAAATGCAATACTCTTGCAATTCTGGTGCACCAGAATGGCTTATCTGTAGCAGTTGAGTCTGTCTTGAGATTTTTGTATGTGACTTCTAGGATCACAAAGATTTGCTATTTCTAACCTTCTCAATCTGATTTGAGCCTTGACTGGCTGAGTTGAGGGATACAGAGTATCTTTTAGATAGCCTCTAAAATACAAGGATTTATCATATTGGGTAGGATATCAAGCTGGATAGATCAATAGCTGGGTCTGGTGATGTATGCTTCATACTATCAAGTGCTGAAGTGGAAATTAAGACAATTTTAGATTAGAGCAGTGTGACGATCTGATGAAACCACAGTTAATGTATCAACCATCCCGTAAAGAAATTTGGTAAAGGAAATGGTTTCTATGGAAATGCCGGGGCTGTGCAGGTAATAGCAGGGAGGCGCGGCAAGAGGAGGGGGTCCTGCGGAGGGGACCACACTTTTCTGAGGCTGAACTCCCCTATTTTGAGTGACTCTATGAAGAGCCAATAGAGAGAACGTTTTCACGAGCATGTAAAGGTCAAACAACAGTTACACCTGCAGGGAGGGGGGAGCAACTCCCCAACAACCCCCAAGCCCACTGACTCATTTCCAGAAGAATCTGAAAGCATAAACTGCGCATGATGCCTAATTAGCCTAATGAGTCCAAGTGCCCACCCGGAGGAGGGGCAAGGAATTATAAAAGGACACAAGTCAAAGCCCCAGGTGGCTGCCCCCACCAGAACTGGACCCCTGGGCTGGCTGGACTAACAATGGAACGAGGACTGGTGAAATTTTTCTTTCTGTCTTTCTCTCTCTCTTCTCCTCTTTCCCCTTTTCTCTCCCATTTTTATTTTGTATGCCTGCATATAAGGCAAAGCTTGTCAGGGCATGTTTAAGGTTTAGTGGGTTATGTTATAAGATCTGCCACTAGTCGGTGTAAATTTAATTCCTGTTGCAGAGGATGCAAAGATTACTGACAAAGTTTCATGCCAATTATCTGTTGTGAGCAAATAAAAATTGAGGTATGTGAATTGAAGAATTCTTGGTGTCATTTCACCTCAATCCTGATCTGGGAATTGGCAAATCTGAGTCATCATCCTGAGAAATTAGGATGTGACAAGCAGGTCTTAGAAAAATAGTAACTTTCTAGGTATTTAGAGGAGTCATTGAAGATATGAGCATATTCTTTTGAGTTTTGTGTTATGAACAGT
This sequence comes from Strix uralensis, assembly GCF_047716275.1. Taxonomy (NCBI): domain Eukaryota; kingdom Metazoa; phylum Chordata; class Aves; order Strigiformes; family Strigidae; genus Strix; species Strix uralensis. The sequence continues at coordinate 87,173,102 of NC_133972.1, read as the reverse complement.
TAAATTGAATTCTGTGACCAAAGGCAGTAAAACAAGATGTTGCTAATTTAAAAATTAAGATGCAAAAAGTAATGACTTGGGATTTTTTTAAACTGTAGTTAATATAATATTCTAACTTATTTGACAAAATAATTTATCTGTCATAATGACTTTATTTTTTTAATCTATTAAATTTTAGTTAACCTATTACATTTTAAATCTATCATCTCCTCTGCTGTTTCATACCTATAAACTAGTTCTATGCCAGAAGAAGAAGCCTCTATGTTCTTTAAAATAAGCATTTAGTTTGGTAATGCAGTAGGTGCACTAATTAATATAATCAAAACCGTAAGCCATTACTGCAAGCCTGAAATGGACAATTTAATGGACTGAATTTTATGCAGTTTCTAATGGAAGTTGACCCCTTTGGTTAATCAGAATTCATAGTAATTCAGCACTGTCTAAGTCTTCTATAAAATTCTTTACCTGAAGCTGGGAAATAGACTGTGGTTAAAAGAGGAGGGGGGAGGAAAGCAATAAAAGAGACTTCATAATAATAAAAAAGTCCTCATAAAAGTCCATCATATGCATTTACTCAGGTTAGCTATGCGATACTGTTCAATATGCTCTAGAGAAAAAACTGGTTTTGAAGAATAAGGAAATCCACCATTACAAAGATGTGTGGTATTTTAATATAAGTGTTGCTAGTCATTAGTTCCTGGCCTATTAGATCCAATATAATTATTCCAGTTAGACTTCAACTAAACATTTATTAATTAAGCAAAGTGCCCTAACAGTACTTCACATCCAAGGTGTAATTTCATGCCAAAGGTATAACTGGTGAGATACAAACATGAAGGATTCAGTAATGATTTTTAAATTGACTACATTCAGTCATTTTTCATTTTGATTGTCAAATATACTGAATGTTAAGAGAAGTTATGACAATCTTGCGTTTGTAGAAGCAGTGACATAAATATTGCTAGAAAGAAGTATCAGAACATTGAGGTAATCTTAAAAATGTAGGAGGTTGACCCCAAAATCATAAGATAGAAAAAATAATGAAGAGACTGAATCTGTGCTCCATTGAGATGAAAGAAAATGTTACCAAAGATCTGAATTTACACAAGACTGCTTAGAGGGCTGATCTTAATTCCCTTACTACTTATGTACCATTATTTAACTCTGGATTATATCAGTTTAACAACTTTTAATTTTCATCTCAACTGTGAGTGTTAGGAATTTGAGAATGTTTGTTTCTAAGGTTTCTGTTTTTTTGTTTTAACTTAAAGTATAATTCTCTGATTGCTTTAAGAATATGTAGGGGCAAAAATACCCTAGTGGCAACCATTTTCTATTCTCAGATAAGAAAAGAAATTAAAATAAAGGCAGTTCTTTACTTCCTGATCACAGTAAGAAAGTCTGTGCTTTAAGAACACTGCAATTATACATGGGACAGATGTCTGATTTTATAAGTACAATCTTGGCTGATTTTACTTGTGAATAATGCCACTGGTACACTGGTTCATATGTGATCTGCACTTCAAATCTTTACTACCACGAGGTACTTTTAAAAAAAAAATTAAAAAACAACACACAATTATTCCTGATTTCAGGATTAAATGATCCATATTTCTAATGAACTTGATAAATGAAGACTATCACTGTGCCTATATATAAGAAGAGTATGTATACAAAGAAATAGTTACTGATGGCCTGTGAGTGCCCTGTAGCCATTTCTTAAATGTAACTAATTATTTTGAAATATATAATTATTTGTATTTTAAGAATATAAAACATTGTTAGAAGAAAAAATCTCAGTGCAATTTATTGCTACTACTTCTGAAATAATGCACAGAATTTACCCATGCAATTACAGTATCGAAAGAGTCCTGATGCCTCTTTAGTATTCTTTCTTTGGGATTTTGAGGTTCAAATTATATTTCATTCTTTATTTTGGGGGGGAGGAGGGGGGATACAAATAAAGAACTGGCTCCTGATCTTCAGGGATTTACAATTTTGCCTACAAGTATCATTTACATTTCTGTGAGTTATTTTCTTAATGAATAAAAATGTCTCAAAATTATTTACATTTACTGGAAATAAATTTAAATTCTAAAAGCTACTGTTTTAAGGCTGTGCCATAAGCAGTCAATATCCAGTGTAAATAGAATTTCCAAATATTCTAGTCTCCTAATGCACTGCTATTGGAAGCAGGCGTCTAATAGGCTTAATCCCTTTGACAACAACTGGATTTGCAAAGGCTGATAAGACCATAAGATCAATAAAATTAAATTATTAAACAGGAGTCTATAGGAGTGTCACAATCAAATGCTTCCTCTTATATTTCAAATAAGACTCATCACATTTGTACCAAAGGAATCTCCACACATCATGCTTAATTTAATCTTGCAAGTGATTTCTACAGGGGAAAACAAAATACAAGAGGACAAAATCTCCTCTCATTTATCCCACTGAAAAAGATACACCTTTGTTCATTTAATGGAGTTCACTGAAAGTAACTTTGTGTGAGAAAAGACAGATTTTGACCTCTTGCTTTCAGAAACTACGATTAGTCAGGTAAGAAAGCTGTTGGGTAGGAAAACAGTCTCTGTTAGTTTGTGTAGAAACTGCAGAGAGCTTCAATAGCATCATATAGTTCCTGGAGGCTTATAACTAGCAAGTGACTTACAGTAATTGTCAGTTCCCTCCTCCTGTCCTCTGTTTCATAAAGCTACTCATAATAATGGCTGTATAGACAAAAACAAATAAGCAGGAGTAGCAAGGATTATACTTTAGCATGGCGATTTTATGTTGGCTTGCTTCAATGTCTTTTCATGAAGGAAAGCCTCCATTTTAATTTTTAATTGTGTTTTAATATTTTTTTATTCTTATAAATAGCATACTTAGCAGGTGAATGCCATATAGCATCTTTAAAATGCTTTTGGAATACACCCCTAGAATACAAGACCTGGCAAATGGCACTTCTCTAGGTAAAGGACTCTCCAACAAATTGATAGATTCTCTGGACTCTAGCCTCCCTATTTCCCAACCATATCAATCCAGCATTTGTTAGCCCTTCCACTTTGAGGACCTGATTAAGATGACTCTGAAACAGTCTTTAATACAAAATTGAATGTAATTACTGGGAGGAAAAACCCAAAACAACGCACAACACATTATCAATGAAAGCAAGTTAGCACTGCCAGACATCTTGCTACATATTTCCTTACTTCAGCATAATTTCACTCTCTCTGTCTGTGTCATTCTCTACATACAAGTAGAGAAAAACGACCTATTTATTCTTATTCATGAGTCTTTTCTGTAGGTTCGGTATCAGCGTTTGCTGATCAGTACTCCAGGCATCCTTCCACTAACCAGTTGGAGGCAGCCAGAGATAACCCAAACCAGAAGTATTATGATTGTTTTCTAAGGAACCTGATCAGTGTTTATTTAATTTAACATTGTATAATTCTTTAACAGTTTCCTTTCACTTAACTCCTAACAGCAATGCAGGATAAAATACTAAGGAATGCAGGGGCAGATGACTAAAATACACACGTGTATTACATACATGTTTGAGACACACTTTCAAATGTATTTTCCATTCTCCATAGCAAACAATGAAAGTACTTTTTTCTCCAAAATAGGTGCATTTTTATCAACACTTGGTGAGATGAAGCAATCAGTGCATGAACCAGAAATGACAGCAATAATACAGTGACAGAAATTGCATTTTAAGGAAATGGATAAGTTTTCACAAATCTGCAAGGCAAAATAGACCCTCATGCTCTCACTTAAGCAATGCAAAGGAAGGGGAACAAAGCCATGTTCTTATAAGAAAATAACTCAATACTAACCTAGTTTGCTACTTTGTTAATTTAAGTGTGTCACTTCATATCTCCCTGTCTCATTTTTCTTATATGTATATAGGGATGATGAACTACTGAATCCATTCAGACTAGTCTGAAATAAAAATGTAAATTATTTTTTCAGGAAAGCCTTTTCCTCCCTGAACTTTTTTTATATAAGAAGGAACTATTAGCCTAGTGAATTAAAACAGAATTAAATTCTGTTACTATATGAATGCAATAAGAATGATATAATTAAGACCAGTTGGTCTAAATATCTAACTTCTGTGGACAAATTCTCAGATGGATAATGCACTCTGGAATATAGATTTTTTTAAAAATATGAATCAATATTATTAGTCAATAAAACAGTAAAGCATTCTTAGAGAATTCTGTAAAAGCTGCGAATCAAAAATAAATGAACTTACGGTGCAAAGTGAACGCAGTCAATATACAGACTGAGTTGCTGTGTTAGCTCTAGAGAACCTATATTGTTTCCTTGCACCGTGCTCATAGACTCAATAAGAAGTCAATCCTGTTCCTCAGCTCTGCCACACAAAATAGGAATTTCCTTAAAAATTTTGAATTTTTCCAGAATGTGAAGTTTGCTGTGGGCTAAGTTTTGGTCTCTGATACAAGTTTAAATCCTAAACAGCAGCCCTAAAGTCAAGACAGGTATAGCTAGAATTGGAAACTGTGAGTTCTAGTCACCAGTGAGTTTCCCATTCAGATTCTTTATTATTGTTACATCATGCTTTCTTCTAGTTTTGTTAACATAAGTTCTTATATTGATACCTCTTTTCCTGGCTCAATTTACTATATTCTGCCTTCGTGAGAGGTTTTTTTGTTTATTTGCTTGTGTGTTTTTGATTTGGATTGCCAGAGACACTCATAGAAAAAGACTGTAGGGACCTTTTCTAACACATTCATCTTGAAAATGATTGAAATATCTAGCAGAATACTCACCAATATAAAATAAATGGATATAGTATGAGAGCGAGAACTATTGTATATTCTCTGTCAGCTCATCACATCAAACTGTTCTACGTATCTAAAATGATGACTGCCTGGTGTTTTTTAAATATACATCAAGTTATTTTACAAAAATGTATCATGAGAACATAATTGGATCTAAATTTATTATGCAACTAGCATTTTTTTTCTTCATGAGGTGGGGGCAGGGGAAATTCTCAGAAAGTGTATTGTGAAATATCTCAATTGCAACTGAAATTCTTATGAAGACATATAAATAAAACATATTGGTTCTGCTATGCTATTATTTAAAGGAAAAAAATTACTGGTGATCTCCAAGGACTAGATTATGTTTCACGTATTAAGCCTGTTGTTTAATTACTGTATTTAATTAGGGTCCTTTTTTTTTATTCTGTAGTCCCAAATACCTTCTGTTTAAAATAGATTTTAAATATATTTATTAAATTAAAATAAGGTTATGAGGCAATCTCAAAGGAATGATTGTCAAACATCACACCTAGTGTTGAAGAGGTGAGATTAGCAATTTTTTAAGAAAATGTCAGTTGAAAACTACTCACAGTTTTGTATTCATCTGATGTACATAAATTCCACATCTCTTCCAAAAAAAATTTGAGCTTCTCACATTTGCACAAAAATGCTAAAAACTGATCTCTAAAAATGTCGAAAATTTTGAACAAAAAAGAACTTGGACCTTTTATAAATTTCAAGAGGTTTTTTTCTTTTCTCTTTGATTTTATGAGTTGAAGTCGTGACTTCTTCATGGTGAGTATATGCTACTGTCATCATATTTAATGATCAGCAGGTAGAGAAAATAGAATATGTTCTGATGTGTCAAGGGGCCTTTTTGCATGTCCTGTTCTGCATTTTGTGTGAATTTAATTAAATTAGGGGTTTTTTTGGTGGTGGAGATGGTGGTGGTGGTTTTTTTAACCACTGTATTCCAAGTAACTAAAGTTGATACATACATTTAAATTTCTCTTCAGAATACTGAAGGAGCATGCCACTAATTCTTTGAGATTTGCATGGAAATTATGCATTGATAGAGCATAGATCACTCATTAATAGAATCCACACTTTACATTAATTTTAAAATAAGCTGACTTTAACTCTGATAAGCTGTCTTTCAGTGTGCTTTCTGAAAATAGAGAGAAGTTTCTTGGTTTGATAGTCTGAGAAAGGTTTTTTTAAAAAGGATGAAAAAAATAAAGTTACTAAAATTAATGGCAAAGTCTTCATGCTTTAGGGAGACATTGTTCTCAGAATATTAATATGTAAACTTTATTAAATGATGATTTTTAAGTACTTAATGGTATTGTGCATCAAACTGAAAAATTGTTTGAGATCAGATTAAAAGCAATACAGGCTTGAACATGGAGCTAATAGATCATTTTGCACAACATTAAACCTCTTAAAACTTGCAAGAATATTTGATGCTATGGCATTTTTAAACAACTTCAGCCTAAACAATTTATTAATCTGTGTATGTCACTAGCTAATAATGATAAATGTACTTTTGAAACATTTATTTAGATTTAAAAAAAAAAAAATTCTACACAGTATCCCAAACCCTGAGGGTATTGATATGGGGGAAATTACTCCAAATTTATGGTAAACATTTTCTTTTAAAAATCAGCAACTTATATGAAAGTATTTCTTTTGAAGGGCAAATAAGTCCTACCTGTGTGCATTGATATTATACTGCTGGTGATTTATTGTCTTCTATTATCCTTAAATCATAGATATTAGGGTTAGGAATGACCTGTTCAGTCATCTGACCCATCTTTATATAACAGTAGGATTGCACTTAAATTTTTTTTTATAGGTTCCCCCAATATTTCTCTCTGTGGTATGCCTTGAATGTCTTCGGTGATAATAGCTGTTCTGTCAGGTTATTCCACTATTTAATTGACCCTACTGCTATATGGTGCTTTTTTACTTTTTGGCTTCCATGTTCTTAATTTTAGGCCATTATTTCTTTTACCTGCAATGACAAATTAAACCAAAACTGCTTTTTTTTTTCTTTTTGTTAATTCCTGGAAGGTACTTATAGATATTTATTTTATCACCTCTTGCTGAACTTCTCTCTAGACTGTACAAGTTCAGTGCTCTTAACCTCTTCATAGGTTGTTTTCTAAACCTTTCATTGCTTTTGTCTCTACCATAACAATGTCATTTTTTTACAGAACAGAGACCAGAATTACAGTGCTCCAAAACCACCCGCAGCAATTTTGTGATATTTATATAAAGAAAAAATAGATTTGCAATTAGTGACATGGATTAAGGTAATATTTTAATCAATTTTAAAAGTATTAGGAAATGACCAATGCAAGATTTGCTAAGGCCTATGTATGTTGTCACCTTTTTTTTAATAAGGTAGAAATTAAAGCAATGGAGAATAGATGTCTTGGCTTCAACAGTATTTCATTATCTAACTCTTGTTGAAGGTGCTGCTCTATAACCTGAGTGGTTTGGTTGTGGACTTTTAACAAAAGCTAGTAAAAAAACAGTAAGAAAAAGCTTTTTGTCACAATTTAGTTCCTTTGATACAGCTTATCTTTTCTCATTCATAACTAAACACGTAAACCTCCTTATTCATTATAACATGTGAGGCCTTTGCATAAAAAAAGACTACCCAACTTCCCTGTAACAAATCTGGATTATTATAACCTTCTAACAACCAAACAGCCAGTAACAGTGTTTTTATTGCTATTTAGACTCGCTGATATCAATCTGTATGTGGCTGCTTTTTTATGTACATGTTATATTATATGGGAACATAGATGCACTTTTTTTTTTAATGTTGTTTCTTTTTAAAACACTATTTAAGTGTTGGGTAATGTAAAGGACTGAAATTAAAGTACTACATCCTGATGTTTAATTTGAATTGGTTTTTTTTGTTCAGTCTTCTTACATGACACATCACTAAACTCTATCAAAATGAATCTTGTTTAATACCAAATGAGCCCTTTTCTGACAAGATGCTTTTCAGCTGGGTGGCTCCCAGCATATATTGGTGCGCAGGGATGTTTCTCCCCAGGTATAAAACTTTCCACTTCTTGTTGAACTTCATGAGGTTCCCACTGAGCCATTTCTCCAGTCTGTTGAGGTCCCTCTGGATGGCAGTAAAACCCTCTGGCATATCAGCCACTCCTTCTAGTTTTGCATCATCCGGAAACTCTCTGAGGCTGCACTCAGCCCCATCATCCAGATCATTAATGAAGATGTTAAACAGAACTGGATCCAGTATAGACCCCTGTGGTGCACCGCTAGTTATTGGCCTCCAACTAGATTTTGTGCCACTGATCGCCACCCTCTCATCCCGGCCATTCAGCCAGTTTTCAAACAATCCCACCCTAATGTAGGACCCCTGTGAACAGAGATCTGAAATACAGTCTTGGATCTCTGTCTAGAACTTCTTGCTGAGAAACCTAAATATGTTGACATCTTAATAGCAGGTAAGTATTTTTACCATCTGAAAGCATTACATTATTCAGTTGAAAGTTCTCCTTTTTTGTTAAGGCTATTTAGTTGGGTAATGAGTAATTTTGGATTTGAAGTTCGTTGCATGAAATCACAGTTTCTTTCCAACATGACTGAATTCAGGAGAAGACTTATCTTGAAATAGGACTCAAAACTTCAACAGTATTTCTCCCTGGTTATTTTTACACTTTAGGCCTCCTTCAATCCTTGCATCTCAGTGTAATGTCCCACTGATACTTTTTACTTGTGACCACAGAGATGCTCAGTCTTTGTCATATTTTTTCCCCATACTCACCCTATTTTCGTCTTCTCTGACAATCTCTCCTGTTATTAATAGTCCTTTCCATTTCCTTCCACTCACTCAATGAGTCTTTCTGTCTTTATTGTCACTGTTTGCATCTTAATCCTTCTGCACATGCTTAATCAATTCTTTTTCTATTATTAGGGCTTAGTCCTCTCTAAGGTGCTTAGTCCTAAAACCACTATCACAGACTGTTTTGATGAGATTTTTCATGGGTAATTGACCTGTCCAGACAAGGATTTAAATTCTCACTCACCCTGCTTTTTGTGTAGTCATTCATACTAATGCAAGGAGGTTGTCCACTGTTACCTGACTAACATGGAAAACTTTTGTGGTACTTTGTGTTATCCATTCTATGTTCATAAGACATGAGCAACAGTAATTTGTGAAAAAATAAATAAATCTCTTGCTTCTCCCATCTCCAGCAATTCAAATTTGCTGAATAAACCCCCAAATTTATAATGAATATAACATTAAACCTCATTTGTAAGAGAAAAATAATCTACATTGAGCCTTAATCACGTCTTTAAAGCAAAAAGTGCAAAGTGTATTAAGTTTGTGGTGTCATTTGTAAAGTGTTATGCACTCACTTTTGTGGAAAAAAAAAATCAAATAATCCACTGAAGCTGGTTACAAAATCATTGTAATAAAGTATTAGTGCAAACACAACTTAGACATGAAAATGATTGATTATGTGTCCAAGTGCAGATTTGCTTCCTCTGTAAGTCAGCTTGCCCAATACCAGTAATTAATTGCATAGGCCACTGAATACGAACTGGCTGCAAAATGCTGTAATTTTTATTTGGTCACAGTTTGCATGAAGTATAAATACCTGAGACAAAGACCTGAGTACCTAAGATATCAGTAAGTTCAGAAGTTTTGAAATATTTGGAATGTTCTATATGGTCCTTCTCATGAGGCCAATCTAAATTCAATAAGTAACCTCTGCATGAGTGTTATTCACATTTGCTAGGTTTTTAGCCAGTTGGCAATGTGTAGATTGACCAAAACAGGTGCAAGACAATACAGCTTTGGACATATAGGTACCTTTAAATGATTTGATGATGTGATCATTTTGGAAAAGTGTAACTGATGTGTCCATAGTGTGAATCTGAGAAGGGTAAAATTTCTGCTATGTCTCCAAGGGGAATATTATTTTACTTTAAAGTAAAGATTTTTTCTTTGAGCTGAACAAGGACTCTGTCACGGAACCGAGATTTATGTATTTCTCTTCCATATTTTTCTGCAGTGCAGACTTAGTAAAAAAATAATCAAAAAGATTTTTTTAAAAAGTCATTGAACTTGTGCAATCAAAGGAGTTCATTTTGGAAATTCTTTTTTATTTTCTTCTTTTTCTCTCTCCACTCACACTTCTCTTTCTTTTTCTCACGAGTTTTGAGACTGAAACAACATTAAAACTTATATAAACATATCTCCCTTTTCTCTCTAGCATTTAAGGAAAACCCCAAAGAGGATTTTCAGTCATTTTCATTAAGTATACACTATAATTCTTTGTCTGAAAACCATATAACATTTAGAAGCCAGGTGTCCCTGATGTATACATTTTTGATTCCTTATCAGCTCTTTTCATTCTACCAGATCACAGGACTGTAAGAGACCTCCAGAGTCATCAAATTCAGTATTGTGCTATCACAGGAAACAACATTATACTAACCCTTTTATGAGTCATTGAGCTGGATCTTAAAATTAACTAGGTGGGATCTGGGGAGCTTTTTCGCCTTTTTTTTTTTTTTTTTTTTTTTACAGTTAAAATACAGCAGTAGGAACTGTTTCAGCTTGACAATGATCTGCTAAATGTTACAGATTTGTGATTTTGACCTAAAATGCTAGTCTAGCCAACAAAAAGAATGCCAGAATATTTCTTTGTAACTACATTGCAGTTTTGTATGGTTAAAGAAGATACAAATTAAAACCTCTGTGTGAATAATATAGCAGTAGCAGGTAGCTTAGGACTGATGGTACTGTAACTGTGGCAACACTAAGTTTACTAGTAAAAAATCTATGTTACAATCAATCCCCCTTTTTTTCAAAATTATTTGATGGATTGTATATGCCAGGTGCTGCAGCTTTCAGTGGATTTTATATAGCTATCGTAAGAGTGAAAGTATTTTTGTTCATTATACATCTGAATAACAATCAGACAGAATCTGGCATTCATTTTATTAAATATTAATGGTATTCTGGAAGTTGAGCATTCATTTTACAAGCTCATTTTGAGTAATATTTAATGTACAAAATGCCCTCAAAGCCAACAGGAATTTTTGTGGTATCAGAAGCTATGTAACAGGAACCAAAGTGGCAAATCATGTCCATTAACCAAAGCACTCAGGAGAGCATCAGTATCTGCTCTATTTCTGGCATCTTTTCCTACTTTTCTACCATAAGATATGGCTTCCTTGGCAATAGCTGCTTTGAGTTCAACCTCATTTAAGTCAAACCACAGTATCTGTGATTCTCCTGTGTACTAGCAGTGTATTTATCCTCTATTTTCTCTTTCTTGCCTAGAAAAATCCACAATCTCAAATGAGATGTGAAGACCTTCTAAAAATATGGGAAAATAAGAATGGAAGTGAAAATCACAGTATTCTAGATGAAGGAAAGATATGTCTGATAGGAGTCTGTGTCAGCCAGAGCATGGAGTTGGATTTGCCTAGGCTTGTGTATTCCTCAAAGTAGATTTTTAAAAAAGAGTTTTAGACAAAAGCCAGTTTTTAGCAGAATGTAGACAAGACAACTCAACTTTTAAAGACTAGAAAACTCAGTCACTGGGTCAGAGAGAATAGAAATATAAACAGTTTGTGTGAGAAAATCTACCCTTTCTCCTGACACCTTGCAGGAAGGTTTCAGTATGCTCAGTATCTTTCGAGGTTACAAGAAGTCTTATACTGCTCCTTTTAGTTTCTCCATAGCTTCAGCCTCCTTTGAGACCTAGCTGCCTATTCTCTCCTCCTCAGTGTCTCACTATGACAGTCTCTTCTGTGTCTGCTTCATCTTTCAAGTTTGTGTCCCAAAGGAAGAACCACTTTCTTCTCCTTATAGGGGGTTTTATCTGACCCATTCCTTGTAGAAGGTTGAATTTATAAAATAAATATATAGAAACTGCTTCTAAGAAAATATGGATCCTGTCCATATTGGTAGCCAATAAGAAATGATGAGAAGGGGAGTAAGCGTAGAGAACTTCCCCTTCTTATGACATCGGTGTTTAGCCTTTTGGTCTGCACCTATGCAGGGATTATCTGCTCTGTCAGTTATACAAGTAAGTGAGCATTAGAATTTCTATTAGAATCATATAGAGATGAAAGGCAACGTTCCTGTCTCCTTTGATGCAGTAATACAGTTGTAAGCATAGTCACCTAAGTGGGGCAGAGCTGGGTTAAATTTTCTTTCTGAGAGAATTTTAGACTTCTTTTCTCTCCAAGGTGAATGCTCTGTCATAGTGCAAAGTTTTTGGTGGATCAGTACTATCACTTAAAATTATTCTGTTTTCTAGGATATGAATAAATATTCATTAGGTCAAAGAATACTTGGGAAGAATCACATTTCATGGTTTAATTCTTGCCAAGTGCACAACTTCAAGGAGCCATCTGAATCCATAGTAATGCAATATAAAGCATTTCAATTGTCACTGCCATCTACCACTCCATGGGAAAATGTTCTACAGGTGTGATTATCAATTTTTCTCTGAAAAATCATCTGACTGTTTAGTATACGAATGCCCAGTTTATGTGCAGCAATCAGCTAAGGCAGTTGTGGTCATGTCTTGAAACAGAGAGATTACTGGGAACTTTTTGATAGGTGGTGGTGTTTCCTATTGGTAGTAGGTGGTTGAAATTTTCTGTTTAACAGAAGAATCTACAAAGACAGTTTGTGATACTTAGGTTTCTGTGTTCTTTATGTAACTTGCCTAGATATGGTTACCTGAATTATCATAACTTTTCCTATCAACCAGGGCTGTCTGTGCTTGTGCAGTTTGTTTTGGTTTTTTTTTTTTTTTTTTTTTTTTTTGTCTTTCATTTTTGTCTCCCTCATGGAACAAGTCTATAATAATAAACTTAACTTCAAAACTAGTGCATGAGTGTTATGATTCTGGCTCCGGATATGGAAAGAAAAGTAACTTTGCCTTATCAAAAACTATCTGTTGAGATACAAAAAAAAAATCCCAAATGCTGTAATAGTTAAGAAGGGTTTGTGGCAGGTGCATCCGCCCAAGGAAAGCAGAGCTTCTTGGCTGCTGAAGTGCAGCAGCTCCTGGCTGCCTTTGTTCTCAGGGCTTTGCAGTAATTGGGGCCTTTGGCCAATGGGAGCCGCTATTGACTACAGGTCAGATTCGGCCTGGGTATAAATGGAGTCCCCTGGGGGAGCCATTTTGAGCTTGTCCCCTGGAGCAGCACGCTGCAGTCGAGGACTCTCCCCTTGGGTCAGGACGCTGCCCTGAGCAGGTCCTCGAGGTTGAGAGCCCTCACTTATCAGGTGAGTGATAAAGCGTTTTGGGTTGCCGTTAAACCCTGGGGAGTGGGGCTTTGTTCAGCGTTTTGGGTTGCTGTTAAACCCCATAGAGTTCTTTGTTATGAATTTTGGGTTGCCGTTAAACCCTAGAAAGTTGTTCTGTTCTCCTCTCACAGACATTTGAACCTGTAATTTACAGAGAGCTAGTTAACTGTGTTAATAATTATTTTTTTTTTTTTTATTTTTGGTGGTTGGTTGCTCATTTGGGAGCCTCTGTAACAGGGTTAGACAGAAATGCATGCGTGGAACTTTCAGATCAGAGTTATTCTGTAATTTAAGAAAACCAAATACTGATAATCCTGCAAAAGAAATGTTTTAGTGTAAATCTGTGATAAAATAGTGTATAATGGTGCTGCTGGTATTAATGCTGCTTCTGACTGGCATTGTTACTGCTTCTTCTGTCTTAATTTGTGTATTACTGCCACTCTAAGAAAAGGCCAAATGGGAAAAATTGTACTTCTTATGAGTCTTATCTCATGAACCAACCAGCTGTATGCAATTTAAGTGTATATTTCATGAAATTCAGACAAAATTATGGAACCAGCTATACTGCAAAAGATAAAACTAGAAGCACTATGAACAACTCCTTCACAATACAGGTGTCCTTGTTTAAAAGTCCATGCCACTAATAGGATTTCAGCTCAAGATCAGTATTTACCATGAATAACCTCCTATTTGTCTGTGAGATTTAGATTAAGATGTAAGAAGTAAATGCTTTCTTGACCAAGACACTTTTCTTTGTTATGTCATCTGCAATACGCTAACAAGTTATGTGCAAAGAAAAAGCTCTTCATTATCTTAGACCAACCTTCTTAAAAGCCAATAAAAGTAGTCCTTAGAAGCAGTCATATCTTCTAAGAAATAACCCTAACCAGTAAGAATGAAGTAATTTCTGGAACAGGCAGTATTATGATCACTAGCCTTTTGCTAGTATTATCTTCACTGTTCCTCTTCCTTGATCAGCTCTTGCTGCCAATAATCTCTGATAAAAATATTTCATCTTTTTTGGAGATCAGTATTGCAGTTGGCCACTATATTGAAGCTGCTATATTGTTTTTCACTGGGCCATTTAAAAAAAAAAAAAAAAAAAGGAAAAAAAAAATGTAACTCTTGGCGGTGAATAAACATAATCTGCTTTGGAAGATAATTACAAAAGGAAAGGAGAATTCTAGTTCCAGAAGTAACTGTATCCATACACTCTGGGATTTCTGAGCTACAGATGTATAGTCTGTCCAGTATCCACACCTTCTATGTGCTTCAAAAGATGGCAGACTTAATAACAGCGGATGTCTTTCATCCAAGTAAATAAAAAAGGGATAATAACAGATTCTTAAAAGGTTTGTATGTTTTTAAACATAAAAAGCTTGCTATTAATAATGGCTGCTGCTTTTTCCTGTTTCCTTTTTCTGATTTTTGCTTCAATCAGTAATTCCTAGAGTTAGTAACAAGAGCTCTTTGCTCAAGTTTTTCATAGATAAATGTATATTTTAGGATAGAAAATTACTGTGCTTTGATTTGTTTGCACTGAAAGGAAAAGAACCAGAGAATATGTGGCTGGCATACTATAGTCTTGAGGAACAATTATCTAGTGTTGATCAAGGCTAGTTTAAGGCTTTTCAAAAGATTAGGGAAGGTAAAGAAGGCGTGTGTGTTCTCAATTCAGTGGCAAGACCATGAAATTGAACAATAGATAAATTACTAGGTTTCCATCAACTCAAAATCAAGTTTTTTCCATAGTTTTCACTGAAGTAAAATCTTGGTTTGAATCAAGACATACTTAATTTGCTTTAAAATCAAATCAGCTCCATTTTTAGGTGATTTTTAAGACATAGAAAATGTAGAAACAAAACATGTGTTTTAAAGGAAGACTTACTTGTCAATTAAAAGCTAAGAGAAAGTAGCTTTCCTTCACCCTCAAGTCCCCCAAACCAATGGTTAGAGCAATTGTTTAGACCTCAGGAGACAGTTGAAAATCTAACTTCTTTGTAATTTAGAGGAGGAATTTGAACCAAAACCTCCCTTCCACTGAAAAGAGAGTGCTTTATCCAGACAGTCCCTTATTCAACAAGTGGTGTTTTGTCCACCCACAACTATGTTTTCTTTCACAAATAAGATGTCCATCTGTGGCCAGTTTTCTGATAACAGCACTCTCTATGCTTTGCCAAGTAGAAACCGAATGTTACAGCCATTATGGCCAATTATCTTTGCTGCCTCTATGAATGTGTCATAGTCTTATCAATCCTTTCTAAGTTATACTTCTAGATAAATAAGCCAAGGAGATCTATTACAAATTATCCATGTTGGTATGTTAGAAGAAAAATTTTCTAACTTGGTCCTGTGCCCAGGGAGCCTAACACCCAGGAGTAGAGATGTGCCCAGGACCTGACACCTTCAATGCATGTGTGCATCGTGCATGCTCAGCACACAGCCCTCCTTTATCTGAGGACAGAGTAGACCTGTGATCCATGAGGTCTCTGAAGGTATGACACCCTGCTTCTTCATGCACACAGGTGTAATTTAATTGTCGTACTGGAACATCCCAAATACAGTCCTACTGGAAATGATATGGCTAATTTTTCCTAGATGTGTAGTACCTTGCAAATTTTACATTGGTTTCTCACTAACAAGGAATGTCTCTGTCAGAAGCTGTGGCTCTGCACTCACTTCTTAATGTAAAACCCCATTCACTTTTTCCTTCTGGACTAGCATCTATTGTAGAGTCTTTTGGCATGCAGCTAATTTTGAGAGTATTTTTAAGGGTATTTTCTGCTATTTTTCATTCTTACGGTTTCAACTTCAGTATTATATCTTCTCTTTTTTTTGCTTGATCCTTGACATATAGTGAGGGACAGACCAGACAGATCTGTTTATTTTTTGTGTTGATTATACATTTCATCATGCAAAAACTGGACAGTGAAGAATGAAGGCTAAACTGAGGTATTTCTCAAACTCTGTGCCAGCCCCTCAAGAAACAGACTTTGCCAATCTTTAGAAAGTCTTTGGAAATTTCTATTTTAATGGTTTAGAAAATTTACAACATTTATTGAAAAGATTTAAGTTCATTCATGCATGTCTTCTGGTTATTGAAATATGAGTTTGAAGAAATTTGGGGGTTTCTTTTTATCATCTGCTCCTTTGGCTGTAAATACTCAGAATTACTGAAATTAACGAGTGATAAACAAAAAAAAATGCTTAGAGTATCTCAAAGAAAGGAAATAAAGTTTAAAGAAAAAGTAAAAGCATGAGATTAATCTAAAATGTATCATACAATTCATCACAGCAGCTTTTGTCTATCTTAATATCACACAGACAGTGGTGTTTGACTTAAATAGCATTGTCAATATTTTAGTGGATTTTTTATTCTTAGATGAACCTTACTGCAATTTTGAAATGCTTTAATAAATCCCACAAAAGGAAAAATAGTTGTATTTATGCATAATGATCAAACTCTTCCAAACCCTTTCCCCTCCATGTGTTAAGTAGTCACCTGTTAGCTTACCTAGTTATAGTCATACAGCAAGCTGCAGGGATAGCATTTTATCTAGCTAAAAATAATTACATGCAACTGTTAAAAGGAAAACAAACCCAACAAAACTATTGTGGCATATGCAAGGTTGTGGAAGTATTACAAATGACTGAAGAATGCATTAATTGTATTGAATGCTGAATGTAAAACAAATGTGGTGCCACTGATCATCTGCAATTTGTTTTAACTGAGATCTGTTGATTCATAGCTTATTAGCATGCTATGTATGAAAAGAACTAGCTGGGTACATTTGTTTATTTGTCAGAAAAGCTTACACATGCACAGAGAAAATGGATAGGCTGCAAGAGCACCTGGTTGTTTTCTAAACAGAATAATTAAGAACCCATAGGCTCCCAAACAAATGCAAAGATTATCTTTGGGGCTATCTATCTTAAACAAAATGTGGGTGGGGTTTTTTTGCATTTTGATTTTATGGATGTAATCTACATTAAAAGCTGATGTTTTAGAAAGAAATACTACTAGGTTTTTAGAAATAAAACATGTCATAATAGGATGGGACAGAATTAATAAGTATAACCTCATTTCTGATACTTGTGATTTTGTATTTTTGTAATCTTGATTACACATTCTTTGTCTCAGATTTAAATACATACCTCCTGTTTTTTTGTGGAAGTATATTTATGCCTCTCCTCAATCATCACTGTCTGATTCTGAAGAGTGGACTTTCAGCTTTAGAGCATAAATCTCTTCCACTAGAGCTATACTGTTATAATTATCACAGATGGCAACAGAAATAAGTGGTTATCTCTGTGAACCAGGTGCTTGAGAAAGACACATAGCACAATACACCAGTGGATTACATATTTATGAGCAAACACATTTCACAGAGAACATATACAACTACTTGAATGAAGGAGTCCCTTCCTTGAAAGCACCATGTCTAACTGATTGAGAGGTAAATTATGGATCCACCATGTTACTGAGTACAGCAGCATCTATCATACAGGGAAGAAGTTCTAGTTTATAAAGGCAGTGAAATGTACAATGAACAAAAATTACCTGGGAAATGTGATCCTTAATTTTGGTCCTTTAATGCTGCAAGCTTTTAATTTTTTTGTTGGCTTTCATTGGGTGATAGGTTTGTTCCCTTCGTCCTACCTCCAGACTGTCTACCTACAACAAACCACATGTATAGATTCAGAGATGTTTGTAGTGACATAGCTATTTCAGCAGTTCTGTTTCTTTCTCTTGAAAAGAGGTACAGTCAGAAAAATAGACTATATATGTTCTTATATGCATGTGAAATAGCCTTAATATTTCCTTTCTATCGTTCCTTGACTCTTGCCAGGCAGAGAGCAATCAATATAGTTTCAGAGAACAAATTTCATAAAAGGTATTTCCCAAGTAACATGACTACATTAAAAAAACTCATAGGCCAGTTTCATATTATTTCTGTGCTAGACAGTGATAAGTATGCTATGTAATACCTTTTTAAATCTAAAAATTAATTTCATAAGAGAGGAAATGTCAAATGGAAATGTGTATACAAAAGAGTGTTGTTTGCTCGTTAATACCCATACTGCAGCTGATAATATCTCCCACAAGTAGCTCAATATGGAAGTGTAGTATCATTTGGTAAGTTATTGTGCCTATCTTACCTAATATGTTTCCCTTGGAAGAAAATAACAACTCTTTTTTTTTTTTTCTCTAAATATGGGAAATTACAAGAAGAATTTGATAAAGATGCAATGTGTAAAATGTTGGTTTGGTCCTGGTCTCTCTAAAATCAGTCAGAGAAGACAAATAGTTTATATAGCTAGAACCTAGAAAATTATCATCCACTATTGTTTGTTGAGATCTTAAAGCAGTTTATGCTATTATGTAACAGTTATCTTTAAATAATATGGAATGTTATGCTGGTGTGTTTCCTCATTATGAGTTCAAGTCTTAATAACTGAACTGAGTTCATTGTCAAGTATCAGGAAGAGAGGTATAATGACTGCATCACATTTTCATAATTTCCCATTTCTGCATGTTATCTGATGTCTAGCAACACTTGGGGTGGTTTATGGTACCTGCTTCTTAGCAATATGATGCAGTGGAAGGCTTTAGGAGCTGTGGAAGTGTAATGCAAGACTGAAGGCTTGCACTTGTGTGTTTCTTTTGTTTCCTTCCCCTCACACAAAGGCAAAAAGAGCATCTAGATCTATCATTAGTGGCTCTTCATGAGCCTTTTGAGAGAGCAAAGACATTTTTGTGCTGCTCTGGCAGTGGTTAGACAACAGTGTGTGACAGGACTTGGAGTCCCTGTCACATCCCAATTTCTTGGGATGACGGCTCAGATTCACCGATTCCCAGGTCAGGATTAAGGTGAAACAACACCAAGGCTTACTCAGTTCACAAAACTCAATTTTTATTTGCTCACAACAGATAATTGGCATGAAACTTTGTCTGTAAGCCTTGCAACCTCTGCAACAAGTAGTAAACTTCGTAACATACACCAACAAACCTTACAACACACATCAACTAGCAGCAGATCTTGTAACATGCTCCAACAAGACTTTCGTTATGCACAGGGATACAGAATGAGAATGGGAGAGAAAAGGGGAGAAAAAGAGGAAAAAAGAGCGAGAGAGAACGACAAAAAAGAAAGATTTCACCAGTCCTGGTTCCATCATTGGTCCAGCCAGCCTAGGGGTCCAGATCTGGAGGGGCACAGTCACCCAGACCTTTGATTCATGTCCTTTTATAATTCCTTGCCCCTTCTCTGGGCAGTCACTTGGACTCTTTAGGCTGATTAGACATGCACAGTCTGTGCTCCTTGAATGCTCCTTGCTTTGGTGCATGTGTAGTTTGTACCTTCAGATTCTTCTGGAAATGGGTTGGTGGGCTTGGGGGTTGTTGGGGAGTTACTCCCCCCTCCCTGAAGCTATGACCATTGTCTGACTTTTCTCCTTGATGCATGCATCATGAAACGTCTTCTCTATTGGCTCTTCACGGAATCGCTCAAGATAAGGAAGTTCAGCCCCAGAAAAGTGTGGTCCCACCTCCGTGGGACCCCCTCCTCTCGCCACGTCTTCCTGCCATTACCTGCACAGCCCCAGCGTTTCCATAGAAACCATTTCCTTTACCAAAGTTCTGTATGAGATGTTTGACACATTAACTATGGTTTCATCATACCATCACAGTCCCATATTTTCATCATACTCGTGATAGTTTTAATGTGCTTTAGTAAGGATTTACATGTGTCCCTTGAAGTCAGATTCCTAAATTATTGTAAACCATATAATACCTACCTGGTTTTAATGTGAAATGAGCAGGTCCAGTCTCACAGGAAAACTAGCAAAACACAGTATTCTATTATTCCCTGAATCATCCTCCAATGTTTGTGCTCTAAGACTGTGTCTGAATTTACTTCCGTCAATTTTCCATTGGGACTACTGTTGGGGTTTTTTTTGATTAAATATTTTCTTTCTCTCAGCACATGACTTCCACATATTCTTCTTTCATTCAGTTTTTCTTAACTTTGCCACAGATTACAGGATTAACACTCCACTGCAGTAACTTTAAACCAGTTAAATGCTCCTGACAGGGTATACATTTGAGAAGAATCAACTCTGACAATCCAAAACTTAAAACACTTCAAACCAGAACATAAACCAGCATAAGTGATCATAGATTTAATGAAGATGATGGAGATGTGCTGTTTTACAACACCTCAGAATCTTGTTTTCTGCCTTTAAATTTTCAGCATTTTTACTTGTGGAGCAGATATTTTCCTGCAGCCCATGGAAAGGACCATATCAGAGAAAATATCCACACTGCAGCTTGTGGAGGACCCCACACCTGAGCAGGTAGATTTGCTCTGAAGGAAGCTGCAGCCTGTGGAAAGGACTCACACTGGAGCAGGGAAAAATGCGAGGAGGAAGAAGCAGCACAAATGAACAGTTATGGACTAAACACAACCCCTTCCTCCATTCCCCATCTTGTTGCACTACTGGGGACTGAGTGGGGAGATGGAGGAGTGCAGAATGAAAGACTGAAGTTGATCCTGGGAAGAAGGCAGGGAGCCGTGGAGTGAAAGTGTTTTAGTCTTTGTCTTTGTTTCTCACCATCCAACTCAAATTGGGAATACATTAAGTTAATTTTCCCCAAGTCAAGTCCATTTTGTCTGTCATAGTAATTGGTAAGTGATCTTGCTGTCTACATCTTGACCCATGAGCTTTTCCATCTTATTTTCTCCCACCTATTTTCTTCTCCTGTTGAGGAGGAGGAGTGGAGAGCAGCTGGGTGGTTGTCTGTCCCCTAGCCAGGGTCAACCCACCACAGTTCCTATATGCTGTGCCTTCTAGATTCCAGAACGTTATTTCTATTATTTGTGTCTGAAATTAAGAAAAGCTTTTGCTCAAAGAATACTTGAAAATTAGCAAAATGGGATACATTAACCTCATCATAACTCAATATATCACCTGTTACAATTGGTTATATGTAACTAGAGAGAAGAGAGAAATATTTACTTAAATGAAATCTTAAAGGGAAAAATAGCTAGACAGTAGAGTTCAAGTGTTTATTGTTCATCTAGGAAGAAAGTAAACCTAGTTAAATTAAAAAAAAAAAGAAAGAAAGAAAAAATATTGGAATGACAATACTAGAATAACTAGGCTGCCATTAACAGCAGAGTTTAGTAGGCAGGGGAAACAAAACACAACAAAACAAAAAAACCACCAAAGCCCAAAGAAAATATGTAAGTCCAACAAAAGACTCCTCAGTCCAATTAAGTTGAGATATTTCAAGATGTTGTCTGGCATCCAGGAGTCAGTTACTGACAGATTTTGTCATATACTGCAAGGAAACTGTTAATTTAGGGTCAGCAAAATGAGTCTTTGTTATCTTCACTTCAAGGATAGCTACTCTCATGAATATTCGTGTGTCAATAAACAAATACAAAAGAACAGACAACAACAACTAAACCAAAAATTGAGCCAAGGGAAATAAAATAGGTATCATTTTATAAGGGGCAAAAACCTGTAAAACATGATACCGTGTGCTTAAGTAGTATATGGTTCTTCACCTTCAACATAATCATTGCAACCATGAAATATACAGAAAATGAAAAGCACAAAGACCATCCAGTAGGAGTTAAAAATCCATGGTATTGTTCTATTTTTTATTGGTATTTTTATCACTATAGTTATAAAATTATGTATGTAAATTATCTCTGTCTGGAGACTCCCTTAATCATGTCTTCCAATAGATCATTGCTAACATGATGCTCACATTCATTTACCTTTGATTCCTCCACTCCATTGCCAGTAAAATCAATTTTGGAATTTACTTTTTTTCTAATTTCCCATTAAAAGATACATCTTTTCCTCTTCAAAAGAATCCTTGCTGCTATTAAGCCTTCTTTTGCTTCTAAGAAACAAATAAAATGACCACTACTTAAGTTAAAATGATGGAATACCATCTCAACAGTTTGAAACAAGACCTTGATGAATGCCAGCTGAGCAAGAAAGATGCATTTGTGGCTGTGTTTAAAAGAAGTAGAATCCAAAGGCATAGGGCCAAATATGTCTCTGAGGATTTCTTTATAATGAGATAAAGAATCAGAATAATTATTACAGTAATTCAGATCAAAATACTTTACAGGATTCCAGGAAGTTTACATAAACTGCATTAGCAGTAGCAATTAAAATTCAAAATGTTACCATCCACTCTTCAGTTCCATCATAATTGGCCTCATCCAAAACTCTTACTAAAATCAAATATATACTCTGCAAGTACTTAGTGGCTATCCTGTTCTCATTCAGATTTAACAATAGTGTTCTGTCTTCCTGTGTTTGCAGCATAAATAAATACAATATTTTGGAGTCTGAAAGTCCCAAAATGTACCACAGCAAGTCTATCAATATCCATTACCTTATCAGTATGTGTACCTGATATGGATGGCATGCCATGGTTCACTTCAATTTTCTTTCTCTCCATCTCTCTAAGCCCTAAAATAGCCAGTTCTGCTTCACTACAGCAAGCCAATACAGCATAAATTGTCAGGTTTTGGTGTGACTTGAACCACTGGTATTGGTCTGCAGATGACTTTTATTTGAGTTGGATATGCCTGAAGGTAGCCAGTTATAATTTCAGGTAGCAGTTTCTGCTGAAAGAGGACAATAAGCAACACCTTTATGTTATCACACTTTGAAAGTTTTACTGCAAGGGAAAACAATCATGAAGCTGCAATTACATACAAGTCTCAGCAAATTTCTCTTTTCTTAGAGGGTCTATTTTCTGCTTCTTCAAAATAGCTTCTAGATGCTGCAGGAAAAAAAAAAAATATGTTCCTGAATAAGAAAATTGCTGAAATTTATAGGAATACACCAAATTGAATGTGTGCAAAAGATCAGTGTTACTTGCAATTTACTTTTTGCAACAGAGTGGTATAGTCATTCAATGATAGAAAAATATTCCTATAAGACATAATATTATATCATCAACCCTCAGTCAAAAGCTTAGGTTTTCTTTTTGTTTTCTTTTTAAAAAGTAACTCCTTTTTCAAACTATTCTGAATGGCAACCAGTTTTGGGTATACCTAATGGTTCCCATTTTTCAAAACACTTTCTTCCAAAATACAAGTTTCATTATTACTGAAAAAAAAATGAAGAAAATGTCTTTCAGAGAAATAAGGCTCCCTCACGATCTTTCTTCTTTCTATTTTAAACTCTTACTTCACTTACGTTAAAAAAAAATCAACCCAAAACACTGCATCCTATTTCTGTTGTGCATTAAGTCTTGCTCTAAGTCTTTGTCTCTAACCCAGATGAAACTACTGAAACCATGTGAAGCCTCACCACTGCTTAAATTCTGTAATTCAAAAAGGAACAAAAAAAAAATCACCCAACAAAAATAACGAGAAAAATCCACAGACAGTACAGGCTTGCTTAATCCGTTAGTCTAAGTGTTGTTATGAGAAAAGTTTTTGTGACAAGTTTTTTTCCATTAAAACGATAGCTTGGCTTCAGGCTGCTGAAACTGATTTTTAAGTAACAGTCTCTGGGAACATACAGGAAAGAGTGGAAGGAATAAAGAAAAAAATTAACAATGGACTTTCATGGATTTAAAAATCCTTTAGCTTTGCTATTACCCATGTGGGGGTTAACCACTCCTTACCTGGTCACCTAGAAGTTGCAAACTGGCAGCACTAATAGCACACAACTCTCTCTTAAGTTATCAGTGGGCAGATAAAGAAAGAATCTACCTCTCATTTTTGTTTATTTTGTGTCACTACAAATCTCACTGTACTGGCTTTTGTTCAACCAAGACTCACAAATATATTTCTCTCACTCACTTTCTTCATACCTGCAATCTTCTCTAGTATGTTTTATTCAGGCATTATCAGACCTCAATGGTTAGTAATTATAGGCAAAAAAATTTGTTATCCCATCTTTCAATTCCTAATAAATAAACAAATATATGCTGGAAAAGAGACATATTCTTTATGTCTGTGTATTGTTTAGCTTTAAGAATTCAAATAAAACTTTGTTATCCCATCTTTCATTTCTTAATAAATAAAGATATGTTGGAAGAGAGATATTCTGTATGTCTGTGTATTGTTAGCTTTAGGAATTCCAAATAAAACCTAAAGGCCAGCTGCAAATTAAGACCTATTTCTTATTGGTCATTGGTCATTATTCTAGGTATAAAATTACTACAGAACAAAAAGAATAATGTTCACTAAAAAAACCCACACTAATATCATACTTATCTCAGTATATGAAATGAGAGAGAGAAATATAATATAAATATAAATATAATGTTTTGTTTCTCAGTATGTTTTCTGTTCTTTGTCTTTTTTTTTCTTTCTACTAAATTATCTTTCTTTAAAGATGTTCTCTTTTTTTCTTCCCTCACTGACCGAGGTAGAATCCTTTTTTCTATGTAGGCTTTCTCAGTTTGATTGTTCTGATCTTTACACCTGTCTGTAATTCTTGCCTTTCCTCCCAGAGCCATTGCAGAGCATGCTCAGACAGCAGTTTCTGTCTATGAGCCTTTTCCCATAATCTCCAGTCTCTAATGGCAACTAGTACCTTCTCAAGCATCATGAAGAAATGATTGTTAGTGGAGGAACAGTATTTTGCTCCTCCCTAGGGCATGATTGCTATGATTACCTAGGTCTGCTCAAATGTTCAAGTGCATGATGCATCTGTTGCCTGAAAAAAAGAAAAAAAAAACACCACCACAGAAAGCTGATCAACCCTGGCTGCCCCTTGGCAAAGAAGAAAAATTGTGAACAGCTTTGTAAATGTCAACCTGAGGTGTGGAGGTGTCTCATTACCACTACAGAGGCTTGAAATCAGGTGTAGAAGAGAATTTTTAGAACCAAGTGAGTGTATGGGGGGGTGTGGAGTGTGTGCACCTCTATCTCTGCCTGAGATGATTTGTAAAGTAGTACTTGCTAAAGTAGATTTTCTAGGTGTTCTGTAGACATATCAACAAGATAGAGCTACAGACATCATGTTCGAAAGGCTGAACAATCCATATAACTGGGTTATCTGTTAATAAATAAATAGTATTTTATAGGTTTTCTTTAGTATTGGAAACAAAAAGTATCTCTAAGCACAGATTTCTATTAATACATATTTCGGTCTAAATACATAAATTCTATTACTCTGTACAATATATAAAGAAGCAGTCAGTGCTGGTATCAATCATCAATGGCATGAAATTTAACAGGAACAAATGCTGGATTGCGCACCTAGGATGGAGTAATGCTGGGCACAAGTATAAATTGGGAGAGGAGTGTCTGGAGAGCAGCCCTGCAGAAAGGCATCTGGGGGTGCTGGTCGACATCAGGCTCAATATGAGTCAGCAGCGTGCCCTGGCAGCCAAGAGGGCAAACCTCTGCATCCTGGGGTGCATCAAACACAGTATAACCAGCTGGACAAGAGGTGATTATCCCGCTGTGTTCAGCGTTGGTGCGGCCTCACCTTGAGTACTGTGTGCAGTTCTGGGCCCCACAGTTTAAGAAGGTTGATAAGGTACTTGAATGCAACCAAAAGGCCAAATCATAAACACCCTTATCTTGTCCCAGTGCACTTAATTAAGCACATAAAAAAGTGCAATTGAAAATTTCATTGGTAAAAAAGCTGACACAAGTCCATTATGTTGTGATTATCTAGGTTCCAAAATATAGAGAACATTTTTCAAAGAGTTTCAAGTGTGTTGTTCATTTCAAGCAGCATGGAATTGCTTTTCTTTTTATCACATTAAATTCTGACAGCATCTTAATATCAACCTTTTACCCCTGAGATTAAACTTTTTCTTCTGAATGATTCTCAGTTACTAATTTGGTCAAGGTTAGAATCCAACTTGGCTCCTTTGGCACAAATGAAGAATAAATTAAGACAGAAAGCTGAAAACTGCTGCTCCTTCTAAAAGAACCTTTGATGAGGAAAAAATAATAATTTTATTTTAAGTGAGTTCAATCATGGTTAAATAATGCTGGACCACCAGAATATTTGTTTAATTGAACGGAGACATAGAATGTAACAGAGGTAATTTGTCAGGCTAAGGAAATTTAGGTGTGATTCAATTTTCTTCACACACAAAAATCTACCCTCCATCCTCTTCAGAGAATGTTAAGCACATTATTTATCCTCTTGGCATTTGTGTTAGCTGTATTATCATGTGAACTAAGTCAATAAAATGTGCTGTTTAGATCATTTCACGAGAAGAAGTAAGGCTCTGAAAGGATGATGATTCTTATTTTTCTTTTTCTTTGCCTTTCATGGATACCACACCACTAGAAGGTAAAATTTACTTTCATGTGATAGATTATTATTGAACTTATTTAAAGAAAGTCTAACCTTTGTAAAGTATGAAAGTTCCAGTAGTGGAATCCAAAGCTAAAATCATTGAAAGAAGTTTAGAAATAAATTTGAAACTCCACATTTTTAATAGAATAAAACAGGATTATCTTTCTAACCTAGTCTGAAAAGGTGATCAAAGTGTTTCCGAATTCTCAATGGGTTCTCACTCTCTAAAATTTCTCCAAAAAAGATCATAAGTAATGGTAAAAGCTATCAGTAACCGAAAGATCATTTTGGTATACCCTGTCAAGAGATTAAAAAATGCCACTGAAACTAAATTTTTCAGATCTAGAAGTAACCCTTCTTGGTTATGGCTGAAATAGTTCCCTAAAACAGGGTGAAGAAGCTTGTACTACAAGGATAACAATTTCACATTATGGTGCTGCCACCCACAACCAAACTCAGTGTTGGTTTTGTTCTCTAACAAAGTTCAGTGGTAACTGTATTATTCTTTTTTTCATGATTCCTTTGCCTCCTGAAAATACAGCATGAGGGTCTAAGCAATGTAGAAGCAGTTCTGTAAGTATTCTTGTCTTACCAATGTACGCCCAGAAGTGTATAAGGGAAGAAAAAGAAGCAAACTGTCGTCATCACATTTACATGTCTCTAAATGTATACCAGGGGTTAGCTGCTTCTATTCCCTTTTGGGGAAGACTTCAATCTAAGATTTTCCTTAATTAGTTCTATCCCAGCTTCATCAGTTAATCACAACCAATACTGCACCAGAAGGTAACTAAACTACCTTTTGAGCATTAAAAAAGGAGCAGCAGTATTAGAAAGTTTTTTCAACCAAAAAATGCATGATTATGTAACTTCGCACTTATAAGGTTTATCACAGATTCCAAACACAAAAAGCTTTCATGAATCTTCTTATTTCTTTATCCTCTTTAATCCAGTTCAGTTTAAGAGTAGGGATACTGATCCAGAAGCAGGATATCATCTAATCCTTTGCTGTCTTTATAGTCCCCTCAGCAGTTCTGCAAAATATATGATACAGAATGATTTTCATTCCAGAGGCATTCATATAAATGTTTTCCTCTTTTGGCCAACACAAAATTTTGAAGTCAGCACAGCTACTCTACATCTGTATGGACATAGTAAAGAATATAATTTGGCCCATTGTGTGGACACATTTTATGCTTTTTATGATGCTTAGTAAAAGGATCTTAATACTCCAAGGACATCCTAAATAGACTGTCAAAAGAAGGATTCTATGAAATACATTATATAAAATGGATGATTAGAAGTGGAAACTGTTGAACATGTAATAAAAGTTAGACCTATCTATTCTATTGTTTTACTCCTAATTTGTGTTAAAATAGCCAATGCTTAGAGAGACTAATAAACAACAGGAATAAAAAAAAAAAGACCTGAAAAATACACATATAAAAGATGAAAAAAAAACCAGTGTCGTGCATGCTCCAAAAAATTGTACTTTGTTTTCATTGTTTGAAGTACTGTGAAGATAAGGAGTTCTGTCTGAAAGAGCAGAAGGTGTTGCTATGTAAAGGATCAGGAATGAAGTCTTGGGTTTAGGAAGAAGTCTAGAACATCACACCAAAGTCTTTTTAAAAGGATTTGAATATATAAGTAGTAACCCACTTATACTGGACACAGGAGAAAGCTTTCAGAGCAGGGGGTAAGCAATTGCTAATAGGGAGAGAAGGTGAACTAGAGCCAAAGGAGGGAGTAGTTTAAATATTAAGAGGAAAGGAGTGAAGTACATGATAGACATGTCAGTGCCCTTGTTATGCCTCAGTTATTTCCTGAATGACTACTCCTTCCTGAAAACACAAATTAAATAGAAAGGCTAGATTTTGGTGATGTTCTAGAGGGAAAATGGCAGGATTTACTAACAGCCTGAATGTGAGAGATAAAGGACAGGAAAGTGTCTAATATAATAATAAGTTACCTGTTTAGGGGATGAGAGGGATTACAGGCTTATGTGCAATAGTGGGAAAGGATGCCAAGGTGAGGACATGTGAAATTTTTATTATTTGCTTCCATTCCTCAAAAAGGTCTACATTTCTGCTATAGAGACAAAAAACCACAATGGTTTTTGGAACTGAAATTCAAGATGTGTCAAGCATTGAACAAATACAAAATTTAAGGTGAGATAGGATATCCAAAATTTACATATATGCATAATATTTTGGTTATGTGTAAACTGTCTTACACAAGAATAAAAGGGATTAAAATACCTGATCATAGATAGTAATGACTGTCAGACAACTTTCCTTTATATTACAGGCTCAATTACAAGGTGTGATTAAAGCAACTTAAATGTGTTTAAAAATAAACTTAAAAATGATGAAACAGTGGAAGAAGAGTGTGAGAAGAATGAGAAGAGCTATTTTAAAAACCACGCATATAGAATCCTTTGTCATCTCTGATTTCAGGTTCATGATTTTCTACCCTTTCCATGTAACAAATATGTCCAAACCATATTGGTGATCACAGGAGTTAACTCTGGATCTTAGAAGCGGAAGAAAGTACTTACAAAAGTGTACCATCATCTTCATTCCATGATAGGTCTAAATCTTATTTCCAGTGTATCAGATAAGTTATCCTAGATAATGGAAAAATTCCATAGTTCTTCAGATAGGTTTTTCTTTTTAGGTTTTTCTTTTTTTTTTTTTTTTTTCCTTTTTCTTTTTTTTTTTTTTTTGTTTAATTTACCCTTTTATGGGTCCTATTCTGTGTTGTTAATTGGATCAAGTCAGATTTAATTCCACTGAGAATGCAGCACTAATGTCATCACCCTATAAGCTGTTAAATTCCTCTGAAGCCTTCAATTGCTTTTGTAAGTGGCAGAGCCGCTTTCCAGAGGACGTCACTCTGCAAAATGTGTGCAGGGTTTTGATCAAAGTTGTCTTCTTGCCTACTGTAAATTATTATGCATGTATGGTTGTTGGATGCAGTCTTGCAGGGAGCGAGAGATTCCTCTAATGACTGTATGGAAGATGATCATCAATCCCATGTTTTTCAGCCTCCTACTAAACAAGAACTGTTGAAACTCCAGGGGGATATTAATTCATTCCGATGCTTCATTAAAGACAATTATAATCTTTCAAGTTAGTTTTTGTTTTTAAAGGCGGTTAAGAATTTAAAATAAATAAAATTTTAATCAAGTACACAATTGACCTTGAAGTAGACAAAGATGCATTTCTGGCCTGTTCTGACATGCGAATAAGTCTTTATCACAGCACTAGAAAAACATGTGTCAAAATTTGAATCTTTATTTAGGGAAAAAGGGTTTGTGCTTCATTGCAATTCATTCAAGCTGCTTCTTATTGCTGTCTTCAGTTTGAGAATATTGACTCATAAGACACCACTGGTTAGAAAAAGCTTTATTTTTGTAGTATTTGTGGTTTCTACTAGAGTACATTGTGTGCTCTATATGTTAAGCCAGTTCGAGCTTGCTCTTTCAATTTGCTGCTGTAAATGTATCCATGTAAATATGAGTTAAAAGAGTCACTAAAGGCAAAATGTGGATTTGAAAAAGAAGGCAAGTAGTCCTGTGCCTTATTTTATGTCTGCAGCTCTTTAAAATGCTACCTCATGTATTGGCAGTAGTTTATCTTGCACAGAAAACATTACAGTGTTTTCGCATAGTTTACCCAAACACTAAATTAGTCCATGCATTATTTTTGATTGCTGTGTTTAGACTGTTTCTGATATCCAAGACACAGGAAAGATAAATTTGCTGGTAGAGAGACTATCTCTTTTCTTTTGACTGTAGATCATCTATTTTGTTTCTTGGTGACTATAAATCAATATAGGTTTCTATAAATCTGTACAGAAGTCAATAAATTTCATATGCTTGTGTATGCATATGCATGTATTTTTGACATAAATATATTTTTACAGAGATTGAGTGTTTGCATATCTATATACATATGTATATAAAGAAAACTAACTTATTCCAAAATGCATTTGGAAATACTTTCATGTTTAGGGTATTTATTTTTGATTATCAGGAATGAGAATTTCCATTTTAAAAATAAAAGTATATTGTATCTGTTTTTCCATTTTGAACTAGAAGGCCAAAGTTACCATCAAAGAACAATAAGAAGTTCTCATCATTGAGAAGGATCAGAACAGTTAATTTTTTTTAGTCTTGTTTATATATTTGTTCTAATCATTTGACATTTATGCACTACTATGCATATAACCTGAATAGTTATTTAATATTTGAGGTAATACTAAGGGAAATGGAACACTACTAGATAAGAACCAGCTGAATTTCAAACCATCAAAACAAATTAGCCTTAACTGTTAAATTTATGCAAAATTGAGATAGTTCCTTGAAATGTTTCAATTTTCAAAACATTCTATTTAATATTTCTGTAAAGTTCTGTTATCTGTCAAGAAATTGACAATCTGATTATTAAAATAATTAAATCTGACTTATTAAAATAAAATGGACTTAAGCAAATTCGGTTTTACTTAATACTATGAAGATTCTGAGTTGAAGGTATCTTAGTTTTAGATAAAAAATGTAAGAATTTTTTTTCTGTTTTTTTTTTTTTTTTTTAACATATGCTTTTGGCTTAATTGTTTTTTATAAAGATGGTTATTAATTATCACTCTCTATATAAAGTTTTTTCCCAACTTTGAGTACCAACTTCAAATTTATGTCTTGATATCATTGGAAGTCATGCCCTCATCTAATTTTTTGTCTGTAACTTTGAATCTGATCAAATGAGCTGTTGTTTGGTGTGTTAATTTCCTGTAGTAAAGATTACCTTGAAGAATCTCATCAAATAAAACAGAAAATTTTAAATGGAAGAAGCAGGGAGAAAATTTATGCCCTTGGCAAGAATCCTTGCTGCTCAGTGTCAGGGTACAGTACGGGTCAGACATCAGGCATGGGGATGGGA
Source organism: Strix uralensis (assembly GCF_047716275.1). NCBI lineage: Eukaryota > Metazoa > Chordata > Aves > Strigiformes > Strigidae > Strix > Strix uralensis. The sequence goes on along the minus strand of NC_133972.1, from coordinate 87,141,738 downwards.
CTGGACCAAGGATGGACTGGGATGTGATCCTGCCAGTAGGAGTCAGGCTCAGGCCTGGTGAGGGGAAACAGGGTCAGACATGGCCCTGGAATGGCTGTGCAGGGTCACGGGCATGGCTGAGGGGACACTGTGCAGAACAAGTAAGGCCTGTCAGTTACTTCAGGGCAATTAAAGCTGTTCTATGATAATCTGAGCTGAAAAAAGAAATTATAATAAAACTGCAGATTTCATTAGGTTTCCTCCCACTGTACCTAATTTTATTCTCCTTGTAATCCTCAATGTTGCTGATTGCATGGGCATATTATAATTTAGCCTGTAAAAATGTCAGCAGACAAAATCTCCTGTAGTTTTAACCTCTAAAGTGTAAGAAGCAAATTATACATTATTCTCTTTGGTAAAACTTTCTAGAGCATAGACCCTTTCTACAGCATATAAGAATTTTTTTGTCTTCAGAGACTACTCCTGTCTCCTGTGTCTGCTTAAGCAACATGCAATATCTGAATAGCATCCCCTCTGGGTGTTTCAATGTATCTTGTTTTAGTTCAGTTGATAACAGGCAGCTCAGGGCTGTGGGGAAGTAACAAACAATGACAGAATTTTAAAATATTTAGATAAATCTTATTCCTTCTTGAATTTAAGATTTATTTCTCTTCCATCACCACTACCCATCATCTTTCTCCAGTGTTTCTTCTTACATTCATACAGAGTAGGTCTTCTGCTGGATCTTATTTTTTGTTAGGCCCAGAAGAATGGGCTGAGATAGTAAACCCTACATTCACCTCAGTTGTTACAACTATGTCACAGACCTCAGTAAAATTATTAATCAACAATTTTTTTCCAAAAATTTTGAAGACTTTGTTTGACCTATTTCAGAAACATTTAATTTTTAGCACAGAATTTTAACTGAGATTTTTTTTAAAAAAAAAAAAGGATTTTGAGCTTTTTTTTAAAATTCATAAATGAAAACAGATTCACTTCTTTTTGTTAAACAATTCAAACACTATTTGATATTGGGTTGACCAAATAATTTTGTTCTAAGTTTGGTTTTGACATCTTCGTTTGGCAAGATATTTCATATAAATTTAAAGAGAAATTGATTCTTTAGCATTACCACTAGAAACAAACTGAAAAAAACCAGTGACTTTGAAAGATTCTTTGTTGAGATATATGCTAAATGCAGCATTACAGCTAGAGGAACTTATTTTGCTGAAATAATATTTGTAGTTTTCTCTGTGGTCTCCTTTACAGTACATTTATAATTTTTTTTTCTGCCCCTTTTCTGTAATTTCTTTGGAGAAGGTAGAAATATATCTCTCAAATATTCATAAATAAAAATTATTATTCAACAGTCTTCTTATAGAAAAATTTTGTTTATTAAGCACCAGACAGAGTTCATCAGGTTAAAATTTGGAAGACTAGGTTTTTAACGGCTGTTATATTTACTGCATAATTCTGTTGTTTCTGTCTATACATAACATTCTTCTTGAAAGTGAATAGAAAAATGAATGCATGGAAAACTTATAAGAAGTCAAATAAAAACTACTACTGTATTACTGTGTGAATTATCAGAACAGAAACGTGACTCTTAGATGAGGAAAGTGAGCAGTGAGTGCTTGACTCTTGGGTATCTGCTCAGATATATGAGTGCCCCCTGACGACAAGCATAATATTTGAACAGGCAATATTTTTAAAATCACAGTTCATAATCACTTTGAATTTGATCAGGTTTTCTGCTGGTGAAGGAGGGGTGTTTTCCCAATTTATGTCTTTCAATCAAAGAAGGAATGTAGTAAAATAAAACCAAATTAGCTCCTTGTCCCTCAGCAGCTTTTAAAAACTTTTGGTAATTTTCTTGAAAGAACAGACCCCTGTTTCTTTAAGCACAGTTTGAAAGGATCTTTCTGGGTTATGACTTGTTAGTAGACAATTAAAGAGATAAACTTTACTGTCTGTTACTAGTATAACCCTTCCTGCAAATTCCCTTTATCAGACCTCCCATGGTAAGCAGTTAAATCTAGCAACTGTGGGGCTGGAGGAGTTAAATGCTATAAAAACTAATGTTGATATTAAGATTATAAAGCTTATTATAATCTTTTAAATTTAAGGTTCTATAATACATGTGTGATTGTTAGCATCTTTATAACTCCTGAGCTGAGAAAGACCAATAGGATAAATACTATTCAGATCTGGGAAAGATTTGACCCTGGGCACATCTAAAAGTGAATAAAAACTTGTCTCTTACTCTCTTCCTTTTTTCATGCATGAGTTAGCTTGCTAATCCAATGTTAACTAGATTAATGTGGTAGAAAAAAGGCATTTCCTCCTGCACTATACAAAGGCTGTAGCTGAGTGCAGTGTATATTCTGCTTGGTACTGCGTGAGCGTTGAGAACCTAATGAGCTCATATCTCCTTTCTGAAAGAGGAAGAAAAAAAAGTCTGGCCTAATGATTGCTTTTACAGCTAGCAATAGCAGTGCAGTTAATATATTGCTATGTGGGAATTGCTCCTAGCAGCTGTCACAGTGTATTTTCACTGTTAAGGACTGGAGTGTAGACATTACTCTCGCTCTTGATTAGCTAGGGGGTAATCAGGGAGAGAAAGGTGCAAGCAATGCAAAGGGTGATTTGAAAGAAAGGCCTGTCTCCCAGCATAGTGCCTACACTTCCTCCTGGGATTTTTCTCCCAGGCAAAGGGGAATTGATAGAGCTGCTAAAGCTAGGTCAGCTAATGGACCTTTAATTGGTATTGTAGTTCAGATCCTTTGCTGTTAACACAGTCTTTTCTCCTTCCACAAAATTCTCCTGAAACTTCTTAGAACTGAGTTATATTTCCAATTTGTAGGATTTTTTTCTGTAAGAAAATAACGTTTCTGCGATAATTAGATTATCTTTCAATACTAATAACTTTGTTTTGAGAAGGTGAAAACCAGCATGGAACAGATATATGCCTAGGGTATAAAAGTAGAGCACTAGACCTCCTGAAGCTCTTTTTTCTACTTTGTAGAAGATGAAAGTATTTGTGATGCTTGTCATAAATCTATTTTGATAAAAACAGAAAAAGGTTTACAGAGAGCACTGGTAAAAGTGTTTAATATTTTAAACTAATCTAACCCCATGATCTAGGAAGATCTGGTTTTACTGACTGTCAAGACTCAATGCATAGCTTGCTTTTTTGTTCTGCAAGAGTTTTTAAAAGGCATGACTAGGAACCTTTGGTGGCAGGATGAGTGCTAATATCTTACTCCAATAGTATTATTCTATGTATTTCAGAAACCTAACAATAATTGGCTTTAGGTTTGGATTTTGCCTTTGCTGCCAGTAATAATTTACCACAGTAAGTTTTGTGCACTGACTTAAAATTTTTAAGAATATCTGGAAGTGAGATGGGCTGTAAGAAACTAAAATTATTTTTATTGTTATAAAAGAACATCTATTTATGTTGTGTGGATCTTTTTGAAAGAAATGTAAAAACGTTCCTCAACCTAACTGAACATAATAGGGTAACCGACTAGGGTTCACAGCTGCATTGACCTGCATTTTTGCAAATATATACATACTTACATACAAGCCTTATATATTCTCAAAACTTCTATCTATAAGATTCATTATGATTCACAGGGACGCTTGTGTTATCAGATTATTATCACATTAAAAAAACCCAAGCCACTTCATAATAATAATAGGTCTACAAACTGTCCAACTGTTGCAGTGTCTGTAACAGCAACATGGCTTCAGTGAATGGACATATGGTTATATTCAATTAATTACTTGGGCATTGGACTGTGCTGTATACATGTAGAGAGTTTAGAACATGTTGTCACTGCAGATGCTGTGATAGAGCCAAAAGTAGTGAGTTTACTTTAGGGAAGCATATTGCTGATTTAGGAGTGTAATGGCCCCTGACAAACTCATTCATAAGTGTTATATACTGTTGACATAATAGCACAAGTTCAGGAACATTTTCCTTAATTGCCTTTTCTGATTGGTGACAGGCTTTGTCTTCTCAAAAAAAAAAAAAAAAAAAAAAAAAAAAATCAAGAAGAAAGTCTATTATCCCAAAATAAGGCAGATAGAAAACTTTTCCTAATTTTATAAAACATACTGCTTTTATTCATATATGCTTGTACTGGTAGGTAAGACATTTGATTTCAGAATTGCTATCAAGGGAGTTAGTGGGCTGTCAAGCTCTAGGAGGTTGATGATATAGTCTCTAGAAATGCTTGAATTGTTTTCCTGTGAAAATAAATTATCTAAGCAATTACGCCTTCTTTATTCTGTTAGACAATCGTTTATCAAATGAGCTCCATTCCTTAAATGTGATTTTTATGCATAAATGTAATCTGAATAGCTTAGATAGCAGTTTGCAGTCTAGGGGGTATATGTGAATTGTCCACTTAGACTATATTTTATCCATTATTTGTGGTGTGTAATTGGTTTCATCTGATGTTTGTTATTGATTATTTGCCTGTTTGGGAGAACTATGTAACTGTCATTTTTAAACAGAGGAATAACAAATTAAAAGTGAAAATAATTACAGCACTTTTTAAAATAGTTTCCAGTTGCCAGGATTTCCAGAACCAGTACAACTTTTAGGAACAAATTAAATGTAATTCTTCTTGTCAGAAACTTCTGATGCATCTGATGGTCTATGAAATATTATTGCTTAATCTGGTTTTCTTCTAATCTTCTTGAAAAACTGTCAAAGTAGAGAGTTTAAGAGACTTTACCTTGGTCTGCCTAGTTTCTTCCTGAAATTCTTTTAAGTGAGACAACTTAAACAGATGATGGGAAAAGGCACATTGTCTCCTCCCATGTCTCATTGTGCCTTGTTTGAGGGTAATATATCCTTAGAATTTCCCTGTCTGGTGATGGCCCAGTAATGAACATGGGCTAACACTTTCCAATATGGCAGTTTTATGTTACTATTACAGGACACCTTTGTGAAAAGTGGGTTCCACTATAAGGTCATTTAATTTTTGTATTTTTATAAAGTCCATTTAAATGTTGCAAGGGTTGTTCAATAAAGCATGGGCCTTTGTTCCGAACTCTGGATTTACTTTAAATATTGTGTAATGACACTAGATAGAACTATCCTTCAGAAATTCAATGTATTACAAATGACAGTGACAGATTCAAAATAGAAAATAGACTGTGAGTGAGAATAAAGAACAAATTATCATCCACTAGGAGATCACAATGTCTTTTTTGTGTTTGACAAATTTTTGTTCAGCAACAAATGAGTTATATCATCAAGTAAAAGTTTTTCCATTGAATTATTTTTCTCTGAGGTAGCTGTAATATGACACAGAGAGAAATGGCCTTTTTCACCAAAAGACAAATAATTCAAACACATTAGCACCGCATCGAGTAGGCTGCACTTACTCATGGCTATTTGATATTGTGTCAGAGGGAGATGGCTCCCCAGACTGCTTGTTGCAAATTTCTTTTAATGGGTTTTCTTTATTCCGTCAGTCACTTGATGATTTCACTTCTTGAAAAACTCCTCCCAGTGAAAATGCCATAGTTTTTTAAAGAGGAAAACCAGTGTCATGGCCAAAGAGCTAAACTGGGACTTGAGTAACTAGGTTAAGTAACTAGCTCCATCCATTTTAACAGTGAGCATAGAGCTCAAGAGTGGTTTGGGTTTAGTTTTGTTTTTTCCCCCTACTATATCCAAAGGAAAGATAGTAACGTAAAGTTCTCTTGTTTGTTTCATTTCTAAGTACATTGGGAGAAAGGATCATCCCCCTATATGCTGCATTCTCTAAACACTGAAGTAACATGATTTATGTTCCTGTTGTTGTATATTCAGGTATATAAATATACAGTAGATAAAGATTAAATGTGCAGTAGGAGTCAATAGTTGTATATATACTGTGGAGGTTTGTTTTGTTCTGTTTTTAAGGAAGCAAACTAGTTATTTCTAAAATTAACAACATTATTAAGTATTTGGTCATGTTTGTAAGTTAATTTTAAAAAGGACATCCAATTAGTCCAAAAATCCTTCAGTTCTAGTCTTTTTTTTAAAGCAGTAGTGTTTAACACATGAAGGGGATGGATAAGAAAAGAGAATAATTACGTTATATATTTTGATTCTCTGAAATTCTTGTATACACTAAATGCAAGGATAAGACCCTAGATAGGAATTTTGGTTTTTTTTTTTTTTTTTAAGCAATCATTTTCTCCAAGCTACAATCTCATAAATCTGCAAGAAAGCACAGTTCATAGCTATTTAATTTTTTGATATTATGAACAATTCCTTTCAACTTAAAAAAAGAAAAAAAAAAAAAAAAAAGAACTTCAGAAAGGTATCCAGAGATAAAATTTCACTCTTGTGAGTTGTATAGAAGTCTTGGACAGTGTATTTTTTTCTAAATATTTTTATGGGCATTATGCAAAACAGCCAGAGAAAATGAAGAGACAATAACAGCATTCAGACAGATGAAATAATATTGCTCCCATATGAATTTATTACTAAGTGTAATCTATGAGGCAAGCATGAACAATCTATTTAACTAAATATCTCTGAAAGAACAATCTCCATTTAGTACTCTGTGTTCACATGAGATTTTTTGGAATATATATCAAACTTCCTAATGCCAAATCAAATAATCTCATGTCTATGTAAATACTATATCATAGTATCATATACATTTTAATAATTGCAGCATATTTATCTTTTAATCTTTGTCATTATGATAAATTAATTATTTTTCTTGCAAATCCTTTGACAATTTCTATGTCACTTTTATGTCTCTACTCTTCATGGAAGGGAAAGGACAAAGGAGCATTGCAATGCAATATTAAGCTCAGCTACTTTTAATGCAGTTTAGGACTGGAATTCATGTTCTAAAAGTACAACTAGAGAAATGCAATACTAAATGGTTAGGTGACACAGCTGTAATAGAATGTGTTAGATAAACTTGATTTTATGTCCTTTGGGACATTAAGCACTGTCAGGTGACACATTAAACCAAGAATCTCATAGTAAACCATTGCATTCTGTGGGATCCTCACATGACTTATCTACTGAAAAAAGTGAAGCTCTAAGAGGTGCTTTCTACTTCGGTATCTACTTAGCTGATATCATAGGCATAACTCTGTGGTTTGTATAGCCTCACAACTCCTGGATTTCATTTTTGATCCAAAAGGGAAGCAAAATTAGGCTCAAAAAGCCTAAGAAATAAGTAATAAATCATCCAGCTCCTCCTTTAGGCTGAAATAAGAGAAATATGAAGGCAAAAAGGTGAACTGTTAGTTTGCTTAGTTAGACCTTCAGCACAGGTGAATAATTCAGCAGTATATTTGTTTAGGGTTGCCTTGCTAGTTTTCAAAACTACAGCATAGAGTTGCAAGTGCAAGTCAGGCAGATGAGATATAGACCTTGTACAGTAATATGGGTCTTGATCTTGCTCATGTTTGAAACCACCAGAAAATGTTAAATGACTAGTTAACTTCTACTCATGACATTTAAAAGTTTATGATAAAAAAAAAAAATAATCTAAAAGGCCTAAAAGTCATGAAATCTTCCATATTAAAAAGAGGGAACTGAATGAAGTTTCCCTCCTTCACATATAGAATGAGTGCTGTAAGGAAAAATGAACACTATTTTTCCATTGAAAGGGGGGGGGTGGGGGTGGGGTAAGAAACATTGATTAGAAAGGACTTGAAAGTTATAGATGACATACAGTTAAACATTTTTGCTACACAGCTAACCACAAAAAGAAAAGTAAATGTAATATACTATGAAGTCACAAGCAGATTAAAACCTATTATTTTCCACATGACTTGTACAACTGTTTTGGTTTTTTTTTACTTGGTTCATGATAATAAATTGTCAGTATATTTTATCTAAATTAGTGGGAAACAAGAAACTAAATTGTTTCACTTGATTTAATAGACATATATTGCACTCAGATATCATTTGATTTGATTTACAAATGCGTCCAGGCAGCTTTTTTCAATGTGTCTGTTTCTAAGACTGCATATATTTATATACAATTTATACAAATCATTATTGGTCAAGTTTTCTTCATGAAAAATATGAAGTGATAATAGGGAGGATATATGTGACCAGTATTCGGTGTGGGAGTAGTTGATTTGACTAGATCAATGACTTCTGAACTTTCATAGCTCCCTTTCCTTTTTTATTTTTTTAGTGCAGATCTAATATTATGATTTATAATTTTTAAGGAGTATAAGTTTTTTCTTTCTATTTTTTTTAAGAGAAGTGAGAAATATGAATTTTGGGGACAAGGTTGGGATTTTTTTTTTCGTTATCTTACTTTTTTGGCTACTCACTGTGATCCTGCTAATTTTCTGAAAATTAACTCATCAAAGAGATTCAGTGCTTGGGGTATATTTACATTCAATTATATTTGTGAGCTCAAAAGCACTCTCTACTTATGGTTCAGCATCTAAGTGGTCCTTGCCTTTCTTTGGAAGAAGCAGGATTTATTCCAATAAGATGAGTGTATTAGAGTCTACTTGTGTTGGGATTTAATTGGTTCCAGTGGGGAGCCACTGTACCTACTGCTTGCAGTTCCTTTGCACCTTATCTTTTCCACTACAGCAGTTAGAGCTGATCAGCTTATCACTGACCAAGAAATAAAATTAGCAAGCACCTTTTTCCAAGGACAATGTGATTACTGTATAACTTAGGAGCAGCTTTTCTGGCAAATTGTGTAACAATCAGAAGAAAGGGATCACCTTTAATTTACTGCCTTTCTTTTGCCTTTGTTTGTTAAGCCTAACAGAGAGTTTGTTTCTTTAGGTAATTTTGGCTAATCTGATGGCTATGCTCAGCCGTCTGTGTGATCCTGACACAAAAAAACCCCTTCAAAACCATGTAAAATCAAAATGTAGATAGGGTGCAATGTCTAAAAGAGTTCTGACATGACAATAAGCATTGTTATTTGACTTTTTTTTGGCCAGGAGGAAGAAGAAAATGGAAATATTTTGATAAATTCAGAGATAATTGGAAAGGTTTGCAATGTTCTAAAACAAAATCCAAAAAGACCAAGGTTAACATTTAAATAATTGAATGAAGCTGCTAATAATTATAAACCAAGTTAAAGTATTAAAACTTAGTATTTTATTTAATAAATGACTAAGAAATGATTTTAGTAGAGGAATTTGACAGGAAATCTCTAAGGGCTGAACAACATAGAACATTCAGATCTATTTCTACTACTGATTGTATCTTACAATTTCCACATACAGGTATCTTTTTCTTTCTGTTAACTGGGCTGAAAAAAAGAGATAACGGAACTATGATTCATTACACACTTCAAAAATCTGCACTATTTCCTGTGGTTTTGTGATATATATAAAAAAATATTGATGGTCCTGATGTAGCCTGATGCTTTAGCACAACTTGAAGAACAATATTCTGGTGAAATATTGAATAGTTATAACACTTATGATAAATCTTGGTTAGAAAAAAAAAAGTATTTTCCTTCATGAAAAATGATGTTGGTTTTTTTTTTTTTTTTTTTTTTTTTGTATCTTCTTTCTGGCAGGATGTGTGTGAAAGATTATAAAATAAATTATTTGGAAGCACAACTTCTTATCATCTTAAAAAGGAAGGGCATTCAGGACCAATTTCAGTTTCTAACACTGTATATTTTGAGTACAATCATGTTTTATCTTTTTTAAATTTATTGAAGACTTTTGGAAAAACCTGTAACCTTGTACCAAAACCACCAATTGAATAATCTCAAGAAAATGGAATTGAAATAAATGCCGTGGGGGTGGCAGTGGGGGAGAGAGATGTTCTGGATAACACTGCACTAGCAGTTGAGTATTATTCATCTGAGTATTTGTCCAAGGTCAGCATGGGTGCCCACAGGCTGGCAAGGCCCTTCCTATCCCTCCCTGGCAGGATGCAATCCCACTGCACCCTAACAAGCTGTGCCAGGCCAGAGCCAAGGCCCTGGGGCAGTCATGTGTTGGCAATTGGCTGTGGTGATAAGAAAATGCCAGGGCAGGATCAGAATTACATGACCAGAAACAGGTGTAGTTCCAAGATTTCTCAAGAGAGGATCAAGGGTGCTCGTCATAGCTTGCATGTGGCCATGTGCCCACTCTTCATTGGTGTTTCTCAAATGTCTCTTCTTTCTGACTTAAAGTCACACAGCTGCACCAAGCACAGTCAATAAGAGCAGGCAGCCAAACCCTGAGAGCTGGGGGAGGCTGAGTGGCTTGCATTCAGGCCCCTGACCCTAAGTACAGGAAATGTGAAACTCCTTCAACTAAAAGTGTCCTTTGTTCAGCTTCTGCTTTCTTTCTGGAGCACAGAAAGAAATGTGTACCATTTGTAGCCTTCTTGAGGACAGTGACACATAGATGGGAACCAAAGGCAGTGCAAGCAGTTTCCTGCCAAGTAAGAAAATCTCAGTGGTTAGAAAAGACTGAAATCTGGCTTCCTATTTAACTGGCATCTGTAGAGGCCAGTAACCAGAAACACATTGATCACAGTGTGTGCAGAGAGTTCATGTGGCAACTGGTGTGAAGAGGGTGCTCGTGGTGCCTTGAGTTGCTGCTTAAGACTGTACAGGACTGCTGGAATCAGTCTGCGAAACACCACAGGACAGGTTCTCTCTCAATTGCTGGTGTAACCATCTCTTGTGTATCAAATACCTCAACAAAGAATGAAACCATGTGGCTTCCCAGTAAGCTGGCTCTAGTGAGACCATATCTGAAGTACAGAGTCAGTTTTAGTTTCTCCTGTGCAAGGCAAATGCTGACTACTTGGCGAAAGTCAATGGTGAGGAGGAGACTGGAGCACTGGACATATGATGAGAGGCTGAAGGAACTGGGCTTGTTTAGTCTGGAGAAAAGATAATAAGACTATTTGCTGTCTCCCACTGCCTACAAGGGATTTGTAAAGATGATGGAGTCAGGCTGGTTCTAAAGTTCAGTGAAAGGACAGGAAGCAACAGACACAAAGGAAACTCTAATTAAGTGTATGCGTGGCAAGTGCTGTGGGACACAAGCTATGACTGAATTCTAAATATGAAAATCAAGATTGTTGTGTGGTCTCTGTGAACACCCAGTGTACTTCAATCAATAATTTCATAGGTGGTCTCACTACTCATCTATGTAGATGAGATAAGGATCTGATTTGAGAAAACAAGTTGACTTGAAACTAGATGGTTGACTGAACTACGAGTCACCTTCACAATTAAGTATTTGACTGATAAGCAGGAGCTCTAAAAATTAACCCTGATCAGCTTCCACTGGGCTTAGTCTAATTTGTATGTTTCAGTGTGTTGGTTAACATCCTGGGTGGAGAATCTGGCCCTTCCCTCTACAGATTCCCCTAAGCAGTTGCTGTTTCAGAAATAATCCAATTTAGACAGTGATAGATAGTCAGTAGAAACTTTTCCTGCAGAGATGGACAGTCTTTTATATGTAGATAACATATTTAAGAGATGTTTTGTATGTCATTAAGATAAAAAATAATGACTAATTATGCATGGGCCAGAGTGATCAGCAGGACCGTGGGACAGCTGGATTATTAGAATTGAGCACAACAGTGATTCAGAGAGTCTTGTCTGATCCAGGTGAAGATGTAGCTGCAAGGACCTTTGCAACAGGGACTCCCATTGCCATCTGGACAGTAATTGACCATCCTGTTCAAGAAATCTGATTTCATATGCAAGTGTTCCCTTATGACAATATCCAACCCCCTTTTCTTCCCCTGTTAACAAGCAATCTGTCCTAGGTGTCTAAACAACATAAAAAACCTGTTTTTCATCACAAAGGTGGTCAAACACTGGCATAGATGCCCAGAGAGGCTGTGGTGTATTCATCCTCAGAGATATTCAAAACCCAACTGGACACGGCACTAATGTTCTTTGGTTTTGAGTTCATTCTGCTTTGAACAGGGTATTGTCAATTTCTAAAAATCCTTTCCAACCTACTTTTTTTCTATGTTTTTTATTTTAAAATCTCAGCTGTTTGGGGAAGGCAATATTTTTCATTCGTGTTTATTTCCTAATTTAAGGAAAAAAACCCCCAAAACGTAACTGGTGCCTTAAGGAACTCTATGAAGCAACTATAATAGTGACAGTAACAGAAGTTACCTGTCAAGTTTTTCACTGTAGCTTTTCTTGAATATTTAATAACTGTTTTTCAGAAGGACAACCCCTGATGGTTTGATTTTAACAGTTTTGTAAACAAAAATACATTCTGACCTTTGGCCAGAATAATTATGGCTCATTTCACTAGAGCAAAAATTGTTGTTTATTGTTTCCTAAACTTTTCTCTTTCATTTTCAGCTATAATTGAAACATGCTGGTACTCTCATTCTGTCAGTTTTCATAATCTGTGCTATATATAATTTCTAAAGCTTGGGACAGGTCTTTGTTTCTATTTGCTTTTGTGATCAAGAAAATAAAGAAGAAATTGGAGAAGGCAAAAATAAGAAAGATGATTCTTTCTAATATGAAAGTCTGAGGATGTCTGAACCATTTTCTTTTTCATGTTTGAACAGAAGGTGCGTGAATACTGGATGTACAGAGTCAAGTCTGAGCTTTATAAACCATGCTGAGATTCAGAATATGTTAGAGGAGACTCAGCACTACTGGACTGAATTTGGCACTATGATAAGCACAGCTCAAAGCTCATGTAGGGCAAACCTGAGTGGATAGATTATCCCTTGAAATCTGAGAAATTATTTTTGTTCATTAAAAGAACTTTTTGAATGACAGGGGCAGCATTATAGTGAAGCATACTGAGAAGATTTGAAAATTCTTAGTAGGATATGTTAGCAAGACGTTATAGTGTGTGTTCTGATAGTCTCCATTCTTAAAGTTTTGGACCAGTTATTGAATTTTCATTTAAAAGTGATGCAGATGTACTTGGCCTTCCTTGATGTGGTATGTTTTCAGGGTAAAAGCAAACACCACAATAATGTTAAAATATTCAAAAAGTTGGGTTTTTTTTCCTTATTCTTTCAAGCCTCAGAGAGCTTGTATTACTTTGGGACTGGTAAAGGCAAAGACCTTTTCATTCTAATTTGGCAAAAATCTACAAAATAGTATCTCACAGGGTGAGAAGTTCATGCCACCAAATCTGCATGTCGAAGTGGATAAGAAATATGTGAGTAGTATTCTGATGTGATATATATAATTATGAGAAAAAAAGAAGAAAAGCTGACATTTGTAATTTGTGCAATGCTTGGCAATTTCATATTTAAGCCACTGGAATTTTGGAGAAAGGAATAGATACCCAGGACTTCTCTGTATTAGAGGCTGAAGTGAGCCTAACTGGGAATGTGTGGCAAAAGCACGCCATTGTGACTGGCCCAGAGACCCCATGTATCCTTGGCACAGGCTACCTCAGGAAGGGTATTTCGAGGACCCAAAAGGGTACCAGTGGGCTTTGGTATAGGTGCGTTGGAGACACAGGAAGTTAAACAGCTGCCTACCTTGCCCAGATGTTCAGAGGACCCTTCTGTTTTGGGGTTGCTGAGGGTCAAAGAACAGCAGGCACTGATCACTACCACAGTGGTGCAAAGGCAGTAATATTGCACCAACCAAGACTCCCTGATTCCCATCCATAAACTGATATGTTGACTGGAGAGTCAAGGATTGATCAGAAAGACTCCCTCACACTTTAACAGCCCCATATGGCCAGTGCAAAAGTCTAATGGAGAGTGGAGACTAACAGTAGAGTATCGTGGCCTGAATGAAGAGTCACACCGCCACTGAGTGCTGCCATAGCAGACATGCTAGAGCTTCAATACGAACTAGAGTCAAAGGCAGACAAGTGGTATGCCATTATTTATATCTCTAATGCAATTTTCTTAATCCCTTTGGCAACAGAGTGCAGGTCACAGTTTGCTTTCACTTGGAGGGGCATCCCGTACACCTGGAATCGACTGCTCCAGGGGTGGAAACACAGCTTCACCATTTGCCATGGACTGATCCAGACTGCACTGGAACAGGGTGACGCTCTGGAACACCTGCAGTACATTGATGACATCATCATATGGGGCAACACAGGAGACAAAAGGTTTTGAGACAGGGCAGAAAATAGTCCAAATCCTTCTGAAAGCCAGTTTTGCCATAAAACAAAGCAAGGTCAAGGGACCTGCACAGGACATCCAGTTTTCAGGAATAAAATGGCAAGACAGGTGTCATCAGATCCCAGTGGAAGTGCTCAACAAAATGACAGCTGTGTCTCCACCAACTAGCAGAAAGGAAGCACAAACTTTCATGCAGTAGCCCTTGGGCCAGTCCAGGCAAGACAAGATGTAAAAAATGTGCTCTACACCGTAGCCAGGGAGAATGGCCCTAACTGAAGCCTCTGGCAGAAAGCACCAGGGAAAACTCGAGGTCAACCCCTAGGGGTTTGGAGTTGGGGATATCGAGGACCTGATGTCCACTCTGCTCCAACTGAAAAAAAGAAAAAGCATATACAGTGGTTCGAGCTTCTTCAGAAGTGATTGGTACTGAAGCACAGCTCTTCCTGGCATGTGGACTGCCGGTGCTGGGCTGGATGTTCAAAGAGAGGGTCTCCTCTACACATCATGCAACTGATGATGGCACATGGAGTAAGTAAGTGGGTCATACTGATTACACAAGGGGCTCACATAGGAAACCCCAGTCACCCAGGAATCTTGGAAGTGATCATGAGCTGGCCAGAAGGCAGAGATTTTGGAATATCGCCAGAGGAGGAGGTGACACATGCTGAAGAGTCCCCACTGTATAGTAAACTGCCAGAGAATGAGAAGCGATGTGCCCTGTTCACTGATGGGTCTTGTCCTATGGTAGGAAAGCATCGGAGGCGAAGGCTGCTGTATGGAGTCCTATACAATTAGCTGCAGAAACTGCTGAAGGAGAAGGCGAATCGAGCCAATCTGCAGAAGTGAAGGCCATCCAGCTGGCTCTACATATTGCTGACAAGGAAAATGGCCAGTGCCCTCTCTCTATACTAATCCATGGATGGTGGCAAAGGCCCTGTGGGGGTGGTTACAGCAATGGAAGCAGAGCAACTGGCTCTGACTGTTAAAGACTACACTGAGAGCTATGGTGTGCTGGGATATTCAAATGCTGGGATACACATTTAACAAAAGCCACCTGGTTAGTCAAGACTAGGGGATCTGCCAATCAAGGTGCCCAATCAAAACTTTTACGTACTGTAGAAGGGGATAAAGTCCTTGTAGAGCACATAAAAAATATATGCTGGGGAAGACAGTCTGGGTTGTTCCTGCCTCAGGTGAAGGCAAACCCATCCATGGGACTGCTTCTGCTCAAGGACCTGGGTGCTCTTGGTGGGTAGCGCAGAAGCATGGGGAAATGCGATGTGTACCTCAAGGGGATTTGATTTTGGGTGAGAATAACCAGTGATCTGAATTGTATGGTGTTATTTGCTATATAATACTGTGTGTCATCACTACTATGATTGTTATATGCCATATCAACAGTACCACAGTAAGAATTACCCAGATTAATGAAGAACGAATTCTGATGAAACTGAGCGAAGTCCAGTGACTATAGAACCAGACAAATGCAGCAGTGATATAATCAGAACTGGCTTCAGCATGCAACAATCCAACACACAGTATTGATGTGGTAGTGACACAGAAGGTTTTCCCAAAACTGTTACAAACCTGAGCTGCATACGCTCCCTTACCTTCTACTTTTAATATGCAAAAGGATGGTTTTCTATGTCTTAGGCTACCATATCTTGACATTGAATGATGATTCCCAAACTGGCAAAGTAACACTGGTACAAAACAATAACTGAAAAACAGTCAACATTATGTTGCTTTGGAGAATCAGAAGGGATAGGGATATCTGTAAAAGCTGTGTATCAATGGAGCAGGAATCTATATTTGTCATAATACTGAAAAGAAGAATGGGGAAATATCCAAACGGAAAGCAGTAACAAGTGGTGTCCCTCAGGCGTCTGTATGGGGACCAGCACTATTTAATCTCTTCATTAATCACATAGGTAGTGGGATTGAGTGCACTCTCACCAAGTTTTTGGATAACACAAGCTGTGTGGTGCAGTTGATACATAAATGGGTAAAGTTGTCCTCCAGAGAGAGGGACCTTGACAGCCTTGAAGAGTGGGCCCACGCGAACCTCATAAAATTCAACAAGGCCAAGTACAAGGTCCTGCACCTGACTCGAGACAATCCTCAGTATCAGTACTGTCTAAGGAATAAATGCATTTAGAGCAGCTTTTTGGAGAATGACTTGGGGATACTGCTGGACAAAAAAATTGGATATGAGCTGGCAATGTGTGCTTGCAACCCAGAGTGCATAAAATGAGCCATGGCCAGCAGGTCAAGGAAGGTGATTCTCCCCCTCTGCTCTGCGCTGGTGAGACCCCATCTGGAGTACAGTGTTCAGCTCTGCATCCCCCAGCATAAGAAATACATGGACCTGTTCGAGTGTGTTCAGAGGAGGGCCTCGAAAATGATCAGAGGAATGGAACACCTCTCTTATGAAGAAAAGGTTAGAGAGTTGGAGTTATTCAGCCTGGAGAACAGAAGGCTTTGGGAACACATTACTGTGGCCTTTCAGTACATAAATGGGGCTTATTAGAAAGACAGAAAAAGACTTTTTAACAGGGTCTATAGTGAGAGGAGAAGGGACAACAGTTATAAACTAAAAGAGGATAGATTTAGATTGGACATAAGGAAGAAATTTTTTAGGATGAGAGTGGTGAGTCACTGGAATATGTTGCACATAGAAGTTGTGGATCATGGGATGTTTTCAAGGCCAGGGTGCACAGTATTTTGAGCAACCTGATCTTGTTTGGACTAAATGATTTTTAAAGGTCCCTTCCAACCAAAATCATTCTATGATTGTGTGATACTATGATTCTATTTTTGCTAGTAAATAAAATGAAATTAATGAAAGGGAAGAATTTTTTTACATTTATTACAATAAATTCATTTGTTTAAGAAATAAAATGATAACAAAAGTACTCCTAAAACTAAATCCATGTATGCCTGCTGTGAAACAAGCCCATTTATACCTAAATAAACAAAACCAATTAGACACAATTCTATGTTTGAAAAATGCCCTTGTTGTGTCAAGGTTAGTGCTTTGCACATGATGTGCACAAGAATAAGTTGTTTTCTTTGAAGCTGTCCTGATTTTGGCTGGGATAGGTTAATTTTCTTCCTAGTGACTAGTATAGTGCTCTGTTTTGGATTTAGGATGAGAATCATCTTGATAACACCCTGATGTTTTAGTTGTTGCTGAGCAGTGCTTACACTAAGTCAAGGACTTTTCAGTTTCTCATACTGCCCTGCCAGTGAGGAGGCTCAGGGTGCACATGAAGCTGGGAGGGGACACAGCCAGGAGAGCTGACCCAAACTGGCCAAAGGGATATTCCATACCACATGACATCATGCTGTACAAGAAAACTGGGGGGAGTTGACCAGGGGATCACGGCCCGCTGCTCAGGGTCTGGCTGGGCATTAGTCAGTGGGTGGTGAGCAATTGCACTGTGCATCACTTGTTTTGCATATTCTCTTACCATTATTAGTATTTTCCCTTCCTTTTCTGTCCTATTACACTGTCTTTATCTCAACACATGAGTTTTACCTTTATTCTGAACCTCTCCCCCATCCCACTGGAGAGGAGTAAGCGAACAGCTGTGTGTTGTTTAGCTGTCTTCAGGGTTAAAACACAACACAAGTATACAATTTCTCTAAAAAAGGGAGAACAGGAAGAAGGAGAGACAGAGATTCTAAGGTTTTATACAAAATTTAGTTTAAATTTCTGTAAAGATAATCATAAAATCTATTTGTTAATATCTAGAAAATGTAATATAAGTAAGAGCACACAGATTTATTAGAAATTGTATTTATTAATTGATTTATAGAAGTATGGAATAATTTTTTTAACTGATCTGTATTTGGACAGAAATATTTTATTGTTGAATACTTTCCATCTCATTAATTTTTCAACTAAAATATGTGTTCTCAAAAATTTGAAAATTCCATCAAGAAAATTAAAATATGGCTTTCTGACTGATTTTGTTGAAGAGTTATGTCAGTTTTGCTTCCTACAGGAGGAAGTGACTTCTGTGTATCAAACAAATGACAGGCAAAAACAAACCCCAAGACTAGTTTTCTGGATTTTTTTAACTTTTCATTTAAGTGTTGGATAAATATTTTTCAAAATTTTTTTGTTGTTGTTGTTTTGTTTCATTTTGTTTCATGAGATTTCTTTTTCCAGCCATTTCTTGTGTCATGTGAGCTTAAGATCTGTCACTGCCTTATTGAGCTGGACAATAAAAAAGCTTTTAGTTCTGTCCTAACCCTGAGAAACATTTTGAATGCATTTGCACTCTATCAGTATATCTCTTAAATTCTCAGTATTCTGTGATATCAATGGTGAATCTGTCCTTCAGCTTGCAACTAAGGTTTTAATGGCAGCACTCAAGTGCTTCAAGAGTGTTCTTCCTACTTTCCATTTCTAGGACTACATCATGCAGGACTGCTTCCTAAACATTTAGAACAAAGGTATGTCCAGTGCTCAGAAGCTCTTAATCAGTCAATGAAAGTAAAATGTGAAAGATATAAAGCATCAGCAAAATTGTTAAAAAATTAAGCTCTTATTGCCATTTTTTATTATTATTATGGCTCTTTCCTCTAATAAATTAGAGGTCAAAGTTTCAGAAATATACTGTAATATAATATAAATAGCAGTCAAACAATCCACGTAAAGCAAGGTGCAAGTATGAGTCTCTAGAGCTGTAATAAAAGTGTTTTCATGGAGTTTCCATAAAGGATTTCAGTGAAGGTTGAGGGGAAAGGGGCTGCTGAATGGTTTTATAGATAGCAAGACTTTCTTTTTTAATGCAACATAAATTTTATTTTACATGTCACTCTTCTCCAACTTTTATTGTTTTAATAACATAAAGGGTGAGATTACCAATGGGATTTTTATGCTCAATTCTCATTAATTTTAATAGGAACTGGTCATCAAAACCCCTTAGGCTACTCTGAAAACATCAGCCAAAATTTCCTGCTGTATTTGAGAGGAAACCGCAAAATCAACAAAACCCAGAAAAGGTCTCCCAGTTGAAAATCTGTGAGCACGTTTATTGGATTCCCACAGCACTGAATAGAGCATAGAGAGAAGTCTGAATCCCTCTTCTGGGCTCTAACTCATGAAGAATGCAAACAGAAGTTCTCTGTAACAAACACAGGTAACACAAAATATGATCAAAGCTGGATTGTCTTCCCCACTGCATGTTGAAGCATATTGCTGTATTTGACAAATGCAGAATGCTTGAGAGTAAATGATGAATGAGTTTGAGGTATAAAATAATCATCAGACAACTTTAGTAAATCAGCCCAAAATTTAATTTACTGAAGTGAAATCACAGATTTAACATTCAAGATATTAATGGGTACTCAACAGCCTGAAACAACAACAAAGCCTCACTGAAGTCTGTGATCATTTGATAACCATTAAAATCAATAGGCAGCCTTCCATAATTCCAGGGTACGCTGCATCTGGTCACTGGGTTAAGATCTGCTTTTACTAGATACACCAGCTGCATTAATAATGTATTTCCTCTCCATGTCTATAACAATTCCATCCCTACAATATTATGAAGGCATACTTTTTATTAATGTATTATATCCCCTAATCTCTAGCTACCATAGTTCAAATTAAGGTTCCTGTGACAAAATAAATGAGAACGAAATATTTTTTTGCAGTAAATAAAGATTATGAATCATTTGTCTAGAGCTAAGATGAACTTGTACTGTTTAACATCAGTCATCCTCTCAAAATGTCCATGCATACTTTCATGTTATTGGATTAGTATTTCATTACAGCTTTTTTTCAAAGTAAGGAAATATTTTCCCAAGATATGAGCCAGTGTTTTGAGAGTCAAAGATATAATAGACATAATGAAAACTGTAGTTATGATAATACTGTTCATTATTCATCTCCTTCAATAATTCTGTGGGAACGTGTGACAAAGTTAATATCTCTGTTTTCTTACTTAGTGGAATTTGAAATCTCAAACAGGAAGTTTTTACTGGATTTAGAAGGTCAAGTTTTAGTCAAGGGATTAAATAGGAGTTCTTGTAGTACTGGGTTCACATATTTTTGTCCAAAAAGCTTCTAAATCTTTTTAATGACACTACATATCAAACTGAATTTTTAAAAAATCCAATCCTAAATAGATTAATGTTTTCAGAATTGTCTCATTATAGAAATTGTGCATCCTGTTCTATTAGTTTTATATTGTCTTTAATTTATAAATTTCAATCAATGTGTTCAAGTAAGCAAGCATTTAAACTATGTTGTGCTGGAGAAGTGGTTTTTTTCTGTTAGTTATGAACAAAAAAAATTTTAAAAGTATCTTTATAGCTTACCATGGAATACAGAACTACCAGAATTATCAAGGACTTGAATCTTCAATAGAAATATCATGCAGTTGTCTTTCCAAAAAATTTTAATTTAGAATGTACACTTTGATAGCTCGATGCCAGTCTTTATCTTCCTAATGTTACATTTATTTTATTTTGAGAATGGGATGGGGAGAGGAAGAGGGGAAGTGTAGCCTTGCTGTGCAAGTGAAATGCAAAGGAAGTGCCACTTTTGTGAAGAAGAAAAATGTTTTCAAACAACTGTTTTCAGTTTGTGAAGTAATACCATATGATAATATATTCCATTTTCCAATTTTAGTCAAGCAGATTCATTCTTCAATTGACTGCAAAAGTGCTTGGAATAATTTTTGCTGGCTGTACCCAAAGCTTGCTTTTCTTGAACAAAATTTGGAAGGCCTGAATGAATATTGGGCTGAAAATAATTCTTGCCTACAGACTGGCATAAAACCAGTAAACCCATTAAATGTCTCCTTGATATCAGCAAGTGTGTCCATCACTACTAAAAGTTCTTATTTATGCGGTAATCTGCTATTTTTTTGTCAGATAAACTAAAAGTATGAAATTGTATCATAAGGATCCTAAATGAAACACTTGAAGGACTAGAATGTGACTTTGAGGCTAAACACACAAGTCAAGGAACAAACCCCCAGGAAGAGAGGAGAAAGGATCTAATGCTGGGTTTTGATGTGTAGTCTGAGAAAGTTTTTGCCCCTGTGGTTATTCCTTATTAAATTCTTGCTATTAAAGGCAAAAAATGGACATGGAATTTTGCAGTCATAATTACGCCCGTGCTTGTTAAAAGGAGCTAAACTGATATTCAGACATGTAACTCTTGGAGTTAGGACAGATGTAAAGGATTATTCCCTTTGAGTGGAGATTTTGGGAAAGGACTGGTTCAGAGCCTTGCTATCCTGAATGAGAGCAAAGCCAGGCTTTCCATCAGGTGTTCCAGGGTTCAATGAGAAATAAGCAAAGCCTTGCTGAAGATTTTCTCAAGTGAATCTGTGTTTACCCTATGTTGGAATACTCTAGATCTGCTCTCATGAACTGTATCAACTTTCTAAGGGATACAAACTACTTTTATAGAACTTCTTAATTAACAGTATGCTTGGTGTCTTTAGATGTGTCCTCTTTCCCTTCACGTAACTGATTTAAGGCTTTCCTTGGTACAGCAGCCCCACTGTTAAGGTCGAGTAACTTAATCCTATTTAGGAAAGTTTTAGGTTTTGTATTAGATGGCTTCTCAACTTTGATGTATTTTTTTAGCAATGTCTTTACATAGCACTGACCACAGTGTTTATGACAGCGAAGCACGTGGGATGCTCCGGATTGCCAAGTTTTGTGCATTTCCAGACCTCTGTGCCTCACCAGCAGATGTGCGTGCAGTTTGTAGTCCCCCAAATTGTTCAGTCCATTTAAAATTGTTAAGCAGTTAAGAAGCACTACACTTTGATTTATAAACACAATAATAGTTTGTTCTGAGATAGCAGAAACAAATTAAGTAAAGTAGAGGGAGATTGGGGGTTATTTACTTGTCTCTTCTGCCAAAAAAGCATAACTGTGGAAATGCAGTGCATCTGACAATGTGTACTATTATTTTTGTTGATAAAATGCAGAATGTCTTTGGTCTGATAATGAATAGATTTAAAATCTCTTGGAGACAAAGGAGTTACAGATGAGCGTTGCTCATCTCCTCTCCTTCTCATGAGGAAGATTTGAACTATTGCTGTCTTCTTCTGAACTCAAGCAGATTTTGTGCTTGAGTTCTGTTGTCTTTGCCAAAGTGCAACAGAGAATAATATAGCTAGAAGAGCTATCTATCTG
This sequence comes from Strix uralensis, assembly GCF_047716275.1. Lineage (NCBI taxonomy): Eukaryota > Metazoa > Chordata > Aves > Strigiformes > Strigidae > Strix > Strix uralensis. Next base: position 87,119,528 of record NC_133972.1, on the reverse strand, counting down.
TTATGTGTGCATTTTACAGCTATTAAAAGCAAAAGAAACTTTTTTTTTTTTTTTTTTGCTTATTGCCTCAACCTATCCAAAGCACATGTCCAAGGCAATAAGATTGAACTTATTGAAGTCATTTGGACTAAAACCTGACCTTCTGACCCAGAATGCAGTAGATCAAATTATCAAGGCTTATTTGTAACTGTATGAAAATTTTGAACTCCAGAATAGAGTGGAACCTTACTGATTCAAATGTTTCTGAAGACTATCATTCTTCACGTTAGTGAAGGTCCCTATCAGTGTGATGTGATGATTGTTAACATTAAGATATTTCTTAAATAGATTATTGAGTTGTTCCTTTTACTGAATGTTGCTTGGAGATCTAGGAAGTAGTAACTTCTTAGCCTGTGTAGAACAGAAATTCTTGCAGAAGCAGCACCCAGTTGGTATATATGTCAGCTGTTTCGATTAGTGAGTTCTGAGTTGGAGGTTCTGCCATGCTATGTACTTTGCAGGAATAGTTTCCAGCATGCACACACATTTTGCTGGCATTTCAGACTTTATAAAAGAACAACCACAAAACTAATCACTGAAAAATCTAAGTGGAATCCAGTTGTTAATTGTTTTTGCATACCATTAACTGAACTTCTTCATTAGGAATGTCACTGTATTGCACCACCAACTATTTTTAAAAAGCGTCCAGCCCTACCAATACTTGGAAAATATAACATTGTATATTTCAGAACGGCCACGTAAGTATTCCATACAGAGAGTACACCAAATGACAAGGTGAACAAAACTGTGCTTTAAAGAAAAATCTTGTTTAAAATTGCATAGTAGCATAAGTTGTGTGATTTTCCTGAAAAACAGAGCACTTGAAATTTTTAGGAAAATCAAGTGGCACAATCAAATATATTCTATAGCTGAAAAGCATGAAAAAACAACTGCAAGGTTCCACATTTTAAAAGTACATTTTTAAGGGCTCTCACAGCCATCCTGGAACCCTGCATTAAACAGCTATACAATTCCTCACTGCTGGCTTGAGACTTCTCTTTTAAATTAACTTTCTAGAATGATTTAATGTCTAGAAGAATTGTTCAATTTGGAAAGCTTCATTTCCAGGCTTTGATCAAACAACTTCAGAGCATATCTTTGCTCCACTTTTGCTTTTAATTTAAGATTTCCCAAAATTCATGTGAGAGATGCAGTGTACTGCATGGAGATACCCAGGTGCGGGCAGCAGTGAGGGCTCTGCCGGGTGGGCCCCTGCGGGGAGCGGCCGGGGCTGCCCCGCGCCGGACACAGCCGGTTCCAGGCGGCTCCAACGGCCCCAGCGCAGGGCACAGCTGAGCCCCTCAGCCCCGGGCGGGCGCCTCGGGGAAAGCCTGGGTAAGGAAGGGCAAAGCGCTGCCCGGCAGCCAGGGCTGAGGGAAACAGGGGGAGAAACAGCCCTGCGAGCCCCGAGGGGAGAGCGGCAGGAGGGCAGGAGGGGCTCCAGGCAGAGCCCCGGCAGAGAGGCCCCTGCGGCCCCGGCAGAGACCCCGCTGGGGCGGGTGTTTCCCTGCAGCCCCTGGAGAGGCCCCGGGCTGGAGCAGGGAGAAGCGTGAGGAGGAAGGAGCGGCAGGGAGGAGCTGGGGGGGACTGACCGCAGCCCCCCATTCCCCATCACCTTGCGTCCATTCAGCAGGGGGTGAGGAGGGAGAGGAGTTGGGGGATGAAGGAGTGAAGGTGAGCCTGGGAAGAAGTGAGGGGCATAGGGAGAAAGGGTTTTCACTTTTGTCTTTATCACCGTCCAACTGTAACCGGGAAAAAATTAAAACTATTTTTCCCCAAGTCAAGCCTATTATGCCTGTGATGGTAATCGGTTAAGTGATCTCCTTGGATTTATCTTGACCCATGAATTTTTCCATCTTTCTTCGTGCTCCCTCTCCTGTTGAGGAGGAGGGGGTGAGATCAGCTGCGTGGGCATCTGGCCCTTAGCCGTGCTCAACCCACCAAGGTTAGCCAGATCTTTTTTCTAACTAAACTTTATTCTTAGACTAAATGGCAATTTTTGCTGTCAGAAAATACTCATGTATTATACTGTCTTCAAGCGCCCAATATGGCAAACATTTCTGTGGGAGATGTCTTTTGCTTCCACGTTTATAGTAATTTTAAAATCATATAATAAAGGAAATTGTTCAAATTTTGTTATACTGCTGGCTTTTCTAAAATTTCATAACTTCAGTGAGATCAACATTTCACTTGTGACTCCAATAATGAAGTTGGAAGTATGCGTCTTTATAGCTAATGTGAAAAGATGTCCTGGTTTTAATGATTATGAGTACATCTGGCCCCCATTGGACTCCATAAGAAGCTACAGAAGCTGAGTACTTACAAAAAAAGAAAAACATTTGGTTGAAAGAACTCAACTCTTTGTAGCTTTGTGTGAAATGTTAGAATAAATAGCTCTTTGCGAATGTTGCCAAAATATTAGCAACTATTATTGGACATCTATTTCAAAATTTCTTTATGAAATTTCTTATTACTCTATGTTTGTCTTTGTTACTTAGAGACTGAGTGAGTAGGACCTGCTTTTTTTTAAGGAGAAATTCAAATCAGATAGTGTTTTAGAACTTTCCACAGGACTTAGTGCAGCCCATTACACTTATTTGTCCCTCACAGTACTCCTACAGTGAAATTTCTGCTGTGTTTTTTCTGTTCCAAGGAATTAATTTTTTTCTGAATGTGTCACACGGGGAAAAAGGTTCATGTCAGCGTGAAGTTCCTTTGCTCTTTGAAAGGAGTGTCAAAATCGTGTTGAATATGATAAAAGGAAATGTGAAAGACCAATTAACCAAGTTTTTTCATATTTTTCAGATCACAGATCAGATCGAAATAATCTCAGAATTTTGGGAAGATTCACTGGACTTTGGATGAGGTCCTGAGTCTTAGGTAAGTGACATCCTGAAAGTCAGCCGAACAACAGAATGAGTGTGTGAATTTCACCTGCAGTAGGAAAGCTAAAGCTAATGAGGAGGAACCTGTCATGAAAAGAGAGCTACCATGGGTGACAGCAGCAGCAGAAGAGTTGACACAGGGCCATAACACAGTCAGGGGTTCCTGATTGCCATCATGCTGAAGCTAGGCAGAGAAAGAAAGCAGATGGATTTTTATCTGTTGCCTTTCTTTCTGAGGTTTTACAGGTCATTAGGGGATAATAGTACTTTTAAAAGACATGACCAGTAGGAGATAGGAAAGGCTTGCTTGCTGAAATTTCTGTAATTACTCACTCATGTTGGGTTCCTTGCAGAAAGAAGTGGAAGGAGTTTTGAGGTAGCTGACCTCTTCTTGGAGAATGTTCCTGTTCCACAGGGGAGTACACAAAGAATTACCTCAGAAGTAGTGAAAGTGAATACGTAACAATTAAAGTAAATCTCTGCAGTATATGGAAAACTAAATACTTCATGCACATCTTACTTTTCACAGCCCACTACCATTCTTAAACCTTATTATATATTTAACTATAATGTTTATTTTTTACTGAGATGTGCAGTAAAGTTATAGAAAAAACATTAGAAATTATTTATTTGAAGTCACGTACCTACAGTTTTCTTGCAGGTTAAAAGGATATTTCAGTTCAAGCAGTGAAGACTAGTCTGATTATTGCAGTCAGGAGCTCTTTCAAATTAGTATTAGTTATAACTACTAAGAAAGATCAGCTCCTCTGTTTTCTACTCTACAACCACTGAGGAAGTAATGTTGTAACTTTGCTATTCATACTATTTTATACAGATACAATTTTACATTGTTTTGGGATTTAATTCTCTCTGTCTTACAGCTTGATAAAACTTTTGCTTTAAAAAGGGCTTCAGCACATTTTTCTCTTCCTTTAGATTGCAGTCACCAGGACATGCATTTTTGTTTAGTTGTGGTTGTCTTTTGTGCATCACCTACTTTTTTCCATGCAAATCATTAGTCTTAAATATGGATTCCACAGATATATGGAAACCAGTGGGGCTTATCATTTATCTGACATGCCTTTATTTTCCCTGAGTTAGCTCTAATGTGGCAGCATTTTTAGTTCAACTTGGGTGGTCTATCAAGAGGGTGTAGTCTTAACAGCTCTTCAGCTGTTATCATAATTATTTTATGCAGCAGTTCAGTAACTGTACAGCTTGGCTTCTCCTTAAAACCTAGACTAAGTCTTCAGGAGTTCACCTGAGAATAGGCAACCAAAATCAACACTGCACTGTGGATTCTCTGAAGTCTCAGGGTTTTAGGCGTTAAGGTGTGAATGTTTGTGGATGATAAAGATCTAGAAATAAATGTGACTAGAGGAGTGCCAGAAGGATCAAGATTGTAGTGATCAGTGAGATGAACAAGAGATAGGATGTTGAAATCAGAGAGAGAGAGAGAGAGCTGTTAACAAAATAAGATGATCTCATTCAGGATAGCTCCAGGGGAGTCAGCTCATGGACCTTGTCTGCTGTGTAAGTTAAAGTATGAAGATGAAAAGCAATGAGACTATGATGACAGAAGCCATAAAAATGACTATCACCTCATTTTTGCTTTCCTGCTATGAGATTTTGATGTGGAGAAGGATTGTAACATTTGAAGGTCTGGGATTAAATGAACTGGTGTGTTACAGATCACACTTTCAAAAAAAATGTCACATTAAGTTACAGTTTCATTAAGTTCTCCATACAACAAAGTGTAGTGTAAGAGAAACACTCGCTGGTCCTAATTTTGCTTCAGGTGGTTAGAAAAGAAAAAAAAATCTGAAAAAAAGATTTTTTTTTCTCAGAATAAATGTTATCAGAGTTTACATAAATTAAAGTGTTCATACCGCTTTTTTTGGTTATTCTGTTTAGATTCACATTTTTAATATAATATTTTATTCTTGAATAAATAGAATTTTTGTGGAACTTGTTCTTGAATTTTATTTTTTCTCCTTTTATATCCTCTCTCTCCCCATCTTTCTTTCACCCCAGAAAGAACAGTTTGAAAACTTTGGAATGTACAAGGGAAGAGTGGCAGGCTGACTGTGACAAGAAAAAAAATCCACAGCTGTTTCTCAGAAATATATTGATCAAGAAACAGATCTGCATCTTTAAGTCTCTGTCCTTGAAGAAGCCTGGACTTTGGCTTTACAGAATTTTCAGTATATAGGTTAGGCATTCAAACACTCTAGACAATGTATATGCATTCATTTACAAGCAAGCTGTAGAGAAATTTATTGGTTTTGTTTCATGTCTAAAATGTCAATGCTAGTTGTGTGGCTCATGGATGACTGTCACAAAATGAACTCGAGGCCTTTCTGATGTTTGTGGGAGTTTTGCCATTGACTGCAATACAACCAGAAGGTTGCTCACAGCTGTTACTATAGTGATTGGAACTTATTTTTGTCTGACATTGTCAGAGAGTCCTTGGAAGTCTTGTTCCAGTTGATTTCCTGTACACAATTTGTGATGTTGTTGTGGTAATTAATAATGACAATATAGCTGATCAGCATTGCACCTATAGTGGGAATTCTCTTGACTCTTTTGTGTGTTGTATGACTTAAATCCAGTATAAACATAGTGAATAACCTTGGAAGTGATAATCAGCACTAAGACAATAGCCTTTGTCTTTTCAGAATATCAGACCTACAAAAGCTTTCTCTATCAGAATATTTGTAAGGCCAGATCTGCATAAAAAAAGTATTTTGAAATCTTATTGGAAGGTTTTTCTCTGTTTTCATTCTGGATAATCTTTAAATCGAAACAAAAAAATAAAATATTCCTTTAAGGAATGATTCACTGAAGAACTGTTGTTGATGTTGTTGATCTTATTAAGAAAACAATAATTAGGGAATTCAGGTTGAATGTACTAGCCATATTCTACCCAAATATCTCATATTCCCTAATCACTAAGCTACCTAGTTTATTCTTTGTGAATGAGGCAGAGCTCCTACAGGTAAAACCAATATATAATCAATGAATTAAAAGAGAGCATCTGAATACTGTAGGACATGAAAATGCAGTGACAGTGGCATTTTTAGACTATTCTCTGGTTTACTTGTCTGGTTTATGTTTTCCTGAGCAATAGTGAGAGAGCTTGTACAGATCTGGCAAAAGTTGTACAGATTTCCAATGAGAACAGGCACATCCTTTAAGAATGTAGTGAAAATTGTATGACACATTTACATGTTATTTGAAAATACTATGTTACACTGTGACCAGATTGTATTATGCAACCTCTATATGTATAGAGGGACAGCATTAAGGTTAACTTTTGTAATTATAATCTGATATTTACTGTGTTACAAACACTGATCAATAAACAACTCTCATACCCTATTGTTGTACTTTTTCTATACTACTAATTTCCATTGGGTGGAATGTCAGACCTGCTCCATATGTATGTAACTATGTTGCCCTCTTGTGACCAGCTCTCTAAAATAAGAAACCATAGACAACTTAAAGAACAGAACTTGATTTAAAATAATAATAAAATTAATTATTGATAGATTTACATATCTTGTGCATTTCTTTTGTACTAATCAGACCAAAATTTTTATACTTTCTAAACATGATGTTAAATATCTATTATATGTATGCTGTTTCTATTCCTTTCTGATCCTAGTGTCAAATTTTTGTGGTTTTCTCTTGACATCTCACTGTCTTTAGGTGCCCTACTAATATAAAAACAATGTTCACAACCATGTGGGAGCATTTTGTGTGTTGACTATGATGTCAGGAAATTAATGTTATCTTATTAAATATGTATGTATATAGACCATCAAGCATCAATTCATTCTGGTTTTAGTTCCTTATCTCCTATGGTTCAGATACTGGTTATTGCAAGCAGACAAAACCATAGTGAAATTAATGTGTCACTTATTTCAGAGGTAAATCTGATTAGGTTTTTGGGCTTTGTCATTTGTTTTTTGTTTGTTTGGTTTTTTTTCTTATGTGCCAGTCATTTTCAAATTGGTTCAATTTCTTTTGATGCATATATTGCTCACTTGGGTTAGTCAGTAACTCTTACATATTTCACGTAAGAAGGAATTTTAAAATGGTAACTTCAACTACTGTGAAGTACAGTTGACTAGTTAAATGATGGACTAGTTATGATGGATGGACAAAACTGAAAACTGAGAAACAGAACAATTAATCATATATTAGGAATAATGCACACTGGATTATAAACATCCTCTGACATTAATTTGGAAATCCCAGATGTTTTGCATGTTAAGTGGAAGTCAGAGACAATGTCAAGTAATTTTCTGACTTTCTGTAGTATTTTCCAATGTTTCAAACCCAACTAGGTCTGGTTTAATTGTCTTTCTGTGATTCAGTGATAGATTCTTGTCTCACTGTGTGTTATGATATAAAGTCGTCCTAACTCTTAATTTAAAATGTTCTGTACATGTCTAATGTGACCGGTCAAAAAATATTGTCTAAGACAAATGAATGGGGAGCACAAGGGGAGGACACACATACGCATACACACTCACATATATAATGCTTTGGATGGTATTCACCTCTCAAAAAAACAACTTGTTGCTGGATACAGAAGATAGTGGAAGTTGAATGTGTCTCTCTTTTAGGCAAATATTTAGGGGATGAAGCCACTGGCCTAGCAGGCTGAAACATTCTAGCAAACTACTTTCCTTAAATAAGGAAGACTGTAAGGGAATATGGGCAAATTAAGACCTGAGAGTTAATTTACCTGAAACGAGGATTAGTTCCCATTAGATTAGAATTGGTGAAGCTACCCTAGGTTACATTTTAATTAGAATTTTTGTTGCAGCTTTTACACAGAGAATGCTTGATTAGACAATCTACCTTAGAGAAGTATAAAATTCGTCTTCATTGTACTTTGGATCCACTCCTTAAATCACAAAGATATACACAGATTAGAGAGCTTGTACATCACCTTCTTAGTAGTTGAGGGAAAGAGTAAATAAGCATATTTTTTTCATATATAAACCTAGATACAATAATTTCTAAAGAAATCTACGATTAAGAAGGCCAGAACTCAAGTACCAGGTAGCTGCCTAATGATGCTTTTCCAATCCTGGAATAAAATGCTTTTCCAATCCTGGATAAAAGTGTTATTCAATTGCAGCAGGAGCCTCTGGTGAAATATGGGTATGTTCTCATTTTATCTGCAGTTGTGCCCAGCAGCATCACTGCTTGAATGGACTGAGCATCTCTGTGCTGGCAGCTGAACTGCCTTCTATGTGTGAGGATCTCTGAGCCAGCACAGAGAGGGCACCCCATGAGTTAAGGAGGCCCTCAGGAGCACACTAAGCACAGTAAAAGCATACATCCATCACTGTCAGCTCTTCCCTTGCACCTTGACAAATAGCATAGTGTCTTCAAGGCTTTTGTTTATTCTGTGAGTTTGCCTGCTTATTGGTGCATATGCACTGAGTTGGAAGGAACTGTTTTGCAAAGGCAAAGCCCGTGGCCTACCTTTACTTCATGAATTACCATTATACCTATGGAAATGGTGGCTTTTGAAAGTATGTATGCTTTGATTTAAACATCTTATTACACTGTTCCAAATGACCAGAATATCTGGAGCTCTGAGTTTAGATAGATAATCCTAGCTCAGTTCTCTGCTATTCTGACTACTGCATAGTTTTGCACAGGCAGGTTATTTGACAAGAAATCTGGAAATCCAGTAATGCTAAAAGACAGTAAACTTTGAGATGGAGGGCAGAAATTAAATGGCAGAAAGTATTCTCTGCAACAGTGTACCTATATGGATTCAGTTACAGGGCAAAATTGACTGAACTTACAGACTAATAGGCAGGATATTATTTTAGATCTCTCCACGGGAGCTCTTGGATAAGAAGTGATATCACAGAATCACAGAATCATCAAGGTTGGAAAAGACCTTGAAGATCATCTAGTCCAACCATTAACCTAGCACTGACAGTTCCCAAATACACCATATCCCTCAGCGCTATGTCAACCCCACTCTTAAACACCTCCAGGGATGGGGACTCCACCCCGCCCATTCCAACACCTAACAACCCGTTCTGTAAAGAAATGCTTCCTAATATCCAGTCTAAACCTTCCCTGGTGCAACTTGAGGCCATTACCTCTTGTTCTATTGCTTATTACTTGGTTAAAGAGACTCATCCCCAGCTCTCTGCAACCTCCTTTCAGGTAGTTGTAGAGGGCGATGAGGTCTTCCCTCAGCCTCCTCTTCTCCAGACTAAACAACCCCAGTTCCCTCAGCCACTCCTCATATGACATGTGCTCCAGACCTTTCACCAGCTTTGTTGCCCTTCTCTGGACACACTCGAGTAATTCAATGTCCTTTTTGTAGTGAGGGGCCCAAAATTAAACACAGTAATTGAGGTGCGGCCTCACCAGTGCCGAGTACAGGGGTAAGATCACTTCCCTGTCCCTGCTGGCCACGCTATTTCTGATACAGGCCAGGATGCCACTGGCCTTCTTGGCCACCTGGGCACACTGCTGGCTCATGTTCAGCCGGCTATCGATCAACACCCCCAGGTCCCTCTCTGACTGGCAGCTCTCCAGCCACTCCTCCCCAAGCCTGTAGCGCTGCTGGGGGTTGTTGTGGCCCAAGTGCAGCACCCGGCATTTGGCCTTATTGAAACTCCTGCAGTTGCCCTTAGCCCATCGCTCCAGCCTGTCCAGGTCTCTCTGCAGAGCCTCCCTACCCTCGAGCAGATCAACATTCCCACCCAGCTTGGTGTCATCTGCAAACTTACTGAGGGTGCACTCGATCCCCTCGTCAAGATCATCAATAAAGATGATAAACAGGAGTGGCCCCAAAACCGAGCCCTGGGGGACACCACTCGTGACCGGCCGCCAACTGGATTTAAGTCCGTTCACCACAACAGTTTGGGACCGGCCATCCAGACAGTTTTTTACTCAGTGAAGCGTGTGCCCATCCAAGCCAGTTTTGCCAGGAAAATACTGTGGGAAATGGTGTCAAAGGCCTTACTGAAGTCAAGGTAGGCAACATCCACAGCATTTCCCTCATCCAATAAGCAGGTCGCCCTGTTGTATAAGGAGATCAGGTTTGTCAAGCAGGACCTGCCTTTCATAAACCCATGCTGACTGGGCCTGATCATCTGGTTGTCCCGCATGTGTTATATGATTGTACTCAGGATGAGCTGCTCCATCAGCTTCCTGGGCACCGAAGTCAAGCTGACAGGCCTGTAATTTCCCAGATCATCCTTCCGACCCGTCTTATAGATGGGCATGACACTGGCCAATTTCCAATCTGTGGGGACCTCCCCGGTCAGCCAGGACTGCTGGTAAATGATGGAAAGCGGCTTGGCGAGCACCCCAGCCAGCTCCTTCAGCACCCTCGGGTGTATCCCATCAGTTCCCATAGACCTGTGTGTGTCTATGGGATGCAGTAGGTCACTGACTTTCTCCTCCTGGATTGCGGGGGGGTCGTTCTCCCAGTCTCTGTCTTCTGGCTGAGGAGACTGGATTCCCTCAATACAACTAGTCTTGTTATTAAAGACTGAGGCAAGGAAGGCATTAAGCCCCTCAGCCTTCTCCTCATCAGTTGTTACCATGTTTCCTCCTGCATCTAGCAGGGGATGGAGGCTCTCCGTGGTCTTTCTTTTGATGTTGACGTACTTATAGAAACATATCTTGTTATCCTTGATTGCTGATGCCAGATTAATTTCTAGCTGGGCTTTCAACCTCCTGATTTCTGCCCTGCATAGCCTCACAGCATCTTTGTAATCACTGTGAGTGGCTAGTCCCTTCTTCCAAAGGCTGTAAACTTTCCTTTTTTCCCTGAGCTGCAGCCAAAGCTCTCTGTTTAGCCAGGGTGGTCTTCTCTGTCACCGGTTTCTCTTACAGCACCTGGGGACCGCCTGCTCCTGAGCCATTAAGACGTCCTTCTTAAAGAGTGCCCAGCCTTCCTGGACCCCTATACCCTTCAGGATCGTCTCCCAAGGGATTCTGTGAAGTCAATGTCAGCCCTTTTGAAGTCCAGGATGTCAGTTCTGCTTAGCCCTCTTCTGGCCTCTCTAAGAATAGCAAACTCTATTATTTCATGATTGCTGTGCTTTAGTTGCCCTCCACGACCACATCATCCACCAGTCCTCCTCTGTTCACAAATAGGAGGTCCAGCAGAACACCTTCTCTGATCGGTTCACTCACCAGCTGCATCAGGAAGTTATCTGCCACACATTCCAGGAATCTCCGGGACTGGTCCCACTGTGCTGTGTTATATTTCCAGCAGATGTCTGGGAAGTTAAAGTCTCCCACAAGAACAAGGGCAAGCGGTCGTGAGATTTCTCCTAAATGCCTATAGAATATTTCACCCACCTCTCTGTCCTGGGTGGGTGGCCTATAGTAGACTCCTACTACAACATCTGCCCTGTTGGCCTTCGCCCTGATTCTAACGCAGACACTCTACCCTGTCTTCACTACACTTGTATTCAAAGCAATCATAATAGTCTCTCATACAGGGCCACCCCACTGCCTGTCCTTCCTTGTCTATCCCTTCTAAAGTGCTTGTAGCCATCAATTGGCACACTCCAGTCATAGGAGACATCCCACCATGTTTCTGTGATAGCCATAATTTTCCTGTTGCATCATGACTTCAAGCTCCTTCTGTTTCTTACCGACGCTGTGTACATTGGTATATATGCACTTCAGATGGACTGATGTCCCCAGCAGCTTTTTACATTTAGAGGTCCTAAGTCCAGCCTGACCTTTCACAGGTGTTACCATGGTTACTGATCCATCAATATCCCTTGCATCTTTGTTGTGCTGCATGTCTCCATCCCTTGCTTCCACTGAGTTGCCAGGTTGAGGGTCATCACTGGCACAACAGCCCACAAACTGTGGTAATCTTCCCTAGGGCTTATGTCTGGGAGTTTCAGTTTTGTCCCCTTCCCCCTTCAAACCTAGTTTAAAGCTCTCTCAATGAGCCCAGCTAACTCCTGCCCCAAGATCCTTTTTCCCCTCTGGGACAGGTGCATCCCATCTGATGCCCAGAGGTCTGGCGTCCTGTATACTGTGACTGAAAAATACAAAGCCCTGATGGTAACACCAGTCTCGGAGCCTCAAGTTCATCTGCTGAGTTCTCCTGTAATCTTCTTCATCGATCTCCCCAACTGAAGGGATGGAGGAGAACACAATTTGTGCCCCCGACCTCTTAATCAGTTTCCGCAAGGCCCTGAAATCTCTCTTCATTGCTTTAGGACTTCTCCTGGTAATATCATCGCTAAACACCTGAAAAACCAAGAGAGGGCAGTAGCCCTTAGGTCTCACTAGTGCAGGGAGTTTTGCCATGAGGTCCTTCACCCGGGCCCCCCGGGAGGCAGCAGACTTCCCTATGAAGCGGGTCTGGTCTGCATATGGGGCCTTCGACACCCCTCAGAATGGAGTCACCCACTACAATGACCCTTCTGGGGTTCTTTTTAGAATCGGTTTTAATACCTGGTCTAGAGCGACCCAGCCTTTATGAACCTTCATCTCCCTTCTTATTTGACTCATTTTCTTTGTCCTTTTCTGCTTCATTCAAGAGTTCCAGGGCCCCGTATCTATTGTGAAGGGACACCATGGAAGGTGAGGGAGGTCAGGAGGGGATTTTCCTGCTTCCCTGAGCAGGGAACTGTTTCTAATCTCCCCTATCTCTTAGGTCCCCTCCTGCCTGGTAGCAAGAGGGTGAGGGATTACCTGCCTCTTTTGGAGCCTTCAATTTGCTCCTTTTGCTTTAGGGGTGCTAGGGTGTTACTCCACCAATCGAGTTCCCTTTCACACTCCCTAATACTTCTTAATCTCTCAACCTCTTCTTCGAGTTCCACCACCAGGCTGAGCAGGTCATCCAGCTGATCACAGCACACACAGGTGTTGTCACTGCTGCCCTCTGACAGGATTGACCGGCTCAGGCACCCCCTGCAGCCTGAGACCTGGACCGCTGCATGTCTGTGTGACAGCTCCGTCTGGGTCACCACGTTCTTTCTGGTGGTGGTTTTGATGCGAGTGGAGACCATGGTTCAGTCTACTCATAGAGAATGATAAGATGACAACTAGCTCAGATAAGCTCTAGACCCAAGAGATGGACTGTTCCCTGTCCGCTCACCCTGCCTGGACGAACTGCCACACAAACTGATGTGCCTCACCCTTCTGACATGCCACGCCCTCTTTGCCCATCCTGTTTGCCACGCTCCTGGTCGCTCGCGCTCCTTGGCGGATGCTCTTGTGTGTGAGGGGCGTTGGGTGTCGTCACTCCCGTCTCCACCCACTCTGAGTCTCTGCTGTCCTCATTCGCATCTCACTCTTCCCGCTCAGGGGAAGGCAGCTTCAGGCAATCCCAGTTCCCTGGGCTTCTGCCTTCTGGGCTTGTGGTTTTGCCACGGGCTCTTTGACACTTTCAGAGGGGTCCCCTGCCGCTATCCTCCTCTTCAGAGCCCCTCTCCTCAGCAAATCAGCATGCTACTACGTTATGCTAACATGTAGAAAGAAGCATTTTTCCTTGGAATTTCTCAAACTGATAGCTATATTGAAATAATTTTTATGGTTAATTTCAATCATTGTGCTTTTGAATTTGTTTTTGGTACATTCTTGAGGTTTTTTTGCAGTAAAACATCTTCATCCCATACAGTGGTTAATTAATGAATATTGTATTCATGTGTTTCAGATTCACCCAGAGTTTCACAGGGATCTTTAATTGTTCATGTGTAAAGTGTGATACCTGTGTCTTAAAATAATACACTCTAGATATAAATGCAGATTTTTGTAGCTCGAAGAAGATTTACTATACACAACTTTATTCTACCTCAGGAGTATTACAGGAATTTTCTATAGTTATTCATAGTTTATGTTTAAATCGAATCATGCTGAGAGAATATGTGCCGTTGGTATTATTTATATTAAATATGGCTGCTCATGCTGCCTCTTAATTGGCTTTTATGTGGGTTAGAGATAGTTTACAATAATGAAGCTGTAAATAGGAGTTCACATAGGACTTCATGATCTCTAAACAGCTTTTTCAGGGCTCAGATACAGAGAGTGATGTCATGACTGGAATCTTGAGAAATAAATCATTATTAAAGATACATAAGGAGTGATCAGATTGGAAAAATGTATCCATTAGAAAATTAGAGTGGTTGCTTTATATTCATTAGCATCCCCTAATGTTTGACTAGAAGTTTTTGTTAATGAAACAGTCACTTTAGTAGATATGATACCTAAACCTCACACATAAATAGTCCGGCCTGACTTTAAAATAATTTATTCTTACATGAATAATGAAACATAAGAAATCTCAGTTTTCACTTGCAAAATTAAAATGTTGTGTTTGAATTCTTACCACTATAATGCAGGCAGTGTTAAATTCCACAATTCAATTAACATTTTCAGGGGTGTTAACCCATTTTGGAAAATACAGATTTAAAAAAGCATAGTAATCATCATCTAATTAAATCTTGAAATGTTTGATTCAAATTTCATTTTCTTAATCAAAGCTTTTTGTTCTCTTTTATTGCATTTAGGTTTGTGCTTAGAAACATCATAATAATGTTCTTAAAAGACATGTAAGCAAGGACACAACTATTTTTATGACACGTCTACACATTATGTTAGCTACTTTTTAAAGGTTTTACTCAGTTGTAACTTGTGAGCTTAACTTCACAGAAGTGAAGGGATTCAAGTAGGAACAAAAGATACAATAATGAGAAGGATTGGATAACAGAGAAATGAAAGCAAATTGAACATTTTGGAGGATGACAGAATGGAGGTGTTAAAAACTGGGATGCATGTGAAGGAAAATATTTAGGAAAAGCAGGTTAGCAAAATGGAATATATGACATAAATGGATATGTGAGAATATTTATTTTAATTGGTCTGGGTCATAGAGGAAATAGTATGCAACTGTATAAAAGCAGATGTAGGGGATAAAAGGAATTCTGACAATGGCTTTTAAAGTCATTGGTGACCCAGATTTCAGGTTATGTTATGTGTGATCTAAAGCTCAGGCCTGACTTCACCGTGTTTCTCTCAACAAATACACATTAGATTCACGTACAAGGATCATTTTGCTAAGGGCATATGCTACTGTTATCTAAAGATGGGTGTTATGGACCTGCAGGACAGTGTAATGTGGGAAAAGAGTTCACATTTTTTAGCCCTTCAGGAAATCTTTTATGCTCTCTCAGTGAATCTGTATTTGTGCTCTGTAGCAGTCTGAAATTTGTATTTGAGCTCCATTATATAAAATTGCAGATGTTGTGTGTGATAATGTAAATTTCCGCTTTAGTCCTTCAAATATTATTTAGAAGTTTATAATATCAAAAAGCAGTTGATTTAGAGGACATTTTCTATAAGAGTTCAAAGTATGTGGCACAGTATTGTTGGGAGAGGATAATTGCATATATTCTTACAGATGGTTAGTTTGTTCCCCAGTTAAATATTTGGAACTGAACAATCTGAGTTGTGCTATATCGTATTTGAATTGGAGAAGTTGAGATATGACACTTTTCTGGTAGGCAGTGTAGGTGTTTAACTTGTTTAAAATGTGCCAGGCAAGACCTTAGAAAAATAAACTAATAATTTTTCTTCGCATACAGAGTGTAATTCTTGTCTGCCTGGTACAACTGGAGAGTGAGAAGCAAAGATATTTGTATGCCCCTTTTCCACACTGCCAATGCCATGGGTTCCTGGGGACTAACTTGTACTTCAGCTACAACGTAATGCTAGTCTTTTAAACACTCTGTGACTGACTCTAAATTACCCAAGCAGATTTTGCTCTGGAATCCCTTCCTAGTCACATAAAAAGGAAAATGTTAAGTGGGTGATCTGAGCTTTACACTGCATGAGAGATTTCTCTCTCAGCATCTGACCTACCATAGGTATGCGGAGCTTTTGATCAAATTATCTGTCAGAGGAACTTAATGCTCATTATTATACCTATCTTATTGGCGGCAATGTGAATGGAAAAGGAAGCTAAGGAAAACTTATACGATATTCAGAACCAGAAAGTGGAGTAGAATTTAAGACTCTTCTGTTTCATGTTAAATTCTAGACTCTGCTATAATAAAATGCATTTAGGCTTTGACAATACAGATAAAACTACACACTGGAGACTACACACAAAGACAAAATTCTTTGTCCTTGTTCAAGCAAATCCTGCCCCCAGACCGAACTGGGAATTTAGATTGAGTGAAGACCGCAGAATTGAGCCCTAAAGGAATATGGCTTACTGCAATAAAAGACGCAAGAGAGTTGGAATAAAAATACTGCTAGCGACATGTAACAACGGAACAACATTACTTAGGGAAACATTCAAATAGAATGAATTAATTAAAAACAAGACTTTGATCTAGTGCTTATGACAGTATTTATGTTCGATGTAACCTATAATTTGTATTACCTCAACTCTGTTACATACTTTTTCTATTTCCTCAATAGCATTTGCCTATCTTTTACTGCTCATGAAAGAAAATGTTTTGCACTGTCAACATATTTGTTTGTTGTTAATAAAAGATTATAACTAAAAATATAATGATGTGTCAAACAGAACTAACCCTCCAGAGAAGCTAAGCAGATGGAAATAGTGCTGTGAAAATGAATGCATTGTAATTCAAATCATTTGCTTTTCCGCAACAAATTATCTTTAAGTCCCACCCACAACATACTAATGATGAAGCAGAACTACAGCAAGCTTATGGATTGATTCTGCTATCCTTTACATTGGTATGAAACCTATATAACACCATTTGACATCAACAGAGTTATTTCAGATTTACAATAACATAAATCAGGGCTCAATAAGCAGAAAATTAGTAAAGCTAAGTGCTTTAAATACATTTCAAGCTCAATGAGAGGTCTATTATCTCACTGATGAGCTCTATCCAGTCCCAGTTTAAAATCTGCTAGCTCTCAGAGAAAGATACGGATTAAGACTGCTTTGAAAACAGATCCATATTCATTGAAGAGACAGTTTTAATTTCCCTTTTTAATGCATATTTTCATATTCATGTTATCTGAATCCCTTTTGCATAGTTTATTCTCAAGCAAATATTTCATAGAATCATAGAATGGTTCGGGCTGGAAGGGACCTTAAAGATCATGTAGTTCCAACCCCCCTGCCATGGGCAGGGACACCTTCCACTAGACCAGGTTGCTCAAAGCCCTGTCCAACCTGGCCACTTCCAGGGAGGGGCAGCCACAACCTCTCTGGGCAACCTGTTCCAGTGCCTCACCACCCTCACAGTGAAGAATTTCTTCCTGGTATCTAATCTAAATCTGCTCTCTTTCAATTTAAAACCATTACCCCTTGTCCTATCACTACATGCCCTTGTAAAAAGTCCCTCTCCAGGTATCAAATAGAAAATTATATTTGTTAAAATATAGGAAATATTTGTGCTCTGTAGCAATTATTTTTTAAAAAAGTATATAAAGTGTTTAGGTTGATTTTACAGCAAGCAATATTGCACAATTTTTAGTATTAATCTAAAATTAATTCTTCCATGTGATAACCAACTAAGTATATTCCCATTATAGTATTTATTCACAGAATTAATAAATCAGTCATGCTAAGTATGATGTCTGCATTAATACAGAGAAGCTAGCTGCAGCTTAATTTATACCTTTCCTAGCCTAAGAAACCTTTATAAAGGAAGGCTGCATTTTTTTCCTGAAAACATAATTCCACCTTTCTTTCCAAAGTCATTTAAAATCCATTCCTGTGTAAGGATTTATAAACAAGGGCTTTGGTGTTCATGCAGAATTCTAGTGAATAAGGCTTGGGGAATTATACTGAGCACAATTTCTTTCAAGAGCTAGTGGATTTCAGTTTTATTGCTTGATATGTCCATTTATTCTGACATTTTGCTGACAGTTGCAAAGCCAAACATAAATTATTTTCAAAACTGCCTCTGTTTCTTTTTCTTCCAGAATCTTTTAGCTCTCTCTCCACATTTCCTGTTCCTCTCCTCTTTCTTTCAATGACTTTTAATGAAATTCCTAATTGGATTCTGATACTTTCCTCATTAATTCCAGGCAGATGTAACTACAAGACTACAGGACTATGGGAAACTTGAATGCTTATGACATTGCCATGTCATGAAGCCTATCTAAAAGCAATGCTTATATAAGTGAGACCTGGACTATATCTGCCCACTATAGAGTAGAGAGATTTTTGCTCTCTGCACACTCCAGTATGCAGAGGAGAGAAATAAAGAGAAGGAAAGAAACAACAATGAACATTGTTAAATAACTCTTAGCATTGTTACTTTCCTGTAACATTGGGGTGGGAAGCCAAAGAGTGATAGTAACTCAAGTAAGAACTGTTTTGCCTTAAAGACGGGGAAAATCACAGAAATAGTGCTGGGGCTACATGGATAGCAGGGTCATTCATGGTTTATGATGACAATCTATTTGAAAAAAAAAAAAATCAATAAATAGTTGAAAAAGCAGCTGTTTTGGCTAGGTGGAATGCATTGCCTGGTGTGGAACTGCTCTGGGCTGACAGCCAGGACTTGGAAACATTGGTCTAAACTGGCCTGACAGTTCTGGCTTAGTTTTGCTTTGTCTAGATTTTGTTTTTAGAAATGTATGAAAGTGTATAAAAACTCTTAAAATAAAAATTGCTATCTATCTTTTAAATCTATTCTGCTTAATAAATGAAATTTAGATTAAATGTCACGGAGTAGCGTGGTTCTACTTTTGTGCCTGCTCAATCCAAGTTTCCCTGTGTGAGACATTTTTTTACTTAATATGGTTTTCCTGATTGGGATCCAACCCTCAGTAAGAGAATGACTCATATTTGAGGCAGGGTCTTTTCCTACTGCCAGTCTACAGAAAAAAACTTTTAAAATGTAGGTTCCCCAGAGACCTACTAAGATGAGAAACAGGGTCTACAAATAACGACTGAAACATTAAATGGCCCCAATCACATTCCAATATGAATTCACTATGGAATCAAAATAAGATTAAATCTTTGTTTACTGCTGTGTAAAATTAGAGCTGGATAAGAGCTTTTCTGATAAACTAGAGATAAAGAGAACTTAGCTATTTTAATTAAAGATCCTAAGTAGAAAGGCATAGCTGGTAATTTATTGGTTTGGACTAATTAGTTTATAGACTGTAAGAGCTTTATTTATTTTAATATTTTATAATAAATCTTACTACAAAATTATTATCAAACCCAAGTAACTTTGAATATTTTCTCTGCTTTACAATTATTGACATACAAAAATACCCTTATTTGGTTGTTCAGTCACAAAAAAATAATGAAAAATACTTGCCATTTATTCAAGGCTTTAAATCACCTTCAGTGAGCAAGCAATGTTGGTCTTTGAGGCAGCTCCCAGGCATTTGTTATTGCCCCTCTTTCAGATGTTACTGCTGTAGTACTAGTGTCAGCAGAATAGAGTATGTACAGGTGTTTCAGCTGTTGAAGTTTAGTTCATCAAATTATTTTAATCTTTGATAAGAAGACTTGGGTCAGTAGCCTGGGCTGAGAATGGGAGTTGCTTCAGGGTTAGAATATGGTGAGTTCTTCCATAAGATGATAGTTTGTTACATAGATTCAGCAATGTCTTAAACGACTGCAAAAAATCACCAGATCTCATCTGTCAAAGATCTTTCTTACACTTTAGTGACCAGTGTTTCTGTCGAAATTAGCTTTATCACTTTGGGGTTGCTTACTTTTTAATTTTTTTTAGCAAAATGATCTTGACTTTATTAGGAAGAGCTGAAATGGTGTGACTCAAGGATGTTCTTCCTCTCTTCTCAAGTTAACACAGCTCTTTTTGTGCTTCAGGTATGGCCTGCTGAAAATAAATCTATAAAATAATTTTCTAAGAAACTTGTCATGTTTTTTGTGCCTGCCTTCTTTGTTGGTGCTGCTGCCCACTGAGTTTCCTTTACTCATCTATTCTACCTCTTGGAAATGCGGTTATCTTACCATGCTTCAAATGACAAATCAACAGAAAGAGTCTAAAAAATCATTTTATGGAGCACTAGAAAATTTTTGAAGCATTGTTATCAATTCCTCATCACTACTTTGCATTTCAGTGACATAAGAAAGTAATTTACAATTGCTGTTACAAATATACAAAATATTTTACAAATATTTATGGTAGAATAAGGGCATTGGCTTTTTTGAAAACATGGGTACATATTAATGCAGTGGCCATTTAACTCAGTCACAATTGTTTAGCATAAGAATGAAATGGAGGAAATTAGAGCAGCCCCAACGTGATCTCTTCAGGACTTAATAGGGTATGGCGGTTCTTACAGCCCAGCATAGCAGAGAGTGTAAACCAGCAGTAAGTGTACAGAGCGAAAAGCTCATAGGTGTTTCCAGGTGGTCTGATTACAGCATGTCTGGAAGTTCTGCTTAATTATCTGTGTTAAAACTGGCAGTTAAAGCTAAGGGGAAGGCGTGCTGTTAGTAGTGATACGACTGGAGATTTACCAGATTTTTCCTCCCTGGATTGTTCAGGTTTATTCATGACTTGAACACAGCTGCTGGTTACAGAGTAATCTGCAATGAAATGTATTTATTTATTTTTATACCAAAGTAAGTTCCCTAACATATTCTTTTTCTAACTAATATAAATAATAATATATATATTTTTAAATTATAAATGATTTAATAATAAAGTTGCAAATCCATACTTTTTGGATTTTGGATTTGTAGGAGGTGTATCTTCAAGAACATTAGAAGTCAAGGGGAAGAAAGTGTTCCAAAAATTCTTCTGCCTGTGGTGAACTAAATGAATGAATGAATATTACTGAATTAATAAATGAATTACTACTGAACTGAATGAATTAATTTGGTATTTCTGGGCATTTTTTACTACAATAGATGCCCATCTCATAAGTGGTTAATTAAGGTTTCTTTCCATAAGAGAATAATTACTGACAATGATTTTATATATGCTGAAAATATTTTCGATGTGTTTAATGTGTTGAGAATTTTAACATCATTTCATAATTTTCCTTGTATGTGTACCTACCTCAGGCTATCAAATGCAACTCTTAAAAACAAGCTAATTTTTTATAACTTTCAAAGAATATTTAGCAATCATTGGGCTCTCAGATGATTTCTGTGGGAAAAATAAGATCAGGTGATACTCAGTAAACTTTCTTGATGTATAATTGTATATGATCCTTAAAGAAAACTGAAAATGTGAATCCATTCATTCATTATAGAACCATAAACTACAGGCAACTCTGGATCACTCTTAGCTTTCCGTTTGATCATAGCATTTGTTGCTAAGGTTCAAATACGTAAAGTAACTTACTCCCACTCTGTTTGGTATCACCTTACGACTTACAGATTGTGGTGATTGAGAGGCTGTATTGATAATCTCCACTTTCTCCTGACTTAAGCTTACTTATATACTTACATACTTATATACTTACTTATAAATAAGGATTTAGCAATAATTTGCCATTAAGTGTTTGCAGTATTAACACTATTCCTTCCTTGTTTGTTTGTTTGTTGTAAGGCAATGTTCAGTTAGTATTGCAAGCACCCGTGCTTGTATTAGGTCTATTAACTTTCTGTTCACGTAGCAACAAGTATGGGGAATGCTCTGTAATATCTTGGTTTGTGACTTGCAGACAAATAGCAGGTGCAATTGTCATCTCAGGCTCTTCCCTGTTTACACTGAAATAAGTTCCTTCTTGCATTCACTGTAATTTCCTTCTCAGGTCTATCTTTTAGTCTCCATTTGCAGAGTGCCAGTCCTGTGACAGTTGAAGTTCTTCCTATACCTGTGGCTGTGTTGCAAGTTACTAAACATGTTTTGCCAAATTAAGAAATTTGTCCTATTCTACTCTGAACACATTTTTTTCTTCCTGCATATTTTAAAGTTTGGTACCAATCCAAAGGGCAAAATCTCTTTTCTCCAAGTTAAGCTGATTTTTGCATGACATTGAAGCTTGATGATACTTTCTGGCTTATAAACCACCGATCATTGACTAAATTTTTCAACATAGTGTTTCACACCAACACATTTTCTTTCTCCTATTTTTCATGTCCTTTCTTGAAGAGAATTCTGGTCTCTGAATTCTCTACTGCTCTACATTTGGTATTTGAAGTGAGAGAGAGATGGTACAGGGTTCTTCCTGGGTCTTAGCAAGAAAGGCCAGACAACAAATGGTTTAATGAAGTAGCTGTTTAAATAAGATAGAATAAAAAGAGGAATGCAGATAGCAAGTAAATCTTATGTCCTTTCAGATGCTGCACACTCTGCAGGTATGCAGTGCAGGACAGACCACAGATGGATTTCCCTACAGTGTGCTGCACAGATCCCATCCACAGAGAACTGTCCTCCATTTCCATCATTTGAGCTATTATATATAATTTTCTTTAAGAAAACAACTCTGTTCATCATTGGTACTGTCAAACAGAATAGATTTTCACACAGGAACTTCTTGCTGCACAGTTAGATAAAGGTGAGGCCATGCAGGTGGCGTAATTGCTGGTACTGAGTGGGTGGGAGCTGCCTGCAGGCTCTTCAGTTACAACCAGGTGGCTGAGTTTGTCCTGCAGCCAAGAATTTGTGCACTACAGCACAGCCTGAAGCCATGCTGGACATGCAGCCCAGCACAGCCCAGCACAGGCCTGCGCCTGCTCAGGTTAACTGCAGTGTGGATCACTGACTCCTCCATGTACAGCAGTCCCCAGATCAGGGTGGCTACGTTGCACCCCTTGATCCACGTAGACTTTACTCTTCCCAAAGATATTACAAATTACAGATTATACGAGTAAGCTGTTCAGCTAACAATTTGCTGACAGTCTGGGATGTTATCTCTGTCATAACACCCACCTGTGCAGCGCGAGCTGGCCCGGGGCACACCAGCAGGTTCCCTATTGTGGCTGCTTGTGCTGCCACATGGACTGCTCAAGCCCATGGTACAAGGCCCAGTAGAGCAGACACGGTCTGTTCAAGGTCACAGGCTCTGTGATACAATGTCTTCTGCAAGACTCCTAATACAGCTACTGAGGAGGAATCTCTTATGAAGCATTTCCTCCCACCCTGTACTCTCTGGTAACTAGGTTTGTACTTAGAGTATGAGGAGTGAAGGCATCCAGTAAGGAAAACAGATCTTTAATAAGGGAAGAATTATTGCAATGTCCCCAACCATACAGTGGAAGGAACAGCAGGGTTATCTGAGAGAAAAGAACTAAGTAGAGCAAGTAAAATAATTCTGTGAAACGTTTTTCTGTTGGAAAATCCTACTTCAATGAAACAGACTGTGGAAACATTTGCAGGGATGTTCTTGTAGGAATGTGTCAATTGCAATAACATAATTTCTGTGGCAAGGAAAAAAAAGCAAAGGTAAATTTCAAACATCCTGTTTCTACGTGCATATAATTCTCAAGCTTGAGAACACTTTCAAAATATTTCTTTGAATATCTAAAGATGAATCAGTACTATTGTCAAAACTGAGGACTAACTGTATATAACTTGCTCTTAAAATCCCATTTTCAAGTGATTTCAAAATTATTCTGTTATGTTCTATGGTCTTCAAGAATGGTTGAGCAGACACAGGTGTTGGCTAGACATGGAAGTGTGTCATGGTAAGTGATGGACACTCTCAGAAGGTCAGCTGTTTTGGTTAAGTTCAGATGCCTAAACCAAGACTTATTATACTTCATCCTAGAACTGTAAAATAAGCCAAAAATCTTACATAACCAGGCTCAAAAAAGCAATTCAAAATACGATATTAAAAAACAAATTTGAGTTATAGAGATATAAAGTTATAAAAACTGAAAATACTACCCAGCAGAAAGTAAAAGGGGAAGAAAATAAGTAAGCCCAAAACTTTATGTACCAATTGAAAACCAGTGGAGAACTTATGACATATCCCAAAATAAGTAAGATTCTCAAGAAACTGGAAAATTATTAGCCTTAATATGGAGAACTAATGCTAGCAGATCGCCTACTTCACAGTAAGAGAACTTTTGATCATAGGATAAATGCATGGATGTTTTAGAGGCAGGTGATTTACATTGTAAAATCCAAACTACACTGTCAAGAAAATCCCATAAAAGCCTTCCTACACTTAGAAAAGGAAAGGAAATATCTATGAAAGATAAGTCTTTTTATACTCTAAAAGAAAGACTTCCTTAAATTAGGCAAAAAACTGTTTGAGAGGAAGGAAAGTTGCTTTGAAGGAATGTGACAAATCCGTTAAGATGTATTGAGTCTGACAGATGTGGTATACTGATGGAAACTTCAACTGCAGCCAACACACTCAGCAGTCGTCACAGAAAGTCAAGAATGCAGATGTTTTCAGCAGGATGATAAAGGTGACATGCTAGCACAGCGCTAAGAAGATGGCTGTTCCTAGCCACAATCTATAGAGACTGTTAATATCAAAACTGTCTTAGTGATGTTGGAAGAGTTTTCTAAATGCCTTACGAAATTGAAGCACACATTTGAAGCTTTCTGCAGAAGGCGGCTATTTTTTTTTCTATTAGCTAACAAGAAAACTGGAATGGATTATTAAAATACGATGATGTTTTGAAGGGAGTTCAGAGAAACATGTCAATGAGCAGGAGGCCAGAGAAACTGGAAAAAAGATTAAAAGAGGAATTTGTAAGTGTGGTCAGGTATCACCAAGAGACTCTTTACACTTGCATCCTTATAAAACAATATTATCTCAAAGATGCCATTGGAATCACCTGTAAAGGAAAGGCTTAGTGTCCACCTAATCCATGACCCTTTAAAGTACTTATTTTAGTAGCTTGATTTTCATTTAACTGCTCTGATTTGTCTATGGATTTGCAAAACTAAAAAGGAGCCTTTTGTACACCTTGTCTTTTTTTGACATGTCCCTATATGGCCTTACTTAGAAATTATACTGTGGACAAGTCTATGAGGTTTGTCCAGCAAATAATGTCAATACGGCAAACCTGCTTGAAGAAGAGCTGTCCTTTCCCTCTTCACTCCATCAACTACAATCTTTGCACTAATGTTCAACATTAATTTAAAGACTGGAGTTATACATATGTGTAGAAAGCTTCTAAGAAATATTTCTAGATCAAATATTAATGCTACGTATGTTAGTACAAAGGCCAGAGAGGTAAAATAAAGCTTTAAAACTCTGTCTGAACTTCTGCAGTACAAGCAGCATGGGAAAAAAATTACTTATCTGCTTTCTAACATCCCACTGAGTAGCCCCAACATGTGGTATCAAGGGTTTTGGAAGGAATGTACAGTCATAAAGGATTCAAAATGGAGAGTCCAAGTAATGTTTCACACCACTTATAGCCCTGAAAAAGCCTGCATAGCACAGATGAGCTTTCAGGATTGCTGAAGGTATATTGTCAAGTGGGAAGCAGACTAGACTGATTAAAATGTATAAATGTGGCCTTAAATTTTGATAGCTTTTATTTCCTTATGCAGGTTCAGTTCCAGTTAGGTTAGTACAGAACCTTCCTCACATGTATTTGGAATTTAACATGCATCCAGTTTTACATTTGGGGTAACTGTTTACCAAATATCTGTGGCCTTGCATTGCAAGACCCAGTGTCAGACATGGTATTTCCTATAAATAGCATTTTTAGAAAGGGTCATAAATGTTCAGTTACAGATTGTCTTGCTAATGTTATACATATAACATATAATTGCAGATGAAGTTTTGTTTGTAGTCTTATGGTTATTTTTTATTTTCCAGCACCAATGAAAAATATTAAGTTTTTTATTCTTTATTTCATATTCACTTTCCCTGTTCCCTTCTTCAGACTCAGGGCATTGACTTCTTTACCAAAGTGAAGACAAAGTATCTAGCAAACTGAAGTATTTTTTTTTTTTTTTTAAATTTTTAATTAAACATCAAAATTCATGATCTAGCTAGAAGTGTAAGGACATTCTACTCAAATAAAGCTTTCAGAATCCCACTTCTGTGTGACTTTTTAGCTCTAATTGTTTATTCTAAAGTGATTTTTACTGAAATCCACCATGATTTTATTTAAGACCTACTCAGTTCATAAGATATGTATGTTTCTTACCTCTGAAAAATCGACGTAAACACATCAGCTGTGGCAGGTTGTTATCAATGCTTCACAGAACCTAAAATCAACCTAAAAGATAACCTTCCAAAACTCAGAGGGAAAGACATACTTTCAAACTTGCTGTCAGTCTATCTCAAAGGAGAGAAAGCCTGAAAAAATGTCTTTAAATGGGATAGTCTCCTGTGATCCATTTCTAAAATTGTGTTTCCCATTGCATACATCTTTTCTCAGAACAGGACAAAGCTTTATGCTGTCTTGTCTGGCAGTGAAGCACATACTTTATACAACTTGCTGCAAGGGTTATCTCATTTAAGCTACTCTGTGATCAGTAACCTGTTTCTCCCATGGGGATCTTCAAAGGTGGCTAGTACCCAAAACATAAGAGGGGAAAATAAAGCTTTTGAAACTACTTTTTTTGACATTTTTTGGCATTTCTTCCATCCCTCTTATCTGTCTTGTATGCGGGGATCATAATTTCAAACCATCCAGAATCTAGAGGAGGCCAGTCTGTGGTTCAGCACATTCATAATTTGTAGTACATTTTGTACATACACATCTTCACTGTGCATCCAAGGTGAAGCCAGAAAAAGATGCTTTTGGATTACATTCTTCAGAATGTTGGATACCAAAGGAAGTCAGACTGTAAAGAATCTTTCAAAATATGTATGAAGTAGGATTCAATGTATGTCCCTATTCTGTCTCCTAGGAAACTTCCTTAATATAATATTGAATAATAAGAAGGCTGCTTGTAATTTTAAACCATAAGTTGGACCTTCATTTAAAAAATTTAGCAAGATTTTCCTTTGTTCCTGGGACACTCCCAGAGATTTGGCTTATTTAGTCTGGAGATGGAGCTCCAAGAAATGGGGCAAAAGAGTTTGTTGCGCTTCTACATAGGTAGGTATAAGGGGAACAGGGTTATGCCACATGTCTCTCTGTAATACTAGTGATACAGAAAGCAGAGCTCTCCGATCCTTCTGAACCCTCTGATCTAGAGGTGTTACATGGTAACTTCAAAAAACGATTGGTATTTGTATTAGCAATTACAAGTTTTGGCTCCACTGAAATCAAAATTACATCCATCAACAATATGCAACAGAATTCAGAGAATTTCTTTTGCAAGAGATCATACTTCACTGATTTCATCCAATTTTAGTCACTATCCTGGTTTCAGCCAGGATAGAGCTAACTTTCCTTGGGCTGAGAGGGAGCACAGCCAGAGGGCTGGGTCTGGATCAGTCATTGGAGTAGTCCAGATCATGTGACGTCATGCTCAGTATATAGGCGGACCATGCTCTCTCATGGCTCATTTTTGTTTCCCAGTCGGCGTGGTGGGATTTCTGGTGAGGTCAGGGTCTCCGCTGGGGACGGGCTGTGTACCGGTCCCCGCTCAGTGAGCCACTGCTGTATTTTACCTGTTTGGACTTACTATTGTTACTGTTGTTTTGTTACTATTATTAAATTCTTCTTTATTCAACCTACCAATTTCTTCTTTTGTCCCTCCCCTATTTGACTGGGGAGAGGATGGGGAAAGTAAATGACTGCCCACATGGTGATTGGCTACTGGCTGAGTTCAAACCATGACAGTCTTTTGGCACCCAGTGTGGGGCCTGAGGTTTGAGATAACAACAGAACAGGTAATAATGTTGATTTCTTGGCTCCTTAAGATTTTATCGCCTCATTTGCTGTATATATTTCCCATGCTGTTGCTCACCCGTCCGTGAGAGCTGGACTGAGATTTTGGTTTTGCTGTACTTTGTAATGCTGATCTATCACAGGATGCAGTCATCAGTCCTGGGGCTATTTACAACTGTGTTTGAGAAATTCAGGAATTTTAAATATCCTTGGAATGTTGACACTAACGTGGTCATCCTACTGATGGGAGCCAGTGTGTGCTTGCATGTGGTTCAGGCTTTGTTCAGGGTTAAGCAACTATTTATGAGTATCATCTGGATATTTTCCCCAAGGTTGGAGAACTATGAGTGGCTGGGGGTTTGGAGTAGCATGGGCAAGTACCTACAACAGTGGGCACCTCCAGTGTATTGGAACTTCACCCCCGAACAGGTGCAGAATCCTGAGGAACTGGTAAAATATTTGGAAAAAGTATGTTGTCACCCGGGTAATTCCAGAGAGGCACAGATCACTGCAACATGCTGGGGCCTGGCCCATGCTTGCCGAGCCCTACTGAATACTATTCAGTACCCTCAAACGGAAGAGAAGGGCTCTGGATCTGGTAACAAAGTAAGAGAAACTGCAGCCATTACAACCCTGACCACAGGCACTGCAGCTGAACCAGAGAACCAACCCATGACAATGCCAGTTCCTCCCATACATAAGAAGAAATACACAAGAAAATCCCCTCACAGTGTACAGGGTGATGATGAACCAGGCCCATCACAAAAACAGGAGGAGGAGGCAGAGCCAGTGATAGTCACCCGATCCTTATCCCCAAGTGAGTTGCGAGACATGTGAAAAGATTTCATCCGCCATCCAGGTGAGCAACTCGTTACCTGGCTGCTCAGATGTTGGGATAGCGGGGCCAGTAGCATGGAAACAGAGGGTAGGGAGGCCAGGCAGCTGGGATCCCTGACTAGGGAAGAGGGCATTGACAAAGCCATTGGAAAGGACACACAAAATCTCAGTCTCTGGAGGCGACTTCTCTCAAGTGTGAGGGAGAGGTATCCCTTCAAGGAAGATTTTGTATGCCGTCCAAGTAACCACTATGGACCACTATGGAGAGAAATATTCAATTCTTGAGGGAGCTAGCCGTGTGGGAGATGGTTTACTATGACCCAGATAATGCACAGCTACCCACAGATCCAGATGAAGTCCAATGCACCCGGTCCATGTGGTGGAAGTTTGTACAGTGCACACTCTCATCATATGCCAATGCATTAGCAGTAATGGACTGGAGAGACCAAGAGGGACCAACAGTGGATTAATTGGCTCACCAACTACGACAATATGAAGAAAGCCTCTCCTCCCGCCTCATCGCAGCAGTGGAGAAATTATCTCAAGAATTCCAGCAATTTAAAGAGGATACGTCCCACTCCCCACCTGCACGGACCAGAATCTCGGCTATTAGGAGCAGTCATTATTAGTGCGAAAGTCTAATGGAGAGTGGAGATTGACAGCAGACTATCATGGCCTGAATGAAGTCACACCACTGCTGAGTGCTGCCATGCCAGACATGCTAGAACTTCAGTATGAACTAGAGTCGAAGGCAGCCAAGTGGTACGCCACAATTGATATTGCCAATGCATTTTTCTCCACCACTTTGGCAGCAGAATGCAGACTACAGTTTGCTTTCACCTGGAGGGGTGTCCAATACACCTGGAATCGGCTGCCCCAGGGGTGGAAACACAGCCCCACCATTTGCCATGGACTGATCCAGACTGCACTGGAACAGGGTGAAGCCCCGGAACACTTACAGTACATTGATGACATCATTATATGGGGTAATGCAGCAGAAGAATTTTTTGAGAAAGAGGAAAAAATAATATAAATCCTTCTGAGAGCTGGGTTTGCCATAAAGCACGGTAAGGTCAAGGGACCTACACAACAGATTCAGTTTTTAGGAGTAAAATGGCAAGATAGACGTCGTCAATTCCAGTGGAGGTGATTAATAAATTAACAGCTATGTCCCCACCAACTAACAGAAGGGAAACGCAAGCTTTCTTAGGTGTTGTGGGTTTCTGGAGACTGCACATTCCAAATTACAGTCAGATTGTCAGCCCTCTCTATCAAGTGACCCAGAAAAAGAATGTTTTTATATGAGGCCTGGAGCAATGACAAGCTTTTGAACAAATTAAACAGGAGATAGTTCATGCAGTAGCTCACGGGCCAGTTCATGCAGGACAAGAAGTTAAAAATGTGCTCTACACTGCAGCCAGGAAGAATGGCCCTACATGGAGTCTCTGGCATGGAGCACCAAGGTCGACCCCTGGTGTTTTGGAGTCGGGGATAGAGAGGATCCGAGGACTGCTATACTCCAACTGAAAAGGAGATATTGGCAACATATGAAGGGTTCTGAGCTGCTTCAGAGGTGATTGGGACTGAAGCACAGCTCCTCCTGGCACCCGACTGCCAGTGCTAGGTTGGATGTTCAAAGGGAGTGTCCTCTCTACACACCATGCAACTGATGCCACGCAGAGTAAATGGGTTGCATTAATCACACAACGAACTCAAATAGGGAGCCCCATCCATCCAGGAATACTGGAAGTGATTACAAATTGGCCAGAAGGCAAAGATTTTGGAATGGCTTCAGAGAAAGAGGTAACGCGTGCTCAGGAGGCCCCACCATATAATAAACTACTGGATAACAAGAAGCGATATGCCCTGTTTACCGACGGGTCCTGTCACATTGTGGGGAAACATTGAAGGTGGAAGTCAGCTGTGTAGAGCCCCACATGACGGGTCACTGAAGCTGCTGAAGGAGAAGGTGAATCAAGTCAGTTTGTGGAGGTGAAAGCCATCCAGATGGCCTTGAATATCACTGAGCGAGAAAGGTGGCCAGTGCTCTACCTCTATACTGATTCATGGATGGTGGCAAATGCACTGTGGGGGTGGATACAGCAGTGGAAACGGAGCAACTGGCAGCGCAGAGGCAAACCCATCTGGGCTGCTGAATTATGGCAAGATATTGCTGCTCGGGTAGAGAACCTTGTTGTGAAAGTACGCCATGTAGACGCTCACGTACCCAAAAGCCGGGCCAGTGAAGAACATTAGAACAACCAACAGGCAGATCAAGCTACTAAGATTACGGTGGCTCAGGTAGATCTGGACTGGCAACATAAGGGTGAACAATTTATGGCTCACTGGGCCCATGACTCCTCAGGCCATCAGGGAAGAGATGGAACATATAGATGGGCTCGTGACCAAGGGGTGGACTTAACCATGGATGCTATTGCACAGCTGATCCATGGATGTGAAACATGTGCTGCGATCAAGCAAGCCAAAGGGTTAAAGCCCATTTGGCATGGAGGACGATGGTTAACATATAAATGTGGGGAGGCCTGACAGATTGATTATATCATGCTCCCACAAACTCGGCATGGCAAACACTATGTGCTTACAATGGTGGAAGCAGCCATGGGTTGGTTGGAAACTTATGCTGTGTCTCATGCTACTGCCCGGAACACCATTTTAGGCCTTGAGGAGAAAGTCTTATGGCGGCACGGCACACCAGAAAGAATTGAGTCAGATAATGGGACACATTTCCAAAACAACCTCAGAGACACTTGGGCCAAAGAACATGGCATTGAGTGGATATATCACATTCCCTACCATGCACCAGCCTCTGGGAAAATTGAGTGATACAATGGGTTGCTAAAAACTACACTGAGAGCAATGGGTGGTGGAATTGTCAAACAGTGGGACATGCATTTAGCAAAAGCCACCTGGTTAGTCAATACCAGAGGATCTGCCAAGCAAGCTGGCCCTGCTCAATCAAAACTCCTACATACTGTGGATGGGGATAAAGCCCCCGTAGTGTGCATTAAAAATATGTTGGGGAAGACCATCTGGGTTACTCCTGCACTGGGTAAAGGTAAACCCATGCGTGGGATTACTTTTGCCCAAGGACCTGGATGCACTTGGTGAGTAATGCAGAAGAATGGAGAAGTCCGATGTGTGCCTCAAGGAGATTTGATTTTAGGTGAAAAT
This sequence comes from Strix uralensis, assembly GCF_047716275.1. Taxonomy (NCBI): domain Eukaryota; kingdom Metazoa; phylum Chordata; class Aves; order Strigiformes; family Strigidae; genus Strix; species Strix uralensis. Next base: position 87,087,911 of record NC_133972.1, on the reverse strand, counting down.
AGCCAATGAATCAAACTGTCAAATAACCCTGTTATTGCAATTGGTGCCTCGCAACATCCTCCTGCCACATCCAAAGCCTCCTGCTCCACCAACTGAGCCAACTCCATCTCATTCCTCCAGCCTTAAAGACTGTCATGACAGATGGAACCCAAAGTTATGGACTAAATGAACTCAGTAGATATTTTGGAAGGATGGCCCATAGACTAAGGGAATGATATCTGTGAGACCCAGGAAAAGGGGTGGTGAAGTAAAAGACTCACCACATGGTGATTGGCTACCAGCTGAGTTCAGAGCACGGCAGTCATGAAGTCAGTTATAGATATTTTCTCTTCTGTATGTCTCTGACTTCATAGCACTGGTTAGCTATGCATAACATCAGGGAAATTTGGAGTATCTACAAGGCTGTGCTCCATGTATCACAGAATCACAGAATCATTTAGGTTGGAAAAGACCTTGAAGATCACCTAGTCCAACCGTTAACCTAACATTGACAGTTCTCAACTACACCATATCCCTAAGCGCTATGTCGACCCTACTCTTAAACACCTCCAGGGATGGGGACTCCACCACTGCCCTGGGCAGCCCATTCCAACACCTAACAACCCGTTCTGTAAAGAAATGCTTCCTAATATCCAGTCTAAACCTTCCCTGGCACAACTTGAGGCCATTCCCTCTCGTCCTATCCCTTGTTACTTGGTTAAAGAGACTCATCCCCAGCTCTCTGCAACCTCCTTTCAGGTAGTTGTAGAGGGCGATGAGGTCTCCCCTCAGCCTCCTCTTCTCCAGACTAAACAACCCCAGTTCCCTCAGCTGCTCCTCGTACGACATGTGCTCCAGACCCTTCACCAGCTTCGTTGCCCTTCTCTGGTCACGCTTGAGTAATTCAATGTCCTTTTTGTAGTGAGGGGCTCAAAATTGAACACAGTAATTGAACTGAATCGTATGTACTCACAGAGAGTCTCTCGCAGGACTTTGGAGTGGGAGCTGGTGGAAGAACTATTTTGAAGAGGAATATAGAGAGGAGTGATGGTAGGAAATCAGTGCTTGAGAGCTGAGCTGAGTTGAATGCGTTCAGGTATTGGGCCCTCATGGAACTGAATCTGAGACTAATGTTGCCAGAAATAACATGCTTCAGCTGATGATGATCAATCCCGAATAATGGCTATATAATGGGAAGAAGTCTGTGGGCTTCCAAAGAATATGAGATAATTTACAATGCTTTGGAAGCATGAAAGAGTCTGAAATGAATGAGAAATGCCCATGTGTTAATGACATCAGCTCGAGGCTTTCATTCCAACTGAACTGCCTTTAGGACTTTAAAGCCACCTGTGCTATAGGGTACAGGGCCACATTACAGAATCTTTTGGACATGTTTGACATTCACTACACTTTCCAGAGTCTAGATGGAGGGTACAGGAAGCTTTGCAGTGTACCAGATGGTGCACTAGACAAATATCTCCACAGCCTCTCTTTTACTGTGTGTATGGAATTTGCTTATTTTACCATTAGAAAAAGACCAAAATAACGGAAAATGAGGCTAACTCAAGGTAATTCAAGACTTCTTCCAAAACAGAGAAATCTCATTTGCATGATTTTTTACAGTACACAATTCTGTGAATCTCTCCTCTCCTCTCCTCTCCTCTCCTCTCCTCTCCTCTCCTCTCCTCTCCTCTCCTCTCCTCTCCTCTCCTCTCCTCTCCTCTCCTCTCCTCTCCTCTCCTCTCCTCTCCTCTCCTCTCCTCTCCTCTCCTCTCCTCTCCTCTCCTCTCCTCTCCTCTCCTCTCCTCTCCTCTCCTCTCCTCTCCTCTCCTCTCCTCTCCTCTCCTCTCCTCTCCTCTCCTCTCCTCTCCTCTCCTCTCCTCTCCTCTCCTCTCCTCTCCTCTCCTCTCCTCTCCTCTCCTCTCCTCCCCTCCCCTCCCCTCCCCTCCCCTCCCCCCTCCCCTCCCCTCCCCTCCCCTCCCCTCCCCTCCCCTCCCCTCCCCTCCCCTCCCCTCCCCTCCCCTCCCCTCCCCTCCCCTCTCCTCTCCTCTCCTCTCCTCTCCTCTCCTCTCCTCTCCTCTCCTCTCCTCTCCTCTCCTCTCCTCTCCTCTCCTCTCCTCTCCTCTCCTCTCCTCTCCTCTCCTCTCCTCTCCTCTCCTCTCCTCTCTTCAGTTTTCTGCTCATTTAATTTTTATTGATACAGTGTAAAATTAAAATTATCAGATTTAAGTACCCGTTAGCTACTAAAATTTGAAACCAGCTATGGCACAAAATAAAATAAAGTATCAGAGTCTCAATTTTCTTCTCACTGCTAGTGCTTCTGGAAATCCCATGTGAGCTGTTAGTATGATGAATAAACATGCATTGAATTGGTTCATTAGGGTGGAACTATAGATCTCTCCTGATGTTTCCTTTATTCTTTGAAAAAGAGGTTTCATTGTTTCTATATACTTGGCTGTTACAGCTGTGATGTTGCAAAGCAAAACAAAGTGCTGTACAACAAAATGCTTCTGCTTATAGAAAATGCAAAAATAGGAAGCAGAGAAGATAAATGTCATGCAAATTGAATGCTTTATCTTGCAGATTGCCAGGCATATTTACTTGGAGGGAAATTCTTCCATAAATTGTGGAGTTACAATGACTTGTTGGAAATATGTTCTCATCAAAATCACAACCTAATATTTAAAAATTAAAGACAGTTCTATAGTTTAATATTTGTTCAACCCTGACATCAGATAGATACAATAGTATTACTTCTCTATCATATCTATCATTCCCCATCTGAAGCTGTCTAAAATGTTTTATTCAATTAAGCTTCACTGCTCATCTACAATGACAAAGTTTGCTCTAGCTATTGGGCAGATGGAGGAATGTTACTGGCAAACATTAAAATGTACTTGCCTGAACATTCACTGACAATATCCTCTTTATTTCAGTAGTCTTTTTCATTAGTTACATCTTTCATTAGTAACAGAAACATTTTTATTTCTTTTTACAGTGTTAGGAGATCACTATGAAGTTAATTATTTTGATTTACGTAGTGCCTAGATATCCCACCCGATGCATGAAAATCCCACTATTTGCCTGATCCATGCTGAGATTCACTACCTCAGACAGCTTATTTGTTCAAATTAGACAAAATAAGTTTGTGAAATAGGAGAAGAAAATTTAAAAAGAACAAATATCCCCTGATAGTTTCATAGAAAAGTGACCCAAAAAATTAGCTTGGTAGCCTGAGTCCAGAGCAGGTCCCATTATTCCCAGCTCAGCATTCTAGCCAGAAGACCACATGTATGGATTACAGTCCTTTTACTGACTTTTTGAACTAGATGTTTGCTGAGGTATGAAACCAGTCATACTTTCAAAACGAGAGGTGTGTAATTTTTGAAACTTATAAGCATAACCAATATTTGAGGACAATCTTATATAAGTACCAATGAGGACAAAATGTGTCCATGTCTCTTTTTCTTTCCCTTAGATAAAAAGCAAGTGAGAATGTAGTCTGGCTTTTCAGTTACCTGTGAGTGGAATTACACAACACACTATTAACAATGGTTTTGCAACTTAGGACTTTATGTAGTACTTCTGATTTGAACAAGGATGATGATTTGATGCTAAAAATGCTATTCACATTTCCATGGCAAGGACTATAACATTGCTGCCAACAGAGGATATATGCAGTTAACGTGCAGATGGATGCATCTGAGTCCCAGTTTCTATATTTCAGTGCTTTTCATATTATTCTGCAGAAAGATGTTCCCTAAAATGACTGAGCATCCTGCTGAAAGTGCTACAATTTTGCCAAAACTTTATAGGAGATTCTGAATGACAGACCAATGTGCAAGGTCGATAGTGAACAAACATCCACTCTAATGTAAGAAGATACTGTCCTTCGTGGAGATTTTTTTTGTCCTCACAAGAAGCAAAGAGACCTAGTTGTGTTCCCTGTTGATTTTGTAAAACGTTTTTTTATTACATGAAAGCCTAGCTAATGACCTGCTTCACAAATTCCAATTATACCACCATTATACCTAATTTTTCACACATAAATCCTATTGCAAATGGACAGAGGGCTTTACGTTTCCTTGCCTTAAATATTGTGTGCTAAATCTTGCATCTCTCACTGTACTTTGTTCCAGATATGCTTACATTTTAGCTGATGAAAGAATACTTACTTATAGTTTGAACAGTGCACCACGCTGTTGAAATGCTCTATCTTTTTTTCTGGAAATTTGTTGGCTAAACATAAAAACATTTTCGCTTATACTTTTCCTTTAAAAATATTTTCCACAAATACTTAGAGAAAGGAACACAGAATCAGAGAACTGCTTGCAAAACAAACAAAAAGCTAGAAGCATATGTTGACAACAGTGACTTTAAGTTTTCCATTTCTGAAATCCATATAACAAATAAGCAACTGAAAGGGAGGACTAAACATTTTAACATCCCACGCTGACACTGCAAAACATCAACTGAAAATATTCATATATACAGCTGCTGTCAGAATATTTTTTTCTCTTGATTATCAAAACCAATGTTTAAAATCAGGTGATTATAAGCTTATGAATGCCAAAACATGTTATTGTTGCACTGGGTTCCGTGAAGGCTCACTGCCCAAGAAAGATGATCCTTTTAATTTCCAAACTGAAAGTCTGGTTTAGATATTTCTGCAACTATAGCGAATTTATGAGAGAACCAAATTAACAATTTAATCTTGATTGTAGTAACTTCACAATAAAAACCTGTCTTCACCAAGACACAATGATCTTTAGCAGCATATAAAATACCAAAAATAATCCTAATGTTTGGTCTAGTGCCTGATATTGGTTTGTCCATTTCACCAGGATTTTTATAGTCTTTACAGACTCTTTTGTAAATTGACATTATATGGCTGTGAGTTTGGCTCATTAATGATTGTTGTTGACTGTTGGAAACCAGAACAACATAGAATCTAGTATATCTGGGTACATTAGTATAGTAGTTTCAGTTCTAAACAAATTGCACATTCAGTCTTTGATGCTATTCATGGAGGGTCAAGTGACACAGCTTGATTATAGTATTTCAACAGAAGGTTTATTCAGATGTGCTTGGATGTTGTAAGAAACAAAAGCATTTTTAAAAGAGATTACAGTTTCTTAAACAGTGTGCAAAAATGAAAATCATTAATAGGAACAGTGATGGAAAAGCTTTCCAAAAAGTTAAGAACAATCATACAAAGTACACCTGGTTTACAGCTTACAAAGTAAATTGCTATGAGCTGCAAATAAAAAATCCTGAGAATCAGTGTAAAAGCTACATGTGACTGCTATGACCACTTAAGCAGTGCATAGCTTGTGCTCCAATTAAGTGCAACATTACTATGCAAAACTTTAAGATCATAAACAACAACATCCCAAGACTGTCTAATAAGCACTAAAATAATGACTAAAATAATTTTCTAACCCCTGCACCTTCTTGATAAAACTCTTTCCTTTCATGACTTAGACTTTTTTCTGCTTTTCTGACTTTTTAATTTTACTTTGAACACAAGGTAATTCTTGAAACACAGGCAAGGCAATACACTGGGGAACAGAGGATAATCTAATACTTCTTTTTAACTTGGTTTACAAAGTTGCAGTTAGAATAGAATTTATTCCTCTGTCAGAAAATCAAATATTATACATATGCTACCCAAGTCCCATTTACCCAGACAAGAGTTGTACAGTACATAGGTCTTACTCAGGACTCATTTTTACTTTGAGTCTGCAGTCCTGGAAAAAATGTTTTTACTTTGGAGATTCTGTCATCTTATTATCTTCAGGCTATACAGCTAACATCAAAAAAAGGTCTCTGTGAATGTAATGGAATGGACTGTGAAGAGAGATGTTGTCTGCAATCTCATTACATGATAGAGAAACACCTGCCCTTGGACATGCAGACATTTTCCCTGCAAGTAGATAAAAGCATCATGCTCTGGCATTGGGACCTACAACATTGTGGAGGGTATGGTTTGAGTGGCAGCTAGGAAGAACCCCTACATTTTGTTTCATACATCCTGTGGCAGTTTCTTCATCTTCCTATGCTTGGTGTGTGGGATTGAGCTGGAGAGAAAAGATATGGTGGGCAGGGAATGAATGAAGTGAGCAGTGCTGGACATCAGGGCTACTGGAAGCCTAGAATTAGGAGAGACCAATAGAAACATGAAACAGTTTCCAGCTTTCCCATTAACTCTGTGTACCGGGTCTGGCTGAGCCAGAATTGGTTTTCCCCTGTAGCAGCCCTCATGGTGCTGTGTTTTATGTTGGGAGCTGGCAGGGTGTTGATAGCACACTGGTGTTGTGGCTACTGCTGAGTAGTGCTTACACAGCACCAAGGCTCTTTCTGACATTTCCCCCCCCACAGTGGGAGGGGGTGGGCAAGATCTTGGGGGGGGACACAACCAGGACAGCTGACCCGAACTGACCAAAGGGATATTCCATACCATATGACGTCTGCATAAAGCTGGGAAAAAGGAGGAAGCGGGTGGGGTCACCCTTGGTCCTCCGAGGCAACCACTACACGTATTGGAGCCCTGCTTCCTGAGAAGGCCCAACATCGCTTGTTAATGGGAAGTAGAGAATAAATCTGTTTTCTTTTTTTTTGCTTCCGCGCGCGCACCTTTGCTTCACTTTGCTTATATTAAAACTGCTGTTGTTTTACCCACAAGGGTTGTTTTTTGGTTGGTTGTTTTGTTTTCCTATCTTATTTTCTTTCTCCTCTTTGCCCTGTTGAGAAAAAAAGGGGAAGCGGGGGGGGAGTGATAGAGCGACTTGGTGGGTACCTGGCATTTAGCCAAGGTCAAACCACCACACTCTGCCAATACATAACTATTAGTATATAGTTTGGCATGTGTATACATAGTGGAGAATAAAGTACTGTATGCTTGTATTCTAGTCTCTCCTTTCCCTCTTGGTTTTAGGCTTAATATGGCATGGGTATTCTTTACAGCAGGAAGACAAGTTATTTGCAGCCTGTTCCTAGTAATACAATTTTTGCATTGGCCATAGCCAATTTCTTAAACAAATATCCTACACAAGCCAGGATATGTGGAAGTCTCATTAATTTTGCTATTACTACCAAGCAGAAAAGTATATTCAAACACGTTTTATTCTTCATTGCTGTCGCAAAGCTTTCAGAAAAATTGAAAGATGTCTACTTTAAAGATTTCCTGTCCCACATTCTTGTGTTGTTGTTCCTTTTATACAAATTTGCAGGAAGAAAAGACATAAGCAGACTTCCAAGAAAAAAATATTTTAACTTATTTCTAGGTCCTTTAAAATACATTCAGTTTCAGAAAATGTTTTTCAAGGTGTAATAAAATTACAATTGAATTGAAATAGTTTTTTCCAGGTATAGAGAACATGTCAACAGAAAGGCCATGGCTATTTCAAGTTAGTTAATAAGAAAACAACAAGAAGAACACCAAAACTTCACTCTGCACACTTCTGTCTGTAGCATTTTTGTTAAATGGTAACACAAGTTAACTATTTTTTGCTTGCAGACATGGCAGAACAGAAGCGATCATAAGGAAAAGAACCATTAAATGAGAACAAAAATGACCTGGAAAATATGGTAATAATATGTCAGTTATACAAGTTTTAATGACCTACATTTCAGCAATACTACTTCTTCTCTGTAGAAATGGAAGAAAAGAGGAAGGAGGAATCCTGATCAAGGTCTGGACATAGTCCAGAGTGAAGCAGGTTTCCATTTACATTAGACCAGAAATACTGTCTGTATTTTTAATACTGTCATCCAACATCTGTCCATTTAGCTGTCTGCACAATGCAATTGCCAAAAAATATGAGTCCAGTACCAGATAAAATAAATGGGACTATCACTGCTGAGATCTAAAGCATTAATAAATACAGGTGAGTACTAATAAAACCCCTTCCTTTCAAAGCAGGAAGGACATTTTTTTATTGTTCTGATGCTGATTGAGCTGGAGGAGAAATAAGGACAGAGAATCTGAAGAGGTTTGTCTTCAAGACCTGCTGCCTAATTCTGGAGCATATTTGATTTCAAGACTGTCTTGCAGGTAGCTTGAGCAGCCTTAATATTGTCAGGTTTTTCCTTTCTTCCTGAACAAAAACTGCGTGTTTTCTAAAAGGGAGAAAAGGAACTTATTGTGCCTCAACCACTGTCTGCCTTGTATGTAGCTAGAATGGAGGAAAAGAGAAAGGCTGTAATACTTCCTGCCCTGCACTGTCATCCTGTGTGTGAATGAAGTGGCAAAGCACTAGGAAGGCTCTCTTGGACAGTGTCATCCACAGTTACATATACACCTTTTTGGGAAAAAACTTGCCAAAGGACAGGTGAATTCCCAGATATATCTGTCTTCCTGATCCACTCTAACTTTTGTGCCTTTACGCATCTTAAGAAATGAAATGAGCTAGAATCACCTGATAAGCTCAATGCTAATAATGATATGCAGGCAACAGAACAGGTAATATATCCCGTTATTTTAATACTACTCAAGCGACTAGTCCTTGCTGCTCTACAGTACTTTTTCAGATACATTAACCAGGTCTAAGAATTGTCCACTGAAGTGGTCATTGATAATTTTATTCCCCTTTCATTGTAATATTTGTGCTATTTTAAATGAAATTGAGCCATTAGGTGGCAGAACATGTGAAACGATTATATTTATAGAACTGGACTATCTAAACTTTGTTTTTAGAAAAGTAAAATATGGATCTTGAAAAACACTTCAAGAATGCACTCTGAGACATTATCATGAAGTCTAGCACAAGAATACTAACCATAATTAATGTTTATTTGTAAATAATTTTAACTTTACTTATAAATGTTAATTAATTTGATTAATCTGTAGAACTAAAAGTCAATCAGTTGTTTCAAACACAATGTGTTTCATGCTGTTCCCTCCATAAATCTAGGATTTGGCTTGCATTTCAACCAAAAATATTATCCATACTATGGATTGTTTTTCCTCCAGGAAAAAAGTTAGAGTATGTGTTCGTTGGCAAATGATACATTGTCAACATAACTTTCTCTGGCATCTGTCCATTAGCTCAAAAGGAAGAATTAGCATTGTTGTTCTGCTTGGCAAAGGAAATTAATTAGGATCAGAAACTTGGTTGTCTCAGAGCTTCCACAATTACAGCATAAAAAAATCACACACACACACACACAAATCCATTAATGAAAACAGAAGTTATGCAATTTTTTGTCTCAAAACCCTTGTTTTTCCCAGCCTACTCGGACAAGACCAGTATGCATGCATTCCATTCCTTTATTAGCTTCTGCACGATATCTAGATATTTTGGTCATAAAGGATGGCAAGCGAAGTGTAGATGTTGTAGCTCCCTCCAGACTTCCTACAGGATGAATATTCAGTCTTGACACACATAGCTCCCCAAAAGAGCAATGAACTGAAAATTATGTCCTCTGTCATCACCCAAAGGTGAGTATTCTTACTCTCAGCCAACAGAATTAGCAGACTGCTGCCCTCTTAAGAAAGAGGATGCAGGGACTAAGCTATAAGCCACCTGAGCACTGCCCAACCTCCAGCTGTAATCCTTTTTTGGATGTGCTGCAACACAAGTGCTGCCCTTTACTTCAGGTGCTGTATGCTCTCCGGCTCTGTGCACTCCCATACTGGTAAGCAGAAAATATCACCTCTGCTAAGGAGAAGACACTTCTGTTTTGGAAAGGTTCTGGTGGTCACAGCTTAGCTATATTTAAATTAGACAGGCAGCAAAATTTTCATGGGGATTTCTTGTGGAAAAAAAAAAAAAAAAGTGATGCATTTAGAAAGAAATTATTTGCTGGAGTATCTGTTAAAAATGAGGATGACAATTACAAACAGTATAGAGGGAACAAAAGAATACAATGTATTGAAGAAATTAGAATTATTTATCTGTCAGAGATTTACATAGAGGCCAAAAAGTACAGTAGAATGAGCTGCAATGTCATCAACTTTGACCCACTGAAAGCACTTAATGTGACACCAGAGGCAGCTGGGTTTATGACAAAATGTAACCTCTCTGACCCAGAGAGATGAAAATAATGACCAGAATTATAATTCAAGTGCTAAATACTCTGTGAGGGACTGTGAAGGTTCAGTTCATATCAAAGTCAGAGGAAACTGAGGTCATTTAGGCCTAGACACTCAAAGGTACTGAAGGGCTAAACTTTCCTTCCCTCCTGCCCCCAGCAGGATTAATGCTTTTCTGTATCTGATCATGAAAATCATGTGACATAAAGTTCTTTACCACTAGTAAGATTTCATTAGCAAGTAGTAAGAAACAGCTTGACAGGTAATAGAAGACCTGCACTTAATTGTTGTTTCATGCTTTCATCAAAAAATGAAATATGAAAAATGACCTGTTGGCTAATGTACCATTGAAAGGTCTTTTTTGTCTAAGCAGAATTTGTCACAGATACAACTATGGTAGTGACTAAGCTATTTCGAATCCCTGTTCTGAAAATAACTTATGTTGGGTTTATAATTTTAAAATAAGTGAATATGCACATTTTTAAATTAGTGTGTTCATACAGGGACAGTATTTTCTGTTCTACCATTGAAGTGCAATGTCTTTCCTTTTCTTTTTCTGTTCTTCAACAAGGCATGTCAAAGAGGAAGGTTGAAAAAAATTCTGATCTATGGAAAACACATCAAGTGCATCAAGTACCCAAGTGAAGGCACTGTGTAGAATCCATGCCGGTCAATTATTCTGTTTTTCCTATTAGGAAACACAATGGACTTCAGAAGTCCTTTGGCTAAACTTTGGTTTGACACCTTGCTCAAGTGTCTCACTCATTTGCAAGAGCTTTCTGAATATATTCTGCTTCCATATTTGTCACAGATAATTTCAAGTAATTTTGTTTCCTTGTCCTTTTGTTTCACTCTCTTTAAAAAGAGTAAAAATAGTTGTCACAAGGAAGCTTGCAGAGATGATAACATATTTGCAGTTTATTTTGAGACCTTTGGAAATAGAATTTGTTTCTCACACTAATTCACATTCTTTCTCTCTGTGTACTTGCTGCTTGAGATATTCACCCAGTTTCATATTTTTGCTGGAAAAATCCTCATGAAATTCAATAGAACAACAGTAGTTCTGGGGCCAAAATTTAAAGATAATGACCCAAACCCAGTGATTTTGTTTCTGCAGTGATATTTGAAAATCTGGCGACTAAATTCTGTCTGCAGATTTTTTGCTGGTGTAAAACCTTAGCAAGATAGGACCTTCCTGACAAAGCTGTAACCTCCTCATGCTTAAGTGTATACAAATAAGGCAAAGAGAAAGTGAATCAACAAGACTACTCCAATTATTTTTCTTGTCAAGCCAGAGTTCTGCTGTACAACATCTCGATTTTTAAGTGCTAAAGTAGCACCTTATATTGAGGACAGATTTAACAAAATGACTGAAACGCACTAGTTAGCTGAGCTTATGTACAAAACCAAACCAAACCAAAATATCCTAAAATGTGCTTAGATATACACATGCACAACGTCTTTGGGTGATGAAAGACAAATAAATGTTTTCACGTTATTCTTGAGCTGATATTGTGAATCATCCAGGATAATCACAAGTCAGATATTCCGTAGGCTTCCAAGTCAAAGTTGCTCCAAACAGCTAGCTGACATTTGGCACAGATCACTTTTTTGTGGAAGTCTGAAATTGGACGTGCATGCAACAATTATTTTATTTTTAAAATAATTTTTAAATTGTTATTTTTAGCACAAGAAACATACAGATCAACTTTTGCCTGCAACATGTTCATCAGTACTCCTTAGTCTAGGTGAGAATTCCTCAGGGCATCCAGAATTCCCCCACGGAGCTTTTTTATCTCTTCTGTTCTTTGCCTAGACAACTACTTCGCTTCTTCCTTGACTAGCCCCATAGTTTGAAAAAAAAGTTGGAAAGAAGGCAGTCACGTTTCTCAAGATACACTTTATTTTCTGCCAAAAGAGAGAACAGAGTTGATACTCAAAAAATGACCAGTGAGGGACCCTTTCCACTATATCTCATGTTTCTGGCAGGTGAGTTCTGAACACTCACCACCACATTAAATCCTGTCTTCACCAAATTAATTTGGCAGAAATAGTTTGTCTTAGTAGTCATCCTGTGGTCAAATATGCTCTGTTTAAATGCATGATCTTCAAAGGTGTTATTCCTAAACCAAGTGCCCTGGTTTAGGCTGGAATAGAGTTAATTTTTCCCAATACATTCTCAGTAATCACCATCCCTTTCCCTGGTCTCAGATGTATATATGCTACACAGATATCACTCTTTTACTCTATGGGCCATCCTTCCAAAATGTCTACTGAGTTCATTTAGTCCATAACTTTGGGTTCCATTTGTCATGACAGTCTTTTAAGGCTGGAGGAATGAGGTGGAATTGGCTCAGTCTGTGGAGCAGGTGACCTTGGATGTGGCAGGAGTATGGTGTGTAGTCTCAGCTACAGTTGGAACTCATAGCTGATGTATCTGGCGTGGCACATGCTCACAATCTGCGGGCCAAAGATGTCAGTCTTGAGGATGTTGCTGGGCACAAATTGCTGAATTCAGTCCTGACTCTATCAAAGTTCATCTTTTCTTTACTAATGTGATGTCATTAGTATAATATGTATCAACCATAGCAAAGACCCTACGCAATAACAGGTTATTTCACAGTTAACATCATACAGTTTAATTCATTGGCTATTTTCACCTAAATTCAAATCTCCTTGAGGCACACATCAGAATTCCCTGTCCTTCTGTATTACCCACCAAATGCACCCAGGTTCTTGAGCAAAAGTAATCCCATGCATGGGGTTACCTTTACCTGATGCAGGAATAACCCAGACGCACTGGCCATATGGGGCTGTTAAAGGGGAAGCAGAATCACAGAATCACAGAATCACAGAATCAACTAGGTTGGAAAGGACCTTGAAGATCATCTAGTCCAACCATTAACCTAGCACTGCCAGTTCCCATCTACACCATATCACCCAGCGCTATATCGACCCTACTCTTAAACACCTCCAGGGATGGGGATTCCACCACCTCCCTGGGCAATCCATTCCACTGCCTAATAACCCGTTCTGTAAAGAAATACTTTCTGATATCTAGTCTAAACCTTCCCTGGCGCAATTTGAGGCCATGCCCTCTTGTCCTATCACTTGTTACTTGGTTAAAGAGACTCATCCCCAGCTCTCTGCAACCTCCTTTCAGGTAGTTGTAGAGGGCGATGAGGTCTCCCCTCAGCCTCCTCTTCTCCAGACTAAACAACCCCAGTTCCCTCAGCCGCTCCTCGTATGACCTGTGCTCCAGACCCTTCACCAGCTCCGCTGCCCTTCTCTGGACACGCTCGAGTAATTCAATGTCCTTTTTGTAGTGAGGGGCCCAAAACTGAACACAGTAATCGAGGTGCGGCCTCACCAGTGCCGAGTACAGGGGTAAGATCACTTCCCTGTCTCTGCTGGCCACGCTATTTCTGATGCAAGCCAGGATGCCATTGGCCTTCTTGGCCACCTGGGCACACTGCTGGCTCATGTTCAGCCGGCTGTCAATCAACACCCCCAGGTCCCTCTCTGACTGGCAGCTCTCCAGCCACTCCTCCCCAAGCCTGTAGCGCTGCTGGGGGTTGTTGTGACCCAAGTGCAGCACCCGGCATTTGGCCTTATTGAACTTCATACAGTTGGCCTGGGCCCATCGCTCCAGCCTGTCCAGGTCTCTCTGCAGAGCCTCCCTACCCTCAAGCAGATCAACACTCCCACCCAGCTTGGTGTCATCTGCAAACTTACTGAGGGTGCATTCGATCCCCTCGTCTAGGTCATCAATAAAGATGTTGAACAGGAGTGGCCCCAAAACCGAGCCCTGGGGGACACCACTCGTGACCGGCCTCCAACCGGATTTAACTCCATTCACCACAACTCTCTGGGCCCGGCCATCCATCCAGTTTCTTACCCAGCAAAGTGTGCGATCATCTAAGCCTCGAGCAGCCAGTTTCACCAGAAGAATGTTGTGGGAAACGGTGTCAAAGGCCTTGCTAAAGTCAAGGTAAACTACATCCACAGCCTTTCCCTCATCCAATAAGGAGGTTACTTTGTCGTAGAAGGAGATCAGGTTTGTCAAGCAGGACCTGCCTTTCATAAACCCATGCTGACTGGGCCTGATCCCCTGGTTGTCCCGCATGTGTTGTAAGATGGTACTCTGGATGAGCTGCTCCATCAGCTTCCCGGGTATCGAAGTCAAGCTGACAGGCCTGTAATTTCCCGGATCATCCTTCCGACCCTTCTTATAGATGGGCGTCACATTGGCCAGTTTCCAATCTGTCGGGACCTCTCCGGTCAGCCAGGACTGCTGGTAAATGATGGAAAGCGGCTTGGCGAGCACCACAGCCAGCTCCTTCAGCAGAAGCACATCTTGCTGATGACTCCTTGGCTCTCTGGTTGACAAATCAGTTTATGGATAGGGATTACAGAGTCTCGGTTGGTGCGATATTGCCGTTGGTGCACTGTTGTAGTGGCAATTGGCACCTGTTGTTCTTCAAGCCTCAGCAATCCCACAACAGAAGGATCCTCTGATAGACCAGGTAACCAGACAGATGTTTAATTTCTTCTGTTTCCAAAGCAGCTATACCAAAAACCCACCAATACCCTTTTGGGTCCTTAAAATACCCTCTCCTGAGATAATCTATGCCAAGAATACATGGAGCGTCTGGGCCAGTCACAATGGGGTGTTTTTCCCACTCTTTTCTACTTAGGCTCGCCTCGGCCTCCAATACAGTCAGCTGTTGAGACCCCCCTGTCACTCCTGAAATACAAATGGGTTCTGCCCCTTTAAAATTAGATGGCATTATGGTGCATTGAGCACCAGTGTCCACTAGAGCCTTATACTGCTGGGGGTCAGATGTGCCAGGCCATCAAATCCACACAGGCCAATAAACTTGATTGTCCCTGTCCTCCACCTGGCTGGAGGCAGGGCCCCTCTAATGTTGGTCATAATACCCACTAACGGCAAATGGGTGAGTGTGGTGTGCATGGGTTTCACTCTCATCTTGATCACTTGTGAATACAAATCAGAAGTTCTTCTCATAGGATTGGGAGCAAAGTCAACCTTTCTGCTCTGTTTGGGCAACTCATTACTGGAAACTGGAGCAGCATTTCTCCTGAGAGAATTCCACTTTTTATTTGTTCTTCCTTCCAACTCACATACCCGCTCTTCTAGGAGGTAGGTAGGTTTTCCATCCCATTTCCTCATGTCTTCTCCATGGTCATGCAGGCAATACCACAGGTTTCCCCATGGTGTACAGCGGTTCTTTGATTAGGGAAAGACTTTCTCCTAATGAGGTCCCAGTTTGTGCAGGTGGGGAGTAGGATGTATCCTCTTTGAATTGCTGGAATTCTGAGAGTAGTTTTTCCACAGTCATGATGAGGGAGGAAGAGAGACTTTCTTCATATTACTGGAGTTGCGAAGCCAATTCATCCACTGTTGGTCCCTCTTCGTCCCTCCAGTCTGTAACTGCTAATGCATTGGGATACGATGATGGCATGCTTCATACAAAATTCCACCACATAGGCTGGGTGCATTGGACTTCATCTGGATCTGTGGGTAGCTGCACATTGTCTGGGTCATAATAAACCATCTCCCACATGGCTAATTGCCTCAGGTATTGAATATCTCTCTCTATAGTGGTCCACTTACTTGCATGACATATAACATCTTCCTTGAAGGGATACCTCTCCCTCACACTTAACAAAAGTCGCCTCCAGAGACTGAGATTTTGTGTCCTTTTTCCAATTGCCTTGTCAATGCCCGCTTCCCTAGACAGGGATCCCAGCTGCCTGGCCTCCCTACCCTCTAATTCCACACTACTGGCCCCTCTATCCCAGCATCCAAGCAGTCAGGTAACGAGTTGCTCACCTGGATGGCGGATGAAATCTTTTCAAGTCTCGCAACTCACTCAGGGATAAGGATCGGATGACTATCACTGGTTCTGCCTCCTCCTCCTGTTCTTGTGATGGGGCTCGTTCATCATCATCCTTTACAATGTGAGGGGATTTTTTTGTATATTTCTTCTGATTTATAGAATCAACTGACACCGTCATGAGTTGGTCCTCTGGTTCAGCTGCAGTGTCTGCTGTCCGGGTCAGATTAACTGCAATACCTGTTCCCAGACTTGGAGTGGCTTCAGTTTCTGTCATTTTGTTATCAGACCCAGAGCCCTTCTCTTCCATTTGAGGGTACTGAATAGTATTCAGTAGGGCTTGGTAAGCATGGGCCAGGCCCCAGCATGTTGCAGTGATCTGTGCCTCTCTGGAATTACCCGGGTGACAACATACTTTTTCCAAATATTTTACCAGTTCCTCAGGATTCTGCACCTGTTCGGGGGTGAAGTTCCAATACACTGGAGGTGCCCACTGTTGTAGGTACTTGCCCATGCTACTCCAAACCCCCAGCCACTCATAGTTCTCCAACCTTGGGGAAAATATCCAGATGATACTCATAAATAGTTGCTTAACCCTGAACAAAGCCTGAACCACATGCAAGCACACACTGGCTCCCATCAGTAAGATGACCATGTTAGTGTCAACATTCCAAGGATAATCAAAATTCCCAAAATTCTCAAATGCAATTTTAAGTACCCTCAGGACCGACAACTTCATGATGTCATAAATCAGTGTTACATAGTACAGCAAAACCAAAATCTTAATCCAACTCTCATGCGTGGTAAGCAGCAGCATGGGGACTATATACAGCAAATGAGGTGATGAAATTTTTAGGAGCCAAGTGATCGACATTATGACCAGCAACTGATAGCCAATAAAATGAATGCTTATAAAAAATTCGTTATGACGCACTGATCAGATCTGTCTTTATCTCAACCCTTTGTGCCCCATGCTGGGCACCAAAAAGGACTGTCGGGGTTTGAACATGACCAGCAGCCAAACACCACACAGCCAGTTGCTTATCCTCTCCCCACCTGAGGGATAGAAAAGGAATAAAGGGAGACTCATAGGTTGAGATAAAAACTGGTTTAGTAATTGTAATAAAATAAAACAATAACAATAATAGAAAGTGCAAACTGGTAATGCACATTGCGATTGCTCATCATCCACAGACTGATACCCAGCCCATCTTGGCTGGGTTCAGCTCGACCACAGACTACTCTCCGTGCCTTTCCCCGCTGCCGACATGGCGCCTGTTGCTGCCCGCCCTGTCAGCACCTGCGGCAATCCTGGAAGCAAGAGAGAACCCGCCTCCTTCCCAGCCGCCACTCCTTGTATACTGAGCATGGCATCACATGATATGGATACTCCATTCACCAATACGGGTCCGGCGCTCTGACTGTGCCCCTACCCAGCTCAAGAAAAATTAACTCTATGCCAGCCGAAACCAGGACACCAAGCACAGTAATTTCTCATGCAGTGCTTCTCAGTCTCCCATGCGGTAAGGAGGTAAAAGGTAGGAAAAGGGCAGATTCTGTGATAGAGTTCACAGGTGAATATAAGAGTGTGAACAAGAAGAGGACTTAGTGGTAAGGCAATAAGTGTCTGTTCAGATTCTTTAAAGAATACCCACAACATCAGCATAGAGAAGTGGATATGTTTTGCAGTCTACGGCAGAGGTAACTGCTTTTACAGCACTGTTACAGACTTCTCAATGAATGTTCTAAACTCTACAGTAAAAAATGTTACCAGCATCAAAGACTGTATTTGTGTGTAAGTATATATATCAAGGTTTACATTAAATAAAACTGTGTTCAGGCAATTTGTTACATTTTGTCAAGGTATGTGGATAAACACTTGATATATTTTGCTTCTTTTAGTGCTACATTAGCCCACCAGAGTTAAGTAACAATTAAAAAAATTATTTACAATAATATTTTTAAACCTTTTTTTTCCAGAAAAATCAGATGGCATGACTCTCATGTAAATTATACAATCAGTATTAATCAGAGTACACAGATTAGTTTGTGCAAAAATAAGGTACTTATTCAGCTGTCAGGAAAGCAGGCAAACTTACAGAGAAGCAGAAATTATGGAAGGTGGTGGGATGCCAATGGTTACCAATACAAGAAGATTTGGAAATTAGAGTACTGAGGGAATACAATGGGTACTTTATTTTACACAATCACATTGACACAGTGTTTTAACCACATGTGTAGGAGCAGCATAAGCCAAAATTCCAGATTTAGCATTTCTTGATTGTTAGTTGTTATTTCTTCTTGTATTTAATTTTTGCCCACCTGTTTGGGTCTCAGTGATTCAGGGTAAAAGCAAGGACTTAAGAACCTGAAACTATATTTCCAGCTGAATTACACACCTGGTCTTCATCTTTGTATTTAACTTTATTTTTAGAAAGACTATGAATTTCTTAAACATGATCCCTGAACTGCTTCAACACAATCTTAAAGCTGATCACATTTTACACTTCATGCCATGTGTTTTGCATATTTATTCTTGAAAGCATGTTGTTCCTTCAGAGTACTTTATCTGATAAGCAAGTGGAATTCTAGTTTCATAGATGTTGGCTGCTTGGATCAGTTTCTTGGTCCCACTTCATTGCCCCTCCATTGTAAGCCCTTCTACAATGGAAACGAAGAGGAAAACTGGCTAAAATTTCTCCATCTCATTTACTTCCACCATGTAGCCTCAGGATGGTGTATGAGCTGCTGATCTATGGACACTATTTAGGCTGCTTGTAACTATACCCATGGCTATACCCAAAAAGAGGATCAAGGAAACAAATTTCCTGACAGTAGCCCCTCCTCCTTTTTGCTGGGAAAGCTGAATGTAGAATACAGACAAAATTTGGCCCTGTATGATTCAAGTCACAGGAAAAGTAAGAATCAAAATGTGAAAAAGTTATGCAGTATTTTGTTTACTTATCTTATCTACTTTTCTTGCTTTTGTTTCTAACCAAGCATAACTAGTGTCTGGGGTTTTTATTTGGTTTTGTTGGGTTGTTTGGTTCGTGGGGGTTTTTTTAGTATTCCAATTACGTTAATTAAGGAGCAGAAGAGTGGCTCCAAAAATCAGAATGTAACAACTTTTTAAAATGGTAAAGGATCTTTTTAGATTTTCATTCTAAGCCAAGCACTTAGCCAAGATTACATAATGAGCTAGTGACAAGAATAAATCCTGTCAATATGTGTTTTTCTATCTTCAGCTTTCTCATAACATACCAAGGACCAGGGACCTACAAACCACTGCTCTTCACAATAGTGCCATTTATTCATATATTATCCAGTAAGCTCAGTGACGAAAATAATCTTGTATAAAATCTGTTTAATCAATTATCATTGAGATTAAATGTCGGAAGGAGAGGTGGTGGGGAGAGGAGGTCTATCCTATCAGTTGGCACACTCCAGTCGTGGGAGACATCCCACCATGTTTCTGTAATAGCCACAACATCATAATTTTCCTGTTTCATCATGGCTTCAAGCTCCTCCTGTTTGTTACCCATGCTGTGTGCATTGGTATACATGCACTTCAGATGGGCTGATGTTTTGCCCCCTTCCCCCTTCAAATCTAGTTTAAAGCTCTCTCAATGAGCCCAGCTAACTCCTGCCCTAAGATCCTTTTCCCCCTCTGGGACAGGTGCATCCCATCTGATGCCAAAAGGTCTGGCGTCCTGTATACTAATCCGTGATTGAAAAATCCAATGCCCTGATGGTAACACCAGTCTTGGATCCACAAGTTCATCTGTTGAGTTCTCCGGTATTCTTCTTCATCCATCCCCACAACTGAAGGGATGGAGGAGAACACAATTTGTGCCCCCGACCCCTTAATCAGTTTCCCCAAGGCCCTGAAATCTCTCTTCATTGATTTTAGACTTCTCCTGTTAATGTTGTCACTACCTACCTGAAAAACGAGGAGTGGGTAGTAGTCCTTGGGTCTCACTAGAGCAGGGAGTTTAGCTGTGAGGTCCTTGATGCAGCCCCCCGGGAGGCAGCAGACTTCCCTATGAAGTGGGTCCAGTCTGCATATTGGGCTTTCAACACCCCTCAGAATGGTGTCACCCACTACATTGACTCTTCTGGGGTTCTTTTTAGAACTGGTTTTAATACCTGGTCTAGAATGACCCGGCCTTAGTGGACCTTGGTCTTCCTCCTTCTTTGTCTCATTCTCTTTCTCCTTCTTTGTCTCATTCTCTTCCTCCTTCTCTTCTTCATTCAAAGGTTCCAGGGCCCCGAATCTATTGTGAAGGGACACCATGGAGGGTGAGGGAGGTCGGGAGAGGATTTTCCTGCCTCCCTGAGTGGGGACCTGTTTCCAGCCTCCCCCATCTCTTAGGTCCCCTCCTTCCGCCTGGTACCAAGAGGATGAGGGATTACCTGCCTCATTTGGAGCCTCCATTTGCTCCTGTTGCTTTAGGGGTGCTAGGGTGTTACTCCACCAATCAATTTCCCTTTCACACTCCCTAATACTTCTTAATCTCTCGACCTCTTCTTCAAGTTCCGCCACCAGGCTGAACAGGTCATCCAGCTGATCACAGCACACACAGGTGTTGTCACTGCTGCCCTCTGACAAGATTGACTGGCTCAGGCACCCCCTGCAGCCTGGGACCTGGACCGCTGCATGTCTGTGTGGCAGCTCCATCTGGGTCACCACATTCTTTCTGGTGGTGGTTTTGATGCGAGTGGAGACCATGGTTCAGTCTACTCGTGGAGGACAATAAGATGAAACTAACTCAGATAAGTTCTAGACCCAGGAGATGGACTGTTCCCTGTCCACTCGCCCTGCCTGCACAAACTGCCACGGAAACTGACGCGCCTAAAGTTCTGACGCACCACTCCCTGTTCGCCTGTCCTGTTTGTGCGCTCCTGGATGCGCGCGCTCCCTGGGGGCTGCTCTTGTGTGTGAGAGGCGTTGGGCCCAGTCTCCGCGCACTCTGAGTCCCTGCTGTCCTCGTTAGCTCAGGGGGGAGGAGACTTGACAGGAAGGAGAGGTGGTGGAGTGGCGCTGTATGTTAGGGACTGTTATGATTGTTTTGAGTACAAGTGTAATGAAGACAGGGTAGAGTGTCTTTGCGTTAGAATCAGGGGGAAGGCCAACAGGGCAGATGTTGTAGTAGGAGTCTACTATAGGCCACCCACCCAGGACAGAGAGGTGGATGAAATATTCTATAGGCATTTAGGAGAAATCTCACAATTGCTTGCCCTTGTTGTTGTGGGAGACTTTAACTTCCCAGACATCTGCTGGAAATACAACACAGCACAGTGGGACCAGTCCCGGAGATTCCTGGAATGTGTGGGAGACAACTTCCTGATGCAACTGGTGAGAGAACCAACCAGAGAAGATGTCCTGCTGGATCTCCTCTTTGTGAACACAGAAGGACTGGTGGATGATGTGGCGGTTGGAGGACAGCTAGGGCACAGTGATCATGAAATAATAGAGTTCTCTATTCTTAGAGAGGTCAGGAGAGGGCTAAGCAGAACTGGCATCCTGGACTTCAAAAGGGCTGAATTTGTCTTGTTTAGGCACCTGCTTGAAAGGATCCCTTGGGAGATGATCCTGAATGGTATAGGGGTCCAGGAATGCTGGGCACTCTTTAAGAAGGAAGTGTTAATGGCTCAGGAACAGGAAGTCCCCAGGTGCTGTAAGAGAAGCCGGTGACAGAGAAGACCACCCTGGCTAAACAGAGAGCTTTGGCTGCAGCTCAGGGAGAAAAGGAAAGTTTACAGCCTTTGGAAGAAGGGGCTGGCCACTCACAATGATTACAAAGATGCTGTGAGGCTAATGCAGGGTAGAAATCAGGATGTCTAAAGCCCAGCTGGAAATTAATCTGGCTTCAGCAATCAAGGACAACAAGAAATGTTTCTATAAGTATGTCAGTAGCAAAAGAAAGACCAGGGAGAGTCTATTCCCTGCTAGACGCAGGAGGAAACATGGTAACAAGTGATGAGGAGAAGGCTGAGGTGCTTAATGCCTTCTTTGCCTCAGTCTTTAATAGCAAGACTAGTTGTATTGAGGGAATCCAGCCTCCTCAGCCAGAAGACAGAGACTGGGAGAACGACCCCCCCGCAATCCAGGAGGAGACAGTCAGTGACCTACTGCATCAGATAGACATGCATAAGTCTATCGGACCAGACGGGATACACCCGAGGGTGCTGAAGGAGCTGGCTGGGGTGCTGGCCAAGCCGCTTTCCATCATTTAGAGCTGCCAGTCAGAGAGAGACCTGGGGGTGTTGATTGATACCCGGCTGAACATGAGCCAGCAGAGTGCTCAGGTGGCCAAGAAGGCCAATGGCATCCTGGCTTGTATCAGAAATAGCGTGGCCAGCAGGGACAGGGAAGTGATCTTACCCCTGTACTCGGCACTGGTGAGGCCACACCTCGATTACTGTGTTCAGTTTTGGGCCCTTCACTACAAAAAGGACATTGAATTACTCAAGCGTGACCAGAGAAGGGCAATGAAGCTGCTGAAGGGTCTGGAGCACATGTCGTACGAGGAGTGGCTGAGGGAACTGGGGTTGTTTAGTCTGGAGAAGAGGAGGCTGAGGGGAGACCTCATCGCCCTCTACAACTACCTGAAAGGAGGTTGCAGAGAGCTGGGGATGAGTCTCTTTAACCAAGTAATAAGCAATAAGACAAGAGGTAATGGCCTCAAGTTGTTCCAGGGAAGGTTTAGACTAGATATTAGGAAGTATTTCTTTACAGAAGGGGTTGTTAGGTGTTGGAATGGGCTGCCCAGGGCAGTGGTGGAGTCCCCATCCCTGGGGGTGTTTAAGAGTAGGGTCAACATAGCGCTTAGGGATATGGTGTAGTTGGAAACTGTCAGTGCTATGTTAATGGTTGGACTGGATGATCTTCAAGGTCCTTTCCAACTTTGATGATTCTGTGATTCTGTGATTTTGTGAATAATTCTTCCTTTTAACTTGGAGCTTTACTATTCTATTAAATACGTGTGTATCTTAGAATATAGTGGGGAACAATGCAAACTACTTGTTTTGTTAAAATATTGACAAAATGAGGTAATGATCCAATATTGCAATTGCACTTCCACAACAGAGAACAGTATTATTTACGGTATAAAAGCAAAGGTAATTCTTTACATTCTCTCCTTGCAAGATTTTTTCATAGATATAATTATCTCATTGAGTAAGGCAAAGGTCTGACTTGTGTTAGAAATTCAGCTGTGATTTTTCCCATTTTACATGGTATTTTTTCTGCAGTTTGCTTTCAGAGGAGATAACTGCCACACTTTTCAGAATAGTATAGTAGGAAGCAATCAATATTTCCAAAAAAATCTTAGGGAACATACTGCTTTTGTGTGTCGGACAGTATCTTTTGATACTCCTGAAGAGTGCTTGTTCTCTTCAATAATCTAACCAGAGACTTGACCCTATCATTCCTGTAAAATGAATGACTTCTTTAATTCTTCTTTTCTAAGCACTGTTGTATGAGAGCAAATGTTTTGGGTATATGTTATGACTGAAAAGGTTCCTGAAACTCTGAGCAAAGAAACTGCTTCTTATTCTTTGCTTTGTGACATGTTCAAGGAAAAAGAACTTTAAATTCTCTGCAAATACATAGGATTGAATAAAATATAAGGGACAAAACCAGTTCCCCAAACACCTAACTCCACATTCAATTTCTTCCTTAATGGAAGGAAACTGCAACCTAATCACAGGTATTTTAAAAGATTGTTCTTCCTGTACTGTTGTGCATTGACCCAATTGTGAAATGCTGAGGCATGGTAAATTAGCACAAGTAGAATACTGCTGTAATGCAGATGTGCTGCTCCTAGCACCAATCTTTTTTAGAGTTAGCCAAGATACTAGTGTATGGCTTTGTATTGTGCATCTTAAGAAATAAGTTAACTATATTAAAATGTAAAAAAAAAAAAAAAAGTATTCAGCACCAGCTGTAGTCTTATATCAGAACCTTATCTAAATGTGATTTTTATGTTAAAATTTAAGGTCAACACTGTCAAATCTGGATGTTAAAATATATGTGTCTAAAAAATAAAGTTTGATTTCTCAAAAGTGCCTTTCTGAGTTAAATTGGAGAAAGAAATATTTTGTATCATTGAAACAAATCTAGCTATACTTACCTGTCTGTAATATGCATAGTGCATGACCATCTTCAGTAGGTAGATGGTAGAATTTCCATTAGTTCAGTGTTATTATAAAAAAACCTCTTTTCCTTAACATATTGTTTTTAAATATGACAGAAACAAAGAACTGTGGCTTGAAAATGGTTAGATGATAACTCTTGCCCTTTTTTTCTCTTAACTTGGGTACTGTCTTCAGCACTACCAAAAATTCTCAGTGTTTAAATGGGACTGTGGGAACCTTTATCTAGGCAGTCAGGTTAAGAAAAGTCCTTTTTAGAAGTAGACATGGGGTTTTGTTCTCTTTGTGCACGTACATAGATTTATTCTGTAATAGAGTGTTTACTGATATAAGACCCAGGAAAATTACTTTTGTGCGTGTATGTCTTATACCTATTCAGGGGAAAGGCTATGAATTTCCATTTTCTATAAATATTGTCCAAGAAGGTAAGATCCTGTATCTAAAAGAATTTTAAAAATCCATAAAGACTGCAAAATCAAAATCTCACAAGGTAAAACAGAACTTCCAAATGCATCTGCTTTGGACAAAGTAAAGTTTTCACTAAAGAATGATTTTTCCACCAAATATGCCTTTGAATGATTTTGAATAGATCTTGTCCAGCTTTCTGCTGAACCTTCCTGAGGGCAGGGATGCTATAAACCATGAGTTCTGGACTTCATGCAGTGTCTGTAGATCTGCTCCTGAGTCAAGAACCCATGAAACTACAGATTTGCTTCCTCTGGGGCAAACATCCACCATGGATCTGTCTCTAGTGGGATTCTCCAGGGTACCTGCCTCTAGAGTGGCTGCATCCAACAGATCTTCCCTGTAGTTCTGTAGTTCTGCAGTGGCCTGGTGGATGCCCATCAGCTTAACAGCCGTTATTAGCATCAGAACTGTCATGATCTTAAATTTCACCCAGCACTTATAGTATTCAAGGAGTTTCTAGTTCACTGAAAAATTACTTCTGTCCAACTTAAACTGAAACCAAATTAAAAAGCAAGACAAAATAAAACACACTGTAAACAATTACATTTCTATCAAAGTAAAAATTCTTTTTAGACCAACTATTCATAGGAAACAGTGTTCATAGGGTCATTTATTTTTTTCCCAGAGTACTCTTATGTCGTTCAGCAGATGAGTATTGCGTTGATGTTCTTATTTTTATCTTTCCCTTCAATATCATGTCAAACTTCATTTAATGCACACTACACAATCTTTGTACTGAATAAAAATATATCAGTTTTCTCCCAGAAGTTTCTGTGGTGATCTCATTGGAAATTTTTAAAACATTAATGACTGGTTTGTTTCAATGTCTATGTAGTATGGGTTGATATTATTATTATTATTTCAAATTCATTGCTAGGAAACTGGAGATTCAAGACCACTGATGTCAAAGTCACTGATTTGTTTTGGTTTCCTAATATAAGGTTTCTGTATAGAATTTGATTTCTCTAAAGTTCCTACTGTTGGTAGTGCATGGAAACAGCACCAAGGATATCAGGGTATGGAAGATAACTCTACCATCTAGTTTAACTGTCTAGGTTGTTAGCTGTGTTTCTATGTACTGTCATAGAATTATAGAATATCTCAAGTTGGAAGGGACCCATAAGAATTATCAAGTCCAACTCCCTGGTTGTTGCAGGACTACCTAAAACTAAACCATATGACTAAGAGCATCATCTAGACACTCTGAACTCTAACAGGCTCAGTGCCATGACAACTTCCCTGGGGAACCTGTTCCAGTGACCTCACTGTTCTCAGGGAGGAACCTTTTCCTAATGTCTAGTCTGAAATTCCCCTGATACAGCTTCATTCCATTTACTCTTGTCCTATCACTGGTCACCAGAGAGAGGACATCAGCACCTCCCCCTCCGCTGCCCCCCTTGAGGAAGTTGTAGACTGTGGTGAGGTCACCCCTTGTCAATATAGACCAAGTAGATCCTCCAGAGACAGAAGTCTGAGCATGCCTATTTTCTTTGTCTGCAGCTATTCTAAAATGTTTGAGTTTATACCGTGTTAACTTTCCCTCATAACACTTTGTTAACTGGTATTCAGGCAAGTCCACCAGCTTCTGTAGAATATGTAAGTCAAAGTCTAAGTATGCTGAACCGAGCATCCAGAAAGTGAAAACACATCTTTAGCAAATCATGCATAAAAGACTAGTTAAGTGATTTGGCATGATAACATAAACCAAGCAAGGCTTAAATTCAGATTTTTCAGGATAGCACCTAATCTTGACATTGAAAATATTTTTTTCATTCATCTGCTTCACATACTTACCGCTTTTCAGTGTCTTCAGTAACGGAGGCACAGCTGATCCAACTTAATTATCTCAACAGTCCTTATTCATCACTGAGAAGCTTACATCCATTTCACAAAATAAGCCAGGAATTTAAAATGTGGTATCAGCCTACAGATAGGCTCAAGGTATGTGATAAACAAGACAAGCAACTAAAAGACTGCATGTGTGATCTGATTTCTAAAATTTACAAAACTTTCCAAACAACCCCAAAGGTGCAAAGGCCAAGACTCACACAGGTGACCACCTCATAAGTGATCCTGACTTTCCTCGCATGTGCTGTAGCTGCAGAAATCCCCATAGGCCCACAAATTCTTGCTAAGTATCTCTAGGGATACTGAGGTACCATACCATTGGGTTCCTCCCCCTCCAGTCACAGTTCTACGTTTCTATTTCTTCCATTGGTTTAATCTATTCTTTCCTGGTGATTTGGGTCACTCTTCTGCTGATGGGGTCCCAAAGAAGTACAAAACCGTTATGGATTTCATGACTAGCTCTTCTCTATATATGAAAAACTCAAGTTCTTTGACATTTGAAAGTGGTTTCTTTCCTGGCATATTCTAGAAATGATTGCAAAGAGGATGCTATTTTCCACAGAAGAACAAGACTGATCTATTTTTTCCAGTGTTTTCCTTACTATTACAATCTCAAGAAAAATCACTGTATCTCAAAATAGATGCAATCTGCTAAACAGAAGCTTTTTAAAATTTACGCATCTGAACCTGCAGGCATTGTTTTTGTGTATAAAAACATGATAAGACTGATTATAATAGAAGGAATTGTTTAGATTTATGGCTGTTGAAGCAGTTTTGTGAGCTATAAGGGCTATCAAAAATGTGTACAGCTGCACATGATTTAGCAATTAGCAATGTCCAAAGCATCTATCTCTGGCAGATGTTTCAGAAGCTGCTAATTTTAAATTGCATCAAAAAGAATCTTGCATATAAGAGAACACTCGGGTCTTGTGAAATATAAAATTATTAGCTTAACTTTTAAAGTGTTTTAAAAGGATTTTTTTAAAATAAAAAGTGTTTGAATAAGCAAAAATCTGTCAATAGGAAAATTAAGTAAGGTAGTATGCTAATCTGTGTTTGAATAGTGTTTCTTTTAGTAAATGAAAGAAATAACATGCTTTGAGACTTTATATACTTAGTTGATGTGTCTAACCTTACACACTACAAAGCATCTCTGTGATTCTAAGTCTTACACTCTCTAAAGTGTACAAATGTTTGTGAACATTTCAGACCAATTCCAGGCCCAAATAATCATTTAAATCTATCTTCAAAAGACTATGTACAAATCTTATGTGCTATGACCTTCATGCAAGAAATAAATTAAAAATAAAATATTTCTACTAAAACTTGAATTTACTAATGGCACTAATGCAAAGCTTTCCATAGCAATCATGTTACAAGGCCAATGCAGGATAATTTGGCTTTCTGAGATGGACAATTTGCACTCTTTTAGATCAGATTTTGGTGTTAAGTATGTTGATGCATCCTTTCTTGTCATTCACTGACTAAAATGAGAAGTCTGACATAATACTGTTTGAACTGTGGGAGTGGGGTGGGGTGGTGTTTGTTTGTTTGGGGCTTGTTTGTATGTTTATTTGTGGGTTTGGGGGGTTTTTTGGTTATGAATTGCTGATGATTTTCCTGAAAGTTTCATAAAGAAGGGAAAGATGCTTTTACTTAATTAGTTGCATTTTATTCCAGTGTCATGAGGCAACTTCTGTTCTTCATGTTTTCTTACCTGTGAATTTTGACATTGTTTGCGGAGTTAAATCCAGCTAACGTTAAACAAGGTTTATCAAGGCAACTACTGCCAGAAAACAACTTTAAAAAAAAGTTTTTATACTCCAGCGATTCTTTGGAGCTTCTGTTAATTTATGCTAAACTAGCTACAGTACTATGTATGAAAAAGTATATGAATACATTTTTATGTATTTTAGGACAACAACCAGTCCTGAAGTTAATAGTGTACAGTAAAGTAATTTACTTTTATTTTTAGATTTTTTTCAGGACATCTTTAATATTTTCTGTCCCCCAGTTCAATACAGAACATGTGAACATAGAAGTCAACCATTTTCAAGTTAGAATAAATGGCTGGAAATAACATCAATTTTTTTATCCAATCTAATTTTCAAATTTTTGACCTGACTTCACTCTGGATATTAATTTCTGAATAAAAGAGGAGAAAGGTAGGAAGAGTAGAAGAGAATTAATTTCAAGAGGATTTAAGAATACCTTTCCCTTATGATTCACTAGTATTGGAAAAGTGTTACCTTAGCTCTAGATTGCATCTTTCTGAGGACAACCTTTAATTCAAAGAATTGAGATAACGCATATGGCTAATTAACATAACAATGCTATTTTGAACAGGATCCATTCTTTTTTTCAAAAACTGGCAATTTATTAATTTTCTTCTTATCAAAAATGGGTTTTCTGACCCTATTAACAGGGCAGTCAGACCATTTATGTTAAACTTTCACTATCCATTCTTTTATTAGCTATTGTAAATTTCACATGTAATATGGTGCATAAATCAGGTTTATTTTCTAACATAGTAAGCTGCCAATAGGAAAAAAAAAACACCTCCGGTATAATCATTTATAGAATCATTATTATCTATCTGTCTGTTTGCAAAGCCAATAAAGTTCACACCTCCAATATTTGGTCACTTTTGTATTTATTACTGTTGGTATGTAATGAAATTAATCACATTCTAAAGATAATATGTATGTTACTACATATGCTATGTTCATTAAAGATATTAAAATCAAGGTACAGCACATTTCACTTTTATAAATCAGAAGTAATTTCATTTAAAATATATTAATTACACTGAGGTTAACACAGTCCCATACACAATTCAGAGCAGGGAATTCTATAAAAAAGATGGAATACAAACAGTTCATATCTTTAGAAGTCTGTACATGGCTGGCCGATGCAAAATGTTTTATTTTGCTTCTGTCTCCCTAGCTTTTGTCCTGAGTTTGCACTTCCATTGTGCCTTGCTGTGTGCTATCTTTCAATACGGGGAGTGAAAGTTAGAAACAAAAATATAATGGAATATGTGCACAACTAGCACAATCCTTCAGCTGTAGAGTGGATAACATGAATAGTCATCCTTTGGCTCTGGTAAGAGCTCTCTGCAGATCCACAGAAATCCTAAACTAACCTTGCTAAAGAATATCTCTTTTATCTTTATTTTCTCACATGAGTTGCAGAGCTTCTTTAAGGACCATGCTGTCCTTTGTTATGACCCTTACAGTTTAGCCAGGCTCTCCAGAGAAAAGGTGCTAAATAGAATTCTCTAAAATGTCAACAGGGGATCTATGGAGCTTGTTTTAAAAATACAGAATATAGAGAAAGCAGTATTACATGAAAAATTCCTAAAGAGATCATGCAATTTTCTATTAAAATATGTAAATAAGAAAAAATATTTAAATAAGCATATTAAGACTTTTAAATAAAGATATCAGCTAAATATGCAAGGCTAATTTGAAGACAATATTTTGCATAGGCTGTCTCACAAGTCTTGAAATCCCAGAATTTATATAATTTAAACTGCTTTCACCCTCCAGTTTTTCAAAAGTTTCTGTGTTTTGTTTTGGGGTTTTTTGGTGTGTGTTAAAGGGAATTTGTTGTTCCCTCTTATCTTTCATAGCTTTCATTTTGCCTTAGATTCAGCAAAATATTTTTTTGGTTTAATTTCATATGTATATATATATTATTTTAATTTGAAGGTTAGGCTTATTCAACAGCTGAAAAGAAAAAAAAAAAAAAAAAAAAAAACCACAACAAAAAACAACAAAGCAAAACCAGCCAGCCTCCCCACCAAAATTCCTGAGTTTTGTCTGGTTTTATACCAAATTAATAAATCTGAAAGACACGGACATATTCTTTAAAATTCTTCTCAATTTTATGTCATATTTCCACAAACGTTATCTAGCCTGAATGGTGGTGACTGCACTTGGTAAGCAATGGTAGTATATCTAGCACTGCACAAGACATAATATGTGTGTGTTCTCTGTCTCACAAACTCATAGGGATATTTTACTGAACTCGTGACTTATAAGAAAACCTGAGAATCTTTCTCAGTTTTCCTGTGAAAACAGAACATACCTCTTGCTATAATCAATTATAGCAGTAGCATCAGGCAGGTTGCAACACAGATAACACTAACTAGTTACTGCAGCTACAGCAGTGCGAACTTTATAGCACTCTCATGCAATTGTGTGAACATCTGCTTTTATTACTCTCCTACTTCTCTGCTTTTCAAAATGTGAACAGTTTTTTTCCTATTATGTTCTGTACTGAGCAAAGCCATCAATTTTAAGCATTTTTTTCACATTTGCTGCAGAATGAAATCATTTTCTTTTCTCATCAAACGATCTGTATAATTAGAGCACTTTATAGCTATCTGTATCAAACAATTAGTGTATTAATTGCTGAGGGCTGGACTATACTAGTGAGCGTGTAAGCAAAATTTTATAAATGTGATTACATTGTTGAAAATGTAATGAACAAGAATAGCATTTCTATAGACAATGAATCCTTTTCTTCAGAACCCAACAACAAAGCTTTCTGATTTTCATTATAGATAGTCAGTTGTTTATCCTCAGGGGATATTTCCCTTTTCTATATCTCAAATTTTCTCTTTATATTTGAAAGGCCTAATTCTGATCTGGCTTATTTAGGTTTTACTCTAAAGGAAATAAATTGATTTTAAAAAAGTTGATCTGCATTTATAAGAGCATAACTGGTAGCTTACTGTGGCCCAGAATCTTTTGAGCAACCTCTGAGGGTCCACTGAATGTTAGTCTCTTGTCTTTCTGCTGTGGTTTTATTAACAAATAATTATGGGATGCGTAGCAACAATTTATCTGAGTTTGTTGACAAGTACTTAGCATATTATGCCAGTCATTAGGAGTTTTAGAACACATCTGATGTGTGTCATGCTTTTGTACATACATGGTCTGCTAGTTATTCTGAGAGGGCTATATTGTGCTTCAAGAGTGTTATTCTAGTCTTCCCTTGAAAACTTATTAACAGCTCCATCATCCTCCAAAAGTATGAACCGTGCAGTCTCATATGTGATAGGTCAGGGCCACAAGCAAATACTTTTGAGACAACAGCCTTTGCTCATCATGCTGATAATTTGGAGTTCTTCAAAGCAGAAATGCCCAGCTACTCTACAATCATACTGTGACTGGCTCATGAACAGGAACAAGGATATCTGTCTGTCTTTATAGTGTCTGTTTTCACTGTTTATACTTATTAATCTTCAGAATTGAAATAATCTTTTTCAGTTTTATATATGGAATGCATTAAGCATGCTAATATTTATTTATGTCTTCCTGAATGAAGGACTGGCAAACTGGAGCTCTTTGCCCTGTGGAGTGGAGCTCTGCAAAGGCACTGTCAGGAAGGAGAGCATAAAGGATACTGTACTCCTTTCTTCTACCCCTGTTTTGATTTCATGAAGTGTGATGATTCTGCTCTAGAGACAGATAGGCGATCGCATAAGCAATCTTTGCTACTAGGCTTAAAAGCATTATGCAGATCCTGCAGATCCATGTGCCGTAGGTTCTGCATTGAGATGAGGCAGTTATATCCTATGATTTCTTGCTCAATGGGTTTGCATGTAAATGAAATCTGGGTGTGCAGGTTAGATAGGAGTTGCAGAATATTCAGAAAGGTGATTGATTAATCTGAATGAAAAAGGGAAAAGATGCAGAGAAACAGATGCAACCCAGAGTGAGCACATAGTCACAAGCAGTATTACAAGCACAAAGAAAAGCATCTGATAATACATAGTGATATTTAAAAAAAGACTGACAGAAAACTCCATTGACAAATGCAATCTGGCTCAAAATAAAGAGAATTCCAGCATCTGACATAAGTCATATAGCAAAATAAGTAAAAAATTAGGCTGGGAGGCATGTGTATAAAAGAAACATAATCTAGACGCATTTGCATCTTTTCATGAAACTCTGCAGCTAAATGCATCTTTAATGTGAGTTTTCCATGTAAGCAATTTGATCCTCAGCAAATTCATGAAAACATTAAGGACACAGTCCAGAAAAACTCTTCTATTAAGATATAGGTCACACTTAAAAACTTTGTTAAGTTTGTTTTAGAATGTGAAAATGATGGAATCACCCAGCCTCTGAATTTACTCAAAAACAGCAGGTGTCTTTTTTTTTTTTTTTTTTTCCCCTCTATTTTTCTCAGTGAAACAAAAGGGGTTTGATTACACACACAAAAAAAGTGAGATATTCCTGAATGGAGACTTATATTTCTAACTACTGAAAAAAATAAAGAATTGTTGTCGTCTATCATGTTCCATGTAGCAGTTTTGTATCATCATTGGGTTTTAGTTCATCACTTTCATGTTGTAAATCTGTAACAAAATATCACACTGTCCAATTTCAGGAAGTAAAATGTGTCCATTTAACATAAGATGGTAGTAGAAATTGTTAGGAAATTATACACTAGCACTAATTATACACCTGACTAATGATCCTCTGTTTTTGGAAGGGGTTCCTGTGCCAGTCAATGGAGTACATATATATATTTTGTTGAATTAGCAAGTACCTATATGGGAGATAAAGACATGCATATAATCACACAGTGAGTAAGCAATGCCAACTTTAATATGGTGGACCAGCCTTTTATACTGAAAGTGAAAATCACAAGGTACAATCACATGGTACAATTCTTTCTGATTGGACAATTAGCTTTGCACATGCTCCTTAAGCTCTCTTCTGATTGGCTGAGAACTGCCACATCGACATTGTACAAACGTCTTCTCTGCCCAGGCCAACACCTTAAAGTTGTTTAACTTCCTGGGTTCTTCCTTATTCTTCCAGGGTCATTCCCTTGTCACATCCTTGCTGAAGCTGAGGCTTTGCCAGTCTTACCCATATGCAGGATTGCTCACACGTCCATTTTCTTGCAGGGACTCCTTCCGAATCCCCACATACCTATCTGCTTAAAATTGATAAGGTTTATTTTTCCTTGCTTTGTATTGTATAATCTAGCATAACCAAAATATATAGTATGACCAAAATGTAATACTTAAGATTTCCAGAAGGACTATGTCTTGACACTTAAAACAAGCAATAATCATTCCTGTGTTTGGTTTTCCTCTGTATCATCAATCTTTTAACTTTATCTATAGTAATATTTAATATTTCTTAATTATTTTTTAAATTTAATTTTTAAATATATTGATATTAACACTAGGACCTTCAGCGAAGTCATTTACAGAATACCAGTTAGACATGATTTAAACATTTTTATGAAATGTTAAAAATTACTGCCAACCTGACAGTCAAGGTA
Source organism: Strix uralensis (assembly GCF_047716275.1). NCBI lineage: Eukaryota > Metazoa > Chordata > Aves > Strigiformes > Strigidae > Strix > Strix uralensis. Next base: position 87,054,248 of record NC_133972.1, on the reverse strand, counting down.
AACCTGTATGAGCACAGCAGAACTAAGTAATCGCACAAGGCAATTTCTTGACTAAAGAAGACTTTTAACAGTGCTTGTTTTTAAGTTGTTTGAAATTGGACGATGAACAACAGAGTAGGAGGGCACAACCAGATGGATAGATGGTTTCTTTAGGAGTCATACTGAAAAGTATTATAATTCTGTAGGAAAAAGTAGCAACTGAAAGTAAGACAAAACCCATCAATATTATGCGAAAACTTTAATCACTTTTAGTTTTTTCAACCATCTCTAATTTTTAATCTCTATATTAATACCTTACAGGGCAGTGCAGAGCCTGGGGTCTTCTACAGGTAGTAGAAAAATAACACATTTACAGGCCTACCAGCCACTGGAGGTTCCCTGAAGTACTTCATTCTTTAGGTTAATGTCGTTCACCTCATTAATTCTCAACAGAGTGTATTAATTAACATTTTATGTATTGTTCAGTATTTTCAATCAAGATAGAAATTTATGTATATAAGTGATTTTATCATGTGTAGTTTATATTTTTCTGTTTATGTTTATTTCAATTCTTCTGTAGTATCTGGGTAGCAAGGACCTCCAAAACACACAAAGAATCATTTGTGAGTTCTTCCATAAAACTTTGGGAACAGCAAACTGATATTTTATGTCATATCCACTGTATGGTTGAAAATATTCTCACCACCCCTAATACAGACAGAACCATGTGCTCTTAAGAAAATAATCTTTAGTTGAAATTAAAAAAAGATTTTTAAATCCATGTCATAACTTCATCAGATGATACTTAGAAGTTCTAAGTTAATTGTACAGTTAGCAATAGCATTTTATAGTCATCGTGACTATAAAAGTCTAATATTTGAGACTTAGTCAACAGCTTTTTTAAGAATTTCTTTTGTGTACTGCCCAGAACACTCTTATATATATTCCCTGTGGTTAAAGGTTTTTTTTTTTTTAATTAATTGGATGACATAACTTTTTAAAATAGAATATTTTATATTATTCCCTTCATGTTATTGATGTCAGACTGTTTAATATTTTTGTCTCATTGGTTTCGTTCTTTTGAATTTTATTGCAAAATAATTTTGAGATGCTTTATATTTAGGAAAAAATTCCCATCCATGAAAATGTGGTTTTCTTCAAAGTATACAGAATTTGTGGGCTGTGCTTGGTTTTGGTTTGTTTTTCAACGGGATTTACTATGCACAAACAACAATCATAAAAGCACATAATGGCTTAGTAATAGCACTGCAATTTATCATGATAGAATTCTCTGTCCTATGCAAGTAAAATTTAATTTTTGCAGAGTTAAGAAATGAGTGCTCCCTACTATATTTCACTTATACCCATGATTCTATTTAAGGAAAACTAAATTAATGTTATGAAAAGCACGAGTTGGTAAGTCTTACGACAGTAAAAGATGGCTAATGCTATATTGATTCTAAATCTTGCTCTCTACTTCTTCACAAGAAATATGTTTCTAGGCTGTTGGTTTTGCATGGTGTTGTAGAAGCTCCACAATAAAATCCTGTGCCTCTAGACACTGCAGAAGATAGTACATAGCAGACAGTTAAAAGTAAATACCTGCCTGAACTCTTTGCAGACAAAGCGCACAAGATGAATAGCCTTTTTTTTGAGAGAGAGAACAGATGCACAGAATAACTGTTTAGTCAAACAATACCTAGAAGTCTGCAGTTAAATTTGGAAACAGGATGTCCAATGTTTCAGTCTAATGCCATCATACAAAACATCTTTTTTTTTTTTTTTTTTTTCTGTCCTTGCCAAACTAGACTTAGTACAGTTTTACTGTGCTGTCCAAATTGCATGAGGTCTTAAGACCTCGCAATGGAAGCTGTAGAGGTCCATGTTAATAATTTATGTTCTAGGAGGAATTTTAGCATACAAAAAGCAGTTGGGGTAAGGGATTCCCATTCTAGATGCTAAAAAGTACCTGATTGTAAGGGAGACTAGGAGAGCTCATGGAAGAGAAATCTCTTGGGGGTTTTATGTATTAAAGTGTCATCTCTTGCTAAGTACATCCCTGAGCTTCAAATTGTTGAAAACAGGGAAACCACTAAGAAACTCTTGCTTCTTCTGTAAGAAGAAAAGGAAATTCCTACAGGGTTCTGTAAACTGCAAGTGCTGGGCTGGAGCAGCTTCTGATCTGTCCTAGGAGTATTCTTCTTACATTGGTATTATACTTGAAAACCCATATGAAATAGTACTACCATTATATTTGAATTGATTAATATCATAATATTTTTCTTTCTGCATACATGGCAAACTGAGAACAACCATCATTAAAAATGAACTTCATTAAAAAAAGAAACTTCATCATTAATTTGGGCAGCCTGAGTCTTGAGAAGGTTTTTGCAGCAGCCCAGATGGGTTTACCTCTGTGCTGCCAACTGATCTTCTTCCACTCCTGTAGCCACCCCCACAGGGCGTTAGCCACCATCCAGGAGTCAGTGTAGACATACAGTACTGGCCACTTTTCTCGTTCAGAAATGTCTAGTGCTAGTTGGATTGCTTTTACCTCTGCAAACTGACTTGACTCGCCCTCTCCTTCAGTGGCCTCAATGACTTGTCTTGTGGGACTCCACACAGCATTTAGCCAAGGTCAAACCACCACAGTTTTGTATTTTTGTATTTGTAAAGAAGGCAGGCAAATCAGAAACTTCCCTTAATAAGTTTCTCAATGTTGTGGTTTGAGCCCAGAGGGCAACTGAGCACCATACAGCTGCTCACCCACCCCTTCCCCCTCAAAAATGGGAAGGAGAAAATAGAGCAAAATGCTCAAGAATTGAGATAAAGGCAGGAGGGATGATTCACCTATTGTGGTTGTTAGGGGAATAAAAAGAACATAAAATTAATTCACACTAACAACAACACTTAACAGACAGAGTAGGACAGTGAGAAGCATTATGACATCTTAAAAAAACACTTCCTACCTCCCTCCCTTCTTCCTGAGCTCAGTCTTGCTCCCAATTTCTCTACCTTCTCCACCCCAGAGGTGCAGGGTGTAGGGTATGGGGATTACAGTCACTCTACCGCTCCTTCCTCCTCAGGGGGAGGACTGCTCACATTCTCCCCTGTGCAGTGTTGTTCCCCTCTCATGAGAGACAGTCCTCCAAGAACTTTCAACTCTGGTGTGAGTCCTTCCCATGGGCCACAGGCCCTTCCTGAGATGCTCCAGTATGTATCCCTCCCACGTGTTGCAGTCCTCCCAGCACTGAACTACAACAGCAGGGGCTTCTTCCCACAGAGTCCTGGTCTTTTTCGGGTGCAGCCACCTGCTCTGGTGTGGGGTCCTCCACGGGATGCAGGTGGGCATCTGCTCCACCGTGGACCTCCATGGGCTGCAGAGGCGCAGCCCTACCCTCTCACCACAGGCTGCAGGGGGGGTGCACTGGAGCACCTCCCCCTCTTCGTCCTCCTTTCTTCCACTGACCTCAGTGTTTGCATAGGTGTCCTCCTCACAACTCCTTTTCACATCTCCAACTTCGCCTTCCGGGTTCCCCTTCTTAAATACGTTATCACAGAGCTGCAGCCAACTTCACTAATTGTCTCGGCCTTGGCCAGAGGTGGGTCTGACTTCGAGAAGCTTCTCACAGGGGACCACCGCTGTAGCCCCTCCCCTGCTACCAAAACCCACCCACACACACACACACAAAACCAGCACACTCAAACAAGTTCATTTTCTGTGATATAGCAAATATTGTTATGACTAATTCTCACAAAGCATCCTTATGAGCTTAAGCTGAATAGTTACATGTGATCGTAGTGAAAATAGAAGTGTACAAACTGACACTGGAAGTGTTTTGACTGAATTTAAATTCATATTTCTTGTGCTTGTCTGCCAGGCCATTTCTTCCAAAACAACTTAATGATGAATTTACACCATGTTTACTTTTCTTCAGTAGTGATAATTTTCATACAATTCAAGGCACACAATAATTACAAAGTTCCTTTCACTGCTTTGTACAAAGAAGTCATATAGTGTAAATTCACATACTAGTCTACTGCACATTAACTTCTTTGTACAGATAATAGTTGAAGTAGCAGGATTTTCTCATGTTAGCAGGTTCTGAGTTTCTATTAAGTTTCAGAAAATGAATTTCCTTATGTCCAGAATAATTCAAAGCTTAGTGAGGTGAAATATCACTACAGATCTGAACCTCAGAAAGTCAGGCCTCGATAAATCAGATTTACTTGTTCTAATTGGAGTTACCCCAGCTATCTCAAGGAACATAAAAATATACAGTCCTGATTAAGTAACTATTTCTCCCAGCTGATATAAAGCTGAATTCATATCTTGCCCATATAGAAGATACAGACTGTGCAGGTTTGATATAATTCAAAATAATCCTGATACCACTAAATCCAGAATGCTTAGATACAGAAAACTTTCTTCCATTTTGCAAAAGTCATGTGGATTTTTAAAGGACTTTGGATAAAACCAATAAAAAATTATAAACCTGCCTTTAGGATTCTGTAGAATTTAGTACAGAGAAAAGTTTCTGTAGCACTTACAGCATTATACAGATTTATATATAAGTGATATAATTAAATTGTATATGAAAACATTCTCATGAATATGCAGTATAAGTATTACTAAAGGTATTTTGCATGAGGGTCTACCTACAGATACCAGTAAATAGCTGATTTTGTAAAATTCATTATGGTTCAAAACAGAAGTATTTTTAATTTTTCCTTGTTGTTTAATATTATTGTAGCCCAGTGAATGCAATTTCTATCACTCCAAGAAGAAGTTTCAGGGCTCTGTGGGGCACAAGGTCTGGGGTGCAGGGCCAGCCCAGTCTGGGGTAGTGCTGGATGCCCTGGCTGCCTGAGAGTGAGTGAGTCTCACCTCCCTGGGGTGTGCTGGGGCTGTGCTCATGGTGTGGGCCATGATGAGGAAAGATAGGAAAATAAACCTAAGCATGCCCAAGACTGAAGAATAAAGGGTCCCCATCACAGGCAGAAAATACCTGTCGGTGAAGTACTGATGGTTCACTGAACAACACTGGAGCTGCCAACCATAAGACCCTGAGGGGCAATGGAAGGGTGAAGATAACACCAGAGAACAGGTAGGTGGTGGTAGGACTTCCTGTGTAATAATTTTAAGGCTATTTTTACTACTGAGGTTTTTCATTATCAGTGTGGGCTATGCGTGTTAGCACTACTGCAATCAGATTAATAAAAAGTTTGTTAAATTTGATTAGATTGCTAAGATTAATGAGACTAGCTATGAATTCTTGGCTGTGTTTCATAACAATATTTTGAGTATAAAATTATGTCTGTTTTGTCTTCATATAGCTATTTATTTACAATTCTTAAGTGAGGTATTTTTAGTGGGTCTAGTGCTTCACATAAAGAATTTTCAACTCAACTAAATCATATTTAATCTGAGCAAATGAGCATGTACTGTAGAATACATGCTTTCATTTATTATATGTATTTTTAAAAAGTATCAACAGATGTTCCCTGCTGTGGGACACACCTTCTTAAAGTACTCATTTGTCATGATGGATGTTTTATGTTTCATGATGGGGAAGATGCATCCAATTCTGTGGGTCCCATATGAGATACCCTCTGGCCTTAGTCAATATATACAGATCATTTTCCAGTTTATTTGGAAGCTAGAGGAAAAGACAGGATGGTTAGGCGCTGTTTTGCAAAGGTAAACCTATAAACTTAGATGCCTCTCAGAAATGACTGTAACATTATTTGATTAACAAAGAAATCAAATAATTTAATGGACACATTTTTACACATTGCGCTTCCCCTCCCTCCCCCTCCTTTCCCCTGTAACATGCTTAGCAGGATAAAAACTGGAAATGGAAACAGAAAACATCTTAGTGACTACAGGGATAGAGGAAACTGTAAATACAGGGTTATTTAAATGTGCAGACAAAGCCATTTCTAGTGCTTTTTCAATACTCTGGAAAAAAATTTAACAGGGAAGGCAAAGAGAAGAACTGCTTCAAAACAGAAAATGTTTCTGAAGCAGGAATAGTTGGGATTTTTAGACTTCTTCAAGATGCAAGCTGTGAATTCAGTAAGATGGAATGACTTGATTCTATTCTTTGGAAGAGAGGGGACAGAAGATTATCATGGAGAAATTGATACAAAACAGTCAAAAGGGATGATAGTTCTTTCAAGTTTGCAAGAAATACCATGAACAAACAGTAAAAAAGTTATTTATTTCTCTGCACTTTTCTTAATAAATATTCCTATTTTGTCTTTTCACATCTACAAATAGTCTTTGCATACTCTTAATTTGCTGAACTAAGACAAATTATTTAAAACATATTTCTTTTAGCCCAAAGAAAATATGTGGAGCCCATATTAAGAAATATCATGTAGTGCAAGAGTATATATGCTAGGTGTTCACTTGTGAAGCTTCTCCGACAAAATCATGGTAAATTCTTCAGATTAAACTAAATAACATCTTAGTTAAAACCCTTAATTAAAGTCTTCAAGAAAATAATTCAGTCCTTTTTCAATATGTCTAGGCGCTTCTGAGATTTGTTTCCAACTATTCTTAGAATTCTTCTTTCACTGATGTGTAACTCACATTCAGAAAATCCTAACTACTTTCAACACATTTAATTTTACTTTTGCAATGCAATACACCACTTGGAGATTAATTTAGGCTGGAAGGAACTTCTGGAAGGCATATGGTCCAATTGCTGTCTTACGTCATCAGTGAAGCCACCATCAATGAAGTTGCTTGGATATTGTCTAATCAGTTTGAACCTTTCACAGTCTTTCTGGGTAGCTGTTTCACTGTTTGACCACCCTCACTATCTACATTTTTTCCTAATATCTAGACAGAATTCTCCTTGTTGCAGCTGGTGCCTGTTGCCTTTTGCTGTGTCACAAACAGGCAAGCTGAAAGAACAGCAAATTGCAGTCACTGCTTTAAAACTGAAATTCTCTATCACACAAGAAAATCTAGAATTATATATTGGTATAAAGTTTTATTTGCTATTATAGTTAACAGCTGTTGTAATGAAAGTCACAGCTCTGCTGATATTTAATTCACATGAAAATTAATAGTGAGAGGATTTCAGCACTTCCTGGAGGTGCACCTTTGGCTCTTCAATTGCAGTAGCTGCAGATAATAAGAGATGGTCCTGTAATCTTCTCTTCTTGAGTCTTGACAAATCCAGTTCTCTCACCCTCTCCTCCCATGTTATGTGCTTGAGCACTGACCACATTGATCACCCTTTGCTGGTCTTGCACCAACATGTCAATGTGTCTCTTGTAGGTGGAAGCCCAAAATGATAATAATATTCAACCTGTGGTCTGATAAGGGCCAAAGAGAGAGAAAAGGGTCATTTTCTATGACTTGCTGCTAGGACAGTCCAGTATGTACTTAGTTTTCTTTGTTGCAGGGGTGCACTGCTGGGATGAAGATAGCAGCCTCCAGTTCCCTGGATACTCTTTCTTGCACTCATTGAAGATGGCGTCCTGGTTTCAGCCAGGATAGAGCTAACTTTCCTTGGGCTGAGAGGGAGCACAGCCAGAGGGCTGGGCCTGGATCAGTCATTGGAGTAGTCCAGATCATGTGACGTCATGCTCAGTATATAGGCGGACCATGCTCTCTCACGGCTCGTTTTGGTTTCCCAGTCGGCGTGGTGGGATTTCTGGTGTGGTCAGGGTCTCCGCTGGGGACGGGCTGCGTACCGGTCCCTGCTCAGTGAGCCACTGCTGTATTTTACCTGTTTGGACTTACTATTGTTACTGTTGGTTTGTTAAGGCAATTGGAAAAAGGACACAAAATCTCAGTCTCTGGAGGCAACTTCTGTCAAGTGTGAGGGAGAGATATCCCTTCAAGGAAGATGTTATATGTCATCCAAGTAAGTGGACCACTATGAAGAGAGGTATTCAATACTTGAGGGAATTAGCCATGTGGGAGATGGTTTATTATGACCCAGAAAATGTGCAGCTACCCACAGATCCAGATGAAGTCCAATGCACCCGGCCCATGTGGCGGAATTTTGTATGAAGCATGCCATCATCGTATCCCGATGCATTAGCAGTAACGGCCTGGAGAGATGAAGAGGGACCAACAGTGGATGAATTGGCTTCGCAACTCCAGTAATATGAAGAAAGTCTCTCTTCCTCCCTCATCATGACTGTGGAAAAACTACTCCCAGAATTCCAGCGATTCAAAGAGGATACATCCTACTCCCCACCTGCATGGAGTAGAATCTCGGCTGTTAGGAGCAGTAATTTCTCTACTTGAGAGAACCTGTACACACCACAGGGGAAGCTGTGGCATTGCGTGACTATGGAGAAGACATGAAGAAATGGGATGGAAAACCTACCTACCTCCTAGAAGAGCGGGTATGTGAATTGGAAGGAAGAAAAAGTACAAAACGGGGTTCTTTTAGGACAAATGCTGCTCCGGTTTCTGGTAATCAAGTGCCCAGACAGAGTAGAAAGGTTGACTTGCTCATGACCCTATCAGAAGAACTTCTGATTTGTCTTCACAAGAAGTGAGTGATCAAGATGAGACTGAAACCCATGCATACCACACTATCCCATTTGTCATTAACGGATATTATGATCAACATTAGAGGGGCCCTGCCTCCAGCCAGGTGGAGGACAGGGACAGTCAAGTTTATTGGCTTGTGTGGATTTGATGGCCTGGCACATCTGCCCCCCAGCAGTATAAGGCTTTAGTGGACACTGGTGCTCAATCTGCCCTAATGACATCAAAGACCCAAAAGGGTATCAGTGGGCTTTTGGTATAGCTGCCTTGGCAACAGGAGATATTAAACAGCTGTCTGTGTTACCTGGTTTCTCAGAGGATCCTTCTGTTGTGGGATTGCTGAGGGCTGAAGAACAACGGGTGCCAACTGCCACTACAACAGTGCACTGACAGCAATATCGCACCAACCGAGACTCTGTAATCCCTATCTGTAAACTGATTTGTCAACCAGAGAGCCAAGTAGTCATCAGCAAGACATGCTCCCCTTTTAACAGCCCCCTATGGCCAGTGCGAAAGTCTAATGGAGAGTGGAGATTGACAGCAGACTATCATGGCCTGAATGAAGTCACACCACCGCTGAGTGCTGCTGTGCCAGACATGCTAGAACTTCAGTATGAACTAGAGTCGAAGGCAGCCAAGTGGTACGCCACAATTGATATTGCCAATGCATTTTTCTCCACCACTTTGGCAGCAGAATGCAGACTACAGTTTGCTTTCACCTGGAGGGGTGTCCAATACACCTGGAATTGACTGCCCCAGGGGTGGAAACACAGCCCCACCATTTGCCATGGACTGATCCAGACTGCACTGGAACAGGGTGAAGCCCCGGAACACCTGCAGTACATTGATGACATCATTATATGGGGTAATGCAGCAGAAGAATTTTTTGAGAAAGTGGAGAAAATAATATAAATCCTTCTGAGAGCTGGGTTTGCCATAAAGCACGGTAAGGTCAAGGGACCTGCATAAGAGATTCAGTTTTTAGGAGTAAAATGGCAAGATGGACATCGTCAGTTCCAGTGGAGGTGATTAATAAATTAACAGCTATGTCCCCACCGATTAACAAAAAGGAAATGCAAGCTTTCTTAGGTGTTGTGGGTTTCTGGAGACTGCACATTCCAAATTACAGTCAGATTGTCAGCCCTCTCTATCAAGTGACCCGGAAAAAGAATGATTTTATATGAGGCCTGGAGCAATGACAAGCTTTTGAACAAATTAAACAGGAGATAGTTCATGCAGTAGCTCACGGGCCAGTTCATGCAGGACAAGAAGTTAAAAATGTGCTCTACACTGCAGCTGGGAAGAATGGCCCTGCCTGGGGTCTCTGGCATGGAGCACCAAGGTCGACCCCTGGTGTTTTGGAGTTGGGGATAGAGAGGATCTGAGGACCGCTATACTCCAACTGAAAAGGAGATATTGGCAACATATGAAGGGTTCTGAGCTGCTTCAGAGGTGATTGGGACTGAAGCACAGCTCCTCCTGGCACCCCGACTGCCAGTGCTGAGCTGGATGTTCAAAGGGAGTGTCCTCTCTACACACCATGCAACTGATGCCACGTGGAGTAAATGGGTTGCATTAATCACACAACAGGCTCGAATAGGGAGCCCCAGCTGTCCAGGAATACTGGAAGTGATTACAAATTGGCCAGAAGGCAAAGATTTTGGAATGGCTTCAGAGAAAGAGGTAACGCATGCTCAGGAGGCCCCACCATATAATAAACTACTGGATAATGAATCACAGAATCACAGAATCATCTAGGTTGGAAAGGACCTTGAAGATCATCTAGTCCAACCGTTAACCTAGCACTGACAGATCCCAACTACACCATATCCCTAAGTGCTATGTCAACCCGCCTCTTAAACACCTCCAGGGATGGGGAGTCCACCACCTCCCTGGGCAGCCCATTCCAACACCTAACAACCCGTTCTGTAAAGAAATACTTCCTAATGAGAAGTGATATGTCCTGTTTGCCGACGGGTCCTGTCACGTTGAGGGAAACATCGAAGGTGGAAAGCAGCTGTGTGGAGTCCCACACCATGGGTTGCTGAAGCTGCTGAAGGAGAAGGTGAATTGAGTCAGTTCACAGAGGTGAAAGCCATCCAGCTGACCTTGAATATCACTGAGCGAGAAAAGTGGCCAGCGCTCTACCTCTATACTGACTCATGGATGACCAAGGTGTGGACTTAACCATGGATGTTATTGCACAGGTGATCCATGAATGTGAGACGTGTGCTGCGATCAAGCAAGCCAAACGGTTAAACCCCATTGGCACGGAGGACAATGGTTAAAATATAAATGCGGGGAGGCCTCCCACTCCACCAACTGAGCCAACTTCACCTCATTCCTCCAGCCTTAAAGACTGTCATGACAGATGGAACCCAAAGTTATAAACTTTAACGAACTCAGCAGACATTTTGGAAGGATGGCCCATAGACTGAGGCAATGATATCTGTGAAACCCAGGAAAAGGGGTGATGATTCCTTAGAATGTATTTGGAACCTGAGCTTACTTAAATGGTATGGAATAAGAGGTGGATACTGCCCTGGTTTCGGCCAGGATAGAGTTAACTTTCCTTGGGCTGAGAGGGAGCATAGCTGGAGGGCCAGGCCCAGAGTTGTCGCTGGAGTATTCCGTATCATGTGACGTCATGCTCAGTATATAGGCAGAAGCATTGTCTCTTATGTTTTGTTTCGGTTTCCCAGTCTGTGGCAGGATTTCTGGTGCATTTGGGATCACTGCTGGGGACGGGCTGTGTACCGGTCGTCGCTTGGTGAGCCACTGCTGTATTTACCCATTAGGTCTTACTATTGTTACCATTTTTTTTTATTATTACTAAATTTTTTTTTATTCAACCTACAGATTTTTTTGTCCTCCCCTATTTCATCGGGGGGGGGGGAGTAAACGGCTGTCCAGGTGATGATTGGCTACCGGCTGAGTTCAAACCACGACAGATGGGCAGGTAACAGAGGCAAAGGAACCTTTATTGACTAGGTTATGAAAGGTCATCAAACATTGGCAGGGTTGGGATTATAATCTGTTACTTTTGATTCCTCATCCTTGGTAGAGACCTTTTGAGTAACTGTGGTGGGTTGACCCTGGCTGGCAGGTAAACCCCTCCCCCAGTCACTTGCACACCCCACCTCCCCCCCAGTGGAATGGGAGAGACAATTGGAAGGATTTTTCTCACAAAAGTGAGAATAAACCCTTGCAGGTTGAGATAAAGACAGTTTAATAAATTGTGCTAGTTTTGGTTGGGGTAGAGAGAATTTTCTTCATAGCAGCTAGTATGGGGCTGTGTTCTGGATTGTGATAAAGTGTTGATAACACAGAGATGTTTTAGTTACTGCTGAGCAGTGCTTACACAGAGTCAAGGCCTTTTCTGATTCTCACCCCACCCCACCAGCGAGTAGTCTGGGGGTGCACAAGAAGCTGGGAGGGGACACGGCTGGGACAGCTGACCCCAACTGACCAAAGGGATATTCCATACCATATGACATCATGCTCAGCAATAAAAGCTGGGGAAAGAAGGAAGGGGAGGACGTTGGTAGTGATGGTGTTTGTCTTCCCAAATAACCGTTATGCATGATGGAGCCCTGCTTCATGGAGATGGCTGAGCACCTGCCTGCTGATGGCAAGTAGTGAATAAAATCCTTGTTTTGCTTTGCTCGTGTGCACAGCTTTTTCTTTACCTATTAATCTGTCTTTATCTCAACCCATGAGTTTTCTCACTTTTATTCTTCTGATTATCTCTCACATTGCACTGTGGGGGAGTGAGTGAGTGGCTGGATGGGGCTTAGTGGCTGGTTGGGGTTAAATTGCAATATAAATAAAGGGAAAAGAACAAAAAGAAATAAGTGATGCAAAAGCAGTAACTCACACCCAGCAGATGAGGCCCAGCCTGTCCTTGAGCAATAGCTACTTTCAAAAAACTTCTGCCACCCCCACCTTTTATTGCTGAGCATGGTGTTGTACTGTAGGGAATATTGCTTTAGAAGTTTGGGTCAGCTGTCCAAGCTGTGTCCCCTACCTAACTCTTGCCTCGCCCCCAGCCTATTTGCTGTGGAGACAGAGTGAGAAACAGAGAAGGCCTTGACACTGTGTAAACCCTACTTAGTAATAGCTAAAACACTGGTGTTTTATCAACACTGTTTTGGTCAGCAGTCTAAATCACGGCACCATATGGGCTGCTGTGAAGAAAATTAACTCCATCCCAGCTGACCCGGAGCAATAATCTTGACCAATGCTTCAATGTTGATGGCTTCCCATCCTCTTTTCTTCTTAAACTATTGTGCTGGGAAGACACTATGCCACTTGCTAGACCAAATTTTGTTGCATAAGCTTAAAATTTCAACTTTTGCATGTATATCTCTGTTGATCCTCCAAATGTTCTTAGGATTGCCTGTCATGTGGCATTCTGTAGACCAAAGAAGCCAAAAGCTGTCACAGGCTGATAAACAATTTTCTCTCAGTTGCTCTCTCTTCTTGCATTCTGTGTCTCTTCTTCCCCGCCCCCCGCCACCCCCCCCCCCCCCACCCCCCCTTCTCCCCAGTATAATCTGGCTACCAGGCACATAGAATTAGAAATTTACCAGCATCCAGACAGCTGATTAAAAACCCCTGGATAATGTGTGACTCTCAAAGTAGAACTGCATCTGCTGAATCAGCAAACTATGGAGACATAAGCCATCATCACATGGGAAAAAAAAAAATCTGAGGAAGGTATTGCAGGTACGTATCTTATGGAAGAGCAGTAGAAGCCCAATCTTGTTTCTGTGCCTGAACTTGGCAAGTACCCAGTGCAGCCAATGGAAGAGAAAATAGCATATCAGTCAGAGACTCAAAAGCAGGCATAGAAAGAAAGGGAAAAAAAAAGTCAGTGTAGCCAATACAGAGGTTCCAGAAGTATTCTGGTGGCCACTGCTTGTCTTCAATCATGTCTCTTCCAATGACATAGGCTGACTGGCACACTGCAGAGCAAAATTTTCTAATCCAGTTTGATCTTGACAGAAGTTTCATAACATGGGTGTGCACTTTTCTGTTTTATGTTATTTATTCACTAACTTTTATTTGGTGTGCTTTATTCTATTGTTATTAATTTTAATGTGAATCAAATACCAGCAGAGATGTAATTTTAATTAGGACAGTTAGCTATAACAGTAAACAGAACTTTATACCAATATATAATTGTAGATTTACTTGTGTGATAGATAACTGCAGATTTAATGGGGCGACTGCAATTTGCAGTTCTTTCAGCTTTTATCCTTTTGCAGTGTGCTTAAAGTCTTTTTTTTTTTTTTTTTTTTTTTTTTTAAAGTTTCTCATATATTCCAGAATAACCTCAAAATTGAAATTCAGGGCATGTCTTTTTGACACAGTGTACTTCTGTCTCAGAGGTTCTTGCACGAGCTTGTAGCAGGCTGGTACAGCTGCATCACAGGAGACTTCAGTTGTGACGCAAGTGACAATAGGGTCATGTCCCTGGTTTGAGTCAAATGAGGGGGTGGACTTGCAGCACGAATTTTAGTAAGAGAGTAACATAATTTTCAATCCCTGCACAGCAGCATAGATTTTTCTTATATATAGCCCACAGCTCTGAATTCTCAGAAACAAAAACCATACTTAACCTTCCTAGCAAATCTACATCTAGGTTATGTGCTGTGTCTGGGCAGCCCCAAGCAGATAGTAGCTTAGGACTTGAATTAAAACCATTTAGTGTGTCACTTAGCCAGGTATGTTGCTATAATTATAAACAAAGATGGGAATGTCCGCACTGCACTATATCACTACAGATATGCTCTCTGTTTCTGCTACCTGAGAATTTTCTCCTGTTTTCATTGCTATTTTCTATCCCAGTTTCACTAAATGACAAGTAAACTGAAAAATCAGAATTAAGGAAAATGACAAATGTTTTGAAGATATTGTCTTTGAGAAAGCTTAATAGGATCTGATTTTCAGAGGGAGCATACCTTTGGTTTGTCATACCCAAAACCATTAATAACTTAGAAGGTCAAAATATTTTCTCAGAAGCAGTCCTGTCGCTGAAAATTGACTTGTCATTTGAAGTGTCCCCTCATATGTAAGTTTCATATTGCTCATAATTGTTATGTTTGTTAGCAATTGTCATATTTGTTCATTTGGTTCATATCTGTGTATAAAATGGTGTATAAATACTAACTGGAAACTAGTAAGAGTTTATCTGAAATATAGTGTTTCTTAGACTTGTTTCTGAAAAAGAGACCCTTCTATATTGAGAGTCCTCATGAAATCCTCATTTATTTTATTCTATAAATATGAGTACACTTGAGAACAGAAACAGAATTGGCTGTATCAGTCCCAGCTCATGAATATAAGGTATGAGGACACAGAACATGTCTGTAAGATCATAATATAGGAAGAAGAAACAAGAAGTGTGTGAACAATGACTTGCAAGTACAAAATACATCATGGGAAGTTTTATACACTGTGTCTATTTTTAACTTAACAGTGAGCAGCGCAGTTCAGCAACAAAGTTTCCATCCCATACCGAAGCAGAGCTCTCCAGATGTTAGCATTATTTTCATTTGGATGAACAAGTGAAATATGAATAAGAGATTAGCTCTTATTTTGAGAAATTAATTTCTGAAGAACTTAGAGCACATTTTTGACTCAACCGTATCTGCTTTATCTTCTTAATATTTTTTTAAGTTTTAATTTCTATTGATTTACCTTTCCTTATACAACTTCTGTTAATTGTTCTATTTGGGCTTAAGCTGTGAGGGGCTGCATAACTAACTTACTGAAACAACAACAAAAGAAAATAGCAATAGATTAGTAAATCTGACATGGCTTTCAGTAGGAATATTTTAAATGAAATTGAGTTGTAGAATAAAAGAATGAAAAGTTTAGGACAAGTGTAAGTTAACTTTTGACTCAGTTTCTCATCTTCAGGTGAAATAAAATATGTTAAAAATATTTTAGCACTAGCAAAGCGTTTCAGTTATTTCACTAAGGACTTAATGAAGTAAATATTGTGCCTTGTAAGTCTATTAATCTTCTGCAATATGATAATTTTGAGTTCACATATACCATTACTAAGTAGAAATAATTACTTTAAAGCAAAATTGAGATAAATATTTGTGTTTAAGAAGATATACATTAATATCATAATGAAACCTGCTATCGTAGTTTATTTCATTGATCTCTGCAGAGAACCAACATTTACAACAATCGTTATCAGATTAAAATGAAAACTTAATACAACACTACATAGTGGTTGAGTTCTGACATATTCTTATTCCACAATCTGGTACTTAAAACAAATGACTACGTTATATTTTAGTACTTATTTTTTCTTGTGATAATACATGATATCTATATTAGGGATCCTTCTGATTTCATAAGAAAGCTCATTTCATCCTGCTGGGACAAAATATTAAAACAAGTTATGGCCTATTATACTTCATTTTTTCTTGCAATCAGAGGATGTGATCTGTGATAACTTTTTGTATTAGAAGGAATGATTTATTTTAGCTTTCACATAACTGCTTGGAAAATAACTTCATTTAGAAGTATATATCCTATTCAAATTTTTTTCCTATGGTTTTAGACAGAAGCAGCTACTATTTAAGAAAATCATACTTATCCTTAATGAAAGTGACAATAAAGTTAGAAGGTTAACTGTCATGAATTTTGCAAGAAAAAAACAAGATAGAGTGTTTATCTAAATGACATTTTGTGGAAT
The DNA here is from genome assembly GCF_047716275.1 of Strix uralensis. Lineage (NCBI taxonomy): Eukaryota > Metazoa > Chordata > Aves > Strigiformes > Strigidae > Strix > Strix uralensis. Next base: position 87,038,025 of record NC_133972.1, on the reverse strand, counting down.
ATGGGTTAGAAACTGATAATTCAAAGTAATTAATAAAGAATAACATGCTTTGAATACTAGGATAGAGTTTTCATTTGGTTTGGCTTTTGTAGAAAACCATCTTTTATTGATGCATTGCTTTTTAGAGAAGTATTGTACATTTAGGTTTAACAGAATTCAAGTCAATCATCCCTGTAGATATTAGTCTAACTCTTCTTGTGTGTAAACAAAGATATATGTGCATTTAAAGACAGCAATCCAACACAGCATTTAAATCTATGTTTTAAAAATCTGAGCTTTAAATATGTGCTTCAGATCAAAGCTTGTGTGGGTAAATGCAGCCTGCATTATTGCTATATTATTGTTATGGCACACTTATATCCACCTGGAGTTCCAGCTGGGAAAGTTTTCACACAGGAAAATTCAGAATGGCCCTGGTGGAAGGATTATTACTTTCTGTTATATTGCATAGATTTTTAAGCCATTTTATTAAATCTAACACAATAGGAAAATATGTTTCAGAAGTAGACATCTTTGCTATGGTAGAAAACAAAAACCTCTTCAAAACTGGACAAAAGCTATTGATTTTGATGCTGTTTCAAGGCTTACAACATTTTTATTAGTTTAAGTGCTTTTACTTCTCCATAAAAAACTTCCACAAATGTTGTGTCTGCTAAGTTTAGTGTTGTCCTAGTTACTCCTTCTACAAGTATGCCTTCATTTTGCTGAGTGGATGTTGATCAAGTAAATAGTATAACACAGAAACGATTAAAAAACATAAAAATTCATATGCCACCTTCTAATTTTTCCCCTCCTTATGTTTAAATATTACAAAGTTTAATTTATGTATATGTATATAAAAATATGTATAAAACCAGTTGAATGCTGCAGGAATATGTTTTTAAAAGGCAATAGCTCAGTGTTATTTTTAAACAAAACCATATCATCCTACCAAAGGATTTCATTCCTTTTTCATATGCTGTGTAATGACAGCCGATTTTAACCTCTCTCTAAAACTCTCTATGACAAATCCATTAGAATCACTGCTGCGATGCTTTTAAAGGTGTATTTCTAGCCAACCAATCACTCTGTATCTTCAGATGGAGATTATCAGAATGACTTGATTTGAACATGGACTCTCCCCAGATGATGATACCCATTAGACCTGCCTGACAAGCATGTGCTTTCAGTTTAATGACTGTAGCGGGGTCCTTTTCAACAGCTGGCAGCTGCAAGCACCTGCCCCAATTAATACAGAGTCTGCAGTGTACTTAGTAAGGGACGGCACACCCAGTAACTAAAGAAAAAGAAACCAACCAGTAAAATTTTTTTATTACATTCATCTTATGCTGTTCCACTTATTTAATATAATCCTCTATGAAAATGAAACTTTAATATTAAATATATACATTCTAATTAAAATAGTTAACCCTCCTTTTAGAGGAAAAATCTTAATATCATGAAAACATGAGTTCAGTCACAGAAAACATTGAAGATTCAAATTACTGAGGAGCCAAGGCTCAATAATGATATCACTAATTAAATCAAATGTCTTCTCTGCTTTCCTCTTTGCCATTTCCTTGTGAGAAGGGCTTTCAGGGGAGTTTATTGTTATAATGTAGGATTGCATAAAAAAATTGTACTGAAAGTATGAGAAGTATGATTAGTAAGGAGTATTTTGGGGGTTTGCTTATTTTTATTTAAAATGTTCTCAAATAAATTATTTTCCTATAAAGCAACTATATAGATACTTCCATTTAAAAATTCTTCCATCTAGAAGAAAAGTGGTACTTGAAAAAACACATTATATTGTCTCAAAACCCAATTAAATTGTTATAAACATTAGTTGGAACCAGTCACATCATATTTGCCACTAGTCCTTCTAGAAGATAATTACTGTTTAGTTGCTCTGCTTGAATGTTAGTCACCTGCAACCCGTTTCAAGGTCAACTGTTGGAAAGAAACAAAACAAAACAATAACAACACTCAATTACAAGCCTCATTTTTGCTGCCCTATAAGGCCAAGGATAAATGCATCTTATTTTGAAAATTCTGAGGTTTGCATTCATATATTTATATACATATACATACACACACATTATAATAATTACATTACATTCTAGTCTTAAATATATAAAGCACATTAATATATATAATATTATTTAGTCCAGTCAACAATAGAATCATTTAAGAAAAACATGTTAATATAAATATGGTGTGAGCTAATTACTTTAACTATATGCATCATGAGAATTATAGTCTTTAATAAGTTATATTAACCGGTTTTATTTAATAATAATTTTAACACAGAACTACACTGATTTGTTAAACTGGTTTTCAAAGATTTTAACTTCAGCTTTTGTGAAAAGATTGTGGTAAAAAGAAATTCACAGAATCACATATGAATTGTGATCTGTTTTGTAGGAGCCAAAGTGTGTTGTACCTACAGTTTGTTATTAAAATCTATTTCCATGTTGGTTTTTAGCACTTTTACAGCATCAGTCTTTATTATTACTAACACTCACTTTTGCTATGTAAAATTGAAATATTTAATCTTTATTGGTAATTCATACATTTGAAAGTTTGCACACTTAGATATATCTGAGGAAGAAAATTCTTGGGATAAGTAGGTTATCTTTTGAAATACAACTGTTCTTTGAGATCTATGATTTCTTCTAACACAACTTAAAAGAAGACTTTCACCTGTCAGTCTGTTGTAAGCACCTGGCAATATCAAGCATATAGGGCAAGTTGGACTCAAAGAGGAGCGTACATATCATGTTAATACCATACTAATTTTACTTAATTTTTGTCAGTTCCTATACCTGCAACAGCATCCTTGCTCTAGGAGATGTTGTAGTCTCTCCAGCTTTACAATTAGTTTATTTTATTTAGCCTTAATGTTGGCCAGTTGTCTATTCCTGCTTTTAATCATGTGTTCACAGCTGGTTGAAGACATTAAGGTCATATACTTATAGACGCTCCTGAATGGTGACAGTCTAGTGATTAATAACACAGATATAGGTTCTACCACTATGGATGAAAATTGGGAGTAATGTTAACACATACATACTTACTGTTCTCCTTGATTTTTATAGTGTGCTTGAAAGAATTATTGCTTTAAAATCTAATATATCACATGGATTTTTATTCCATGTAGGTAAGATAAATGAAAAGAATTATAAGAAAACCTGCAAAACAAATGTATTTTCTTATGATTTGACTCTTATTTGGTTTTCTACTGCAATAACCAGAGACATTTTATTTTGTCAACCCTATTAAAAACAGATGATGAAGTAAAACCCATATTTAAATAGACACACAGTCTGATTGTAAAATATCCACCAGCAACTACTGACTTATATGGGAGATAGCAGGTACCAGGAAAACCTGCACACAAAAAATTGCAATCTCAGATCTTATTTTTGTCCCATCTTAAAAGGAAAAGTAGCAATTTCAACTACTTACATTTTTCTAGGAATAAAAAGTTCAAAAATTGCTTTAGAATTTTTGTGAAATGAAGCTATTTTCTTCTAACACATTTTTGTATCCTACTGTCTTTCTCAATAGAGGAACATTAGGGAACATTTAAACAAACTTGACAGGCCATGGAATCTGCTGGGATGCACCACAAGTACAGGGGGAGCCAACTACATCATAGCAAGGCCACTCTCAATAAAGTCATGGTGACTTGGGAGAGTTGCTGAGGTCTGTAAGAAATCAAAAATCACTCCTACTTTCAAGAAGGGCAAGAAGGAAGATCCAGAGAACTACATGCTGGCCAATCTCACCCTCATCCCTGGGAAGGTGGTGGAGTCTTTGAAACCATTTCTAAATGTCCTCAGTTTTCCCAGTTTGACAGGAAATTGAGGCCAATCGAGGCTGTGGGGAGTGAAGGTGCTAAGGCTCCATTTGAGCTGCCTCACCCTGAGCAGTGTGGGCACTGGCCAGGCCAAAGCCCTTGCCAGCAGTTCTACACATGGGCCTCTGCCTCCTCACAGGGCATGGAAGTGCTCATATCTTCTACCTCCTGGATGTATCTGAAGGTGTGGCTCTTGCCCCAGCCCTCTGTAGCCCCACAAAGCAGGAGCTTCTTGGACAGAGGTAGAGCTGCAGATCTTGACATGGTATGGGGGTACTCACACTATCTGCCTCCGGGACACAGCTGGCAGTGGTGCTGATGGCCTGCGCTGCTTCATCTCCACAGGGTGAGGAGCTGCTGCCCTCTCCTGGGGCGGCAGAAAACAAACGGCTGGAGGGCCTGCTATTCCCGGAGGGAGAACACCCACCTCGTGTCTTGAGGTGGACACAATACTTCCACTTCATGGGGTTGCAGATGGGATCAAGGGTCTTGCCTCCTGGGGGCATCCATAGTGGAAGCAGCCCCAGATCACCTGTCACCACGCTTCCAGTCTTGACAGAGTACTGCTTCCACAGCTGCATCCCAGGGCTATTGCCCTGTGGGCCTGGATGATGACTCCTCCTCCCTGGGAGCTGCTCTCTCCAATTTTCTTTCCCGAGACCAGGCTTTTCCCCCTGCAGGCTACATGCCATCTGCCTCTGACTGTGCAGAGGAGACCTTTGCTGACCTCATCCCCCACCTCATCTTCTCCATCCTGCAGCCAAGGGAAGCAGTTGCGAATCTGGGCTCAGCACAACCTTTCTCCTATCTATAGAGAGGCCCCACAAGGAAGTTAGATCCAGTCCCCCAGTCACAGAATGACCAGTGTGGGCTGCCCCTTGTCTCCTCCAAAGCCCGTTATGGCACCCAGTGCCTCTGCAGCATCCAGGCAGCTCTGGCCCAGCTCTGGCCCAGCCCCCACAGCCCCCAGACAATGCAGGGCCCAGGAGGGGCAAAGGCTGTTCTCAACCCAGCTGATTTTAAACTGATCTTAAAAGATTTTTTTCTCAGACTAAAGTATTGATTTGTGTTTGTAGATAGTGCAACCAAACAAAATAATGCAGCTCAACAGTGTATTAAACATTTACTTTCTGTGAACTGCTTCAAGAATTACAATTTTGCAGAGGGAATAACACCCAAATAATATCCTTTTACTAGAAGGGGAAAATTGCTTTCAAGTTAATATCTTAAAAATATTAAAAACCAAATGGAAGCTCCTGAAGGGTATGCTACAGTAAATATGTACCAGCAGCCTTGAATTCTTTTAATAATGCCTTTAAGGATGCAACTGTCTATGAATAACTAAAGTCAGAAATCATAATGATGTTTTATTTACAATGAGAGAGGTATTTAGGTGAAAACAAATCACACTTCAATAAGTATAGAAGCCTTAAGATACAATGGCATCAATTCCAACTTCTTATAAAAACTTTTCTAAATTCTGCTTCCCTCCTTGATCTTCTCTTTGGTTCTGTCAGTGTGGATTCATGATACAATGGTTAGTAGCTTTTCATCTTCATGGAGGTACGTTAAAAATACCAATAATGTGTAGTAACTGTAATCATACACACAAGTGTGTTGCTCTGCCCTTGTACATTCACACAATTTATGTTCAATATTATTTCTAAAGGAAATATTATATTACCATCCAGCTTCATTCTAGTGTTTGTAGTCTTCAACCCTAGTGTCCTGTTTCAGATGTTTATAGAAGACTTGCCTGGTGGACACCATTCAGTTGTGGCAGCCCCATAAGTAGCACTCGTAACTAAGCTGTCACGCACTATTTAATATTAGGGTGGGAGAGAAAATTACTTGGTAGGAGTGTTAGTTCCAAACAGTTTGTTAAAGAAGACTGCTACAGCCCATTAGCTGCAAGCAACTGAGCAGATGAAAAATGCCCTATGCAAAATCACATAATTATATAGCTATACATCTCTATATATTATGTAGCATGTGTATAGTTGTATTACTGGTAAGGGATTGTAGGCTAAGGGGAAAGGAAATAGCAAATCATCTTTATGCACAGATGATTTTATATGCTTTGTATTCTGCTGTTTATGAAGCGCTAGTATTTGATAAGCTTATATATTAAGATGATTAAGGATGAATATTTAAAAGTCATTTTGAATCTGGTTAGGTGAAATTTTAGCACTGATTGCTAGAATTTCAGAAATTATTCCTTCTACTTCCCAGTTTGAGCACCCTTAGTGATCCAGGTACAGCAACAGAAGTGTACATTTCAATGAGTAATCACAACATGAGTAATGATTAGCCAAAAGCCGTAACAAACTAGTTGCAAACAGCCTACAGGGCACAGTTGACCTGTCAAATAGCTTAGCATTTATTTAAAGTTAAGAAAAAGGTTCTGATGAATTGGGATTGATTTGCAAAAAGCCAGATGAATTAGTTGATTTATTTTGTAGTGAACCATGTGACTACTGCACAGGTAAAGTCTGCAACAGGATTTTTGCTTCTTCTCCTGTACAGGGTATACCTCATCCCTTTTCCTTTGCTTTGTAACTAGCAGAAATAAGCAGATAAGTAAACCTGACTATATGGAATAAAGGGATGTCCTTTTGTTTTAACTAACCACATAGTTAATAACTAAGGTAAAATCCTTATAACAGTATTAGTCACTACGTTTCACAAAAGTTAAAGACTGTAAGGAGAAAACAAGATGTACTTTAACTTTCTGCCTTTTCTGATACCTACACATCGCAGGAAGAAATACGATTTTCCTTCATTTTAGTTAATTAGCACAAAAGTACATTTCTACATATTTTATACATGTGTATTTGTAGAAATGTGAATGCAAGTGATTTCTGGCTTCTTTCATTTTTAGCTTTGTCTTCTATGTGTTTGGTGTCAATCTGACTGTATCGCCTTGACTAAGTACATATCCTTCTAGCCGTCTTTCGACATCACATATTCTTTAATATATACACTGAAGAATGAAATTTTGAAACTGTGAGGAGATATCGTTCATGATATAATTCTAATGAGGATGTTTACTTATTAACTTTAAGACATTATTAAACTATAGATGCAGGAAAATATTGCTGTCAAATTAACATAATTCTAAAAATACCTACAAGGTGCAGGTTTTCACTCCAAGCCCCTGAATACTTTTGCTTCGTAACTGAAGTCACTTTTAAGCTATAGTCTTTATAACAAATGTCTCTAAGTTTTGCACTTGTTTAATGAGTTCTAAATATGCACTAATACCAATTCTAATCACGAGTGCTTAGTGCTGAATATCAGTGATAGGACAAAAGGGCACAAAAAATGCAGCTTTTAGGTCACACGTGTATGATATGTTATGGTTTCCTAGCTGCAAATTGAAAACATGCATTTTAAAAAGAATTTTTTTACTTCATGTTATTAACTACTGATTTAAAAAGAGTGTGTTAAATACATGGAAAATGCAGTCAACTTTACACCGTTTCACTTCAACCAAAGATAGTGTAGAAGTATCCTCCCCATTCTTGTGGAATTTGATACTAAATCACTTCTTGGAATAGCTGTTTTCAAAAATTAAAAGAAGATAATCAATTGCTAGTTGTCAAAATTCCTGAGACATTTGTGGCTGTGAGAAGGAAAGACTGAACAGGACAGTAAATCCTGACTTAGTTATGCTAGGATAAAGCTGGTCTTTACTTATGTCTTTAGTATTGTTTAAATCACAGTAATATGAATATGAGCAAAAGTTGGTCCTCAGTTCTTCAGGAATATCTGCTTTGCAATACTTGTATTGCTGATTATCTATTTTTTTCCTTTTGTGGACAATAACATAATTGGTGATTTCCAACCAATAATTATAGTGTCTGGTAAAATTTATGCTGACTTTAATTATCTAAGGTTTACACTTTATAATCTGGTCATTGTTCCATGTTTTTAATCCTACTGCCAACTTGTCCCACCTGCTTCTTCCGTTTACATATTATGAAGCCTATAAGCAAGCTCTTTTCCAAGCAAGAAATATTACTGTTAAACAGCCCTTCACAGCCTCAGTGAAACAGCAAAATACAATAAATGATATTGCAGTCTTATTTCATCCTTGATCTAAGAATCTTACAGCACTTCATAAAATTTAATTGAATTTCAAATTGAGCCTCTATGGCGAAATTACTTGCTTAAAGTCACAGGGGAAGCGTATGGTGGAATTTGTAGCAGGACCAATATCTGACTTCAAGTCTCATGCTGTTGAAACGTCACCCAACCTGTAGCCTTGTGACAGATTCTACTTGTCGAAACCCAAGAAAATCGCGATAAGAAAGCCTCAGTGCAAACAAGGCAATAGTTGTTCTTGTTTATAAAGATTTTTTTCACTCTCATTGCCCAGAGTTAGAGAAGTTCCTTTGTCTTGTTCCTGTTTGCTTGAATTTATTTCACTTTCTTGCTTTCCACTCTGCCTTCTCCTCTTGTAAAATGTACTACGTTAATCCTTTTCCTCCTCCAGTCATCACTCTGCTTTATATTGACTCTGCACTCACTCATGCATTTTCTTATTCTTTACTCAACCTGGTATATGATCAGTTCACTTTCTATGTGGTAGCATCATTAGCTGTGTACTTCCTAGGTCTGTCTTTTAGCTTTCCTATACTCCAACAGGAGTGTACACTTGACCTCATCTTCATTAAACATTGCTTGGTCCTCTGGTCTGTCAGTTAAGTTCTCTCTGCATTACCCACCGAGTCATCTTTTGAATCACTGATTTTGTTTTCAGTAACATTTTCTTAAAAGCTTTTGATGAGGAAAACAAAGATCAGGTTATCATAAAATATCTTAATCCAAGCTTAAAAAGTCATATAATTTCATTTGTAGCTTTTCCTTTTACTAAAAGGTGCCAATGTGGCACTTATCAAAACGGAAAGACTACTCTGAAACCCTGTCCCCTACACATTTAAAAGATGGTTTTACACAGGCTTCCATTGCACTTGGTTTCTCACTGTTCTTTGGTTTTGATACAGCAGTACTGGTGACTTCTTTCAATTCACTCCCCCCTCTCACTTTTTTCCATAGATATGGCTGATTCTCTTTATAATTAACTGGTTTATGTCTTGACTTTTTCATCCCTTTTTTTTCCATTTAAAAGTTGTTTTGACCAACTGATAATTTCCAGGTGATAATCTTTCATTGCATTTACAGAACTCCTTCACATCAAAGACCAGAAAGCTGTGAGGAAAAATTCACTTTATATATTTGTTCATACATCCTTCAGTGTTGCTGCTTCAATATGTACTATGTTAACTTAATTGCATTTCATATCCTCATCCCTTGCTGGTTTTCTCTATTCTTTACTCATTTTTATAACTCATTCCCTCATCTTTATATCTCTGCATATCAAATCTGCTCTTTTTTTTTTTTTGTTCTTTTCCAGAATACAGTATGACTCCCCTTTTTCCCTTTTCTCTTTAATCTCTTTCTTTCTCTTTGCTCTCTCTTCCTCAGTGGAAATCTCCTTTAGTTTCTCTATTTTCATCCATTACTATAAAAACCCTTTCTGTCAGAACCACCTAACCTATAAATATTTTATCAAAAATGTCCTCCAAGTAGAAAAAACATTGCATTCCAACAGATTAATCCATACCAAGATTTTATTGTCTTATTATTCAGCTAACAAAAATACAATGCCTTCTTTTATTCAAAGATGAATCATAATTGTTCTATTCCCCACAAGACAGACCTCTAAAGAATCCATTTTCTTTCTACTTGCATTATGAAACTTTCTAAAATCTTGAAGTGGTCAATGCTGTCATTTTCTTCCAAACTTTTTTTTAATCTCTCCTAAAGGAACATGTAATTAAAAAACATAAAAACCAACCTTCTAAATACCAGGTGATTAAGGAGTATTGAAATAATTACAGAAAGAAAATGCAACAGCTAAACAAGTCTCAGTGATCTTTTTTAAAAAACAGAATAAGTGTGAAACTGCCATTTTAGCTTTTTACTTTGATGTGAGTTACCATGTAATAAAACCACTCAGAAATAAAGAACCTATCACCAAATTCTGAAAAAGTAACTATTAGATTCACAGTCCTGATTAAATTGTGCTGTATATTAAAAGCAATTTGGGATAATGGATGGCAAAGAGATTTTCAGAAGTGCAGAAGAACCTAATGAAAAGCCAGTATACCATAGGCAGCGTGCACCATTTTCACTCCTGGGTGACTTTGTTTTTGACTTACTGTGTTCAGTTTCAGAGAAAAACTGAATGCACAGATATATCCATTCACCCAGATGATCTATACCTCCTCAATATAGTGAATGTAATATCGTGAGCCACTGGTGCATCATGAAGAATCTGAATGAGAGGAGAAATCATAGTTCAGTTTTTGATCTTCTGACTAACCCTGGTTACAGTTATGATGGTTCATTCTATATATGACCATGTGTTTGTTGAAGTGGTTGTGGTTATCAGTTATTCTATTGGGTATATGTCTCCCATTATATTATCCATTTCATTTTTCTTACATTTCAGGATCAGCCATGCCATCAGTAAATCAGGTAACATTTAGGCAATATTTGTTACCTGAATGCAAAGTGAATCTGTTTTAGACTGTCTTAACTTTCATTTGAATTATCATTAGCTACAAATTTTTAGGACCTTACCTATCATCACTCACAAAATACCCCAAATATTTCACCATCTTCAATCAGGCCATATAATCAAGTTAACTGATGTCTTTGACCATTCTTCCACAACTAAAGAAATTCACTGGCAAGCAGCATAAAACTAAAATACCCATTACAATATCTAGGGTAAGATAAACTTCAGAAGGCTTAGAAGCAAGTAAAATTGGATATTGTTCTGGTCTAAAGACCAAATCTGATGCATGATATATTGTGTGAAAGTAAAAATATGTTCAATACAAGCACTTCAGAATCTTAATGACTAATTTGAACTTGCCTATAGAAATAAAGGCAAAGGACATCGGTGAAAGTGTTACATTTAACATGTGCTTAGCTACTATTAGATGGAATTGTTAAAAAATTGACAGATCCCCTGGGTAACATTACTTTAACCTGAGAGGTTTTGTGCATTATATTAAGAAAATGACATTAAAAACGGTCATTTGCCTCTTCATACCTCAGTGCTGTGGTATATGCTGAACAGAAATAAGTCTGTTTTCTAGATCTTCTCTCTGAGTAACAAGGCAAGAGAAGGGGAGCAATAAGTAAGCTAAGAATAAAAAATATGGGTCAAATGATGATCTCCTCAGAATGCTATCTCTACACATGTTTACAGTTTACGTTTCTGACTTGCTATGAAGGAGCTAAGTTACTCAAGAAGCAAGGTAAATTTACCTGAGCAACGCTCAGTGCTTCTACAGCTAGGCTCCTGAGCAGGTTCATTTAGAGTTAACATACATATACAACTCCCTGCATCTCTGCAGTGTTGATTGTGGAAATACTGTCCTTGTCTACACATCCATCACTGTATGAATTCAGCTCCTCCTAAGGATTTAAAGATAAACAAAAATCACAAATGATGTGTTTACCTTCTCCTCCTGTCTTGTGAGTCTTATTTTGGCTGATAGGCAGGACATTTAGAGGCTGTGCAGTGGAACTGTCATTAATGCATCATCAGGTTTTTCTGTCCTCTCTTCCCCCCTGCAAACCACAACTATATAAGATCAAGCCCTCCATTATTTTTTGGTTGCCTAAATTTCCTAGTTCTCTACTGAAAGCCTCAAGCACTGCAGTTATTCTGCTTAAAAATAAAAAGAATAAAATTGCCTGTGCTGCCATAATGGTAACAAGTCAGAGTCTTAGCTCCCTAAATCAAGCAAGCTACATTCCCACTGAGTTGTACATCTAGATGCTTGAAATGAGCTTTCAAAAATAATGAGTACAAATCCAATTATAGTTGTATTTTATTTTCAGATAGTATTTTTGCTATGTTGCTGCACAGTGCCTCTATGATCAGACGCCCTAATTCCACCAAGACAGATGTCATTCATAATGCAAATAATGTAACATGAACATGAATGGTAACACCAAAGCTGAGCTATAGAGTGCCATAGATAAAAAATGGGGTTGCTTCCAATTTGAAGCTTAAACCAAGCTGTCAAGGGGTCTTTCAAAATATATTACCAGTTGTCCAATCCCATAAAAAGGAAGGAGCAGTCTAGTATGATGGAGAAGCAGTTAAGGCATGACGAGTAGTAGTGAAAACTGAAGAACTTGAGGGGGAGTGATCAGGATACTCAAGAATACCTTTGGATTTACAGTGCACTCTCTTATCCTGCATCTTCAGGTCTCAACAACACACAAAGCAGTTAATTCCTCAGGCTCTGTGCCTTCTTTTTTTCTGATTTAGTCCAGGCCTGAATTCAGCTCTCTTAACTCCCCAAAGTTTCCATAAACTGGTAATGGATTCTCAGGTGTTGTAGTCATTTCTTGCAAACAGTCCAGCTTCTGAGATGACCTGGGACAGCTTAGGTGACTAGCTTCAGAATCTTTTCATTGTAAGGGCTCTTACCCTGGGAAATGCAGGGCAAAACAATAAATTGCCAATGACTCTTTCGTACAAAAGCCCGTCAGCAGCAGTGGCAGCTGCACAAAAGCTGGTAATGGTTCATTACAGATTTTGGAGAAAATGGCATTGCTCGAGAACTGTGTTGCTGTACAACAATAAGGGCAGACAGAAAACATTTAATAGGATTATTTAGTTTTCTTCAGTAGCAGGCTTGAAAAACTTGGAAACATTTTGCCTGAAAATGTTGTATATGTTCATGAATGTGTTTTGGGGGATGTGATCACAAAATATTGTCAGGCAGCTTGGCACAAATCCGGGTGATGAGTTTGAATGTCTTGCCAGGCTTAAAATAAAGAGTTCTCCCAGCCTTCCCTGTCTCCAACCAGCTGCACAGAAATGGGAATATGGGCACTTCAATACTGAAAGCAGAAAGATATATTACCAGTAGTATTGCTCCCTTGCGTGCCCTCAGTTAAAGAAATGTCATGACTGAATTGTGATATCCTGAAGAGTTTCCTTTAACTTTTTGTTCCCTGTGGAGCCGAACTACTAATGTGTATATGCACCATCCCTGTATGACAACAGGAACAGTGCTATAGTAACATTCAGGGAAAACCCCTCCAACGACTTTGCCCACCTTTCTCTTGCTTCCTTCATATTGCATTCATCCCTAGCTCTTATTGCCTCAGACTACATGCTCACCCTTCAATCATCCTTTTTTTCTTTAGCTATATTCTCAAATGCTCCCCATTCTGCCTACTAAGAACTCTCTTGCTCTCAGTGGCTGGCCAGTACCCAAATAAAATAATGTTTTCTGCTTCCTCAGAACTGTTGCGGACAGTACTTCAGCACAACAGAAATCATCACCATGGCACAGGAATCACAGCTGCTCAACATCTGAACCCAGGAACAGGGCTAATCATAAAGTTTCTCCTTTTACATTTTCTTTTTTTACCTATTTAGCCTTGTCTTTCAACATTTGCATGGATCCTGGTATTTATCTGCTAACCTTGGTTGTTCTGACATCTCAGTGAAATTAAAGGCTGGCTGAAAGGAGTTTACAGTAGCATTCTGTGGCACTCATGGGCAAACCAGACATGACTTGGGGAAACATTAATTTATTGCCAATTAAAAATAGAGTTGGATGGTGAGAAACAAAGACAAAAACTAAAACACCTTCCCACCATCCTCCCTCCCCTTTTCCCAGGCTTAACTTCACTCCTTCATCCCCAATTGCTCAACCTCTTCTCCCCTGAGCAGTGCAGGGGGACAAGGACTGGGGGTTATGGTCACCAACTCCCCTCCTGCCACTCTCCCCTCGGGGCTCGCAGGGCTGTTTCTCCCCCTGTTTCCCTCAGCCCTGGCTGCCGGGCAGCGCTTTGCCCTTCCTTACCCAGGCTTTCCCCGAGGCGCCCTCCCGGGGCTGAGGGGCTCAGCTGTGCCCTGCGCTGGGGCCGTTGGAGCCGCCTGGAACCGGCTGTGTCCGGCGCGGGGCAGCCCCGGCCGCTCCCCGCAGGGGCCCACCCGGCAGAGCCCTCACTGCTGCCCGCACCTGGGCACCTGCACCCCGTACACATTCAAATGTTCAAGCTAGAACTAGATAAGGAAAAAAAATACTTTTCATGAAATATTCTGAAAAAGAAGCTGAGATTTTCCTCTTCTGGGGGGATTAGTCTAACTATCTGTTGCTGCACAGACTGTCAGACAGAATCCATGACCAGGAATACCTGAACACCTCCTGAGCTGATACTACCAGTCAGCTCCTAAAAGACCCTGAATATTTGTATGCACAATGTCTGCCACACAATATGCCTCAGTATACTTGAATCAGCCTTTTGGTTTTTAGCTCTTAAGAAATCCCTTTTCTAATTATGTGATTAAAATGCACAAGTTTCTCCAGTCCCAGGGGCAAGACTATTGCCTCAGGAATTATGAATGCTAGTTGATGCCTGCAAGCAGTTGGTGCCTGCAAATTGAGGCCTGTAACAATTGGTGATAAGAGAAGCATTCCATTATACCTTATGTGCTCATGCTGTACCCAGTTATGTACATCTGAAAGTCTCAAAGGGGAGAATATTAAGAAATTGTTTTACCAAACAATGTTTAACTTTGTATTTAACAAGGCCTGAGTGATTAAAATGTACAGAGGAGATATCCTAACCTTGAGAATAGATACATCCTGTCAGAAGTGCTCAAACAAGGTGGATAGGAAAGAACAGTTTGGCCAGACAACATCCAAGGAGAGGAAATTGTCCTCAAAAGATTCATGACCATAAAAGGGGAAAAAGAGTAGGGAGCTAACTCCCCAAACGACCACTGACGACCACTCGAGACCCCCGTGCATGCATAGTGTAGTTTTTCAATTACCAGCATTATGTAAATGTAGTAAATGGCAGAAAGGTGGAGACTTCTTGGAAAATGTATGAATATTCATGTCTTTAAGATATATAAAGGATGAACTTTTATTTTAGTGTATGCACGTTTGATGGAATGATCCCCCGTGCATCCAGTGCTGCAATAAAGAATGCCCGCTTTCTAAAACTCCAAAACGAGTCTTAGAGAGTTCCTCTGCTGGCTTCTATGGTAACAATATTGTCCTTTGCATTTATTTTTTTTTAAATCTTTTTGTTCATATTTCTGGATTTGGCCACTGAATTCTGATGGAACCAAGCACATGCAGTCTTAACCATTTTACAGCTGAAGCTGCTAGTTGTACTCTTATCCCAGTGGGGGTAACTATGTTTTAATATATTATGTTTATTTTCTCTCTGCCTTAGGAGACAGTATACTTTAGCATGGAAATGTACCTTGATTGCCTCCAGTACTGAGTATCCTCCTACTGAGGAGGATTCTTGCCTGCATGTAAGCATGCTTCTTTTTTTTTTTTTTTTTGTTATAAAAAGGGGGAAATTGGAATAATTTTAGTCAGTACTGAAAAAATTACTTGCAGGACAGCATTCGTGTTCATCACATCATAAGTAATTCTTTTCTCGGGAGTTGTTTTTACCTTCTGGGATTGTTAGCTCCACAGAAAAAGGAGTCTTCCAAGCTGCAGAGATGACAAAGCTTCCCATTTTTAATGTACCAAATAGTTTATCCCTTTTGGTTAGTTTTATATTCCTTTATGTGAAAATGTGCTCACATTAAACATTTATCTGAGAAGAAAGAAAAAAGAAAAAAGCAAACATTGGAACTACTATAATAATATTGGTGTAACATTCTGGACTGAATGTTCAGTAACTGATATGGGTATTCCAGAAGCCTCACAGTAAGATTCATGGAAGTAGACATCCAGAGAAGAGTTTCTTGTCTTGATTCTTAACATTTAATTATTTTCTTAATGGTGTTTATCCATTTGTTTCTGCAGCAACCCTTCTGTGTGCATAGGAAAAAGAAAGGAAACACTATGTTAGTGAGATGTCCTACTTCACAAATGAAAGTGAAGACAAGCATTTTTACTCTTCTCCTCCTCTGGCAACTAACATGAGTCAGAAACTAGTTCCCCTGACTTCTTATTATGAGCAGTTATTTTTCATCTTTTAAGTAATCACCAGTTGATAAGACATTCTTCTCAAAAGCTACTCTCCAGTGTATGTGGCTATGTTGTAAATAGCACATATATCACTTTCTATGTTAATAATATGATAGACTCTTCCTGCTTTAAGGGACGCATCAGTAGTAGCAGTTACAGGTGAGCTCCTTTCAAGTATGGATCAGTCCTAGGATAACCTTTCTCCAGTGGAGAAAGGACAACACTTAGAATATGTTGTCTAGACCAGCAGGTCTCCAGCTGCAGGAGTCACAGGATGCCCCATAAGGGTAAAGGGAGGGTAGGCATACAAGGGACCAGTCTGCCTCATTCTCCTGACCTGTGGTTTCTCATCCTTCACTCCAAGTAAATGTCACTGGAATGCTGATGGGAAAGGAGTGATACAAGGCAAGTTAGGGTAAAAACAGTGGCTTGGAGGTTTTCCCTCTGTGCTGGTATGAAAAGTGAATGGAGCTTTCCTTTCCCTGTTTCCTGCTTTGTGCACTGGTGAGGGTTTAGCTGAACTTTCCTCTCTTCACACAGCCTAAACTCCAAGGACGGCTCTTGGATTGACCTTTTGAAAGTATTTTGCATTGTCCCTTAACTATGTCTTTTTATTTATTTATTTATTTATTTGTAGGGCTGTATGTGCATGGATGAAAGTGGGTAATTTTTCTGGCACCCTCCTGCTCAGGATTTTCCCTTTTAAATCGTCAACATCCATAACTAAGCCACTCAATTCTATTGAACTTTTCTGATCCTGTTTCTGAGATTGTAATGTTGTCTTGAACGTAATTTGGAGAAGAAGAGTGAATTTAAGGGAAGTTTAATAATTGTTTTGAACAAAGATATAAGTTAAATAGTGAAATAACTATGGAAAACTAGACCAAATGAGAAAATTCTACATTTTAAAAAAATTATTTAATCAAATCACAAAATTTGCTTTAGTTTTTACCACTTAATTACTGGGACTTTGAGTAAGATCTGATGCTTAAACAGGTTTAGAGTGTATTTATGGATAAGACAAAATAATACACTGTATGTTTTTATTGGTATTGGCTTGCTATACGTATTTGTTCTACAACATATTTGTTATAAAATCTCCACTCAATAAAGTCAGTAAAACAGAGTCCAATGGACTCCAGTTTGGCTTGAAATTTATCCTGAAGACTGACTTTAGTTTTCAAGGTGTGTAGTATCTGCATGCCGATGTGAGTGACATAACCATCAGCTTTAATAAGACTAATAAGACCTCTTTTAAACACGGAATGATTAAAACCTAAATAGAATAACAGAGGTAACTGTGATTTACAATTCTATAAATTGTTTAATCTGTTTAATATTTCATAAGAAACTGTGATTTTAGAATTTATTTTTCCCTTGCTGGATTTATTTTTAAACAAAGGGATGCACAGTACTGGAATTTCATATCCCTCATAACAAGCTCTCATGTCCTTCTCCTTTTATAGCAAGCAAATTCTCAATTTATCCATTAAGTTCTTCTTCACTATGGCTTTTGAGCTGAGCACTTGATTATTTGTACTAGTGTAAAAAAAGAAGGATAGTGCTAGTAACCCTTCAGTTTATTGTTCAGGGCCAAATTTAATTGTGATGGTAATAAATGATAACTTGATATTAGTGTATGAAAACTTTTATTATGAATTGTGAACCATGTCTAGAAGAATTTGCCTCATAATATTCCCTCAGTTACTGGAGACATTCCTAAAGGAAAGATATATAATAAAAGGAAAAAAACAAAACAAAACAAAACAACCAACTTATTGTTTAAAAAAAATTAGAGGCTGGCATCTTGAGACCTGTTTGTCGATAGATCACTCTTAATTCATATCAACAGTGTGTGAACTAGTGGAATAGGCATCACAGTGTAAATTGTATCTAATTTGGGAGAAAAAACTACAACTATTCTGCAAAGGGCATAACAATGCAGTACTGAAACTATTCAAAAGCACTTCAAATTCTGACAGAACAAGTTGGTTTCAGCTTTAGGTTGCAGGTCAGGCTTTGAAGAGTTAAGATCATGTGTCAATACTTTGACAGACTTAGTGAAGATAAGTAGTCTAGATTTATTTTTCTTTTTCCTGCTGCCATTTTAAAGGAGAAAATCACAATGCTTTTTTGGATACTTGATAGAGCTTTCACTGGTGTCAAGCAAGTTTCATATAAATACACACATACAGATTTTTCTTAACTGCAGAGTTACACTGTGACATTCAGGTTAAGCTTCTGTAGTGAGGAAATAGTGTAGGAATCAGTGTGCTTCAAAGCTAACTTACTGTCATTATTTGATTTGGAAGGACAGAATAAAGTCAGAAAGGATTAAGGCATGAAGGACGTTATTATAGAAAAGAGGGTGGGGTAGACAGGCTAAATCTAATATACATGCTGTGAAATTCTGACTGTTGGAAGGAGAGATTCTGATCAGGGATGGTTGGTTCTAACAGTGTCATTACCAAGCTTTCATTCTGATCTGCAAGTTGGTAGACAGCAATCAACTTCGAAATACATTTGGAGATAAGTAAAAGAACAGTAACACTACTTACCATCTGCCCTCCATTCCGCATTTTGTACGACAACTGATATTTTTCACTCAATTTACCTGTAGCGTTTCATGGAATTTCATGGAAATGGTGGTGGAAGGGATCTTGGAGGACATCTTGTCTGACCTCCCTCTCAAAGTGGGCCTATAGCCAGCACTAGCTTAGGTCAGGCAACACTTTGTATAACCAGATCCTGAAAACCATCAAGGATGGTGATCCTGCAGCTTCTGTGCATAGCCTGTTACAGCACTGCACTCCTCTCCCAGTAGAGAAGGTAGAGCTTTTCTCCTAATGTCCAAGACAAACCTTCCAAGCCAGAATAGACATTGCCCTTTGTAACATTATGCCATACTACTGGGAGATGTTTTGTTATGTCAATTTTTTAAGCCTCCTTCAATTAGCTTATTCTTAAATTGCCTTCTTTACCAGAAAAAAAAGAAAACACCAAAACCAAACAAAAAACCCCAAACGAACAAACAAAAACAAACAAACAAAAAACCCACCAGACAAGCCTAGCTCTTTCAAGCCCCCTTTATATAACGTTAACTCTTAGCTCCTGACCAAATTAAAAGCCATTCCCTCAGTTCTCTCCATTTTCTCAACATCCTTGCTGAACATGAGTTGGGTGAAATTAGACACAGTGTTCCAAGTGTGGCCCTCACTGGTGCTGCAAAGAGGGAGATAGCAGCTTTCATTGACCTGCTGATGTCTTTTCTTAGTGTAACCCAGCATGTGGCTTGTCTTCCTTGCAAGAAGAACACACTATTGCAAGCTCTTCATCACAACTTCTAGGACCTTTTCAGTATTTGTTTCCCAGCGTGTACTAATTCATGGGGTTACTCTGCCCCAGATGTAGAACTCCTCACTTCTTCATTTTGAACTTCATGAAGTTTATTCTACCTTGACTCATAAGTTTCTCAAGGCCTCTCTGGAGTGTCAATAGCTGATAGTCAAGTTATTGTTTCCTCTTCTTTGAGCCTGGGGGTCTAGACAGTTTTCAGTCCACCCAGCCATCTTCTTCCAGCCTATAGAGTCTCAGCTTCTAAATGAGAATGGTGGGAAAGAGAGTCAAAAGCCTTAGCAGTGTCAAAATATATTACATTTTCTGCTCTCTCTTCATTGACCCAGTTAGTCATTTCATCACGGAAGGCAATCAGATTGGTCAGGAATGATTTTGCCCTGGTAAACACATGCTAACTGTTCCTAATTATCTTTTTGTCCTTTATATTTTTTTAGAAACGGATTCCATGAGGTCCTGCTCCATGATCTTTCCAGGTAGTAAAGTGAGGCTAACTGAATGACAGTTTTCCAAAGTCTTGCTTTTCAGCTTTTTTAAAGATGTGCATAACCTTAGCTTTCTTCCAGAAATCAGGATCCTACCTTCAATTGTTATAAGATTTGGTAGGTAAGAGGCAGCAGCTTCAGTATCACTATCTTTCAGCACTCTTAGGTACACCTCACTTGGTGCTGTGAATTTTAATTTACCTTCTCTAAGCAGTTCTAAACTGTTAATTCTCCCACTTTTGGGTGTTCCTCTCCTTCACAATTCATGCCAGGACCTCATGGAAATCTAGAAGCAAGGTTTGCAAAAAAAGGCAATGAATACTTCAGCTTTTTCTGTAACATTCATCACAGATTCCATCTTAGGCCTTCCTGCTATTGTGGTTATGCATCCAAAGAATGCTGTTAGGGTTCCCCTTTGTGACCTGTCTGCATTTCCACTTCCTTTGTACTTGCTTTCTGCTATTTAGTTCATTAGATAGCTCAAGTAACTAGTGCTTGCAGTTCTTTTAAATGTGATAAGAGAAAGATTTTTTGAGAGAGGTTAAGATCAACTCTTGGGGCTAGAGTAAAAGTCATCTCCTATTTATATGCAAAATGAGTAGGTCAGATTTTTCTGAAATTAGAATACAGTCAAGAAGCAGTCCCAAGGAATTTGAAAAATTTTTTTATATATTTAACGTGTTATTTAAACCTGGTGCTATCAGACAATGAAGTGGGTTGTCCTGGTTTAGCTAGGATAGGGTTAAGTTTCCCCAGCAGTGGGAGGGAAGCTCTAGCCGGGTTATTCAATACCATGCTGACGTCACATCCATGTGCCGGGGCGTGGGAGCGTGGGAGAATCGGTGAACGCGTGTGTTATGCCATCTCTCTGCTCTCACTGCTGTATCGGTACATATCTTGCTCTGTTCATTGCTATCACTATTATTGTTATTGTTGTTGTTTGTTGTGTTGCTATTGCATTGTTGTATTAAACCTTTCCTTATTTCAGTCTTGGGGCTTTGTATTTCACTCCCTTTGTGGGGGAGGGGCAGTGGCCACGTGGTCTCAGACCCCGGCAGGGACTAAACCACCACATGGGTCTCAAACAATATACAAGCATTAGAGATGTGCTTATCTATTGCATTGTTTCCTCTGGAACTGGTAACCTAAAATCCATACATCACTAGAATGACTATAGAAAAGCAGTTAACATCTTACTTTTCAAAAAACTTACTAGAAGGAAATGAACATGCAAATTACAAACAGAAAGTCATTATTTTTGCTTTCCTTTTTTACCCCCCTTCTTTTTCATAGAGATTACAATTGATAGCATAAAATTCCTTCTTACTTCAGTGTCATCTAGATCTAACATGTCTTTTCAAGGCTCAAGTGAGATTTCTGAATCCTTGACAGGTTCTTCAATAGTCCTAAGCATGCAGACACTCTTTCTGAATTCAGTTCAGGGTTCAGTGGGAGGATTCAGTGTACTGTATCTTGTTCTCTCTTGCTTGGCAAATTGTATTGCCACTTACATGAGCACAAGCTGAGGACAAAGAAGAGATGAGCTGTTAGTTATCCTGGTTTTATGTCTGTTTCCCATCTGCTCAGGTCAAGTGCTTGAAGAGTGATTGGGTAAAGAAGTGCTAGGTACTGCACACATACAGAGTATATGTAATACTTTTCTAATTGGCTGGGTTTGGCTATGTCAGATTTTGATAAATCAGGGCTACTGTGAGGTCTGTGTCCCTTTTTGCTGTTCCAACTTAGGCTTATGTATGAACACTGTAACACTTGCTGTCTGAGTCACTTTGTTCAGAAGGCATTTAACATGAGCAAAGTACCTCTGCAAACAGGATATGCTCAGTTTAAATTGAAAAGCAATTATTTAATGGCTAAATCACAGAATAGGTGGTTAGAGCTAATGAGCCATTACACTAACCATTAATATTAAAGATGAGTCTTTGCTGTCCAAGCAATCATCAGACTGATGGGAAGGGTCAGGTTCCCTTACTCCTTGGAATGGGCTCATCCTCAGTGTTGCTGAGTTGTCATCTTAGGACTCCCTGTTTTTTCCTTAGGATTTTATACCTTTTCCTCTTGAATCCTTGTGCAGTTAACCATTGCTGTCTCAACAGTCTTATCTCTTTCTGCAGTCTTACCTTTCTTATTTGGGTATCTCTGATCTATAGATTTTACAGCTCTTTCTCACAACTTAACATTTTCTTAGAGGGCTGAGCCAAAGTTACCTAGCCATGCTGTATCAAAACCAGAACTTAGCTCAAATACAGCTGAACCTCTGGGAGGAGTTCTCTGGGGGAACAACTCGTTACTGAAGAGCCTGTAAAAAAACCAAAACCACCCTGCTTCCCCAGGAAGGTGGAATGTTGTGTTAGATGTGCAAATGGCTTTTACTATGTGGTCTCAGGCACCTATAATGTGGTGTTACACAGAATATGCCACCAGAATTACTGCAAACTTGCACCCACAAACTGAAATTTCTCTATGCTCCCACTTATCCATTTCTCTTACTTCGACCAGCTTCCCTTAAGAGGTCAGGGAGCAAACAATATAATTTAATGCAGCTCAAAGCATCAGTAACATATGAAGCAAACAGCAGAACAGTCTCATATAAGGTGGCAGATAATTTTACTTGTCTTAGGTCATACTCCCATCTCCCTTCCAGGCCCTCCTACCCCCACGCATAAGTGCTCTGCCAAATAGAGGGGTTAATGGGGGGTATGCTGTGGCAGGGGATCTTTATTGACTGTAAAAGTGCGGTTGGCTTTTAAAATCATAAAGGAATGTATTCTGTCTGTCCCAGGGAGTCACTTCTTCCTTGATAGCATAGCACAGTTCTGCATGAATTCTACTTATCTTTCTCTCTCTGCACAGGGCATGAAAGCAGAGTAAATGAGCCGCAGAAACTCAGCCAGTTTGGGGAATTTTAAAAATTCTTTTTGAGATGAAGATTTCAGTGCCCACAGTTTCATGTGTGCTAAGAAGCTCTACTAACAAATGAGTGCTGAAGCATGACCTGCATGTCCCTTTTAGGCCATCAGAAGCAGGATGATCTCAACCCATTTAGCTTTCAGGTTATGCATCGGTCAAGTGAATACTCACTTTGAAGTTATTTTAGCTGAGAAGGTTAAAGGGTGACATTTGCAGTTATGACTTGATGTCCCAGCCTTATACTCCTACTGGTATCATAAAGTCAGTTTTCAAGTTTTCACCACAAGCAATTGAAAATATTTCTAAAAGTCTGAAAATAATTATTCTTAATGTATTCTTACTCTCCCATTTCTTTTTTTTTCTTTGATATTCTTTTGTTTTAGCACTTTTAAACCGATTATGAAGATTTTCTGTAAACAAATAATTAATGATGTTATATTTTAATTTCACCTATTTTAGGGTCATATATCTATTTTCAACTAAAAGATGATTTTTTTTTTTCAGCTGGTTTTCATATATTCATATAAATCCTATGGTAGTGAGTGTTACGGAGGCTCTCGAATAAACAACCAACCACCAAAAATTAAAAATTTATTGTCAACACAGTTAACTAGCCCTCTGCAATTTACAGGTTTGAATGTCTGTAAGAGGAGAACAGAACAACTTCCTAGGGTTTAATGACAACCCAAAATGCTCTATCACTCACCTGACAAGTGAGGGCTCTCAACCTCGACGACCTGCTCAGGGCAGTGTCCCGACCCAAGGCACCAAGGCACCTCAAGGAGTTTCCTTGGGTGGCGTCCCGACCCACGGGAAGAATCCTCAACCCCAGCGTGCTGCTCCAGGGGACAAGCTCAAAATGGCTCCCCCAGGGGACTCCATTTATACCCAGGCCGAATCTGACCTGTAGTCAATAGCGGCTCCCATTGGCCAAAGGCCCCAACTACTGTGAAGCCCTGAGAACAAAGGCAGTCAGGAGCTGCTACACTTCAGCAGCCAAGAAGCCCTATTTTCATTGGATGGGTGCACCTGCCACAGTGAGACCTTACAGTTAAAAAAATCAGCTTTTATCTTATGCAATGGTTAAGAAAATCACCTAATAAAACAAAAAATCTTTCTTCAAATCCCCTTTATCAATAATGTGTTCACATAAAGATAATTCAGACTACTTGGGACCAGTGCACTGGTAAATGACAAATGAAATTTTATTGCATCTTTCACTGGTGCATGTTAAACAGACTAGTACATAAGCTGTAATATTCTCTGTTACATTACAGTTAATTCATTGCCAAATCTTTTAGTAAGCATTTTTTCATCTTTTATTTTTTAAATTCAGACAAGATAAATTAATCACTCTGTTGAAAGAATAAAAATCATTAAAAGAATTGTCAAATGATGGTACATTTTATGTTCATTCCTTCCTTACCAAATCATAAAAAAAAAGTTATTTAATTTACATTTCAAATTAGGGAAATATTTTTTAGGGATGATATGTGGGTAATTCTATAATTTCAGATTCATGCATCATTTTTATACATAAAATCATAGAATCGTAGAACAGTTTGTGTTGGAAGGGACCTTAAAGAACATCCAGTTCCAAACCCCCTGCCATTGACAGGGACACCTTCCACTAGATCAGGTTGCTCAAAGCCCCATCCAACCTGGCCTTGAAGACTTCCAGGGAGGGGGCATCCACAATTTCTCTGGGCAACTGCTTCCAGTGTCTCACCACCCTCATAATAAAGAATTTCTTCCTTATATCTAATCTAAATATATCCTCCTTCAGTCTAAAACCATTGCTCCTTGTCCTATTGCTACACTTCCTGATAAAGAGTCCCTCCCCATCTTTCCTGTAGCCCCCTTTAAGTACTGGAAGGTCCCTATAAGGTCTCCCTGGAGCCTTCTCTTCTCCAGGCTGAACAACCCCAACTCTCTCAGCCTGTCCTCATAAGGGAGGTGTTCCAGCCCCCTGATCATCTTCGTGGTCCTCCTCTAGATTTGCTAGAGCAGGTCTGTGTCCTTCTTATGTTGGGGGCTCCAAAGCTGGACACGGTATTCTAGGTGGGGTCTCACGAGAGCAGAGTCGAGGAGCAGAAACACCTCCTTTGACCTGCTGGCCACACTTTTCTTGATGCAGCCCAGGATACAGTTTTCCATCCACCAATATGTCCAAGTCCTTCTCTGCAGGGCTGCTCTCAATCCACTCATCACCCAGCCTGCATTTGTACATGGGATTGCCCTGACCCATGTGCAGAATCTTGCACTTGGCCTTGTTGAATTTCAAGCCTGTCTAGGTCCCTCTGGATGGCATCCCTTCCCTCCAGTGTGTCGACCGCACCACACAGCTTGGTGTCATCGGCAAACTTGCTGAGGGTGCACTCAATCCCACTGTCCGTGTCACCTACAAAGATGGTAAACAATACTGTCCCAATACTGGGTAAATACTGACTGAGGAACAGCATTCATCTCTGCTCTTATTTTGGACATTGAGCTGATGACTGTAACACGTTGGGTGAGACCATCCAGCCAATTCCTTATCCACCAAGTGGTCCATCCATCAAAACCATGTCTCTTCAATTTAGAGACAAAGGTGTCATGTGGGACAGTGTCAAATACTTTGCACAATCCAGGTGGATGACGTCAGTTGCTCTACCCTTATCGGCCAACGCTGTAACCCCATCATACAAGGCCACCAAACTTGTCAGGCATGATTTGCCCTTAGTGAAGCCGTGTTGGCTGTCACTAATCACCTCCTTATTTTGCTTGTGCTCTAGCATAGTTTCCAGCAGATAAATTCCATGATCTTGCTGGGCACAGAGGTGAGACTGACTGTCTGCAGTTCCCCAGGTCTTCCTTTTTTCCCTTTTTAAAAGTGAGGGTTACGTCCCCCCTTTTCCAGTCAGCAGGAACTTCACCAGACTGCCACGATTTCTCAGATATGATGGACAGTGGCTTAGCCACTTCATCCGCCAGTTCCATCAGGACTTGCAGATGCATCTCATCAGGTACCATGGACTTGTGCACCATACACATTTCTTGGATGGTCTCAAACCTGATAATCTCCTACCATAGGCAGTTCTTCATTCTTCCAGTCCTTGCTGTTTCCTTATACATCTTGGGTGGTGTGACTGGAGCACTTGCTGATGAAGACTGAGGCAAAGAAGTCATTGAGTACCTCAGCTTTCTCCATATCCTGGGTAATCAGGTCTCCTGTTCCCTTCTGGGGAGGGATCACATTTTCCATAGTCTTCCTTCTATGGCTGACATACCTTTAGAAGTTTTTCTTTTTGCCCTTGATTTCCCTGGCCAGATTTAATTCTATCAGGGCTTTGGTCTTCCTGACCTGATCCCTGGCTGCTTGGACTGTTTCTCTGTATTCCTCCCAGGCTACCCGTTCTTGCTTCCATCCTCTGTAGGCTTCCTTTTTGTGTTTGAGTTTGTCCAGGAGCCTCTTGTTCATCCATGCAGGCCTCCGGGCATTTTTACCTGACTTCCTCTTCCTCCGGTGCATCAATCCTGAGCTTGGAGGAGGTGATTGTTGAATATCAGCCATCTTTCTTGGGCTCCTCTTCCCTCCAGGTCTTTATCCCATGCTACTCTGCCAAGCAGATCCCTGAAGAGGCCAGAGTCTGCTCCCCTGAATTCCAGGGTAGTGAGCTTGCTGTGGACCCTCCTCACCATCTTAAGGACCTTGAACTCCACCATTTCATGGTCACTGCAGCCAAGGCTGCCCTTGAGCTTCACACTCCTCACCAGCCCCTCCTTGTTGGTGAGAACAAGGCCCAGCATAGCACCTCTCCTTGTTGGCTCCTCTATCACAGGAACCTCCTGGATTGCTTATGCCCTACTGTGCTGTCCTTCCAACAGATACTAGGTTGAAGTCCCCCATGAGGACTGGGGCTTGTGGACGTGAGGCTGCTCCTATCTGTCTGTAAAGGTCTTCATCCTCTCAGTGTTCTTGGTCGGGTGACCTGTAGCGGACCCCCACTATAACGTCTCCTGTCCCTGCCTTCCCTTTAGTCCTGACCCATAAGCTCTTTGTCAGCTCCTCGTCCATCCCCAGGCAGAGCTCCATGCACTCCAGCTGGTCACTGACATAGAGGGTGACCCCCACTCCTTGTCTCCCATGACTGTCCTTCCTAAAGAACCTGTATCCTTCCATTCCAACACTGCAGTCATACATATATACATATATATGTGTATATATTTTTCAGGAAATTTATAAATACCTTGAAACAAGCACTAACAAAGCTCTGTTCATGTACATTAGAATATATAATAAGAACTGATTACAAAAAGTAGTAGAAGTATAGTAGACTATGATGTTTGGCAAGAAATAGAAAATACTTAAACATAATGTAAACTATTTAACAGGTGTTTTGTTTATCTCTTGTCACTTGAGACAAAGCCATGGCTGGAAGAGCCTTCTAGGTCTCTCCCATTTGTTTTTTAAATGTATTAAAATAAAAAAAAGAAAGATCCTAAGCACTGTCCATAGCCCTCTATCTACTCATTGAAGTGTATTTGTGTGTTTGTACATTTGCCTCCCTGTGTGCGTGTAAAATAGTGTATAAACACTTTGACTTGACTGACTTTCTCAGAAAGAGAAATAATTTTTGGTATACTGGATAGGGTATTTACTGGAAATACTGTCTAGTCATTTATTATCGCTATAGATTTTGCAATTGTCTCACAAATTTTGACAGTTAAAAGAGGAAAGCCAGGAAGCCAGTTTGCCAGAGTTCTCTCTGCTGATAAAGATTGTGATGAGAGATAAGAACTACTCACCTCCAAGTCATTAAGCATGAATATAGGTCATACTGGTGGTGACATACACCATGCTGCTGGTATTTTTCATCAGACAGCCTGAAAGTGGTTTCTTTCAAAATCAGGAAGTACACTTGTGAGTATATGCTTAATGCTTAAATGGACATGAGTCCAACTATCCTTTAATTTTAGAAGCTTGTCCTTCCAAGTTAGGTTTTGAGGACATGGCTTTACACTAATTATTACCTGTGTTTGCAATTTCTTTTCTTCTTTCTTTTTGGGCTTTTTTTTTTTTTTCAATGAAAAAAGGACAGCTAAATGTTCCGCTCTGTCGTCTTCTTCACTTTCTTTTCCTTCTCTCCCCCAGTATAGCAGCAAAATCCTCTAAACAGATGATAAGCTCTGTTCAAACGTAATCACAACTTTCTCTACACCAGAAATTAATATTCTTACTGATGATATTACCTCTGGATTGCTTAGTGGAGCTGTTTGTAAAGAAATGGGCTTGGATGTCTGGCTGTGCTTTCACTTCTATATCTCAGCTAAGGACCACTAACTGAGCAGTATAAGGAGATTTGCACTTTGAGTAATCACACGAATGTTCACGTTCTGTTACCTTTACAGAAACCAAGATACAATCCAGTATGGGCAATGTTTGCACTTCTGGAAAAGCATGGGGTTTACATTGCTTGGCTACTTTTAGTCAATCCTTGTGTAAGCTTTGTTGCTTTCTGTAAAATATTTCTATGCCTTAGAACTAGAGTACAGCTTGATTATGACCCCCCTCCATAATGGACTACACAAAAAAATTTAGGAATTTGAGTTGGATGCCACTAATATACAAGCTCTATCTGACACATGCAAATGCTAATTCAACAAGTCGCATGTCATTCCAAATCAAGAGTATGATTTTATTCAGAACTCATCAAACTTCATGTCTTAAGGGTGCAGTGTCACGGATGAAAGTATTGACACGGTAATGATTTAGTAAGAAATCTAGATTTATTAATACCAGCAATTTACTATTATTACAAAATAATTCAGAAATGCTGAAGAAAGGAAAGCGACTTACAGATTCTAAAATAACAAGATTCACACTAACTTACTTAATGGTACCTTAATTTATACATATATACATGCGCATACACAAAACGTACAAACACACACACACAGACAAAAGTATTTGGATCCAGTAGAATGAACACAAAACGTACAAACACACACAGAAACGAAAGTATCTGGATCCAGTAGAATGAAGTACGTACCCACACACCAATAAACAGAGAAAGAATGGGTGAAAGAGAAGCCAGCTCAAAGGAAAATTTCCCTCTCAAGTTTAGAGTAAATACTCACAATGCCTTGGCACTCCTCAACGGGCGATAATTGGGACTCGAGCGGGTGGACTTCTCACTGGCCTTCCGTCAGCTCTGGCAGCAGATGACACCTTAAGGGTTTTGGTACCTGAGAGACGTCCCAGGTCGGGAGATGCTGGTCACAGGCCCACTGCGATCCAGGAGACCTCAAAGGGTCTCCCTTGTGGTTGCCATTTATAGGGTCCAATATAATTGACTTTTGTCAGATACCTTCTGGTGCCTTCCAGCAGTTGCACAAGAACTTGATGAATGTGCAACTCTGTTATTGTTCCCATTTGACCACATCCCAGGTACAGGTGTGCCAGGCCCTTAGGTGATGATGGGCTATTTTAACTGTTTCCGAGCAACTGGGAGGGGCAGGAACCAGGCTCGTTAATGTTATCAGTCCTTATCTCCACAGATTGGTGTATAGCTCTATAGCTCAGGGGATGTGGGTGGAATCACACATAGCACCAAGCAGCCCAACAAGGAGGGGCGGGGAGGGGTAAGAATTGCACCATCACATGCAGAAAAATAAATACCAATAAATAGATGGAAAAAAATACGCTTGGCTGTAAACAAATGTCTGATAATGTTTTTTGCAGCATGACATGAACACTGATGAATCTGGTGTATCTATGTTGTTGATTAAGGCTCGTTTGTGAAGACTGTCACCCTAAATGACTTCCTGTAGTGGAGCAAGATTAATTCTTAGCAGACAGGATCAGGTCATATACAATAAATGTGATGGTGATGAGGCACTGTAAGGAAAGAATGGGAGAACCATCTTTATCATCACTCTTGACAGCCCATCTATGTGCATTTTTAACAGATGTGAAGTTATAATCACCGTATAGGTGACAGAATATTTTCCCTCAGTAACATTTTCATATTCTGACACAGTTGCAATGCCTGTTTTAGGGTGCTTGGTTTTGTTTTTTGCTGCATCTTCATCTCATATTAGCACTGGCCTTTAGCTGGTTCAAGGATGGGTGGTGACTGTTTCAGGAAACTGTCTGCTTAAACCTAGAGTGCAACTCTTTGTGTAGAACAACAAACCTTGGAGCCCTGCACAAAAGACACCAATTATTTATATAGTATTCAACTGTTACAGTTATAATTACTTAGTATAATATTCAAGACAGTTACCTTATTCTGAAAAACTGCTTATAAAAAAAGTGTACAAAAAGTATAATGGATGCCACCTATGACAATCACAATATTTCTAATTTAGAATGACTGAAAACATGCCTTTCTCAAGACAATCCTAAAATTTAGAATTCTTGTGCTTTATGTTCAAAAAAAGTCTGCTTTTTTCTGGTTTTGTCTAGAATTTTAGATATGCAACATGAAGCAATTATCCTGTATGCCTTTTATTACTGACATAGGATTTTCCCTGTTGGCTTTTAAGGTGTGGCTTTGGAAACTTCGGAATGTTTTTTTTCCTAACCCCACTGCAAAAGAACAGAACTAGGGAGTCCAACACCAGCCAGTAGTCTTATATCAGTTAATGCAACCTGGGGGCCCAGACCCAGCAACTTTTGGTTGTTACACAGCTTGAATATACTCTATTTAATGTCACTTGCAGATTTACTTATAGAAGGCCACACATTTTTTTTTTTAACAGTTTAAAGTTAGGTCAGATGTGAGTAAGTGAGTAAGTAGTAAGAATCACTGTAAAATTGTACCAATCTAAGCTTGTGAGGGAGAAACAATATTTCAATGAAATTTAAGTTCAAGGAAAATAAATCTTCAATAGCAGGCACTTTACCTTGGCTGTCACCTCTGAAGAAATTCTCAGGGGTATGATGTTTACCTACATGCTCCACAGGGAGAATCCTTTAATCAGATAATTTATACTTCTACTCTCAACTCTATGGCTTTCAGACCACTAGCAGTGCAATGTGACTGTGTTCAGAGGACATTCTTGATTGCACGTATGTTTTACAGAAAATGGTCACTTAGGAGGTGGAGGAATGCAAATTTCTTTCTAAAATGCCCTGAAACATAAAAGTCTTTCCTTAGAAATACTTCTTATTTATCTTCCCAGAGGCTACGTCTAATGTCTGGCACACAAGAATTCAAGCACTGCTGTGGGAAATACCAATACAATAGCCTCTTGGCAAAACAACAGAAACAGAATTCCATTCTACAGCTTACTAAATTCCCAGATGTCACAGTGAAAAAATACAGGCCCAGAAAGTATAATTTGCATTTTATTTCAGGCAAATCTTGTGTAAAGTGTGATATTTATAAAGAAGTAGCTGTGACACAACATTTTACTGTTTATAAAAATCTCACAAACTAAATTACAATATCAGAAATGAGTAATTTAAATATATCAACATTTCTGGTAAACAACATGCAAAATGCCTTTCAAAGACTAGCAGGAAAACTATGAGAGGATTACTTACATAAACAAAGGAACTGACCCAAAACCCACTCAAATCAGTGGATGCCTTTTGATTAACTTTACTGGGTTTTTGATCAGGCCTGTACTGTTACAGATATAAATAATTTTCGCTTCTAATCTTAGTTCACAAAGTTGTGTTGATAATACCCCAAAACTTGTTTTGCTTCATGACAAACTGTACTTTACCTCACCTCACACTGTTGATTTTCATTCTATATTTTCTTTATTTTTTGTTCTAGCACATGTTTGTACAAATCTCTGTATATAAAACTGCTAACTTTTTGTTTTTTTGTTTTTTGTTTTTTGTTTTTCATATAGGTGAAACCAAACAATAACTTCAAAGAACTTCCTAAGGAAAATAAGAATTATTTGTGTCATTGTGAATCTAGGATTTGAACTACATTCATGTTCTTATTATTAACATTATAAAGGTTGTTGGGTCCATAATAGGTCAGAATACATTAAAAAAAAGTGTTCTCCGTGTTCACGTTCTGCACCGGAGTTTTATGCTTTTATTTGTTGTCTAGCCCTGAGTGCTATAAAGAAGAAACTAGGGGAATATTCAGGACCTGGGATCCAGGCCAGAAATTTGGATACATGTCATCATAGTAATGTACGGTTTTATTATACCTACTGTTTCTCCGTGAGGTTGGTACAGATCAAAAGCCTATATGTACATCATAAATGTGGTTTTCTTGCCAAAAAATGCAATAAATAAATCTCCAAATCCAGGTCTCTTCTGCTTGCCTTTCTGCCTGTAAACGACCTTGCACCATTCCCTCTCTTTCTGTGTTGGTGGTACTTTCGATTTGTTCTGATTTTAACTGAATTTCTTCGGTTCCTGAACTCTTTGTGTGTTGGCTTTATTTTGAAGACAGAGTATCTGAGTTAGGGATCAGTTTTACTGTGTGTACATATTGAGTACAGTAGAGTACCTCTAACAGCAAAGTTCTTTCACACCCCTGTTGTATAAAGAAAAATAAAAGTGTAAGGAACCAGAAGGTGCTAGTTACCTAGGCTTCAGTTTCCATCAGAGACTGAATGACTTCTTTGTAGAGTGCACAGTTCCAGAGGTTACCTTAGCCCTCCCTTCTTTTGACCACAGCATGACATAGTTTTTTTATAGCATGACTAAGATACGATGACCTGTGAACATATACAGGCAATCTGGCAAAATAGTAATAAATTTGTCTTTTAGCTTTGAACTGAACAAATAAACGTAGTTGGCATTTTTACCTATATCTATTATACATGTAATGTAGGAAAATATATGTGCAAGATGGAAGATATACAAGTTGGTTTCTCAAGGAAACTTCAAGCAGGAATTTCTAACCCAGCTGAGGAAAACAGAAATGAGAAATCTCAGCCAAAAACCTGTTTGTCTAAAGAAATCTATTGCTGTTAGAGAGTAGCATGGATTGCTTAGGTAAATGTTGCATAGTTTCCTAACTTGAAAACATTTCTCTAAATGCTTTGCAGTCTTTGTTGCTTTTGTTCAAACTGAAAAGACTTCATGATTTCATATTTTTTGGTTGAAGATGATCTGCAGAACAGCTCAATAGAAGGTGTTAATACTTTTAGGAAACAATACTGCTGTCAATGAAATTTGGATGAACATGGTTAAGTTATTGATGGGTAGCATAATTCAAAGACACAACCTTTGTCAGTAAGGAAGAAAGGTGAACAAGAGTCCATTTTATTTTAAAGAGTAAATCTATCAATACCTGATACAGACAAAAAGTAATACAGTAGTAATAGCACACAAAAGCCATTCTGTAGTTTTCAAGATTAGAAATGAGCCAAGGTAATTGAGCAGAGCTAGGGTAGGAAAAAAATAAGAAACTTTTGCATAGATTGTAAGATATTTTGAAGGCTTGTGAAATGCTATTGGCATTCTAGGTTGTGGTCATAACAAAACCTGAGATCCTAGTTGGTCTTAGGAATGCTGAACATCCCATATGTAAAGTATTTTTGCTATTTGCTTAAAAAAGGCATTATGTGGAGAGAAGGTAAGGGAAATTTTTCTTGTACTTGTCTAATTTTCCACTGAATTCCTCTTGGAATATCAAATACATTGTGATTGCTGAAGGAGATTATATTATTATATTATTTTATAATATGAATTTTTAATCTTCTACTTCAGTCCTGAGGTTAAAATGTTAGTAGTGGTCTGCTTTAGGTTCTTGTCCTAATAGAAATCACCAAATAAGTCAGAGTCATCTGATGAATCTGAATTTATCAACTTGTTGAAATTATAAAGGCAATAATTTTTCTGTAAAATAAATTTTCAGTAGTCCTATCATTCACCATAGATATGGAAAAAAACTCCACTGAATAATACTGCTAGAGGAAAACATTTCTCCATAGTTTGGTCTTTACAACAGACTTATAATTCTGTGCCATTCCTTCCTCTCTACTCAAAGACTCAGAAAATTACCGCCTCTCTCCATGGAATCTGAGTCCATGGATCCCACCTTCTAAGGAAAGCATGCTAAACATGTACAACAAGGTATTCTGGATGATGTATCATATTCATGCTTTTCAGTATTGTCTGTTTGGAATTAATTGTTATTGCATCACAATCTGGAACTGAAATATCCAATCTTCAAACAATTGTCCTAATTTTGAGGCTATGATTCTCTATCCTTCTCTCACCTGAATGGAAGTACTTTAGGTAATATATCATAGCTCCACCAGAAGAGGCTCATGGAGGGTCCATTCTGAATACCCAAAGTCTGGTAAGATACTCTTGTGGAAATATTACCTCCTGACTGGGTAAGAAAATGAATTTGAAATATTCTTATTGTTAATAAATTTTATTTAATTGTTTTCAGCTAGGAAAACAAGCAAACAAACAAACAAAAAACTAAAAGAGTGAAATTAAACTTGTTAATGATTAATATTATTTTGATTATTTTTGGATGCAGCAGCTAAACCCCCCAAAATCTATTATTTAAATAATTTTAAAAAGTAGTAGTTCTTTAGCTCTGTTTAGATTTTATATTTTTCTGTCTTCCATTGCAGTCTCCCTCCCATGCTGCCAGAAGATTTCGCTCGATAATCTATTTTGCTGTTAAATACACATACTTATTTTCATTCTTTCTTACGGGTGAATTACAATATTTGTCAGAGGTGTCAGAAGTGTAAGAATAGGCATTGACTCTGGTTTTCCTGAGAACTACCTAAAACAGTACTGACTGAGTTCAGAATCTGCAGTGTGAAATACCACCTCCTTTTACCTGTGATTCATATTCTTTTCTAACGTTGTATTTCACTCTCTGTGTGGATATATTGGTTTATTATATAGTAATGCAGAGAAACATATGCATATGATACCAATAAAATAGAATAATGAATAGATCTTTCTCACTGTAGCACCTCTTCATCATAAAAAGCCCTCTTGAACTTCATTATAATGGGAACATAAACCATTTTAGGAGCCAGATAACATATTCCATTACATGTTGTTGCAAAACAAATGATTAAATTCTTCAGGTGAAATAACATTGTAACAAAAAGTAGAAACTCTCAGACATTTCAGGTGATGACCGCTAATATATAAGCCTTAGGAGTTAGTCAGAAAGAAGATATTAACCTTCGCCCTTTAGATAAAAATTTTCAACACTATAGTTTTGATTATGTCTCTAAAAACCATTAAATAAATAAAAAGACTTGTCATCTACCAGTATGCACAGAATTCAATATGCCAAACACAAGACAAACTGAGTTTGACATTAGAAAAAATTGACTATGACAGCTGCAGCAGTTACATCTTGTAGAAGGATGTGTATGCTTGCAAAGACTTTACATCGGGTCCTGGTTGGGAGCTGGCATTTTCAAAGGTCATGAAGCTCCTTAGCACCGTTCAATTACTGCACAAAGGGTACCACTGACAGTTTTAACACTGTGGTTAAATTACCTGAGCACTAGCTGAGACATCAAGCTTTTGACAGGAATGGTTGGATAATATCTGTATATCACAGAATTTCAAATATCATATATATAAACACTCCATCCCCCCTCCCCCATCTTTATTTTTGAAAGACAAGGAAAATGTCAGAGAACCATTTAGTTGTCTTGTAGCTTGTGAAGGTATCAAAACTCTCAGCCTGACAATTTTTGTCATCATTTTGCACAATTGTAG
The DNA here is from genome assembly GCF_047716275.1 of Strix uralensis. Taxonomy (NCBI): domain Eukaryota; kingdom Metazoa; phylum Chordata; class Aves; order Strigiformes; family Strigidae; genus Strix; species Strix uralensis. Next base: position 87,002,688 of record NC_133972.1, on the reverse strand, counting down.
GTATTGAATGAGGGATAATACAAAAATCTTTGATTTTAGCTGCTTTTGATTTTGTTCTTTATTGTAATTTTCTTCTGATGAGTAATCTCAATCAGTAACATACTGATCAAACCCTATTGACATAGTCGTACTGCTCAAAACACAAAAGGACCAACATTGTTCTATTGTTTACAAATGCACCTGGTTTGTTGTGCTTTGTCCTGCAAAAATTTTAGATGAAATTAGAATCATAAAATCATAGAAACGTAGAATAATTTACATTGGAAAAGACCTTTAAGATCATCAAGTACTGCTGTTAACCTAACACTGCCAAGTCCAACATTAAACCATTTCCCTAAGCACAACATCTACACATCTTTTAAATACCTCCAGGGATGGTGACTCAAACACTTCCCTGGGCAGCCTGTTCCAGTGCTTGATAACACTTTTGGTGAAGAATTTTTTCCTAATATCCAATCTAAACCTCCTCCGCTGCAACTTGAGGCCATTTTGCCTTGTCCTATGGTTTGTAACTTGAGAGAAGACACTGACACCCACCTCGCTACAACCTCCTTTCAGGTAGTTGTAGAAAGCTATAAGGTCTCCCCTCGGCCTCCTTTTCTCCAGGCTAAACAACCCCAGTTCCCTCAGCTGCTCATCATACGACATGTGCTCCAGAGCCTTCACCAGCTTCGTTGCCCTTCTTTGGACACGCTCCAGCACCTCAATGTCTTTCTTGCAGTGAGGGGCCCAAAACTGAACACAGTATTTGAGGTGCGGCCTCACCAGTGCTGAGTTCAGGGGGACAATCACTTTTCTAGTCCTGCTAGCCACGCTATTTCTGATACAAGCCAGGATGCTGTTGGCCTTCTTGGCCACCTGGGCACACTGCTGGCTCATGTTCAGCCGACTGTCAATCAACACCCCCAGGTCCTTTTCCCTCAGGCAGCTTTCCAGCCACTCTCCCCCAAGCCTGTAGTGTTGCATGGGGTTGCATGACACAGCTTGGTGTCATTGGCAACAAAAAGCTGTTAAACAGCACTGGTCCCAATACTGACCCCCGAGGAATGCCACTCATCACTGGTCTTCACTGGGACATCGAGCAATTGGCCACAACTCTTTAAGTGAGAACATCCAGCCAATTCCTTATCCACCAGGTGGTCCATCCATCAAAACCACGTCTTTTCAATTTAGAGACAAAGATGTCATGTGGGACAGTGTCAAATGCTTTGCACAATCCAGGTGGATGACGTCAGTTGCTCTACCCTTATTGGTCAACTCTGTAACCCCATCATACAAGGCCACCAAACTTGTCAGGCATGATTTGCCCTTAGTGAAGCCATGCTGGCTGTCACCAATTACCTCCTTATTTTCCATGTGCCACAGTTTCCAGGAGGATTCACTCCAGGAGCTTGCCAGGCACAGAGGTGAGACTGACTGGCCTGTACTTCCCTGGGTCTTCCTTTTTTCCCTTTTTAAAAGTGAGGGCTATGTTCCCCCTTTTCCAGTCAGCAGGAACTTCACCAGACTGCCATGATTTCTCATATATGATGGACAGTGGCTTAGCCACTTCATCCACCAGTTTGCTCAGGACCCACAGATGCATCTCATTGGGTCCCATGGAAGTGTGCATTTTCAGATTCCTTAGATGGTCTCAAACCTGATCATCTGCTACTGTGGGCAGTTCTTCATTCTCCCATTCTCTGACTTTGCCTTCTGCGACTTGGACAGTGCGCTGATTGTCCTGTACATGCCGTGTGATGGCACTCAAGATGATTGGCTCCATAAGCTTCCACAGCATCAAGGTCAGGCTGACAGACCTGTAGTTCCACAGATCCCCCTTCCAGCCGTCCTTGTAGATGAGTGTCACATTTGGTAACCTCCAGTCAACTGGGACCTCCCTGATTAGGCAGGGCTGCTGATAAATGATTGACAGTGACTTGGTGAGCACTTCTGCCAGCTTTCTCAGTACGCTTGGGTGTATCCCATCCGGCCCCATAGACCTGTGTGTGTCTATGTGGTGTAGCAGGTCACTAACAATTTTCCCTTGGATTATGGGGTCATCATTTTGCTCCCCATCCCTGTCTTCCAGCTCAGGAGTCTTGTTACCCCAAGAACAACTCGTTTTACTATTAAGGACTGAGGTAAAGAAGGCATTAAGTACCTCAGCCTTTTCCTCATCCTTTGTCACTATGTTTCCCCCCACATACAATAAAGGATGGAGATTGCCTTTAGCCCTCCTTTTGTTGCTACTGTGTTTATAGAAACATTTTTTATTGTGTTTTACAGCAGTAGGCAGATTAAGTTCTAGTTGGGCTTTGGCCCTTCTAATTTTCTCCCTGCATAACCTCACAACATCCTTGTAGTCCTGAGTTGCCTGCCCCTTCTTCAAAAGGTCATAAACTCTCTTATTTTTTCCTGAGTTTCAGCCAAAGCTCTCTGTTCACCCAGTCTGGTCTTCTTCCCCACTACCTTGTCTTTTGGCATATGGGGATGGCCTGCTCCCATGCCGTTAAGATTTCCTTCTTGAACAACATCCAGCCTTCTTGGACTTCTTTGCTCTTCAGGACTGCCTCCCAAGGAACTCTGTCAACCAGGCTTCTAATCAGGCCAGAGTCTCCCCTCCAGAAGTCCAAGGTAGCAGTTCTGATGACCACCTCCTTACTTCTCCAAGAATTTAGAACTCTGTCATTTTGTGATCACTATGGCCAAGACAGGCTCCAGCCATCACGTCACCCACAAGTTCTTCTCTGTTTGCCAGCAACAGGTCCAGTGGGGCACCTTCCCTAGTTGGCTCACTCACCATCTGTCTCAGGAAGTTGTCTTCCACACACTCCAGGAACCTCCTAGACTGTTTCCACTGTATTGTATTTGCAGCAGATATCTGGTAAATTGAAGTCCCCCATGAGAACAACGGCTAGTAATCATAAGACTTTTCCCAGCTGCTTATAAAACACTTTGTCTGCCTCTTCATCCCGGCTGGGATGAACAGTCTATAACAGACTCCCACCATGATATCTGTCTTGTTGGCCTTCACCCTAATCTTTCCGCATAAACCCTCAACCCTACATCACCATCATTAAGCTCTAGACAGTCAAAACACTCCCTAACATACAGGGCTACCCCACCACCTCTCCTTCCTTGGCTATCCCTTCTGAAGAGTTTAAGGCCATCCATTGCAATGCTCCAGTTGTGTGACTCATCCCACCATGTTTCCGTGATGACAACTATGTCATAGTTTTCCAGCTGCACAATGGCTTCCACGTCCTGTTTGTTGGCCATGCTGTGTGCATTGGTGTAGATGTACTTCAGTTGGGCTGTTGATCCTGTCAGCTTTTTGCCGGGAGATGCCCTAATTCCTATATGACAGTTCTCAGGCACTTCCATGGTTTCTAACACATCAGTAACCCCTGCATCTCTGCTGCTGCATGGATCTCCATCCCCTACCTCCACTGAGACAGCAGACTGAAGGACCTCGCTAGCACACCATGCCTCAAACATTGATGTGCTACCCCCAGGCTTATCTCTAGTGAGCCTGGTTTTATCCCTTTCCCCCTTCAAATCTAGTTTAAAGCTCTTTCAATGAGCCCTTCTAACTCCTGTGCAAAGGTCTTTTTCCCCCTTTGGGACAGGTGTACCCTATCTGTTTCCAGCAGGCCTGGTGTTGTATAAACTGACCCATAATCAAAAATCCCAAAATTGTGCTGGTGACACCAGGCTTGGAACCAGGTATGGATCTGCTGGATCTGCTTGTTTCTTCCCTCATCATTACGGGCAACTGGAAAGATGGAGGAGAACACTGCTTGTGTTCCTGATCCCTTAACCAGTTATCACAATGCCCCGAAGTGTCTCTTGATTGCCCTTGGACTTCTTGTTGCAACTTCATCACTGCCTACCTGAAAAATTAATAATAGATAGTAATCAGAGCACCCTACCAGGGTAGGAAACTTTCTCTTCACATCTTTAACCCGGGCCCCAGGGAGGCAGCAGACTTCCCAAGAAGTGGGTGTGGTCTACACATCGGGCCTTCTGTTCCCTTCAGAAGAGAGTCTCCAATGATAATGACCTGTCTTTTTTTCTTTATGGAAGCAATTTTGACACAGAGCCTAGGCTGACTTAACCTCCGTGACACCTCCAAGTGAGATGAACCAACATCCTTGTTACTGTTTGGTTCCGCTTGAAGAGCCTCACACCTATCATGCAAGGGTACCAGGGAAGGTGAGGTGATCACAGAGGAGACGTGCCCGCTACACCAGGCAGGAATGTGTTGCCATTGTCCCCTATCCCTTGAGTCACTGTACTCAGCCAGGCGGAGAGAGGATAGGGGATCCTCTGTATCATGTGTCCTGTCTGGCCAACAGGTCTGTCCCAGGGATGGCAGGGTGTTGTTCCAGTGGTCTCTCTCTCTCTCTCTCAGGGTCCCTGACACTCCTCAACCTACTCACCTCCTCCTGGAGCTGTCACTAAGTGCAGGAGTTCCTCCCTGGGCGCAGCTCCCACAGGTGAGCTCACTGCTGCTGGCCAGTGCTGGCCTAAGAGCAGGGCCCACCCTGAAGCCTGGCACCAGGGTGGCAGCGTGTTCCCACCACAGCTCTGCCTGGGCACCTGTGTCAATCGTGGTGGGTGCAGAGCTTAGAGAGAACATGGCCTTCTGCTGGGTGGATACCGTTGCTCTCTGGTTGAGCTGACAGACCTTCAGAGCCCTTCCTGTGCACCCTTCCACACAAACTGCCATGCAAACTGCCACACCATGCCCTTGCTAATGCAGCACAGCCTTTTTATGTGCCCTGGTCGCAAGTGCTCCTCAACGGTTTCTTTTATACATGTGGGAGGAGCTTGGCTGCTATTGCTCCTGGCCCTGCCTAGGTCTCATCAGCTGCTGTCGGATGAGTTGTAGGCTTCTGGCAGCTCTCTCCACTCCCCTGAGGTTCCTCTGGTTCAGTAACCCACCCTGAGCACCATGCTAGAGTGCTCTGCTGGAGTGCATTGTGCCAGCACCAGAGCTGCTCACCTCTGCACTTTGGTCTTTATTATTGTTTATGTGTGTGTACATTCTTGCACCATGCGTTGAAGTGACATAGGGAGGCCTAGATGAATCTATTAAATTAGATGGTAAACATAACACCATAATGCAATTACCACTTCTGGGTATTTACACATCTGCACTTACTTCCTCTGTTCCATACATATCTATAATTAAGTATATACACATGTTTCTAAGATACATGCATGTGCACTTACAAGTCCCTACACAATACAAATTATAATCAACATCTTGAAGGTGAGGCATTTGTCAGCTCTTTTGTGCAGCATACAAGTATAAAGTTAATCTCCTGCCTAGGCAAATTGGGTCCTTATGTCTGATGTTTTCCATTTTCAGTATGAAGACTTGTTTTGTATGTGTTTTTTATGTGCATAAAACTATCTTATTAATTTTAATGTTACAGTACAGAATACAAACCCATATATATGCACAGATTGGGGGTAGGCTAGAGCATTTTCATAGGATTTATAGTAATGAACCTGGTCATTACAAATATTTAGCTGGTTGTTTTGAAATATTTTATATTTGTGAATGCAAGAAAACTGAGAGAGACAAGGTACCATTGGACTGGACTCTCTGAAGTCAAAGCAATTTGAAGTTATATTTCAATAAAGCATTGTTGTCCAATACAAATTTCTCTCCTTCCGCATATTCTTTTTCTCTCCTATACTCTTAACAAGTTTTGATGACCCAAAAGCTCTCTTTTCTAGCATTTGTTTCCACTCAGTTACAAATTCGGTGTCCCTTTTTCCTATGTTCCTACCTCTTTTCATCGTTTTGTCCTTCCTATCCATGTTGTAGATGTCTGAAAAACATAAAGAGATGAATATGTGTCTAATCTCACTGTTAACAGTTTAGGTTTTGCTGCAGGTAGAAATGTCTCGGCATCATTCAGGAACAATGACCTGGGGCTGCTGAAGAAGCTGAGACCTTCATGGAGGCTTGAGATAAAATGTAGTGGCTCAGCTTCTGAGTGAATTCTAGTTTTTATTGCGTTTAAACAGGTTATGATGGAAGTTCATTAGGTGTCACAGACATCACCTTTGTTTTTTTGGGAACTCTCTCTTGAATCTGAATCCTTTCATCCTAATAGATCAAGTAATTCTTGTTGATATAAGTTCATAATCTCTATAACAATCACAATTACGTAAGGAGTGATGCTATTGAATATCCTTGATGAAGATAATTCTGTGTTTTGCTAAGAAATTGAGACAAAGGTATGAAAACCATTTAATACATTTTAAATATTTAAAACACTACAGAAAAGAATATAAAGATGTGTGAGCTAAAGCTTTGCTCTAAAAATAAAGTAAGACTATTGATGTGATTTTTGCTAAAACTTTCAAACCTCTATTTGCTATTCTTTATTCTACTGCTGTTATTAGTCAATGGAAGTATGAAGCATGAAAGTTCTTAAATTTACCTAAACCACAAGTCATTAATAGCACTACAGTCACTTTTTGAGTTACGGACTGTTCCATTGCTGTTTGTATACAACTTGATAGTGAGATAAATACATATATCCCTTTCTAACATTGTGTCAATTTGGTATCATACTGTTCCAAGGTATCCAGATCTCAACAGTTCCTGATTAGTACAGATAAGCATTAATTTCCCAGGAAGCAGAACAAACAATTTTTCATTCAGTAATATTTCTAAGCATAATAAAGAGCTACAGTATCTATGGTAGACAAGAGATTTGTAAAGCTCCAGTCAGTGATCATTCAGATAAAGTACTTAGTTCCTTGCTAGGTGTCTTGTAATTATCCTCTGAAGTTCATCACATCCAGAAATAGAATATTCAGAGCTTGAAATCAGTTATCTTCAAGAGGTCAGCTTGAATATGGCCTTAGACACCAACTGAGGCTCCATCTTTTTAAAGTCATGGCCAAATGATGAATAAACAGTAAGAAAATTGTTTTGAAGGAAAAGGTAAATCTAAGAAAAATAACCATGTGTCATACTGGTCCCAGAGTGAAGGGACACAAGTGCAATTGTAGCAGAGATATAAATATAACACATTTTGTCCAAGAAAAACAGAATTGTCTACGTCTTGGAATTTGTAGTGTTCTGATACACCTTTCTGAAATGCATTCCGTTCTGAAAGACCGAAGATATTACACTGACAGGCTACACCATAGTAGCAGTGTACGAACAGGAGATGCAGGAGACATAAGGAAATAAACTGTCCAGAAAAAACAATGCTAATGCAGTGTGACAGGAAAAGTTGCCTGTTACTATACTCAAACAGTCAAATTTGCTAGCCTTCTCTGCCTTTCTTTCTAACAAATGCAATTGCAAGATCAGAGGAACTGGGTTTTTGAACAGTGATGCAGCTGATAAGATCAAATGGCAGTCCATCACAGTACACTTAGGTTCTTATGCACAAGTAGGCAAAAGATAACACAAATTCATGTTCCATATCTCCCAACAGTGACCTCAAATCCTAATGTGTATATGTATATATATAACTGGACAATTTACTGTTACCAATGATATAGTCTGATAAATAATTCACCTTTTAGAAGCATCCTAGACGTTCTGAGTTTATATAGATACATCTATTCTCAACTAGATTAAACACGATTTATTTTGAGTACCAGGAAGAATCATAAATCTTAATTGTTGATAACTTGTCTTAAGAATTTTGGATGTCCTGGGCACAGCGCACAGCATTGGGACTTCTTTGTACAGGATGGATGAACTGTGTTATATGAAAAGTGAGAAAGTACAGTCAGTTTCACTGTATCTTCTGCACATGCTCAGGAATGTTATGAAAATATGCTCAGTAGTTATTTTCCTGGAAGTCTGAAAATATGCTCTACTAGATATTTGGAAAAATGCCCAGTTAGAACAAAAAAAATGCAGAAAAAACCCTGTGTCCCATAAGACTATCTTAAGAGATATGGAGTTTAGTAATATACAAGAAATTTTATTATATGGGAAAACTAGCAATGGTAACTGTGTAAGGAGTCTTGAAAGACATTATAAGTGGTAGGGGATTGGGACTGGTTGCTTAAAAGCCATGTTATTGGGAGTACATAAAGAATTAAGGATTTTGTACTGGGTTTCAGACACTTTTAGTTTCCAAAGCATGTTTTTCTAAAAAACCTCTGGTTTATATGAGAAAAATCTCGCATCTCTTTATGTAGGGACCAAAAAAAAAAAAAAAGAAATCCAGTATTATCAGATTTGAGAGATTTATTGTGTATGTTACTAAAATCCATGTCACCATCTCAGTGATAAAAAAGGCATTAACTTTCAGTACATCTACTCTCAGCTCATCACATATCCTCAGAGAATCTGCTGACCACAAAAGTATTGATAATAGTTAAGAAAGCAAATTTAACCTTGAAATCTCTGAAGAGACTTTGTTGGTCTAAACAATGTGAAACTTAAAAAGGTACATAACATTCCCATCTGTTATGGATAAGTATGAACCAGGTCTCAGTTGAAATAAACTGACAGATGCTTTAGTTTTTGGTGATTTTTTTCCCCCCATCATTTAAAATTGTTACTTTGAAAAGTTATTCAGTGTCAAAATAGTGGGTGTGTATGGTGTTTTTCTTATAATGAAATAACCAGATAAAATAATCCTGATAAAATAAACAGGTTCTTCTATGAGTGTGCATATTAGTAAAGAGACATTCTTTGAAAATTGTTAGTATTGAAAATTTGTAATAAGTATAAAGGTAGCAATTCTGAGACAATCTCATATTACACCCTGAAGTGCTGGAAATGGTACCCCTCCAGCCTTGGTCCCAGGATGCAGAGAATTACTCCAAAGTGTTCCAGCTACAAGACCCTGTCACATGTGGTAGCTGGGAAACAAAAATGTATTAGAGTGCCTCACAGTAGGGTGCCTTCTCCATTAGGATAATGTCTTGGGATCGCATTTGTTGTTTAGATCTTCCAGAGAAAATCATTAAATATTACTTTATTACCACTGTTAACAATACTTTTTCTCCCTGCCTTCAAATGGGTAATCTGAAGAGAAGATCCACAAAACTGCTGCAATCTGTAAAAAAAAATCCCTACCATCATCTTTCCATTTTCTTCCCCCACCCCCCGCCCCGAGTCCAGCACTTTGGTAATATATGCAGTCAGTAAAGGGGAAAAAAAATCTAGAAATGACTGACATCAGACATAACTCAATGTTCAATCAGTGGCATACCATGCATATTGTACTCATATAGATTGTAGTTACTTTCTCACCAAATGCTATGCCAGATCTTTTCACTGAATAAATGTATTCATGTGATGTGCCATCATTCTATCACTGCCAATTTAATAGGCATCTCTTTTGGACAGAAGAAGAAAAGTGAAGGTATTTAACTCATTTCTTTGAATTTGTACTTTCGGTATGGAACAGTTATGTTTGCTGGGGAACACAAAAGTTTTTAATAAAAAGTTGTACAGAATTCACATCTAAAATGATGATGAATAAGTAGGAAAAACAAGAGCCCTGAACCCTAAGTACCTCTGACAGTACTGGGACATTCAATTCTGTTCACTAGGAACACAGAAGAAAAAAAAAAGAACACCACACTTGACATGAGCTTTTTGGTTCTCTACCCATACTTTCCTTCAAAAAGAAAAAAACATTTTGTGTCAACTCAGTACTCAATTTTCAGTGTAAACTGTTGCATATGCATTTTGTTTGGAATCCCTTCTCAGCTGAGTATGCTATTTTCATTGTTTCTTCTTCTTGTGAAATAATGGTCAGAAACCTGTGAAGACAAAATAATACTCTAATGCTTGTTTGTGTGATCTTAGAGCTGTCACAGTATTGGTGTATACTACTGCACATTAAAACAAATTGTGTCCACAGCCTTATAGATTGAACTGTATGAGAAATGTGACACTGAAGCATGAGAGGGCAGTAAGGGAGTGAAAAGGAACAGGAGAAACAGACAAAATGCTGAACATAACATGTTAATCTATGATGTTTGACGTGTTATAAGCTAACAAAGAACAAAATCAAGCGAGCTTGGAGACAAAGCAGCAGCAAGCTGTAAAACAATTTCATTATGACAGTTTCTGAACAGCTAAAAAACCACACTCAATTCTGGTGCCTCTAACTAGGATTATGGGATGGATATCCGTTTTTCATGAGTTTGTGAGCTAAAAGGAAGAATCAGTTATCCAAGAAGCATATATGTTCATTTATCTGAGAAGCACTTAATACCCACTGAATAAAGCTAAAAAGAAAAACTCATTAAAATTTCCAGAGAACTATAAAAACTACAATGCACACCTAACAGTAACAATTAAAAAAATCGTGAAATAAATTTGTGATTCAGCTTAGAAGTTAGTCTACACTTAAAGTCTTGTGAGAGACTGAAATGTCCTATGACTGTCTCAAAGCTTGCTTGTGTCTGTGCAAACCTCCAAGACAAGCTGCTGCGGCCTGTGAATTGGTCTGGAGAGTGTCTCCCAGAGAAGCGGGAGTGTATTGAAAGATGCACTCCCTCACTTCTTTGCGGTTGCATTGTCCAGACTCTTTAGACAAGCCTCAAAGGGGCAGAGGGGTACTGAGTTGGCCCCATCGTGTAGCCGTTTGTGGCTCTATTGTGTATGCCAGACTCCATGCCTGCATTGCTAATGAACTGACAAGAGGCAAAGCTTCCTGCCCTGAAGCCAGATGCAACAAAACTTGTTGGAGGACCAGAGAAAAAAATACTAAAGGTGGGCAGATATGCTAATCAGCAGATACAATGAACTTAAAAAGGCAACAGAAAATTTTGCTCAGTGTGCATCCACCATCGAAGAACTGGACTGAGGACCAACGGGATGCCGCTGGATGGTGGTGACTATTCTTGCAGCCCTATCCCACATCCTTGCTTTATTTCTGTCTTTTCCTCCCATTCTGTCCTATTGCTACCCCTCTTCTCTTTTTTAATAATAAAAACCTGTTTTGGGTGTATGTCATTTGACCTCATTTGTGTCTTAATCTCGCTTTTGGGATCGTATCGAAACCTCCCCTGACATTGGACAAGTCTATGTCCTGAATGATTCACTGTAAACACATACAAATTAAACTGAGACTGAAAACACCCTTTATCCTTTTAGGTCTCTAATTGATCTTGCTGCTCACCTATCAACTCAGATTTCAGTCTTTATTCACCTTTTTTTGTTCTTTTGGGGTTTTTTTTGGTAAAAGGAAGCCTTTAAGATTTCTAAACTCCTGGTAATTGATAAAATAATATTTATATGCAAATGAATACTACATGTAAAAATTTAGAAGAATTGTGAAGCCTGGGTAATTTTTCTCTTTGTACTTCATATCAGTAAATGCCAATGGAAATTTTTAAACTGCAGAGCCAAGCAGTGTAACATCCAGGATTAATATTCAACTATATCTAGAACAAAAGTGTGACTTTGAACATTGTTTCTTTTGATTCAGTCTGGTATGTGAGGGACGACAACTATCTGCATGGCCTACCCAACTTTTAAAGTCAGAATGGGGAAGACTCATCATTTCCTCTATGGATAAGAAGGAGAATGGTGGACTACCAGACCACATTCTTGCCTCTTAATATTATTTTATTACTGCTTTATTTGATTACTATATTCAATACAATAGGTATTCAATATTCCTCTCATACAGTTGTCAACCCACACAACTGGTTACAAAATTTGGTCTCAGAAATGTTCCTTAGCTGGTTCTTTAATGTTGAGGGGTCACACGGGTTTTGTCTTCTATGATATTGATTACCTAAGCCTTCCTGAACCTTTATATTCCTCCATAGATTATTATGCTTTAGTCTACCTCTTTTTCCTCCACACAATTTTATTATCTATATTGGACTTTAACATCAGTTTTAAGTCTGTATAGAACACTTACAGCCAATCAATTGGTTGAGTAGTAAATTATCTAGTGTTATCTCTGGAAATTTTTTAAGATTTGAAGCATGTTCACCATTTGCTTTTCATAAAAGGTAATCTCAGTTGTTCAAAACAAGACTACAGATACATTGATTTTCTGAGATATTGTCAGGGCTGATGATATATGTCTGTGCTACTTTTAGGAATCCTAGTTAAAGAAAGGAACCTAGATTCATGTTTGCTTCAGGAACAAAGTCAGCATTCTTGTTATATTTAGGGGTTTTTTTTCAACATTAATTTAGTGTTGGTGAAAAGTTCTTGATTGACAGTTCCAAATAATGAAGTCCACCAATGCAGCTACTCTAATAATGGCAATAATGCCATTAATTACAGAATCATCTAGGTTGGAAAAGACCTTGAAGATTATCCAGTCCAACCATTAACCTAACACTGACCATTCTCGACTACACCATATCCCTAAGCGTTATGTCAACCTGACTCTTAAACACCTCCAGGGATGGGGACTCTACCACCTCCCTGGGCAGCCCATTCCAATGCCTAACAACCCGTTCTGTAAAGAAATGCTTCCTAATATCCAGTCTAAACCTTCCCTGGTGCAACTTGAGGCCATTCCCTCTTGTCCTATCGCTTGTTACTTGGTTAAAGAGACTCATCCGCAGCTCTTCTGCAACCTCCTTCCAGGTAGTTGTAGAGGGTGATGAGGTCTCCCCTCAGCCTCCTCTTCTCCAGACTAAACAACCCCAGTTCCCTCAGCCACTCCTCGTCCGACATGTGCTCCAGACCCTTCACCAGCTTCGTTGCCCTTCTCTGGACACGCTCGAGTAATTCAATGTCCTTTTTGTAGTGAGGGGCCCAAAACTGAACACAGTAATCGAGGTGCGGCCTCACCAGTGCCGAGTACAGGGGTAAGATCACTTCCCTGTCCCTGCTGGCCACGCTATTTCTGATACAAAATACTATTGTAAGTTTTGCTGTGTATCAGCCAGTTTATATGTTCAATTGCTTTAATTGTAGTATAACTTTAATAAGAAACAAAGAGTCAGCTGACAAGAGGAGGGTATTATCCCTCCCATTTGCTGATGAAGAACTGTTAAACAGACAGAATGAAACTGTTTGATTGATCCAGGTCACAAAATCTTCCTGGTATCCTGAGGTATTATTTAGTCGGCTGAGCACATACTGTTCCTACACTGCCAGTGCTGAGTTAACTTATGGAGATGTGGCTTGCTGCATTGATGCAAAGTACAGCTTCTACAACCAAAGGTAAAGGATCATCTTCACAGAATCATTGATAAAACATAACAACGGATCAAAATCCATTAATGATTACTGAAGCAAATATTCACCAATGAAAAAAACAAAAATCCAAGACTATGTAATCATGAATTTATGACTTTATAAGAGGATGTTCAGAGCTCCTAGAGGGATAAAACAAATCCCAGTAATGCTTACTGGTCAGATTCATGACTGCATGGCAATGAAACTTTTGATTTTGTGGTTGAGGTATAGGTGCTGTTTTCAAAGACAAGGTAAAGAAGCTTGGCACGTATTCCCCCTGATTTACCTTTGGAATGGACTAAGTCTTGTAAACCTTTTGAAAAAATCATAGCCACTGATTTCTTTCTTCAACATCATACATTTGAATCTGTCCTTTTGTAGTAATCTCTTATTTTAATTGTGTAATCTTAAGAACAATAAACATATCATATATGTTATATTTATCATGAACTTTTCTGTATTACAAAGCAAGCCAGCTTGCTCCCTCAGCACTATTTTGTCTTCCCCTACTTTTGATCTCCCTGATCTAAACGTTTGCACCAGAGACTGTCATAATTGTCTGTTGTATGATACTGAATCTGTTGTCACACTTCAACAAATCAGAAATCCAGCAAAACTAAGCTCATGTAAATGATTATTATGGCATAATTCATCAAACTGTTTGACAAACATTATTCAGCCAGGCCTTACGATAAGCAACACTCATTAATTGAGTCCTAATTATTTCAAAGGTATAAGAAGGTGAGTTTCCCGTAGCAACATGGGAACAATTATACAGGTGTCATAATGAAGCATCTGTTTAGGACTTTTTTAGAATGTGGAGCAAAGGAAGCATTTTCCAATAATGGGTAAAATAAGATGCATCTTGCTACTAATTTGGCACAAATGGAAAGGCTAGGCTTTTAATTGGTTCAAAGAACAAATTGGACTAATACAGTGACAATAAAAGGGCAGGTCCTCAGAGTGCTGTCGCTAAGAGCAGTGCAGTCTCTAATTTTATATTAAGCAAAAGTAATGAAAAGATGTTTAAACAGAAATAAACATAGCTGTGAGCAATCTGTTTCTACTCAGTATGCTTACACCTTAAACTTCAATTCACTGAAACTGGCATCATATGATAAGTATTTTAGAGCAAACACACAGCAGGTGCTTACCATTGAAGTTTGAAGTTGACTTTTAAGCTTCTTCCCAAAGGAGCAACAGATTGTAGTTCTGCTCTCTATAGGTTCATGGGAGGCAAGAAAGAAAGCAAACACAAGAAATTCATTTTCAGGTGTCCTGCACAAGGGCCAGTCTTGGATGTGCTAACTTTTTCAAGTACTATTCATGCAAGTTCTGTTTGAGGTGAGTGTTACTTAGGAGGAGGTGAAAGCTGTGGCCTTTGTTGCTTGTGTGCAGGCCCAGATGGGTGAAACAGCAACCTGTAGAAAAAGACTGTTCTCTAAGAGCTCAGGTGCCAGGATATCTTCTCAGTTTTTTTTTTTTTTCTTAAGCTCACTTTCAAACTTCTTCTATGATCTACTCTTTAGGTTATCCCTTTTTAGAACAAAGTGCCCCAAAATCAGAGTGGAGATGTCCTTATGTGCCTTGTTATGCTGTATGTTACCTAAAATCAATTATGCCAGCCAGAAAGATATATCAGATTCCCAGCCATTTCCAGGGTAGTTATCACTGATAACCATTTTCAAAATCTAAAAACATTCCTAATCTTTAGGGCTTAAATCTTTAGCACATGAAAGAATTCATTTGAAATAGATTGGAAAATACTGAAATTTTCCATCAATCCTTTTCTTTCAGAAGAAATTTGGATTGTCTACTAAGTTGTTTTTGGTAAGAAGGGTTTACTTTGTTGAGAAGATCTTGAAGTGTTTGCAAAAAGAATTTTCTAAGTGAGGAAGAATTTTTTTACTCTTCAAATACGTTCATTCTCTCTCATTGACTTGCAGAAGAGCTAAACAAAGTAGTATCTTTTCTCTGAGTGTGTGTCTTAATACAGAGGGATTATTGGTGAAAGTTTTAGCAGTTACAAGGCTGCAAATTATGGCTAAAAGTCAAAATTTAATTTGGCATTCAGTGAAGAGACAGCATTCAGAATGTCATGGGCAGGATGCTGTTTTGCTGTTTAAGGATAGCCATTAAACTCAGACACCAGAGTGAAAAGAGTAGGCATATTTTACTGGGGATAACTAAATAGTGTAACAGAATAATACAGAAAACATACAATAAGAAAAGACAGAATAGTGCACTTAAATAAGAAAATACAAGGTAATGCATCAAATCATTGCTACATGAGAGAGAGAGAATAGTGATTAAGAAAGATCCATCACCACTTGCATACGTTACCATCATCCAGATCCACAGACGCTGGGGAGCCCCGGTTACAGCGAGGATTTGGAGAAGGATTTCTTGGCAAGTGGGAAGTCCTATGCAGTGCGTCCACCCATAGGTGAGGCATCCAAAGTCGCTGTGAACGCGTCCAGCCTTATATACCCAAAATCAGCAAGGCAGAATAGCTGGCACCTTTGTTTTAAGCGGATCTGGTTTCAGTCTCACATTAGATTCCCCCAGAGCCTGGCCAAGGCTCAAGGGAGAAGCTAAGGGAGTTTCCCTGCTTATCTAATTGGATTATGAGCAAGGTCACACATCAGGTCACAGGGCCAGACAACGGTCTCCATGGCCCTGTTATCTTATCCACACACAAAGAAAGAGAAAGATACATTCAAGATAGATACATCTTCCATACCTATTTCACTAATGACTACATACTGAGTTAGCAGCTTTGGCTCAGGGCCTGTTGATCAGGCGTCAATACTTCCAATGTAACAGAATAGGTCGTTTATTATAATTTAGTATAATACCTATTAGCACAATAGTTATCACTTATAAAATATACAGGATTCATCTACAGGTCAACTCTGGCTTGGGCCTATTGTCCAAGCCTTAGCACTTCAGATGCCGAGATCATCCTAGATTACATAGGAAGATAAGTGAGTTGTTTCATTTGGAACCACTTGGAGATTTTTCAGTCCTGTTCCCATTCTTGAAAACAATACTGCAACAGCCATATCATGTGTCTCCTGACCACATGTAGATGGAAGATCTGTTGCTGATTGCATGCAATATTACAATGAAAAATTTAAAAAAAGAATAATCTAGGATTATGAGCTCTGATTAACAAAAGGCAGCCTCCCTTAACTGATGCCACTTCCTAATTCTTTTATTCCTCCTATACTACCAGAAATAAATTTTTACCATCTCTTTTCAGTGTCATTTAACAGGCTTTTAGGACTCTACATATACAGAGCAGTTCATGTGGCATTTGTGGGTGTTTGTGATTGATACCCAATAAAAAATTGGCTGCCTTTGGTCTGCTTTTGATGTCTTTAAAAATTGCAGACTTCCCAGTCTTCCCCATATGTTTCCCTTTATGAATTGAAAACTAAGGAAAAGAAGGCAGGTGTATAAGAGAAACTGGATGTATGGTAAAGTAGAAGTTTGTTCTTTGACTTACGTAATATGTTTACGGACTCTTTTGTAAGAGTTGTGGAACCATGTGAATAAAACACCTCTTCAGAAAGCTTTTGTTTTAAAGCTAATGATTTTATGTGTGGTTTCACTTCTCATTTGTCATTCTGTGAGCTTTGCTTTAAAATTCCACCTATTTGCTTGTCTTGCTCTTTGGTAAGGCAAATAACTAGTTTGCTAGAGATCCAGAACGGTGCTTACCAGTGGTTATGAAGACTTGAATCCTCTCTTAATCTGCCCCAGTGGTATGGAAAAGTTGCGTAGAATTTCTGTGGCCTAATTCCCCAGTTGTAAAACAGAAATAATATCACTACTTTACTTTACAGTAGTATTGTGAATACAAATATGAAAAAAACCTGTGAAATATTATTATAGTCACGAGGGTTCAGAAACATGGAAAACTAAGACAAATAGATTTATCCCCTTTGAATGACATTTCTTCTTTTTTTTGTGATTTTTGTTTTTTAATTTGAAAAAATTGAGGTGAAAGTATATGGTTATTCTCGCTGTCTGAAAAAGTTAACAACATTCACAGACAGGTGTTTGAGTGTGTATACAGGCAGATAAAAAAAAGCAGGCTAACCAAAGATTAACATCAAGCTATATAAACCTAAAATACAGCAATACCATATGACCTGTGGGACATGTACAGAGATATTTTAATGATATGATACTACTTGCCAGTAAAGCCATTAACCCCATGACAGTACTACAAGTCCTTTTATAGCAGGAGAAGCAATTTTTATACCTCAGTGATTCCTTAAGGAACTGACTCTACAAATAACAGTCCAAACATACTTCATTAGAGTCCATCTTATTCAGCGTAGTTTGTTTTATATCAAAGTTATTCTTGGTTACAAAGATGTATAACGTATTTCAGTTAATATCTTCCTAATATAGCAAGACAAGTATAATATAACCTCCTTTACAAGATATTTATCTTCAGGGGGTGCCTAGACAATTTTACTTATGTGGTAAAGAATTAATGAAGTAACATAAATCACATAACTGCCTTGCCTTAGGTAAAGTATATGGTCATACATTGTCATGCAGTTATGGGAAATTATGCTTTGGTGATGTTAAATAAAAAAAAAAAAAAAACATCTCTCCTTACATTTGGAAGAACAAGGAGAAAGAAATGCAAGAGGAACAAGGGCACTAATACAGGGAAGGGTGAAAGGTGAAGGAAGGGGATTGGCAAATATGATTTTGCTTTTTTTTATTACCTTTTCCAAACCTAACTCAGCAATACAATGAGATTGAATATGTGCCTCTAGAACATGGGGAAACAATTTGGGGAAAGTTTGGCCATAACACCTTGTATCTGGGTGAAAGAAAACCTCAATCAATTTGTGTTGTAAAAAGAGTGGTTGTCCCTCAAAAGCAAGAATGTGGCGATGAAACAGAACATCAATCTTGCTTGACTTTTTCTGTGTTGGACCAGTTTTGTGAAGGCCTTTGGACAGGTGTGGTTTAGGTCATATATCCCAGTCTATATTATTTCTTTAATAAGGAACATTAGGATCATGCGGGAATATCAGTCAAGGAAAGTTTGTTTGATTATGTGATCCATGAAGAGAATTTATTGATAATTCAGCTGTCTGGAAGACTGGTTTAAAAAAATACTTTTTTCTGGCTTGAGATGGGCATGTAAGTTTTCTGCCATTCATTTATGTCACCTGAATTTAAATGCATCATGCTCGCCATGGCTTAACATATTTGACTTAGAAACAGGAGATATGATTAATGGCTAATTATTCCATGTTGGTGACATGGCAGGAGACTTTGAATGAACAGAATTGTGTTCTGTAGCATCTTTGGGAAGACTGCCTTTCCACAATGACAGATATTTACAGTTACAGTCAAAATTAATAATATATATTGCATTTTACTGTTAGGATGTGTATTTTGAACAGTGAAGGGAGAACTTTTTTCACCGAATCTTTTGATCCATTGCGATTATTAGAGGCATTAGAAACCATTCAGAACTTCCCAGTGTGCTTGGGAAATTGCCTTGGGATGAAGTAAAATAATTTTTAGAATCTTTTTCATTGGTAATTGTTCACTCAGATATAATTCTTTCTGCATGTTGAGACAGAACAAGAGCCTGGTTCCCCTAAGGGGACACTTATTCACTACTGTCTCACCCAGTTTCATATGCCCTGTGGTTACCTCCTTCTGCTTGCACTGAGTCACTTCACTTAGCTTTGCAGAGAAAACGTGCTGTTATGTGTTCAAAAGAGTCACAGCCAGCTTCCAGCATTTCCTGTACTATTTCTGTAGCTGGAATGGCCCACCACCTGCCTGCCCATCTATCCCAGAGCAAAGGGGTGAGAGCCAATGCGAGTACAGGGTAAGAAGAGATGCACAGGTTGGGTTGTGTTTGGTGTGGTTTGATTGGGGGGCAGTTGTGTTTTGTGTGTGTAAAACTACACTGTTAATTCTTTGTTTTCTTTTTATTCATTCAAAATTGAGTACCACCAGAGGAGACTGCAAATTTCTTTGTGTCAGATATTGGGAACCCTCATTTTGCTCTTTCATCCAATTTCTTAACTATTTGCTTTGAAGAAAGGTAGTGCTCTATATTTGTGTGTTGTTTCTTGATTCTTGTCAGTACTACTAGCACATAAATCTATCCGTCAATTTTTTTGATGTATTGAGCTGTTTTAAGTAAAAAGGTATTCCAGATGTTATAGAAATACATATATTAAAGTAGACATGTCATCAGAGTTATACTATGCAATTTTCTTATCTAAAGCATATTTTGAGTAATACAATATATGTAAATTAATATGGAATGTCTCTTTTCCTTTAGGAGATGTTAGCAAGTTGATGTGATACATATTATCTATATAGGAGAACTGTGCTCAGGGTCCCATTACATGAGGAAATATTTCATCCTTCTGTCGTTATCAAGACATCAGTAGTCAGCAAAAACCAGTAAGCTGTGCTTCAGAGTGTCAAATTAATTTGTGGAAGGGGCAATTTGACTGTTTTACAGGCTATCATTTTGGAAATGGAATCTCTAACTTGACTGTTTTACTTGATAAAATTTATTCCTTCTGGCTTTTTCCTGAAAGGTCTTTTAGCTTTTCTGCTACCTACCTTAAAGGATACTCATATGTGCTTCTCTTGAATTTTTTGGTTTATTTGCTAAGGGAGCCTTTTAAATAGATGATATATATATATTTTTTTTGTTACTATTAAAACTTCAGAAAAGTGCTTAGAGAGATTTGTGCAACTTTAGTGAATGTTTATGAGGTATTTCTTTAACTTGCTACAACACTGTTGAGATTCAAAAATAGTTTTCATCAGGGTGAAATCAGTGATGCTCAGTCAAGAAAATCCAGATAAAGTTGATGAAATAGGTTTCATACATTCCTACATGAAGCTTCTTTTTTCAATGGATCTTGATACTTTTATATTGAAGTGTCCTTAACCAGCTTCTTTGAGGATCATAGTGGCCCTAGAAAAAGGAGAAGTAATGCGTTTTACTAAGTAGAATGAACATGATAAACTCTGTCTAGTGAGCCAAATACTTCTAGATTGTAACTCTAAAGTAGCTGAGGGCTGCATGTTAATGGCAGATGTTGCAAACATCCTGGGGAGTACTCTTAAGTTTTCATAAGCAGTTGACTGCTCCTGGAGTTGGGTGAAAACCTTCTTGTTGTTGCTGACACCTTTCCACATGTAAAAATGTGTTAAGTCCCTTTCGAAGAAACTTTTTCGATTTTTTTATTTTACCATAGTAGAATAGGGGTGAGAAGATCAAGTAGAAACATGTCTGTCACATAAGTATTTACTTCCTTTCCTCTTGTTCTGATATCCATCTCTAAGACAGATATTGCCTCTTTTCTTGCTGTTATTAAAAGCTGTAATGCTTGGACTGTTCTGTCTGACAACTGTACTGGAAAACAGAGAGAATTGTTAATTCTGCTCTTTAATTACTTCTACAAGGTTGACACTGCTTCTATGATTCTGTATTGTGTAAAGACCTGTTAAATATTGTTTTTTCAGCACTGTTGTCCCAAAGCCAGTTTTGTTCTTGGTTCTGTAGAAAATCTTAATATATCACACTTACAAATGAGACCCCCGAAAAAAATAATCAATCTGAAGTTTTCCATGAATCAGTATACTTCATCAGCTGAACATAGCTTGAGATCTAGTGAATTTCTTTTTTTCATTTATTTTGCTTTCAGGACAGAATAACATTGGTATGTCTTGGTCTAAACTTGTGCTGCCATAAAGATGATGTTAAGTGTGTTAAAGTTCATGCTTATTATGATAATCCTAAATAGATGTGTGTCGGAGTCACCATTAGCCGGGGTCCTTATTTCTCCGTGCGGGAACAGAAACGATGCAACACCAATGTGATGATCAGGTCGTCCATCTTTTATTATAGTTATTGTTCTAGTTTTTTTCTATTCCTTTTCTGGTTACATTTATACTCTACTAAGTTCCGTACACGCACTCATCTATCTTCTAATAGGCTACAGGTCATCTACACGCGCTGTTCACGCGCCTCTACAAGCATTTGCATTGGTTAATTGCAATTAGCACGTAAAGCCCAAAACTTGCCAAAACTCCCTTATCTCATACCCTGTTTTGCTCAGACTTGTGTGCTTTTGCTGACCACAGGTGTTTCTCACTTATCTGCTATCTTGTGTGTTTTTGCCAGCCTTATTTTGCTGGCCTTGTCTTCGTCCTTGCATTCTTCTGTCTGCACTAACTTTCTCCCAGCGCGGCCCAGACTCCTACAGATGTGGTAATAATTGCAAAAATATGTTTACATAGTCTGAAAAGCTTATTTTTTCAATAAAGTACTACACTAGTTTTTACATACTGGTTTTACTGGGGATCTTAAGCCATTACTGTATTTCTCTTGCAATTTGTAGCTGTGGAAGGAGTTTATCCTGGGGAGAGAAACCAATAGTATATGACTGATGAAAAATCTGAAGTGATAGTCTATAACAAATTGTGTTATGGTCTTTTTCATTTTACAAGTAAATAGATTTTATAAGAAACTATAATTTTTTCCTTACATGCAGAACAACATCATTGTAAGTGTTTAATTTTAATTCAGTCATGAGAGCTGAATGCCAGCTCAATGACTATGTAAATTTCTTAGAGTCAGAAGTTAGAAGCACTAATTAGTGGCCTTTGTGCTTATAACTGACTTCAGAATTGTCCAATTCATTATGCTGCTTTCACTATAAATACCCATTAACAAAGATATTACCAAGAGGCTTGTCATTCAAAATGACATCGGGCATTTTGTCTTGATTAAGATGAGAAGTCAAGAAAGCTGACCCAGCAATGAATCTCTGACAACCTCTGTATTTAGAGGTCCTGACAGTTCTCTGCTGATTAATCCTTCTGTAAAAGCATCTGTAATGTAAGAGTGTGATTCTGTAAGATTTTAAATATCTTAATTCCCCTTGGTTTCTACAGAGTTCCAATTTTACAGTAGTGACTCCCCATAAAAAGGAGGTGATGAATCAAATTGCTATACTGCTCACTACATGTCCAGTCTTACAGAATGCATCTTACATGTTGTTAAAACATGAAGTATATGGCACCTTTTCCTCCATCTTTTGCAACGTCAGAGTTCCATTACCAGAGAGTGGTCACGGTATTGGTGATTTTCCTTCTTTACAAATAAGATGGGAATCTGTGAAATAGTAGCAATGCTTGTGATTTAATTGATTTCCACCACCAGCCACCCCTGCTAAATTCTAAATGGCTGATGAATGACAATACATTACATCTTTCAGGATCTTTCCTTCTCCTGACCCCTGACTTCTTCAATGAAAATACTAAAACCAGTTTTGATGTTACTTACTTCTGCATATTTGGGAGAAAAAAAAATTGACAAATGAAAAAGTCCCTATAAAAATAAAAAATCAAAATGTGTAAGACATATCTAGATTAGTAATTTTTAATGACTACTTCTGTTGCAGTAAATTTGAAGAGTAGTCTACATGACTTGATAGTAAGCAGGGTATGATAAAATCTCAAGGTAGATTTAAAGAAATCATTCTTAATATTGGCTTTTAAGAGCTTTTTTTTAGTTACTTTCAAATTTTATAATAGATTCAAATCATGTTTTGAAGTTTTTTCTGCAAACAAAAAGGCTAGAAATTTACTTTTTTAAATGAGACTTATGTAAACACTTTGTTTCAGTGAGTTGAGTTTTTAGGAAGAACAGCAAATATTTTGAGACTTACAGTATAATTATCAGAGTTGTTGATATTGTAATCAGGTCCAAATGTAGCCCTCAGCTGCTGTCAAATATGTAGCAAGTATACAACATATATTAAATCAGTGATGCCAATTTCACAATGCACTTCAGTGTTGAAGAATGAGAGGTGTTTTCTGCAAGTGAAACTAACATTATTTGAAAAGCTACTTGTTACTACATAGAAGAGTTTCCTCCCTAGTCCCTCTCTGCTTTCCCCACTTGAGACCTGTAATAGATTTAAAGCAGCAACAAATATGTCCTTCTTACTTGCAATTTAAAAGGCAGTACAAGAGTTTAGAAGGAAGAAAAAAAAGTAGTAGTGATGGTGTTGTGAGACAGAGCAGAAAGTAGAATAATAAACTGTGTCGTGGGAATCAAAGTCATTGTCTTATGATAGTTAGAGACAATACTTTCCTTTCTTTTTTTAATTAACTTCAGCACATTTCAAATACCCTGAAACTTCTGTTTGAGTTAACTTTTTGACTCCGTGCCAAACATTTGCCTTTTAACTCTAACGTTATCGGCTTTCTAGTTAAATATGATCATAAACAGAAATATCACCATCTGTGGCAACATCATTCATAACAAAGATACTGTCAGAAAGGATGTGGAAAGATTCGCTCATTATGGGGGCTAAGTCATGTACCAGGGTAGAAGAAAACAGTTCTGCCAGATTCAAAGTTTTAATCTTGGTTTGCCACTTTCATAATGTATTTCAAGATTTTTGGGGTTGAAATAAATTTTTTTATCACTCAATTTTTTAAATTTTATTTTCATCCCTCATTTCCTCTGATTTCTCTCCCCCTCCCCCTCAAAAAACCCCAACCAACCAAACCAAAAAACCCCAACAAACCACAAAACTCAAATGCCCAAATCCACAACTGCAAAACAACTGGTGTTGGGTTTTGGTGGTTCCCCCCACCATGTGTTTTGCAAGGAGAAGGGGAAAAAAAAAAAAAAAAAAAAGATAGGTAATGTGCATAGTTTTCTTCAGAATCAAATTTCTGTTTTCCAATTAGTCATATTCCCTTGTCCTTCATATAACTTACAGGAATAAAGAGTTCTCACAAGACACTTTTCATTTAACACAGAGAACTGAACCGTTTTATTTATTTATTAATTTATTTATGGTCCTGTTCACCCACTTCAATCAGACATATATGCAGCCATTCTGTAACTGAAACCACAGTTTATGCACCATTGACAATTGCTCTGGGTTTGTGGCCACTGATTTGTGTAATTTCAGGTCACACTTGATGGTCCTCCTGTTTCCCCTCTGAACTTGCTTCTGGGATTGGGTTGCCTGTGGCTCTTAGTGGGTAAAGTGTGTCAGTCTGCAACATATCTGTTACTCCTCTTTCTGCGCACTAGATTCAATATTCAGACCTTGCGGAACAAGCTGAAGGATGACAGTTCATCATCGAGGAGCAACTGCAAAAGTACTCAGTTCAAAGGATACTGTTAAACACAACCGCAATTCCTTTTCAGTCTTGTTAAAGCTGCTCTCTTTTTACTCTAGTTCAAGCTATGTCATACGAAGGATTACCAGCTGTGCAGTATTGATCTGAAGTGTAATAATGTGCTTGAAGATTCACTTCTAAAACTAAGATGAAAGCTGAAGATTTTTCCCAGTGTCAATGGCAGCAGTTATTGTGGTTGTCCATAGGCTAAGGGTGAAAGGTTCAATTCTCTTTTTTTCTTCTGAATCTCTATAAAAACTTTTATGTCAACTGTGCAGAATCATGGTGTCTTTTCTTCCTTCCCCTCAGAAATGCTGTGCAATTCCTGCACGCTCTTGTGTGTGTGAAGTCTATGACATAGCTCAGGAGAGCAGATAGCTTATAAATTCCTCAGGGGTCAGGACTGGGACCAGTGCTGTTTAACATCTTTGTTGGTGACATGGACAGTGGGATTGAGTGCACCCTCAGCACATTTGCCAATGACATGAATGCTTTACAGGAATGGCATCAGACTGTTTTTTTGCCTTGATATTGATCACATGAAGGTGTCAGAAAAGTTGGATAGGAGTACATGATCATGCATTCTGGAATCCTACCTAGATGACAGGTAACAGAAAGTACTTCAAAATGCAGGGTGTGCTCTGAGTTTTCCTTTTGGCATACAAATTGATTCACACTGGGTCTTACCTTGTGTTTCTGAAGGTACATGGAACTTAACATAAACTTTGACGTCAGCGTAACTTACACAATGCTATGGAGATTCAGTCAATAGGTATTGCAACTCAGATTTTGAGATGATCAGAATTTTGATTGTTTGAATATGTGCTGGTTTTTCTGCAAATGATTCCGTCAGTAGAGGAAATGGTAATGCTTTAAGTAATTAATTCTATTTAGTCTCTGTTATGATTCTGTTCTGACACTGCTGAATCAATATATCTTGATAGCTCCAAATTAAATACTTTGGAATTTCTATTCCATGAGAAATTCTTCAGCAGCAATGCTTAGTTATAATTCAAGAAAAGTAAAAGCAAAACAAAAGCCCTTTAATTCTAGTCTTTCACAGAGATGAAAAATTCATTTTTCAGAGCACGTCTAATAAGCAGTGGCATTAGTTTAGTTTTACGAGAGTTACATTCCTGATTGAAGACTAGTGCTGTTTCATACTTTAAAAGGGAGTTTGAGAAAAGCCTGCTGAGTTTTGTTAATATAGCCTCTCTTTCACAAGGGGACTTGGTAACTCTGTCCTCCCACTCTATTTAGCCTCAGTAAGATATTTTTTCTGTTTTGCTGAGCCAATTGATAGAAGGCAGCTCTCTCTTCTGCCAGGGCAAGACCCACTTGGACATCCATACCTGAAAGGACACCAAAGAAAAGCTCAAGCTTTCCCCAGAAAACTGTTTTGTAGATGGTATGGGCTAGTAAATATGTCACAGATGATCTACTGGCTGCAAAAGGAAATGCCCTAATAGTACAAGGGAGCATGATACTGAGTGGAATATAAAAGGCAATTTTATGGTTGCCTTTTCTGTTAGTTTTGCCTCTTTGGTACTGTTTGTCTTTTGGGATCAGGAGGAAGGGAAACAGGAGTTTTCAAGAGATGTTTGTTTTGCTGGGGAGAGACAGGCTAAGTCTAATTATTCCAGTTATTACTGGAGGGGAGCTGAGGAGACCGAGAGCTGAAGGTAAAACAGCTCCCTTGCTTTGTAAGGGGATAATACTGGTGTCGGAAGAAGGTCAGCTGTTCTTGGCCTAGAAGAGTCTACATATCTGTTCTCTTTTGTTGATTCCTTCCCATTCACATTTTTGTTCTGACTGTTATCTTGATGTAAAATATCTTGTTATGCTTAAATTTTTTATTTATTTTTTTCAAAAGCTTTAGTGCATATAGAGTAGGTCTTTTGGTCAAGGTAGCCTGTAACACAGCTTAGCATAGAAGTGGGATTGAAGTGTTTAGTTCTCTTTGTGGTCTGCAAGACAGCCTTATATAGATTCAAATCATTCTGCCTCAGTTTCCCTGTCTGTCAAATGGAAATAAGATGCATTGGGAAGAGATATCATAAAGACCTTATAAAGATTTGAAGATGAGCATCCAGTGTGGGCATATGATAAACATGTTGAGGAAGGTAGAGGAATAGAAAGAGCAGTTTGTAAAGATCATTGCCATACAGCCTTATGTATTCCCCATCTTCCTGAAAGTAATTCGGTTTGTATTCTACTACTTTCTCACAGATTTTGTTATTTTTTTCCCTTCTTCCTTCTCCAGGTACCTTTAAAAAATCTGTTTCTAGTTCTATAAGACAGATGGCACTGATTATAAACTCTTAAGCATTTTACTTGTTTATGTATGACAGATTGATCGCTTCAGCTGCACTGTACAATTTAAGGTCTCTACATGATAACTGTTTTTGTTTTCTTCTCCAAGGGGTCTTAAGTTTTGTTTCCTAAGGCTCTAAGGTTATCTGCTCACAGTTCATCTGTCAGTAACTTTTGAACTGTTCTTTAATTGTAACCAAATTTTAGATATGGTTAGAAGACTGAGCTTCCCTTCCCCTCATCAATTAGCTCTGCTTGTGAGAAAAGGCAAGAAGCAGTAGAAAGCAGCTATTAATTTTGGCAATTAAACGTTGCCAAACACACATCTTCTTTGGCATGCTGAATGACAACTCTGTGCTTTTCACAAGCCATGGTATGCTTATCTCTGGCAACAGTGTTGTTCCTTGTCTCTGGGGATGAGGAATTAAAGCTAAAGCAATGGGAAGAAAGACTAAGGAAGAAGATACCTATGGATAAAAAAAAGCTTCATTAGTTGAATGGCTTTGTTTTGTCATTTCTGTCAAACATTTCCACTCTCTATATCTTTCTTTCCTATAGATTCTAGATCCTTTTTTTTTTTTTATACTGTTTACTTTCAAAACCCCTCCATTCCCAGCCTCAGTCTTTGGCAACTTTGCATCGGTTTCCACAGCTCTACTTCCACCTAGTATCTGGTAATTTTTTTCTGTCATTTTGTGAAAATCAAAATTGTATTGATCATACAGTCTGACCAATGATCTTGTATAAATTGACCATGTCCCTAATTATTCCTAAAATGCACCTTCCATTTTTAGGCAAAACCAGTCATGATAGCATATAGACTTTATTAGAATTTTTATTTTCTTT
The DNA here is from genome assembly GCF_047716275.1 of Strix uralensis. Classification (NCBI taxonomy): domain Eukaryota; kingdom Metazoa; phylum Chordata; class Aves; order Strigiformes; family Strigidae; genus Strix; species Strix uralensis. Next base: position 86,975,153 of record NC_133972.1, on the reverse strand, counting down.
GCTGGAAATCTTGAATTCATTAAGTTTTGAACAAGCCTGAAATTTTTTCAACCAACAATTGAGTCAGCTGAAGCCTTACTAACAATTTCTGCCAGGCTTGCAAAGTATTTGCATGGACTTTGAAAACAGATCAGAAGAGTATTCTGCATGATTTTCAAAGTATGCAAATGTTGCCTTTAAGGAATGAAGAAGAAGAAAATAGTTTGCTTGCCATAAGAGAGTATTTCCTGTGTTTCACTCTTTTCTACAAATCATTGACTGAAATTCTTCTTTTCTCCCACAGTAAGCTCAGAATTCATTTTCATTTGTTTCTCTTTAACCTTTTCTCTTTTATGTCTTTCTTTTTCTCCCTCTACACAGAACTCTTTGCTCCCTTATTATATTCCAACTCTGCTGAGGCAGAGATATATAAGTGGTCTCAAATATATTCAATTCTCATTGCAAAGGGCCACAAGGAAATATAAATTAATGCAGGAATAGGGCTAGAGAAATAATAAACCCTTCTCATTTAATAAACATTAACTTAAATTTCTGTCACCCCTGTTTTCCATCATTAGATCTAAAAAGGAAATATGGATTAATAATAGAGGAAATAATAGGTAAAACATGGAGTTCTATTATCAAGGAAGAAAAGATCTGTTATGTCACTAATTTCTTTTAATTTCCCATGCTGCATAGGTCCTTGTGGTATAATGTCCAATCTTGATTAGCTTCATGACGGTTCTTTGAGGAAGAATGTTCCTAATCTAAATGGGGCAAGGTAATTCTTCCAGGGTTCAAATAAGTTTATTTTTGCATCATGTCATGTGTTTACTTTTAATTTTAAAACCAAAAATTGTTTGTTTTTAAATACATGCTTGTCATCTTAATACTGTTTAATAGAAACAGCATTGAAAAGAAAATCAATAAGTAACACTGTAAATAGCTACTTCCTATATATTTTTTAGTATATTAATCCACGCAAATTAATTTGTAATTTCATCATTTTGGGTTATAAAGAATTGTTGTAAGAAATCAACATAAAGGAGATCACTTCTTCTGTCAACCAGTTAAGAAATGGTACTGGTCTTAGAATGAAATCCTGGGACTCTGCTTAAGCCTCATTGATTTTTAGTGGGAGTTGCTGGACCTATAAGGAAAAATAGATACCTTTGAATGTTCAGCAACAAAGAAGCAGCTTCTATCTCTGTGTTACTTTAGTGACAAATGCTGGCTGGCTTCTCAGCACAAAAGAGCTCTTTTAATAGACAGAGCTCATACTTGCAATTTTGATGCTGCCAAGCTTGACAAGGAAAATCCTACCACCTCCACTTTCCTTATTGCTGGTGTCAGTATGGCTTGTAGGTAATGAAGCAGTGGATACATTGCGAATCTCTGTGTACAGAGGTGACAATATCAGGACTCGGCTAACAAAGACAGACAGCAATTCATAAAAGCAAAGTAAAAGCAATCATTATGGTATAAAACATTTCAGACAAATCCCATGGAAATAAGAAATTACCTAGCATTCCCTGAAAGTAACACCATCAAAACTCTTCTAAATTTGCTAGTTCAATATGGAGGAGTTTCTCAAACAAATGAGGAATATGGGGTTTTCTTATAAGTAGTAGACAGTGAATTTAGAAAGTGAAAGTAGAAAGGAATTGCTGGGTTGAGGCAAAGTGGTGATTTACTTGGTCCATTACACATTACATCAGCATGGGCAGTGTACTAATAACAGCACTGGCAAGGTTAGGCAGCAGGACAATGTGAAGATTTCTACCCTGGTTGCTCACTATATCAGGACTGTAATCCTGCAGCACTGTATTTGCATGCAGCATCTCAAAGCTGCTGGTAGGGTAAGAAGTAGGAAGAAGTTGCTGGTAAAGGGACAGTTGGTACCCTCTGCTGAGCATGAAGAGAAGATGGAATAAAGCCATAAGCAGTCTCAGAGCAGATAGATGATTAGGAGAACAAGGGACATCCCTGACTTTGATAGCAAATGTGATGAGTGTTTACAAAATTAATACTAGCTCAGTCTTGCAAACCACTCATGGCTTTTGTTTGGAGTGATTTATTATTTTAAATAGCTAAAATAAGGTGTTGTGTAGATCTAGTGTCACATGTTGTATAATGAAAAAAAAAGGAATGTTGGCCTCTAGTTAATCTGATGTTATTCTTAGCATGTAATGGGATGCTATTGAGCCAGGTAATAATCTGTAGATGACCTAAAGTGCAGTTTGGAGGAACAAGCATTCCCTGATAAAGGTGGCTTCAAATGATGGAGTGCTATCTTACCCTTGGTCACTCCTCTACCAGTTCTTCATGTTCACCCTTGAAAACTTAAGTTCCATTTACAGCTAGAAAGGAATATCCAAGCACTTTGTCCTTTGCTGGTTTAAAATATTAAATTACATTTATAACAGCAGATTTTTTTTATTTCTTTACATTTCTTTAAAACTTTCTACCTGAGTGTAAGTACATGAGACTCTCTGTTCAAGCCCGTTTATCTCTATGACACTTCTGTTTATTCATAGTAGAGACACTGTTCAGAAACAAGTTTCCTTCATGTTAAGTCTTTGTATACTTTTTTTGTTCTTCTACTAAATAACTAAATGACCCTAATAGGATATTATTAAGAGAAATAGGAAATCAACCTGCCACACTGCTGTAATAGCTTTTAATTTTTTCATTACATACTGTTTTTTCTAACTTTTTAGTCAAAATTCTGTTAAGTATCAAAGTAAAATCTCCTTATTGAGCAACGAAATATAAAAATATAGCACATGATTCATTAAAGCCTCCATTGGTTCAGCTATACAAGTCCACTGAATTGCATTCTATTCTGTCCATGTGACTATTTATATCTAAATCAATTTACTAGAAAGATGATACAGAAGACAGCGTTGCTGCAAAACGTCCCCCATACCTCAGTTGTGACCATTGCAGCTTTCTTTTGCATCTGTTCACTTAGCCACAGAGCAGAGTAACATCACTGTGCTCTTGTATGGGTTGTGAATGTCAGTCTGCAAACAATTGTTCTTATCAGATGCATGTCTGATATATATATATATTTTTATGTATTTTGACAAGTTTTTAGTTAGTGAATCTGCATGAATTCTGAAAGATATATAATTTTGATTCACTAGTTCACTAACCCCAGTTCCTCTGCCTTGCATATTGCATCAAAAAGCCACCACATTTTTTTTTACATTTTAAGATTGTCTTTTTTATTTGGACAGCTGTTGGACTTGGTGGTCTTAAATGTCTTTTCCAAACTAAATGATTCTATGAATGTCTGTAAATATATTATTTTGTGTAACTAAAAGCACTTAAATATATAATTCAAACTCAAATGGATAGCTAAACTAAGAGCAGGACTAGCACAATTACTCTTTGTAATATTTTCTCTAAGCTTTTAGTACTTCCAGGAATTTTCTCAATTCCAGCTACTCATTAGTGCCTTCATAAAAGTGATACTTTCTTTTTTTTTTAAGAAAGGGTAAAAAAAAAAAAAATTATTCTCACAAAATCATGAAATTTCTATCATAAAAATAGAAACAACACAACCATTTCTTGATGCCTCCTAAAATCAGAGTGATGATCCATTACAGAGGCATAGTTCCTAGCAGAAGATATTCAAGGTGTTCCTTACTAACTAAATTTGTATGACTGTTCATGCAGGGAGCCATAAAATTCAAGGAGGGTAACATAAAGAACAAGGGCACTCAGCATGGTTTTCACAGCATTCTTGAAGATAGACATGAGAGGATGGGCCGTATGAATATTAAATTTTAAAAGCCTCTTATACTTCAGGAAGCCTTTAAAACTATAAAAAATTTAAAAGGATTTATAAAAACTACATATACACAGTCTTCAAAAGAGCTTGAAATATGTTTGGAAAGATCAAAGAGGAATATCTTACATTATCATATGTTGGGGGAAGGAAAAGGGAGGGAGGAGAGAGAACAAGTGTCTGGAGTTTGGTGTTGCAGGTGAAGAACAGAACTGAGGATAAAGGTCTGCTTTTCACAGTCTTATCTGGCACACACTGTTTGCCATCTTCACTTTTTATATCTATCTTAGTGCTACTTAGAAAATTGTAGAGGGAGTTGGGGTGTGAAATGTCTGAATAACCCATGATATTCTGTGCAAAGAAATATGCCAGTTTTAGTGCTTGAATGGCTGTAATTATCATATTGTGGGCGAGAGTGCTGAAAGCTTAACATTTCAGTGAAGTATGGTGGGATTATACAATGCAAGATGTTGATATGTACCTATAACTTGCACATGATATAGTGTGACATTAAAAGCAACAACAGAACACCCGTTGCCTTTAGGCTAAAACCATATGTGAAATTTAGGTCTTTCTAAAGGGCCCTTTATAAATGTTGCATGCAGTACATTTCAAGAGGCTTATACAGTGGCACTTGACAGTTCAAAGAGTTTCTTTGGTTTTACTGTGGTGAGTGTACTTCCCAACTTGAGATTCCAGTACTGTCCTTCCTAAGCAATTACGTCTTCCAGGATATTCAAGGACCTATACATTAAGCTTACATCTTTCTCTCCCTTTTTCTGTCTTCTTTCTTCCTCCCCTACCCATTAAGAGGTGATGTCCAGTTAAATTTAGTTCAAATTCTAAGTTTATGAAGCTTTTCTTAAAAAAAACCCCAAAAACCCCCACACAACTCCCACCCCCAAGTAATGTGAAACAAAACAATAACCTTACAGTTATAGCTGAAGTTTTTGTGTGTTTGCAACTCAAATATTACACTGTTGGTTTAGTGTTGGAAAGAATATTAACAAAAGTTAAAAAAAAATAAATAATCCACATTCATTGTCCAAGCAGGTGGATATAAGTAACCCTCCCCAAAAATCACAGTTTCTCATGTAACTCACTTCTGTGTACTGTTTCACTTTTTTTTTTTTTTGTTGCTCTTCATGGATTTTTCCATAACCATTGGTGGTATGTGCTCAGATAAGTCACAATTATTTTCTCTCCAGATTATCTTCTGCAGAGAGAGAATTAATTTTGCTGGTTCAGAATTAAATTTATCTCAAACACTCACAATCAGTGTGAATTGTTGTTACTCTATTCTGCTAAAATAATTGTTGCCACAGAAACTATTACAATTACTGCTTCTTAGTTTTTTCCACGTTGACACTCTGAACTCCTCTGTACCTGCTTACTGTTTTTTGTCTTGTCAGGTCTGGAGTCTTCCTGAAAAACATACAGGGGCCATCAGTGGGGTGCCTTTTCTTCCACTCTCTTCTGCACCTGAAGCTACATAATAGCTGTTACACTGTACTGCACTATGAGGATGACAGATCTTCTAATTTGGCTGTGGTAGCTGCTTTTGAGCCAGGCTCCTTCGATGGCCTGCAATGAGGAGCCAGGAACAGCCTAAAAAGCTTTTTGAGCTTTTTAGACAATAACTGTGTGAGCTAAAGGGCTGCTTGACTAATTTTTTTTTTTTATTATTATTTATGTGAAATTGTCAGTAAACACATATGGAACAGAATCTGGTTGCTTCCACTGTCTCTTTGAAACTTCTATATGTCAAAATTAATTTACCTTTAAGAACCATATTTTGAGATTTTAACATTATCAGAGCATGGAAATAAGTAGCTATGCTTTCTAAAGGTCTTTATGTGCGTTATATACTTAACATGTCCAGGAGGCCTTCCATGGTCTACTGAACTTTTTCAAGAGTCCTTATGATGATAAACCATTTATTTCCTCTCTCTTTTAGATTTCCTCTCTCTTTGTGTTTAATGTTTTCTTATATAAAACTACAGTATTTTTCCCCAAGAATAATCCCAATATATTTTACAAACTGAATATTTTGAATTTATTTAAACTCAGTATAATCCTATTAAGTAGCCTCTGAAAATAGGTATGTGCATGTAGAGTTCTATATTTCTGTCTGCCCTGTGAAGCACACAGAAGTGCTGCACATCATATTTATAAGCTCTATTTTGAATTCTTTCTGCAACTAAGACTCCCACTGAAGCCATCAAGCAAGTTACTTTTACAAGGAATGTAGACTCCTACTCAAAGTGAATATTTTTTGTTATAGACCAAGCCAGGGAATGCTGAGGGAATACTTAGAGTTGCCTTTAAAAGTTTAAAAGTTTTGAGTCTCCAAGCAATAGTGTTACAGGAGAAGAGTAAGGGTGTGCAATGAACGATAAAGTAGCATGTCTCTGCGTAAACAAGCCAATTCACTTCTCATTAAACAGAATACAAGATGATGATGTCTGGCACAAAAATGAGATGATTTTTCTAAATAAATAGGCAGAACAAAGGAAGCAAAATAACCTACTCCCTGTTTCAAGGTGTGGCTTCAACTCCTTAGTTTGACCACTCTTCCTTACAAAGCTGATATGCTAATTGTGCTTACCTGTGTTTGGTTTAGGCAAATGCTTTTCCTTGTTGAATGTCCTGATTACCAACAGACTCTGATCAAAGTCAAGATCTTTCTGTCCCAAGTTACCATTTGCCTGTTTACTGTGTCCACACAGTGTTCTGGCTTAAATAGTCAAAGTGCATTACTGAAACAAAAACTGTTGAAATATTTTAAAAGTTAAAAACAATTTTGGCTTCACCAGAACAGAATGGTTAGTTGCCATAGGAACAACATAATGCAGGGGGGAATTAAACATCATTACAATAATTTGTAAGTATTGAATAGCTGCTCTAAGCTTTTCCTCTTGGCATATGGCAAATCAAAAGGTTCATAACTTTGTTGAAGCAAGAAGACAGCCTGAATGGCTTTATTTTCTTTTCCAGCTCACTCTGAGGGAAAGCAGATTAGCAGTCTTCCCACAAGTAACAGACAGAATAACAAAGTATAGTTCAGTGAAAGGTAGTCTGGTGGTTAGGAAAGGTAAGGAGACGTTGACTTTTGCTTATGAAACATCAAGCCAAATTCCTGTAAACAATATCTTTTAACTGCATATGGAGAAAGATAATGGAGAATGTCTAAACTCTATTAGCACAGTAAACTGCATGATATTTTGCAGTTGTATAACACTAGCTGGTGTTAATATGACACCAATTGATGCTAATAATTTTTTAAAATCTAATCAGTTTTTTAAAAACATGTCCCCCCAAAAACCCTCCCCCCAGATCCAACACATTAATCTCAGAAACTTATGAGGGAATGCTTTGCTATCAAATAGCTTTCTCTTTGATTTTAAGGAAAAAGTAACAAAAGCCTAAGTGTTCACTATGTTAAATGTATTGAATAATGTTGACAAAACCCATTACCCTCCAATATTATGGAGGATGTATCTTAGCAATCTTACTAAATGAGTTAGAAAATAGGGCAAATCCAAAGCACTATTCCTATAAGCTTTTCAGTTGTGTTCTAAACTCTTCCTGAAACTCTAAGAAATCTTAAATACTTATTTGATGTAGTGTGATCCCATAAAAATGTAAGAAAACCACTGTAGTTTTACAGACAGAATCCTGTCTTGATGATTTCAATCATTCCAAATGAGAATTCTATTTTAATTATACGGTTTTGCTGTTGATTTACACTTGTGTTTCCACATTTTACACTTTTTGGCCTTCTGACTTCATATCCACTGACCAGAGGGAAAGAAGTACCCAGTGATTAGTCTTTGTTTTAGTGAACAATTAATTTCTTGCCTTATCTGAAACTGTCATCTAACGTTGAAATTTTTTTCTTTTTTTTTTTTTTTTTTTTTTTTCCCAACCACACCTAAGGAAAAGAATCAATCAGTAGTGACAACTGGTATATTAGTATGTCCTCATGAAAAAAAATTGAAAACCAATATTGTATGTTTTGAATAAAAATAATGTCTACTTAATAGCCTTTACAAAGAGTAAGAAACTTTTTAATATCTGGGACCATTGTCCTGTGTCTCCAGTGTTTGAAACCTTTGCATTAGAAATTAATGATAAGTACTCTGGGACTACATCTGTCAAGGGACTTGGACACTTTCCAGTTAAATGTTGTAACTTTTAGGGGTCTGACATTCATATTATTATACCAGACTTCAACTGAGACACTGTCACCTTCTTTATTTTGTTTTGGGCATGTCCCATTTTCTGTTCAGAAATTTTTTCTAGAGATAGAGGGGAGAAGAAAAGTAGATGATTCTTGCTAAATAGATAACACATTGAATCAGCCATGTTGAGCATTCTGATGGATTATTGTGAAGCCCACATTGCTTATTAACTATGTGCCTATGATCTGCATGGGCATACAGAATTTGACATGTGTTGGAGGTATGGGGCTTGTCATGTGTGTATTGATTAACTGTGCAGTGCACATATAGACACTTTGACTCACTCTGAAACTGATGAACAGAGCATGAAGGCCTTTCACAGCACTGGAATGAACAGCTCCAGGAAATACGTATTTGAGAGGCCTCAGCTTCCTCCACCTCTGCTGGGAAGGCACCTGTTAAATGCTCTTTTACAGAACTGAACAGAGATCCCAGTTCTCTCTTAAAAGATGTGTGTATGTATATACGTGTATATATATATATATATATAAAAAAATAAAAACTAATAGAGAGTTTTCCAGGCTGCAAGGTCAGGTCATGTCTCCATTTCTGAGAATTGCCTGTAGTGAACCGTATCTGTACCTTTTACCTCCTGCTCTAACCAAAAAACTATTGCAGGGGTGGGGAGGGGAGGTGAGAGGATTTGGAGACAGTAAGTTGAATGAGAACATTTCATTATTATCTTTGAAGCCCTACCAGTACCAGTCAAAAAAAAACCAAAACAAAACTAAGTTTCCTGAGATGAAGAGAATGTTTGAACAACCTATTTTTTTAGAACACCTATCTGAAAAAAGGCAAGCTCAGATTCCTATCCCTGCTCTCAGAACCATTTCTTTTTTTTTTTTTTTTTTTCCCAATAGTGTTTCAAGTCAGTCACAAAAAAATCCTTGGATTGAGGCATGCACTTCATGATTATAGGCTTTAATACTTTTGTAGTCAGGATGCCTCACAAATTAGGTGGCAATGCCTAATATGGCCTTAAGCTTCTTTTTTTTTTTTTTTTTTTTTCTTTTCCTGTGCAAGGCACTTGATTTTATACCCCTGAATGACTAAGAGAGTATCTAGTGACTACCTGCCACACCACACAAATTCAGAGCAGTGTCCTGTAGTCATGCATATTCTTTCCTATATTTTCCAGTGCTTATGCAAAGTTTCTTGAAAATAATTTCTACACCTGAGGTAGACTGTAATTAGTAAGCTATAGATAGCAAATTGTGCAATATGCACAATATATCATTTGTGTACTGTAACCTAAAGAATTGGTTTCTACTCTGGAAGAATTATTGAATAAAAGTATCTGATAGATATGCCAGATTTATCTCATACAGTGAATAGACTTATAGGAAGAAAATTGATAACTCTGTGTTCAGTGCTTTATCTGCAGAGTGTGCAGTAAATAATTTATGTGACAGACATTAAATAATGACAGTATAGGAAAATGTGAAGTACCCCTTTATGAAACCAGCTATGCTGTATATGAAATGGAAGGGTAGAGAGGGTCCTCTGGAGAAAGACTACATATATAGCAATTAAATACTGCGTTGTAATGCATATACACGGAGGATAAGATATGGGTTCTGCAGGCATACTTCTTTGTAGCATCCCTTAGCTCTTCATGAGCCTGACTTTCTACCAGACTAATTAGCAATTTCTGTAATCTACCAGTGTGATTTGTATTTCAGCTTCATATCATGGTTATAAAGAAAGGGTTCCTATGCACATCTCTGTTAACATTATGCTTTTAATATTTTTAAACAAGAAGAAATAAGTAAAAGTATATTTATTTTTGTGTGTTCCGTGACTAGAGCTAATAAAACACTGCAAGCTGAATATTCAACTGGACTTTGAGTGGTTCCCAGTTCAGGCACATTCATGAACCTTTCTCCCTGTTTTCACTTGCACAAGAAGAGTTTTAGCTAAATATTACTCAGAATACCTATTTTGATCACCTGTACTTCAATAAAAGTCTTACATAAATGCCTAAAACATCATTTGGTGTTGCACGTTTATTATTTTCTGTTTCAGAAATCTGTATTCAGTCAACAACCAGGAACAGTACTAAATCCAATTTTGTTGTTATTGGATGAATGCAAGACTTTGACTGTGCCCTCAATGTCTTGTCTCTTCTTACAACACACTGTAGTAGTGGTGATTAGTGTCCTGACTTAGATTTGTCACAAGGATCTGGAAATCAATTTGTGAGCCATGGTGTAGGGTGGAATGTAGGCAAAATATTCTGTGGGCCCTTTGAGTCAGACGTAAATTGGTTGTGATTACAAATTGGACATAGTTAATGGCTCCCATGCTCTCTTCCGGTGCTCTGTTCTCTTTTGTTCATCAAAAGAGAGAAAATGAAATGTAAATTTGAAAACAAAACACATAGAACTGATGAAAAACCAAAGCAAATGTACAATGATGACCTGCAGGCAGAATGTGTTTGTTTAAGCTGCTGATTATGAGATCCCCTAATATTCAGAGTCCTTGTGTTTCAAAGGGATAAACTTCATCCTTTCTGAATGTCTACAAATACTGTAAATATTTTCAGAAATTGGGTTTTGTTGAAGGGTGCTCAGTAGAGTTAGATGTTGCAAATTATTTGGTTGTCTGTATGATTGTATAAGCATTTGGTGAGCTGATTGGTGAGCAGCTTTTAAAACTTACCTTTTGAATTGAGCAATTAATGGAAGTAGGATGTTGAAACTTCCATATAACTAATAGTCTATCTTAAGAGAACTGAATGCAGAAATTGTGATAGAACTGTGGTTGGAAGAAAGTCCTAGAATATAGAATGTCAAAGCTCTTCACAATTACAACAGATTATTTAAGTACTCATTTTCTTTTTCCATCCACAGTTCACTGTCTGGGAAACAGGGAAACCACTTTTGTTCCATACCTAAAGAGTCAGAGGCAATAAAATAATATAGAAATTGCTTAAAAAAACAAGCCCCACAAAACAAAAAAAATTGAAATGTTAAGACACATGGAATGAATTACAGAATTAATAAACTGTAGGTGATGATACCAAAACCAAAATATACATAAATATGTAGATTATTATCTATACGCTGTTATTATTTATTTAATGAGATTACAGGCAATACTGCCTACAGGGTATTTATCAGTTTACAGAGCTGTCTGTCAATGTATAAGTACAGAATATTATATGTTATAGAGCAATCTGTAATAGTGTTCTTTTTCACATTAATATTTACCTACATTTTATTAAAGAAGGTAGAATAAACTTTTTCCAATTAAAAAATAGTAATATCTGTTGTCTTTGCATTAGCAGCAGTTGCCTCTAAAGTGAAAATAAAGTGCTGTTAATTGTTTTTTTATTTTTAGTATGTAATGTGTAAGGCTAGTATGGATGTTTGTATGTTCATCTCTTTTTTTAGAATAGTTTGAGAATCACCTTAAAATGTCTTTTGCTAAAAGCCAGAAAAATCCATCTACATTTGTTCGTATTATAGCATGTATGTAATGGAAAAGAGAGCACTACTTTCTCAGAAATATGTTATTGATGACTGCTGTTTAGCAAAACCATTAATTTGGTTAAATGTCAGCAACAAATTTCTACTGGATTAATGGTTTTATACAAAACCTGAGAGGACTTAATAGTCACAGAGACAATCAAATCTGTATATTGATTATGACAAAATTGCTCCCAGATAATGATAGATTTCTAAAAATCTTTAGATTTAAAATTGTGTGAAATCTGAACCTACTGACTCTGTTCAGTATAATGGTGGAATACATCTTAACACAAATATGAAAATTCAGATAAAACTGTGCTGCTATTTGCACTTTTTTTCCTTTATTGTTAAAGCAGAACAGTTTAATCCATTAGAACCACCTAAAAATAAAGTGTGACATTAAAGTCTTTATCTAGTTATACAGCTGTCAACAATACTGGTCATAGTTTAATCAAAATATCAGTAAAGTTGCTGCCACTTAGTTAAGTAGCCCAGAAAATTAGATCCTGTTTTGTAGTGTATGTTTGTGTTAGTCTCTTTTAATGTGTTACTTAACAGAGGAAGCAACAACACAGTAAGTCTTTTATCCATGGATTCAGTAGTGTAGCAGATTTTCTTTCATCTTTTTACTGTTTTTCTTCTTCTAGCTGATAATAATATTAATGATAATGAAACAAAACTTTGTATTGTGATTGATCTCAGTAAAAACAGACTGTGCCCTTCAACTGTAAAAAGTAATTTAAGTTTTCACAATATTTGAGAATATTCCTATGGTGCTTTACCAATAAACCAGAATTTCCTGTATGCTACTTCCTTGCTTAGTGCACAAAAGAACTTGCTTGAGCGTGAAACCAAAGGCATTTTTTGACATACAAATTTTCCCAGCCTTTTAAAATTAAATATTTAACTATATATAAAAATTGTGTAATTTCACTGTACTTATGTGCTCAGGTGGCAATTATTTTCCTTATATTCTGTATAGTGCTTCAAAAATGGGTAATAAACATTTAATGTGTTTAATGTGTATGGTTTCGTGACCTTTAGTTTTTGATACTGCCATGAAATGACTGGCTTTGGAGAGTGAGATTTTTTAAATCAGAATCTCCTATAGGTAAATCCTGTGAACTACAAAATCTAGTTCACAAGTTTTTGAATAAGACAAAGAAATGAAATAACCTGTCTTCCTGTGACTGATTTCTTCCCCGCCTTTCCTCCATAGCTACATCTTCCAGGAAGATGCAAAGAGCTTTCATCCTTTTACTTCCCCGCACCTTACCTCTTTTTTTCTTACTTTCCTTTTTATAAATTTATTTAACTTAACAATATCTTGCATATACTCTTGATTCTGGATAAGATATAAAGGTCAAGAAGAAAATAACCTAACATGGAATTAAACTCTCTGTTATCCTCTCTCACTCTTGCATCATGGTGCTCTGGGTGCTTTGTGTGTTATAGTACCATGAATCTCTCTAATGTTGAACTCTATTTTTTTTTACAGGGTTATGAAATATATTATTGTTTATCACATCTCTTAGAAGTGTTTTCTCACACTGAAACAATTTATTTATCCAAATTCAGAAGGTGTTCTGCTGTGGCTTCCATAGAAACCACTCTTCCTGAGTAGTTAGTGTCCTCTTATTCTCTGCTAATGAAGAGTACTCTACCTCGTTTCAGTACTTGACACTGTTGATAATCCCATCTTCCTGAACTATCTCCATAGCAATCGTAGTTATCCTACCAATCTAACCCATTATTGTCCTTCAAATCTGGGCTACTTCTTTGTGTTGATAAACCTTCTGCTTATACCATAACAAGGTTAGACTCATGATCTTCCATTTTCTGTGTTCAGCTGTACAATCTTCCTCTGTTTATTTGTCTACATTTAGTAGGTTCCCAGTAATGTTTTACATTAATAAATTCTAAATGGGTTGTTACATGTTCTAAGGAGAGAAATACCAGGTTACAAATTTAGTTGCTAGAATTAGAATTATTACTAAGACATGATTTCACAAAAAGTTTGGCATATTTGTGAAAGAATATACAGATAATATAAAACAGCTATATAAAAGGCTGTTACTTATTTTTTTAACAAATTGAAAGAAAAACAATGATTTTAACATATCTCTGTTTAAACAATGGTTGCAAACTGTGCTTTCTATTTTTATCTAGGTGCATTGATTTGTTATGAGGGGTTATAATTATTGGTTATACTGCTCTTTAGAATAAATTCTCTGGCAGCAACATTTATGATAGCATAGAGTTAGTAATTTTAGTGGTTGAATGAACAAATCCTAGCAGTGGTAGAAAATCAGCAGGGAGGCTGAAGGAATTATTGCTGAACCAATAAGAACTAACAAAATTATTAGTGCACCCTTACATCTACAATCTTTTCCTGATGTACAGGGAGATGTTATCCTTTTCAGTAGAGAATAAAATTCAATTTTCTGTAATAGTAAAGTTAATCTAAACCTATATTGAATAAATATTGGGGGGGGGGGTGTTTGTCCACATGATGAATATGCAGAAGGACTGCAGAAAGATTTCACAGGAAAACAGAACCTAGTATCAGCCTTCACTGAAGAAATTCAGACTTCTTTTTCAGAAGAACTGACAAGTTATATAGCACAACTAATTATGGCTGAATTTTATCAAAATCTTAACTATGGTTTAGTAAAGATTCAGAGCATGACTACTTTTGACATATGTATATTTGCATCCCAATATCCTTTGACATCGTTTCTAAATTATTAGCTATTCTGTGAGCATAACTGATTAGTTAGATGGACTTCTAATGACAAGACTAAGCATATTTTAATACAGAGATAGGAAATAGAAGGTTTGATTAACAATGAAAATTGAAAAGTATCATCTTTCATTGGAAACATGGACACAGTTGATCTTTGATCAAAAGAAGAAAAGAGGAAAAAAGACTAGTTTCAGATTGCCAATGCTGATGTAAACAAAACATGTTTTCTGACATATTGTTACTGTCTGGAGTGAAAAAGTCCACTCAAAGAAAGATGCTAAAACCTACAATTCAGATGAATGCAGAATAAACTATGATTTACTTTTTTAATATATTTGCTGCAAAATAATTTATCATACATAGTGTATTGTGAAGAGTTCAGTTCTCTGCATCTAAGTAATTCATGAATGTTTAGGTGTGATAATCATTTCATATAGTGGAGTCAAAATAACCTCTGTCCTGTCTGTATACTGGAAAATTCTGATGTCTTGTAGACTATGGGTAGAAAGAGTTTGTGTATCCCACTCATGCCAGGATTCCTCTAGTTATTTAGCTTTAAAATCTTGTCTTGAACTGACCTGAGGATCACAGAGATAGGGAACAGGATTGAATTAACAGTCTGAAAAGACTGCTGAAGGACTGTTTGTGTTTTGAGAAGTGTAACTTCTGACCATGATATAACCACACTGTAAATTTGCCATGTATATTCTGTTTGCCTAAGTTGCATGGTGTTATCTAGCAGTCTCTTTGGCTTGTATTCTCATTTTCACACAAACTGCTCCAGGTGGGCAGTACAGCCCTGCCAAGGACAACTATATCCTTCTCTACCAAGCTGCGGAGCTGGCAGAGTGGAAAGTCATATCCTGCCAAATGTCTCTGAGGAGCACAGCAGGCACAGTGGGTTCTGCAGTGTTTTTCTGAGGATGCCTGCTTATCTAAATATTCATTCAACTGGAAAGCTGTATTGGGATACAGTATTACAGCTGTATTAGGATACAGTATGGATTCTGGTAAGAAGCCTGTGTTGAAAAAAAATTTACAGAAATAATGCAGAAGGGTAGGGAAAGTAACAGTCTTAACTTGAGACTAGGTTAGAACACAGCAAGTTATTGAAATAATCTAAATGTATTCAATACAGCTTGAAGCTGGTCTTTGAGACTTTGTGTTTTTCTGCATGGCGGTTTAATTGATGTGTTTTACAATAACAAGTTTGCAAGCATGCAGTGCACAGTTCAACACTTTTTTTCACAATTAAACATAAGTGTCCTGGAAAGCATACTGTTATTCAGTGATGTCCTATGGCAAATAACTGATCTGGAGTTCTCCTTGTGACCATCTAACTAGTATTAAAAAACCTATACTGGTGAGGCTTATGTTTAGAAATACATATCGCTGTTAAACTAATTTTGTTGCTTGCCTGAAGAGCTTTCTGCAGGGCCATGTTAACAAAGAATAGTATTAAGAAAACCTTATCTTCTTTATTGTAATTTTAAAATTATTAAAAAAGAAGTAGGAGCTGACAATAAAAACCTAAAAATATTTTTCTATAGTAATATTTTTTCTGTTCTTTACTAAAATAAACTTTTAAAGAAATGTGTTTTAACACAATTTTGTAACCTTTCCTATAGAATAGGTTTCCAACTTGTTATACAAATATGACATAGTCATCAAGCAGTATTTTTATGTTCCAGAAGATATTCTGATATTTCTTTATGTAAGAAAATAATAATAAAAAGTACCTTTGAAAATTTCATAAGAAAAAAAATGGGAATAATTAAAAACATATATGTATTAAGTAAAACTTTGATAAATTAACTTAATTTTATATGTTTGGTATGTTGGTTTCATTGAACCTTTTTCTACACAGAATAGAATTTAATGAAAATTAATGTGTTCTGTCTGCTCAAATGGTAAAGTTCTTATTTGAGGCTAAAAAACATTTTAAAAATCCATGAAAGAGGCTTGAAAATCAAGAATTTGGCCTCAAATATCCATGTGTCAATATAAGACAACAGCAATAAAATTGTGACTGAGATCAGTTTCACAGCTTTTTTCTGGCTAAGTACTGAGATAATGACGTGCACACCAGCTTTCAATGTGGGAAGCTCCATAGTGAAGAACTAATCCATGTTCTTGAGACACTTGAGTGTGCCCTTTAAGTTCTGCTTTATTTTCACCCTCCTTGCCAGTGGTGCAGACTGTGATTCAGGCCACCTAGAGGGCCCTGGCTCTTTCTCTGCATGCAGAAGCTCATCCTTTCTTGTTGTGAGGGTTAGCAGTTTTGCCTGTGGGTGTTATTTTTGGTAGCCTTCTGGGTGGCAGAGGAAGTGGGACAGAAACAATAGAAGCCAGTCAGAGAACCCTACACCTGTTAGCATTTTCCTACAGAAAACAGCGAAGCTTTCTTCCTCTTTTTTTTTTTTTTTTTTTTATATATATTGTTTTATTCTCTATATATCCCAGTATGATAATCAAATACACTTCAGCACTGTATTATTCAAAAAAAATGGGAAAGAATAAAGAAAAGGTCCACATGGGAATGATAATATTTATATATGAATGTACTGTACAAAATGTGTGTATGCTACTGAGATTTAAATTTCCATATCTGACATAATGGTGATTTGTTTTTCTTTGATTATATCATGAGAAACAGCACAGGAAATGCATGCTGTTAACAGCTGATGCATTTGATGTCATGTTTAATATTTTTCAAATATAATAAAAATATTTAATATTTTCCTGTGGATTCTTCTGTATAATGCTGAAATTAAGGTCAATGAAACACCATATTTTTTTTAATATTCCTTAAGAACGCAAGAGAACATATAAATGACACATACTAGGTTGATTGAAGTACTTTGCTGTATTAGCATAAAGATTTCTTTTTGAAAACATGCTATAAAAAGCACAGGATTGTAAACTTGGCATTACCATACCCCAAAGGGCTTATGCTTATGTAGCAGTGCTAGGAAATGAGACCGTTCTTCCAAAAAATAGAATTTTACCCTATAAAGACAATTTGATAGGGGTATTTTGCAGGTATACACAGGTTCACCAGTGGAGAAGCTCTGCAGGACCAGGTTCTGCATCTCAATACTATGTAATGAAAAAAGGAATCTATGTACAATTATTTAATATTGCAGATGCTACTGCTGTAAGAGAGTAATATTGTCTTAGTAATTACCCCTTCGTTCTGTTTCCATCCCTTATTCCTTAGCAGAATGGTTCTCTACTGCATTATTATTTGTTCTTCTCTTACTTAATTTAAATTGTAACAAATAAACGAGCTTCTACATTTTTCCTGGGGAGATAATTCTCCAGTTTAACAAATATCAGTGCTTTGATATTGAACGTTCTCATAGTCACTCTGTACATCCCTATTCCTAATTTTAAATGGAATCCCCTATTTTTTTGAAGAGAAATGTCTTGTAGACCACACCTGGTATTTAGACTTTTTTTCCATTCACAGAATCATCTAGGTTAGAAAAGACCTTGAAGATCATCTAGTCCAACCATTAACCTAACACTGACCATTCTCAACTACACCATATCCCTAAGCACTATGTCAACCCAAATTTGTTCTTCTCAAATTTGAATAGTGCATGTCTACTGTGAAAAGCTGCTAGGTTTTATTTATTTTAATTTTTTTAAACATTTTGTAGTTCACAAACAGGCCATTGGCTGGATTATTTCTTAACCAATACAGTAGCAGAAGCTTTACCTTTTGACTATTCTTTAATACAACAAAACCTTCTCCTTCCTTCTATTTCCCTCTTCACTCCATAAGTTCTAATTGCAGAACTGTGGGTGATGCATGAGCAGTAAAGGGACACAGCTTGACTTCCTGCTTCCATGCTGAGTTTGAGGCATGACTAAGAACGAAAACAAATTTCTACTAGGAAACTGAGCAAATATGATCTTGAAGTCACTGACAGTTAATAAATTTGGAATCCCTATTTTTGTTGACCTGTTTACTAGGCTAGGACTGTATTGTCTTTTAGCAATCACAACATATATGTTAGTTCACATCTTAGAAGGAGAAACTGTACTTCAAATTATTTTGAGGTTACTACACAAAGTTCTTAAGAACAAGCTAGTTTGAAAAAGAAAAGTCTGGTTTGGGAATTACTCATCTTTTGAATAATCTCTCTGTTAAGGAGAATCTTGAATGTATCAAATTCAACTATGGCAATTATACAAGCCCTATTGAATACTTCTGGATCAAGACCAGAGGGGTTTTCTCCAAGGGGGATCTTACAGTAGGCATCTGCTACTGACCTCCAAACCAAGACGATAAGACGAAAAAACCAATACCTGGGTCACTTAAGAAAGCTTCAGTTCAACAGAACCTGGTTCTTATGGGTGACTTCAGCTACCCAGACATTTGTGAGAAGAACAATACAGCAGCTCACACAACATTCATCAAGATCCTTGAATGCATAGATATCACATCCCAGTTTCTTGGGACGATGACTCATTTGCTGATTCCCAGGTCAGGATTAAGGTGAAAGAACACCAAGGATTATTCAATTCACAGAACTCAATTTTTATTTGCTCACAACAGATATTGGCATGAAACTTTATCAGTAAGCTTTGCAACTTCTGCAACAAACAGTAAACTTCATAACATACACCAACTAGTGGCAGATCTTATAACATGCCCTGACAAGTCTTGCCTTATATGCAGGGATACAGAATGAGGATGGGAGGAAAAAGAGAGAAAGAAAAAGAGAGCAAGACAGACAGAAAGGAAGATTTCACCAGTCCTCATTCCATTGTTGGTCCAGCCAGCCCAGGAGCCCAATTCCAGAGGGGCACCACCACTTAGGGCTTTGACTTGTGTCCTTTTATAATTCCTTGTCCCTCCTCCAGGTGGGCACATAGACTCATTGGGATAATTAGGCATCATGTGCAGTCTATGCTCCTCAAATTCTTTTTACTTTGGTGCATGTGTAGTTTGTACCTTTAGATTCTTCTGGAAATGGGTCAGTGGGTTTGGGGGTTGTTAGGAAGTTGCTCCCCCCTCCCTGCAGATATGACTATTGTCTGACCTTTCTTCTTGATGCATATGTCATGAAAATGGCTTCTCTATTGGCTCTATATGAAGTCATCAAGATAGGGAAGTTCAGACTCAAGGAAATGTGGTCCCATCTCCATGGGACCCCCTCCTTTCACCGTGCCTCCCTGACATTACCTGTACAGCCCCGGTATTTCCATAGAAATTATTTCTTTTACCAAAGTTCTTTACTGAATATTTGAGACATTAACTATGGTTTCATCAGACTGTCACAGCAGAGGACTACTTCCTCATACAAATGTTAGATGTGCCAACCAGGAATGAGGCACTGCTGGACTTGCTACTTACAAACCAAGAAAATCTGCTTTGTAATATCCCAGTTAGTGATAACCTTGGCTGCAGTGATCTCAGTATTGTGGAGTTTGGGATCCTGCTGAACACACAGAAGATTAGTATTAAGACAAAGGTTTTAGATTTTAGAAGAACAAACTTCAGCTCGCTCAGAGCTCTCTTGGGAGGGATTCCATGGAGGATAAAGGAGTTAGCAAGTGCTGGGAGTAGTTCAAGAACACTCTCCTGGAAGAAAAAAAATGAGTTCATCACCTTTAAAGGTAAGGGAATTAGGCCAAGTAACAGACCCCCTTGGCTTAACTGTGAGATTCTGAGTCTGCTCAAAATCAAAAGAGGAGCATACCAGAGATGAAAAAGTGGACAAATTACCATTGAGAACTACCAGGACATCTCCAGGGCATGCAGAGACGCTCTTAGAAAAGCAAAAGCTCAGCTCAAATTGAAATTGGCCAAAGATGTGAAAAACTATAAGAAAGAGTTCTTCAGGTATGTAAACAACAAGCAGAAACAGAAGGAAAATATTGGCCCATTTTTAAACAGGAGAGGTGAATTAGTCACCAGAAATGCTGAAAAGGCACAGGTTCTCAGCACTTTCTTCACCTCTGTCTTTACCAGCACTGTTGGGCCTCAGGCCTTGGGAACAAGAATCCAGGTCAATGCAAACACAGACCCACTGTCAGTGAAGGAAGAGTTGATATGTGAACTATTACAGAAGCTTGACCCCTACAAATCAATGAGCTGTGATATTATCCACCTAAGGGTGTTAAGAGATCTGGCTGACATTGTTGTGAGACCGCTCTCCATAATCTTTGAGAAGTTGTGGAGATTTGGGGATGTCCCAGACTATTGAATGAGGGAAATGAGACCAATGACCCGAGTATTGGACGAGGGAAAAGCTGTGGATATTGTCTACCTGGATTTTCAAAAAGCATTTGACACAGTTCCCCATAATATTCTCGTAGAAAAACTGGCTGCCCATGGCCTGGATGAGCGAACGGTCTGCTGGATCAAGCACTGGCTGGATGGACAGTCCCAGAGAGTGGTGGTCAATGGAGCTAAATCCAGCTGGCGGCCCATCACAAGTGGTGTTCCTCAGGGCTCGGTGTGGGGACCATTTCTGTTCAACATCTTTATTGATGATCTTGATAAGGACATAGAGGGTATTATCAGTAAATTCGCAGATGACACCAAGTTAAGCGGGAATGTCGATCTGTATGAAGATAGGGAGGCACTACAGAGGGACTTGGCTAGATTGGATCAGTGGGCCAACATTAACAGGATGAGCTTCAACAAGGTCAAGTGCCAGCTCCTGCACTTGGGCCACAACAACCCCATGCATCGCTACAGGCTTGGGGAGGTGTGGCTGGAGAGCTGTCTGGAAGAGAAGGATCTGGGGGTTCTAATTGACAAACAGCTGAACATGAGCCGGCAGTGTGCCCAGGTGGCCAAGAAAGCCAACAGCATCCTGGCTTGTATTAGAAACAGTGTGACCAGCAGAAGTAGGGAGGTGATAGTCCCCCTGTACTCTGCACTGGTGAGGCCACACCTGGAGTATTGTGTTCAGTTTTGGGCACCTCAATATGAGAGAGATATCGAGGTGCTGGAGCGGGTGCAGAGGAGGGCAACGAAGCTGGTGAAGGGCCTGGAGAACAAATCCTATGAGGAGCCATTGAAGGAGCTGGGACTGTTTAGTTTGAGGAAGAGAAGGGTAAGGGGAGACCTCATCACTCTCTACAGCTACCTGAAAGGACATTGTAGAGAGGTTGGTGCTGGTCTCTTCTCACAGGTAATTAGTGATAGAACAAGAAGGAATGGCTTTAAACTCCAACAGGGGAGGTTTAGACTGGATATTAGGAAAAAAATTTTCACAGAAAGAGTGGTCAGACAGTGGAATAGGCTGCCCAGGGAGGTGGTGGAGTCACCATCCCTGGATGTGTTTAAGGGTCATTTAGATGAGATGCTGGGGGATATGGTGTAGGGGACAACTTTGTAGAGTAGGGCTGATGGTTGGATTCGATGATCCCAAGGGTCTTTTCCAACCTGAATGATTCTGTGATTCTGTGATTCTATGACTGGAAGAAGGCTAATGTTATCTCCATCTACAAGAAGGGCTTAAAGGAGGATCCAGGAAATCATAGGCCTATCAGTCTTACTTCAATGCCTGGGAAAGTTATGGAACTAATCCTCCTGGGGGCTATCACAAGTTAAATGAAGCACGTGATTGGGAAAAGCCAGCATGGATTCACCAATGGCAAATTGTGCTTGACAAACCTGATCACCTTCTACCACAAAGTCACCTGCTTGGTTGATGTGGGGCAAGTGGTGGACATTGTCTACCTGGATTTTTCCAAGGCTTTCAATACAGTTCCCCACAGACTTGTCCTACAGAAACTGAAGCATTATGGTCTAGACAAGTGATCTGTGTGGTGGATGGGGAACTGGCTGACAGGCCACACCCAGAAGTTGGTGGTAAATAGCTCTTTTTCAAACTGGAAACCTGTCACAAGTGGGGTCCCCCAGGGATCGGTATTGGGCCCGATGCTGTTTAGTATCTTCATAAATGATCTGGATGATGGGATCAAGTGTACCCTGATGAAGTTTGCTGATGATACCAAACTGAGTGAGGAAATGGACACTTTGGAAGGGAGAGCCACCCTGTAGGAAGACCTGGATAGGCTGTAAGAGTGGTCTCACAAGAACCTTATGAAGTTCAACAAGGTCAAGTGTAAGGTCTTGCACCTGGGAGAACATAATCCAGGAGTGCAGCACAGGCTGGAATCTACCTGGCTGGGGAGCAGCTCTCTGGAAAGGGACCTGGGGGTCCTGGTGGACAGCAAGTTCAATATGAGGGAACAGTGTGCTGCAGCAGCAAAGAAAGCCAACAGGATGATGGGTTGCATCAATGAAGGCATCACTAGCAGAGACAAAGAAGTCATTACCCCACTCTATTCAGTGCTTGTCAGGCCACACCTGCAATACTGTGTTCAGTTTTGGTCCCCACTATGCAAATAAGACGTGGAGAGGCTGGGGAGGGTCCAGAGAACAACCACAAAGATGATCAAAGGACTGAGAAGCCTGCCCTGTGAGGAAAGGATGAGAGAATTGGGTTTGTTCAGCCTTGAGAAGAGAAGGCTTAGTGGAGACCTTACCACCATGTTCCAGTATTTAAAGGGTGGCTACAAAGAAGATGGAGATTCCCATTTTACAAGGAGTCACATGGAAAAGATGAGGGGTAATGGGTACAAGTTACTCCTGGGGAGATTCCACCTGGACACAAGAGGAAAAATTTTTGCAATAAGAACAATCAGCCACTGGAATAATCTCCCCAGGGTGATTCCCCAACATTATGTGGGGATTCACAAGTGGTGGATTCCCCAAAATTGGGCACTTTTAAAATTCATCTGGACAGGATGCTGGGACATCTTTTCTAGCCTGTGCTTTTGCCAAGAAAGGTTGGACCAGATGATCCTTGAGGTCCCTTCCAACCTGGTATTCTATGATAATAAAATATTTATAGGATTGGTGGCTGAAAGAGGTTTAAAAGTGATTACTGTTGATATGACCATCAACAAAACCGATTTACAATTTTCACCTTTTCTAGTTTTGTGATTCTCCCCACTACTAAAACCAATAGCATAATGTAGACACATAACTAGGCTTCTGGTTTGCCAATTTCTGTTCTTGGTCACTGGTCACATCTCTAACAGTCCACTGTCTGTCCTTTGATGAATCTGAATGCATTCTGTGACCCTTGTCTGCTTTAAAATATTTTATTTTGTTTTTTGCTCCCAAACTGCCATTATCTTTCATCCTCCCACACATCTGTTCTTTTTCATATTATCATTCTGATATCTGTGTATCTTTCTTTTATGATATATTTTGATGTTTCCCAAACTGTAATCCGAGATCTGTGATCTATATTAATTATAAAGACCTTTTGTATAAATATTCTTTTGTCCTGCTCTTTCTCCAAATATCTGTTTATTGTATGAAAGTAAAAAAAATCCATGTTCTATTTATTTTTCATCCCTAAGCAATTAGGTGCCACAAGGATGCTTTATAGCCTCTAATGAACATACTTAGTTTTTCAGGAAACTGAAACAATATTAATCATCTGCAAATGAAATTATATCCTCCTCAACTACAGTGCATTACCAATGCCATTTAATCTCCAGGTTGTTGGGGTTTTTTTTAAATTAACAATTCAAAACCTATTTATGCATGAAAAGATAGTTAACTAACTTTAAAAAATGAATCTAAAAAACTAAAACTTGATCTCATTTTTTTTTTTTTTGAGAAAATTAGGTAGCAGGCTTAAAGCAAGTGCAAGCTCAGATCATAATTAAATTGAAGGTATTCAAAGCATAAATGGAATCAAAAGAGATTTTAAAAGCTTCATGGAAGATAGACCTATTATTGGCTATTAAAATGATAGTCCAGAACAGGTCAGGATCAATATTGAACCAAGGTCTCCTCTTTCATTTCTAGAGGCTGCTTGTCAGAGCTTACTGGTATTACTGTTATACAGAGGAAAGAACACATGTCCTTTTTTCTTTTTTTTTTTTTTTTTTAAAAAAAAAAAAAAAAAAAAGTGTAGTAGATCTTTTCTACTCCTGAAATGAGAATGAATCAGTCTTTCATAAATGAATGCAGAAAAATGGAAACATTTAAGATAATCCAATTATTGTTCTACAAAGCATCTCTTATGAAAAATAATAGTGCTACAATATCTAAACCAGCCTGAAAGAGCTGAACTACCAGAGGAATCTCTTTGTGTGTCAGGAGGAAGAGGGAAAGAACATTAGTTTTCTCAGTGTGTTTTATTTACAGTCTGTAGGTTTTGCTGCTTGCATGAACAAAAGATCAGCAACAAATCATCATCAGTAATATTGAGGAGAGCAGAACCACATCCACAGTTGCTTTTGCAGTTTTATTCAGTGAGAAAATTAATACTACAAAATTAGAAGGCAGCACTACACTGATGTATGTGGATGGGCAAGATATTATATAACAATAAATAATTTCCTATATACTCTGAGACTGCAGGTGAAAGTCCTGGGGTTAACTGCAAATGATGGAGAGAGGACAATGGAGAAAAAGAAACTCGGAAAAATTGATTTGTTCTCGAACCTGGTAGAACATGACAGTGTTGTTCAGACCTGTTGTTAGGCACTATATAGGTTCAATGATTTATGCGTTATGTAGATTTATGCTGCCTAGATTTATACTTTTAAACAGTGTATACTCTCTATTAAAGGAACTTAGTACAGGTTCATCATGACATCATTCAGTTACATAGCACTCCATAAGGAAAGGCTGTGATGCTATGGGACAGATGGTTATCCAAATCCAAAATAATTTGCTCTGGAGGGAACAGAAAAGTAAATCTGGAGCTGCTAAATATAATGCAGTAATCACTTTACCATGTTCATCTGAAATCTAGAAATCACTGAAGCTGTATCAATGAACTTTCATAGCTATATTCACCCATGTCTGCAATGTCCCAGTTCACCAGGATATTTAGAACAATACCGTCACTAAATGGAACTGCAGGCATCCACAAAATCATTCAGGCCTGATTCCATGATGATGTTGCAACTTCAGAGAGTTGCCTCTAACAGTGCTCCACATCCAGCAAGACTTGGACTTAAATGAGACCTTCATTGAATCAGAAATGTAACTGATTTTGAAACAATAAAAGTTTGGAGTCAAATGTTATGTTCTTGCTCTTGATTTTTGCCATCCAGAGCTGCAACCTGACAGTTCAGAGTTCCCATCTTTGATATGATAACCATGACGTGTGTGGTGGTGTAGCCCCCTGCTGGGGTCTGAGACCATGTGGCCGCTGCCCCTCCCCCACAAAGGGAGTGAAATATAAAGCCCCGAGGCTGAGATAAGGAAAGCAACACAACAAACAATAACAATAAGAATAACAGTGATACCAATGAACAGAGCAAAGTATATACCAATACAGCAAAGAGAGAACCGGCTGCGCCAACCCACGCGATCACCAATTCTTCCCGCGCTCGCGCCAGGATGTGACGTCAGCATGATATATGAATAACCCGGCTAGAGCTTCCCCCCACTGCTGGGGAAACTTAACCTTATCCTAGCTAAACCAGGACAACATGTCAGGAATTTTCTTAAAATCCAATGCCTGGCTGTTGTGAACCACTGGCTTTACAGAAGTTGTGTGCAATACTTTAAAGAACTGGATATATTACAAGAAACACAGGATAAACTGTTATTTAATTGCATAGTAAAAATGATTGAGAATATGTATGTATTATGCATCTGAATTGTGAACTACTTTGTTGCCAACTGGTTTATCTAATAATTTTGAACTAGCTGCTTTGAAATTCTGCTCTTCTGCCTCTCTGGGTATGCTGACAGTCCTATCCTACAAAATTCAGGCAGTGTGTTGCCCTACTGGCTGAAAAATCAGATTAGAAGAATGTTTTCTCATGAACTGATTTGCCATATTTATGCACATATGACAAAAGTGAATTGAAAAAAGTATTAATTGGCAAATGTCCCTAAATGGGGATGTCAGCACATCTACCTTACAATGTTGCATTACCAAAATACTCAAAATTTGTAATTTAAAAATGAGAACTTCTGTTAAAAAACAATTTTTAAATTAATTTGGCATTTGGACTTTAAAAGCTTATATTGCAGAGTGTCACTGAAGATTTTTCTAATCTTTGTCAGTCCTGATGAGAAGGGATCCATAAGCCTAAAAACTTGTCTGGTTTTATTAAAGCAACTAATATGGTTGGATAAAAGATACTACCTCTCTCCTCAGACTTTCCTTCTATTACAAGTCTGTGAATCTTTTCTGTAGGAAAGTCCACATTTGATAGGTAGAAATGTATCACCTTTCTTTTTTTTTTCTTCTACTTTATGTAAGGCAGTATAGATTCATAGTTTTTGTAAGATTATTTAAAAATCTGTACAAAGAATCTTTCTGCAAATTATATATACACAATACTATATAACCATCTAATATTATTTAAAACTGCTTTAGAGGATTTTTAGAATCAAGATTTTAGTATACATTGAACTATCTGGTTTAAAACATCGAAAGATATTTCCTCTACATCACTCAAATACATATGTAAATTACGTCAGATTACATCACTTGTACAGACATCTGTTTGTATTAATGATGTAGTGCAAAACATTTAATTTTTAAAGGTTTTTAATAAAATCAAGGGAAAGACCATTAATATGAGGGTTTTGTTTCCTCTAAAAAATTACGGTCTGTGATTTCTCATAGTACTTTGCAATGAGTTTGGTATTGTGAAGTACAGCGTCATGTCATTGACTTTAGAAATAAAATGCAGTGGGTGAAATCTGGCCCTTAATGGTAGTGCTGTGCAAAAGCTGGCCGTAAAACACTGCAGGGTTGGCTGAACATCAGTGACAACAAATATTCTGGCACTATTGTACAGGATGGGTGAAGGCACTCAGCCATGGCACAGAGGAAAACACACTGCCATTGCTTTGGAAAAGATCAAGCTTCTCCTTTGGTCAGTAAGTTGCAGATGGCAGCATATGTACTAGCAGGTGGGGAAGCTGTTTACACCCTTTGGCTCTCACTCAGGATCCTGTTGGATGGTGCTGCGCTGCCTGGTGTCCATTCTGTATCCTAATTTGAGCATTATTTGAAACGAAGCCCTTCACTTACACAAGGGATAGGGTTGAAAAGCCTCTTCATGTCTTGTTTTCTTTCTGCATCTCTGATGAGTGCTAGTCAGGCTTGTTCCTAAAGATTTATCATTAAATTACCAATCTGGAACTTCAGGGGAAAAAGCAATTTCTTTCAGCAATCAAAAGCTAATGTCTCATCAAGAAATCAAATGGAAAGGCATTGAAGGAGTCTTCAGAAATAAAAAATAATAAATTATGGAGGAGTAGAGACCAGCTGGTGTTGGATACTACAACCTAATATTCTTCCACTGTCCACCCCTCTGTCTCACTGTCATCTAATTTAAATGAAATATTAACTTTTAGGTTTAAGCTACTTCTTTGCCAAATCTGGGCATATGTGTGCAGTTTTTAGGGCTTACTCCACATTTCTTTGTCTCTTCTTTTCACTTCATACCTGGAATTAAAAGCCTCTTTTGTTCACTATCTTGCAAGAAGCAAGCCCGGGAATGCATCTCAACTTCTCTTGCAACTACCTTGGTCCTCTGTCAGAAACACATGTCCAAAGCACAACCTTAATTTGGAAAGGATCTTTGACTCATGGTGTCCCATGGGAGGGCATCCTTTAAGATGTCCGAAATTTGTGGGTCAGTAAAAGCTAATTAAAAACAAATTTTCTGATCAATTTAAGCAGTGAAGGTACATAAATTAATGCCTCCTAAATGGTTATCTGTCCTCAACATAGTGTGGCCTGTCCTGCTGGGTGTCCTTGGGGAAACTGGTGCACAAATAAGTGCTTTTCCTACCTGTAAAATCGTGATAATGACACTGACCTTCTTTGTAAAAAGCTTTAAAAACTATGGATGAAAAGCATTATGTAAGAAGTAAGTATTATTATCGTTGCTCCTGGCAACTAGCAGCCTGCTTCCTGACAGCTGCAAGAGCAATTCTCAAGTGACAAAAATCCCAGTCTTAATTTCCTTCTCACAATTTTTACTTGTGAAACTCTAGCTTTCACCTCTTCTTCCAGCAGTAAGTGCCAGATATGTACTTATGTGATGCAGTGTCTGGGAGGGTCATTCTGCCTCCTGCTGCTGGAGGGAAAGGAAGGCTGTAAGGATCCCAGACTGGTTTTTGGATCCTGTGCTGCTCCAAGGATATTCTTGCACTAATCTAACAGATTATAAACAGTTTCTAATATGGTCTAAATGCCTACCAGTAACTCAAAAGGTAAATTGAAGGACAGAACTATAAGCGGTGAACAACATTATTATCATTTTACTCCCACCAAAAATCAAAATCTGTGTTTGTTCAGGCTTACTTTGTACAGCCTGTCATTCCCCTGTGAGAAGTGATGGTAGAAATGCTTGGCACACTGACTCTAAAAGCAAATGCTTTTTAAAATTATGGAGTTCATTTCAAGCTTGATGAAGGTATATTAATATGTGTTATGACAGGAGCTGTGTCAAATTCTGTGGTAAAATGAACAAAATCAGGAATATGCTCATATTTTAAGTCACAGGACTGCTATGAAAATGTATTTCCTTCTAAAACTGCACACCAGCAAGAGGAAAAAGACATTGAAGTTGTGACAAAATGCTGTCACTTCTTCGGCTTTTACTGGTGATCTGAAATTTGCTAAAAAGTGTTCTAATGAATTTTCCTGGAGTGGGTGAAGGGTGTTGCAGAGTACTTTGCTTTGAATGAGGGTGGTGGGGGGGTGGGGAGCAAAAGGAAAGAAGTAGATGTTCCTGCATTTCCTCTGTTGCATGGTGCCCTGTGACAGCCATTTGGCAGATTCTGCGCAGAGGCACTTGTTTCCCCTGCAGAAATAACGTCAACATGATTTCTTTGGACCACAAGAACAGTGATATTCACAACACTCTTTTCTGCATTTCCATTTCTATGAGATTTTAACAAAGATGCAAAATCCCAGATTTGGAAGTGATTTTTAAGTAGAGTTCAGGCCATATACCTCCTAGTTTGAATATTGATTCATGAACTGAAATGGAACTGAAGTGTAAAAATATACCCTCTAACACCAGGATGCTAGAGCAACATAAAACAATCTGTAAAATCATATTGTTTTATGTGCTTTGGTTTGCATAGAGTTGAATAAGTCTTGTACCCTGGCATTGTTTTTTTCCTATTAGATGGGCATCTCTGTTTGAATAGAAGTGGTACATAAGTGTTTCCGTTTGTTAACCTTATAGATCATAGAGAGGATTTTTCATGTATATGCATATATATGCACTCACCCATACATATAGACAATCATATGCATACAAAGTAATATCCATGTTATGTTCCTGTAAAATTCTTCTAGAATTAATCTCTCCCCCATTCCTTTTTGTCCTGGTTTGAACTTGGCTGGTAGCCAAACACCACGTAGCTGCTCACTCACCCTCTCCCCATCTGAGGGATGGGAGAAAGATTTGGAGGGATAAAGGGAGACTTATAGGTTGAGATAAAAGCAGTTTAGTAATTGTAATAAAATAAAACAATAACAATAATATAAAGTACAAATGGGTAATGCACAATGCGATTGGTCACCACCCCCCAACTAATACCCAGCCCGTTCCCAGCTAGCAATCCCAAAATACCAAGATCCCACAGTTGCAATCCCAGAAGTGAGAGAGAACACCCTCCTTCCTGGCCACCCCTCCTTTATATACTGAGCATGACATTACATGGTATGGAACATTCCACTGGCTAATTTGGGTCCGGTGGCCTGGCTCTGCCCCCTCCCAGCTTCTTGTACACCTGCGCATGGGCAGGACATGGAGAGTTGGTGAGACATTCATCTCTTAACAACAGCCATAAACATCAGTGTATTATCAGCATTGTTCTCATACAAAATCCCACATGAAATCCAAAACATAGCACTGTTCTAGCTACTAAGAAGAAAAATTAAATCTATCCCAGCTGAAACATGGACAATCTGCCTATAACAAGGGCAAACATGTTGGATTTCCCCATTTTTTTTTTTTTTTTTTTTTTTTTTTTTCTTTCTGGAAGTGCTCAAATTCATCTACAAATTCAATTGTAAACATAAAATATAACAATACTTCAATATGCAATGACCCACCAGTTGTGTGTTCTATCTGTCTGCTTAGCATAAGTGAGGAGTGAATTGTAAATGTGACTTTAAAATACAACTTTCAGTGTAAATTAAACCATTACCAGTTGAAGTGCCTTTGGTAGAACTGAAGCTGTTAATGCCTGTTATCATTAATGCATAAAAAAATGTACTAAGAGAAAGTTTCATATATTCATTGTGTGTGTGACTATTCTATTCTGAAACAGCCATTTCATGAAATGACTAATAATTTGAGGCATGTTTATGTATGGTGATGGTTGCAGTTAGATGGCTTAACATGGCATAATGAAGAGTCTGTTTCAGCATTTCACTGAAAGATGCATCCTTCTGTGGGAAATTGTCTCCAGCATTATTTTTTACTGATAAGACTGTTTATCAGGATAAGATTATATTCTATGAAGGTGTTACAAAATTCAGTTAAAGTGAAAAGAAATAGAAAATACATAAATATTATAAAACAAGACTTTATCATATGTTCTTCTTTTCTTTTTCTGCTTTCAAGATGGAATGGATTTACTATTTTTTTTTCTTGGAACATTCACTTGGAATTTTTCTGTGTTCATTTTAACTCCTTTTCACTCCTTTTTCTCATTTTCACTTAATCATGGGGAAAGCCCACTCAAAATCAATTTGAGACTGTTCAGAATGATGACTAAATCCCACAGTATTTCCTCAGGAGTTAGTAAATTTATCTCGGCGCTTAGCAATCACAAGTAATTTTTTTGGAAGAGATCACAAATCAGTCTTGTACATCTTAAGTGTTTTCAGCTACTTCTCCTTTGGAGTGAACCACAGCAGATCTGAGTGACAGAAGAGTAGTTCCTTGGTGAGATTAACATCAGAAGAAATTACCTTTCTCCTTCCTCTTGAGCCTCTTCTAAAGGCCTAAGGCCTTGAACTTCCCAGTGAGATATGTCATAGGTTTGAGGCGATCCCATGGATCTGGAACTTTGTTAAGCACAGCTGATTTCACAGAAGATGAAGATGTGCATGAGCATGAAATGCCCAACACTTCTGTGCCTCAGTTCTCTCACAGAGAGAAGAACGTCTGCAGAAGCATGACTGGAAGGTGCTTCTACCTATCATCCCTCTGTTTCCTGCTGCTTAACCAGTATTACATATCCCACTGTGTCAATCAACACTTCTGCCCAGTATTGGACCAATATTATTTGCCTATTCATCTGAAGCTTGCTCTTTTTTGTTGGACTTTTTGTCAGTTGTACCCATCAATGTCACTAATCTTAAAATGCTAAAGGAAGCTAATAACTTCATCACTACCAGTTTGTATTGGACAACTCAAAGACATTTTCTATAGCAGTCAGCAACTTCAACCATGCTAGGGTAGTGGTATCTATACTGGACCTCACCAAATTCCTCTAAATACGGACCTCTGAATGTAAAAATAGCCATCAAACTCTAAGACGCCTCTCATGACTTTCTTTTCTTTCCCTGTATCTTTGGAAATCCAAATACAATGTAATAGTGGGATCTATGTGTGATGCTCCCTTTAGGATTTATAGAAATCATATAGCCGTTGTTTCACTGATGATTAAAAGGAGATGACTTACCAGTAACTGGCCTTCAAAATGAGTTGTCCACATACACATTTATTATTCAATCTCCTTTTCTTCTCCCTCAGAATTCTTGTTGATTAATTGAATGATGAACTGTCTTAATATTTATTTCACAAAAAGATTGTTTAAATGATCAAAAAATTGATGTACTTAACTTGATCAGTCTGAACCTGTTACTGGAAAATAGGAGTCAATCAAAGGGTGATCTGAAGTTTTTCTGCCACCTTTGTAACCCGATGAGGTAGATTTCTATATCTATCAATGTTATGCAAGTTACTGTTGGTTCCTAGATATCTCCCTTTGGCTGTTCAGAGGCATAGAAAACCTGAGATTTAATTAGCTACAATACCCACTACAGCATCCAGGGTATCTGGCCACCCAGCAGCCTCAGCAAGTCACTGACCAGAAGCTGCACCTGTTCAGAATGTCCTCAGCACTGGAAGGTGATACAGGGTGGGTTTTGCAGGCATAACCCTCTAGCATTTTGGGTGAGCAAACTCAGAGGCAGTGCAACCACCCTGCTGAACACCCATCACAGCAAAAGTGCATGCCTCTGTCATAGAAAAAGGTGGCAGTGTTACCCTTGAGGGATATGGCTATTGCTGTGCAAAGGCACTCCTCCTTAGGAAATACCCTGGGAATCAGTCTGGCTTATGACACCAGAAGCAGCAGCTCATCCAATCACATATGGTTGTCACTCATTAGTTCTATTGTATAAAACGTAATCAAAAAGCCTGTCTCCAAAATCTCAGTGAATATAAACAGGTAAAAATGGGACAGAGTGAAACTGACATATCACAGTAGTTTCCCCTGTGAATACAAATTCCTCATCTGTGATGTGCTATTTACTGTGTTGTTTCAGATGTAAGAGTAAAAACAGATCCATTTTTTAAAAAAGAATTGTAATAGAAAAAATAGTTTCTGCATCCCATTTGAATGAAGAATCCCACATAACTACCAGTTAGGCATGTCAGGTGATAAACTTGCCAGCTAGTTTTAGTCATTTTAAGAATACTTGAAATTTTTAGCAATTTTGGGAAATTACTTGTTTTGTTGTATCAACTATGTGAATTTCTCTGAGCTGTAAACCCATGTAGGTCTTCCTTTAAACATATATTGCTTTAAGTGATACAGGGTTCTTGGGCTTTGTCTCATCCCATGTGGAGGGTTATGAGGGGGTGAATCTTTTGAATTCCCTGAGAGCCTGCGTGTCTGTGGAAGAGCCCGTCTGGTCTCTGCTCGGCAGAGCTGCAGCAGGGCGGAGTCACCACAGTGACTCAGAGGAATAATTGTGCTGGTGACTTTATTAGGTGACCACTTTAATGAATGAATGGAGACAAGTTGGCAGCAATCAACTGATAACCCTCCGGAGAATGAATAAAGGCACTTTGATGATGAGACTATTTTCCTAATAACCCATTAACAATCAACCAATTGTAGTTCAATTCCTACAAAAGTTATATACATGAATATATGTAAGAAAGAGAGACACCAGAAAGAGGAAAGAGAAAAAGAGAGAGGAGGGGATAGGAAAAGGGGAATCACTACCCTTGGATCCCACATTGTCACAGATTAGTGAGCTTGTCTGTAGGTGGTGGGTCGACAAAGACACACGTGGGGTATTGCCTTTACACAGGCTACAGTTACCTCTCTTTGCTTTAGTGGCAACGACTCATGGGATGAGAAAACTTAGAGTGAAAGAAGAGGGGTACCTTTCTTTGATGATCTTCTGGAGTTTCTGCTCTTCTCAAAATACCACATAGGTACCATGACATAATGATACTGAGGACATGTCTCTCCCAGATCATTCTGTGAAGTTACTTCTACAATACTTCTTTTTCCTTTCTGTCACTCCTTTCTGAAAACAAACAAACAAAACCACCACAATACAAAAATAAGATTATTTCTATGTGAAAAATATAAATTCTAAATTAAATGTGTATGTCTTCAAGGAAGAAGAATTCCTCACACCCTGTTTTCCTTCATCCTGCCTTTACCAGTAGCCTCTCTGAAATCAAACTAGTACCCTTTGATTTGTCCTCTGCCAACTCTTAACATCTTAAAAACTTATTTAACCCCACTGACATATACCTTGTCTGTATCTGTCCTTGCTTAGGGATACATGTATTTCATTTTCCCCTCTCCTGCCATTCTACATCACTGTATGATATTCAGATTTCTGATGACAATTTACAAGATTGCTAAAAGCTCTCCCCTTAGTCCAATCTACTGTGTTTGTCACTGAAGATGAGGTTTGGGTGTACAGCTTCTGTAAGTCAAGGAAGTTTTTGCTATATTCTTGTTTTGTTTTGGTTTTTGATTTTTCTCCCCACACACCCCCCACCCCCCTGCCCAGTCATTTATTTTCAGGGACATAGTTGTTTTATTGTCCATTTTTTTCCTCTTATCCTATGTTAAGGCAGTGCCTTAAAGTTATGAAAATTGCATTGAAAGACATTCCTGTGTACTTTCAATTTGCCAGCAACACTTTTGAGAACATACATTCCATAAGTCTTTTGTTTTCTCTGGCAAGACACAAAAAAGAAGTACGCATTCTTGTGCCATCAAGCTACACACTGATGCCTTGTTACTGCATGTCATCCATGTACATGGCTGACACATGACAGCAGATTATTTTGACTGTTTTGTGTCACTGAAGTTTTTTGTTTGCAGTATAGTATTGCAGACCTGACATGCAGCTCACAGTGAGCTGTTCAGGTGCTTGTTTGGAAGCCCAGTCCCCACACACACACACCCACACACACACCCTCCCAAAAAAAAGGAGTTCAGTGTCAGAAAACTTGAGATGCATCCTTGGGGCTGTCAGAATAATATGGTCAAGGGATAAAATAAATAATAGTGAAGAGATATTTGTGAGAAATAATCTGAAAGTCAGCATAGTAGAGAGGAAAATATTAGGCAGGTGTGTGTTCCTATATCTGGGTGAAGCGACATGTAGCCTCTTTATTGTCTTTTTGGTAAGAGATGAGTGCCTCAGTAATCCACATTACATTGCCAATGTGTATCTTAAGTTTCTTTCTGAAAAGATTTGAAAAACAACTAAGTAATCTAGATAAAACCTTTAAACATGATTATTTTGGACATCTGTATGCACTAGGTTTTCCCTAAAGTTGATATTAAAAATGGAAATGCTATGGATACTGTATATCCTACATTGTTGAAAACTTTGACTTTTTTTCATCCATTTGAGGTCTTTTATTTTTCTTTTTTTTAAAAACAAATATGGATGAAGCTTGCAACTCTCAGTCAGATCACATGCGATCCAGGTAAATTTCTCCTGTCCTGTGTTGTGGAAAAAATGTGCATTGCATGAAAGCTGATCCAGCAAATATATTTTAAACATAAATATATACTTGAAGATTGTCATTAATGCTTTAGAAAATATGCAAATGTATGCACTTCTGTGAAGGAAAAGAACACTGACATCTTTAATAAAATATTAGTTGGACTTTGTTTTTATTGCTTGGCTGACTTTGATTTAAAAAGAAGCTATTAGTGGCGTGTCTGATTTGCCTAATTGCCTCAAAACCGAAAAATAAGATTAGAATACAAAAGCCTTCCTTTCATTGTTGATGTTTGCTTAATTATTCCATTTTTTTAAAAGGCATATTATAAAATTGTTTTCATATCTACCAGAATAAACCTTCATGGTTCCTTAAATCCCCAGGCATATATCTGTTAAATCCTATCACCGGTTACCTGTTCATATAAGAAGGTATGTGGGAGTGAGTTTCACAATGGAACTATATTATAATGCCATATAGTAATACACATTGCAAGTCAGACTACATTTATTTATAATAATTTTTTCAAAATAATTTTTCTTTTTTCTACACTATATTCCCATTACAGAGCACTCTCTCCATATTGTTCTTGCACAGTACATTTCAACCACTAATCCAACATAAGAAGATGCGTTCAGAAATTAAATATTGCACAATATGCCGTTTCCTTTGTTCAGAAAGTCTGGACAGTTCCTTACGATTAACAAAGTACGTGAGTAAGTAGTGTTTTTATAAATACTGATTTATTTAATAAAAATACAAAAATATAAATATACATATATAAAAATATCATGATGCATAAACACACAGACATTCTTTAACTCAATAAATATGGCAGTAATATTAATCTTCTTTAAAGTATATTTTTAAGATTATGTTACAATGCAGGTGCACACTGTCCCAGCTAGTAGGAAAGGTAATGCAAAGCAATTAAAAAAAAATTAAGTTTCCATCTCAACATTAAAGGCACAAAAAGCCTTTTATTGTAATTTCATTGTCAATAAAAAACCTTTCATCGGAGGTTTCTAGGCAGAGAGGGTGAATTATAGACTTTTTAAAATCTAAATCATTCATATTCATTCACGTTGACTTATTGATTAAGCAAACCCTTACTAAGACAACATCTATTTTTTGTAAATTTTTTATTCCCAAGTAAGAGAGAGTAGGCCACTTTATCTAGTAACATAGACATGAATTCCACTAACACTGACCAGGTCACAGATTACTTTCTCAGTCTCGATCACTGTCTTCTCCACCATACATATCTGCTAGTTTTTTAAACCGAGGCCCCCAGTCACTGAGGTAATCATAGTCTTGGTTGCCCTCCGTGGTAAGTGATTCCAGGGAGCTGAGTGAATTTGCTATGGAATCATTTCCTTCGTAGGCATATGTTGCTAATGAATCATAAGGAGGCGCAGCTGGGTCTAAATCATTTTCCTTTAACCTTCTATGAATAAAATCTTGGACATCAATGTTTTCCCAAAGAGGTGCAGTCCTTCTTATCTGAAATATAGTTTCTGGGATAACATCTCTTCTCATCTTACTTTCCTCCCTTGCTTCTGGATTTCTCAGTGTGCCAATGTCAAAAGCCTGGGTGTCTTCTTCCCCACCTCCTTCATCATTGTAGGTCACAATGTTATCCCGAACATCATCCTTTGAGATTATCAAGGGCTCTTTCTTTCTCTGTCTCTTGAGAGCCATAAACAAGACAACTAATACTGAAAGGAAACAAAAGATGGATGAAGAAACGCGAGTTAGAAATTAAATAAATAATCATTTTGCAGTACATGTCGGACTGGAAAAGTTTTAAGGTTAGGGTGGGATTTTCAGTAGGAAAATAGTGATAAAAGCTAAGTCCAATTTGAAGTTAATAAGGAAAAATGATAATGATTTTATAGCACTCAAAACTTATGCTTTTTTAAACTTATGAGAGCAATGATTAAAATATTATATATTTGAAACAGATATAGAATTAAGCTGAAGTTGAAAAGCAGACAATGTAAAATATATCATCCTACCAGGGTTTGACTTTGATTTTAGTTTTGTGAAGTACCACCTTCCTGGCAGTCACTAAGGTTGATTTCATCAAACGTAGTTGAATCTCCCTGGCAAAAGTAATTCACACTCTTGAAAGCTAGTGATTTAGGTATTTCTAAGTGCCTAATTCACTTTTGAAAATGGGATCTATAGGTCCTTCTGAAAATAAAAACCTAACACCTTCAGCTATCAATATTATTGACAAAACTATTTTTGGCTTCAATAACTGCAAGAATTGAAATCTAATCTTTGCTATGAAACGTTTCTTTTTAAAAACATGATCCCCCTAGTTTAATGTTAGTTGAATAACTCTTCTCTTTGGAGAGGTAAGGCTTGACACAAAAATGAACCTCTGCAGAGGGAGATGTAATACTGAAGTTAGATTTGCAAATACATTCTGGTGTCTAAATGCTATTGATTTCAGTAAGAGTTCAATGCTTAAAAGCATTTAAAAATCTGACCCTAGCTCCAGTAGCTGGAGTAAATAGGAGAGTCAGCGAGATCATCTGTCAATAAGGCATAACAGTGGTTGCTGAACTGCACATTACAGCTGTGCTGAGTACTTTTGTTGAGTCTTAGGAGCAAAGTTTTTACTCTGAATGACTTGAATACTGGTGAATAAAAGGGAAGATTGGACATAATGCAGGTAGGAAGAGGGGACCAAATATCTTCCACATGCCATGGTACAATGTTGTGAAAGTAAAGGCTGTTCTGTTCTGTTCTGTTTGTTTGTGATTTTTGTATTTGTACAGGAGTCATTCTTTTCAAGTTTTCCTAATGCTAGACAAGTAATAGCCCACTTAAGAAAGTTTAAGAACTTCATGTACAAGAGTAGGGCAGATCAGCAAAAGGTTATTATGAAGAAGTGTCTTTCACAGCCAGGTACTTATTATGTCTCTCCTACCTTGGGCATGATGACACCATTCTACTATCCTAACACACCACGTCTTGTTGAACAAATAAATAAGATGCTGAGAATCACACCAACTGTAGACTAACAATTCTGTTTAGCTGCTCTTCAGCCTTATGCTACTCTGGCTTCAGCTATGTCTGTAGCGTTAAATAGAGCAGGGTCTCTGACGCTGGGGCCAAGAGACACAAAGTCACAGTTGTTTTGCACAACACTGGTACCTGAGCCTATTCTGAGTCTCGTGTGCTATCGTTGTGGTTTTAAAGGCACATTTTGATTTTTGGTTTTAGTTCAATATTTCTGTACTAAAGCATTGTAGCCAATCTGAGTGATGCTTTCATAGTGAGCCAGTAAGGGTATGTGTTTCATGGTACACATTTCATGCTCTGTGTTGGGGCATGAAGGGTGGCTTTGAAAACCCAGAACCTGCTGACATGGTTTTAAGAACTATGCAAGGTGGAGACTGAGATCTGTCAAAGTTTGAACCGTAATTGTCTGTTGGAAGTGGTGCCCTGAAAGTTCTGATGCTCAGACTATGCCTGGGTAACGCCCTGGGGAATCCAAGCTGGCTCATGCTGAAACCAGGTCAGCAATGAAGATTGAACCTAAGCAGTATGGACAGTTTGCCAGAGTTCAAGTATCCTTCCTTCCCTATGCCCAACAGTACAGATATAGTTCCTACATATTGTCCCTCTCCTAACAGTCTCTGTGGTCCTTTGACTATTTACTGGAGGTAGCTTGAATCCAGTCTAAAAAATGAAAAAAAAAAAAAAAAGTGATCTCCTTAGAATTATGTAAACTGACACCCATAAATTTATCACTGCTCCCTTGGCAAGTTGTGTTGGCTAGGACAGCTGGAAAGGGAAGGAAGTTTTCCACAGAGTTTGACCAGAAAGTAGAGATGATGGCACTTTTAAGGAGACACTTCTCTGGTAAGCAAAACATGCAAGTTGCAATTTCAAAATTCTTTCCACCAGGTTATGAGCTAGCATTTATTCTAGTCTCTTAATTTGTTACTTCATCTTTCTAATGCTTCTGCTCTCCAACCACCCATGTAACTTCTGCACTCACACTTTATTTAATCAGTTGTTCTCACTACCACTTGCAAGCAATTGAACAGTTCTCTTCTATGCTTTTGAGCTAAATATTTCCTGAGTATAAAAATTACAAATCATTCATGATTAAATAGATAGTGTAAGTGATAATTTTTTAATCACTGAGAAACTTATCACTCACCTTCAGGAATATGATTTTAAAGTCCTGGATCTAAATGAAGATCAAATGAGCGAGCATCATCTAAAACTGGCCCTAGACTTTAAAATGTATTTCATCTAAATAACATTGATCATCTCATTCTTCTTGTACACTCTTCTGAATAGTAATGATGAAAACCAGCCCATAGTATCTCCTTTTCCCACTGTCCCAGCTCCTCTTTCATCTTAGAAAACAGCTGATTAAAAAAAACCCAAAACAACAGCAAAAACCCCCAACACTTCAGGTATGAAATATTGTTCTGCAGGGTCACGTGAATGAGGGGTTGAAGAATATCAGGGGTCTAGAATTGACCAGACCTTTGCCTA
The DNA here is from genome assembly GCF_047716275.1 of Strix uralensis. Classification (NCBI taxonomy): domain Eukaryota; kingdom Metazoa; phylum Chordata; class Aves; order Strigiformes; family Strigidae; genus Strix; species Strix uralensis. Next base: position 86,935,388 of record NC_133972.1, on the reverse strand, counting down.
GTCAATTCAATGTCTCATCACAGGTACTTGCCTAGCAGGATAATGATGCAGAGGAGAATGGCAATGAGTGCTCCTGTGCTGAGGCCAGCAGGGAGGAGCAAGGCCTCAGCGCTGCAGGACTGCATGTTCCCCCGGCTGTCGCAGGCACACACTCGAATGGTCAGTGTGCCAGTGCTGCTCTGGATCGGGTAGTCATTGTCAAATATTATGATTGGCAGGAGATAGGTACTCATCTTACTACGGCTGTATCCATTTCTTCTAGTCATAATTCCTGCTGTGTTATCTAGAATGGAAAAGCAGAATAAATACATGTTGCTGAGTGAAGTTTTATGTGGTATTGGGGCTGGGAGGCAAGGAAGGGGATAGCACTGGTCAGTAATTACCTTTGTTGTCTACAATGGAGAAGTTTGGATGAACAGCAAATTCTGGCACCAACTCAAAGAAAAATTTGTGTCCTCGAGGAGGGTCATCTTTGTCAATGGCACTCACAGTCTGTATCAGCTATAAAGAAAACAGTATTTCATGCTATTTTAGAAATCTTGTGTTTAAAATAAGGTCTCTGCCTTTCATGTCTAGTAAAAATCCAATGAATCTCTATCTGAAGGCACAAACTGATGTCCTAAGCCAAATGTTCTCCACATAACCACAGGAAAGGTTACAGTAAGCAAATTGTTGTTTTATTGTTTAAACACATAACAGAGGATGAAAAAGGGGAGTCCTCACTGCAAGACAGCCATGTGCTTTGATTTGTATTCTATATTTTGCTGTGATACAGAAACAATTGCTCTTCTGAATAAGCCATAAACCTCCTGTGGCCTCATGCAGGAATGACACAGAGTAGTGTGTAAACCAGTTGTTAAGTGGGTCTAATTCCCAGTCCACCTCATCTGCTCCTGGCGATAAATTGGAGTACTGCACTGGCTCGGTTCTCCTGAGGTAATAAAAAGAGATGCTTTACTCCCTCCTAAATTGAAACCTCTGGCTGTGGAGCTTTATAGCTGCCCTAACAAGGTCATTCAAGCTCAGCTGGGAAGGAGTGATAATAGTGCTAGTACAGGGTCAGAGTAGAGTAGACTAAAAAAGAGAGGCTTCAGCAGTACTTCTGGCTTTCCTGTTGCATCAAAACACGTGCCAATATATGTACTCATGTATATAGAGACACACATACATGCAAGCAATCTGAGTCTTTTCCTATGTGCTGTTAGACAGATAGATAAAGGCTAAGAAAAACAGCTGCAGGAATGAGGAAGGAAAAGCTACCTGGGAATAGCTGTGGTTTGTGAAAAGACTTGCAACAGTTAACACCATGCCAGGTTTCATGAGTCGTAGTGACTCCAGTGAGCCGTATGAATGACTGCTGTGTCCTTTGCACTCCCTAGTGGGTATCGCACTGGAGAGTGACCCATACTCCGTCTTGGCTTGCAAGGACGTGTTTGAGTTCAATCACAAGATGACAAAGCTTGGTGGCATGAGAATGGGAGTAAGCTTCAACTGAGGATGCTGCAACTTAGTACAGGTGAGTTTCTATGGCACCTAAACTTAAAGGCAAAAAGGGCTCAGTAGTCAGACTTGTTTCTTTCAAAGCCATGAGGGAACAAATGCCTGTCTTGAGGTTTTCAAGTGTTTCCAGTGTGTAAGGTGTCTTGAAATCCCACAGACATCAAAGCCACTTGTTATCAAAGACACTTCACGGCTTGTTTTTCTACTCTTTCCAGGGAAAGTACAGCGTGACTTCTTCAAGAAATACAGTAATTGACAAGCAACACTGATACAATTCTTAAGTTTTGGAGCAATCAAGTAAGGAATGCCTTTTTCTTATGTACTTTCTCTGAACATCAGCTTGATTGAGACTTGAGGATACAGTTAAATTTTGGAGGGTATTTAGCATCTCTCAGGATAGAACACTGTATTAGACAAACATAATTATAGGGCTACCAAAAATACTAAAGTGTTTTTCTCACTGCAACATTCAGAAACCTGCTGTTGCTAGTGCTGTATTGCACAACGAGTTTTTGGACCATTCTTTCTAGTTAATTTTGGGATACATTTATTACAGCTAAAATATTAAGTTATTAAAAAAAACCCCAACCAAAACAGTAGAGAGATCTGAGTTTGTCTCACTCATTTCCTAGCAGCGCCTTCTAAAACAACCACAAGATTTATTTTTCTTTATAATTTTCTTTTGATTTTTGAGGCATATTGAGGAACTTGAAAGGTAATTTGTGAACATCAGCCTTTTACAAGAAGACGTGACTATGGTGAAGGCAGGATTATGCAGTTTTTCTAAGTGTGATTAGAATAATAACTACATAATAAGATCTCTTTATTTTTAAATCATTTGATGATCATTAGATTTTTTTTTTTTTTTAAAGTTTTACCTATTTCCCAAAATTAGCCAAATCCCTGTTTATGGCAAAGTAGCCTGTTCACTATGCTGCTGAGTCTCATTTGAGAAATTATGCCAACATTTTTCTAGTGTCCCATTGCTTTTCTCTTTGCTGTAATATGCTTCTGACAGTGGCAATACAGAAAACAAGACCAGGATGGTGCTCAATTTTAGTTTTCCATTGTTTAATGCAAAAATGTAATATTGCTACTAAAAAATAATTCTTTCTGATAGGACTAAAATACCATATACACTGCAATGAGGAATTTTTCCTCTCACATTTTTACACGTTTGAAAAGACAGAAAATGTGTAAAAGTGCCAGAGTAAAGAGATATCATTAGAATAAGTAATAATATTTGTGCAATTTCTTGCTGAAAATCTCAGGGAAAAAATATCCTCATATACTAGCTACCAGAAATTTCAGTTGAGTATCTTGGGGGTTTTTGACATGTAATCAGTGGGATGTTTGTAGGATCTGGATTTGATTCCCTTCATGTCCAAATCACATGGAGGAGGACAATTGTGCCAGGCATAGAGGGACTTAATTACATTGAAAACTTATTGTTGAGGGTAAGGCTGAAGTAGGAAAAAACCCCAAACTTATTGCCTGCTCTAACTAATGGCTGCATAAATTGAGAACCAGCTGTTCTTCCACCAGGAAAGATGGGAGAATAAAAGAAAAATGAGAAAGGATGATTGAAGGTGATTTTGTCCAAATGATTAATGGGTGAAAGGAAATCAGAAATGTTATCTAATTAAGGATTATTTTTTCAGTTATACAGCTGTAAATAAAAGAGAATGATATTAATGATAATCACTAGAAAGATATGTGGCTATTTTTATTTTAAGTATCACAGTTACATGTAAAAGTTTAGTACTGTTTCATGTACATTTTGTAATTTCATGTAGGAAATGTATTCTTCCACGTTGAAGGAGTTATGGACATTGAGTTATGATCACTCTTCACCAGGAGTTCAGAAAAAGATCTCTGACACTGTAAGATTTATGAAGGAAGAGTTATTTCAAGAAAATTACTTTTACTCAAATATATTTCAATCATATCAGTCTTAAAGAAGATAAAAACATTCCCCTTTTTTTATTTCTTCCATAGTTACCCATGAGAATGAGCACAATTTGTAGAATACAACATTATAGCCATTATTTTGAAGGTTGCGTGTGCATGTTCATGTGTACTTCTGTGTGTTTAAAGAAACAGTCTCATACTCTTAAGTGGAACCTATTGGATAAATTCAAGTTTTTAAGGAACACTTGTCTTTGATGATACTGAAAATGTAAACAAGCATTGACATAAAGTTTGCTCTTCTACACTCAGGGCAAAGTGGCTATAGCAGCTTAACAGCGTAAGATGAGTTGTGAATGAGGAATTATTCCCACTGGAAATATTTCTTGTAGAATTTCTTTCATGATGAAACCTTTTAAAGGGTTTGGACCTATTTCCCATTGGCATAATTTTTTCAAATGTGGAAATGTTTTGATTATAATACTGTTTTGCACTTGTTTTGTTGTGGGTTTTTTTTGTTTGGTTGGTTGGTTGTTTTCTCTCCTGAATACTGTGTTTTTAAGGCCATGACTTACACCACGGTCAAAACTGGGATTATAGTTTGCATTCAGTCTACTTTATAGCTGTTCATACTCATCTCTGAAAAAGTGATTGGGGATTAATAGACTGTCTAGTAACAGATTCCTTACTTTTATCTGGTATATTCCTAGACATAGACTGCTCTCCCATTTTCTTCAACCTGTTTTAAAGATAGAAAGTGAGTAAAAGCTAGGTGGGGGCATTATGAATTAACAAGGGTCCCTGTGCACTTCAGAGCATGCCCTTACTGTTCCTGAGGCTGCATTTGTGGACACGGAGAACTTCACAAGTAGGAGACTTGGGTCCTGGGCTCAGCCTTGGGACCGCCTCTAAAAGGAATATAAGAACCATTAAAGCAAACATTAAGCTAGTAGGGCATCTTTAACTGTATAGAGGTCAGCACCAGCCAGCCACTTTTTAGATCAGCTTTTCAGCCTGTGCTGGCTTGTCATGTCATGCGAATAAACCACAGTTTCACATTGGCTCCAGGGTACACACTTTAAAAATGCAGCAACATGCTTCAGATAGATTCTTGCAAGGTTCATTGAAGAAAGCTGAACAAAATGAGATCTATGAATGGACAGATGCAATATATTTTCAGGTTAAAACTTCTACTAATAAAACAAAATTTGAGACAAATAGAAGGTCCTCAATGTAATCGTCTGCTGCTTCTTTTCAAAACAGCAGCATATCTGTGGTTGCTATCGTATTTTTAAAACTTTTTTTCAAAATTTCTCCTTTTAAAATACACTGTAAATAAGACAGTGAAAAATAATGTCACCTTCACAGGAATTTAAAGATGGTCTGCTGTTGTAGACAGTGCTTTTCTGAAGATTTAAAAGAATGTAATTGTCATATAGCATGAAAATTGTACTTCTAGTCTCAGAGAAGTAAGACCACTGGAGACAGACACTGTTAAGCTACAGATACAGTAGCAGCTGCTGAATTTTGCTGTTCCTTGTATATGATTATACATATGCAGTGGAGTAGGCCTTCAATCCACTTGAATCATTTGGGCTTTCATTTTTGTTATGTTATGCTCCTAGTTAAACCTGGATATTGTACAACAGAGAAATTTGTCAAATGTCCTTTATCTACTTTCAGCTGTTTCTGAGATAAGACTTAAAAAATTTCACTAGGCATTTGAGAAAGGAAAATTTGGGACATTTTGCTGCTTGTTTTTGTATGACACTTTTTTTTCAGAAGTCATATAGGAGAGAGCAGAACAAATACTGGATCTTGGAGCACTGTTTTTCTGATTCTTGAAAATTACTAAACTTGTTTTTTGCTGCAAATATTTCCCAAGGAATCTGGAAAGCTGTCACCACTTTGCAATAAACCATGAAAAAACATATTGTGAGAGAGGCGGAGCTTTTGACAATCAACAGGAAGTAGTAGTGTGCAAATGCTGTGGGGGAATGTAGGAAGAGCAACTTTGTGTTTCTCCTGTCCTTTCTTTCTCTTGCCCCTTTTCCTTCCTCTATGATATCTGGTAGGGACAATCACTAACTAATCTTGAATGCATTAATAACACAGCACAGTGTAAGTGGGTGGGATGAAGATTTTGTAGAAGATTTCAAAGTGGCTACATTTCTTCAGGAGTGAAATAATAATATAGTTTAAGTGTCCCCACATAGAAGTGTTTCAAAATCAGTCCAGCTCTTAGTGGATGCCCATATTGTCATTTTGCAGCTTGAGTGATCACACATGTTCAGGCACAGATCTAGCCTATACACATGTATGGTGCTAGCTGCAGAAAGCAGCCTCCATCATATGTGTATAAACTTGAATAGACCTTTGATCTTGATTCCTTAAGTCCAAAGAAATGTTCTAAAATTACTACTGCTTAACAAAGCTTCATGTTTGGTAATGCAAACCACTTTGGTTTTGAAGTCCTGGCTCTGTTCCACAAATGCGTTGACAGTTTTAAAGCAGGACTGAAAGCTTATCAGAAGTTGGAAAATTCTCCCTTGATCTCCAATTCCTACTTCAAAACAGAGACAGATTGCTAGCATGGGTCTCCCTAAATCAAGACAATAGGTGTCTACCTAGAGAAGGCAGCTACAATGTATAAACAATGGCTACATGAAAAATGTAATCTCTGTGTGCTTCATCTGAAAAAAGGAGGGGGAGTATGGAGGCTAATGAAAAGAAAAATCTGCCAGCTTTTTGATGGAAGAGACAAATTCTTTCTCTGTTCTGATGCCTGAGAGCCCCTGAATGGCAGGAAAGAACACAGCATCACTGCAAAAAAAGCTACCCGGGTTATTTTCTTAAATATTATTATTGATGGCTGTTGAAATTAGCTAAATTGTTACTAGCAAATTGTTCAGTTAAATCAGTCTCCTTTTCAAGTAAATCTTCCTGGTTTCCATGGAGAAGACTCATCCTCTAATCCAGCTAAAAAGACCCAATTAATTCCTGTGACAAGGGCATAAGAGAACTTGTACCAGAGCCTTCCCCACAACAGTCCCTGGGGCTCTAGAGCGCCATCAAAGGATTAGAGATTTCTAAATTGTGCGAGAGGAAAGCTGTGTCATACTCCTCTTTAGCCTGTGTATTAGCCAGTGGAATGGGACTGCATGGTAACAAATCTGTTCCAGACTAATGAACATAGTTGTTTATGCACTTCTAGTGATAATGTTTCTCCACAGCCATACCGTTGTTGTTTGGAGACAAAAGAGTAGCAGGGGAGGAGGAGAAACTGTAGGATTTTCTTTCCTCTGACCCTCCTAAGGCTATCTGAAAAACACAATGAATGCAGCCTCTAATATCTGCTGATGTTGAGAATGAGTAATGTCGCTTGGCGACAGAGAGCAATATTTGATTATTCTGACTGCTTCCTGATGCACCTGAGATTTAGAGAGCAGTGTGATTAATAGCTGGGCCCGATTAAAAAAAAAAAAAAAAGAATTAGAAATTAACTAAATGTATTTATCTTCTCAATCTGGCTCTCCTGCTATGGGCACCAGATGTAGAAGCAGTAGAAGCACTGCTGTGATCTGTTAAGAAGCAATAATGATCCTAATAAGACAGCTGCTTTAGGTGATCTCTAAAATAAGGTGTAGTCCTAAATGAACACAACATGATTCTATATCTTTATTGTACTATAGGGGGACTGCTAAACATGAAAAATATGGGTTATCTGGAATTTAGCATCCTTGGCCAAAATATTCAAGTTTGTATCTCTGTAGTCATTGCTACTTTTTAGGCACCAAAATAAAAGTAGTCTCATGTGATAAAGGTAACTTGTTTTCTGAAATACTAAGTCAACTATATGTAAATGTCCTGATGTGAACTCAGATGCCTGTCTAGAGGAACCCAATTGTTAACAAATAGAAGAACAATCTGGATCTCTCATTCTTCTGCAGCTACACTTAATGCACACTGTCCTTCTAGTATTTTTTTTTTATTTTTCCAGTGAGGGAAAATAATCTCTGAAATTAAATTGGTATGCCACATGTAAGGGAGGTCTGAAAAACCATATGCCTATCTAATGGGCCTCTGTCATCTCTGTTGTTAGGAAAACACAGAATTTACCAGAAAGGTGAATGAAATTTTATACATTAATGGATATTTCATCAAGTATGCTAGACTAGATGGAAATTTAAGAAAACTGACAAGCAGTATGCCTGGATTGAACTTGGTTCAAATATATGACAAAACCTGTGCTTGCCGGTTGATAAAATTGCACATGATTAATTTCAATGAAATCTTAATTTGTAAGCTTTGGAACCTTTGTGTTATACAATCAGAGTACATCACTCACTTCGCTATCAGTCATTATACTGAGATTTTAAGCTTTATTTGTCTCAATTTCATATTGTGCAAAGAGATTTTGTTGCACAGACAGAATTTAGGTCATATGCCAGTGTTTGAAATTAATGACTAGGATTATCTGAATTTATTCTATGTGTAAAAACATGATAGATAGATAAAGATAAAGATGTTAGATAAAGATAAAACAAAACTATGAGTGTAAAATAACCAGAAGTTTAGGGACTTTTTTCTCATTTTATAAGGTTTGAACTGTATTCTTGTGTGACAGTTTATGTCACTGGTTAAGACACAATGTTGTGATCATAAACCTCAGTTGTTTTGGAAGGTGTTCCTTGTTAATTTTTCTGATATTTCTTCATTGTTTTAATTTAATTAATCACTGCCTTTTATATGCATATTCCTCTATTTATATAATTTGCATCAAAAATATTAAGACTTTCTTGAAAAAGAATTAAAATAATGGTCAAGTACCTCTTCAAAGCCAAGTGATTTCACTCAAAGTATCCTCTGTCTTTCTAACCCACTTACAAAAATTCCAGTATCAGGTGCAATGAATGAAAAATAAGTAGAATTGAATGTAAAACCCACCAATCCACTTTTTCTCCCTTTTTTGTTCTCTCCTTTTTTTTTTTTTTTTTTTTTTTAATCTGTTAAACCATTCATAAAACATCATTTGAATTACAACTTGTAAATTGCATGTTCTTGCTCTGTCTAGAGTTCTGCAGGACCTGAAATTCTAGACTCATATCAGGGAACATCTATGCTACTTTCAGGGCAACTCCCATGACTATGTTAAATACAACACTGGGCAGCAACCAAGTGAAAACATGAGCATGCTTCCTGATGCATATCCATATACCCCAGCCCTGTAAAGCCTTTGAGTGTTGTATGATCACTGTGCTCTAAGAACAAACAAAATAGCCTACATTCAGATCCTTTCCACATACTTTCTATGAAGAAAATCAGCCTTGTTGGATGATGTCAGCATAAAACTAGTGAGACACAAGGACAGAACTAAGCTGAGTTTAAGGTTCCGTCCTGGCCTCTCTCCACTAGAGTAGGAACACACTCAGATTTGTGCTAACAAAAATAATGATCTCAAGCTTTTTCTTCCACTCAGAAATACATTAGTCTAGAGAAGAGGCTCATGCATGGACTTAGGCCCATACTTGAAAGACAATCTCAAGGTACAAAATCTGTTATTAAATCCAGTTCTTTGGTAAATAATTTGAGAACTAAAAGCCAGCAAATCATACATCTTTCTTCACAGGATTTGAAACTGAAAGGCTGTCTGGCATTAGCATAAATAGATGTTGGTTATAGCCGCAGTAATATTAAAAGATTTCTATAAAATCCTGGCTCTGAGTTCCATTAGTCTGTCTCCTTTCTCAGATCCCAGTTATCACTTTATTTTCTCTAGAAATCTTGTTATTGTCTTTTTAGATTATTACAGAATTGCTGAGATAATTTAGAAAGGTATATACAAGAGCTTTGACCAAATTCAACTCAATTCCAAACTGAAGTTTAACTTGCAAAAGTTTATTTTTCATATCTCCTTTACCGAAGCATAACAAAAGATTTTCTTGCTTTGTGTACTTGAAGATGTGGTTACATTAACTAAGGCTTTGAAAAAAATGTGGAAAAAAATGGAATTATCAAACAGTATAAAGGGTTTTATAGCATTATGTATAACTAGTTCTGAAAAACATTTTCTGACAGTAGGAATGAAAAAACACCTTAAAGTATGATTTGTATTATATGCTATATTATTATACTAGGGTAAAATCCTGCATCTTTTATCTCCTCCTTTTTTGAATCAGTTGTTAGTTTTTGTAGAAGGTAGGAAATAAAGAGGCTGAGTTGCTTTGCAGTTGTTCAAATTAATATATGTTGAAGTCTTCATTATTTTATTCCAGGATAGTTTCATTACAAGTTCTTCAGTGACATAAGTATTTGTTTACCTGTCCTGCTTTTGCATTTTCACAAACAAATGTTTCATAGTATTTGTCAAATTCTGGTGCATGATCATTTATGTCTAAAATCCGGATGAAGACAGGTATCTGGCTACTTTGTTTAGGATTATCTGAAACAAGAAAATTTTTAATATTACAATACAAGCATTTACAGTCTATGTCTATGAAAAGACCTGAAAATATCTAATCTTTTTTTTCCAATATACATAAGAAATGTTAATTTTTCTTGATTATACTAAAGCAATTATATTTCATTTCCTACTGACATATATTCCATACACATAAAAGCCCAAAAGCCCTATTTATATTTGAAACAAGTTAATCTATTATAGTATATGTATTTTGAAATAATATAAAATATACTTAAATTTATTTGCATTAAAACCAGATCACTCAGTTATTATTGTCTTCTATACATTAGTGCAGTAAATGATTCATTACAAAAGCTGTTTCTTGAGGTTGAGCTGTCAATAGCATTTACTTGTTCAAATCAGTAAAACAGTTAAACAGCATCAGTCAACAACAACACAAAAAATCCCCCACAACCAACCCAAAGTTTTCCTTTCTCTCCAAAATGTAGAAACCAAAACAAAAAAAGGATGCTATCATCAACTGGTGTTCACAAATTTGACCACCAAGGTTAATCTATCAGTGGAGATGAATTTTGCAGTACATGTATTGAAAATGGGGACCATATTTGACTAAACAATGAAAAAGCATTTATGAGGAAAAGGTATCAGTCTTTACGGGGATATATATAATCTCTTCATATTACCCGATTCCCAGACTGTTAAGCACATAGACTCCTGGGGAATCTATAGGGAGAATGAAGGAAGGGAGGAAAGTTGTTCCCTAAAACCAGTGTCTCTGTTTCCCCTCTCACTCTGTTGGCTGGAAAGAAAAGGCAGACAAGAGACATTCAGATCTAAAAGGATCCAACAGAATGTGAAGAATCCAGGTGAAAGTCTTAGGGCTAGCATTTGCTTCAGACATGGAGGGGAAAGAATTTCCTCTAGTATTGGCTACAAATGAAACAATTTCCTGAGATAAGTTAAAGCAGTTGATGTAAAGCATTATTTCTTCCCCTGTTTACAGTGGTCATTCTGACAATGTGTTATTTGTCTGTCATGGCCGTCTTTTTTTCCAAGGATTTTCCCAAAGACTTAGCTTAGGATAAAGCCTGAGTGCATCACCCCTGCACCAAATTATTTCTTGAGAATTCTCAAGGAACCAGTTAACTTGTCTAACATATACTGTACCTGGTTTTGTTGAGCCTGAGAATTCCATATTAACTTTTCATAAATGGACAAGATAATCCTAAAGTAGTAAATTAAATTTTTAGATGTGCATTTAAAGATACTCTGTCTATTGATAATATCTGAAGAAGGTCAAAACCAATGAAACAAGGTAAATAATAGATACTGTAGAATTTTAGTCTTTTCTCAGTTCTAATGTTCTTGTGAGATAAATGATCTCGAACTTACTGATTTCAGTTGCTATGACAGTGATGTTGTGCCAGGGAGTTTCTTCCCGGTCAAGTGGCTTTGAGATGAATAAGGATCCATTTCCTGAATAGATGTTGAATATTCTGTCAAGGTCAGTGTGTCGATCCACAGAATATCTGTCAAGGTACAGTACAACTGAGCATCTCCTGTTACAGTTTCTAGTTTAGCTCACAGCCATCTCTAAAAGTTTTCTAATTTTAAATGTGGTTAATCAAGAATGTTTCCTTTACAGTTTAGCTAAGCTTTCCTGTAGCTGCCTGAGGAGTGTGGCATGTTACAAATACTGAGAAACAATTTTTTAAGACTAGTGAGTTGGATGAAGAGCAAACTATGTGGGCAGTTTGTTAGACTAACATTTGAAATTACATTTTAGCTTATAAAGTGAATGCTGGAATAACAACTAGAAGTGAACATTCTTAAATAATTTTTTTGCAAATTAATTGTTTCTTGGAGAACTCAGTCATCAAAGGACACACATTGCAGATATAATTAAGTATCAGTTTATAACAAGATATTTTTGAGATGTCACAAGGACCATCAAAATCACCATAAAAATCTTTGGATTAGTTGCTGTTTAAGATGAAAGTTCTTAAAATCTTATTTTATGACACTTGCTATTGGTTGTTTTCCAGCAAGGAAAAATTCATTTTACAGGTGTTTTTTAATTAATCTAGTAGTTACCAGTCACAATGTATAAATTGAGATTTTATAATACATAGATTACTTAAAAATATTTTATTTTCTTCCTCCTCTCACACCTCCTACCTCAAACTGTACTGCTGCGGGGCATGATAGGCTTGTTCAGAAATGCAGAAATCAAGTTTCCTAATCTGTTGCATGATAAATACACAGATTTCAGTGCTGTGTTTGTTACTGCAGATAATAATAGCAGATGGCTAACAATTACAGCAGTTTCACAGCATTGAACTCTTACTTATAATTGCTATGACTTTCTCACAATCATTTCTTATTTAATATAATGTGATCATAAAATAGTTAAACTATGGAACATGGTAGACAATGTAATGTTTAGGGAATTATGAAGGTACAGAAGGCTGACTGCTGTCAACCAGCAAAGAGAATTGAAATACAGCATTTTAAGTAAGTTTTTTGAAATACATCATTTTTACATAAGTTTGACGATGGAAACATGGTATAAAAGCATAATGTTATGAAGAGTTTGGTGAAAGTACTAGAACATGATGCCAGTTAAATGCTGATCTCTCCTTTCTTTTTACCTGGTGCCTATAGGCTGTCATTCAGAAGCATACTCTGCACTGTTAACTACAAAATAATTATATAACTATACTGTTACATACACAAGCTCCCATAAATATTTCTCTGCTTGACACTTTTCAGATTACTCAAGTGGCCCCCTATTACATTGCACTCTCATCACTCTGTGCATGAGACTTTACCCACATCTAAAGCATTTTATATTGTGGCTTACTTTATTGCATTCTTTGTTATATCTGGATCTTGGGCTACAACCTGCCCAATAACGCTTCCTTCCTTGACATCTTCATCTACGTCTATTAAATACCAGGGTCTGCTGAACACTGGAGGCTCATCTATGTCTTCCACAGAAATTTTGACCAAAGCCATGTCTTTGAATGGCCCCAGCTGAAGAAAACGAGGATCAAGATGAGTGTTGGTTGCTTCCACTCTTAAGGTGTATAACATCTTGTTTTCAAAATCCAGATGCTGGGGAGTAAATAATAATAAAAAAGAAATTTTGTCATTTTACAATAAATGTAAGTCAGTTTTATAATGCTGAATTAGAAGTGTAGGCATTTTTATGAGTAAAAGCTCTAAAATTTAATACATCTTGGAGAAGATGGAGTATATTAGGGTTTGTTCTAGGTTTAAGAAAAATAAAGAGTATTACAGAGCAGCAAGGTAATTATGATCCCTCTACCTACTACTTGTTCAGATTCCTGGAAAACCAGGAGGGGTCAATCTATAGAAAAATAGAGAGAAAGAAACAGGGAAGTTGGAGTCAATCCACAAGTAGGAGTTGCTAAAGTTCTTATTTGTCTCATCTCATTGGTAGGAACAAGAGCAATTATCCCATCTCTTAAATGTTCTCTGTCCTATATCCTTTTCCTTACTCCTCCCCCATTACCATCTACCCTTGAATATTTTGCATCAGGAGCAACTCAGACCTGTCCCTGGCCTCCTTGTTCCAGAGTGAAAAAAAACCCCATGAAGTCTGATTTCCAATCTATGTGACATTTATATTATGCATATCCATATATGCATATATGTACATTCATACGTGCACACATATATAAGCATGCACATACATAAATATACATGTTTCCAAATATGTGTGTATAGATCTATATTATATATATGTAGATATCTATTAATTGTTCCTGATATGTTCAGTCAGAATAGAACCAAAAATAATGTTCAGAGTTTAACAGTCTGAACACTAAAAAGTAACCAATAGATGTCAGAGGTGGTATTTTGAATTGAATATCTGCTGATGTCTTTGCTCTTTGAACTGCCATTGACATAATGTGTAACAACTTAAGTTTCACCAAGGTTGGACTTAAACCAAGACAGGTTTTAGGTACTGGAGATACCTGAATTTTGGACAGATTAGAGAGGGACAATTTAGCCTTGGAGATGTAAGTTCATCAAACTTCAGGTGAGCCTCCAACCCTGTGAGCCTTACTGCATCATTCAGCTGACAAATCCCGCTGTGAACTGAACCCTCCAGGTTTTCACAGCCCTAATTTGAAAGTACTGTGTGTGAGAGTATATGTATCGAACAGACAGCAGCCACTGAAATATTGCTTTATGTGAAGTGGCATGCCAGTAAATTTCCCTCAAGACTTGAAAATAACAGGTATCTGCTGAAGAAAGCGAAGAACAAAACTAATACAACTTCTTGGCAGCCTGACCCCTTGTGAGATCTACCCTTCCCTTCCCTGGAAAAGAAAAATAACTGTAACACCTGGAGAACTAAGTACATATAAAAGAGAGGGAGAAAAAAATAAACCTTTTTGACAGTTATAATCCCTTCTTGTGTGTCCTTGTCAGTGACGATATCAAACATGTCTGATCCATCCCCATTGGAGATGCTATACTCAATCTCTGCATTTTCACCCACATCGGGGTCATTGGCTTTAATTCTGCCAAGAGGAGTCCCAGGTGGTGCAGACTCAGGAGAGCTGAACTGGTAGGTGCCTGGAAGAGCAAAATCAAGCATTTACTGTTCTGAGAAGCTTTGTTCTTCTGAATAATAAACATCTTCAATTTCACCTGGATCTTTTAAATAACTTGAAGTTTGAAACGCTGTAAGGAAAATGATGTTAGTCATCATACTAAACTTTAAAACAGGTTTTGGAATTGATTGACAAACTGTCACAAAAATTTCAAGTGATTCTTCAAAGCCATTTAGGATTGTGCTGTTAATGTTTTTTACTTTTTTTTTGGTGTTCTTCAGCTATAAGGAACAGAGAAGCTCGACAATAAGGCACCAGTTCTAACCTTGATAATTTAACAGTGTATATATCTTTTTTTTTTTCTCCCAGTTTTCTATAAATGTTCTCAGATATATTTAGAAGTAGCAGGGGATTTTGTTTTGTTTTCTCAAGGCACAAGAGTTGTAGAAACCAGTCTGTATTTTAGAAAGTGACTAAAATAGAATAGACATTTTTATTTTATGCTTTTAAAAGATGTATTCAAGATTTGTAGGTGTTCTGTGTGAAAGTAATCCATTCATCCATTATTGGTAATACATACTAAAGAGTCATGGTAAAGAGCATTGGATACAGGTTCATTTTAATTGCTATAGTTAATTGAAATGCAGATACATTCAGATTTTCTTTACTCTGCATATACTTTTTATGCTCTTTTAATGGTTGGTTTCATTTAATGTTTTTATAATCAAGGTTTGCTAGAAAGAATTCTGATTGCACATTAATCTTGCCTACATGTATGAAAAGTGAATTTAGATGTATTTGTTGACAACACTTGCAATAAAGATCTAATTATAAAGACATACTCTTGCAGAAAAAGTAATAATCAGATGGTTTTCTTGACCAGTCAGAACAAGACAATGAAGACCTTTCATCACTAGCAAGACATAAATGGTTTTAAATCAGTATTTTCAGTTATATGCTACTAAGAAAATGTAAAAAAATCTGATATATTCATCATTTTACATGTGACATTCCAGAATCTGGTATTTATTTTAATCTGTTTTCTCATGTAAATTAATATTAATTTACTGAGTGAAATAGTAGCATTGGAAAAAATACCTTACAAGATTTAAATTGTACAAATTATTTTGACTTGCAGTGAAGTACAGTTAAGTATCTTTCTTGCAACTAGCTTATTTCCTGTATTTACATGTACTTTGCTTTCTTTTAAGACACTTAAAGGGTCATGAAGGTTCTTTTTAAGTACAAGGAATATACCAAACTTCTGAGTGCTGCATGAGTTTCCATCCCCAATGGTACAGACGAAGAACAGAAGACTGTCACTGCAAATACCTTATAGTTGTATAAATGTGTAACAAAATGGAAGATAATACTTGATGCTAAATTTTATTTGCTGTTACAAATTCGAGGTTGTAAGTGAAAACTCAGTAGTAGACTGTCTGGCTGCAATCCACAGAGACTAAAATGCATATTATTCCCTTAAACCAGGATGAAAATGGAATGAAAGCTGGGATTCCTGGCAGCTAAACCATAAGTGTGAAGGCTTGTTCAAATTCAAGGTTTTGGCAGGTGAATCAGAAATACTGTAGGAATAGATTTAATCATGTTACTT
This sequence comes from Strix uralensis, assembly GCF_047716275.1. Taxonomy (NCBI): domain Eukaryota; kingdom Metazoa; phylum Chordata; class Aves; order Strigiformes; family Strigidae; genus Strix; species Strix uralensis. The sequence continues at coordinate 86,919,355 of NC_133972.1, read as the reverse complement.
ATGACTTCTTCCAGAATAAATAACTCCCTTGAGTGCTTTTACATCTGAAAGCATTCCTTATTTTTGTGGTGCTGTGTCTGTTCTACGCATTTTTGGAATGCAAGATGGCTAATCTTGTTTAGAGTACAATGTAATTCAGAATGTCTAAGATTTTCATTATGGTACCATTTAAATTTAGTTTAGGCCTGCGTCTTTTAACTGTCCAGGATTTCTTTCAGTAAGCAAATTGAAACGGAAAATCTGTTCCTTCTTAATGAAGTCTAACCAACCGGTACTTCACAGTGCACTCTGCCATTTTCCTTTCTTCTGTCCCTCTAAGAAATCAATCTTTAGTTCTTCAATACCTTGATATTAACTCCTGTTGCTTGCATTTGCAATTCACTCTCTGCTTTGGGCCACATTTTCACTTGTTGCCTCATATAAGAGAAAATGTAAAATAATTGGTTTTGGAAGGATAGATTTCCAGAACTAGATAGCTCTTTGAAGGTATGTCCCTCTTCAGAACTATCTAAGAAGAAATCACATTCTCCAGATGTTTCCCTCTGGGTTATTAAGTGTTGAAAACCACCCTGCTGAGGAGAAAGAAAATGAGAGGGAAAGGTCATCAACAAAATTAAAATTAAACCATTTAATAGATCCCACAGCAGGTCTTCTATAGCCCATCCAATGTGTTTCAGTGATGTTCAGTGATGTAGAATGTTACAGAGAAGATTGTATGAGGCATCAAATTGTGTAAATTTCCCTATAATTAAGTACCAAGCCCAAATATTATTGAAATAATCAGAAGAACTTCCATAGACTTCAGACTTCAGCAAACCTTGAAAGAAGAGCATCATGAGGAACAAAGGTGGAGACTGACAATTTATTTTGCAGTTCTATGAATTCTTCATTCTTTATTTTTTAATTTAATTTGATTTAATTTAATTTAATTCAGCAACAAAGCTTACAATTCAATGTGCTAGACTATTCTAATTTAGGTTCAAGAATTCCTATATGCCAAAATATTATGGGCTATCTCATGCTATACATGTTTAAGCAGTATTCCCTGCTGAAGTCAAACAGGAAGGTTGGTTAAAAATTGCTGTTTGAGTTTGCCATGTGAAGGCAATTCTCAGAATGTAAACTCCAAGTATGAATTCAAATTATATTTCCTCATAAGGACTGCAGTACTTCCCCTCCCCTTTCTTTTAAAAAGCAAACTGTTATCATGAATATAGAGAAAAAAAGTTATATGCAATTTCAAGAATCCTTTCTCCCACACTGTCAGAGTTTTCTAACATTTTTAAAAATCTGTTCTAGGTTGACCTGTTTATAGTATTCTGAGTGCATTTATTGCCATGGTACTGAAGTGCCTTTCAAGTTTCTTAAGTCCAGGAGAGTGTTTTCTAAATCAGCTCTGTTCAGTCCTTGGTGAATCTGTAAAGAGAAACAGTCAGGTCCCTAATCAGCAACAAGCAATTCTAATTTTATAATGTGGACATTTTTCCAGCAGGCACTTGAACTGAGGCTATAAATTTCTTCTATCTGCAGCCTATCCAACAGTTATCAGACACTGATTATAACAATCTGGGATTGGATTTAAACCAGTGGCCTAGTATGAAAGGATCTGTAGTATGCTACTGTGAAGCTTTCTGCATTGTGCAGCTTTCTGTTTGCTATTTTTTATTCTACAGAGCTATTTTCAGAAAGCTTAATTGTGTTATACTGGTCTAGATTATCAAAATCATTCAACATCAAGAGCTGAACACAAGTTACAGGTACCTAAACCAAATGCGTAGACTTCCAGCAGAGCATACCAACTGACCAACTCTGCCTGTGCAGGGTGGTACATTAGAAAATTTGCTGACCTATTTGCTTGCCTAAACATGTGGAACTAAAAGTGTCTCCAAAACCTGAAACTTGTATTTAGTAATTAAATAACTCTAAAGGCTTTCAAGTCCCTGCAGTTAGACATCTAAGTTACTGTTAACAGCTCACATTCCTTTAAGCAGAGTAATAATGAGAAGTAAGTATCATTCCAAGAAATATTTTGTTATTAAAAAAATTGAGGCAGACATTCACATTTGCCTTAATAATGCTGCAGCATAAACAGACACAGCAGTGGGCCAGAATTTATACTAAAAAAAAGGGAGAAAAAAAGGTCCCAGATGGTGACAGTGAAACAGCTGATTTTAGAGAGATTCTCTGGAAAACAACAGAACTATTAGATGCTTCATACTCTGGGGGAAACGAGGCGGGTTGTCATTGACATCAGTCAGAGTGATGTTCACGGTGGTCGTCCCTGATAGTCCTCCCATCTGGCCTCCCATGTCTTTGGCCTGGATGACCACTTGATACTGTTCCCTGTTTTCTCTGCTCATGTCTGGTAAAGCAGTCTTGATTATGCCTTGGAGAAGAGAGAAAAAGGAGAGACAGAGAGGTAAAGAAGAAGCACCACCCACATTAATCTCAGGGTTTTTAAATGGATTCGTGTAAAATATACTGTGCAGATGTTAATCTGTAGCAATCAAAAGGCATACTACAATAAATCTTTCAATCTATGGTTGATTTAATGTGATTTTAAGAAAAAAGGAGAAATAAATGTAACAGAGATATTGTTCATTTTCTGTGATGTGCTAAATCAATCTAATTATTCTTTCAATTAAAAAATATAAATATATTTGTTGATTTAATGAAATTTTTCAGCTACTATCCCCAGATATTATTTTAATGGGTTATGTAATCTCTGGCCCTTGTGAGGTTTTGATACTATAACACAAGGCTGAACTCTAACATGCCCTGCATTCATTCTTTCGGACTGTAATAAATCATAGATTTTAATGCCCAATGGTTGCCCCTGTAAGTCAGCTAGGACTATAGATAATGAAAGAATTAGACAAGACTGTAAAATTAGTGTTGGAAAATCTTTTTTGGGTGTCCAATCTCAAGAATTTCATAAATGTAATTTAAATGTCTCAGACCCTTGTACAGCACAGAAAAAGAGTAGGAACCTCAGGTGAGAAAACCAAAAATCCCATAGGCTGAACAGAGAAGTGACCTCAGTCCTCCTGGGATCCAAAGTCCAAAAGACCTTTCATGAAAGTAGACACACACATGCTTTCTTTTAGAAAACCAAGCTTTTTTTTTTTTTTTTTTTTTTTTTTTAGAAGGGTGGTGGCTTTGCAAGGTTGAAGTGATGACAGCTTTTTCTTGTGAAGTGGGAGGATTTAAATACAGCATCCTTTTTTGCTTGGAGGATTCACACCCCTGCCTTTCCTCTCTCAGAAGAAGGGTCTGATTACAAACTTGATATGGAAGCTGTTTTATTATGCAAAAAAGGTAAGCCTGGAAAACTCCTACTCCTAGAAAGAGAATGAAACAAAGAAAAAACCCCTCTGTAGTCTAGTGGTTGTGGCATTTACGTCTGTTCCAGGATTACCAGGTTTTTATTACCATACCTAGACTTGTTTATATATGTAACATTAAAAAACAAATGGGATTAAAATGAAAGATAATCCCAGAACCAAAGATGAGAACAGGTCTTCCCCAAACCCTCTGCATGCCTAACCACCTTCTGCCATCAGCTAATGGCCATGTGGAACTGTTTCCCTGCCCACGCCTGGTAAAGATGTTTTGAGTAAGGAATTGGAAAAAAGATAAAAAGGAGAGAGGTAGGAAAAGGTGGAAAAAACCCAAACACTTTAATCCTAAACAAAATCATTATGCCACCTTTTAAAAGTGTAGGTATGTGACTCTCATTATCTTTTTGGTATAATGCCCTTGCTGGATTTAAAAAAATACATTGTTTCTAAAGGAAATTAGCTATCAACTGAGCATGCTCAATGGATTAGGAACTTCAGGAATTCTGGTCACAATTGCACTTAAACTCTGGATTCCCAAACCAGAACAACTTTGATAACATGCAGGATCAAGCTAATGCAATGCCTGCTAAATCTTACATGCATTAAGATTAGGTAGCTAGAGGCAGGGAGGGTGTTTGTTTCTTTTTTGAACCCCAATTTTGCATTATAGATAACCAAAGTTTACCCAAGATTTTCTTCTGTCTGTCTCATATCTGATTTCCTTCATAATAGTGAAAAGGGCTTCCATTCATGCATTACAACTTAAAAACATTAATACTTCTTACTTCAATTCTAATAGCTGTTGGAATCAGAGTACAGTTTCAAAACTCATCTTGAGTTAAAAATTGTCAGTGGTCAAGAATCCATCACAAAGTTTTAGAAATAATTAATTGACCTTTGGGGATTTTTTTTTTTACCTTATAGTCTGAAATTGTCCAGCTACTTTTTTTTTTTTTTTTTTTTTTTTCCCCCCTTAAAGACAAACAGATGAAATCCCTAGAAATTGGTGTAAAGTAAGCTTTAATATTTTCATGATTCCTCAGACCCTTTACAATATTCTATACCCTTTCAACTGTTGACCTTTAGAGTTAACAGTCATCTTCCAGAAGTTTTATTCATACCAAGTAAAGCAGTTCTTCTTCTGCAATAATATTATTTTCACAAAAAAAGACACACTTTTATTGTGATAAAAAAAGTATATCAGCTTTGTGTCAAGTCATATGATACCATACGCCTGTTCCAATATTTAAATGCAATTGAAAAGTGACTTGATCCCTGTATCCTGTCTCTGTCATTGCAAAAAGTAAGACTGAATGAATTGCTAACCTGTTTCTGGATCCACTGAGAAATATGGCTGTCCCTGGAGAATGCTGTACACCACTTTGGCACTGTTTCCATAGTTGGCATCATCAGCATCTGTGGCTGTCACTTGAATAACAGATGTACCTAAATGGGTACCAAATAAGGAATCAGCAGATTTTAAGAAGGCATCTACTTCTTGTAAACCACATACAGTTGTTTCAGTATTGAATTCAGTAAAAAACTGGACAGAATCTAGTGGACAAATCCAGTGTTATCCTACCTAAGCAAACAGTAAAATAAAGCCTCATCTTCCTTGTGACTGAATCTAAATTCATTATCACATAAGATTGATGCTTCAGTTAAACAAGTGTAACTGCATAGGGATTGACACACGTCTTTGAAACTCAACACAGCATTAGGTTTTTTTGGTGATGAAACAGGTTTGAAGATTGTTCGCTGGTAATAACATGACCTCAGTTGAAAGTATTCACTCAAAAGGTACATAGCTGCTGTGTGAAAAGTACCATTATGATTCTTAACTTCAGCTTAATCAATAAATTAACCTAAATTAATTTCCTTATACTAATTTTCTGCTTAGATGACAACCTCCAAATATCTGAAGTCAGACTGAATAAAAAATTTTGTCTTATCCTAACTAATTTTTAAGATGCTCTTAAAAAATTAGCTTGGTTTTGCAATAAGAAATTCTGGATTTCTTTTCTCTCTTGATCAAAATTATGCACCTATTTGGCAAATAATCGCCATTAAACAATAACTACCTTTTTTCAGCATTCGCTTATTTTGCATGAAAACGGCTTGTGATGGCTTGTGATCACAATGAAGAGAATATAGGATATATGGGATTAAGAGTCCTGTGAGCCAATATCTTTGGTGTAGTTTATGGATTACAAATGAAAGCTTCTGTAAATCTTCTAAAATATATAAAAAGGACAAAACTGTTCTTCACAAGCTTTTATTTCTAAGCAATTTTCAAGATGTCAGGGTACATTCTGCTAACACAAACTAGAGCTGACAAATGTCTGGATAAATGCAGTCAGTCCAATATCTAGAAGTGTAAAGGTCCTTAACTCTGTGCCAAGGGCAGAAGACTGACTGAGAAGAAGCTCTTTACTGTATTTTTGGATGGATATTTTTTATGTATCACACTTCCCTTATAAGAAAAACGTCTAGTGACCACTGTTCACTTAAGTGATATAGGATTCTATTCCTTTTTTTTTCACCTTCAGCTTTTCCAGATTGAAGTTCACCTAGAAAACTTGCAGTCAAGTACCTCCCTAGACTATAAATTTAGAAGATGCTCATTTACCTGTGACTAATGGAATTGAAGTGAATCATATCTAATGTCGCACTTCAGTGTATCCGAGGGATTGGGGAATGTAGAAATCCAGACTAATCAAAATAGATTCTTAGACTCATAGAATCATAGAATGGTTTGGGTTGGAAGGCACCTTAAAGATCATCTAGTTTGAACCCCCCTGCCATGGGCAGGACCACCTTCCACTAGACCAGGTTGCTCAAAGCCCTCTCCAACCTGGCCTTGAACACTTCCAGGGAGGGGACATCTACAACTTCTCTGGGCAACCTGTTCCAGTGTCTCACTCTCACAGTGAAGACCTTCTTTCTTGTATCTAATCTAAATCTACCCTCTTTCAGTTTAAAAACGTTACCCTTCTTCCTATCACTACACTCCCTGATAGAGTCCCTCCCCATCATTCCTGTAGGCCCCCTTTACATACTGGAAGGCCGCTATAAGGTGTCCCTGGAGCCTTCTCTTCTTCAGGCTAAGCAATCCCAACTCTCTCAGCTTGTCCTCATCAGGGAAGTGCTCCATTCTCCCTGCTCATCTTCGTGACCCTCCTCTGGACCTGCTCGAGCAGGTCCATGTCCTTCTTATGTTGGGGGCCCCAGAGCTGAACACAGTACTCCATGTGGGGTCTCACAAGAGTGGAGTATTGGGGTAGAATCCCCTCCTTTGACATGCTGACCACAATTCTCTTGATGCTGCCCAGGATATGGTTGGCTTTATGGGCTGCAAACATGTGTTGCTGGGTCATGTTGAGCTTCTCATCAAGTAGCACCCCCAAGTCCTTCTCTGAGGGGCTTCTCTCAATCCACTCATCACCCAGCCTGTATATGTGCTTGGGATTACCTGACCCATGTACAGAATCTTGCACTTGGCCTTCTTGAACTTCAGGAGGTTTTCACTCAAGCCTGTCAAGGCCCTGCTGAATGGCATCCCTTCCCTCCAGTGTGTTGACCGCACCACGTAGCTTGGTGTTGTCAACAAACATGCTGAAGGTGCACTCAATCCCACTGTCTGTGTTGTCTACAAAGATGTTAAACAACACTGGTCCCAATACTGACCCCTGAGGAATGCCACTCGTCACTGCTTTCCACTGGGTCATCGAACTGTTGACTGCAACTCTTTGAGTGCAACCATCCAGACAATTGCTTAATCACCAAGTGATGCATCCATCTGTCCCAATCCAATGTTGGGGGAGGTTTCAATATGATCCCAAGAGCAAGATTAAGACACAAATGAGGTCAAATGCCGTATACCCAAAACAGGTTTTTATTACTAAAAAGAGGGGTGGCGATAGGACAGAATGGAAGGAAAAGACAGAAATAAAGCAAGGATGCGGGATAGGGCTGCAAGAATATTCACCACCATGGATCCAGCGGCGTCCCGTTGGTCCTCAGTCTTTAGTTCTTCGGTGGTGGGTGCACACAGATCTGGCTTCGATGGTGGGTGCACACTGAGCAAAGTTTTCTACTGCCTTTTTAAGTTCATCATATCCGCTGATTAGCATATCTGCTCACCTTTAGATTTTTTTTTTTTCTTTGGTCCCACAGGTTTTGCTGCATCTGGCTTCTGGGGCAGAAATGCTTGCCTCTTATCAGTTCATTAGCAATGCAGGCATGGTGTCTGGCCTACACAACAGAGTCACAAATGGCTACACGATAGGGCCAGCTCAGTACATGTCTGCCCCTTTGAGGCTTTTCTAAGGAGTCCGACAATGCAACCACAAAGAAGTGGGGGGGTGCATCCTTCAATACACTCCCGCTTCTCTTGGCGACATCGCCCAGACCAGTTCACAGGCCGCAGCAGCTTGTCTTGGAGGTTTGCACAGACACAAGCAAGCTTGGAGACAGTCAAAGGACATTTCAGTCTCTCACACCATCAAATCCATGTCTCTCCAATTTATAGACAAGGATGTCATGTGGGACAGTGTCAAAAGCTTTACACAAGTCCAGGTAGATAACGTCAGTTGGTCTTCCCTTATCCACCAACGCTGTAACCCCATCATAGAAGGCCTCAAATTTGCTAGGCATGATTTTGCCTTTAGTGAAGCCATGTTGGCTATCACCAACCACCTCCTTATTTACCATGTGCCCTACCTGATCTTGCTGGCCACAGAGGTGAAACTGACTGTCCTGTAGTTCCCCAGGTCTTCCTTTTTCCCTTTTTAAAATGGAGTTATGTTTCTCCTTTTCCAGGCAGTGGGAACTTTGCTGGACTGCCGCAACTTCTCATATATAATGAATAGTGGCTTAGCCATTTCATCTGCCAGTTCCCTCAGGTCACATGGACTTGTGCACCTTCAGATTCATTAGATTTTCTCAAACCTAATCTTCTCCTAAGGTGGGCACTTCTTCATTCTCCTAGACCCTGCCTTTGTGTTCTGTATCTTGGGCGGTGTGGATGGAGCACTTGCTGGTGAATACTGAGGCAAAGAAGTCATTGAGTACCTCAGCCTTCTCCATATCCTGGGTAATCAGGTCTCTTGTTCCCTTCTGGGGAGGACCCACATTTTCTGTAGTCTTCCTTTTATCACCGATGTACCTATAGAAGCGTTTCTTTTTGCCCTTGACATGCCTGGCCAGATTTAATTATATCAGGGCTTTGGTCTTCCTAACCTGATCCCTGACTTCTCAGACAGTTTCTCTGTATTCTTCCCAGCTACCTGTCCTTGCTTCCAGCCTCTGTAGGCTTCCATTTTGTGTTTGAGGTTGTCCAGGAGCTCACTTGTTCATCCATGCAGGCCTCCTGGTGTTCTTACCTGACTTCCTCTTTGTTGGGACACATCAATCCTGAGCTTGGAGGAGGTCATTCTTGAATATCAACCAGTTTTCTTGGGTCCCTCTTGCCTTCAGGGCTTTATCCCATGCTACTCTGCCAAGCAGATCCCTGGAGAGGCCAAAGTCTGCTCTCCTGAGTCCAGAGTAGTGAGCTTGCTGTGGGCCCTCCTCATTGCCCTAGGGATCTTGAACTCCACTATTTCATGGCCACTGCAGCCAAGGCTGCCCTTGAGCTTCACACTCCCCACCAGCCCCTCCTTGCTGGTGAGAACAAGATCCAGCATATCGCCTCTCCTCGTTGGCTCCTTTATCACTTGCAGAAGGAAGTTGTCATCAACACATTCCAGGAACCTCCTGGATTGCTTATGCCCCACTGTGTTGTCCCTCAAACAGATATTGGGGTGGTTGAAGTCCCCCATGAGGACCAGGGCTTGTGAATGTGAGGCTGCTCCTATCTGTCTATAAAGGACCTCATTCTCTCAGCCTTCCTGATAGGGTGACCTGTAGCGGACCCCCACTATAACGTCTCCTGTCCCTGCCCTCCCTTTAATCCCATAAACTCTTTGTTAGCTCCTCATTCATCCCCAGGCAGAGGTCCATGCACTCCAGATGGTCATTGATGTAGAGGGTAACACCCCCTCCTGTACAATATTATTATTAGGTCCTGTTAGATGCATTTATTTTTTCCTAGTGTGTAATACTGCTTTACACATAATAGTTTTACCTACATAATAGTAAGAATCCCCACTATTTCAGGTTATCTGAACAGGATGACAAAAGGGCAGAAATACTTATTTCTCAGCAACAAAACAGCAGAAAAAAGTTGTAAAAATGCTTTGTCACAATTCATCAGACCCTGCAGAAGATTTTTGCCATCAACAATCTAGATTACTTTTTGCCTGGTTAAACAGTTAGAGGTCATCTGTGTGCTAAGCTGAGCTGTAAAATAATCCTGAAGAAGTGAACATTTAAGGACAATTTTATCACTAACAGTGTCCAGCATAACCGCTCATCTGGACAAAAATGAAAAGAGTTTTTTGAGAAAAGTGAAGTTCCATGAGTCCTATCTGCTTTCAAAAAAACAAATAAGTTAAATCCCATACCTCCTCAAGACTAACAGAGAAAGGAGAGGCAGTATCACTTGCTAGCCTATGAAAAATGTAAAAGTCATCAGCAGAATCACATGTTTATAGTGTGTGCCACTGTAGCATTTAGAAGTTAAGAATCAAGGGAAATATATACGTCTATCCCATCCTTTCACCCCAAAAACCCAAAATCAGGAAAACTTATTGCTGTGGCCTCCTGATCTAGGCACCCTCCTGGGACTGACAAAGACATTTGAGTATAGTCATAAGAACAGAATGCACATTAACTTTCTCTTCCTAGTATATTGTTTTGATGAAAAAAAAGAATGCTGAATCCTGCTTTGAGAACTTTTTTTAAATTATTTATTTTTTTAAGAAAAGCATTACAGAGCTCAGGGCAGTCTTTGAGAAATTTCTGTCTTTCTCTCATTGGAATGTATATCTTTGTTTCCTGAGGCTCAAGTACCATATAATTATTGTTGCTGAGGAGAATACAGAAGGGGCAACTGTACAGAAACATTGAAGGTCACTACCAGATAATTCAAGTGAATCTTATATAGAATGAGATCTCATTATAGTTTGCAAAATATTAATGTTTTCTTTCATTTGTCAAATTTTGCAGAGTGGTGAAACAATAGTGTTATAACAGCTATTGTTTCCTAGTAAACTAATAATACAATCATGAAAAATTATTAATAAAAGTATATTCTCAGAAAATTTACTGTCATCATGCAGTTCACTCTTGTCTCTGCCAACAATCTGCTGTGTCATAGAGGAGGATCCTCACAGATGATAGGCAATGTTTGTGCAACGTTTTCTTATGAGGAAAGAAACCACCTAGCTTTTGGGGTCCGAAATTAAACCAGGAAAGGCAGTGAAATAAAGGAACTCAGCACTAATTACAAAGTAATTGGTAATGAGGCAAAAACAGTTTAGATATTTTTAATTAAAGACAGCTATGCCCTATCCTCAGCCCCACCAGAATGGTGCCCACAGAACACTGATATATTTATTAATTTGTTTATCTGTAGTCTAGATTACTTCACAAACAGCCTTTTACACACATTTTTTCAGCAGAAGTCAGCATGATTTAAAATATGAATCATGCCACTATGTTAGAAATTAGAAACTGTCTGAGATACTTCCACAGCTGCCAACATGTGCAGGAATGAAGGAGTGAAGTAGAGCCTGGAAAGAATTGGGGGTGGGAAGAAAGCATTTTAGTTTTTGTCTTTGTTTCTCACCATCCAACTCTATTTTTAATGGGCAATAAATTAAATTAATTTTCCCAAGTCAAGTCTGTTTTGCCCCGATGGTAATTCATAAATGATCTCCATGTCTTTATTTCAACCCGTGAGCTTCTCCATCTTATTTTCTCCCCTTGTACTGTTGAGGAGGAGGAGTAGTGAGAAGGCAGCTGGGTAGGCCTCTGGCAGCCAGCCAAGATCAAACACACCACAAGAGCAAACTGGTGTGAAAGATGACAAAGAAAATGTGAGAATGAGTACAATAGCAGTCTAAGGAGTGATAACATCACTTTTCTGCAAAACATAGTGAACTTCAACCCAATACTACCCAGCAAGCCTATCCCATCTCAGGATGGGAACTCTGAGTTCTCAAGAGTTATGTCTTATTTTGTTTCTTTATTTTTCTTTTTTTCCCCTTTCTTATTTGTTTTGTTTGTTTTGATGATTTCTCAATACTTCTGTCACACAGTTTGCAGATTGTTTTGATGGCTTTGTCTCTCAAAGATTCTCTCTATGTCTGCATAATATGACCAAAGAATAGCAGTTTGCTGAATGTTTTGAATTTGCTAAGGTTTATGAATGCTATAGTATCAGCAGTATTTTTTTTTTCCCTTTTCTTCTTTGCTTAGACGTACGTCTGAATCTGGAAGCTTAAACACTTTGACAACAGATCTGTGATGGATGGGGTCCTAATGTAAGGGTAGGAAAACGCAGAAGGATAATTGTGATGATAACCGCAGAGAAGGCAAAATTAGGGTAAACCTGTGTAAGTAGTGTCTTTGTGTGCATGTGTTTGTGTGTGCATACGTATACATGTAAGTGCGTGTAAGAATGTAGAGTCCAAAAGGAAAACTGAATTAGAGAGAACATCACTGTATATCTAGGACAGTATAACTCAGTGTCAGAACTGAGTTCCACTAATACAGATTTCCAGAATTCATGAGGAGTGAGACATAAATTTGAAAAAGTATTTGAAATGAGAATGCTTTTCTGAATTATATTTAAAATGCTTTCTATTTTTTTGTGCTATTCAGTCTTTGAAAGAATCCCTCTGGTATAATTAGGTCTCCTAGCATGATACCAGAGTGCATAGCAAAGCCAAAGTAAATAGCCTGCAGAGGATTGCTATACTTCAAGAGTGGTCTTCCACAAGATGAGATAGGCACACATTTTGTTGCCTTTTCATGTAAAGTCATACTCTTCAGCATGCAACTCCTACTTTTCTCCTTTGGTTGACAAGAATTGAAACAGCTTCTGCCAGTCAGAAGAATATATCTGTGTCTATTTGAAAATGCTATTTTTACTGATAACTTTTCCTGTAACCTTCATTTTGAACAGTAATCTCCAGCTTGAGTGAAGAAAATGAGCAGATTATGTTGTTAGCATAGAATTTTTCAAGATTCTACCATGAACATTGGATCAAAAAATGACAGATAGTGATTTACATAACATTCAGAACCATGACATTTCTTTTCCAAAGGGAATTCTGTAACTTCAAAATGCATTTTGAGTTGGATTCAGACATTTTTTTTATAAAAGTAGGATTTCAGATCTGTTCAAAGTTTTGATTTTAAGAAATAATAAGGTGTTTGGTTTAGACTTTAGCCTTCTAATATAGTTTTCAAAAAGAAATTTGGAAATAAAAAAATCTGAAAATACTGAAACAGGATGTTTTTTACATTATCGGACAACTTCCTTTCTATTTTTTCTCAAGTCAACTTCTGTCAAAATTGGCAATTATTGAAAATTTCTGATTTTTACAGAGAAGTTTTGAGTGTGTGTGTATCTATCTCTGTTTAAGAGAGAACTCCACTCAAAGCAGAAAGGCTGTTTCATTTTCAGAAATAGACGACCAGCTGGGGTAAGTGGAGAGGCAGGAAGGACTTTAACTCCCTAAAGGAGAAGCTCTTGCGCTTGCTTCCTGTTTTCAAGCGCAGTGCCAATCTGCTGTTCATCAAGTTTATTCATGGAGGGAAGATTTTAATAGTGGATTACTTTTACAAGCTGAAAAGATTTGGGAGAGCTCTGGAAAACCTCTGGAGGCAAAATTAGAAATTTTATTTGGCTAAAAACCTTAAGAAGATAAGTGGACAGATAGTTTGTTCAGACAGCATGGCTCCAAGGATTATTTGCATGCAGACTTACTATAGGGATGTCTCTGCTGAAGACATGAGTGAAATTTTAAGTGAACTACAGAAATATTGAGAGGTAATAAACCACTTTTGGTTTTGAGAGCAGGTTGTTCTCTCCGGATAGGAGTCGGTGATTAGGCAATGAACTGGAGAAATTATGAACTAGGAGCAGTCATATGGCACTACCCAAGCCTGAAAAATTTAGGAACACGTAGAATTCAGAACCAAGGATGTCATTACCGCATCAGTTGGACCACATCACTTCAGACTACTTTCTATAAGAAGAGCAGGGCTAAATAAGGTTAAGATATAACTCTTATGCTTTGACTGGAAGACATCCCTATCTAGAAAGCTGAAGGAATAGGGAACTGCAAAGTAAACTTTGCTCTTTTGTACATGACCACAATTTAGTGGAGATTTCACTAGACTGCTTTTTCTTTGATGCATGGTTGGTAGCATGAAAGATTTGTAAAGGAAAAGGAAGAATAAAAGCAGAAAAGGAGCAAGTATCAACAGGTAAAAAGATAAATGATTCAAGCTAGAAGAGCAATAAATGGGCATGACTGAGAAAAACAAATAAAGGCAACTTAGAACAAATAAGGAACTTGAGGAACCAGACTCAAAGGAGAAATAGCATGACACTGGGAAATTAAGAAGAAACTTAAAATATAGTTCAGCCATATATATTGAGCAGAAATTTATATAAAAGAAAAAAGAGAGGAGGCAAAAAGGTGGCTTAAAACAGGAGATGCAACAGTTCATATGTTACATTTTATCAAGTTGATGATTTTTAATAGTCCACTGTATAGGTATAAGGTGAAATTTAATTTAACTTGAAAACATGTTGTCTCTTATTTTTGTGTATGTAGTCTCACATAATGGCTGACTGAGAAGTCAGTTGATGTTCTAGCTTCTATAGATGAGTACTCTACCTTTGTTTTGGTTGCCCACTGATCTCCCATCCGGGAATCACAGTATTTGCACCACTGTAGTGTACATAAACATTCACTGTAATCCCTGCTAACGTGACTAAAAGTAATTTATGAGAGATGTAAGAGAACTAAGTTATGCTGTGTGGCATAGCCTTACTTCTTCCCTCAGAACTACCTTTTCCTCTTCACTTCATTCCATACCCATAAAAACAGATGGACCTTACCACCCATTCTGGAAATACAGGATATTTTAATGCAGTTTTACTCCAGAAACAGACCCTTGTATTTTATAAATATAAGGGTGAAATAATTATCATAATTTCTTGTGTGTGTTGTGTTTTGATGTTTAGGGGTTTTGTTCAATGCTTCCTTTTCTATGACAAAATTAAGTCACATTTTAGAGTGTGTTATCAGAACTTGCATTAAAGAAGTACGTGCTAACGATTGTCTCACCACATAGAAAGATGCATTGTGACTAAACTACTCTGTCTTTAATCTGCCTGAAATGCTGTGTGGGCTAGAGGCTTTTGCCAGTGAATACAATACATATACCACTGTAACATAATGTCTGAAATTGAACTGGGAAAAGAATGACTAAAGCTGAACAAAGCCGCTAACCCTCACCCTCCCGCTGTTCAATACCTTGATGTAGTAAATTTAGTTTTCCTTTGGCAGTAACTGTGAAGTGCATCAGATGCCCTGCATGAGAATTTGAAAAGTATTATGGATACAATAACAAGTGGGAAACAATATAAAGAATGAGAAGCAATTTGAAGTATTGGTGAATGAACAATTCAGTGTATGTTTATTCTTTCAGGAAGCTTCTTTTTCCCATTCTCACCATAAAGAAAAAGCAATACTGGTGCCATTAAATGTCAGTGATAAGATAGAGAAAAGAATAGTGAGACTCTTTCAAGTATTAATGTTGACTAGCTTTAACATTGCATTTCGTAATGACTAAAGAGGTACAGTATAAAGTTATCTGCCATCCATAATAAATGAACTACAATTTAGAAGTCTTTTTCATTTTGTTCAACGTTCCGTACATACTTACAATTAGAAAACACACTTTTTTTAGACAGAGATAGTATATGCATTCTATGTTCAAAAGAAATTAAAACCAAAAATGAAAAGAATGAATCACTAAATTATCCTAAAAATTTCTATTTAAAATAATGATGAAACTCACCAGTAACATATTTCTGGGCCTGGATCTGCTATGCATATGTTAGGTTGTTCTAACTAGAAGTACTTGCTAATGAAACCAGTATGTTGAAGGAGAAACAATTAATGCCATAATATGGCAGTGAATTACCTTGGTTACTCTTTCTCTGACCACGGTGCTTTTACGGAGTATATGGAAACAGGCCAGCTTTATGGACTGAGAGCTGCCATCCCTGGCAGGTCAGTCACATGAACTCCACCACTTGTTTCCTTTTTAAAGAGGAGAGCTAGTAATCTTGGCTATTTACCCCATCTTAATTTCTAGAATACTCCAAAAGAGAGAAACAGCTTTCAGCTGTTTTTATGACAAACTTATGAAGAGCTTGTCCCCATTGATCCTACTGCAATGTTGTCACTTACTGATTAAAAATCCCAATTCCTACCCAACAGTTTGAACCAAGTTTTTAGTTTTATTTATAATTTTTAATTTATAAAATAATGAAGAAATCATAGGGAAGTTATTTCTTCACTACTCTCAGAGCCCTTTGTTCATGTAGCACATCTTTAAGAAGCTTTCTGCTTTGCCCTTTTCTTTTCTCAGAAGACATTACCTGAGGTCCTCCATACAATCTCTAAAGGTTTCACTTAAGAGTAAGAGAGCAAGGTTAAAATAAAGTTTTCAATTATTACCACTTTTAAGGACTAAAATTTGAGTTTCTGATGTACATGTATGTATAGTTCTGTATTTTACAATGCAACCCAGACAGGTTTATGAATTTTTTGGCAAGGAACAAGTCAGCTTTCTGCACCTGTTTGTAATTTGTTCTCTTTTTTTTGAGCTCGGCTTTTGTATCTCTTTATTAGATTTTGGAGTCTCTTTACTATGGATGGCTATCTACGACTGGGAACTAGAACCTCACTTTCATTTGCATCTTCAAAATTCACCGGCAATAGAAGAAAATGGAAATCTTTACAGAGTTTCTACCTTTGCCAGCTCTGTAAACAGGTGCAATTTGAAACCCTACGTGTATCTATATTATGATCATGAGAATCTAATACATTATTATTAAGACAACAGGCTGACTTCATATTTATTTTATTTGAGAGCATTTTCATCATCTGTGGAAAATCCTGTTTGGGTCTGTCTCTTTAAACATTAATATAGCTGTTGAAAATATGAAGATTTTATTGGCAAACTCAAATTTACATTAGTTTATAATATGTGATTTTGAAAGCCTCTTGCTTCTGTTGTGTTTAGATACTGTGGATGTTGTCTGTGGAAATGACAATAAAGACCTGTAATTTGGAAGAGAAATGGAGTCTAAAGCAGAGAAAATGAAACAAATTCCAGGGTTATCTTAGTCACGGGCTTTTTAAAAATTACATCAGTTAGAGTACTATTTTTAGACAAAAACTAAACATTTCTAGGGCTTGCATGGGTATATATAAGTAAATATAGATGTAAGTATGTATATGTGTGTATGTGTACATACACGTTGATAACCTCCTAGAACAGTGGTTCTCAAACTGTGGTTCATGGACCCCTGGGGGGCTGTGATGTCATCACAGGGGATCCATGAAGGTTTAAAGCAGGGGTGGGGAATGTCCAGCCCGGAAACATTTGGTGTGGCCCACGGCAAGCACTGTGCCTCCTTTTCCCTCAGCCCCCTCCCTCCAATGCTCCTCTCATACTCAAGCCCCACCCCCCTCCCCCATGCCTGCCCAGATGTGTTAGTATATTCAGTGCTACTATGGTTGGTGGGACCCACTTTAACTAGGCAGTTTTTCTCTTAAAGACATTTTCTTAACCCAATGGCCCTCTTTAGGACCACAATGGGGCTGAAGTCTGTTCCTGCAAGTGGTGGGCCTGGACCCCTAAACAAACATATATGGTGACTGAACACAGACAAACAAGAAGGGAGGTAAGAAGGATTGTAAAAAATTTTCAGCAAATTTTAATGTAAATTTGGCATCAAATTTAGAATTAACACGTTAAAATACCATAAAATTGGCCATTTGAGAGTGCTGATGCTATTATTTCAAATTCATATGGAAACATTGCATTAAAGATATTATAATAAGAGTGTGTGCATTAACAGATTAACTTATTTCCCCTTCTCTCCAAATTTGAAGACCCTTCTTGAGAAAATTGAAATAAACATTTGATGCAGTCTAGTGCTTTAAATCTTGAATTAAGTTGTGGTGGTCCATGGCCACAAAAGGTATTTAAAGAGGGTCCATGGTGAAGGAAAGGTTGAGAACCCCTGTCCTAGAATATTAAGTAGAACCACTCTAGGGACTTTTCTGTTATTATTTCTAGACATTTCATTTATCTTCAAAAGTGTTCAAATGTCTTGAGTATAATCTGTCAAATGATACACATGCAGAATTGTTCTGCTAAAGACTGTTGAGTTTTCACTATGTTTTCAAATTGATCACAAGTGCATTGGCTACTGATGGCAAGATTACAGTCACAGTAGATGACACACATTTATGAGGATGATCTTGTTTGGACAAATCTCATAGATTTGAAAACTTCTGGTTGAAAAAGATTAAGGATATTGATTCCAAACTGCTTGTTTGGGAAATACTCTTAGAAATGCCTGAGCTAATTTCCAAAGGTTTAGATACTGGGGTGTCTAGATGTCAGTGAAAATTAGTTGGCCATATGCTTTTAAATAGTTTATCTTCCTCAGGTAGACACACATTCCTGATAACCAAAGTATCTTTTAAAATCTTATTTATGAAGTCAGTAAGTATTAGTCTTCCAGATCATGAAATATAAGACTTTTTTTTTGTCCTCTCCCTCACTCACCCTCCTCATGTGCTGCAGAGGTGGCTATTTTATAGGTGTTTTTTTCACAACTGTCACATATTTTGACTTTATGAGGAAATAAATATTTTGATTTTTTGTTTACGATTCTAGTATACTGTGTGCATAGCCTTATTTATGATGGGCTATTTATCATCTGCCTTAGAGCAGAGTGAAGTAACTGCTATTGAGTTGGCTTTCTGACAGGAAGCTTTGGTGAGAATTTGTGGTTTATTGGCAGCAACTCTTAAATGCAGGATATTCACACACATGTACATATTTCAGTGGACAGCAAGTTAGGCTGTTTTCCTTTGTTTTGTTTTTAAATTACCAATGAGGTGTGAGCAATATGTATTTTGAATATGAAGACATGAAAAACTTTCATAAGGAATGAAATTGATACTTGCACAGATCTTAATCATGCTTGATCTTAATTTCACAGGCACATATCTATGAGGTTGTAGGTAAAAGCTACTCTGGAAAAGCTTTCGAGGCATCTGGTTAGATAATAGAAAATAAAGTGAATGTGAGCATCAGGATTGCTGTCACTGTGAAAACTTGCAGGTGTGCATGTTGCTAGACATTAAGAAAAATATGGTGATTGCCATGAGAAATGCTGTAACCTATCTTGTTCCAAGTACTTACTAATAGATGAGTATCAATGGGAATAATATAGACTAGTTTTCAAATAAATAGGAGTTAGACTAGATAGTCCAGGATGACTTTTCTTACCTTAATTTTCTTAACTTTGTGAAAGCTATGTATGACAACAGAAAATTACTGAAATGACCGTATGATTGGCAAGAAAGAAAAATGGTGATGTATAATAGAATCCAAGCTGAATTGTTAACTGAACAAAGAAAAAACCACATGTAGTAACCACCATTTCTATAATTCATCTTCTATGTTGTTAGAAATGTATTATCAATTTTCATGATTTAATTGAAAGAAATGTCATTTTATTTCTATAATATATATAAACGTACATCTCTATTATAAGTACATATATACATATATATTTATATGGGCACATTTTTAGTGAGAAATTTACTTATTTAACAGTACTGTATCCATTATGGGCAGACATTCCCAGTCCTTCCATGTCAGTAGAGAGGCATTTAATGGTCTCTTTTAGGGAGAATAGTGGATTTCTTTTGGGGGACCAATGTTCCTTTGCTGAGCTTGTTACTCTTAGGCTGGTGGTATGATGCAGCTAAATCATCTGTAATAGAAGTATTCTTAATGATTCAGATTCATAGGAGATAAAGCTTTCATTTCTCAGTAGCTCTATGAAAATTGAGGGTTAGGGGTGGAGGAGGATAGTTCATGAAATGAGGTACACAGAATAAATAAAGGTGTAGGAGTCTGGACCTTTATTTTGTGACAGATTGATCTGTTTGATGAGACTGTTATGTGTTTGGAAGACTGAAAATTATGTCAAAGCATCTTTATGTGCATTTTACTGTGTGTGACGCTTAGTTACTTTAATTTATATTATATTAGAAAAAAAGTTGTTTTATCATTGTATCTTATTTACACATTTTGGAAATACTTGGAAGTACATGATTTTTAAAAATAAAACTGACATTTTACACTCAGCTGCATATCGTTAACAGCTGAAATGTATATTCAAGCACTCAGAAAGCTGTGTTTGCTTTTAAAAACAACTGAAAAGCTTCTGTTTTCGGAAGATTAGACTAAGTAAGCATCCCAGATGTGCTTTAATTTAACAGAATGAAAAGATGAAATAATACTTCTCAATATAATCTGTAAATTTCTTTCATGGCTACATATAACCAGTTCTCAAACATATTTAACTTGTATCTAGTTAATTACAATTTCTGACTTAGAACTGTGTGTCCAGTCTTCCCAGCCTACTACAGATCCAACATTTGAAAAATCTCATTCTCAAAAATCGTTTAAATGAAGAAAAGGAGTTTTTTCAGACACCTAAAACTACACAAGTAACTTAACTACATGGTGGCAGGAAAGAACCCTGTGCATTAATGTGATATAATAGAGACATTAATATTAGCACTTTAAGAGTAACATCTGCCCTTAGACAAGGGATTACCTCCTCCCCACTAACTTGCTTATTTTAATATCTGCCATGTTTTAATTTTAATAAAGGTTATAACACATCTATGCCTATACTCGACATGTTCCTTCTGATAAAGACAGAGTGTTCCTAATATTGGTAATGTCAATTAGTCCCAGTTATTCCAGTCCTTAGTACCAGCAGTTCAATTGCTTCAGGCTCCAATATGGCCACATAAATGTGAGAAGGGGCTCACTGCACCTGTTATAATGTAACCTGTCTTAAAAGAAGCAAAATTATTTGGTGTTTCATAGCTGCAAGAGGTCATAAGGGAATAAATTAGGTGCCTGTAAACTGACATCATGCATAGGAACTCAGTATTTATTGTGGCTCTGAAAACAGTTTGCGCAGGGTTGTGAATTGTAACACATGTTTATATTAAAGAATGTATGAAGGGTGTATGTTCATATCAAGAGGTATATATACTGACTGAAATAATATTTTCAGAATGTCAATGGGATTTTTACTTTTTAGATGTGAAGCCATGAAAGATGAAAGGACCTTGGTTTAACATCCTATCAGAAGGACAGCATCTCTAACAAGGCAGAACGTATCCCATTGTACTGCACTGCAGTGTGAGCAAAAGTGCTGATGTAAAGATTTCAGGCCCATTACGCTTTTTTTTCAGAGATTATAGTGTTATAGCTGGAAATCTACTGAAATAAGAAGAAGGAAAATGGATACATCAAACAATTTTTAGTGTAAGTATGATATAGGAACTTTTAATGTTAATTTCAAGCTCTAATCTAGAGAGGTCAAGGCCTCTGGGGTTTTTATTTTATTTCATTTTGTTTTCATTGAACACAGAAAATGGGGAATAATAAATTTGTTGCAATAGAGTAGCCAGGCAAATAGTATTGCACTGAATCATTTCAGAGGGATATAAAGGGGAGTCACATTTAACATAGCTCAGGCCTGAAAATTCCAGTTGGTAAAAAGACTGTAACTCCAAGGGTGCTGTGATGTCTGTTGCTGCAGTAGCTGAACACATTTTGACATATCTATGGAGTAGAGCTGTTCTAGTCTTCCACTAATTGGTGGGAAATTGAGACATACAGAGACTAAATGAATTTATGGTCACCTTAAAACTGCATCTCCAAAGTTTAGGCAAAACAGCTTACAAAGCCTAAAGTCACATATAACACTTTAAAAGTCACCCATCCTGTTTACTAATTGCTGCCTTTGAACTGCTGTCATCTTATTTCTTCCTATGAGAAATAGTTTAGACCAGCATGTCATGAAGGGTCAGCAGGTAGAGGTTTATGGGAGCTCAGAGGAGGTCACAAACTTCTAACAATGAATTGACAGTGGCTCAATTCCCATGGGACAGAAATATGGAAATTATTTATATGTTCCTGTATTTACAGCAAGCGCTAGCTACATTTACTTGCTGACAGCACTTCTACAAAACCCCATTTTTTTCTAGCACCAAGAGTGATTTCCCCCCTGCAAAAAGATGAGAAAGAAAGTGAGGAGCCCTATTTAGAAGATATGAGGATTTTGTAGGTGAAGAAAAATGAATATGTCAAGTGATTTTTTTAGCTGAGGTTAGATACTGCTGGATGAAAATGTCTCTCATGCTTTTACCTACTATACTTTGCATGCTCCTGTCACTTCCCTAGCACCAGCTCTGGCATCTAACCTCATGTGATCTGACCCAGGGAACAAAAGTAGCAGGAAAAGAATATTGACCTTGAACAATCCATTTTTCTGATGATTTAGCCCCTTAAACTTTCTTCTTTTGGGTTTAGAGGGACAGTGGGTAAGGCATAAGACAGCACAAGTAGGACCAGAGACAAAAAGAAGAAAAAGAGCACCACTCCTTTTGTCTGTAGCTTGAGATCTGGTTATCTGTAATGTTAAAATGTGCTGTAAATCTTAAATTTATGAATAATCTGAATTCTTCAGAAGCACTGTTTCAATCTTGTTAAAGTCAATTTTTGTCTCTTGTTTTTCTGGATGTGCAGTGTCTCAATTTTTTCACTTGTGGTATTTATATATTCTACATAAACTTTAAAGGAACTATGGTATTTCTGATGACTTATGAGAAATTTCCCGAATTTTATAAATAGGATTTATTTATTTAAGTTTCCTCTTTACCTTCATATATATATATATATACACAATATATACACATTATGTTTTTATGTGATTTCTTATATTAATTTTGTAATGTTTCTTTTGAGTCGGTAACAAAGTATAATGCAGTATCACTAATGGATAAATTTATTTATGTAAAGTTAACAAAGCCCTGAAGGAGAAAAATAATATATAAATTAAATGTTTACTTTTAATTTCATATGTTTGGATGTTGAATAAAGTTGTAAAATGATAATCATCGTAAAATGTTATTGTAAAAAATTAGTTACATCATTTGTTTAGATCCTAAAAAGAAACTATTGCTTTTCATTTTCAGAGTGTATGTTTATTTGTTTCTTGAGATCACATAACTATTTAGGAGTGTTGTAAACTCACAGATTTTCCTCTGAGGATGGTTTCATTTTTTTTCTTGAAGAGCCAAAATATCCACATTACATATGATTTTGTTTATCTAACTAAACAGAAGAAACCTCAGGAAAAAAAAACAGTAGTTGTAAATGGACATTTAAATTTTACAGAACTTATATACATTAATCATGAAATAAAGTCCATACAGGGAGATCCTAACACTTACATTACATCTAGGTTTAAATCAATGGAGCTGTACAAATTCAAAACAACCTGTTTATAGTATCAGAGCTCTAGTAAGTAAGTTCCTTGAAGAGTAAGCCTCCTTTGTGCTAGGAAAATGCTGTCCATATTATATGTATAACTATACAAACGATAGAATAATTTAAGGGGAAAAAATCATTATCTAAATAAGTTTCCTTTGGCATTCCAGTGTTTTTTTTTGTTTTGTTGTTTTTTTTTTTTTTTTTAAATAGAAATAAGTTTTAAAGCACCCACTCATACTCTTTGGAAAAAGTTCTGCCTCATGTCAAATACAAAATATTTATAAAGCATTCTATATGCTTTCTTAATAGAAATGTAGTGCAAGCCTTTGTAAATAAAAATACTATTCATGTATGTAACAGAATGCATGTCCAAAACTGACAAAACCCCAAAGTACCCCAAATTTATTCTAAAACTAGATTTATATTTTTAACTGTTTAACAAAAAGAGGATTTGCCTTTTCCACCTTGATGTTTTATTTTAAGAAATATTATGATGCATTGAACTCTTATTTTATATTTTTATCTTTATTTTGTTGAGATTTTTTTCATTATAGACTTGTATAAGAATAGTAAAGAAGATAAATTAAAAAATGTTCAAAATACTGCATTTAAAAATGAGAACCCTATGCAGATTCTGACAGTTACAGAAGTTTTGAAATTCTACTACAGAATAGTGACAAATGCAGAAATACAGGAGTGTATTCTATGCAGAAATATAGGGGGTATAAACTACAGGATTTCTGCCATCATGCTTAGTTTGACTAAAAGAAATTCTAATACTGTATTTTAACCACTGAATGTAAAATACGAACTTGGGCATAAAATATTTATTAGAAATACGTCTTTCTCTTAAAGCTAACTCAATAATTAATTTTAAAATAAAGTTTAAAATAAAGTTGAAATTTTGCAAGTTAACAAAGTAGTTTTCATAAGATTGTGAAAAAGTCAAGACAGTCTTGCATAGTTTTTGTTTTATAAGCCCCTGAAACCAGGAAAAATATGCAGAGGAGAAAATATAATTATTTCCTGCTGAAATATGAAAGATGAGAGCTGCCTCCATTTTGTCGTTTATACACATATGTAGATTAATGCTTACTGAAATAAGCAAATTCAAAAATAGCAAACGTGACAGTTATGGTTCAGTTTGGGTTTTTTTTGTTTTGTTTTTTTTTTTTTTTTTATTGTAAGGCCTACTTGTTCTTGTAAGAGGTTCCTATATAAAATGACAAACTGTTCTTCAGAAATATGTGTTTATGATTATGAGATGCTGAAAACATGACGTAACTAAAACTAAATATCAGAATGCAGACTTAGTTAAATCCAGTAGTAGTTGTGATGCTTATATATTCCCAAGAGATGCTACAGAAATAGTGAACAACGATAATGAAACTTCTAACACAAGAACTGTGTAACTGATGTTGCTGTATATACTACTGCACTCACACACAATAACACGGTAATAAAAATGGTAGTATTAATGCATATTAGCCTCTGCTTTTTACTGTAATTTCATCTCTCTTTTTCTTTGTATGTATGTACTTTGTATATGTCTTTTATTTAGAGTAGCTGTTAAATACAATGCATGTTTAGGCATGCTGTAATCCTGTATGCCTGAGTTGAAAATGGCCATATCTGTATTTCATATATATAGTCCTTCTATCAAACTTCATTGTTCAGCTACAGAAAAACTCTTTTATTCTGATTGTATTTGCAATAAAAGTAATTTAATGGGAAAATTATAAATTTTAAATTTAGCCATTTAAAATGTAGCCCTCTATACATTATACACATCTTGTCCTCTACAAATTCTGAACTAGGAGGTGCCTTTGGTTAGATCCATAAAATCTAGAAAGTAGCAGTTAAGTATGAAGTAATGAGTGCCAAGTTAAATTAGGCATTATCCCTTCTTTTAATAGGATCAATTCAAAGATTAAAAACACGTTGTAAAATACTCATCAGCTGCATGTTAAAGATGTTTAATGAGAAAAAATGGTAAGCCTTACTTGTTAAAATTAACAAGGCAGGCAACAGGAGGGTGTAGTAATATTTACCCAGGTGTCAAAAGAGATTGAACTCCACAGGACATCTCATTGCTAACTCCCATTTTTAAAGATTTCTTAACTTTATTTATATCCTGAGAAAAGTGGTTTTCACAATGAGGTGTAAGGCTAGTTTTGATTTTATTTTGGTTTTTTAACTATCGTCTTTCACTTGGAAAAATACTTGGACAATAGCTTCTACTCACGTAAGCCTTGAAGATGAAAAAAACTAGATTTTAACTATGATCAGGGCTGTACTTTTTCTCTACATGAAGAGAAAATGAAAAGATTATCTCAAGGTGCATAATATCTATTTAGATTTTCTGAAGTTTCCTTATAGTATTTCTAAATTAAAGCCAAATCAGAATAAGTCATGTTTCAAATCCACCTGCTCTTCATTGTGATCAAGACTGTATTTTACAACTTTGGTATTCCATAAATTTAAAATATTGAAGGGAACTTTTGTTCCTTTACTTGCTATATTATGTTTTGATTAACCTTTATGGGTCTGTCTAGCACCTTTTCCTCATTGTTTGGAATTATTTTTTATTGAATCAATTTACCTAGTCTGACATAAATCTCAGGATTCTTCTAGTCAACTCTAGCACTCTTTAAAAATATAGCTACAGCAGTTATTATCCTCCCGTACTTCAGTATAGTAGCTGATTTTAATGAGAAATTTTGTGTTATTGAGTTTTAGAATCTCTTAAACTAACTTTCTCATTTAATTTTTTAAGTTGATATCACTGTGAGCATTTAGCGTGATCATTTCCATAAAAGCTATCTGAAATGACACTGCAGTCAGCTCACTTCAGTGGTTTTGATTGCTTCCAGTACTAACTTTGCTACACAGCATTTTAAGTATACCCATAATGCTTTTGGTGATATGACTGGATCCAATTTAGTCATAGCAAGGGTAATTTATGTATAGCTTGATGGTTGCAGTGTAGATATTACAACATAGGATTAGCACAAACTAGTGCACAAATAAGCATTCATGTTTCCCTCTAGGCTTGGATAGGTTGTGCTGAAAATGAATGTTACACTTTCACTGTTCTTACTATCAAACTAGTCAAACATGAGTGAGGCTTGCCTATTGGTACTGAAAATCACACATTCTGACAGAGGTGTTGACTATCATTTTCCCTTGTGTGCTCTAGATCTAGTTATTCCAAGAAGTAGTCAGTAACACAGTGAGAAATATGTAGTATGATATGTCATTTGAATAACAGATACAGACACAGCTGGAAACATTGCTAGTGATGATTCTTCTTCAATTTCTCAATCTTAATGACATTTTCCTAAGCTTTCATAAATATGTGCTGTCATATTTGTTGAGCTTGGCAAACATAATAAATATAATATTTAAGAACAAAATTATATCTTAAGACACAAAATTGGAAGGAAGTGGAGGATGGGAAGAAACTGATATTTCCCCACAAATTTTTAACCTGCTTATCATGAGTATATCTATTTCTTAAAATGTGTATAATGTATAGTGTATAGTTGTTTCCAGTCAGAAAAGTTATTTGGTTAGGTGTGCAAGATTCTGTGTATATATGGTTATAACTAATAACCTTCATCATCTTAAGTATCTATGAAGGTAATGCAGGACTACACTGACTTGTCATCTCATATAGTCTTAGTAAAGATGATCGTCCTATTCTAGGGATCTTGTGTGATCTTAGTCTTCTTTCTTTCTTTCTTTCTTTCTTTCTTTCTTTCTTTCTTTCTTTCTTTCTTTCTTTCTTTCTTTCTTTCTTTCTTTCTTTCTTTCTTTCTTTCTTTCTTTCTTTCTTTCTTTCTTTCTTTCTTTCTTTCTTTCTTTCTTTCTTTCTTTCTTTCTTTCTTTCTTTCTTTCTTTCTTTCTTTCTTTCTTTCTTTCTTTCTTTCTTTCTTTCTTTCTTTCTTTCTTTCCTTCTTTCTTTCCTTCTTTCCTTCTTTCCTTCTTTCCTTCTTTCCTTCTTTCCTTCTTTCCTTCTTTCCTTCTTTCCTTCCTTCTTTCCTTCTTTCTTTCCTTCTTTCCTTCTTTCCTTCTTTCCTTCTTTCCTTCCTTCTTTCCTTCCTTCCTTCCTTCCTTCCTTCCTTCCTTCCTTCCTTCCTTCCTTCCTTCCTTCCTTCCTTCCTTCCTTCCTTCCTTCCTTCCTTCCTTCCTTCCTTCCTTCCTTCCTTCCTTCCTTCCTTCCTTCCTTCCTTCCTTCCTTCCTTCCTTCCTTCCTTCTTTCCTTCTTTCCTTCTTTTTTTCAGAATATTTTCTGTCCTTTTCTTTCAGGTGAACTTACTTTCACAGCAGCAATAACCTTAATATGCATTCCTCACTCAATAATTTTTCAGTTTGTTCTTCCTTAATGACTTACTTTACACAATCCTTCAACCTCAAATTCCATTTTAAACTCTACAGTCCAAAATCAACTAAGAGGTTTGGCCCTACTTTCTTACAAAATCTGACTTTTGGACATCTATTTGACAACTGCCTAATCTGTGAACAGCAATATATAACAAAACCACTGAAGAGATTAAGTGTTGAGATGTAATGAACCTACCTGCATAATTGACAATTCTGTAAATCTGTGATTTTCTGCAATAAACACTATGTTCAGGAAAGCATTATTTCAACTGCATATATAGACAAAAGAAAAGCTAGTAGTTGCTCATTCAATCATACCTATTGAATGAAGAATAATTACAACTTCTTAAATGCCATTTTCATGATGCATTGGAGATTTTTTAATGGATATCCTAGCCACTGTGGGAAGTATGAACCAGGAGCTACTTCCACAGCCCATTGTATCAGTTTTTTCTTCTTTTCCCTGCATTTTGTTGTATGTGCTGCCCAGTGCATATTTGCTAGTTTACATTCATATAGCTTTCTTTTGCCTAGATATTTCAAGAACTACATTATCTTCATTATGTATTTTATGTGTTCTCTTGTGTGCTTTATGGGAAGGTTTATAAGAGTACCACTTGATCACCTGTGAATTGTATTCCACCTACAACAAGAATCTCACATTTTCACTCCCAAGTTACTTTCTTCACTTACGGAATCTGCTCCCTTATCTGGAGGAATAGGACAGAGGGACTCCAAGAAGGAATATATTTGTGTATTCCTTATTTACCTATATGTACATCCTGACTGTTGAATTAGCATTCTTATGACTGACTTCAAAAATACAGAATTTCTGTTTCTTGAATGGACTGATGGGGATTTGAGTTCTTATTCTCTGCTATTTAAGAAATTGCAAAACTACTTTTACTCATTCAAATTCAAATGCTAAAAATATCCATTCCAGTATAGACTTTATATCCCCAAATGCAAATATAAACTAAACATAGCAAGGAGTAACTCAGATCCTTTTTTTTTTTTGCCTTGATATTGGAAGCTAAGGGGCTTTTTTTACTGTTTAAATTCTTTTCCTCTAATTCTTTTTTCACAGTAAAATTCACTTTTACTTGGTCTTTTATGGACACTTTTTCAGCTTAAAGTACATAATGGTACTTATACTATCATCATCCTCATCAAATAGATGTTTCACAGACTTAAAATTTCACAGGTAGTAACAAAGCACTGGATCTTATTCTGATCTCTTTTATTCATGCTTCTCCATTCACTAATGAAGTTGGACTAAGTGATAAGGTTAAACATGGACATCATGCTTTTTATGCTATCTATTCCTATGGAGTTCCTTCCTTACAAATATATTTCAAACTAAATATGACAGGTGCACTGCCAACATTTTTCCTCACAGATTATAAGGAAATTAAACTCTGAATGGTAATACTGTTTCTGTTTCCATGTACCTTTAAAAGAACCTCCTGATTTCAGGGCAGAAATCAGGAAGTCTAAAGCCCAGCTGGAAATTACCCTGGCTTCAGCAATCAAGGACAACAAGAAATGTTTCTGTAAGTATGTCAGTAGCAAAAGAAAGACCAGGGAGAGTATCCATCCCCTGCTAGATGCAGGAGGAAACATGGAAACAAGTGATGAGGAGAAGGCTGAAGTCCTTAATGCCTTCCTTGCCTCAGTCTTTAATAGCAAGACTAGTTGTATTGAGGGAATCCAGCCTCCTCAGCCAGAGGACAGAGACTGGGAGAACGATCTCCCCTCATTCCAGGAGGAGACAGTCAGTGACCCACTGCATCACATAGACATACACAAGTCTATGGGACTGGATGGGATACACCCGAGGGTGCTGAAGGAGCTGGCTGGGGTGCTCGCCAAGCCGCTTTCCATCATTTACCAGCAGTCCTGGCTGACCAGGGAGGTCGCAACAGATTGAAATTGGCCAATGTGATGCCCATCTATAAGAAGGGTCGGAGAGATGATCCAGGAAATTACAGGCCTGTCAGCTTGACTTCGGTGCCTGGGAATCTGATGGAGCAGCTCATCCTGAGTACCATCATACAACACATGCAGGACAACCAGATGATCAGGCCCAGTCAGCATGGGTTTATGAAAGGCAGGTCCTGCTTGACAAACCTGATCACCTTCTACAACAGGGCAATCTGCTTATTGGATGAGGGAAAGGCTGTGGATGTTGTCTACCTTGACTTTAATAAGGCCTTTGACACCATTTCCCACAGCATTCTTCTGGAAAAACTGGCTGCACGAGGCTTGGATGGGCACACACTTTGCTGGGTAAAAAACTGGCTGGATGGCCGGGCCCAAAGAGTTGTGGTGAATGGAGTTAAATCCAGTTGGAGGCCAGTCACGAGTGGTGTCCCCCAGGGCTCGGTTTTGGGGCCACTCCTGTTCAACATCTTTATTGATGATCTAGAAAAGGGGATCAAGTGCACCTCAGTAAGTTTGCAGATGACACCAAGCTGGGTGGGAGTGTTGATCTGCTCGAGGGTAGGGAGGCTCTGCAGAGAGATCTGGACAGGCTGCAACGATGGGCTAAGGCCAACTGTAGGAGTTTCAATAAGGCCAAATGCCGGGTGCTGCACTTGGGCCACAACAACCCCCAACAGCGCTACAGGCTTGGGGAGGAGTGGCTGGAGAGCTGCCAGTCAGAGAGGGACCTGGGGGTGTTGATTGACAGCCGGCTGAACATGAGCCAGCAGTGTGCCCAGGTGGCCAAGAAGGCCAATGGCATCCTTGCTTGTATCAGAAATAGCGTGGCCAGCAGGGACAGGGAAGTGATCTTATCTCTGTACTCGGCACTGGTGAGGCCGCACCTCGATTACTGTGTTCAGTTTTGGGCCCCTCACTACAAAAAGGACATTGAATTACTCGAGTGTGTCCAGAGAAGGGCAACGAAGCTGGTGAAGGGTCTGGAGCACATGTCGTATGAGGAGCGGCTGAGGGAACTGGGGTTGTTTAGTCTGGAGAAGAGGAGGCTGAGGGGAGACCTCATTGCCCTCTACAACTACCTCAAAGGAGGTTGCAGAGAGCTGGGGATGAGTCTCTTTAACCAAGTAATAAGCGATAGGACAAGAGTTAATGGCCTCAAGTTGCGCCAGGGAAGGTTTAGACTAGATATTAGGAAGCATTTCTTTACAGAACAGGTTGTTGGGCATTGGAATGGGCTGCCCAGGGAGGTGGTGGACTCTCCATCCCTGGAGGTGTTTAAGAGTAGGGTCGACATAGCGCTTAGGGATATGGTGTAGTTGGGAACTGTCAGTGTTAGGTTAACGGTTGGATGAGATGATCTTCAAAGTCCTTTCCAACCTAGATGATTCTGTGATTCTGTGAAGCATTGTTGGACCCTTTGCATTATACATAGTAGCGTAGGTATTCCCTTCTCATGATTATAGAAGAGAGTTATAAAATAGAGTCCTGTTCCATTATACTTCTGCTACTGTCCTGAGAGATAATTATTAGCTTCTGGAAATTTTTTTGCAAAGATACATATTAGTCACAGATGTTGATTGGTATCTTATTGTCTCTCTTAGCAATGCCATAATCTAGGGCTGATTTTGCAGACCATTACAGTAATTCATGATAAGTAAATAACTCTTGACAATTTACCTGTCAGTTGTTTCCCATAACCTGTGTATTTTATGCTTACTCCTCAGAGAGACTGTCTCTGCTGTAAAAGAGTGGAGCACTTAGGCAATCATGATATCTTCTGATGCATGCGTGTAGGTGAATATTATCTATCACTTTATAGTATTTGAACAAAACTGACAGTATTATTTTCCTTTGATGCTATAGTTCTCACCCATCTTCTACTGTTGCTCCACATTTTTTTTTTCAGTGCAGCAGTTGTGAATAGCTGTAAGTTTTTATCCATGAAAAAAATATATTTAAAACAAAAAGAAAAAAGAGTTATTTCTTTGGGGAAGGGGTTCATATGTTTGGTATCTTAAAAAACCCCAGACAAACAAGTCCATATTAAAAATAACATCACCAACAAATACTAATATTGATACCAAAGAGAAAAATAGTTTAAAAAACATAGCAAAAAAACCCAAAACTAATTTTTAGGTATTTGTAGGAACATATTTTGCATCATTTTGATACATTAATGATTTTACATACTTACATGCTGAAAGTTGTTTATGACTAAAGGTGCAGAAATATTTGGTAAATTAGACTACATGTACAAAGACGATACATTTTATACAAACTGTGGCAAAACTATGTAGCAACTTATAAGACACCATATATGCTACCTTGACGGTTCTGTAGGACTTAAAAGTAAGAAGTAGCTTATAGTGTGGAAAAAGTATTAAAAAGTAGTTGAAGATGAAACACATAAATAAAAGCAGAAGCCAATAATTTATGATATATTACTGGCAACAAAAACAGTTCTATGGATATTCACAGAAACTAGTATTAAGTGCCTCAAATAATAAATTACTTTTAAGTTCCAAAGCAACTCAAACTCATTTGTATTTTACATAAGGATAAGTTTTTACCTACCAACTCCAGACATCTCCGGAATACTGGCGGTGTACATGTCCTTGGTGAATTTTGGTTCATTGTCATTGATATCGTGGATTTTAATGATAAATTCAGACTCTGGCTCCACTTGTCTTCCAGTTTTTCTGTCTATAGCCTTGGCACGTAGCACATACAGGGACTTTTCTTCTCTGTCCAATTTCTTTGCAGCATGAATATCTCCTGTATTTTCATCTATAATGAACAGACTGCCAGCCCCATCTCCTGTTAATATGTATTTTAAATTTCCATCTCCTTTATCTTGGTCAGTGTGTAGCTTCAGGGAGGTAGAAAAGAAGAATTCTATAAATATATGCATTGTTATTACAGACCAAATCATTCAGCATATATGAATAAGTCTGTACAATCTTGACTATAATTGGGGTCAGTAGTGGTTATCTTCTGTTTCACTGTTGGAAAAATTGAAAATTTGAGACTCAGCCATATACAAAAAATAGCTCTAAACAAACTATAAGGACACAAGGGGATATAGAAGATATTGGAGTAGTTTTTAAAATTACCAACTTAAAACAAAAAATGTTATTTCTTTGAATATGCTCTTCAGAAACTACCAGAAGCCTTTCTTTTGAAGATGGCAAGGGGTGTAAAATTCCTAAGTTTCTATTTGCAAAGTAACACTTGTCTTCCCATTTGTTCATTGCCAGTAAGGCAATCAGCTACCTTGTAACAACATAGAAGAAATGAGTTTTAAGGATTATAGCTTCTGAACTCCCCCAAATCATCTATAAATGTTCTGATTTAAGCAACTTGTACAACTCTAGTTGTATTTTTTTTTTTTTTTTTTTTCCCTTTAGGAACATCTTACCTCAGTTAATTACTTCCTTCCTTGTACTCCTCTCCACTCAGGAGAAATAATTTTCAAGAACACTAGGAGGTAAATTTTCAAAGCATCGAGTGGGGTTTAACAGTCCATTTCCTACTACCTCTTCATAAGAGTTCAAAACTGTATCCCTGTGAACTTATAGGCACTGATTAGTTTGCCAAATAGAACCATTATGAAAAAATGCCTACATCCAAAGCCAAAGCAAGCCATTGAAGCTGACCTAGGTACTAGAAACTCTCACATAATACTCTTTTTTGGAAGTCTGTTCCTCTTATTTCCTTTACAAGGACCCACAGTTCCTTTTTATGAACATCTGAAGTATATTTTCCTCAGTTTTATGCTTACAGTCACATCTGGCCACAGATTGGTGACCTGAGCATTTTTCAAATGTGGATAGAATCTTATCCCAGCATTTTTTTATATTTCTCTGAGAAGAAAAATATGGTATATCATCCACCTGAGAAAATATTTTTCAGTAATAGTAAAGTTATATACTCTAGATAGTCACTAGAGACAGATAAGTTATTTGATGCCACTTATTTCCTTGTTTCCTTGTTTCTGTATTCCTTCCAGTGTTTATCTCCATTTTTTGTAGCTCAGCCATTACATCTTTTAATTACTCCACCTGTATGAAAGGTGATTGTGGCAGATTTTGTTGAATTTCTTCACTTTGATTTTTTCCTCTAGTTTAACACTGTAGCCTAACACTAGTCACCAAATGGTCTTCTAGAGGTAAGACTGAATAATACTTAACACAATATATTCAGTGTATATCTGTAATAAATATCTGTGAAAATTCTTAAGGATTGCATACAATGGGTTAGAAGAATTAAACACAACATACATACAGCATTCAAAAATATGTCCCTGTCAACTTGTCAACTCTACAGGTAATACAGAGAAAATAAACTTAAATATTATATGGGTATCTTGACAGAGTGTGGAGCATTATATTATCAACATACAAAGTTCATTAAAAATATTTAATTCTTATTTTCATATTTGATTCTTATTTTCAGGAAAAAAAGAAGAGACTTATTTGTATGTCAAGTACAAAATATAGCATATGTCTTTCAGTCAGATGATTCTGTCTGGTGCCTCACAGGACAACTTCCTGTCCATAAGAAACAGTGTACATTCATTCTTGTTGAGGTATTCCTCACCTTGTGGCATAAATATTTTTCTCTTTTTCTTTCTTATTTTTTCTTATTCATTTTTATTTCTTATATTTTTCTTATTCTTATTCTTTCTCTTTTTTTCTTGAGGTAGAACTTTTTAAAATATGCCAAATAAGAAACAGATCTCAAGACTGATGACTTGCACCTGAACCTAGTTTTCTTATGAAGACAGACCAGCTTCTTTTTGAGTCTTTAAAATGTCCAGGTACCTGTTACAATGCCCCCTTAAGATCCTCAGCAAGCCAGCTGGGGAACCCTCCAGAGCAAGACCCATGTCTGGGAACTGGTGATGGATCAATCCCATGGGTCAGGAGAAGGGACATCACTTAACAGAAGACATTAAGGAGGTTGGAGCCTGTGTGAAGCTTACATCCTTTCTCAAAACCAAATATAAGGAAGTACTTCTCAATTTTCACACAAGACATCATTGAATAATCAGTAATTTGTCAAACTGTTTATAGGACTGACATTAGTCATGTAACTGTTTAGGTTAGACATGTGAGTTCTCAAAAGCTGAGTAGTTGCACATTCTGTCCTGTATTTACAAAGTTACTTTTTGTGTTTTCGAAATAACTTCCATCAATCTCTCTGGGGTTTTTGGTTTTCTTCCTGCACATGTATATGCTCCAACACACGTTGTTATTGATAGAAATTTATTTAACATGCTTATTGTTGTATGAATTAAGCTAGGCTCTGACCCACAGGTATTATCTCCATAGCAGCCTGCCTGACAGACTGCAAAGAAAGAGACTTAACTTACAGGAGCTCTGGTCTTTAATTAAAAGGCCTCCTATGCATGGGAAGATGGGAATATATCCAGAGACACTAGAAGTTTCCCACTTTAAAAACAAGCAGCCATTACTGAAACAAAATATCACAGATATCAACTGGAAAATAAAAGAAAGAAGGGGGTAAGGGGTAGAATGAGATTTTTATATTGTCTTGATTTAGAAATCAAGAAAACAAAATTCATAGTTTAAATAGGAATATATTTTATATGTGCAATTTCATCAGAAAGAATAAGTACATAATATGCATTTTATTGGACATTATATCTGGAATGTTATTTTAATATAATTTTACATGAAAGTGTGGTAATAATGTAGTTCATATTTGAAAACCTGCTAAATGCTTTTTCCAGTCAGTTCTGCTACCCAAAGAATCTTTCAGAGACTATAAACTGACTTAAAGTTAGTACTTACTAATATTACAAATTTTGCTATTTGAAATTTTTTATTCCTACAAACTCTTTGTAGACTTGGAGAGCTAGTCATCTGCTGAAAAAAGGTCCTATATACTAAAAAAGAAGACAGATGCAGATGAGTAGCAGAGATCCAGGCTGTAAATGTTAATAGTGTTAGCTTGCCAACCCCATTTTGATTGTTCATATGAGCAACTCTGATGTCAATCCAGGGTCGACAACCTCTTGAAACAGGGTGATGATGAGCAAGTAGTGGGAGCAGTGATCTTTTCTGTGCTAACAAGTGGTTCTCGAAAAAAATCACATCTGTCCATTGTCAATCCCTTAACTTGCTCCTCAACTATACATAGATCCTCAGAGAATAGGTTAATTTATTTTATCTGTCTGTTCAAACTGTCTACAAAGGTGTCAGGTCGCTCAAACTTTGATGAGTATTTCAAGCTTCCTACTTATGTTTTTATCAAATGATAAACAGAATTTTCAAGCATGATAAATTTGGGAATAGAATGTGATTTCTTAGCAATGAAGAGTTCCATGTCTTATTGCCAATTTACTATAAGTAAGATCACTTGAAATGCAGTTTCAAATTATCACTTATTCTACATGGAACAATTTCTAATACCTATGTATGTTTTGTTTTGCAAAACCAAAAAATCTTCACTGATCTGTGAAGTAATTTTGCAACATCATAGTTTGTGAAAAAAAATGGGACCATTTTCCTACTTAAGAATAAATAAAGCAAAACATTATCCAGCATCTTATAGAAATAAAATACTAATTGTGTAAAACAGAACAATGAAACCATTCTCTCACTATAATGGAGTTATATAATTACAAAATGTGTTTTAAATTTATGAGACAGAGTAACTCCACATGACTGTAGATGTTTATGCAAAATAAGTATAGGGTTATATACATTTGTAAAAAGATACTGCAATTTAATTTTGACCAACCAATTGTGTTTCTTTATGACTGGTAATCTTCTATAAACTGTTTAAATATTTTGAATTTATAATATAAAATATGATTTCAGCTTTTCAAATTGTGATTGTTCTACAGAGAGCCTGCAGAAAATCACCTACAGAAAACCACATGCAAAAATGTGGTGTGTTATAAGTTTTCAATGTCATGCCCTTTATTCACTAAAACAAAGGGACAAGAACAGAGAAATTTTCTAAATCCTATTTCCAGATATAGTAAATGGTTTTACATACAAAATAGTTTGTGGCTTTTTTTTTTTTTTTTTTTTTAGTTAGTAAACTCTTTATGTGTGAGAAGGAGGCTCAGATGTTCAAACTGGAAAAATAGTATTCATACATTTGATCTGAAGTAATCTTTGACTGCTGTGGTTTCTCTCTACATTTCACAGACTCAGCAGGTCTGGGGATGTCCACCGTTTACTATGAGCAGAAAGGCATTCCTGTTGAGATACTTTGTTTTGGTTTGTTCTGCATGATCCTTTTTCTCTATTTGGGGTGGGGTAGGTGAGCAAGAAAAAAATTCTATATGGGTGGTAAACAAATGTCTCAAATTCATCCTTTCTCATATCATAAATTGTTCATTGTGCAATTTCTGTGAAGACCTGGCACCTCAGAGGAGAACCATGAAATACTTTGATAAAGGAAAACAAACAAACAAAAAAAAACAAATCAGATAATATATTAGATTACTCAGTATATAGTGACCCCACTGATAATAAATGCTATCCCCATTCCATTCAATATCCAGCATCAATTCATATGAAACATATTGGAGTAAAGACATAACTTAGAAGATGCACTGCTGAGTATCTTGATGTCTTAATATCCTTTGGCACACATTTCTATAGTCTTCTGTGTGGCTGGCTAAACATGTTCTCAGCACAACTTTTCCTGAGGATCTTCAGAGACAAAGACATTGGTAATGGTTATGGAGGTGACAATTAGTTATTTCTGTAACAATGTATGTCTTATAAATACGGACATATTTATAAATGCTCTCTCAATCTTTTTCCTTTATTTACATAGGAAAAATATGCATCTCAAATTATCTATCCAGTTCTGGGAAACTAAGTTTTTATGTGATGTGATAATTGTGATTTGATGTTCTCAAAAGAAATCTTGACATAAGTTTACATGTGTCCCTGTTACTGTAATTTCCAATAAGTAAATGAGTAGTCAAACAACAGATTATCTCAGAGGTCTGTAGCATAATCCTATTTCCCCTAAATTAAGTACCTTGTTCTTTTGACTTACCCTCCACTCTCACGTAGCACTCAATATTTATCAGCAAATGATGGTTATAACACATATCTGCCTGGTTTCAGGAGGTATTCTATTTAACTATGCATTCTTAGTATGTCCAAGGCTAATCCATAGCTTCTCTAAAAACTGCTATTATACAGAGTAGAGAAGGATATCAACATTCTTTGGAGGGAAAAGATATCTCTATCTCATAAATTATCAAGTTCAGGAATTAGTATGGAATGGCAAAACAAAACATAGAAGAAAAGAAACAATGTTGCCTTAGAAAAGAGTTCCTTAAAGGACAATGTTTAAAAGTACTTGACTGTTTCTTATTAATGTAATTTTAATTTACTAAATTTCCTGTAAACTGTACAGCTGATCTGTTTCACAGCTCTGTGTATTAGAGGGTAACTCTTTTCAAGTTAGGCAGACATATAATCAATGGAAGAAGGGAGAATCAATGGACACAGTTAACAAATTATATAGTGATATGAATGAATTTTCCCCATTTAGAAGCAAGAAATTACCAGACTTCATTTAGATTTCATTTTACTTGCAATTTATTTCTGTACAACTATTGTTGCAGAAGAAAAGGGGAAAAAAAAGAGCAAGATGAGATACTTGTGACTAGTGAGATTGTTATGAATAAATACAGTGAAAACACTTATTTGGTTGCCTAAATTCAGAAAAGAGGTATTATCTCTCTTGTGGAGAGGGATGACCAGAAAGGAAGGACAAAGACACATCAAGGAGAGAGTAGATCCATGTTTACATTGTGGTAGGCATTGTACTAATGCTTACAGCTTAGATGGCTTACAGTGTGCCTCTGTACCACGGTATAGAAAAAGGGCTATTACAGATTTCTTACCTCCCCTGCCTCCACCCACACAGTTGTCTCCACCAGAGGAATCCTGATAATCCATGATCTTCTGTCTCAGTATCTGTTTGCCTGTAAGTGTCTTTTAGAAAGTGTGATCAATGTTCTTTCCTTATTTTTTAAGTGAAGATATGTTGCAGTCAAATTAACTCTTTTTAGTGTCACTAAATTGGTATGTCTGCATATTTCAGTGGTAGATGGAGACCACACTGGTTTCCACATTGTTGTGGTGAAACTGCTACCAGAACACAAGCAAACCTCTTGAAGGGTATGTCGAGAATACAAGATTACATGGAGCCTGCAATCACAGTTAGAATGCAGATACACATGGGACGGTCAGAGGGAAAAAAAAAAAAAAAACAAAAACTTTTAAAGTCGGAAATCTTTTTTTTCAGATGTGTCATAAACTTATTAGCTAGATAGGCAGGTGACTGATAGCTGACGTGGAGGATAAGTGAATTCATGTGCATGCCCAGTCCCAGGTCCAAATGCTGAAAACTCCAAACTCTCTAACATCCTGGTCACACATTAGAGAGAGGAGGCTCCTATCCATCTCAGCTATTTTTATTTTCTCTCCTCAAACCAGGACAAGGAGAAATGGGAGGAAGATGCAAAACTGAGTGTTTTCTTGGCATGGGGAAGCAGTTCTGGGTCCCACAGGTTAGATAAAGGTGTGTTACCTTTCCTCCTGTGTTCACTGTCAACAATGTTGCCTTGTATATTGTGAAATACTGCACTTGGTGTGTTCATCCTTACTTGCTATTTATTGTTGTGTAAAAGTAGAAGTTCTTTAAGCAGAAGTCCTACAAATTACATTAGAAAATTTTAATGTACTTACAGTATTTTTTAAATTCATCCTGTAGAATTGTGAAGGTATTTTCATAATTTCTGTAAATATTCTATAATAATCTGAAGGGCTTAATTCCTCTTTCATATTATAGTTGTGTGAAGCAATTTCTAAGGAGTTTACTGCACTCTGCTATTTCTTTCCACCTCCACTAGTACAGTTATATTGTATTTATATTTACACAAAACACTGAAAAGTCTCATGGTAAATTTGTGTATGCCTGTATATGCATTTTAGATGTTTGGAGCAATAGCCTATTGCATGCTCTTTGTTCATTTTGGCTGGAATAGGGTTTTGTTTCAGTGTGTATGATTCAAAGGTCTTTCTGAAAGGAGGACATTAGGGTTTGCTTACTGTTTGTTTTTTGGTTTTGTTTTTTTTTTTTCCTTCCAGTTGCTGGAGGCATAACAATAAAGACACAAAGTGTAAATGGTGCTAGTTATTTTGGTTTGAGACTATCACAAGTCAACAGGGGAAAATTGGAAGTTATAAAAGATTATTTTTCCCCCCTGTGAAAATGAAAGCTGAACCAAGAGTTATGCTGGTATTGTCTTTTTATACCAAATGTATTTCTATTTAAGGTTTTGCTAAACCATAACGCAGCTGTCCAAACACACCTCTGTTCTTTTTATATTTCATGTGCAATTTATGCTTCAGATGGAAAACATTCCCCCTCCCTCCCAAAACTCTGCGTATTCAGCCTCTTAGTTCCTTGTACAGTTAAGGTACTTTCCACAACCCAGTCCCAACTTTGCCTTTACTAAAAAGCCTTTTCCTTGAGATTAGCTTTCATATCATTGCTTTCTTTACAGCTTAAGGCAGAGGACTCAAGGCATGTATAACATCAGATTTGAAAACTTTTCCATAAAATTAACATAATGAAACATTATATTAATAGTTTGACATCTAGAAAATGTTGAGTTTGGCTGTAATATATCCGGACCTACTGACTCTGGAAAATGTATAGGGAAACTATAATAGACTGTACATGGCATAAACGATCAACTTGGCAGTGTCCTTAACTGTCAGATTTACTATGGCTCTTTCAAATATGCTTATGTCTTCTTAAATGTGAAAGCAATAAGCAAAAATAGTAAGCAGTGGGAAGGAACAAGGAAGCATAAGCTACTCAGGTGTGTTCAAAGTGAGCTTTTCTGAAATGAGAGGAAAAAAGCAAATTTCTGTACTTTTAGGATTCCTTAAACATCTTTTAATCACAGTTTCTAGCTAAAGCTCCTGGGCTGAGAGAAGAAACATGAAATACAGGAAAACACAAACTCATGTGTATGTTACTTTTACAAAGCCATGTGTCTATTTACATCAAATTTCTATTCATATATGGTGATTGTACTATTTATTCTGAAGCTGTGGCACAGATAAAGATTAAGCTTTCCAAGTCTGCCCAATATGTATTAAAGCACAAATTGATTTGACCCCAGGAAACTTAACTGCAATTATCATTGTAATCTTACTCCAAGTAAAGAAGGTTATACATATAGAGGTGGGAAAGAAGACAGTATTTGCAAAGGAGGCTGCATGAGTATTACGTAAACCAAAATAAATTAATTCATACCAAAAATGCAAGAAATGTACTTGAAATAAGAGCTTGTGCCATCTCAGCCAACCCTAAAATCTCACAGAAAATACATTGAGTGTTAGTGATGGGTAGGTTATTAACCAGTGCTCCCACTCTATGATTTCAGACTTTTGTGGGATTTACAGAAGCTATGATACAGCATCAACAGCAGCTCAGCCAATATTATCCTTCATTAGCATTTTAACTAATTAAAAACTCTAAAGATATCTTAATAACTGTAGTAGTTCTTCAGTGTGGATTGCAGTAGCAGTATCTGCATTGCTTTAATTTTCTATTTATGTGGGTTTAATCAAAAGTTTTATGCATGTGCTAACTGGCAATGTATTTACCTGACTTGAATTTGTGACATCAGCACAAACTTCTTAATTAAACAAACTCTGCGTGTGATGGTAACCTAAGTGACTGTATATTAAACATGGTAAATGACATTTACTTTTCTTATCTTCTGTTTTCCAGCATCTGGTTCTTGTGTTCAGCTGTCTATTGTTACAAATTCTCTAGAGAATGATATTGTAAAAACCACTGCTGACATCAGCTCCAGGTGCTGATTTTTACTTAGTAGGTAAGGGTAAATCTGGTTTTCATTCACAAAGGTTTCAGCAGAATTCTTAGAAGTCTTTTGGTTCTGCTGATACAAACAGAATATGGGGAAATTAACTCCCTCCACATACATCTACCCATACCTAGCAGGGAGTCCTGGAAACCAGAGATGTTTTCTCAAGTGCCTTTTTCCCTGTCATACTTTGTACATCTGTGCCCTATATGCCAGGCTGTAGTCAAATCTGGAAAAGTGGTTGCATTCTTACTTCTGCACAAATAATTAGATTCTGCACATATAATTTCTTTGTTTGTTCTCCACTCTCTATTCTTCAAATCAGCAACTGGGTTGCAGGGTTTCAGCCTGATGAAAAGAGCCGAACTGTTTTTTATGGTTTGCCATACCCTGTCATTTGGCTGTTCCATAAGATACAAGTTTACAGGAAGTGACTATAGTAATCAATTATGTCCATAGGTCAGAAATTATCACATCATAACATCAAGCACTGTCACTTTAATCAATCCCTGGAAGAGTGGTAAATCCATCATTATTTTAAAGGCTTCACAATGAGGAAGGATATTTTTCTCAGAGATTTTTCTCTCACCAGAAACTTCTGAGTGAAATCTGTCTCTCTGTGTGATATGTCTTGCTGTTTTAGAGGCACTCAAAATGCACTGTAGTTCCAAAAGATGTGCACAGAGATAGGCAGGAATAAAAGCTCTGGCACTGGAAGCAACATGAGTTCATCATATGGATGGATTATCTCTTACCCTCCACAGAACTAACTGATCTGGTCTCAGCTTTACACTAATAAGCATATAAGAAATACTTTAGTAAGGGAGACCAATGGTTTGTCTAGACAAGTACTTTATCTCAGAAGCAATAAGAGATGCTGGTTTGAGAGAGCATGCAAGTCTGGCCACTGTAATTTTTCTTCTTTTACACTCCCTGCCTCCCTGGTCCCAGCATCTACAACTATCAGATTAGAATAGGGATGTTAAAGGGACCTGTGCTGGGGTCTTTTTGTTTTGGTTTGTTTTGGTTTGGTTTTGTGTTTTATTTTGGTTTATGAATCTGATGTTCTTGAACTTGTCTCGTTCATTGCCTTAAGTTTGGACAAGTACTGCCTTGACTGAAGTTACACTGAACTCACCAATATACTGTTTCCAGTTGTGGGTCATGCACAATGATCTGAAGAACACATCAATAACAGGAGCATTTTATTAGTTTTAAGCACAATTTTACATGTATATATACATATATGTATGTATACTTTAGATGGACTGAAAGTCATACAACATAATGCAAGAGTAATAGAGTAAGTTGTTGAGATGTGAGGCAATATGATCAAAGAGTCTTTTTTGGCCCAAAATATGTAAACAAGCATCCAGGTTTCCAGCACCAAACAAACAAAACCAGACTGTAGGCCTGCTGACTCAAAGGAATCAGATCCCAAAATGTGCATTCTTCCTAAACTGTGTAACTATATGTTTTTTCCAGAAATATTCAAAATATTTTAAGTAATTTACTATCTTTAAAACATATTTACTTTTACATGAATACATTTCAGACCTAAAAAGCAATGATTTTGAGTTCTCCATGCTTATTGATTCACAATGATCTCTACCACAAAGCTTCAGATTACAGTTTAAGAAAATGTATTTTTCCTAAGATCCTGCTTTGCAAACTGATAAGCTAAATATTTTGTGGACACTGTACACACCTCATAAGAAGAAATCTGTTGATTCCTCAATACTCATTTCAGAATGTGGTTGTTAAGTGCTGTCACTTTAAATACCTCAAATGTTTATCTAAAACAGAACTTTCAAATGAAAGGTAGTGGAAGGTAAGTAACATCATTACCTGACTTAAAGCATCACTGAGGCCCTTTGCTACTGCATATTTATTGGCACAGTTAACCAAACAAAAAAGAAAAATGCAGGCTGAAATTGACTTA
Source organism: Strix uralensis (assembly GCF_047716275.1). Classification (NCBI taxonomy): domain Eukaryota; kingdom Metazoa; phylum Chordata; class Aves; order Strigiformes; family Strigidae; genus Strix; species Strix uralensis. Next base: position 86,876,241 of record NC_133972.1, on the reverse strand, counting down.
AAGTATTATACTGTTTCTCTGTTTTGCAGACTATTGGAAATGTGAGCTGTCATACCAACCGAAGGGTAATCAGTGAAAGTATACTGTAGAGTTATCCTTCTCATGCCTTCCTCAGTCTGAGTGCAATTCCCCTGCCCTGTGCCTGACTCAAGACACAGAGGTGCATTCCCAGCTCTTGGTAAAATCTGAGAAGCAGATTCTCAAGGCAGCTATACCAAAGCATCCAGTTTGAAATCAGGATGGGGCATAATAAGCACCAAGCCTTGGATCTATGTTGTGATAATGTAGCTTCCTAAGTGAAGCTATTGTTCAGGAAAAGTATGCTGCAAAGCAGTACTTAAGAAATAAATAGGGTGGGGTTTTTTTGTTTTTTTCTTATTTGTCACTGATTTTATATTTATTGAAATTTTCATTACCTACTTTTACAGTTCTTTTAAATCTTCTTTCAAATTACCATCTTTGGAAAGTCGTCACTGTAATGATGACAAAGACAAGGCAGTGGCTGGAATAGTTATCAAAAGAACTTCATTATTTTCCCAGCACAACAGAACCTGGTAAGTGTAATTTCATTTGGAGGGAGCCTGAGATGGGCTTCGGGTTCTGTATAAACCACAGGCTGGTTGTACCTGTCTGATTAAGCATGAAGACTGTTGCTTAGACAGCCAGGATAAGGCTGCCTGTGACTTCAGATGGAAACTCCATGGAAGAGAAGTAGTGCCTAGAGAAGCCGAAGCATAAGGCCCAAACCAAGCGTAAAGCCCTGCAGATCAACAGTGTTGCTTCATCAAGGGTATGTTTAATTTAACAGCTGAATCTGCAAGCGATCAGATGAAATGACATTAATATGGAGCCATTAGACAATGCAGGAGTTATTTAAGAGTGATTCTTAAATTTTTTTTTATTAGATTCTCAGAGCAAATATTAATGAAAAAGAAGCCCAGCAGGAGGTACATAAATATGAATTAAACTAATGCTAGTTTAGCAGCATGGATAGTCAAAGTGTTTACATCTTGATAAAGCAGATAAAAATCTGAATGTATCAATGCTAATTTTGTATTACCTTTATGAAAAAATAAGATTCCAGAGGGGAGATGGAGTCTTCAATACTGATTGTCTGCATCCTTTGCTGAAATTCATTTTTGTCTAAAGAATTACTCTGTACTTTGGAGAAACACAAAGCACACAAAGTTAAAATTGGTTTTCTAACTATTCTATGACTTCATCTGGAGTAAAATGTTGACCGTGTTCTTGTTGACCATTTAAAGATATCTTTTAAGATAGAACTTGAGATTTTGCTAATATTCAAAATAAGAGATCAGGAGTGCTCTTTTTAAAATGGTTTTCATTCTTGATGTGTGCTATCCTTTCTGCTGCTTCTCTTCAAATAGATAAGCCTTGCCATTATGCTGAATTTGTCCCTGTGCAGTGGCTATTCAGTTCTGCATCTAGCTGTTGTCATTGACTGGCTCTGTGACCGCAAATCACTGTTTCAGCAGCTCTGCTGCAGTTTTCTCCTCAGAAGAACAGATATCATGTCATTGCCTTCCTCACCATAGGTACTGATCGTTTAATATAAAATACTTTGATGTATTTTATTGAATGGTACTTATGGAAGTGGAAATTATTAATAATCATAGCATCATCATTATATGGTTTTATTTATACTTTTCTCTTTCAACCTCATCAAAGAGATCAACATAAATCTTTACTTTATGCTGACCAAAAATAAATGTTATGGATATATATAAATATATACATTCTTATATCTTTTTAGAGTCATAAAATGATTTTAAACTGTGGGGTTTTCTCTTGTTTCTTTTTCTTTTGCACACTTTGAAATTAGACCAGATTTAGTCACCTGAAGTACAAAGACAATTAATATCCATACCTCTAATAGAATGAAAACAGAAGGCGTCATTCCTGTTTCCCTCCATTAACAGTGTTTTTGAAGGACTAAAGAATTTCTTCTGGGATAGATTCATATTGTGCCCCTCACTTCATGCCTTTCTGCACGTGATTCTAAATCTTTCAAACAGAATGGGTGGGAATCAGACTGTGACCTCTTTCACTTCACAATTACTAACCTGTACAGATATTTTTGTGTTCTGTGAAACTTAGAGAGACAGTTAAAAAAAAGTTTAATGATTTATTTTGCTTTCTTGCAACTACTCCACTTCTGTTTACTTCAGCAACACTATATACAGAAATATTTGCTTCCATGCCAAATTCCGCTTTACGTTAATGTTATTGTCCACAACATTTACATCTAATCAATATAGGTTTAAAATGAAAGATAAATATATATAGTTATTTCTTTTAGTCACTTGTGTTACACAGAACATAAAGTAACTTGTTCCTTTTTTTAAGAAAAATTATTGATTTAAAGGATCTTTAGTTTCAGCATTTTAAATCCAAATGCTGCAGTGGTAGAGAGACAAGGTAAGCAAATACTTTCTATATTTTATTTTTCATTTGTTAATTCAGTCCTATCAATCAGTTACCTGGCCCAGTTATATTTGAATATTTAATGCTCTGTTACCTCCTGGTATTTGACAGTGTTTATTCATCATAAATGCTTATTAAAATGAAAAATATGCTTACTTCCACAATCCCCATAAGACTGAACTACCAGAAAAGCATCATTTTTAAAGCTTGCATCAGTAGTTGCAACATTTTTAACAGTGTGATATAGTAGTGTTAATTCCACTCGAGCTGCATAGAAGTTGTAAACAGAACTTTTTTAAAAGAACACAATTTGTTCTCAATATTTAGAAACTAAGTATATTTCAGCACTTAATGAGAAATATGTAGCAACAGCTAAAAGCTCAGGGGCAAAAATGGCTACAGGTGGTGAACACAATCACAAATTTTAAGTTAGGTAAATACGTTTTATGAATGCTTGAGTAAAAATATGACAGTATCTGACTTAATACTTCTGTGTTCATCATTTTTATGTGTTAGGAAAAGTTACAGCAATCATCTATATCACAATTCAAGCATTCAAGCACTGTTCACCAGGTAGGTAGCTATTAAACATTTAGTTCTGTTTTTTCCTCCTTTTCATAGTATGTCCTGATATCTTACTCAACCCAGTACTTCCAAGCCCTGCTTTAATCAAATGTCTGATTCATGGCTGTTTTCATGATACTCCAGAGCTTTATATGTAATGTTTTGTGGAAGCACCTTATACAAAGACATGTTCTGAGGAAAAGTTTCATTAGATAAGTGTTGGTAATTACATTTTAGAGATGGAAAAAATAAAGTAAAATGTACATAAAACAGCATTCAATCAAATTCTATTAATAATTTTTTCCAGCATCACCAATTATTTTTAGGGCAGTGTTTGGGCTAGAACTTTATTCTTGTAGCTGAATTAACCATTCCAAAGACCTCTTTGAGATTTTTTTTAAGAGTTCTACAGCTTAAATAGAGAGGAATTGATGTAATTCTCCTTAGATTCCCTCTATGGAAATGGAGAATACATAAAAAATATTTCTCCTCAGTTAAGGCTAAAACTCATTTAGTATTATCAGCCTGATTGTCATTTCCTCACACTCACAATTTGACAAAAATGGTATGATGGTTCCCATCTGAAATGGGCATACTTGTCCCTGAAATGTGAAGCAAGATAGGGAGGAATTTATAACTTCTGAAATGTTCATGGAGACCGGAATGCCTTCTCACTCTTTTTATTACACTCTGCTGTGTGAAAACAGAAAAGAGAGGTTTCAGCAGATTTGCTTGACCAAAGTATGATATAAGAGAAAGCAAAAGTTATCCTAGTATGTTTGTGATGCTACGGAAATACATACAGCAAGGATTTGACTGTAGTTTTGTATTTCTATAACTGATAAGAGATCACAGATTCCTCTTTGATTGATATCCAGCATAGTGTCAAATTGACATTACATTGGCTAAACTAACATATTTTTCAGTTTCTAGAAGGCTGAAATGTGTGATGATTTCTGCAATGTACAGGGTTTGATGTATGAGACATATACAGGAAGAAAGGACTTGCTATTCTTGACAGTTACTTGTTGACAGCTCCTCTGTTTGTCTTCAAGGTGACTATTCATAAACCTTTCTCTGACTGACAAGTTGTTGCTCAATACCACCTTCTGATGCAGTCAAATTGCCCTTTCTCAGTAGTCACATACTGATTTGCTCTGATGGGTTTTTCACTCTTTTTATCACCAAGCTGGCAGGTACCAGTAAACCACAATATAGTCAAACACTTCCCTTATTCAGGATCGCTCCCATAATGTAATCAATGCAATAAATATATAACATAATAAAAAGTATCTTGTGAAATACATCTTCCTCACCCTCCCACCTTTTCATGCACAATAAATGATTGCCTGGTAATGATAGGTCTGCAGATTGCCACAATCTTCTCTTCCTGCAGGCTTAAGGCTGCAAGGCTGACAAATACCAGCCTATGAAGTTGTAATAAGATAGGGTTATTCTCTGAGTAAAAATTACCTATTGTGGCAGGTTTCTGAGCCAACCAGATCTTTTAGGCGGACCTGCTTAGGCCTTTCTGCATAAGGAGCTTGAAAAGACCAAGGTTTTTATGCTCAGAAAAGTCAATTTTCACTAAAATTAAAATGTTTTTTTAAATGGCAAAGGGAAGTTACCGCTGGAGACAGAAGAGATCTCCATTCTCCATGCCCACTTTGTCTCTAAATCAGGAGTTTTTACTCTGAGCCTTGGTTTTTGTTAGCTTGTCAACACCCTCAATCCCAGCAAACTCCACAGGGAGTCCTCCACCATGTAGGCCCTAGAGCCTCGTTACTGTTGTCCTGACTCACCCACTGGGTGGTCTGAGCACATTCTGGAGATCTCTGGGGAAGGGGAACTGTGACTAAGCAAGGAGCAAGCATTGTAGTGAACAATAAACTAGACTCTACACAGTACCCTTGCTGCTATGCTGGGTACTGGGTGAGCATAATTTTTCCACACCTGGGAGGAAGAGCATGGAGAGAGAGAGGGAAAACGGAAAAGAGCTGGGGAATTAGTTTTGGTTTGCCTTTATTGAATCATCTCGTATTGGCTTTGACTTTAAAAGTAACTGGGTAATTTTTCAGATGCCTGTATTTATGCTATGGATGAAGCTGTCACTTAGCCCTGCTAAATTATCAAAAATTATCTTGCAAATTCTCCTTTTTCCATTAAACAGAAAGGGTCTATAAAGGCACACAGTTAGTAGCTTTCTGCTTTTTTTTTCTTTTTACTTGAGAATCATTGCATACTGGATGTTCAGTCTAGAGAGGAAAAGGGAAGGGAAAAGGGAAGGAAATGAGGAAGGTGAGAGTTTGGAAATAACTGTTCGAGGATTTCCTCATTTCTTATGTCTTTGGGTTTATTTTGGTTTAGTTTTGTTTTTCAACAGCAATTTAGCTAATTTAACATTTCAGCTTCAAAACCACAAACAGATTCCTTGAAAACAGAACAGACAGGGACCAAAAGAGATAATATGTGCCATCCCCCTGCCTCCAGGTAAGATTAGTATGGACTTTCTGGCACCTGTGTTTTTACTTTGTATGAAAACCTCCAGTATCAAGATAATCCTGTCTCTCTGAGTGATCTTTACCTACTACAGAATCACAGAATCACAGAATCATCAAGGTTGGAAAAGACCTTGAAGATCATCTAGTCCAACCGTTAACCTAGCACTGACAGTTTCCAACTACACCACATCCTTAAGCGCTATGTCGACCCTACTCTTAAACACCGCCAGGGATGGGGACTCAACCACCTCCCTGGGCAGCCCATTCCAACGCCTAACAACCCGTTCTGTAAAAAAATACTTCCTAATGTCTAGTCTAAACATTCCCTGGCAGAAATTGAGGCCATTACCTCTTGTCCTATCACTTGTTACTTGGTTAAAGAGACTCATCCCCAGCTCTCTGCAACCTCCTTTGAGGTAGTTGTAGAGGGCAATGAGTTCTACCCTCAGCCTCCTCTTCTCCAGACTAAACAACCCCAGTTCCCTCAGCCGCTCCTCATACGACATGTGCTCCAGACCCTTCACCAGCTTCGTTGCCCTTCTCTGGACATGCTCGAGTAATTCAATGTCCTTTTTGTAGTGAGGGGCCCAAAACTGAACACAGTAATCGAGGTGCGGCCTCACCAGTGCCGAGTACAGAGATAAGATCACTTCCCTGTCCCTGCTGGCCACGCTATTTCTGATACAAGCAAGGATGCCATTGGCCTTCTTGGCCACCTGGGCACACTGCTGGCTCATGTTCAGCCGGCTGTCAATCAACACCCCCAGGTCCCTCTCTGACTGGCAGCTCTCCAGCCACTCCTCCCCAAGCCTGTAGCGCTGCTGGGGGTTGTTGTGGCCCAAGTGCAGCACCTGACATTTGGCCTTATTGAAACTCCTACAGTTGGCCTTAGCCCATCGCTCCAGCCTGTCCAGGTCTCTCTGCAGAGCCTCCCTACCCTCAAGCAGATCAACACTCCCACCCAACTTGGTGTCGTCTGCAAACTTACTGAGGGTGCACTCAATCCCCTCGTCAAGATCATCAGTAAAGATGTTAAACAGGAGTGGCCCCAAAACCGAGCCCTGGGGGACACCACTCGTGACTGGCCTCCAACTGGATTTAACTCCATTCACCACAACTCTTTGGGCCCGGCCATCCAGCCAGTTTTTTACCCAGCAAAACGTGCGATCATCCAAGCCTCGAGCAGCCAGTTTTGCCAGGAGAATGCTGTGGGAAATGGTGTCAAAGGCCTTACTGAAGTCAAGGTAAACTACATCCACAGCCTATCCCTCATCCAATAAGCAGGTCGCCCTGTTGTAGAAGGAGATCAGGTTTGTCAAGCAGGACCTGCCTTTCATAAACCCATGCTGAGTGGGCCTGATCATCTGGTTGTCCCGCATGTCTTGTATGATGGTACTCAGGATGAGCTGCTCCATCAGCTTCCCGGGCACCGAAGTCAAGCTGACAGGCCTGTAATTTCCTGGATCATCTCTCCGACCCTTCTTATAGATGGGTGTCACATTGTCCAATTTCAATCTGTTGCGACCTCCCTGGTCAGCCAGGACTGCTGGTAAATGATGGAAAGCGGCTTGGCGAGCACCCCAGCCAGCTCCTTCAGCACCCTCGGGTGTATCCCATCCAGTCCCATAGACTTGTGTATGTCTATGTGATGCAGTAGGTCACTGACTATCTCCTGGATTGTGGGGGGGTTCGTTCTCCCAGTCTCTGTCTTCTGGCTGAGGAGGCTGGATTCCCTCAATACAACTAGTCTTGCTATTAAAGACTGAGGCAAGGAAGGCATTAAGGACTTCAGCCTTCTCCTCATCACTTGTTTCCATGTTTCCTCCTGCATCTAGCAGGGGATGGATACTCTCCCTGGTCTTTCTTTTGTTACTGACATACTTACAGAAATATTTCTTGTTATCCTTGATTGCTGAAGCCAGATTAATTTCCAGCTGGGCTTTCGACCTCCTGATTGCTGCCCTGCATAGCCTCACAGCGTCTTTGTAATCACTGTGAGTGGCTAGTCCCTTCTTCCAAAGGCTGTAAACTTTCCTTTTCTCCCTGAGTTCCAGCCAAAGCTCCCTGTTCAGCCAGGGTGGTCTTCTCTGTCGCTGGTTTCTCTTACAGCACCTGGAGACTGCCTGTTCCTGAGCCATTAACACTTCCTTCTTGAAGAGTGCCCAGCATTCCTGGACCCCTATACCCTTCAGGATTGTCTCCCAAGGGATCCTTTCAAGCAGGTGCCTAAACAAGACAAAGTCAGCCCTTTTGAAGTCCAGGATGTCAGTTCTGCTGAGCCCTCTCCTGGCCTCTCTAAGAATAGAGACCTCTATTATTTCATGATCACTGTGCCCTAGTCATCCTCCAACCGCCACATCATCCACCAGTCCTTCTCTGTTCACAAAGAGAAGGTTCAACAGGGCACCTTCTCTGGTTGGTTCTCTCACCAGTTGCATCAGGAAGTCGTGTCCCACACATTCCAGGAATCTCCAGAACTGGTCCCACTCTGCTGTGTTGTATTTCCAGCAGATGTCTGGGAAGTTAAAGTCTCCCACAAGAGCAAGGTACTTGTGGGAGAAGTACTTCACTGTATTGACTGTATTTACCATGAAAAACTTTTTCCTGATGTTGAATGCAAATCAACCTTATGACAATATGAACCCAACTTCTTCCCTGAACATGACAAGAATTTCAGATTTATTTTTAGGAGTCTTTTATGCAATTGAAGAAACAGAAGGTGTCAGCTCTCATGACAGCTGCTCTATCTGTACCAAACAATGCCAACTCACTCTTGTTATTCATGTATTTGAAGTCTCTGATCACTGAAGTTGTCTTCAGAAATTATTCTTTATTTTGTGAAATATGACGTCAAATTTGACTGCAAAATTCTAGCTTAGCCCTATCATTGTAATGTAACATTCAAAATATTTTGCATTTAAACAGTTTATACTTAGGTTATGCATGATGTGATGAGATCTCTTCACTATTTTTGAAACTTCAATTAAAAATGTGTTTAGGTTGTCAGAAATGAACTGCTCTCCTTTGTCCAAAAGAAAAGAGTCCTATTGTTTTTGGAAGATGTAACATTTGTCTTTCACCATTTTTTACCCTGGTCCTCCAGCCTTCTTTTTAAAAGTAGCAATAAAATTTTATTGAAAACCTTCTTTTTTACTATTTTTTGAGAAAAATAAATTTTACTTCCATCAATTTTTCAATAAGGTTTACGTTGGAAGTCTGCAGAAAAGAAGTTATTTTTAAACAAGTAAAGCTATGGCTCTGCAGTGGTATTTGTAGTTAAGTTATGCATGTGTCTGGAGACAGGGACTTGTGGCATTTTTTTTAACCTTTATTTTCATGGTTTGCCTGTTTCCATTTTAGTTTTGTTTTGGGGATCCATTTGCCTAGAGATATGGCTGCTTGAAAGTAGATAAAATGTTCGTTGAAAAAATATGCTGAAGAATACAATGTAAGTGGAGATAATTTATTAATTTTGGAATAGAATAGATTTTCCATCTCTAGTTTTCTAAACTACTGGTCAGACTCTTTTTTATTTCTTTGATCTCTTCTGTCCTTATGGTTTTTTTTCTTTTGTTTTGATACATCATTATCTCTGCAGTATTCATTCAAAGACAGGGAAAAACTTGGAATCTGAGAGAGGAAAGTAAAGACAAAAGGAGGAGACCCAGGGGTCCAAACTAATTTTTCTTCTTTTATTTGATCTTAAAATACTGATTTTTCTTTAAGATCAGAGATCCTAATGAAAATATATTATTAAATCTTCTTCTAAACCTGTGTTTTAAAAGATGGCTTTGGGATATAGTGCATGCTAGATGGAGCATGTTGAGAATGTGATGAAATCTTCCCCCAGCTGAATTACATTTCTAAATTATTATTTATCAACAACATATGATTGTTTATGATTCTGTTGGGTTTTTTTTTTAACTTATCATACTGCTAAGTCAAAAGATGTCAAAGAAACATGCTGGTTTTAGCAGCATTTAAGTGCTGTACTGAATGCAACAGTTTTTCAAATAAGACAAGTGGGATGGATCTATAACAAAGTGGAGGGCACACTTGAAACACTGAAAGGATAGTGCACTTGTATGTTCTCTCATCCTAAGAATAGGTGGTTCTTAAACTGTCTCTGTGGAGGGAAAATAACTAATGTTGTAAAGAAATCCTTATGGATTGATTGAAGGCACAAGTGAAAAAGTAAGTTCTCTCACATACTCTAAAGGCAAGATTAAGATAAAATTCAGTACATAAACCCCCCAATATTAGGTAATTAATAAAAAAATATTTTTGCAGTGGATGAGAACATTATGATTCAGGATGGAGAAACTGAAGTTGCTGCAGAGTTTGGCACTGCAGTGTTAAGAGCCATCTCAGTGGGCCACCCATTTGGGCCATAAGCTTCTTCCTCAAAAATTGCTCAGGGTGGTAGCTGAGAATGGCCAAGGCCTCAGCAACAGATTGAGGGGACATGGATGAACTGGGATAAAACTAATGGATTAAGGACTTCACTGGTCCCATTCTCTGACTTCTCTGCTGCTTTGCATATTAAGAGGGACCCTACTCTGGAATTTTGTGGTGTGCCAAAGGCAGTCAGCAAGGTAATGTGAAATAATATTTCCAGGCATTAGTACATTTTCAGTCTATATTTACAAGGAAATACTATCCAACTCCATTAAATAAGAATAAAATCCATGCAGTATAATGGGGTAATTGAGTGAAGTTTTATATTAAGTAGCAGCAAGTCTAGTGAGGTTGGTAATTCAGAGAGATTTCTTGATTGTTATATGAAGTTCTTTTGATCTTGTCTCTGTTTTCTTATAAGGCAGACTGCTATGGTAGGCAACCTCACTTATAGATGTCTGAATATTTGTAAGTGCAAACTACAGTAAACAAATGGTTGCATATAAATAAATGTTGTACTCCACCCCCCTTAAAAACAAAACAAAACAAACTGTTCCCCCAAAACCCCCACTCTTTGAATATTTTTCTTTTCACTTTATACTTCTTAATAAGACACACAGGCAAATGTAATGAATCAAACTCAGTGGTTAACTGGATGTAGAACAGAGATTTTCTTCAGTTTGCATCCAATTTAAATGATGTTTATGACATGCAAAGCCTAGTTTGGTTTTTTTTTTTTTTTTTTTTTTTTTTATGGAAGTTATTAAACGGGAAGTTATTCATAAAGCAGCTAATTTTGAGCAGTGCCAGTTCTTTTTTACTGATTTTTTTCACCCTTAATATGAAAAATAAAGGTTGCAGGTGGTGCACAAAAATGTTTTTGTTGTAGTTGTTTGTTTATTGTTTTTAAATTCTGGGATATGACAGGTGTCTGACTGTATACTTTATGATTGGGTCTAACATACATTGCATGGAACTTCACACATTATCTGCGCACCAAGATTAGCAGCCTTTGAATAACAAAGTGCCTGTTTGATATAGGGAGAGACTAGCTTTCATGTAGAAAATGTAATTGGGTGACTTAAAGGAGGGAAAATGTCTTGTCTCTTGAAATCACTTGAGTATATTGTTGCAAAGCATAAAGGACTGCATTTTCCAAAATGGCTGATGATTTTGGTTAGACCTATTTCTTCATCCCTAGGGATATTTCATGACTGGAGTTAGAGATGGGATGTTTGGCATTTTGCACAACTGATCTCCATTCAGTTGGTATCAGGTAAGTTATTTAGATGTGTAGACACATAAAATCAGTATTAGCTTTGGAAAATAAAACTAATTATCCCTTGGCTACTTGGTTAGAACCTTCTGTGCATTTTATTAGCTTTTTCTTTAATTAATGAACATCATTCCCATCCACATTTTAATACTTCCTAAATTGCATGTACTTTTTTTAGATTATTATCTCTTTGGATTGTTTGTTTAGGAAGTGAGTAAATTTGATAGGCTTTTCGCATAGCAGGTCAGTGTTTTAGATTTCATTTCTTAAGTTCTGCATGAGGCTTAAAGTCAGTAGTGGCTGAGAAGTTGGATCTATGGCCCCTACCTAGCGAAAGAAAAGGAGAATCCAGAAACGAAGGAATGCCACAGTATGATAAACAGTCAGGTGTTTTATTTTCTCAACCCCTTCATATTTCACAAAATATTGCCAGTAGGTTTTTGGTTTTTTTTTTTAAAGAAAAATCTCTCATACATTTAACTCTGAACGTTATATTGTAATCCACTTTTTCCTTTTCTTTTTTGTGAATTCTTAGTAGGCAGAATGAGTTTTATGGTTCCCCTCACTACACCCTCTGAAAATTCCTCACATTGATCATGTCACTGAGATATTCAATATTCACAGTAGGCAACAGGTATCTTGGAAGAATATGTTCATTTCTATGTTTTCAAAATTTTGAATTTTTTTTCTTGGCCAAATTTTTAAACAGGACTCTGTGATACTGCTTACCTTACCTGTGTCTTGACTGAATATTTCAGTTGCAAACTCTCCAGAGCAGTTTATCTCCCTGCGTATTTTTTATACAGCACCTAACGTGATGGAGCCACTGCTTTTTCTAAGCATTTCCTGAATATAATTTAAAAGGGTAAGAAATCAAAGGATGTCATAAGCAGTTCTTGCATTGTTGCAGGTATGAGTAATAAGACCTAACAAATTTATAGACTTCCTATGCACTTTTAATGCACGTACTAATACATGAGACAGATAGGACATCTGAATTGGGAGAAGAAAGATGTTGGATCTGCTGTATGTTGTTTGGATTTACCTTGCTCCCATCACATTCACAAGACAATTATTCTGCATATATGCCCTGTCCTTAAAGGGTGGTTGGTGATTTAGATCTGTTTGAGAAATTTCCTTACTACATTTGTTCTAGCCATCAAGCCTTTTGGCAACTATTGAATGTTAACATCCTTTGCTTATCAAACAATAATTTATATTTATGCTAAGTGCATTAGATGCACTTACTGATCTCCATTTTATGTCACCTATCATCACTATCATTGCCTTTGTCTAAAAGATATCTAACTATAATTGGGAACATAAGCTCTGTTTTAGCTGTTCAGTGTCCTTTAACACCATGTTACCTCTGATAGCAGTCTGGGAGCCATGCACCAGATTTGCGTGGAGCTGAGTTTTTCATCTGCCTTACAAGTACACCAGACCTATTTTTTAGTTACTTCTTGTCACAGGGTGAAGCCTATCCACAAGCACCACTTGGATAAACGAGACCGTGATTGCATCTGCCAGCTCTAACTGCTTAGATTAGTCTGGTATGTACAGAAAAGAAACAAAAAAAATCAGGAATGATGGAGCTGTTAACCACTTTCTATTCTTGGAAGATATTTGGAGGGAGACCAGAAGGTGAGAGTAACCCTAGTAACAACTGCTATTTGGCCTTAGATATGGGGAAAGAGATCTTCCTGGGGCTACTTGGATACTGAGGCTATTGGCTGATAACAATCTAATTTTAAAAAGCACTACTTAAGATGGTAACACCTCAGATATGGGGCAGAAACTCCTCCCTCTAGGGACCTCTCACAGCAAGTGGGGCTTGAGCACAATGCAGAAGTGTTCTCACAAGGACCAGACTGCCAGCCAGAACTTGGACAGTCCAGCGGTCAAAGCAAGTGTCCAGTTCCCCTGTGTCCCAGCTGCTGGTCTAAAGTCGTCTGGAGGGCTGAGCAGTGGGAGTGAGAGGTGTGTGGATGTCACAGAATAGCTCTCCATCCCATGTACCTATCCTTCTTCATAAAAAAATTATGCCCCTTTATGTCATACCAAGTGTTTCTACTACACTGCCAATAACAGAATGCACTCATAACAAAATAAAGCATCAAGAAAGTAGCATTCCTAAGAAAACACAAACAATGACCTAAGAGATTAAAATTGTTTGAAAATTGTTCTAGGGTGGAAAAACTAACTATTTAATATTATGGCTATGATCCCTTGGAATTCTATTTCTTGATAAGGTTTCTTAATTCAGTTTATTTAAATTTTAGTACATTTATTATTCTACACCAGTAATCCATCTGCTTGTGCATATCCATATTAAAGAGGGACTGGATAAGAATACTTGCTATGAACTAGTCCCCATGGGTTGGGATAAAAGTGCTCTCTCTTCACACATACCAGTTTACTAATTACCATCACTTTGAGCAGGAGAATACTAAACCTGAGATTTAAGCCTTTCTCGGAATAATAATGTTCAAAAAAGTTGTTGCTTTTTTTAAAAAAAAAAAAATTCCTTAATTGACTTGTTGTAGCAGCTCCCTCTTGGTTTTTTATGTCACATGTACCTAGGATAATTTGAACTAATTCAAATGTATTTACTGTGGTTCACTGAGGACAGAACTTTGATCATTTTGTCTTGTCATAAACTGTTCTAAAGTTAATGCAATCACATGTAGTTTATCACTTCAATACAACTCCATCTCTTCGGAAAATGGGATAATATTTGGGGTGATATCCATCTGTTTAGAGAATCAATAATACTGACCTCTCTTTCAGGACCTCTGTACAATATTTTGCAGTGAAATATGAAAAATATCAACATGTTATCTGAGTTATAAGAAATGAATCATTTCAAATCCAACTGCTGTACAGTCCTTTGGTTTTTGGTTTTGGGGTTTTTTTTGGTTTTTTGTTTTTTTTTTTTTTTTCCTGGACTTAGCTCTACGGTAATAAGGTCCAATGGCTTTTAGTTTGGAATAAGCACAGTGTAAGTTTGCATCTGTTGTAATATACCATGTAGGCATTCCTTGTGTGAGACAGATATGGTGATAACAATCTTGATGTAAGCTTAATTGAGGTTTAGAATGACATAGATGGTTTGGAGTCCATTCATCTACAGCAGTGGGACTGAAACTAGAATCAGCTCTTATGTTTGATACGTACTTCTCCTCTATGACAGCTTTCTATTTTTACAAGGAAATATTTCTGTGAGTCTAGGTAGAACTTACAGCTATAGAGATCTCTATTATTGTGTATGTTATTGTATGTTTTCTTTGCAAGTTTACTCAATACTAAAAGATACTTCCAACCAAATTTTTTTTAGATATCTCTTCATGCAGTTAGTTCACTCTTTATTGAAGATCCCTTTGCCTACAACAAACCTTGTTTCACTGATAAACAGATATAGCAATGGGATTATTGGCTTTCATCTTATTTCCCCTACTGCAAGTCAGAACTAATTTCACTGAAAACAGAATCGTATGGGTGTAGTGTTGGTATAAACAAGGTCAGAATCAAGTTCATAGTTACCACGGTTGGCTTCCTTGATATTTATTACTTAATAGACATGACTTCATATTTTACAGATGATCATGCCTCCCATAACCAGAGATATTAACAAATGTTCAAAACCGTTTTGGGGTCTTTTAATTAAAAATGTCTCAATCTATTTGGTAGTTAGACACCAGCAAGTGAGAGAGCTACCTGATGATCTGATTAGTAACAGCATTATGGATGAATGACAGAAGCTGGAATGGACATTTATTAACTTAAAAGATACTAAGATAAACATTTTCTTAATTTATAAGTCATTCTGTGTGGTTGTTGTGTGTATTCGAGGTCTCTACCAAGATTGTTTAGTTATACCAGACCACAAGGCAGATCTGTTGATGATGACACACCACAAAGGGCTAAAAATCTGGGAAGCTTTGAGTTGTGCGTTATGAGGAAAGGTGGAACTACAGACAGATGGAATTCAGAGATGTGGTTGTCAGCAACAGCTGATGTAGATAGGTCTCAAAGAATGGAAAGTCTGTCAAGCCATTAAGTAATGATTTCAGTTTATTGCAGAAATTATGAAAACTAGATTTCATACTTTATCCATACTTAGATTCATGAATAGACACAAGTTTTATCATGAATAAATAGAATTCTGTTCTTCATCTGAGGAAATACACATCCCAGTTGAAGTGCTAAGGCTTGGACAACTGCCCAAGCCAGAGTTGACCTATAGACGAATCCTGTATATTTTATAACTGATAACCATTGTGCTAGTAGGTATTGTACTAATAAGTTATAACTTAGTTATAGTTATATAGCCCCAAGCTGAACATGCTAACTTAGCATGTAGTCATTAATAAAATATGTAAACTCACTAGTGAAAGATGCAGCTTAGACAAAATATAATCAGTAATGAGGAGAGAATGTATCCAACTTTCCTTGTTTAGCCTTGTTCAAGGCTGAGAACCCAAGTATTTGGCCTTGTTAGAAACTCCTTTGGTTCCCCCCCCCCCGAGCCCTGGCCAGGCTTTGGGTGGAATCCAACAGGAGAATGAAACCAGAAATTTTCCACTCAAAACAAAAGTGCCAGGTATTCTGGCTTGTCGATCTCTGGTATATAAGGCTGAACCCGCTCACAGCGACTTTGGATGCCTCACCTATGGGTGGACGCACCGCGTAGGATTTCCCACTTGCCGGGACAGGCTCTCCAAATCCTCGCTGTAACCGGGGCTCCCCAGCGACTGCGGATCTGGATGATGGTAACATATGCAAGTGGTGATGGATCTTTCTTAATCACTATTCTCTCAGGTAGTAATGATTTGATGCATTACCCTGTATTTTCTTGTTTGTTGCTTTAAGTGCACTATTCTGCCTTTTCTTACTGCATGTTTTCTGTATTACACTGTTACATTATTTGGTTATCACCAGCAAAATATGCCTACTCTTTTCACTCTGGTGTCCGAGTTTAACTGGTATCCTTAATCAGCAAAACACCAGTATACTTGTAAATGCCATGAGGTAGATGAATGAAGGCATAAATTCTATATTCCCTTAAGTAATATTTATGTTCAACAGTTGAAAACTGGAAATGATTCAGTAATAAAATTTGCATGGGCATATATAATAAGAAATTAGAACATTTTCATTTCCTATTTTTTGTCACTACTTCATTTCTCTCATACTTTGAACAATCGTGGAAGCTTCAGGTGGTCCATGACATGGTTTTTTTGACTTAAATGGGAAATTGGGACCATTGCTGTATGAAAAGCAAAACAACTCTGGAAAAGGGAAAATACCAAAGGTGTCAGGTACATCACCTCTAAAGAATCCTTCAAACATAAGGCTTACCTTTCCCACATATTGAGTATCTGGACCTGTGTACTCCTCCAGCAAGAAAAATTGATTCCACATCCAACCACGTTTGGTGCGATGCAGTGTTTTTCCTTCATTCTCTGACAATGTTGTTATCCTTTCACTGTGTGAGTGCTTATTAGTCCTTTTTTGGGATGGCATCATATGAATCGCATGAAACATAGAGCTCCAAAGCAAAACTGTCAAGAAGGAGTAAGTCCTCATCATTTACAGAGATTCTGTTAGCCTCCACTCCTCTAAATAATTCACCAGAACAGATTTTTCAAATGTTATATTCCTCTTGTAAGTAGGACCTAGGGGATGGAAAAAAGTATTTGAGTAAGTTGAAATAACTTTATTTGCTTTAGGCCATGGCCTTAGGGAAACAGGAATACCATTAGCCTAGTGATCATGACAATAATCCATGGAAATTACATATAAACATAAAAATTATGCAGAGAGTTTTAAGTCGAGTTCTTTAATGTCTCTATCATCTTCTTCTATTTCACACTCTCATACTGTATATAGACATTAATTTAAACCAGAATCTGAGCAAAATACTTCTTAAACTGAAAACTTCAGCTACCATCAGCATCTTGACAAAATGGAACAGCCCAAATAGTAAGAAACCTTCCAACCTAATCTCTTCCAGCTCAGCCTGATGCTATCCCCTCTTACTATCTGTTCAGAGCTGTCTGCAAACCTGAAATTTCTGTTACTTCATGACTAATACAACTCCTGCATCCCCTTTGCTGGCCTCCAGTTGTCCAGAGGATCCAATTCTGTTTCTGCACAAAGGAACTCATAATATAACATGAAGTTTAAAGTATTATTGATACCTTCAACATATTCCTTATTCAAGAAAGAAAAAATACTTGTTAGATAAGTTTCAGTTCACAGGAATCCTACTGGGGATTTGGGACAGAATTCTGCATTTAGAATGTTTTTTATTTTTTCCCCTCCTGAATGGATGAGGATTTTCATGGTACAGAATCTTATTTTTATTATTATTTTTCTGAAACTGGCACTGATGTTTTGTGTAGAAGTTTGTAAACAACATTTTGTCAGAACCAAAGAGGTTTTTTTAAACACATACTCTTTATTTGGCAGTACAACTGAGGTACCTGATGTCCCAGTCTTTTCCATAACCTGGATTGTCTGTCAAATCTGCTCTTGCTTTAGGATATCTTTAGCTAAGCTGTCATTATATATTACAGAAAGCATAAGAAAACAATTCAGCAGCAAAAATATCGTTTACTTTGTGAATCCTAGTCTGTGAACAGTGATAGCAGCATGAAGCCACAACACCCAGAAGTTTTAGAATACTGAAATTTTTAAATTTTAAAATTTTAAAAAAGCATACACACCTATCTTCCTTTCTCCCACAACCCAACATTACCAGCAGCTACCTGCATTTTGTTTTTTTTAGGGGAAAGGAAAGCAGTCTTTTTCTGTATAAAAAGACAGAATTTTTTGGAAATAAGATGCTTTTTGTGCAAATTATTAGTAAGTTGAGAACCAAAACTGTTTAACGGAAAACATTCAGTGAATTATAGTCTAAAGGCCTTAATGATTAAATTGATAGAATTGTGCCCTTGTGTGAAGTTTTCCTTAAAATGATGATAATCTGTATGGTTTCAGGATCTTAACTAGCAATCCTGAAGGAGGATCAAAGTCTTAGCATTTTAACAACTTCAAACAGAGTTTTAGCTGAGCAAGAAGTGAAGGCTTGGAATATTTATCACTTTCTGACATCATGTTCAAAAACAAAGAGACAACAATTTAATAGGTGTCAAATTTATGTAGAAGATCATGAATATAATTTAGGAAAACTCTTATTTTATTTATTTAATTGAAGAATCAAAGCACAAAGTAAACTAACTTTATTTGCATAAAGTCATGATTGTACATATATCTTGGCATAAAATAGTGGATGTATTTTCTTTGAATTCTGTAGGTATACTCAAAACCTTGTTTTCTACCTTGTAATGCTCAGTAAGTTCCTGTTGCATGCAGAGGGGCAAAGAGGAACTCTCCTGTGGGTAGTTTAATACCAGTAAATTTTAACTTTGTGTACATGATGATCTTGCCTTGTGATTGAAACTTACTGGATACAAATCAAAAGAAAAATAAATCCTCAGCCAATCTTTTATCCATTTCTAAATTTGATGATTCTAATTCCCTGTATAATATAGACTGAAGTAGTTTTTATCACTGATTAAAACTATTTATCAATGTAGAGCATAAGACATGATCATCCATATCCTCAAATCCAGCCCACTGCACCATCTGAGGCAGCCTGCAGGGCCTCTTCAGACTTTGTAAATCCTGTAGATCCTGGTTACAGTATTGCAAAATGAGAGCAAACAGCAACAGGAACTACTTTTGAAAATACTGTACTCAAAATACAGAATATCAAGTTTTTCCAATGGCTCTGAAGTATCTTACCTCTTCTTGAGATACTCTTTCTTGATGTGTTCTCAGATAATGCTCTTTCACAGCTGCATTACAGTACTTTTTGTTGGACGGTAGTTCAAGAATTCATCTTATATACATTCTGAATGATAACATATTCAAATATTCATACTGATCAAATTTTGTATTTGACTGCTTTTGCTTTGTATATGAGTGATGTGTTGCTACTTAACTATTCCAATAAATTTTATGTTTTTATATAGTTAAGGTCATGACTGACTTCTTTCTCTAATGTCTTGAAACATGTCAGCTCTTTTGCATTAAAACAAAACAAGCCACAAAACAAGCCACAAAACAAACAAACAAAAAGCCCTGAAAACTACACACATATTTGTCAAAATTTTAATACATAGTGAAACTACGAAACTAGTAAAATTCCTAAAAATATGTTTTAAAAAACCTCTAAGCCTTGGAAGACTGCTGTGAAAAATAAGTTATCCAAAAATGTCAGAGAGATTAGATTTTCTCTTTAGAATGTCATTATTTCAAAATTTAGACAAATCTAACACTCAGATGATTTAATCTGGTTTATTTTTACTCTTTTTTGAAACAGGGAAGGATAGGGGACATTAATATATTTTCGTTTAGACATTTAGAGATGTGTGATTGCATGTTCAGTTTTGCAATAATTTGAAATGGAAATAAAATTTCAAACTTCAAATTTCAAATGCTTTGCTTTTGCTTTTTCAAAACTATACATTTTGAATTTCCTGAAATTGCCCTTATCCCTTTCTGTCCAAACAGTTTACCATACTCATTCAAATGCATAAGATGTTTATACTACTCTTTTATTTGTACTCAGAGAAATACTTCAAGGTGGTCATTGGTTTATACATCTTATCATGTAATCAGCTGCTCAAATGGGTCAGGATTTGTGTTTGGTAGACTCAGAAGGTGTATTTTAATACTGAAACACAGGATTCTGGTGTAGGCTGGAAAAGTAAGAGCAGCTGTTCAAGGGACTACAATGCCCTGTGCACAGATGCTCTGAGCCTGCTATAAGAAATTATTTCTGTGAAAACACCTAACAGAGGTTTTTTGTTTTGTTTTTTTTTTTTTTTTTTTTCTCGGAGGAATCTTGGTTCCCTCATTTTGTACTAGCCAGGGCAGAAGTTAATCTGAGATTGTTTAAAATGTGTGGTTTTCTGTGTAGTGCTGCCCTCTACTGATTTCCTTGCTAGTTAACAGACAGACTGTACTACTACTGAGAGGAAAGGTAATATCCTTCATGTCAAGAGGGATAAGACTCAGTTTTTGGAATGACAAAAAAAAAAAAAAAAAAAAAAAGCCCATTATTTCCTTCTTTTGATTTTTACAATATTTGGACGTATTAGGTATAGAGAGTTATTAGACTGGATCAGTCTGGATCTACTGAACATTATGGTAAATATCTAATTTGGTTTCTTCTAAGGGCAGCAAAGATCCTAACTCTGAAACCAGAGAGAATAATTTTAACGGGTTTTTTTTCTAAGCCACTTGTCAAAATTATATATGCAATCTCTCTTGCTTCACTTCTGCTTCCACCATTAGTCAGTACAATGGTCAATTTACTGTACTTGTCAAACAATGGAAAATGGTTTTCTTCCTAGTTGTATTGCAAACTTCTTTTAAGATGATATATTCATGTATTAAACATTTTAATGCCCCAAATTTTTGAGAACCTGCATTCTTTCCCCACTTTGCAAATCAGAGGATCTGAGTGGAAGCAATAAATGTTTTTTATTCTTAGGGTTTGAGGGATCTGTGATGGTAGCCTAGAACCATTACAGTCTTTCCTCTCAGTAAGGGCTCTGATATCAGAATCCTACAACAGTTTCAGGTAAATGAATTATCTCTGTATGAAAGACACAGTTCTGAGCACATTAGCAACTGAAAAAAATGGATCTTTTAAAGTCCTTTGGAATGCAAAATATTCTATTTAGTTTCTTCAGGTGTAGTGTGAAATAAGACCTGCTGGGATCAATAGCAGGGATTTGTTAGCAATGATGCCAATTTAAATGTTTCTATAGCAATTGCCATAGCAATGTTTTTAATTAGTGCAACGCAGTCACTCACAAGCATGACACGAAGAAAGGCTAACCTTCGGCAACTTGATAACGTATCCCACATTAATTTGTTTCATTTGTTAATAGTAAAGTAAAATTCTGTTCTAAAAGAAAAAGGCTGTGGTACTTTAGCTAAAAATAGCAGAGTTAACTGCAGCAGCAGTGCTTCATAATGCTCTCACCAATCTTTAAATAGGAAAGATGCCACTGATGTTCAGGATGATCCAAACAATCTGTAAAGCTAAAATATGTATTTTTACAGGATATAGCAAGTATAAATCTTGTGTAGCCTGCATGCATGGAAGCAGTCTCATTGACTTTGGCTGTGTTTCTTTTGAAATCAAAATAGCTGAATGTAGCTTTAATCTACCTAGCCTGAATACTAAGAATAGTGAAGCTGTAGCAGCAAAAGGCTGTGCTATAAACAGCAGACTGCCACTGATAATACCAAGACTTAGGTAGAGGCTGGATCTGTGCCACTGTAGGTTCACTTCTGTTAGTCCCTTAACTAATTAAAAATAACCCAGGCATGCATACGCATGCTTCCTTTTGACTGCAGCACTCAAATATTCTCTGAGTGTAGTCATCCTACAAACATGAATGTAGACTGTGGATGTATCATTGATGTCTGACTTTCAAAAAACAAGCTCTTTTTGTTTTCATCTTCCAATTTTTTTTTCCTTTCCTCTCTCCTCTTCATAGGTGAAGATGGGGTTGGGGGTAGCATTGAAAGGATGAAAAGAAAACAGCCAAGGTGTATCTTGACTGACATCCTGTGCTGAACTTGGGAGAATCAAGAAAGGTGTTTACAATTATCTCTGAGAGCTGTAGTAGCCTTTGAGGGATCCCCAAAACTTAAGGGACAGATTTTGAACTGGTGAACACTCATTCTTTGAGTAGAAGTACTCAGATCCCATTCAGGCACAGAAACATGGGCCACACCAAAAAAAGAAACACATCCCCACTCATCAGCTCCAATGCAAACCTTTTAGAACAGATTTTCAGAACCTTTTTTTGCCCATTGGGTTGCTGATCTGTTCAGCATATATACAGTGGAGATAAGCTCTGTTGAAATTTTTGCTATGAAACAGCTGAAGGCACTTCTTTATGTCTAGGACACCAGTGCAGGTTCCCTTAGCTACATGACTCAAGGAGTCACAGGAACAGAAATAAAGTTTTAGGGAATGAGAACTAATAGCAATTTGTATTGGAATGTCTGTTGAATTAATGTCTTTAGGCAAACGAATCTATGGCTTGTATGTTCATTATAAGAAATATTTAGCTTCCTGTGACAAGAGAGAGTTAGCATTTATTTTAGAGTTTTGACAGCCTCTTGGGCATGTACATTGGAGACACTGGTCCAAATTCAACTCAACATGTCTTGAGTCACCCTCTCTATAGCACTCACAGTGAGTAATGCCAGTCCCCCAGGTGGGTGGATCTGGCAAGAGAATGTGTTGATTCATGTTTGGACAATCCCCACTGTCAAAGATTCGTGCAGAAAGACAGCTGTGATTTAAAGCAGCTGTCCCTGGGCGGTGAAAATACCATCTGCCCTTCTCTGGAGCAAGTCTCTTCCAAACTGCAGATGAAACTGTTTCTGGACTCTTTCTCCCCCAACCATCCTTCCATAAGCTAGTGAATGAAGCCTGCAGCACTTCCAACACATCCTGTATAAGGGTCTCTTACTTGTTAACAATCGTATTCAATGAAGCTAAAAAGAGACTTTTAAATATCTACTCCTGAGGCAGCAGATCACTGGATTACAAAAGTGAAATGTGTATTTTCACATAAAAAACAAAAAAGATGATCTTTTTTCTCCAGTAATGAACCTTTTTACATGATCTGCTTTTCATCAACATGAGGGGAACTAGGAAATACAGCACTTGTAAATCCTTAACGCAAGGTCTTTTGAAGATATTCCTTTGATCTTTAGTATCGATTTTTCTCCACAGGGAACACATTTCACTCTTATCATATAATGAAGCTGCATTATAAGTTTTTATACCACACCTTATTTACAAATGCAACACATTCATCACATTCATGGTTTTTAACTAATAGCTCTTAGAAACAGGAGGAATAATAAATGCTGTCATCAAAGTCAATTTTTTCTCTTTGCTTCCCCTTTAAGACCGCCTCAAGTTCTGTCACTCATAGACTGATTGGCTGTACTTTGATATTGATACCCTGTAATATTAAAGGTTGGGGGTTTTTTTCTGTGGACGGGAGGGGTGTGTTGGTTTGGTGTTTGGTTTTGGGTTTGTTTTTTTTTTTTCATAAACAGCATAGCCCTCTATCTGCCCAATACAAAACCAAGCAGTATCTGAAGATGTAGACCCCTATTTTCCAGATGTGTTGATTCTCATCAGTCTTTCTGCATGAAGCAGATGAGATTCACCTATGATAGCACTATTAACGACAGGACATACTTACCAGTTGTCCTGATAACTGGGACTACATGTTTTCGCCAAACACCTCTTTCTTGATGCTCTATTATGCAGCAGTCCACTCTGGTCACACAGCTAGGTCTTAACGAAGCATTCTGAGATTCCATGTCAGGTGTCTCCTACCTCTGCATATCTCCTGAGCATCCCCTGAGATGAAAACTTGCTAAACTTTCTGAGTCTACAGCTTGTACAATGCCCCAAGAGGTTCTAAATGCCATAATTTCTCAGAATAAAAGCATCTTCAAGTTAGTTTTTTCCAGATTTTTAAAAACAATTAATCTCTCCCATGCGTTTTTTTGCTCATGTATGTCTGAGTCGTTAGATATCTTGTTCTTATAGAGAAATGTCATGAAAATCAGATTTTAATTACTGTCTGCAAGGGAATATACATTCACTTCTCTGAACTGGAAAAGCTCAGTTGCTGACCAATTAAAGGTAGATATCAGATTCAGACTAGCAATTGCAGCCTGTTGTCACTGCCTCCTTCCTGAAGGAACTGAGTGCTGTTATTTATCAGAGCTCAACCCCCTTTATGTCCTTCTGCTGTCTCCAATGGGATCACAAAATCAAGAAAAGACTCATCCTCAGAGCTGAGCAGGCCCCTTGTAAGCATAGGAATTTGTGCACAGAAACAGTGCATAGGTTTAATATAATTTTTTGCATTTGTTGTCTCAGTTAATCTGAAAAGAGTCTGACGCAGCTGAGGCTTCAGCTTTTATTTCCATAATAAGCACCCTAAAATACCTACAAGTGGTAATCCCACCACTTTCAGGAATAATACAGTTCTCAGAAATATAATGTATAATGACTTTCCCTTTTCTTATTTCTAGGTATGAATTTCTTCCTTAAACACACACACACACCCCCCCCCAAACAACAAAAAAACCTTTTCCTTGCATCTCATTTGACTTCATTAATGAAAGACAAATGCAAAACATGAACAAACTCAAAATAAGTGTAATAAAGTATTGCTTATTCTGTTAGTAACCTGATAGTCCAGATGAGGATGTATTCAACAAGCACACATTCATAATAACGTCTAAGCATGGAGAAGAATATAGGACTTTTCTCCTGTATATTTTCTCAGTCACCAAATACTAAGTATTTAGCAATCCCCAATAGATTCTCTGTCATGACTTGCTCCACTTTTGCTCTGAAACCATGTAAGCTTCTCTAGAAGCCACAACATTCTGCAAGGAGACTCACAATTTAACAATCTTATGAAAAGAACAAACTCTTTTTGTTTTTGAACATTGTAACTGACAGCTTCATTAGGCAACTACTACTGCCATTGGAAGCCACAGTAAATAGTCATTCCTTCTTCACTTTCTTTGTCACTGATTAATACATAGACTTAAATCAACTTCTCTTTCAGTTGTCTCTTTTCCAAGATGAAAAGTTCTGGGACTGTCTGTTTAATCATTCCTTGTCTGAAAACTGTGCCATACTTCTGATTGCACCTGAAGCCCTCCTCTGAATGTATTGTATTTTTTTGGTGTATCTTTTCAGATTGGCAATCATAACTTGTTGCAGTATTCAAGCTGCAGGAGCTTCATGCATATATAGACAGCAGCTTATTCACATTCTCTACTTAATTTCATGATGATACATGGCATTGTTTGCTTTTTTTGACTGATGCATTGCTCTGGGCTAATGTTTTCCTGTTATTATCTATTGTTACATTATGGTGTTATTCCCCTATAGTCAGACTTTATTATTTTAAACATAAAGTCTGAGGTTTACCATGTGTGTGACTACAAAATTTCATAACAATTTCACCATCCATCATTTTGGTGTCCATTCACTGTAGTGCATAGACTACAAATGTATACAGAGCAAACTACTATAGTTATTAAACCACTGTAAGGTAGAGACTGGTTGGCATGACAAGGCTCCAATCCATATGGTTAAACTCTCTTCTTCTCTCCCTTGCCTCCCTCCAAAACAGGGTTACCATGTCCATATCATCTATGAGAAATGACCTTGGTCTTGGTCCTCAAACACTGACAGAAATTTTCTGGGGGAGTGCTGTGGGGATTCGGAAGGAGTTCCTGCGAGAAAATGGACATGGGAGCAATCCTGCATATGAGCAAGACTAAAGCCTCAGCGTCGGCAAGGATATGATGAGGAAATGACCCTGAAAGAATGAGGAAGAACCCAGGAAGTTAAACAACTTCAGGGTGTGGGTTTGGGCGGAGGAGGAGTTTGTACAATGTCAATGTGGCAGTTCTCATCCAATCAGAAGAGAGCTTAAGGAGCATGTGCAAAGCTAACTGTCCAATCAGAAAGAATTATACCATGTGATTGTATCATGTGATTCTCACCTTCATTATAAAAGGCTTGATTCACCACAATAAAATTGGTATTCCTTAATCACACTGATAATCTGCACTGCCCATATCTCCCACAGAGTGCCAGTTAGTACAGCCTAAACTGATGTTAGGGACTGTAATAACAGTGAAACAATATGGGCAATTACATCATAAAAGACAGTTTCCTTGCCAGGTGAAGTATATTAGTATAATCATAGTCATAATATCATTTTGTAAGGTTTTGCAAAGGCCCCTTGGCTTTATTATGCTGAATGTCACTTGCAAAGTTTTTCACCTTAATACTCAAACCTGTTTTCAGTTGGTTTATGAGTATGTTGAACAGTGCTGGCCCTAGTACTGATCCCTGTGGAACACTACAACAGACCTTATTGCAATGTGAAAACTCATTATTTACCTCTTCCCGCTGGTTCCTGTCATTTAATCAGTTACTGATATATAACAGGGACCTTCATTTCTAGCTCATGGCTGCTTAAGAACCTTTGGTGAGTGACCCTGTCAAAAGCCTTCTAGAAGCACAACTAGATCATATCAAAGAGGTCAAAGCTATCCACATGCTTGATAACTCTTTCAGAGGACTCCAATGGGTCTGTGAGGCAGAACTTCCCTTTCCAAAACTATACTGACTTTTCCCCAGTATGTCATGTGCCCAACAATTGTATTCTTTATGAGACTTGCTAACAGTTTCACTGGTTTGGGCCTTAGACTTTGTCCCTGTGACTTGTCCCTGGTAGAACTGAAACTGTTTTTTAAAAGTTGGTGTTGGATTTGATACTTTGAAACCTTGAAATGAATGAAGTTGAAATGATATGTTAAAGGAAGTAATGACTATTTCAGCAGTTTCGTCACTGAGATTTCTAAGATTCTGATAATATGCGTGAAGTCACAGCCATCTACTACAACTCAAAATCCCACTGTACTGAAATTAGATCTTCTGATGAGTCCCTGGTTAAATAAATAACAAAAATAATAAAACAATCTGGTATTTAATCCTTAAGGGTTTATAACCCCTTCTGTTTTCTCCTGAAAACTGTGACAAATGAACCACAGAACACTGGGTAGCCACAAGCATAGCATTTACCATCATAAAGGTTTTCATGGAGCTTCTCAAAAAAGTTTTCAGTTTTTAATTATAGCAGTTTGTTAAATTCAAGGTTTCCCAAGACTCCGATGAAATGACAGAAAGAGTGTCACACAGATACTTGGCACTGGATACTGAGTGTGTATGCTGTTCTAGTGGAGCGCCTTTCTGCTATGCTTTTCCTAAGCGTTTATGGTCTCCCCAAGAGCTAGTAGCCCACATGTGGTCAAACTCCCTCTGGCGCTTCACAGTCCTGCAGAGAAGCCCACCAAGAACTCTGATCAGTAGCTCAGAGTTTGGCTTCTATGCTCCATTTCATATTGAAATTTTGATTATGTCAAGTTTTAAAACCCTCTGTATCTCAGTATGAATTCCCAGAGCATGCAGATTTTAATGTGATTTATTTGGATTAATTCAAACCACACATACTACCTTTCAGATAGCATTCCTGAAACACCCCCTATGTTTTCCTGCCCTTTTCATTACAACTAAGAAGCAAAAGATGTAACTGCATGTACCATGCATATAGTTCCAGTTTCAGAATGAAAAAGGAGTAGAAATATGCCTGAAAAAAAGTGATATAGCAAAGTATTTGTTTTATGTTTTCTGCTCTAATATTTTTTGTCTAGCTTTGCCCAAAATTGCAGGGCATAGTCAAGCTTTAAAACTTTCTCGCATAAACTCAAATGCCTGTGACTCTCTCCTTTCCTTATTGCATTCCTAAAAGAAGAGGGAAAAGGATATATGAAGGACCATAGCTGTGTTTGGGCTTCATACTGCTAAGATAAGTCATAAAATATCTGGCTACATATAGACCAAATTAACTCAATCACGTAACAGGAAAGAAGGAAGTGCATAGTTAATCTGTACATAGGGATATGTATGTCAGTTACTTTTTTTTGATCTTTTCTTGGTTTATGTAGGAAATGAA
This sequence comes from Strix uralensis, assembly GCF_047716275.1. Lineage (NCBI taxonomy): Eukaryota > Metazoa > Chordata > Aves > Strigiformes > Strigidae > Strix > Strix uralensis. The sequence continues at coordinate 86,848,381 of NC_133972.1, read as the reverse complement.
ATAAACTTATACTTCCTACAAGTGAATTTCCTCCCTCTTTTTATCTTTGTGATCCTGTAATCATTATTATAGCCAAGTTTTGATGTCACTTCTAAGTAGTATGGATGGGGCTACACAGTATCAGTTAATGAAACAGTTTCATTTCTACTGTCAGTAATGCGTGCTAAATTGCCCTTTTTTTTTTTTACTAACTCTGAAGAACTGTCATTACATGCACTATCTACAGGCAGTTCTTCATGGAAAAGAATGTACCTTCCTCTACATCTTGTTACTACGGTGTTGATTTTAAAATAGACATTTGTAGTAAAAGTTATTAATAAATAGGGTAAATAATAATGAACCAGCATAGTCAAATGCAATTGTCCTATTGCAATTCTGGATGCTGTGAAGGGAAACCATGCTGCAATGGTGTAATTAAGACAGGCATCATGATATAACAATTTTAAGTTAATTGGATAAATAGCCTAACATCTTAATGAATATGGAGGAATGGCTATTTTTAGTAATAGAAAGTGCTAAACAAAGCCTATAGAACAATTCATTCATATATACCTGCCTAACATCAATATTTTATATAAAGGTAGTAAGAAAGCAATAGGAAGGATTTTTGAGTGAAATAAAGTCTTTCTTCTAGCTGACACAGCTGAAGTCATTGAATAGTGCTATTGAATTTTTCATGAACATTTTTTGCCAAAAATTTTATTTCTATTTGTTTCACAGCAGCACACATGGAGACATGGAGAAAATGGAACCTGTTGTGTAATGCGGATTTATGCCTAGATATTAATATAGAGAATGGTGGTATGCCTCCAATATTTGGGAAAGCAAAATCCAAATTCAGAATTAAATATAACTATATCTATAAAGCCAACATTGTTTGATTACTAATCTTACATTAGAAAAAATTTTAAACCATAAGAGTCTAGGATCTCTCAGGATTCACTGTTTTGTGTTGATTGATACCTTTTAACAGTATTACTCTTTCCTCAGCTTTCCCTAAATCTAATAAAACACATTTTATTTTACAAGAATGATTTTTTTCTTCTAAAAATATTTCTTTTAATTCTTCAAGGATATACTAAAAATTTCCTGAAGCCAATGCATATAAGACTGTGGACTTTCAACTAAGTCAGTTACACTGGCGATTTTAAAAGAGCAATTCAAATGACTGCTTATTTTATTTTTCACTCACAGTTCCTAATGAAGCAATAATAGTGTGGAAACAAAATTTGTTCCTTACTGGTCACTTGTCCAGAGAGGAAGTTAGATTACATGCTCTCCATCAATCTTCTGTTTACTTTTTCCTTCAATTTGTATTAACAGCACTGCTAAAATAAAGAGCAATCTATAAGAGAATTTTATGTTCCAGTATTTATAGGTACTTGATAGACTAATGTTTAACATATTTCAGAAATATTCTAGCTACAGTCCTAGCTGGGAAATGCATGTCTATTTTTATAGAATGTAGAGATCTGCAATATAATTCCATTTAGGAAGAAACTTATAAAAAGCTTGTTTTTATTAGCTGCATTTATCACTGTTGAGCAGAATCTGGGGGAGAAACAGAGAGTCTTGTGTTATTTTTTTGGTGTTAAGGACATGATGAGTTTTCTTAGTATTGAATACTAGATACGTGCTATCCAAAAGAGGGAGCCGTAACATTATACTATATCTTTCCACTTTATGAGACGGTGAAACTGCATACATTCTTTTATCCCTCTTTCTTAATTGTACTTAAAGATGATGTTTGCTCTGAGTTTCTTTGGTTTTGTATGAATAAGCAACATAGTTCAGAACTAGATGATACATACTAAACTTATTGGAGCTGAGTGAAATTTTTGTACTGAAATCAAATATACTTAAGAGTAAAGCATCCTGTCATTAAAAAAAAAAAAGTCAGATTAATTTCTCTTGCTCTTGATTCCACCACATGCTTTTTTACCAATTTTGAGAAGAGTTTAATCTCTCTGTGTTCATTTCCCACCTTATGAAATGGAAAATATATATATAACTATCAAAGAAGAGTGCTTGAAATATTTGCTAAACATACTTTGATTATTTGTCTCTGTAAAAAATGAGATCAGCATAAAATATCACTCTTAATAACTGATGAGATGTCCATTTCTATGAAACCTTTGCTTGGAGGAACATAATAATCACACAGGCATTACCCATATTTTGGAAAACATGGACGGGATTGCCTTCATATCTGAAACATCAGTGGACTAATATGATCTGGAAGAGTAGAATAAAAAAGCACAGAGTGATCAATAACACTTGCCTTACTTTCATAGTTTCTTTAGAGCATTCTCTTTGTCTCTTCCTGATAGTTCTGTGTACCACATGGGGAGTCCAGCACACCCCAGTAAGCCTGTGTGCCAAGGGACTTTTGGTATTTTTGGCATCAGAGAAGCATTGATAGTTGTTTAATCCCTTTCTAACATTTTTGAACTAACTTTGATTTGCCTCTTGCTTTACAAAAATCTCTCTTGCTGATTTGACTATGACCATCTCATTATTTGGTAGCAATGTAATTGGCAAAAGTAATGTTAATGTTGATATTATAGAACTATTTGGTAAATGAGAAAAGATAGATCATGTTAAAACCCTAGAGATGTAAGTCCAAGTACAAATTCTGTGGCTGAAAGCACATATACTCAAATATATATGAAATTATATATGGAACTTATGTGAAAATATGTTACCCCTTTTATGGAATGTCATTTTTTTAATTGCTTCTAGTATTTTTCTTTCTTATTCCTAAATAAAATTAAACATCATAGCCTACATATGCTATATAATCTAAACCATTACATGATTTTCACTTTTTTTTTTTTTTTTTTTTTTCACAAATAAGAAAAGAGGAAGGCAAGTATAGGGAAGGGAAAGAGCAAGTGTACTGAGGAGGAGAGGAAAGGGAAGAGGGAGGATACAAATACTTGAGAAAAAAAAGCTGCAGGAAAGGACAATAAGTATTCTTCAGAGAAGTGTATAAAGCTAAATGTGAGCATTCCATTCATAGCCTGTATTTGTTAGATAAAGTTTAGCTGTCCATTAGAATCACTGTTTTCAGTTACTCAGTTCAAGAAACATGGATCTGACTTTTTCCGAGCTGCTGAGTATTTGCAGGACCAGCAATTGAAATAGTTTTGCAAATGCTCACCAACTCTCTAAACAGCCTATGTTACACTGGGTCTATTGTTTCAGCTATTTTGAGATCCACTAAACTTTTCTGTCCCTAGCTTTTCCTCACGGGAAACATATGTAATAGTCATACTTTTTCCATGGTTTTTAAGAGCCTCTGCTACTTTTTGTGAAACCATGTCTGGGAATAAGCATCATTCAAGAAATCAGTATTTATCACAGTGGTATTTGAAGTCACCTAACAGTTTTTACTGCAATATAATATATAGATAAGTTTAAGGAAAACTTCAGTATTATTGGAGTTAGGATAAACTTTAAGTGACTCCACTGCAAAGTAGACAAGTCAGACTGCAGATTTTTTTGAGAAAAGCAAACAACTGAATAAAGCAAGACAGAATAAGCATTCCACCTTAAAATAGTTTAGCTGAACAAAGCATTTAGGCAGTTTCTTCTTCACCCTGAAATTCTTTAGACAGATTTTGCTTATTACATATCTCTTGATCAGATAAAGTCAATCCAACCTATGATGTGCCTTGTGGAGACAGCTTGTGACTTGTCCTCCCGATAATTTGCTCCAACAATACATTTGAACTCAAAACTTGAAAAAAGAGAAGATTGTTTACAGCTATTTATGTTCAACAAGTTATTATTATTTGTTTAAGAGCTGTTCACTTTTCATAATTTACTACAGTAATTTTTCCAAAATTTTTACCAGTATTTTTCCAAATTTCCTGTAAGAGATAACTTCTTTGGCTGGTATGTTTTAAAATTTATGCTTCTCAGTTTTAGTATCTATATTTCATGAGCTTTTATTATATTGCTTCATAACATGTAAACAGCTTTCCATGTCACGACTTCTGTTGTGACATGGAATGCTTTAGTAGGTAATATGAAATGATAAAAACATTTTAATTATTGAAGGCCTTCTTAGCTATTACAAAATTAAATACTTTTTCTTAATTTCCATATTGAAACCCCCTCCCACATATGTTATAATGAAAGTTGGTAATTTTACCCAGAAGTTAATTTCATAAAATAATTTTTTAAAAATGTTATCAGCTGCCATTAAGTCATCATAAAAGAAATTATGAGCTTGAGGTTAAACCTATTTCTTGAACTTTAGCTTTCCCTTTTGGTCTCGATGAATATATAAGAATATAAATTTGTTCACACCAGCTTGTGAGTGTTGAAATTATAACAGACAATGCATTGAAAAATATACTACATGTGAAACTTTCCTCGTCTGGATGTGAGCCTTGTGAATGTAATTAAAAATAAAAATGCTTACTCCAGCCATAGTTTTACTTTCTGTTTTCCCTGTTGGAATTTGAAAATATGATCATGTTTTCTCCAATTATGTTCACTGAAGTTCTTTTAGGTGCCATTAGACTTACTTTGAATACTCCATTACCAAGTCCAAACCAGTCATACTTTCAATGTATTGTTTGGTTTTAATCATAGAAGTCCTCTGTCATACAGTGAATTACTATTAACACTTAATTTCTGTTTGTTTTTAACGCAGGCTGCATCTGCACCTACACTAAAACAGGTGGTCTTAAGAATTTAGGTAATTACTTCATAGTTAGAATTCCCAATGTCTGGTGATTTGTCTGTGATGCATACAGTTATAATTGTCTTCTTCTTTCTGAAAGCCAATATATTCTAGATTTTTCTGATGTGTTTATTTCAGTATCACCTTTATTTTGGCATGCATTCAAAGTTAAGTGTGGTAAGGCACTCTTTATTTCCATTATTCTTTCCTCCATCACTTACACAGGACATTATTTCAATAAGCAATTAATCTTTGTAGGGGTGTGGTTTTTTTTTTTTTTTCTCTTTCTTACATGCACTGTAATTTCTCTGCTCAGGTGTGCATAATATTGTTCATACTTTTTGCTGTTCTAATCTCTGCAGGAAATTTTAGAACTTCCTTCCAAGTCACGTATGTCGGTATAAGGGTTCTGCTAACTTCAGTGTCTTACAGTTAGGTTTTTGTTGCATTTCTGTAGCTTTTCTACTTTTTGTCTGGCATTAGTCACTTAGTGTCTCTGCCTTTTAATGAAATATTCTTTAATAATACACACATTTTAATGCTTTTTAAAGCAATGACTTCAACATGTGTTACTAATGTATGCAGTTGATTGTTTAAACCAAAGATTTCTTAGCTCTGTGTATAATTTTAAGGTCTGTACTGTGTGTTTATCTATTATTCTAATTATGCAGTAGTCATGTATAACTATTTTATATATTAAAATAATTTATTACTTTTATAAGAAATATGTTCACAGTATTCTATTTATTCCATTTTAAGCTGTACTGAAATGATATTTCAAGCTCATTTTGATAGCTGAATGAGCTATAATTTCCCTTTCTCTCCCGGCCTATAAAGAATGAATCCTCTTTACACTATCTGGACTATCTTCTAACTTTATCTACTGATGTATCAGAAATCAGTATTTGTTGGCATTTTGTAATACTGTTTCCTCTGACATTTGCGTTGCAAGGATCATGGAGTTAATTCCAGTATTTGTTTGAATACTGATGACATATGTGCCGAAGATAATATATTTTTAAAAAATAATTATCCACATAATTTTTTTCACATATTGTGTGTAAACTGGCTTTGTCATTTAATATTAACTTCTATTCACATTATATTCACATGCACATTATAAAAATTTATGTGGATTCTGCACACATACCAACAACACCTGTGCAGGAGGAAGGGTGTGAAGATGCTGAAAAGAAAAAATTCTTATCATTTAACACTAGTCCTGATTACACGTAAGTTGACCATTTCCCCCCCTAGTTTGGTTGCTATTGCCCAGACTTCAGGCTCTGGTGTGAGTCAGGCACTTCAGGCATTCCTGAACAACTGGTGTTCAGCTGCATAACAAATTCTGCCCGTCTGTCCCTGTGCAGTTCTCAAGTCCTCTGCTCTGCTTATTAATGACCGTGACAGTATTTCCTCCCTTTATAAAGACTGAACATAAATTTTACTGATGTCCATGGGAATATTCAGGTAGACCATGTTGAGCTTTGCATCAGGACTATGTACACTTCTGTTGTTTACCTGGAGCTTGTACTAAACTGTTTTCATAGAACACTTTGAAATACTTTGTTGTAATTACTGACTAATAATTGGCAATTTCTGAGGGGCATCACATGAATACGTATTTACTTGGTCTTTGATGAAACACTGATCTTCAGTCCAGTGATAGTGAGATAGAACCACATCATTGAAAAGACATTACATATGATGTGCTAATAATACTTGTATAATTTTCTCAGGTTCTAGTATTTCTTCTTCAAGATTTACTTTCACTCTTTTCTTCTATGCTCAATAAGAAAACCTGTTATTCGAGTTAGTGCATTTTTTTTTAATGAACAGTAAGCTATGACTCTGTTTATACTCTCCTGTTGTACCAGCAATTTAACAGGACTTCAGCTTCAGTAGTAAAATTATTTGGTTATTCTTGTCTCAGCTGAAGTCAAAGGCAAAACTTGAATTTAAGCAATGCAGACTTATATCCGTGAAAGTTTCTGAACTTGTTAATAACTTCATATTAAAACTAGAATAGTTAAAACTTCTAATTTTTAAAACTGCACCACCTGTGCCTTCCTGCCTATTCTCCTGTCCTTCAGATTTATTAGTGATATCAAAATCACAACAAAGTATAAATAAAAAATTCTTCACTCTCAAGTCCTTTCACAACCTCTCCCTTTGTGTGCCTACAGTATTTGTCATATATGGACACAAGGTTATTTGGGCCACATATCTTTTTTTATAAACCTCATATCTATTAAAAATGCAACAGACGAATATTGTTCTAAGTTGTTTCCTTTTTGATTACTATGGTTTACAGACACTATAAATATTTTTAATCAGGAAAGTGGGATTTCAATCAGGAAAGGCGAACATGATGGTGACATTAATTCTTTTGGACAAGAGGTCAGTGAGACTTGGAATGAGGGGAAGTATCTTTTCCTCCACTTGCTAAATCAGTTTGGTCTGCAGAGCAAAGGGAAAGGACTTTTTCACTGGTACATCACCCTGTGGTGGAGGGTGTCACCTTCTTTTTCCTCACTTCTCTCAGAAGGAGGACCACTCAGAAACCTCTGTCCCCTTCACTGTCTCTCTTCAAACTAACACGTCTCTCTGACCCCACAAAATTCAAGTCTTCCAGTTCAAACCACAACAAGGACACAACAAGGCCAGTTGCTCCACAAGGCAGTGAGGCCAGGCCCTAGGGAGATGTACAGAGTATGACAAGAGATAAATGTTGGAAATGTTATGATACTACTCTTATTCTGGCAGATAATAATTTTGGTAATTGGCATCATGTAAATTAAGATTCTGCTGGGATCTTGAGGTATTCCTGTTCACTAGCAGATGAACTCTGTGAAATTACGATGCACCTGACTTTCACTAGTAAGTCAACTCCAACTTTTTAATTGCACTTATTTATACCCATAAATATATATACATACATAAGTAAAGCATATGTATGTTCCTCCCCTAAATATTGAGGTTTTTTACTCTCATTATGTTTAAATTTCTTTCATGTGTAATTTGATAGAACTGTGGACAATAAACCAAATGAAGACTGACAAATACTTCTTATTAAATTCTCAGTGAGATAAACTGCAAGTTTTAACATCTATTCCTAGCATTAATGAATATGGCTGTCAAAGTATTAAGATATATCAATTCTCAGACACAACAGTTATAGTAACATTCAATTTCTTGAAGAAAAAATAAATTACAATATATGCTGCCTCCAAAGATGAACACCATTATATTTCAAGGCAAGTAACAGTTCTTAATTTTTTGAATGGGATAGGTGCTATTGTTTCTTACCTGCATCTGAGAAAGCAATTGCTTGTAAGTGGAGGTGGTAGCTTTGTCTTATGACTACCATTTTATTTAAATTTTAATATCTACAATTCTCTTTTTTGTAAAAAGGATAAGAAATTTTAGACGCTTTGTGACAATCCTTAAAACCTTGTACTTCATTCAGTGTGCCTTAGAATTAACCACTACAGACTACTTGAAAAGGAGAGAGAACATGTCTATATATTCCTTGTCCTTCCTGTCCTTCAGAGACGTAATAGTGGCCACTGGGATGGAAATGTCTGTTTAAAAGGAGCATGCTCACACCACTTGACCTGTCAATTATCAGGATAAAGCTAAACTTCAGAAGTAATTAAGTAAAATAGGAATAAGAAGTCAACTTTGTATTCGCACTATGAAAGGACATTTAAATGAAAGTTATCAGAGGTATTGCTTTGTCTACCTTAGGGCTGATCATTTAGATGACAATATAGTAAGGCTGAAGATATTTTGAAAACTGCATTGTAGCAACAAGATTCCAAGTTTCCTGAATCTTTGCCCCTTGAGGTGAGAAACAGAGAGACAAGCTGAAAACCCCATTTTGAAAGTCACTTAAATTTTCTGAAGGTAGGAATTTTGTCAATACATGAAATCAGGTAGAAAGTGCATGGGTATTGAGTAAATACAGATGCTTCACTGAGACTAATCAGTTATGTCATGTAATTGTATTACAGTGATTTAGTAATCAGTTCCTCTTTCAGGAAATTCTTGCCTCAATACATAGTTATTGAATGAAGCTGAAATTGTTTCCTGAAAATCTTAAAAGAATAAACTGAGGCTGACTGGTTTGTGGACCGTGGGAACCACAAGCTAGTCAACTCCACTTCTATGCCTGGTATGATCATGGAACAGATCCTCCTGGAAGACATGTCAAAACAAATGGAAGACAGAGAGGTGACTAGGGGCAGCCAACATGGCTTCACCAAGGGCAAATCCTGCCTCACTAATTTAGTGACCTTCTGCAATGGACTGACTGCATCAGTGGACAAGGACCTGCAGATGTTATCCACCCAGACTTCTGTAAGGCCTTTGATATGATCTCCCACAACATTCTTGCTACTAAATTGGAAACATATAGGTTTTATGGTTGGACTGTTAGATGCATAAGGAATTGGCTGGTTCGTTATTTCCAAAGAGTTACAGTCAATGACTCAATGTCCAATTGGAAACCAGTAGCGAGTCGTATCTCTCAAGGGTCTATACTGGGACAAGTACTATTTAATGTCTTCATTAATGACATAGACAGTGGGATTGAGTGCACCCCCAGCAAATTTGCAGATGACACCAAACTGAGTGGTGCAGTTGATATGCTTGAGGAATGTCATCCAGAGGGACCTTGACAGGCTTGAGGAGTGGGCTTGTGTAAATCTCATGAAGTTCAACAAGGCCAAGTGCAAGGTCCTGCACATGGGTTTGTAGTATTACTACAGACTGAGGGATGAAGAGATTGAGAGCATCTCTGCAGAGAAGCACTTGGGGATACTGCAGGGTGAAAAATTGGACATGAGTCAATGACTTTAAACTGAAAGAGGGCAGGTTTAGATTGGACATAAGGAAGAAATATTTTACAGTGAAGGTGGTGAGACACTGGAACAAGTTGCCCGGAGAAGTTGTGGATGTTCCATCATTGGAACTGTTCAAAGTCAGGTTGGATGGGGCTTTGAGCAACCTGATCTAGTGGAAGGTGTCCCTGTCCATGGCAGAGAGGTTGAACTAGATGATTTTTAAACGTCCCTTCTGACCCAAACCATTCTATGATTCTGTATTGATGGTGTGGGCAGAGCAGCTGTTTTGCTGTGTTTTCTTCTGATATTTACTGGTCTGGGCCTGCTGTTAAAGAACTGAAACTTGAAATGGCCTACATAGTTCTCCTCAACTTAGAGCATCTTTCTTACCTTACCTGATATTGGTTAAAACATATACCACTGGAGACCTTACAATGCAAGTACATGCATGGCTTTCATGACATTGATGCTATGCACATGAAAATATATATACATATATCTATGTTGACATCATTATAGAGATATATTTACATAAATATCTCTGGATCTCTATCTCTAAAGTGATATCAATACAGATATATAGCTACATATATGTGTGTGTGTGTGTTTTCATCACAAGCAATGATATGTCAGGATTTTTTTTATTGCCTACTAAACTCACAGGCTGACTAGCATGAAATTTAATTAGTGCTAATCAACTTGAGGTGAAGGAAGCAGAAAATTATTGTGACTCATTTATTTTCCATTCTACAACAATGTCCCTCTGTTTATGTTCATTAAAAGCATGATTTTTTTCAGATTTCAGCTTTCATTCTGTACAAATTAATGATTCTAATGCTATTTGCACAGAAAGGATATAGACAAACTACAACATTCATTTTGGTCCCATTTATATGGTAGCTGCCCACAATACTACATTTAAAAAGAGCTCAAATCAATTAATCCAGAATCTTATGCTGGTTTACACAAATCTTTATGTGACTTCAGCTTTGTGAATCCGCTCTTGAAGCTTTGGAGAGATAGCCTGCCTCCTTCCCTTCCTCCCTCCCTCCCTCCTCCAGAGAACTAGTGATTCTTTCTACTAATTTGGCAGGGTTTCTTCTACTGTGTCTAGGCATGTTTAACAATTACATTTGGTTACTGCCCTGGTTTTGTATTGTTTAGGACCCCCATAAGTACGTCTTAAGAAAGTTCCCAGTGACTTGCACAGCACATAGCTACTGTTACAAACTACCTGCACTGTAAGAAAAATATCACTTAAATAGTTATCCTGAGTTTATACAATTTTCTGTACAAAATTTTGTATAAAAAATAGGGAAATTATTTTTGAATAGGTGAAATCCTCTGTATGTCATGAGACCAGGAACTTTAATTGTGTGCTGGTTAATCCTTAAAACATATTTTAGTTCTGTTCAACACTCAAGATGTGAATACATGCTACTCCTAGTTTGTTGCACACAAATATCTGTACAGAAACTACACAAGAACTATCTGGTCTCATATGCAATTGTTAGTAAATTTTCAAATGTATCATTTCTTTGAAATCATCATTTATATACTGCTTGACACTACTGAGTATATCTCTTGAGTAATCAAATGTAACTATGGTCCTATGTCTGTGTATAGCAGTGCAGTTCACTATTTAATCAAACAAATACTTAGTAAACATAATACTTATAGCAGTTTAAAAATATATCCATTCTACTTGTAGGCTTTTAGTTTTGGGAAAGTATTATGAACAAGAATATAAATATGTTTGGGACAGAAAAAAAACAGAGGACCTTTGTATATTTGAGAAGTTCATTCTTTGTGGATCTATATTGTTGGGAGCTGTTAGACAAATTTGCTCTAAAATGTAAATGTGAATTGTATGAGTGTAAATTCAAACAGAAATTAAATTATTAGAATTAATACCATTGGCAGGAGTGCTAAATCTTTCCTTCCAGCAGTGCTAACAGTTATGGTTCTGAATGTGTAATACTGGGTAGTTTCCTAAACCATTATCTATTAGATTCAACCTTTTCAGATCTATGTCAGTATGAATAAACATCTTTTATTTTACTTTTTGTTTCTTTTTTTGCCAAAATAATCAATTTATGGTGCCATCTAACCAATTCCTAACTTACTCCCCTTTTTGACTTCCCTAGTATTATTTTCCCTTTTCCTGAAGGAAAGCTTCAGGGAAAGGTTCTCAACCAGTAGGTTTTTTTGGCCACTTGTAGCTGAGAGCAGCTGTAACAATATTTTAATTGCCTTTAATTGCCTTTAAAAATAGTTTGAAGTATATTAAATGCATGACATACTTTTCTGTTTTGAATGTCCTGCTGTTTCCTGTAGGAATGCTTTGCCATCAAGAGTAGTGAGAATTTTTCAGTAGGACTATGACTGGAAGAGCAGGCAGCACCAGAAGCTTGGTTTTGATTAAAATGTAACAAATTCTATTACAACATTATAAAACTCTTACTGGAAGTGATATGTGAGTTCTCAGCCTTCATACTACTACTACTACTACTAAACAAAGAACAATATCTTCAGTATCATAGATAAAGAAGTTCTATCTCCATGAAGGAAAACAAAGAGATTAATTAATATTCTTTAGAACACAAGGGGTTTTACTTAGTATCTTACCCCTTGAAAGAATATAAATACAATCCAGAAATATGTCTTAATTAGGAAAAAGGACATGTTTCATATTATTTTAAAACCATTAGGAGCAAGATCTGGCTCAACTGCTGGTAATCGATGGGATGTAGATAACAGCAAGGAATGATGAGTCTACATTAATTTTAAAATATATTTCCATTTTTCAACAGGTCTGAATTCTCATTAGAGGTGAAATTTCCTTTTACATTTGGGAAGCAAATGTAAGGATTATTGCAAATCTTTCCAGAAATGGAAAAATATTTTCTGTAACATATTTTTACTTTTACTCTGAGGAAAAAATATATTTTTATCAGATGGAATAATTATAAAAACACACATTCAGCACTCATTTTTTACTCTACGTAAGGGAAATGCACAAAAGCAATTTCTCTGGCTTCAGTGGGACTAGTCTTATTGCAAAAAGTTAGTCATCCAGCATGTGGCACAAGCACAAGTAGCTATCCCAACAAATAGTTTAAACAACTGCAACAATTTCCTTTTGAAATAACTATGTTTTTCTGATTTATTTTTTCTGTTACTACACAAGCAGAATCATTTCCATGAGATTTCCCACAACCAGCACCTCTGCCTTAGAAATCAGAGGAAAGAACTTGTTTACAATTGTTTCCCACTACAAAACTTGATATTTTAATCCATTAGTACAAAGTATTATGATAAAGAATAATGCGATTCACATAAAAGTATTGTGATAAACAACAAAGTAAACAGGCAAACAAATTCAGCCAGAAAGTAGCACTGCAAACTTAAGCAAACCCGGTTTAATCTATTCCATTTTAAAATATTGTATCATCTTATAATTTGCATGAATTATGTTTGGGTTTATGTCTGTATACATATATATGTATGAATATATATATGTATATATATGAAGAATTCTGTTCATGAACTGGGGTTATTTTGGTTTGTTACTTTCATGTATGAGTAATTTACTGATACCTTCTAATCATATATATGTATAAACTGCTGGATTTTAAAATGTTAATTTGCATTTGTATTATGCCTACTTTTTCCTTTAAAACAGAAGTAATGGGATTAACTTCACCCTTATCCCCAGATCACACCTTTTTCACTTTACCTCTTGGTCATCTCCTCAGGAGCAAATATTGAATGATGGAATACAGAGGAAATAAAGAACAATTATTTTAGTAAGATCTTGAGCTGAGGAAGTTAGATCATTATACTTTTTAAATTTCCTTTACTGAACAGTATTATACAACCTGATGTTTTATTGAATTATTTTTTAAGAGGTGCCAAAATATAAATGTCAAATTCTGCACCACTGATTATCAATGTAATTGATCATAATTTTCAAAAAGTAATAGCTAAATCCAATAATGTCTGTATATATTACTAGATAAGCTTGTATACATTATTAATTACCTACAATCGAACTATTAAAAATATGCAAATTGAGATGATATCCTTATAAGTGTGCTGTTGAAAATGATGGTAAGATTTGCTGTTTGCATCCCCAAACATAAAAAAATTAACCACAATTTTCTCTATTTCACAGAATCTCTTCCTGGGTATCATTTAGAAAGAGCATATTTTGAATTTGGACAAGTAATTTAGGAGCTCTTTCTCAACACACTTATATACAATGGGAAAATGTTTTCAGTATCTTTTGGAAATTGTAGTCTAAGCAATGACATGCATGGCCCAACACTGTAGTATTCTTCCAGGCAGAATTTCCATGAAGCTGGTGGTTATTTCCCTTGAACAGGGTTTGTGAGGATGAAGCAACCTGACCACCATTTCACACTTAGAAAATTTCTACTTGCATAAATCCCTCTGACATTTGCATTTTTGTATCAGGAGATTCTAATATGAAACTTACGTTTGTATGACACAGGGAAAACTGACTTTAATATGATGTTATCTTGATGTTGCTACTACTCTTGCTACTAAAAGGTGTGAAATTTAAATAGAGAAATGTGCATTTAACTGACAAAGAAATACTCTGGCCATCACTTGAGGCATTCCATTCTGCAGTTTCAGAAATATATTTCCAGAGAAAGGTTCGTGACTGTTTACAGTGTTACTTAAGTATTCAAGGTACATTTATTTTTATGAATATTGGTGCATTCATATAGAGAAATTGGGGGACTGGGAAAATGGAAGCCCCATTCTACCCCTGGCTCTGACACTGCGCTGCTCCATAACTGAGACTAAGTCAATTCAACTCTCTGTGCAATAATCTCTGTGTATGGGATGAAGACAATGCCACCTATCTCCTTTTGTAATCTTTCCGAGATTGCGCAATGAAGATCATAAATAACATACTTCACTTCCTATCTTTTCTATAATTACATTACATACTATGCATTAAAAAAATATTTATTTCTAAAACATAATCATTTCAGAGATTTCTTGTAAGCTGCAGTATACATCCAGTATTTTTCCTTTTTCCCTGAAGTTAGTAACAATCTTCCTTGAACCAACCAAAGCCCAGTTTCACTAGGATTTTGCACTACAAACACAGAGTATGATCTGATCATCATGATATGTCTCTCCTGTTTAGTCATGCTCAGCAAGTAGGCCTCAATGACACTGGGTTTTTTTTAATCTTGATCAGTTGCTGAAGTCAGGACGGTAAGTTGCCTTTTACCATTCAACAATTCCCTATTTGTTTAAAAGGCAAAAGGTGAAAGTTATTAAAATGATGCTTAACTGCTTTTACAAAGATTCTTTTTGTTCATTTCCCTTTGCTTTATTTTCCTTCTCCTCCCACCCCCTTTTAGCAAAATTTTGGATGTATTCCTACAAATGACTTTTCATAAACTCACTCACATGCAGAATGCAGTTAGCTTTCACTCAGACATCCCTATTCATGTTCAAATATTTGAGCTTCCGCAGATAGCATTTGCATGTAACACCTGCTGCAAGCCTTAGAAATTCAGAAGGCATTCTGATATGAGTGGGAGATGCATTTTTGTCTAGGCTTTTGCACCAGTTGCCTTCTGCAGTTAAATAGCACTGACTGTATGAAACAAACAAATAAAATTATGCATCTATATTGTCTTATAGCCAGATCTATATTACCCAGTTTCCTTATAAGCACAAGATTTGTGCAGGAATTAGGACAATTTTTAAACAGTGATCATTACTGAGTTTTGATTTTCAGTAAGGTCTTGCTGTATCTCCAGAACAGTTTGCAAAATTGGGAAAAGAAGGAGGAGGAGGAAGAAAAGAAGAGTTCTGTGTTTATCTCTGAAAATAAGTGTTAGATTCTCTGCATGTGTGTTACTCTACAATAAATGAAAATTCTGAAGTAATAATTGTTCTTCATGTGTCATGCTATCGTCAGGCTTTGGACAATCAGCAAGAGACATCAGTCTACTTTGTTTTATCTCCTGAACAAACTCATCCTCAGAGAAAATTGTCAGTCCTATTACTTTCTAGCTCTACTTCTCAATGCTTCTGCCAGTAGATTCCCTGCAACCTATGTCATGCAGCTTCAGAAACCATGTCCTGATGCCAGGGCATTAGCGAATGTCAGAATTAAGTTGTACAGTTCTTTCTGCACCTTCGTGGGTGATAACATTTAAACTAGTGGATTTAGATTATTATATTTTGTTTGGCACATAAATTGGGGAGTGAAATCATCCTCATTGGCTGATCCAATAATGAGACAGCGTCTCTGCCAATGCCAAGCGACTGCCACTGAGATCAGCATCTTTGTGGAGCAATAGCCAGGTGAGGGGAGAGCACAGATCCCTGGGAATGGGCTGCTGTCGGGAGGGGAAGACAGCCTTTTCGGAATGGTCACTTCTGCAGACAAGTGTGAAAATGCTGAAAGCCTGAAGCACTTTTACCATGGAGCTGTACAAAGCATATGGCAGAGTTGTTTCTCTCCAAACTGCATCTCCAAACTGCTTTTTGTGTTTAGGTGAGACATACTGGTTACTTATGCAATGTAATTTTTCACAATAATGGCTGCAAGACCGTCTCTGACATGAAATACTCTACTTTGCTCACACAAATAAATATATGAAAAACTTTGAGTGTTGAAATCATTCCGTCAAGTTTAAAAAGATTGGACAACTATTTAGGTGCAAGTTTAGTATGCAGTACTGATACAGCTACATTTCCTCATTTAAAAATATTCTTGTTTATCTTAAAAAAAAAAAAAAAAGAATTATTTTTCATAGGCTTTTGATTGTATAACATCACCTTGCAAAAGTTTTATATTGTTACTAATAGAAAATCATGTTAGCTTTAAACATATTTAATTCTATCTTAAATTTATATGATTGCATAGTGAATGACAAATGACAGGAAGATGTATTTTACCTGTCAAATTTATGTATAGATAACAGTACGCTTTTTAAAAAACTAATACAGTTCTTCTATAGAGTTCTTAATAATCATAGAAAAAATATAAGACTTCTAAAAATTTAATTAGTCCCTTATCACTTTTTAGAATAGAAATTAACATTTTAGATATGGAAAATGACTTGGAAACAATGATGTTTAAAGGTTTGTCATTAGCATTTCCTATCATTGCCACCAATATTATTTATTAAACAAAGCTTTTGATCCCATTAACGAAACTATTACAACTATTACACTTGCCTTTTTATCAGGTATACTACTGGTGTAGTACTCAGCAATGAAGCATAATTTTGCTGTGATTTAAGTAAACTATTAGTTCTGTCACTGACTTCCGTCAGAGCAAGACTGATACATTGGTTGTAAATTTGTCTACTGAAAATGGAAATTATCAGAAGAAAATACCATTCTATTTTCTGACCTACTACTTAAATCTGTGAGAAGGTGAGTGGCTACTGTATGCACATTGGTATACAACTGCAAGGGATATCAATTTATGTATAGTTCATATGCATCATTCTTTGAAGCTCATGCAATGAAATTGAATGGATATGACTGCATGTTTCTTGCATGTGAAAAGAAAAAGCAAAATGTCATTCGCTGGGCAGTTGTTTTCTGCTGGTTACTTCAAAATCAAGTGGTTGGTTCGACCTTTTATGCTTTCTGCCTCGCTTTCTGTGCTAGTCTCTGATTATACATATTAGGCTGATAAGGTTGTTTGGTAGCACTTCTGGAAAACAACCTTACACTTTAAGCCTGTTGACTTTGACTTATGGCTATGAATAACCAAGGGGACATCTCCCTCAGCTCTCAATCTTTCTGAGCCCTGAGCTGCCACTTCCTCCTGTAACACACATTTAAAAAAAAAAAAAAAAAAAAAAAAAGAAAAGTAATTTTGCTACTCACACTAAAGAAAAACAAAACAAAGCATTGGTACTTCATGATTAGTAGCAGAAAAGACCTCCTTTTTCATCCTCCTTAACTGGGTTTGTTTTAGACTTTTTCAATAAAAACAAGTGTGAAAGAAAGAAAAGGAAGATAGCTTCTATCTGGACAGGTGAAAAAGCATCCTGCACAGAAGTTAGGCTATATTGTTACTGCTATATTACAGTAAAAACTGAATAATGTCTAATAGTACTGCCAAAAAGCATACACACTTCTAGCTTTCTAATATGCACAAGCAGTTGTTATATATACAGCAACACAAGTTTAGATTTCAGCAATTTAGTACAATTATTTTCTTTCTGAATTGTATAAAAGAAATCTCCCCAAAGCGCTCTGCTGCACCTGCCCCCTACCCTCACTCCCTAAAAAGTAACTGTAAGTCATCTTTAACATTTTAGACACTTTTTAAGAAAGCATCTGCTGTTTTGCTGTCAGCAATTTCAATTTCAATTCTAAAGAAAGTTAATCTACTCACCGTGTAAGCCTAGCTCTGTCTCTCCAGTGCTGCTTCTCTACCTGCTTCCTCCCTTCTGCCTGTTACTGTATCTCCAGCGCTGTGTGTACTTGCAACTAACTAGGGCTCCCTCTCTCCCAGCATCACTTTTAAGTCAGGCAGGCAGGGAGCTGAAGCCAAAGGGACTCTCTATCTGATTGGTTTCCATTCAGTGCCCCCGATTAATAAGAAGCGTCCCTCGCAGAGAGAGATGTTGCTGCTGATGGAGCCGCAGTGCTCAACATGAGAAGGTTTGGGGCTGGGGGAGACAGGCTGGCTTTGCCAGCCAAACAGTGATTTGCAAGTGAATGCAGTGGGAGGGTTCAGAGAGGAGGGCTTTGTTAAGGACCCTCTATTTAACTGAGGCTTAAATACAGAGAGATGCTACCAGCTGAGTTTGATCTGTTTTCAGTTTTAAGGGTAAAGGCATGCCCATAACCTGTGAATTATGTCGAGAAATAATTATCTATAGCAATACAGTGCTGTTTGTGTGCACATACACATTGGAGGATGCAAAATTATCCTGTAACACTGCAGTGACAAATGATTTTGAGTTGAAAGAAGGCAAGGTGTGGGAGATATCCTTCTGTACTCAATATATTTACAGCACTAGTGTCACAGCTATTGATAATGATGAGCTTTTACCTGAAAGTGGACATATTACAAAGTTGCAAAAGATGTTTCAGGAATTGTGGCTAATAATGTTCAAGTCATTCACAGAAATATGTGCTTTTGCCAGCAACAGTAATGAATTTTCTGTTTCCTGGTGCAGCTTGCTTGGGTGCAAGTAATCACTGGTCCCTGCTATGTCACCAGATGTTCAATATTACAGAATATTGTGGTTTGCTTGAACTAGCATCTTCAACTGAAACATGTTGCCTATTAAAATGGGAAAACTGGAGTAAGTTCTGGGTTTGGATCTGCCATTTGTTCATTTTTGTGCATTTCTGGACACTAGTGAGTATTTCAGCCACTGACATAAGATAAACATTTGCAATGGGACTTCTAGGAACTGATACATTGCAATCACTTTCTGTACCAACAAACCCTGAAGATAGCTTCCATCAGATGTCTGTTGTGGGCACCAATACAATAACATAGAATGCTGCAAAGTGTAGTTCTCTGGGCTTGTAGAATAATTAATTTAGTACCAAAATTTCCTCTTAGAAAGATAGATCATGAGGCTAGTTTCTAATAATGAAATATCATTAGGGCTGTGGGCTCAGCAATTGGGGTGAAAGGAGGAATCTGTTTATTCTGGCAGAGAAACTTTACAGTAACAAAAGGAATGTTTACATCAAATAGTCAATTGAGAAACCTAAGTAAACTATTCCTTTTTCTTTATGCTCTTATTATTGCTTTAATACTACCTTTGATGAGCTCCGGAGGCTCATATTCACAGTACATTGTTTCTAATGAGAACCATTTCACCGTTAGATCCCATTTGAAATTATTAAGAGATTGATGCAATTCGTACAGACATCAGTCAGACCCTTTCCATTAATTTCAGTGACAGTTAAGTTGAGCCCTGAATGAACTTAAGTCCTCTCTGAGAATGCTATACATCCATTAAAACAATATTTGTATATGTGTAACAGAGTTCAGAATTTGGTCTAATATTTTGAAAATCACAGAGCAAAATCCAGACCCAAACCAAAATCAATTACTGCACCTCAGCTAAAATGCATAAAGCAAAGTTTTAATCAGTATTTTCATCCCACAGTCAATCCACTTTAGCAGTGGAACTACTGGAAAAAATAATTTAGTATAATTTTTGTCTCAGTAATTACATGGGAGAGTAAAAATTAGCTACAGACAAGTGTATATCTCTGATGCACTATGGTGCCAGTGCAGCCTTAAATCTTGGGGATCCTAAAAGATATTTTCTTAATAGGAAGATGTCTGGATGATAAAATGACATGAGTAATGGCTCTACTTTTTTCACTGTATTGGCTTTTTTTCACTCTTTTGGCTGCTCTTCGGGAACATTGTGGCTACTCTAATCAATATTAGGAGACCATCCAGGTACAGAGAAATCCCTGAAACTGGAAATATGTACAAATCATCTTTGCACAATACTTCCTTGATCTTTAGAAAGCATTATTCAGTGGCAGCTGGAGTACTGGCCTCTGCTTTAAAGGCAGGCATAGATCTGTTCAATACCAGGCAGAGGATATTCAGAGAAATGAGAATGGTGCCATTTCTGTTGATGCCATCTTCAAGTTTGTAGTAAAACAAGCAACATTATTTATATTAGAGATCATAATGCCTGCTCTCTCACATACATTTTTCATGGTGGTGTAAATATGGCACAGTAACTACTACAGGGGGAAAAAACTGAAATTATATGCTATACTTTCACAAATAAGAGGCACATCTAATGTAAACGGTGTTGCATGATGGGGGTAAAAAGTTTTGCAATATACACTGTAAATGGAATATATATCAAAAGTAGGCCAAAAAGGAAAAAGCGTAGGTGTGACAGCAAATAGGGAGAGATGGGTAGAAATCTGAGGCAGTGCTCTAACACACAGAAGGCTACTCCATGTAGAGGAGGAAAACAAAATGCTCCTTCTGAAAAAGAGTGGGCAGTGGAAAGAGATATGGAAAAGCAGAAAGTGCACCAAAAGGGTAAGGCAGGATTGTTTTTATTGCAAGACAAGCTGTGCTTCAGTTTTATGTTCTATGAAGTCTTTTTTGGAATCGAGTCTCCTCTTTTTTGATCCCTATTCATCCTTTCTTTACCTTCCTAAAGATTTGTCTGCTAGTGTCCATGGGAAGCAGTGATTACATAACCAGTCTTCGTTGAAATTCTGAAAATTTCCTTATTTCACAGAGGTTAAGATCACTCAGCAGTGTATGGAGTTGGGCTGGTTGCCATGTTAAATCATTCTGAGTACAATCACTGTTTCCCATCATTTTTTGTTTTCCTGACTTGTTTACACTTAATTTGTTTAGGCAAAACTAAATGCAAATAAAACATCAGAAGAGAAAAGGAAAATCTGTTTTTATCCCTAGGTTTTCCCACCTATATTCAGTCAGCAGATGATGTCTAGAAATCTGTCAGTGGGACTTTGATATCTCATGTAATCTCTTCACATGCTTCCGATAAACCAAGGCAGGCCTGAATTCTCACAAATCTCTGTTCCCACAGATGTCCTAGCATCTGTAAGGAAAAATTGCTCCAGGATTGGGTAGTAACAATTTCCCTTCAATACAACACTTATATGAGTTGTTTCCATTGTCAGAAATGTTAAATATGTATTTAATCTTTCTCAAATAAGAGACTCTATGTGATGCCAAAAAAGAATAGAGCCGAACAGAATGGAACAGTCAAGAAATACATAAATAAGAAAAGCTCCCTGAGATTCACAAGAACAAAGCTAAGAGTTGTGCGACTTCAGCTCTGTTCATATTCACCAGAGCCTTTAAGATTCTGAAACATAAAGAAACTGGATCAAATAAATAGCACTAGTTGAAAAACTAGTTCTAAACACATCTGTATTTTCACTTAGTCAATCATTTCAAAAGATGCTATTAACTTATTTTCCAGCTTTTCTTCAAGCTTTCTTCTCCCTTTCTGTGAAAGACTTTAAATGATTCATTTATGATGAAGTGTATAACTTTGAAAGATTGTCAGAGCATTACTAAATCAGACCTGGCAAGCACTAGATTTTGGCTGCCCCCCTTTGATACGCTTAGGATAGGGCATAAGAGAGAGAATAAGAAATCTTCTGCTACTTTCCCACTTTTGAACCTCTTTCTTTGGTACAATTATGCAAGGAACAGCCACTCTGTCTTGTCTGAAGGAGAATTACATTTCTGGATATGTCTCCAAATTCCAAAAAAAGACATGAGAGGAGGTAAGACGTGTATGTGGGAGGGGGGAAGAACATGTAACAAGACCAAAACATGGTAAGAACAGTTAGACGTTGCCAAACTTTGAGCCGTTTAAAACAAAGCAAAATTAAAACACATATAAGGCAACCTTGTGCCACACAGACCATTGGACTAGGTTAACATGTCTCCCGACTTATTTCTATTTCTGTTTTGTGAAATACAGGAGTAAAAGCTTTAGTTAAGAATATTTGCAATAATCAGTTTCATAGCTTAATCTGTATATTCTGTTTACAGCATTTTTAAGCAAATTAAATCCCCAAACTTGAATTTTTCCCAGATTGGTAAAAACCTAATGATTTTTTTTTTAGATTGTTGACACAAAATGATTAGTTATTTGCATACACACACACGTGCATATACATATTTATATTCATGCACATCTTTCCGGTTTATTTCTATGAGGAATTTTGTTTATATCAATAAGTCAAGATTCAAACATAGTATCAAATTAACTTGATTTCATGGCTTAAATAGGTAGATAAACATTTTTAGAAATCCCCATCTGTTTCAAATTTATTAATTTGTTTTGAATTATTTTTTTGCCATCCATAAATCAACGGTATTTATCACTTCTATCTTGCTTTCTTTCTTCAGTCTGCAGATACAGTGCTCCAAAATATTAAAATAAGATAAATCTGAGTTAAGTTTTGCTGAACTGAAGTTTTAAAACATCCAGCCAGATTTCACAGCAGCAAGTTTTTAATATTTTCTAAGCAGTTAATCAGTTCAAAGCTGGTGAAGATTTTGAAACCACATAGGAACCAGTGTAACTAAGTATAAAAATAAAAATGCTCTAATTTTCAATCAATTTACCAAAATGATCATAGAAACATGATTTATTGCATACACAAAAAGTGCAGTATACTTAAGTAGAAACAATAAATATTGAATGAAAGATGCTAATACATGAAGAGAAAGTGAAGATGAAGCCATGCACATGAAATCATGAGTGCCAGGCTGTGTTTAAGTCATAACTCTTTCAGAAACTGACTTATTTAGCACTTCATTTTTCAGTCTTATCTAAACAATTTTTATGTGGACAATTAGGTCTGGTCACAATCTTTAACACAGATTTTTCTTTGAAATATTGGTTTACTGAAACTGTTGACACATATTGGTTGCTTCTTGTTTATTTCCTTTATCAATTCTTTGGGGAGAAAATTATGAGCCTATGATTCCTGTATGAAATTACACCTGTCAAAATTATTTAAATGCATTGTTTTAATTGACCTAATCCAAATAGATCTTCTGGAGGGTTGGTTTTTTTTTTTTTTTGCATTCTGGTCTGCAAACTATTTTGAAACTGGTTTACTTGGGGATAGGACTTCTATTTTTCAGAAATTTGAAAAAATCACACTGAATGGAAAATTTTTTTACCTTCTTACAGTAATTATCCAATTAATTGCAATAGCAATACACCATTATAAGTTGTACTTGCAAAAAAATTATCTTCAGCTGCAGGTGTGAAATAATCGAGTTAAATATTCTTTTCGTACAGGAAATAATGTGAAGGTAATAATTTGATTTGGATATCCTGAATCCACTTTCTACTCAAAACAGCATCATCCTTACCTCCAAACATTAAGAAAATAAGACTTCTTAAATATTAATAAAAATATGTAAGACGACTGACCAGCCCAGCAGAGCATATATTTCAGAACAGGGTGGACCTCCACATACACTACTTACAGAACAGAAGACCAGATCTACAATGGTATTTAAGTACCTTCTATAGAAAATAAGTATATTAAAAAAGCATGTAATTCCTTTTGAAACTGTGCCACTCCCATGGGCAGATGTAAGCCACCCTCACTTTTGTGTTATAGAAAAATCACTGTGATGGGCCACAGCAAAGCCCTCGTCTTGGATCAGACATGCTGTTCTGAAACTGCAGCCACCCTCATTCATGTGTACACACACACACACACAGAAAAAAACAACCCACCCTAACTAATAACTAACTACCTAGCTGTTTCAGGGCAACAGTGGCAGTCCTTGTGGTTAGGAAGAGACACAAGAAAAGTGCTCTTTAGTGTAAATGTCACCTTCTCACTACAGAAACAATGAACCCTAGTCAGTACAGGTACACGCATCTATGGTATTTGCACTCAGTACTTATTTGTAGAGGTATATCTTAAATTATTAAAATTAATTTGTAAATATGACCCATACAAATTATAATATTGAGAAAAATTTTAAAATAACTATTTTCGGTGGAATTTTAAAATATCATTAAAATTAATTATTTTTTTAATAAACCACTCTATTTTCTGAAAATTAAAATAAATACTGTGATATTTCTGACTTGTTAAGGAACAACTAAAAAGTAATTTAGCTTTACATGAAATTTACATCCTTAATTCCATAGCTAGAGTCCATATGAGCTTTGTATGTGCATTCAAAAATTTATCAAGATGAACTGCTAACCCTTCAGCTGTCATTGCTTCATAAGCTTGATGCCTGAATTCTTTGCTTACAGTGTGTGACATATGACAGTTGTGAAGAGTTACTGAAAAAAATCGTGGGAGGAGAGTGGTTTTTCTTCTAACATTGAAGAAGAATCTGATTTAGAATAAAGAAAATAACAGTAAAATCAGCTTTTTTAATAAAGAAACAAAGCTCTGTCAGATGATGTTTTGCCCCTTGATATGACCAAAGTAAAGAACGATCCCAAAACTGAATAAATTAACTTGCATTCTTTCTGCATTGGGATAAACATACTTGCATATACAAGTCTATTAACAGAGAACTTAGTCTGTGTAGAATATTCCCAGCCCTCTTCCATGTTGCTCTCTGCTTACGGATGTAAAACAATGCATAAATGCATAATCTTCACAGACCATGCCATTGCTCTCCTCCATCAGTTTGTCAAATCTCTATTCTGTTTACTTCAGGTTATTTAGCTGAACTTCTTCACCTTCTGTGTGGTAATACTCAAGTTCACTTCCACTGCAGTCCTTGGAGCACAACCAAAATCTGTAATTGTGATGCAATTGGATCTTGAGATGGAATTAATTTCACCTATTTTATTGGTCCAGAAGTTAGGCAGCCACTTTAAACTATCTATAAGCATTGGAAGGAGAAAGAGGTCTCCAGAGGAAGACTCATCCCATTTGAAGAGATCTGTCTAAGATATTTGAAGAAAATTGGAGTTGCTAAGCAACCTCATCTGGATTTTTTTTTTTCTTTCTCTCAGCTGACTATGGCAGGAACCCTGCTGACAAGCTCAACTGTTTGCTTAACTTTCAGCTGCTGCTGATAAGTGAGATGAATTCTGTCCTCAAGTTCCAGCTCCTGGAGTTCTGAAATATCTGTTTCATGATGCCAGTTATTCAAGATTCATCTTTTCCCCTAACTTGTCATTAAAGTATGTTTCTAGTTATCATGACTGGGACGAAAGAATGAAAGTGCAACTGAAAAAGAAGTCAAGAAATAAGATTTTAGCACATTATTATTTTTTCAAAAATATGATGGACTCTCACTGTTTTCTCAGAGCTTGGCTTTGCCATGCTGCTGGATTACAAAAAGGTATATAGATCACACAAATGTATCAATACTGAGAGAATAAGCAGTGGCATTGACCACTTTGACCTGGTCAAACCAACTAGATTTAATGGATACATAGATAGATTCTACTAGTCATGACTATATAGGAAGTACACAGATGAATAAGATTTTTCTAATTAAAAATATTTTAGAGAAGAAAACCAAGCAAGCAACAAAACCAGTTTGACAATACCAGTAGATTTCAAGGAAACATTTTAAATTGTTCAAGATTTCACCAAAGCACAATCAGATAGTTAATGAAACCTGGTTTGGTTTTTGAGTAGTTCTTAGGGCAATCAGAGTTCCTGGGCTTTAGTAGTTCATTCAGATTTGAGGACTCAGCAGTAGTCTTGGAGACAGCAAGGTTTGAGAGCCGCAGGCTGGAGCCATGGTGATGAGGGAAGTCAGTGTCCGTGCATTGAGCTGGGATATGTGGCTTAAGTGAAAGGCAATATTCTTTGCAGACAATTCTTCCTGGTGCCTTGTGTAGGCTTTCCCAATGGGAATATAGCTTAAAGCACATGGGGAAACCACTTGTCTCATGTCTTTTGAAAAAATCAGGTCATTTTTGATATTCTGAAGAGTCTGGGGTTTCTGTCAGAGCATTTCATCCTCTTGATTTTTTAAATTATTAACATTTCTGACTTTAATTTTGATTTGAAGTCCCTCTCCCCCAAACTACTTAACAAATTTTGTTTCTGTCAACTCTAATAGCATTGTTCTCTCCAATAGGATGAGAGGAAGCGAGAGAACTAATATTGTACTCTTAGTTTATATGCCACCTCTTTTAATATGCAAAACCCTGTGTCCTGTTTTATGGGACTATGATCTACACAGTGCTTAGCTTCCTGGACATTATTTTTATAAAGTTGTGATTGATTTAATGTGAAATTATCTTAACTAGAAAAATTATGTGGCTTCAAGTCCCACATAACCGGTTTTGTCTAAACAACAGACATTTTGTTAAATGTTAGTCTAACCGCAGCAGGATAATTTAAAAAGAGAGTTCCTTATGGGGGGCTCTGCGTAAGATCAACCATTCTTTATAAATATCAGAAGCAATACTGTCTAGATTATATTGAATTCCTGGATTTTACCAGGAGGTTAATGGAAAACCCATAACCATATCCTGTAAGTATGCACACAGCAACACTTGAATTTATAGAGGTTAGCATAAAAATGCTATACTTTTTATTTACTTATTTTTTTACATGACCTGAAATCAGTGACTGTTTTCTGCTGTTTTCTAAGCACCTTAAGTAAGGTATGGAGGTGGAAAAAAATAACAGGAGGGAGCATAGCTCACAATAAGGATAAAAAGAAGTGAGACAGATGAAAATATATTAGATAAATGCATCCAAATGTGAGGCCTGATCATCTGGTTATTTTGTTGTCTAGTACAGCAGCCAAAATTTATTCAGAATCAGAATTTATTCAAAATCCAAAAGATATTTGCATGGTAGTGAAAAACAATACACAGTGCTCAAAAAATGCATTAACCTAAGAGGTACAGAACAGCTCAAGCTTCAAAATATTATCCTGGAGTGAATAGGTATCCTCTTAGGATGAAGGCCAGATGGAGCAGTGGAGTACGTTGTTACTGAGTCCCCTCAAACAGCAAAAAAGTCAGGTTACTTCAGCAGATGGGAAACACAGTGGTTTAGATGTAGCCAGCTTTATACATTTGTGTTTGAATGAGTCTCCAACACTATGTTGTGACAGTTGGTTATTATTACTACTATCTATGTCTATTTTTGTTGTGTATAGAGGACTTTTGCAGAATTTGGGAATATATTATGCTAGATGCCTTGAAAACATGCTGAATGTAGGTTTAGACTGGATATTAGGAAAATTTTCTGCACCAGAAGGGTTGTCAAGCACTGGAACAGGCTGCCCAGGGAAATGGTTGAGTCAGGAAATACTTAAAAGACATGTAGATGTGGTGCTTAGGGACATGGGTTAGTGGTGGAGTTGGCAGTGTTAGGTTAAGGGTTGGACTTAATGATTTTAAAGGTCTTTTCCAATCTCAATGATGGCTACAAGCTCTTCAGGAGGGATAGACAGGGAAGGAGAGGTGGTGGAGTAGCCCTGTATGTAAGAGAATGCTATGAGAGCTCAGAAATCAAGTATAGTGATAACGGGGTTGAGAGTGTTTGGATTAGGTTAAGGACCAACAAAGCAGATCTTGCTGTGGGAGTCTGCTATAGACCCCCCAACCAAAGCAGTGAGGTGGATGAAGATTTCTATAAACAGTTGGGAGAAATCTCACGGTCACTTGCCGTTGTTCTTGTGGGCGACTTTAACCTCCTGGGTATCTGCTGGGAATACAACACAGCAGAGAGGGAACAATCCAGGAGATTCCTGGAATGTGTGGAGGATAACTTCCTCACACAACTGGTGAGTGAGCCGACCAGGGAAGGTGCCCTCCTGGACCTGCTTCTTGTGAACAGGGAAGAGCTTGTGGGGGAAGTAAAGGTTGGAGGTCATCTAGGGTGCAGTGATCATGAGATGATTGAGTTTTTGATCCTTCGAGAAACAAAGAGAGGGGTTAGTAAAACTGCCACCTTAGACTTTAGGAGACAAACTTCGACCTGTTCAAAAGACTGATTAACAAAATCCCTTGGGAGGCTGCCTGGAAGGATATGGGAGTCCAGGAAGACTGGACATACTTCAAGAGAGAAGTCTTGAAGGCACAGGAGCAGCCTGTTCCTGTGTGCTGAAAAACAAGCAGGTGGGGAAGGAGACTGGCCTGGCTAAACAGGGACCTTTGGCTGGATCTCAAGAACAAAAGGAAAATCTATTGCCTTTGGAAGAGGGGCCAGGTCTTTCATGAAGACTATAAAGTTGCAGTGAAGTTATGCAGGGAGAACATTAGGAGAGCCAAAGCGCAGCTAGAGCTCAACTTGGCTACAGCTGTTAAGGATGACAAAAAATGTTTCTATAAATTC
This sequence comes from Strix uralensis, assembly GCF_047716275.1. Classification (NCBI taxonomy): domain Eukaryota; kingdom Metazoa; phylum Chordata; class Aves; order Strigiformes; family Strigidae; genus Strix; species Strix uralensis. The sequence goes on along the minus strand of NC_133972.1, from coordinate 86,820,010 downwards.
ATTAACAGCAAAAGGAGGATTAGGGAAAATCTCCCTCCTTTATTGGATGCAGAGGGAAACATGGTAACTAAGGATGAGGAAAAGGCTGAGGTGTTCAATGCCTACTTTGCCTCAGTCTTTAGCAGTGGAATTGGCTGTTCCCTGGACACCCAACCTCATGAGCTGGGAGATGGGGAGGGGAAGCAGAATGAGGTCAGCACAATTAAAGAGGAGGTGGTCAGAGACCTGCTACACCACTTGGATGCACACAGGTCTGTGGGAGCAGATGGGTTACACCCAAGGGTGCTGAAAGAGTTGGCAGATGTGGTCACCAAGCCACTTTCCATGATTTACCTGAAATCATGGCTAACTGGGGAGGTCCCATTGGACTAGAGGGTGGCAAATGTGACACCCATCTACAAGAGAGGCAGAAAGGAGGATCCAGGAAACTATAGACTTGTCAGTCTGACCTCGGTGCCAGGGAAGGTCATGGAGCAGGTCATCTCGAGTGCCATTAAAAGTCATATAATGGACAACCAGGGGATCAGGCCTAGTCAACATGGGTTTATGAAAGGCAGGTCCTGCCTGACAAACTGGATCTCCTTCTATGACAAGATGACCCGACTGTTGGACAGGGGAAAAACTGTGGATATTGTCTACCTGGATTTTCAAAAAGCATTTGACACAGTTCCCTACAGAATACTCAGAAAAACTGGCTGCTCATGGCCTGGATGAGCGAACGGTCTGCTGGATCAAGCACTGGCTGGATGGACAGTCCCAAAGAGTGGTGGTCAATGGAGTTAAATCCAGCTGGCAGCTGGTCACAAGTGGTGTTCCTCAGGGCTCAGTGTGGGGACCATTTCTGTTCAACATCTTTATTGATGATCTTGGTAAGGACATAGAGGGTATCATCAGTAAGTTCGCAGATGACACCAAGTTAAGCAGGAATGTCGATCTGCATGAGGATAGGGAGGCTCTACAGAGAGACTTGGACAGATTGGATCAGTGGGACAACATTAACGGGATGAGCTTCAACAAGGCCAAGTGCCAGGTCCTGCACTTGGGCCACAACAACCCCATGCATCACTACAGGCTTGGGGAGGTGTGACTGGAGAGCTGTCTGGAAGAGAAGGATCTGGGGGTTCTAATTGACAAACAGCTGAACATGAGCCAGCAGTGTGCCCAGGTGGCCAAGAAAGCCAACGGCATCCTGGCTTGTATTAGAAATAGTGTGACCAGCATGAGTAGGGAGGTGATGGTCCCCCTGTACTCTGCACTGGTGAGGCCACACCTGGAGTATTGTGTCCAGTTTGGGGCACCTCAATACGAGAGAGATATCGAGGTGCTGGAGCGAGTGCAGAGGAGGGCAACGAAGCTGGTGAAGGGCCTGGAGAACAAATCCTATGAGCAATTGAAGGAGCTGGGACTGTTTGAGGAGGAGAAGGCTGAGGGGCGACCTCATCACTCTCTACAGCTACCTGAAAGGACATTGTAGAGAGGTGCTGGTCTCTTCTCACAGGTGATTAGTGACAGAACAAGGGGGAATGTCTTTAAACTGCAACAGGGGAGGTTCAGACTGGACATTTGGAAAAAATTTTTCACAGAAAGAGTGGTCAGACAGTGGAATAAGCTGCCCAGGAAGGTGGTGGATAACCTTAAACACATTCCTGGATGTGTTTAAGGGTCATTTACATGAGATGTTGGGGGATATGGTGTAGGGGAGAACTTTGTAGAGTAGGGCTGATGGTAAGACTCGATGATCCCAAAGGTCTTTTCCAACCAGAATGATTCTATGATTCTGTGATTCTATGATTCTAATGTACAGTTTAAATAGCCAAAGACCTCTTAAATGTGGGTGGAAGGGATGTGAAGGAACAGCAGATATCAAACTATGATGAAATGACTCCTCTAGTCACATAGCAGCTTAAGGAAGGGATGGGAGTACTCAGCTCCCTTAGACCATAATGCTGAATTCAGACCACTTTATGGCTACTTGTTCAAAGCTTAATTGTGGCCACATTGCCCTGGTTATTGGGAATGGAATATGTACCTTCTGCTCTCTGACACATCAGTCAACACTTCAGCAATGTACTGCCTGCCAGTTGAGCTGCAGCAGTTTTTGCCATAGATAGTTTTTGGATTTTTCTGGGTTTTTTATTTTTTGTTTTTATTGCTGTTATGTGGGGTGGGTGGGTGTGGTTTTTTTCGGTACATTCCAATGAACCACCTGCACCTCGATGAGGGTGTTTTCATCAAATGGTCATAGATCATCAGACCACCATCTGTGAAAATGCCGCATACCTTTGAAAATTTTGAGTTAATCTTTCATCTTGTCAGGAACCATTCAGTATTTCTGAGCTCTAACCATTGCATTCAGTGGCCAAATGAGTATGACACACATCGTCCAGGAAGCCAAAGTAGTGATAACACAGCTCCACCTGCTTGCACATTTTGACCAGTGCAAATCACAGCGTCCACATAAATATATTCAAATCCTACCAGCTTCTCATTTCTTTCCCTTTGAAGTCCTTCTCTCTTAGAGACAATTATTTATTATTGAATTAAAACAGTTCTCAGAAGCTCTTCCACTCCCCAAGTTCAAAACTCATGAAGCCAGATACTGGAATTAAAACACATCCAAAGATATCACTTTGAAGAGATGAGCCAGACAAACTAAGTGTTAATATTCCTGAGCTTAGTTGTTGTGCACATAATTTTTAAAACTTTACTTTGGAACAAATAAAGAAGAAAACTTAAAATTATATCTACATCAGTTGTTGCAGTAGAGAAAATTAAAAAAAAAAAAAAAAAAAAACCAAACACCACAAAACCAAAAAAACCAAAACAAACCACCTTTCTTGAAAGCCTAAGTATGGGAATGAGCAATACAAACCCGATGAGATCTGTTGCAATAATTAAGCTGCCAGTAACATTTTTTCCTCAATTTTTCCATATTTTGTTAGCAAATAATTCATATATCCTATAAATAAGAAGACATAATTTTCCAATTTCGTTAGCTATTTCTGAGTACCGAGTCTGTAACTTCAGTTGTAGAAATATATTGTTGTCAATTCAAATATTAAGACTTCTGAATAAGAATTATTGCTCAAATTTCAATAAATATTTTTGTTATAAAGCTTCAATGACAATGTTGTCCAGTTGCTACCAAGAAACCATCTTCCTTATATTCATAAAAACTATTGTATTGCCTTGAGGATAAGCTTAGCTACTTAGTGTATGGGTTGCTAATACATTCAATTCTCTTCTATTCTCTCAAGCCAAGTCAAGCAGAGATCTGAGAGCACTGCAGTGAGGAAATCTGCTGGTTAGAGGCTCTCATAGCTGGTCAAATAGATAACAAAGAGTAAATGTCTTTACTATAGTGGTGTCATTTTACTGTTTTAACACAGGGTTTGCTGATTTACCTATTGCAAATGTAATTTTGCAAGCTTATCCAGTTGTTTAGAAAAATGTCTGAGTAATATTTAGTTTGAGTTTAAGAACTCAGCAGAATAAAAGAAATTTCTATGTTTTAATCTCAGTGCATTCAGCTTCAGCCACAGTGTACTGTTAACAGTTCTCTTGGTTTAAAATATGCAGATTCAATCACTAACCTGATCTTATCACATTGCCAGTCACAATTCGTCTCTTCACATACTGATATGGGCCTTGATGGGAAGACTAAAAAGGAGCAGCCACCCTTTTGTTGGCCACTTCAAACCAGAGCCCTGGTGTGATCTTGACTCAACACTTGCTTTCCTGTTACTGCTCAGCGCTTTTCCTCCTTCATCTGAGAAGTAACAAGAGGACTTTCATGCTTCTTCCCAGTGTCTGAGCCCTAAGCACCACTTTGCTGCCCTTTAGCTTGAAACTAGTTGTTTTATAACACATGAAAACAAACAGTTGGAGGACTGTTAAAAAGGGGGCTCTGAATTAAAAGAATTTCCTCTGCAATATGAGTCTGAAGTGCTTGTATTGTAAAATTAATTATCTCCTGCTTAGCTGCAAAACTAGTGCAGTCAAAGGGTCCTTCATGTGAGGGAAGATGATCTTTTATCCCTCAGACCTGTGGTCATAATCGATAGAGGGACTAGCTTACCACTGGCTGCTGGATTTCTTCGAGTGTAAGTTGCATTCTTTTAAAACTACCCTCAGATTTTTTTCAAGACTCCCTTCTCTTTTATGAGTTCCAAATTATTTGTCTTGTTGTCTTTCAGTTTATATACCTTCTGCTGATCTTCTTAAGAGATTAAACTGAATTTGCTCCCCTTTCAAGTTAGGGATGTAATGAGAGTGAGAAAAGAATTTTATTATATTCTACATGTCACTGATTAGCTTTAAACTATGTATTATCACTGTTTTTAACCTCAGTGCCATTCATAATCCTAATGAAAAAATTAAAAAATAAAGAATTCCATCTGTGTGTAACTTTCCCCAAGGAAAAACACTGTTGTTTGCATTAAGGGAATGTAAATCCTAGGGAAATTAGAGCACTGCTGAAACTCAGTATGTTTCAAGCTGTCTAAAACTGTTTGTGGTACTGTAGACCAAAATGAGATCTCCTGGGAAATCGCTCAAAGTGTCAGAAGTATGTGGTCTGTGTGTACTACTGTTCTGGAGACATTAAAGACCTCTGTGATAGATTAATTCAGCCAGACACTATGCCAGCCTTGCTGTGATAATTCTGACACATTTCCATTTACCCCAAAGGAGAGCCACACTCATTTACTCAAATGTAATTTCTCCTCTGACTGACGGTTGTTGAATTTAGAGATTAAAAACATCCCAAACCTACAACACTTCAGTTGTTGACATCTTAGCACAAACAGCAGGCAATCACAAACCCTCAGATTAATAGGGCTTCAGGGCAAATCTGCTTTATTGTGACAGTTTCTGTCTCACTCTGGTGTGTTCTTGTGTTGTCATCAGTTATACTTTCATAAATTATTTTTAATTAACAATTAGACTTCTAATGTACAAAATATAAATAATAAATATGGGGTAAACACGTATTAACATGTATCCACAGTATCAACAGATATCCGTATTTTTTAAAAAATAGCATGGTTTTGTTTGTCTAAAACACACAAGGAACTGTTTGTTTAGGATTTATTATTATTACCATGATTAGCGTTTGTTAGTCATATACTGAATATATAGTATCGCTTCTCCCATCTTTCTCAGAATGAATGTATTTTTTAGGATTACAAACCCCAGGACATAAATATGGGTTGGGTTTCAAAAAAGCATAGAGTCAAAGCAGATTTTAATAATCAGACAAGAATTTACTAATCTTCTGAAATTCCTTTTTAGTTCTCTGGGGAGGCCTTGTATCTTTAGTTTGTATATGATGTTTCTTAAGTTCAAAAATTGCCTTTAAGCACATTCATAGATGCAGACTTCTCATCTTCTTACTGAGGAGAAATCAGTTTGCTATGGCTCTTCTCTGTATAGATTTGGGGATCTAGTAAATAAAGTTGACTCTAATAGAACTGAATCTAATATTTTTAACTATTTATTTTTGTATCAAAAATATCTTAATTAAAAGCCAACAAATAGTTTAACAGAAAATTACCGAAGTAAAACAATGTATTTTAAAGGAACCAGTGTCAGGAGGTTTTTTTGTTATTGCCTATGCAAAACACAATTTTTGAAACTAAGCTGGGTAGAACTTTGTTGATGAACATTAATGAACTCTCACTATTTTATTTTGGGGATTTAGTCTTTTCTGGCCTCATTTTAGATGGGAAAATTTTTAATATGTCAAAAATTCTCAAAGGACAGGAAAATTGTTTCCTGACAGCTGTAGTGATATGATCAAGTTTGTATAGCTTCAGGCTATAAATTAAGATATCCTTCCAACTTTTTGAAACTGATGTATGGCAGAATATCATAGAATATTTTTCAAATTAACATGGAAAGGGTAAGCAAATTCATACTAAATGAATATGTTACTTCAAGTAAAGTATATATTTAAAATTGAACATAAACTTTGCATCATGATAGTGTTATTATTTAAGCCAACTGGATAAGGTAATACAATAACAGGTATTTCTTTGCCACTGAAAGCTTAGCTCATTCTCCTTTTTATACATACTAGTGTTGTCAGTGTGTCATTATCATTGCTTTCCATCTAATTACTTGCTCAAGATAATAATAAAAAAACTGTGTTCTCACATACGAATATATTATGAATTATTGTCTTTTTACACACAAAGCAGCCTTTTAACACAACAAGAGTTTTAAAAGAGGAAATAATGCATGCTAGTGAGGATAGACTGAGCAGTGTTCTGTGTGGTGAGCAAGCATGTCATACTTTCAGATTTCTTGGTAAGAAAATTCAGAAGTTTTGGAATGTGTATATAGGGGGGAACAGTTTGGTTTTCTGTGTTCCTTCAGTCTTCTAGTACTTCAGCAAATAAGATGGCATGTTTCAAACAGCATCTGGGGAGGCGTCTGAAGATATATTGTGATGTATACTACATGGTTTGGCTTTCAGTAGGGTCATGGTGAGAACACCCCTCAAGGGTGGCAAACCTGTATAAAAAAAAAGAAGGCAATCAAATAACTCAGCAAGATCACAATGCAAATACAGCAAACAGAATGAACAAAAATATGTCAGAAGAGGCCATCTTTCACACTGGGCAAAGAAAGCAGTCCATCCACTTCAAGAACCATTAATTTATTTATGAATTAGTGAAAACTTGATGCTTACTAAACTTTAAAGAGGCAACTTGACACCCAATTCTTTCTTGAATACTTGCTGGATAATGTTTTGTCACCTAAACACATTAGCACCTTGTAGCAATGCCATGGATTATAGGTTGATACAAGAAGTGCATTCCCCAACAGGAAAGGTGGAAACTTAATCAAACACTTTTATGTGTACTATGACTGCAATGTGAAGAGCTATTCCAGATTCTATGAAATACCAGTGTTGCTGCCTTCTCATTTCCATCTTTAATCACATTCCTGTACTGAATCCTTGCTCAAACCATCCCTTCTTTTTACCAGACACTGAAGCCAACTCATCTATAATATTCCTAATGTTAGGAATATAAAGTCTGATAAACCCTAATGATAGCAGTTGAAGTGTCAATGACTGGTCTGGAGTGCATGATAGCTGTGATAATGGGAAATTTGGTGACTCTTTTTAGTAGAGCACCAAATATCTGTTTGTTTTATTTAACTTTGTTTCCTTGCTTTTGCTTTCTGAAATAAACTATGCATATAAAAACCTTAACTGCTTCAGAACAAAATATGTACATATGATCAATTGTAAGTGATTGGCTTTCACATCTTACAAATTTTTTTTTTCTGAATAAACAGATGCATGTTTTCTCTTATTCTATGGATACATCAAGACAATTGCATGCAAGATAACAGTGTATTAAGGTTTGTCTTTGTTTTAGCTTATTAAAAAATATGCAAAATTTGAGAGCTTTAGTCACTTGTCCATGGTTTCTTGACATCCTGAAGTCAGTTGGGGTAAACATGCATGCTATAACTTGGTTGGATGCTTCAGTCTTATTCTTCACAAGTAAATCAACAGTACAGTATGTGCATACTGGTTCCAAGGCTTTCCAGATGCATCTGAACTGCTGACGTATGGTGAATTGCATGCGTGAATATGGACAGTATGTGTCATGTGCATCAGTTATAATATGTGTGCAAGAGCTAGGTGTACAACACATGCATTAGACAGCAGGATTTCCTAATCACGAACAAAAATATGGGAGTCTTTGTCATTTAGGTAGGAGCACTTATACTACTTGTTTCTACCAAAAAGGTCTCTAAATAAGTCTTTTTTGAGTGAAAATTAGTACTATCAAAAAGTAGCCTGAAAATTACTTACATTTTGATGGAAGATTTAAGTGATAAGCCAAACAATAACTTTTTTCCTTTAATTTAAAATTTGAAAACAATTTAACAAAGTAATCCTGTTATTTTTATGAAGTTCCTTTTTGTTTCCTAGGTTTTTAATTTCTTTAAAGGAAAACTAAAACAATAATCCAGAAGGCATAAACTCTCCATGGAAGCAACTTTTGATTCAAGCAAATTTTATATGTCAGGCAAAACTGATAGAAAAATGTTGGTTGTCCATGGCAAGAAGACAGCCCAGAGTCTAGACTAACATAGAATGTTTTCAAGATCCTGATTATATGAACCATTTACCTTCACAACATTTGAAAGTTTTGGTTAGGGTAGCTAAACAATTCATTTGTTAACCTCTTCAAAAATATATAAATAACTTGTTTACAGAGATGTTAGATTCCCTAACATGCTATCAGATGCCACAATCCTTTGCACTGATGCTACCTTTCCCTCTGGTGTGGCATTCCCATGGGCCACTGTTACCAGTGTCTTTGGCAGATGAATCAAGAGATAGGGATATGGGGCTCTTCTGGCAATAGAGGTCTGATTAATTCAATTATCTTTGATAGAAGAGTCATGTATGTTCCCATCTCACTAGCAAATCATTTTTTCTCTTCTGCTCCTCTCAACATCTATGACACTGCCTTCAGCAACCATTTCATTAGCCCAGCTTCCCTATAATCAGTCTGGAAATCAGCTGATGCTCTCTCCATGGAAAACTCCATCTACTTCACTATACAATGGCTCATAACTGGGACGGCATTGCTGAACTCACAGAACTGAATGTCTCTGTAGAAGGGACCCTCTCATTGCCTAAATTATATGTAATATCCGAGATTTTAGATCAACAGAGGGAGGTGTTCCCTGCTACCCATGGTTGCAATGTAAATCACCTTATAAAAGTCATATAGTGCAATCTTCATTGGTGAGTTTTCCTAGTGCAGTATGTTAGATTTTTCAGCCTTGAACTGACAGGTATGCTTGGATATCTTAATCAGCTGTAAAAACATTTTAATTTGTTCAACATGCTTTCATTGTTTTCCATTATTCTGAGTTTAAAAAAAATCCAGATAATACCGGTAAACCAAAAGTCGAAAACAACAAGGTCTTTTTGATGTTCAGTTTAGCTTAAAGTTTTATAATACAGCTCCTTAAATTGTCATAAACATTTTATAACAACATCTTCTTCCAGTATGTCTTTGATTTGTATTTGCCTATGATTAAAATATTTTCATGGGAATTTCTTAAAGAAATTTGGAAAAGTTAGAAGTACATATTTATACCCCCAGAGCAGAAACTCTTATAGTGATATAATTATTGCAAAAACAAGCACTACACATTCAGAAAATGTAGTTCTAAGATTTACTTTAAAATGAATGCAAACTGATGTTAAAATATGCAAGTCGAGCCTCTAAAACTGCCAAAACTCTCTTTTGCAATAATGCTAGTGAAGGAAAATTGTAGTGAATGTCTCATGAAAAGAATCCAACAAACTTATTAATTACTCCTAACTGTATTTCCTGTTGTATAATTAAAAATACAAAGTAATGTTGTTTAGTGGCCTTGATTATACATTTCTATGTAATAATGTGTTTCATTTTTTTAAGATCACATTTCATTCTGAAAATCTTCTGAAGGACATTCAAATTTCCTGACAAAATCCTTCATCCATTGGAACTCATGACAAATCATATAATGACTTCTACAGAGCCAAGCTTTTGCTTCTTTCTCCTGTATTAATCTCCAGTTTTTAAGGAAGATTGTTGGTTTTGTTTGTTTGTTTGTTTGTTTTTTCACTTAAACCCAGATTACTGATCAGTGCTTTCAATGCATTTTAACACTCTTTAAACATGTGGATCATATGTCACCACAGCACATATTCTCTGGGTTTGGGAATACATTTAGTATAGCTTATTCTCATGTGAAGAGAACTTCTTGTTTTTTGAAAATATTTTTTTCTTTCTTTCTGTCTTCTCTCTGGAGTCAGTCTTGTGTAGCCAATGGGTTTCACTAGAAGAAGTTAGAGTGTCCTCCAGAAAAGATTTTGAAATAAATTTTTGGATGAGGAGCTATAGGAAGGAAATTGGCTAAACTACATATGACTAATTTTTTTAATCTCAAATGTTAGGCTGCTAAAATAAGTTATTCTTTGACTTTCTGAGATGACTCAGCTGTATAAAGTTGGTCACATGTATCCTTTCCAAACTGATATCCTTGAAGTTTTTTTGTCTATATTCCAATTTCTTCAATAAGATCCATTCATTCTTCAATAACAATTTGGTGGGAAAATTCATTATCTTTACATGCTTGAGTAACCAGACCAAATTCTAAATTTCAAGGGCATTTTCAATTATTGTGATTGAGTTGCATTGTCGAGAAATATGTGAAAAGTTTTCTGTATTTCTCACGTACATGATATCCAGCTGTAAACAACTATTGCATATGTCACCAAGTCTGGTCCTCCTATTTTCTACTGACTTTAACTTTTACCACTCCACTAACATCAGGATTTGCATCTCAGCACGTTCATTCAGCAGAGTCAACCCCTGAAGTCAGTGTGTGATTTTTCATACAAAATGTGACTCTAAAGAATTAAAATTACTTTGGGACAAGGTTTGCATACCAGGTAGAGGAATTTGATGCAAGTCTAAATAGCTTCTGTGTTATTCTGTTTCTTAAGGATTTCACAAGTTGACATGTTTCCTTGCCTTTCCTCCCTCATTGAAAGTTAAATGCTGGCTTTTATTGTGTTTTCTTTGGAGCTTGGGGTATCTATTTAAACACCTGCCTTGGTATTTTGAATGAAATTTGCAATATGCTTCAGACACTGGGACATTAGAAATGCAGCATTGAACAGAACACATCTTGTTATATTGTAAAAAGGAATTTAAAATGTCAGTTTACTCAGTCAGGTGAAAGTAATCCTATTCTAGGAAGTAATTAGAAGGGTTTACATCTATTAGTTGTCTCAGGTCAGGATGATTAGAGCAAGAATCCTATTTATTTAAATAAGTATAAGGTATTATTATTATTATCTGTACTGCCAGGGTTTAAGACTTTACTGTCACTTGACAAAAGGATTTTAAAAAACTACTCTCCTATGTTCAATTATTTTATATATATTAGAAAAAAAAAAAAACCAAAACAACAAGTTTGCTTGCATAGAAATTACTTGGTCCTAAATAATCCTAGATTACATTGTATTTGTTCCTATCTTAACCTACTTTTCCCTCATCCTTCTCATTTCTTCTTCTGCTTCTCTTCAAACTCAAATGTGGCTAAGGGACAGACAACCTGCCCTTTGTAAAGCACCATCTCATAGCTGACTATGTTTTATAGTAGTATTTTCTGCTCATTTGAGCTGTTATTTGAGCAAAGGTGTAGTGCTTAATTTAGGGTTATGATTGTTTGGGTGACAGTAAAGACATTATTTTTTTGAGAGAAGGAGATAAATATAGGCTGAAAGCATAATAAAAGTCAAGAAACAGGAGACCCAGGAATACTTTATTCTCTTTAAGACAGTGCTGAAGCTCTCGCTCAGAACAAGTCTAACTTTCACATAACTAATATAAAAAGTTTTCTTTTTTAGTTTGAAGGAATCAAGTTACAACAAAAATTCAGTGAAAATAAACTGGTTTGTTGTTTTAATCTGAGTTACTAGCACAAGTTAAAATCTTGAGGGAGACAAGAGTTTACTTTGACATTCTTACTCATGAAAATTACAAGTTAGCTTGTCTTGTCATCACATTGAACTCTGTAGTGAAGCCACATGCTGCTTGCTGGAAGTCAAGATGGGATACAGTAAGATCCAATCATTCTTCACATTATACTTTATTCTCACTTGAAAATAATTTAGTGAAATAAGGTTTTTTGCTAAAAAAGGTTGCTTGTGTGCTATAGAAAGAATGATACAAGTCTGCTGGAGGGAAATTAAGAGTTTTTTAGGTTTAGCATTTTGAGATGCCTATACTTCTGTAAGTATGTTCAGTTCATTCTGTAGCTCCTGGGTCTCCCCATGTTTAATAGTTTTGTGATTTTTTTATTTTTATTTTTGAGCTAAAAGACGTGACTCTAGCAAATTCACTACCTGGTTTTCCAACTGATTTTTCTTCTAGTGTCTTTGGCTTTCAAGAAGAATGAAGTATTGTGTCCTTAGACAGTTAAAGAATAAACAAGAAACTTCAGTTTCAGGAGCCTAGCTTGACAATTTCCAATAATCCACATTACTTGCTTTTGACCACAGGCATCTTCAGTATTCACATCTTTTATATATTTATTGATTTGTGAATAAACTTCCATGAATCCAATCAGGAGCCCAGAAGGCCTCCTTACATGAAGCAAAAGTCATGAGGAAAACTCATTGCAAGGTAATATTTTACATAACTGTTGATCACCATGGATTGAGGAAAAGGAACAATCCAAGAATACACCTGATTCTCTTTCTTATTTTTAATTAAATTTTTTAAGTTGGTTATGCAGAACCTGAAACAAGAAGAAAAAAATAACAGCTTCAGTAACCAATAAAACCAGAGTCTTCAGATTCTTGCAAGCCCTTTTTGCTCATTTAAAAATAAAATTAAAAAAAAAAAAATAAAAAGTTTAGATATATAATTTCAGTGAAATTGAAACATTTTTAATTTGATTCTCAGGCTACTATTTCACCATTTATTGCTTTTGATGTTTTAAGGGCAAGGTTCAATTTTCATCTAAGAAGCTTCTTTCAAGTAGCAGGTGAACTTCCCAGGAGTTCTAGGGTAAATAGTATGAGGCTGACAGATCACTTTGTCAATAGTGTTGTTAGACTCTATGATGAACTTCTGATATTACTCCTCACTGTTTTAACTGCATCTCTGTTTCCTTAGTTCCAGAGTTTGAAGTTAATAGCAATAGATGGTAGGTAAAGAAGTCTACTGGTAGGTCTTGTTTTGGTAGGTCTTACTGACAGGTCTTATTTTGAACTTGCTTGAATGCTTCACACCTATATATTTTTAAATCCTTATATCATGTCTATACAAGAAGTGAATAATTTAAGATGGTGAAGCTAGGAGAAGCGTGCTTTTCGTAGAGTGAGAAATAGGGAGATATTTTGCCACATTTTGGTTTTTTTGTTGTTGTGACTATAAAATCTGGGGAAAAAAGACCCTGTTTGAGTAAATTCTCCACTTATTTAGATTCTTTCTCCAGTGATGGATGCTTGGATGCTTTTACACTGATTGTTGTCCTATTGGAATATTTATTTTCTACATATATGTCAAAGGTGGAAATGTGGTACTATTATTTGTTTCGTTATTTTATTTTTAATTTGTTTTTATAAAGTAATGTAAAAAGGCACTGCAAGTGCCTTCTTATTCTGTTATGACTATTTATCAAACCATTAAAAAATGTTGTCATCTAACTCAATCCTGAATTTCTGTAAAGGACACTTCCCTGTGTGTTAAAGTTTACTTATGCCTTGTATTACTAATCATTATTCATGGTAATTCATAAAGAGTATTTATCCTTCAGGTGAGACTGTGATTCTCACTCCATTCTCTGCTGGCAGTGGAGGTGTTTGCAGAAGATTCCCTTCAACTTGATAAATACAAGATCAGTTTTATGGTAATAAATTCAAGGAATATGTTAAATACATTTTGGAATCTTAGAACAAAGTGAAAGCTGGAATGTTATACCGATATGACTGATCAACTGACAGACTTGGGGTTCATAAACAGTCAAATCTAGAGTTTAATTTTTTTGTTACAAAATGATGTTTGTGGAAACTGAAATGTATAGGTAAAGGGATAGTATAAATGAATTTCCCATTTAAGAAACAAAGAAACTAAAAAATTGCTCAAAAGTGTCCTATTGTAACAATTTCAAAATATTTTTTAGGATTGAATATTACTTTTCTTTTTGAGTGTGATTTAAAGTTTAGTCAAAACAAAAATCATTATTAAATTACTGATCTGAAACTGAACATTCTGAAAATTAACTAGAATATTTTCTTTTTTTTTAGTGAGTTGAAGAAAATTTTAAATTGAGAGCTTAATTAATAATAAAAAAATGTTTTAAAAATATTACCCAAACTTGAAGTTGTTTTGGTTTTGGTTTTGTTTTTTTTTTTAATTTGAAACATCATTTATTATTAGTTGGAAAAATGTTTCCTGTCTGATTTCATTTAAATGTTGAAAAATATAACATGTATTTCCTGACAGATACATTTTATTTGATAAATATTGGATACTTTTCTTGATAATTATTTTCTTTAAAATATGTGTAGACCCTGTTGCACAGCTGTGGTTTCTTCACACATACCAGTTATTGTATCAGCCTTTAAATTTCATGTCTCTATAGCTGTATTTAAATCAACTGTTCTTTGATATATATGACTGGCTTGTGAACTTCTGAGATCAAAACAGCTGAACAGGGAGTATATCTACCTAAATGACATATTTTCTGGCCACTAGTTCTGACATTGCCAAGTAACTGTTAGTTTTCTGATTAACACTAGTTTATTGAAAAGGTTGCTCTTATTTTTGTTCAATTACCTACAGAAGCAGGCTGTTTCAGGAAATAGTAACAGGCAGAGGACTTTTCCTTAACCCAACCAGGAGGGCAGGGAGGTCACAACATCCCTGGTTCTTCACATGTAGGGAAAGTACTGCAACAATTTAAACCAACTTCCAAGAAGGCAACAAACCAGGAAAATATTTGCTAGAGGGAGAGAAATATAAAGGGGCGAGGGAAATATTTTTTAAAAAGGGCATTTAAATATTACTTTGCTGAAGACTCCTCTAAACTGTTTTCCTTCTGGCTTTTCTAGTCTAGTGGAAAAACAAGAAGTAAAAAACTGACAAAGCAGAGGAAAGGAAACGAAACCATTTTGTATTTTACTTTTATATTTTCCTTTATAAAATACATGAAAATAAGTCCAAACATTAATAAATCCTTCAAAAAATTATTTTTGATGTCTCTATTAAAAAGAGGGGGGACAAAGAACTCTCACAGAATCTTCATCTTGTCATGCACCTTTGATCCAATTCCACTATAATCAGTAGCAGGCTTTCTCTTGACTTCAGTGAAAGCTGAAGTAATCCTTGGCTAGGAACCTGACTAATTAAAGTCTCACTGTACCTGGACTTTGCCCTCCAGCATTTTCACTTTACTTCTCTTCAGCAGCAATGCCACTCTGTTAAAATGATGTTAAAAGTAAGGGTTTGGTCAGCTATAGAGACAGAGTTGTCAAAGGAATGTTTTGGTACTGTGGGAAGTGCTTTAATAAGCATGATTGCTCATCTCACAATTTCAAAGATCAGGAGTCAGAAAATTTCATAAGACTTCAAAACTGAATAGGGAGTTTTATGTTACATATTTGTATAGAATGAATTTGAAGGTGTTTTGGGAAAGATTTTCACTTGAAAAATGCTAATTTGTGTATTGAGTTACCGTCTTACACATTTCATGGGTTTTTTTTCCCTTTTTGCCTTTTCTTTATCTCTCGCTGCAGTGCTCTCACAGCCTGATTCATCCAGCCATCTTCTACTCATCTCTCTCCTCTAATTCCTTCATTTTCTCCTTTTACCTCAAACGCTTTCTTCCCCTGATCTCTCTCATGACAATTCTGTTTTGCTCTCTAAATCTTCTTGACTGTCAGTTCTTTTCTGGCTCTTTTTCTTTATGATAAAAGCATGCATTTTTCCCTCTCAAAAAGTCCTCCAGTGACCATTTTGCTGTCTGAGTAACCATGTCATGTCCATTTGCTCTTCCACTACTAAAGTCAATGCACACACAGTATTTTGTAGAGCTTGTCTTCTCACATTCCTCTTTATCCAGAAGGTTTTCCTGAGCTGTTCTTTTCTACCAAGAGTATTCTTATTTTTTGTTGACATCATCATCCTGAATAGCACTCAGTCCCATCTGGATATTGTCATTAATTCAGAAATTTATTAAGTATTAAATCTTTCCGCTTGTTCTGTATAATGCCTCTGAGACAACTCCTGTGATGGCTGCCCTCAAAGCTAAACTCCCGTCTCAGCTACTACAACATCATACTACCTATCCTTGATAAAGAAATAAATAAAATATCTTTTTTCTGGGAATCATATAAAATCCTGCTGCAAAATTTATTTATATTCTCTGTTAGCAAGGCCATAAACGCTTCCTTGTTTTTGTCTCCTCCCTCTGGCTTATCTTTCTATAACTTGTCTAAAAAGGTGTTCCTTTTAAGGCCATCAATCACAATTTCTCACTCTGCTTATCATTCTTTAATTTCTACCAAAAAGGTACCTGGAAACCCTGATAAGATCAAACATTAGCCCCCCTTATTGTTTTGCTAAAAAGTTGTGGTGGTTTAGTCCCTGCCGCTGCCCCTCCCCCACAAAGGGAGTGAAATACAAAGCCCCGGGGCTGAGATAAGGAAAGGTTTAATACAACAGTGTAACAGCAACACAACAAACAACAACAATAACAGTAATAACAATGAACAGAGCAAGATATGTAGCGATACAGCAGTGAGAGCAGAGAGATCGCATAACACATGTGTTCATCGATTCTCCCACGCTCCCGCGCTTCGGCGCCTGGAGGTGACGTCAGCATGGTATTGAATAACCCGGCTAGAGCTTCCCCCCCACTGCTGGGGAAACTTAACCCTATCCTAGCTAAACCAGGACAACATTAAAATAAATAATTTCAGAATTCTTTATAATGATTGTCCTCTAATTTAAGAGAAGTACAAGTCCAAGTTTTACATTGGTACTTGTCAAAACCCTCTTTTTCTCTCATTTGTCAAAAATTGCTACAGAAAATATGACAGCATTTAGTCTCTTAATGTTTCAAAATCTCTACTTGCCAGGACAACACATATCCATAATTTTTTGCCTTATTCATCTCATACTTTTTGTTTTATAACTGGAGTGCAAGTCACGTGGTACAGAATTTTTAAATTATTTTATACCGGTGCAGCGCTATCTCCTTTGATGCTGTTTCAGAACTGTGACATTAAAGTCACAGTTTATAACTGTGTTTAAAACACCGTTATAAAACAATTATAAACAGTCTACAAAAATTAAAGATATTTCTTCTGCAGAAAAAAAACAGCATTATACTCACCAATAGCCTTGGTAAACCATTATGGTAGCAAACCTTTTAGGGAGTCAAAACCCCAGGGATTTTAGTTCCTAGAACATAAGAACAGCCCTAACGGGTCAGACCAGAAGGTCGTCTAATCCATCTTTACTCCAACTGGGGAGAGGTTTAACAAGATTTCCTTCTTCATGGAGAAGGTAAAATGTCCCAAAACTTTGGGCTTTGTCTGATTCACATTTGTGATGGAATATTTACATCCTTCAATTGCCTTGACAGAAAATAAAAAATGTTCCATTCCCTTCATACATAACATTTGCATCTGTTCTTTTTAATTTAATTATTTTTTCTAGACTGTTTTCAGGAAGATCACTATAATGTTTTTCTTTAAAACACGAAAGCTATTATCTTCTTTGGTAGGGTACTATTTCTGTCTTTATCAATAAAGCCTCCTGTGAACTACCTTTTGGACTCTGCTGTCTTACAACTTCTGGACTACCTTGCACAAATTGCATCACCCTGCTGCAGTATGCATATCTTTTCATTGATAGGAACATTCCCCACACTCCAGCTTGCAACTGCTTCACAGTTTTATTTTTTGAATTCTAGATGTCAATGAGAATTATTTTCAGGCACTTTCCTGGCTATCTTCAGAAGGAGCAGTCCTCTCTGGAAGCTACAGTAACACCTGCTAGCAAGTGAGGTGAAGCCTTCTGATATAGTCCTTTCAGCCCAGGAGGTGTCCTTTTACACTGATTTTGTTATTATGAAAATGTCGTCTTTTAGAAGAGACTTCCCAATATCATCCTAAAAGTCTGGTATATGGGCTATATATGGTCATGGTAATATTTCTTACTTGGACAAACATTATTCCCCTGTCAGGTGGCATCAGCAAAACCTCTGAATAGTGAAAAACACATTGTGGGAGGAATTTCAGCCAGTTTCCCAGAAGCTAGCTTTGTTTCTGTGACCCTAAATAAGGTTAACAATAATGAATTCAAGTCCACAGTTGTCATCTATAGATGTACCAACAGATTTTGATTCTAGCTAAAATACTATATCATTCCTCTCCCTTGCATTTCTGGCTCCAGAGCATCAAGTGTGGATGATTTCACTGCACTTGTACAGATGTGCATGTAAACCTCACACATACATGTATAAACCACATAAGCCTGCAGCTACGTTTTTATAATGAAATGCAATAACAAGTGGTTTATTTGTTTGTTTCATTGTCTGTTGGTTTCTCATGTAAATGTATATTTCTGCACCATATTTGAGTCAGTTCAAGGACAGATTAATTTTGGCTTTCAAAAAGGTTAGTATTTTGGCCATATGTATGAAAATATGGATGATGAATTTTGGTATGGGTTTTTTGTTTTTTTTTTTTAAGCCTGTTTTACTTAAAATCTTCTATTAGTTTGGCTTTGTGGTAGTTATTGTTTAATTCATAAAGCTACATATTTTGATGATAAAAGATCCAACTTATTGTTTTATATCTGAAATTGTTAAATGTTAAATTATGGTCTTGAAGAAAATTCCTCTTGCTATGGGACATCTCTGGACAATAGAGTTAAATAGACAGGATGATTCAGTGAATTGTCAAAATTTCTGCAAATTATGTCAATGAGCATTCAAGTAAATCAAAATTTAAACAGGGAAAAAACTACTTTGAAGACATATATATATATTATTTATTTGAATATTGAATTTACAGGGGAATAAATTAGCCTGCATTTAGACCAAATAGATATTTTGGTAAGAAACATGGACAAGATTACCATATAACTTCTGTTCTTCTTATTGTTGAAGCAAAGGTCAAGGTGTCTTACAAACTTTGGTTGATCTGAAAATGTATTAGAGGGATCTGTCACCTTTTGTGTAATCAATAGCCTTGGAAAACATTCAAAAAGTGTTTTGACGGTTCCATGAGGTTTTTTAAATCTCATTTTGAAAGCTCTATAATTTGACCTATTTCAGTCATGTCACTGTGGTCAAGGATGTGAAACTTCAGAGAAAATTTGAACCCAAATGAAAAGCAAGATTAAGACTTAGATGTGGAGAATTGTTCTTATCTGACTTCAATGCGGCCTGACAGCTAGATCCCATGTCAATAGATATCATAAGGTTTATTTTCTCCACCAGTTGAAAGCTTATGAGAGCCATTACTTTCATGACATTTCAAAGCTCTAAACTTAAACTTATAAAAGCACATGTCCTTGTGAGACATCCTTTCCAAGCTAGAAAATAAATATTTCTCATTTCCAATTCAAATGACCATAAACTGTAAAACATCTCTGGCTTCCAGTCTAGTGTTATCTTTAAATGTTAATTCCATTCTCCAGAAGTTGAAAGGAGTTCATAATCAAGACTTGGACATATTGACTCATTTTCTATATAATTGGAGTATTTTTCAAACACCTGCAAGATATTAAATCATAACACCTATTTGCAGGAATTACTGTGGTACTCGGGAGATCAAAAGTACAATTCTTCTGACTACATAAGTGACTGAAACTAATACAGAGATACCTTAGGAAACACAAAAAATTATTCTCTATGACTATAGAAAAAAAAAAAAAGGAGACTATATCTGAAAAATGAAGCAATATTCAGAATTATCCAGAACAAGTCAAACTATCTACATCATAAAAATATTTGTGTGTGGAATAACATCTTCTGCTTTTCACATGGATCTCATCTTACAGAAACAGAACTTGTTCAGTCCCAGAGTGTGGTGGATTGATCCCTGCTAGCAAGTGAGCATGCATGAGCCACTTGCTCACTCCCAGCAAGGTAGAGGAGAGAATCGGAAGGACAAATGAAAGAAAAACTCATGGATTGAGATAAAGACAGTTTAATAAGTGAATGAAAAAAAAAAAGCCCAAACGCCAAGAAATGATACAAAGGTAATCACACATCACCTCTCACCAGCAGACCAACGTCCAGCCAGTCTCTGGCTACCGTGGAAACACTCCCCCACAAGTTTTATTAGTGAGCATGATGTTATATAGTGTGGTATATTGTTTTGGTCAGTTTAGATCCACTGTCCCAGCTGTGTCCCTTCCTAAACTCTTGCTGATGCCCAGCCTACTTGCTACAGGGGCAGAATGGGAAACAGAGAATGCTTTGATGCTGTGCAAGCACTGTTCAACAATAACTAAAACACAGGTGTGCTATTAACTGTTTTAGTCACAGATCTAAAACAGAGGACCATACAGTCTGCTATAAAGAAAGTTACTTCTACCCCAGCCAGACCCAGTACACAGAGCCCACATAAAACCCAAACAAACAAACAAAAAATTATAATGAATTGTTAAGTGATAAGGTTCTTTTTTTTTTTTTTTTTCTGTTGCTTCTAAAATATTGATGTTCTGATTATTACGAATTCAAGTCAGGAGAAAATAAATTATAAGCATAAAAATTTTTGAAACCTTAAAATATTTCATAAATGAGTGCCGTAATGTTACTCTCAAAACAAGTGCAGCACCCTATCAGATCTATGAAGGAAAGAAATTTCAGATATGTGAATCCTTGAGAAAATTAAGTACAGAGACAATGCAGCTGACATAGCCAGAGATTCAAAAAGGGATTTTCAGAATATTATTTTCCAATTTTCCATGTTTTATAAGTATTTTTAATATCTGTTAAAGTGAATATGCTCACCTCAGCAGTAGGAAAAGCTTCAACCAGGCCTTACAACTCAGACACTATAATCAATTAACTTCAAGACATAAACCTACTTTTTTCAAGGTTAGGGAGGATATTTCCACAGTGTTTCAAGCTCATAGGCAATCATGTTCAATCCTGTACAAGCTGTAAGCAGCAGATGAGTCTTGATAATATTTCAGTGAAAAAGGAATCTTAATAAACAAGCTTTGAGGTCACAGTGGCATATGTTGCTATCAGTATGTCATTATGTAAAATCTTTAAGTTAACTCACATCTTCTAAATAAATCTCCTCAAAACATAAGGCACAAAGAAAGTTTTGATTATGCCACGTGTTCCCAGGATTAAGAGCAACATAGCCTCACACTATTATAGTCACACAGTTATCTCTCCAAAACTAAGAGTGACCTTAAAGGGGCAATTCATCTCTCAGGTAAATGTTGTCAGTGTAGTCACTTAGACCCTCTTGTAAAACTAGTACAGATAAGAAAACATTTCTAAAACATAATTGTCCTATCCTGCCATAATCATTTGACAAATAGTATGGTCTTCTGGTGGTCAGATATCTATGGCTTCTTGGATCACCTTCTTTCTTCAGGGGTGTAACATTCTCCTTAGGAGGGAAGGAGATATATCTTAAGTAGAACCACAACTACCCCTTTCAACAGACATGTCTATTCTCCTTAGCACCTATGTCTCAGTTTTGTTTTTCCACTGGGATGTGGGCTCTCAGTGGTCCCAGGAAAACTATATTTCCTGTGGTTGAATGCACCACTGCTAAATAAAATGAAGGAAAAAGACCAATCTTAGAAGAGTGCAGAGAAAATTGAGCTACACTGTAATAAAAAGCCCGAGGAGATAAAAATAAATTATGTTGACTGGACGCTTGCAAGAAAAGGAAGGAAGCACTGTAACTGTCCATGAAGGTTTTAAAACAGACCAGGACTGTGACTGAAAAAGGGAATGGGGAAGAAAAAAAATGTAGGGACCTAGTTGTGAGCTGAGTGGGAAATGACACAAGCTGCCTGGGCAAAAACATCAGCATGAGCCAGTGAAAACAATAAAAAGAGGAAGAACAGTTTGTTATACTGCTGCTAGGCCCTGTAGCAGGAGAGGAGAAACTATATTGCTGAGCAGAGTAGGCTAAATCCAGAGTCCAGACAGTTCATATCTGAAACTACTATACAAATTGACCTTTTTCATGTGTTCACTGATTTGCAAGTTTTCAATATGTAAGATGCATGTTGAATGAGGTTAAAGATGAGAGAAAAAAAAACCTCAGAGAACAATCTCAGAGAACAGGTAAATGGAAATCACCATAAAAAAAACCCTCTATTTTTATCTATACAGTGTATATTGTACATTAGTCTACACCAGTGATTTAAATCAAAATGCTTTGAGGAATCACAGGGGACCCTTCTTCTCTAGATACTGTGCTTAAAACCTTCCAATTCAGCATGCAAAAAAGCAGAAATTTTCAAACAGCAGTTAAAGTCAATAAGAACATATAAAACATTGTATTGTGCTACCTGCCCTGAGAAGCTAGTAAGCTAGCAAACATCTCAGATCAGGTGCTTTGAATGAAAGACTGTATTTGGCCTTAATCTTTCAATTTTCTATTTGTAAAATCAGTAAACTGACTGGACTCACAAGAAAATAAATTTATTTGTGTTCAGAAAGCACTTAATTAACTGTTGTGATGAACATCAGAGAGGAAGACGTGGAGATTTCTTCCAGCATGGTTTGATTAGCAAACAGATCTAAGGCCACGTATATGAAAGCAGTATCAAATAGTTTGTGACCAACACAAGTCTTCGAAATGAAGTAGGGAAGCTACCTATGGAAAAAAATAGTCTGCCACCCAGTCTTAAAAATTGCATCATAGTGCATAGACAAAAAGAGAGGGAATAGGGTTTTCTCCTTTGAAGTCACTAAAATTTGAGTGTTTGAAACCAATAAATTCCAGAAAAGTTAGTAACTGCTACAAAGAATGTACTTACTGTTACATATGAAATAAGGATCTTGAAATCTCTAATGAGATCTTTGCTCCTAAACAGAGGTGGAACTGAAATAGATGCAGTACAAGGTTGTTTTAAGTGTTGTTTTCAAAGAGATTAAGGAGTATTGTTTAAATAAAGTTGAATTTCTTATTAGTTAACTCCAAAATTCCCTAAGCCCAGGGCATGAAATGTCATTGAAAACCTTGCTAAAGTGGACATAAGTAGTATGAAATGGTCTCCACCCATGAAAGGCAGCCTGTTTCCAAAATACTCTTGTATGCAAGTTGGAACTTTGTGTTCTGAATGACTAGAGAACGAGATGTCTAAATAACAGGTTGGATGGTCAGGCTCAGAGTGTAGTTGTTAATTGTTCTTACTCTACCTGGAGGTCTGTGACAAGCATCTGTTGCAAGGGTCTGTCTAGGATCTGTTTGGTTTAACACCTGTATTAATGGCCTGGAGAAGAAGGTGAGAGAGAGCACTCAAATAAAGTTCGGTGATGACACCAAAGTGTGTGTATGGGGGGCACCGCTGCGGAGACTCAAGGGCAGTGCTGCTATCCAGAGGGACCTATACAGGTTGGAGGAACAGGCCAACAGGAACCTCATGTACTTCAATTAAGATAAAGCCAAGTGCTGCCCCTGGGCAGGAAGCACTGGTGCAAGGGCACAGACTGGAAACTGCCTGACTGGGAGCAGCTCTGCGGGAAGAGACCTGGGGGCCTTGGCAGCCGTAAGCTCAGCATAGGCCAGCATTGTGCCCTGGCCGCAGAGATGGCAATTTGGATTCCTCTGGGGTCTGTCATGGATGTACTAGGATAACTTCATGCAGAGGGATAGTTGGCTATTTTTATCTCCTGCTAGTTTCTTTCTCCTCTTTCTTTTTCCGTGGTAAGGTCAGTCTAGATATCCTTATTAGGAGTAGTTGCCTGTTGCTATTTGGTAGCAATGTGCATCCTTTCTCTCTCCTGTCCCCACCCCAAGCATTTATTCCTTCAAAAACCAGCCAGATCAACTTTCCTTTATTTTGTTGTCTGTATTTACAGAAGAAAGAATGGGAACATTTTCCACTGTTTGTCTCATTATTATTTCACTTGTGTCTGGATAAGTAACGGACTCTGCAACGTTCATTCCTCCTTACCTGATTCAGTCAGAGATACTTTTTAAGGTAGCCTGGCATGAAGATATTAATTAAATTGGTTGATAATTTTTCAGATAAAAAGTGTTTCATTAAAAAATGTCATTTGTGGAACTTTCTTCTCTCTGCAGAACAGAAACATTTAAAATTAAAAGGACAGACAGAATATTCTCCAGATTATCTCAAGACTCCAAGGAGTTGCCTGGGGTATTTCATAACTGACAGAACTCTTCTTTTATTATGTTTGTAGACTCACAATTCGTTTCCATAACTCAGTCCATCACCTTGCAGAACTGTTACCCCGCCTTTGTTATCTAAGTAGCAGTGTAGTGAATCTTTTCTTTAAAAGATCTCTACATTAACTGAGTTCTGAATTTTGATAATTTTCAGAATTATATGCTTGTCTTTATGCCAGATGTTCTGAAAATGGTGCTGAGGTAGATTTTTAAGGATTAAAAATTTAAAAAACAATTTTTTTTGCAGATTTCTAGTTTATTTTTATAATTATACACACATTTAAAGCTATTGCTTCACTTCAGCATGGCAGAAGATAGTTTCATTCATTGCTTTCCCAAAGAAAGTCTGATTTTTTTAATGCCATGATCTTCTTATTTTTAAATTTTTTAATGGAAAATTAATTACTCTTTATATGTGTAAATCTATATAACTTTTGTCTTATCACCCACTCAGTATCTCAAGTTAAGCAAGTGGCATCTCATAATTCTTTTGTTTCATATTAATAATTGGTTTATTCATCAATTCTTTGGCACTTTTTGATTCCAACAAATGTTGGAATTCCAAGGAAATTTCTTTATAACTTGCTATTAATATCTTCTTATTATAAAGTGTTTTCAATTTATGTAAAATATAATTTCTGGCAGATGTTTCTTAACCCTAACAGTTGTGATGAACCTTTTTTGGCTCACTGAAAAAAATTTGAAATAACCCCAAACAATCACTATCCACCAAGTAATGTGGTAACTCTAATATAGAGTAGACTATAACTATTTTTAGCATATTTTAGTGATGAGAAAACCGTGCCACAGTTAGTTGTGGTCGTTTAAAGTCTCAGGACAGTTTTTAGGAAAATAGGAGTGTTCAGGTTAGGCTAACATTGGCAAATTCCAATTTCACTCATAGATTCCAAGCTGCATTTTATTTCCCCTGGTATTTCAGTGTGGAAAAAATAAGTTATTACTTTTCTTTTTATACCTGCTGATTCAATAGTTTGCTTAACATATTAGAGTTTTGAGTGACACCTACAAATAGAGAGACAAGTTGTAGCCAGCCTGTGAATGGGTTGCACCCAGCATGTAGTGAAATCGGAAGTCTTCTGACACCATTTCATTTTTAGGCAGGAAGAGTGACTGGAAGAAATGCAGAACTGCATCAGGGACAGGAGTACTGTCACTAATATTAAACTGTTCAGAAATCTTTAGCTGAGATGATGACATAAATTGCCACCATAATTTTCTGTGGTTCAGTCATATACCTTTGTGATTCTCCTTAGGCAATATGACCTAATAGTTCAGTTATGACACAGCTGTGGTTTAATATAATATTTAGTCCATATACTTCAAATATGTTAAACATTCTTTAGAAGGCACATACAACAATTTCTGGAAATAATTTAAATTTCTCTATTCATGTTCATGTACATGCAAGACTGTTCTTTTAAAAATATTTCTATGTGTTTTTAATGCTGTTACTGACTTGATATATAAAATCTAATTTGTTTCCAGTACTGACTTCTTATGAGAGAGAAAAACTCCTGGTTTGCTTTTGTCAAAAATATCTAAAACCTCACTGAATAATAGCTGTTACAAAACTCCTTTGATTATACATTTTTCCTTTCACAGTGTGTGGCTCTGTACTCTATTTCACAGGACAACGCTCTGTTGAAAGCTGTCACTCTAAGAAGCAGTATGATAGTTGTCAGTGATATCCAAAGAAGACTGAATAATATATACATATCTTACTTTTAACGTGTTCTTAACACATTGACTTTCCTGACTGTAGGAGCTAGTAAAAAGAGAATCAGCATAAGGTGAAGCATATCTCCTGCTGGGTGGCCAAGCTGCATGAGATCTCATGCTTCATTAATGATGCTTCTCATACCAGCTGGTCAATGGATCATGAAAATGAATCTGAAGTAACACAGAGATTTTTTTCTGGTTGTAACAGTCATAAACAATTATGAACTTCTGGCTCCTACTTTTTCAATATGTAATGATTTTATTGCTTGGTTTAGCTATAAAAAACCCATGATGTAATATTTAAAGCTGATGGAGTGGGGAAGGCACTAGCAATCTATTTAATCAACTTTTTTCTTACCTTTTTTTTCTTACTTTGGTAAGATGCTTATCCTGCCTGAATTTCATTTTCTAATGTAGACACAACATTCTATATCAAAATGCAGCAATTCAATTCTTATCATTGAAAACCTTTGATCTGCACTTCAGAATCTATTGACAGAATGCTTCATGCAATGAACAGATCTATTCTAAGTCTTTATTGAGGACTCGTTTCCTGTGATGTACGTTCTAAGGAATAACTGTAATCCAGAGGAAGGCTTTCTTAATAGCCCTCACATGACAAAAATCCTCCAACACTGACAGAAGATGAAAGGAATTTCATTTTCTCCTTTATACTCTATGTGCCTGTGTGCAAGTATGTTTGACCATATGTCAGAACTTTATTTAATTACAAAAAGCATTTCTCCACCTCCATCCCATTTGTCATTGAAAGGCATGAGCTGCCAAACCACAGCAGACATGTACCGGCTATGTTTGTCTTGAATATGAACAAAAGCTCTGGAAATCGGGAGGGAAAATCTTAAGAAAAAAACAAGGTATTAATACAAACACAGAAGAATATAGGACTTCCTTATATATCTCAAACTTGTCCTTTTACCTTCCCTTCAGTCCCTGCCTGATGTTTTTTTGAAAGAAGAGAACAATGTCAGTTATCTGTCCAGATTTGAGTAAGTTATCTTCCAATACTGAGCTTCTCCCAGTGGCCCAAAATTTCTGATCAGTCTGGCTTCTCCAGACAAGCAGCATCTGAGAAACTTTGCAGCTTTCCTTTGGGGCATCAGCTGCTTCTTCTTGATAACTAGTCAAGACAGCTTGACCCTCCTCTTTCTATTGCCCCAACTGTTCAATTACAAGAATGACACTGTGTTTACTTTCTGATGGCACAGCCTGGACTTTCAGAAAGTAGGAAATTATACCAGATTAAGGCTTTCACAGTAACAGTGAGCATGTGTTCAGCCCAGAGGTATGAAGCACTGCCTGGGAAAAGGCCAAGAGCTGGTTTCATATTTTGAGCCAAGAGCAAAACTGAGCACCACGCAGCCACTCACTTACCCCTTCCCCCTCAGGAACAGGAAGGAGAAAAATAAACTAAAAAGGCTCAGGATTCGAGATAAGGACAGTGATGGATGACTTCCCCATTATGGTCATGGGCAAAAGACAGACTTATTAGGGGAAGAAGAAGAACATAAATTTAATTCAGACACTAACAACAGCAACACTTAACCGACAGAGTAGGACAGTGAGAAGTATTATCACATCTTAACACTTTCCCTCCTTTCTTCCCAGGCTCGGCTTTGCTCCCTATTTCTTTGCCTGCTCCCTGATAATGGCACAGGGGGCAGGGAATGGGGGGGTGCGGTCAGTCCTGCCACTTCTTCCTCCTCAGGTGAGAGGACTACTCCCATTCTCCCCTGCTCCAGCGTTATGTCCCTCTTATGAGAGACAGTCTTCCACCAACTTTCTCTGACACAAGTCCTTCCCATGGGATGAATTCTTCCCGAGATCACAGAATCACAAAGTCATCTAGGTTGGAAAAGACCTTGAAGATCATCCAGTCCAACCATTAATCTAACATTGACAGTTCCCAACTACACCATATCCCTCAGCACTATGTCGACCCTACTCTTAAACACCTCCAGGGATGGGGACTCCACCACCTCCCTGGGCAGCCCATTCCAACGCCTAACAACCCGTTCTGTAAAGAAATGCTGCCTAATATCCAGTCTAAACCTTCCCTGGCACAACTTGACGCCATTCCCTCTTGTCTTATCGCTTGTTACTTGGTTAAAGAGACTCATCCCCAGTTCTCTGCAACCTCCTTCCAGGTAGTTGTAGAGGGTGATGAGGTCTCCCCTCAGCCTCCTCTTCTCCAAACTAAACAACCCCAGTTCCCTCAGCTGCTCCTCGTACGACATGTGCTCCAGACCCTTCACCAGCTTCGTTGCCCTTCTCTGGACATGCTCGAGTAATTCAATGTCCTTTTTGTAGTGAGGGGCCCAAAACTGAACACAGTAATCGAGGTGCTTTGCTTAACTCAAGTTATGTATATTCAAAGATGATAAACACCACATAATCTCTGCTACTGTTATTTTCTTCCCTCCTCTACATCCTTAACACTAAAACAACGGTTATATGTTGTCTACTGGGGTTATATGTTTATCAGTCTACATTGTATTTGTATTAACATGGATGTGTTGTTGTGGTTTTGGGTTGGTTTTTTTTTTTTTTTTTTTTTTTTTTGGTGTGGTTTGGTTTGGAGAGATGTGCAGCCTGCTGTTTTTTGATTCATCCTTTTTCTCTGTTCACTGTGAAGGTCTGAATCTTCTCATTTACCTTTCATATTAAAGTAACAGTTTTTCAGCCTAGCAATCAAATACTTGAATGAACATTCAGCATTCTTGCCTGTGTCTTACATGAAATATAAAAGGCTACGTAACTGTAGGCCAAGCATATCTTTCACACTGTTAATTCTTATCAGCAACTACAGATCTTTATAAGGCTGAGTTCTGCACTCAGAATGACATACTGAAAATGAAAGCACTAGTTAATGTACTTTTCTGGTTTTACTGTGAATGAATAAAATAACAGCCAATATGCTTCAAAGAAACACATTGTCAAAGATCAGCAGAAATTTTTGTGTCCAGCTGATAAGGAACAGAAAATCCACCTTTCAACTTTGAAATGATCTTGGAGACGTACATCTTCCCTCTACTCTTTTGTTACTACCTGAGAACACCATAAAAAAGAAGAGTTAAAGAAGAAATCTTTGTGATGAAACAGCTCCAGTTAATTTCTTTAGACAGAGGTAAAATTTTCAAACCATCTAAATGATTTAGAAATGAAACAAACTTTTACTTTCATTAGCAGACTTAAAGATAAGGAAAGTTTCCAAATGTGATTTAGACACCTAAGAGGCTATGAAATTCTCAAAGACTCAAGAGATTAAAGCTTCTGAGTCTCTTAATATTCAAACCAGTCGTTGGAGTGATTATAAAGAATTTACCTTGTTTTCTTCTAGCATAGTTTAGATATATTTAAAATATTGTTCTATATTGTTCATTATTTCTAAGAACTGTATTCTTTTTACTTTTTCATGCATTTCTGATCAAATGAAAAGAAAAACATGATTTTAGTTTGTTTTCATGAGTGTTTCTTCCCATCAAAAAATGTGTTAATGAAGAAATATTATTGGTATTTTATAATTTAAACAGCTGTGATGTTATTTTTAGAACACTGGGAGCATGAGCAAGTCAATTCTGACTGTTTTGACACTTTGCTGTCAGTGTCTTGGGGATCTGTATGACCAATTTGACAATTAAGTCTGTATTTAGCCTATGCAAATGGTCTCAGAAGGGTGTTATTGAGGAGTTGCACCACTCTAAGGGGGCTTTGAATATTTGCAAATCAGCTTGTGTGAACAGTTGCTTAAATGTGGATATTTAAATCCTGTCAGATGATTCCATGTCATAGTTCAGAGATATTAAATATTGAAGATTTTTTTCTAGAAAGGTAGTGAGAAATAAGCCAAAGTATATGAATTAAACATTTGCAATTAAACTTTATTGTGTTATCAATATTAAATCATTGCCTTCTTATTGTTTAAATAGAATTATTTTCCTCAGAAATTATTTTTAAACTTATTTTGGGCAGAGAGAAATACTGAATCAGTTATGCTGTGATAACAGTCTAAGAAATGGTTATTTCCAAATATAACACTCCCAGAGTACAAGTTCTAATAACATCTCCGTCAGTGTTACCTCTAGTTAGATAAAAACTTGAGTATTTTAATAGTATTAGTATTTTGTGCTGTGACTCTTCTATCACTACTGCCATTCAGTGTGAAGGGCTCTCCACATGACCCATTATTACCATCTTCCTTAAACAATGACATTAATGAACAATAGACTTTAAATATTGACTCTTCTGTGCATCTCAGGAAATGAATTTATATGATAAGAACTGCTCTTGGTGCTTTCTTGCAGCAGGTGGTCCTTGATGAGTTGTTTTAAAGTGAAATGCTGATTTCAAACTTCCAAAAGCTTCTTTTGTCCCGTTCTTGTCAAAATTACTTAACATGTAATTTTAATCACTCTGCAAAATCAACGTGTTATGATGATAATATAGTAAATGAGACCATATGTATTATGGACATATTCTGAGCTTGTATAAATTAGCCTAGCTTCACTCACTTCCATTGAGCCAGACTAGTTAAGAACTAACTTAAATTTCACACTAGCCTCAATTTGAAAAAGTCGAAAAGAACACATTTAAGCACTTTGTTGAATCAGAACAAACTATTGAATCATGACTTCTGTGTAAGGGAAAAATTCTTCAGGATTTATCATTTTGAAATAGGATATGTAGAAGATGTTGAAGTAGCTACATTCATAAATAACAAGATGATTACCCTACACAGCCCACTTGTGGATAGAGCACTTAATTAAGCTTTGTGATCTGTGCTTGGTTATGAACCACAGTTGCACCCTCCTTAAGAGAACATTATATTCCCAGACTGGAATAATGAGTCTATAGTTGAAATTATAGTCCAAACTTTGAGATTTACCCAACAGCTGGAGAAATACTATGGTCAATGACAAATACACCATAATATCAAAGTTCCTCCAGAGGTGCAAGCAGCAAACTAGAAATAATGCTATGCCAATAAAATATCATTGGGAAAAAATGTTAACAATACTAAAAATAATGGTAACTAATAGTAAATAATACTTGCAGCAATGTGATATATAGCCTGAGTACCCATAGTTCGTCTGGGACTAGTTCAGACAGATATGTTTGAAAAGACACCTTCTGTAAACACCATAGGAAGGAAAAAAAAAAAAACAACACCACCACATATATTTGGAATGTTTTAGTCAAAGTTGGTCCATGCAGTGTGACATGCTTTAATGTGCTATACTGTAGAGGAAAATTAATATAGTGTTCAACAGAGTGCATGATACAATATAATGGTTAACTTGTCTGATTATCTTCTTTACAAGCATCCCCCACATTTTATATTCTGATCTGCACTTAAGTAAGCCAGAATAATTAACAACATGTATTTGTTCTTACTTCATTAGTGACATTTACACCTGCACTGTTAAGAATTGCCTTTTTTTTTAAATTTTTAATATTATATCTTTACTGCTTTCTTTATTGCATTTTTGTCATTCACACTTCAGGCAAGACTGACACTAGTAAAACAGTTCTATTATTTATCTCTGTCATTGGCATAATAGCCACTTTAATGAGAAAAAGGATAAAAACTTGGACACTGGTAATTACTCCAATCACATTTACCACACAATGCAATATAATTCAGTGCATCTTTATACTGTGCCCTTCATGTATTCAAACCACAGTGAGAAATATACAGAGCTGTCACTAAGCATAAGTCAAGCTGAACGAATGGGTTTTTAATTTTGACTGGAAAATACGGTCAGCCCACTGTTCATGATCTCATGCTGAAGGACATTACAAAGGCATGCAGTAGTTGAAAGTCTTTGAACTAGAGGAATCAAGCTGGTTAGGAGGAAGAGATTTGAAGATGAAGCAACATTATCACTGCATAGTGAGAATCGGCTATATGAATCTGCAGTACAGAGAATATAAATTGATATGACCAAAAATAGGACAAAAAAATCTTCAAGGCCAAGTTAATGAAATAGTTTAAATGCCCAAGACGAAATTTTGGGATGTTTAAGAAAACCTGGATAGCAGTTGGTTACATTAATTATGATGTGGAAGCTGAATAAGGACAAGTGGATCAAAATGCCAAAGGCTTGAATAATGGGTCTTGTATCTTTATGACAAATGATTAAAAAATTACTGATGTTGGAATAATAAAGAAAACAATTTGTTTATAGTTTATTACATGGCAAGTCCAAATCTTGATTTTATTCATACCCGCTATTGACATTATTTGAGTAGAACAGAATTTCTCTGCAGTTGTCAAAGCTACCTGTTATACACTACTTCCCCAATGTGTAAGGTAATATATAATTCCATATTTGCTGCTGTGTACTTTTTATTACTTTATTTTCTTGCAGGATTGCAGAATTCTAGTACAGGCAACAGACTGCAGTGTCATATTGAACCACCTGCTTTATACAGTGCTTTTTTACAAAAGATTAAATTCTGGCCCCATTGAAATGAATGATAAATTGGACCCTGACTTCTGAGGGGTACAGATTTTATCCAGAATACTCTCAACAGTATACACGAGCTTAAATTTAATTCTCTCATTACCAGTGGATGAACCACCACAGGCTCAATGATCTGTTTCAGATAAAGATCACAAAAATTTGGCCACTTCTCCAGCTATCCATATTAATTGGAAAATGTGTAGGAAATCTCAGGAGAATTGACTCTCTCAGGAAATTTCTAGCAATTACTACCTGTTTAAGTGAGAGAAGCTATCAGAATTTTGGCAGTTGCATGAGAGTATTTGTCCAAATCCGGAAGAATGGATACCATACAAATATTCATTCTAGAAGGAAAATATTTAGAATACATTTTAAAGGACAAAATCAATCTTTGTAACATTTAGGTAGTCAGATATTCACAATGACTTTTCATGCCTTTGAAGTGGTTTTTATCCTCAAAAATCCTAGGAGAAAGATTTGCTTAAAACTCATAAAAATTACAAAAACCATTTTTCCATAAAATCAATCTTTTCTTTTTTTTTTCCTAGATGGTTCAAAACTTATATATCCAAGCCCACAGTCTAAAAATCAAATCAATTAAGAATTAAATAATCCTTTTTGTCAAATACTGAATAACATTTTCATGCTGTTTTACTACAGGAAATGGCCCAGGGGATGGTGAATATCTACAGCCTAGAACTCATGATGCAACCTTTTGCAGACAGTTTGGAGGATGCTTATCTAGGACTACACTCTACAAAGAAATACTCATAACTGCCAATGCTAGAATGACCTCCAGACTATGAGTACATGTAAACCCCCAAAACATGAGTTTAAATTGAAAATCTCTTCATATAGGTAAAGATGGTTAAACACTAGCATAGATTGTCTAGAATATTTTGGGATCTCTGTCAGTGGTAAACCGAGAGCAGGCTGGACAAACTTCTGTCAGGAAATGACATAATTCTTAGCACTCCTATTTGCTGGCAGTGAGATGAACTAGATCACTTCTAGATCAACTTTAAGTTATCTTATTAACAAAATTTATGATCACGTCATATGAAATCTCTGGCTATAGGAAACCAGTGGTTGTCACTGCATTTCAAGTAGAGGCCACTCAGTATTTCACAAAGATTATGGTTCTGCTTTGGAAGTTCCCTTTACATACTCTTAAGGAGAATATTAGCTGTTAATAGTGGCCTGACATAGTAGACATGAGTACTTGAATATAAACTTTTCTTTACAAATTTATATTTACACACTGACCAGCTGATTACAGTACATCAGCGTCCACTATTGCAACAGAGTACCATATCTACTGACTTAAACCTCCAGCCAAAAAATTTACTGTCAATAAAAAGGTCTGAAAAAATATAGCTTCTGCATGTTAAGCCCATCATATAAGATCTTGCAGGCAAGTCACTAATGTAGCAAATAGTATTGATACAAAAATAGCAGGAAATAATGAGCATTATCTGACTTCTGACTCCCTGGCTTGAAGGTGATACTGAAATATATAAACCAACAAAGGAAAAAGAAAGATTATTCCACTAGTCACAAACCAACTCGCTCAATAGAAGAGACAAGAACTGATATTCACCAGATTTTTTCATTGTTTTGCAACATTATCCTCTAGGAGTGGTGACCCAGCTATGCAGAAATTATTAGATATTCAACAATTAAACTGAGTATAACAGTAAGAAATAAGAACAAATCTAAAACCACCTTCCTCCCACCCTTCCCTTCTTCCCAGGATCAACTTCACTCACAACTTTTCTACCTTTTTCCCTCTCAAGCAGTTCGGGGGGGATGAGGAATGGGGGTTGCAGTCAGTTCATAACACTTTGTGTCTGTCACTGTTTCTTCCTCATGCTCTTTCTCTGCTCAATGTGGGGGCCCTCCCATGGAAGACAGTCCTTCATGAACTGCTCCAGCATGAGTCCTTTCCATGGACTACAGTCCTTCAGAAACAGACTGATCCACAGTGGGTCCCCCACAGGGCCATCAATCCTGCCAGCAAACCTGCTCGTTTGGGCTCCTCTCCATGGGATTACAGGTCCTGCCAGAAGCCTGCTTCATTGCAGACTCTCCATGTGCTGCAGCTTCCTTCAGGTCACATCCACCTCTGGTGTGGGGTCCTCCATGGGCTGCAACATGGATATCTGCTCCACTGTGGTCCTCTATGGGCTGCAGGGGGACAACCTGCATCACCACAGTCTTCACCATGGGCTGCTGGGCAATCTCTGCTGCAGCACCTGGAGCAATTGCTCCCCTACTCTTCAGTGATCTTGGTGTATGCATAGTTGTTCTGCCCACATTTTCTGACTCTTCTTTCCTGGCTGCTGTTGTGCAGTTGTTTTTACCCTTTCTTAAATATATTATCAAGAGGTGTTACCAACGTTGTTGATTGGCTCAACTTTGACCAGTGGAAGGTCTATCTTGGAGCCTGTTGGAACAGTCTGACATGGGGGCAGCTTCTGGTGTCTTTGCACAGAAGCCACCCCTTAAGCCCCCCCACTACTAAAACCTTGCCATGCAAACCCAATACAGCACCAACATAGATTTTTTCCCTGATAGAATTTTATACCTATTGAGCAATGTAATGATGAATTGAAATAGAAACATATTTTCTCAGAAGAGTAGCCTAGACACATACATTCTATATTCATTATCAACTCTAGTAATTTCTACATAATTATGTTAGTAAGAATGGGTATACTTTTCCCCAAGTTTTTTATAATTTGTATCATAGAGACTTCAAAATAAATCACCCTGCTTATAATCAAGGGATTAAAAAAATTGTAACCTCTGAAATAAGCTTTTCCCTATCTGAAGTCCAACAGTGACCTGGTGTACTACAGTCAACTGTATCTCCGCAAGAAATATTGTCTTGCATATGGAAAAGACACAAAAGCATTTGTAGAAGTACTTGTCAGATTAAGGAGCAAAGCGATGTATGTCATCAGTAATCTTCAAAATTTCAAAGTAGTTGCAGTCATAGAAAAAAAGCCAAGAATGAAATATAAGCTGCTAACCACTGGAAACTGCCTTGAGGTCTCATCAGAGTACATCAGATTAAGAAGACGAAAGTCATCTGAATATATAACCCATAAGGTAGAAACTGCTACCAGCCCCCAGTTTACTACTCAAGTACAAAACCAGAGTTTCTTAGTGAGGAACTGTAGTAAATCTTACAACATATTGTATACTACATATATAGGATAAACTCGCTCCACAGGATGCTAAGCAAAATGGAAAGAATTGTGACCACAAAAACCAGAGTAAGTAAACAGAGGTGTAATCTCAATTCTGTGACTGATATCAAAAGCAAATTAAAAAAAAAAATAGGACCGAAAGACTGTTTTATATCTTGGGCAATTATATGTGAGAATGAACACTTGATTAGGTTACTTTGTTGGCTTGTGACATTCCTGAAACAAAATCCATGAATGATGATGAGCTTGTTACTAATATGCTAACAGTGGACAACTAGTTTTACTGGTTTAGAACTACCAGATGTGTTGATCCTTTGATCAGATAATTATTGCTCCTTACAACAGAGAAAAGATTATTTTTCTGGCAAAAATCTGGTAGAGGCAGCCTCTGCATACTTGGGAAGCTGTCCGAGATCAAGACTGTTTGTGGCTGGAAATAACCCACAGGTATAAATACAAGCCTCAAAGCTCATTTGGGTGAATATACCCTCCCACAGAACCATGTTTTTCCAGCTTTGGCAAATATAAGAAATATCTTCACTACTGCATCTTGTCAAAGCAAACTTTTAAAGATGCTTGTAGCAATTTGAACTACTTATTAATCCAAACATATTTGCACACTTTCTATTCACATTGTCCTACAGCAGCAATAAAAAAAATTTTTTTCAATATTAAGATTGTTGTGTCAAGGCAGCAAAAAAGTAGAAGCTATGATAATAACACATTTGAGACAGAGGCAGGGTTTCCATGTTTAGAACAATGCATAATATACCCTCTTGCTTGAAAAATGAAGGGGTTTGAATTAAATGAAAATTATTAGTAAACCTGAAACATTTGGGGTTTTTTTGTTTTGTTTTCCCAAGAAAACTAAACATTATTTTCTGACAATGTTTTGGTTCAGCCAGCAAAATAAAAGGAATCAAACTTTTGAAACATTTGTAAATAATTTTCCTTAAAAATAATTTAAAAAATTGGAATTTGTTCTAAGTTAACATTGCTGATAAATACATGCTTTGTTATCATCTCTTCAGAAGCTATCTTAAAATATATTTGAAGTAATAAGTTGTGCCAGTTTGTGAAACATTTTTCAGATTCTTTCTAAAATTTGTGAAATATTGAATGAGTGAATGAAATATTTTCTGAGTGATATTTTTTAAAGTACTGAGAGCAGTAAGGCTCCCACGTCTAATGTAATGCATTTAGCTGCTATCTGCTGTTTGCAGAGTATCCCATCTTGTTTCTAAATTTGTTCCTACAGTAAATTTCTAATTAGGATGTTTATTGTCTAAAAATGCAGAGAAGAAAAGTTTGGGTGCTGAGACATTTAGTTGGAGGAAAATTGTGTCAATGAACAATGTGTTCAGAGTTCAGAGGTGATTAATCAGTTGTTGGTCTAAATAAAGAGATTATCTCTTTTCTTCTGTTTGATGAAATACAGGTTTGGTCAAATAGATCATCAGGCGTTGGATGTTGAAATAATACTTGCTCACCTTCCCTGAGATATAGTTCTGTAATTTTACAGTCCCTGCACAATTTTACATTAGTATTCTAGTTGGTTTATACTTTCTCTGTCCTGTGATGATAAGATGATAAGATTTCAAGGAAAAGCTGTCTCTAGTGCCATTTTTCAATGTGTAGATCAATAGCATTACAAGAACTGGCATGCTAACACTGAATTTAATGCTACTCTCTTTTGAATATGTTGCTGATGTTTTAAATCTGTTTATCTTGATCTTTCAGTAATTGCTCAGTCATTGCATTCAGTGAAACTGGAATTAGGAACAAGAGCTTTCTCAACAGATGACCTTAAAATGGGTAACAATATGTCTTTGAATTTGCTAAAACTTATGTTGGGTGAGATCTCCTGCCTTCCTGCTTCATGTCCCTGGGTGTGTTCATATTCTTAAGTCCAGCTCATATTTCAGGTTGAATCCCCAAATCCTGAGACTATAATTGTAAAAATTCTGATCATCTCTCAGATAGCCTTTTTGTGTCTGACTCAGGCCTGGAAGCCCTCCGGCAATGGGGTACCAGTAGAACTAGCCTTTCCATTTGAACAAGACTCCCTGTTTACTTTTTATGCTGTTGTTGAGGAGATACAGAGGAATTCTGGAAGCTAACATTACTAGTGAAAGACTCACAAGTGAACTGCCCCCTTTTATCGGAGATGAATAAATTTTTATTAAAAGAAAAAGCTTTCTAAGAGATGAAAATGAGTCACATAATAGGTACCACTTAGTTTAACAACACAAGTGCCTCCTTATCACAATTCAACTCCTACATCCCAGCTGACTGAACATTCATGACTTGTTCTCATTTTGAATACAAGAACAGGAGTTCAGGAGATTCAGGGCTCTGAGACTTGGCTAAGGCCACATGGACAGTTGAATCAACTGGCACATCCAATTTTGTCCTCCACTACCTGCACTGGGAAAATTGGCCTTGGGAGGTGTGTCTTAGCTGAACATCACTTCTAGTAGTTATTGGCCATTCAGAAATCCCTGCAAGGCTCATTGCAGTTAGTTACAAATTAAAAGCAGACAGTTTCTCATGGGTTTAAGAGCAAAAGCTGCTCTTGAATTATTTCCTTCTGAATCCAAATCCAGCTAGTTCTAAATCAAACAAAATCTAGG
This sequence comes from Strix uralensis, assembly GCF_047716275.1. Taxonomy (NCBI): domain Eukaryota; kingdom Metazoa; phylum Chordata; class Aves; order Strigiformes; family Strigidae; genus Strix; species Strix uralensis. The sequence continues at coordinate 86,781,984 of NC_133972.1, read as the reverse complement.
TGGATCTGAACAGGTCTCTCATTTCAACAGAGGAATTTTAAAAATATATATGTTTTATGAAATTTTAGAAAACTTAAAATTAGTTATTTTGTTTCAATGTCTGTCATTCCTTGTTTCTCAGAAAATAGTTTCGTTTGCCCTGCAGATGTCTGTTTTAGATAATATATCTATTCATTTGAATTGTACATGAAATGTCCTGCAAGTTTAATAAAATAATTTTGAGCCAAATATGGCACTGGTATGAATTAATTATTTGCAGAAATTAGAATTACATTTATTGACATGGATTGTGAATCCTGAGAAATATTTGGAAGATAATTTTCCCCTTGTGTTTATTATCTCAACAAGTTGAGCATATTTTCCCTTTGATACTGAATGAGTAATATTTGAAAGAGTAATATATGGAAATTCTGTATGCTGTGTTGTGGTCTAAGGCTGAAGTTATGATATTCAACCTTTATCCTTTGCCTGTATATAGCTCAGCAGGAATAATAATGCAGACACCAAACCAACAAATCCCACTGGTCCTCTGCCTCTCCAACCCTGAAGGAATAACCTGCAAAATGGATTAATTGATCTGGCAGTGATAGCATATGGCAGCTGCCATAGGTCCACAGCTTGTAGTTTATTACATGATAGACACAAGTAGCTGGTTGCTACCACCACAGCTCTTCATCTAGCTGTGTCTGCACTGGAGGAGTCCTCAAGAAAATTTCTGCTGGTGAGAAGTGACAAAATCTGGATATCTGTTGACAAGCTGTATGGCCACACACAAATCATTTACTATTTTTACTTATGTCTGCTTTATCTACTGTGTCTATTTAGACTGGAAATTATTTTGGTATAGGACATGGCACTTCTTTCTACATTGTAACATGTAGAAATTTACTATTATAAACAATAGTAAATATTTTTAAAGGTGTTTATATTCTAATTAATAATAAAAAAGACTGCTCAAAGTATTTTGATGGAGATATTTGGACACATATACAACTGACCACAAAAATGAGATCTTAAAAGAATTCGTATTCTAATTGAAGTATTACCAGCTTACTGGAGGTTGTTTTTTCAGCAGCATGACCTATCTTTCTTTGAATTATAGGGTGGAAGCAAGGACAGGTAATTTGGGAGGAATACAGAGAAACTGTCCAGGTATCCAGGCACAAGCTTAGGAAGGCCAAAGCCCTGATAGAATGAAATCTGGCAAAAGATGTCAAGGGCAACAAGAAAAGCTTCTATAGGTACGTCATTGATAAAAGAAAGACTAGGGAAAATGTTGGACCTCTCCAGAAGGAAAAGAGATACCTGGTTACCCGAGATATGGAGAAAGCTGAGGTATTCAATAATTTTTTGCCTCAGTCTTCACCATCAAGGGCTCCAGCCACACTGCCCAAGACTCACAAAGCAAAAGCATAGACTGGGAGAATGAAGAACCACCCACCCTAGGAGAAGAACAGGTTCAAGACCATCTAAGGAACCTGAAGTTGTACTAGTTCATGACACCTAATGAAATGCATCCACAGGTCCTGAGAGAACTGGCGGATGAAGTGGCTAAGTGACTATTCATCATATTTGAGAAGTCATGGTAGTCTGGTGAAGCTCCTGTTGACTAGAAAAGGGGAAACATAACCCTAATTTTTAAAAAGGGAAATAAAGAGGACCAAGGAACTATAGGCCAGTCAGTCTCACCTTTGTAGCCAGAAAGATCATGGTGTGGATCCTTCTGGAAACTATGCTAGGGCATGTGGAAAATAAGGAGGTGACAGCCAACATGGCCTCATGAAGGGTGAATTGTGCCTAACAAATCTGGTGGCCTTCTACAATGGGATTGCAGTCCTGGTGGATAAGGGAAGAGCAACCGACATCATCTACCTGGACTTGTGCAAAGCTTTTGACACTGTCCCACATGACATCCTTGTCTCTAAATTGAAGAGATATGGATTTGACCAGTGGACCACTTGGTGGATAAGGAATTGGCTGGATGTTCACACTCAAAGAGTTACGGTCAACAGCTTGACATCCAAGTGGAGAGCAGTGATGAGTTGCATTCCTCAGGGGTCAGTATTGGGACCGGTGCTATTTAGTATCTTTGTAGGTGACAAGGACAGTGGGATTCAGTGCACCCTCAACAAGTTTCCCAATGACACTAAGCTGTGTGGTGCTGTCGACACACTGGAGGGAAGGGATGTCATCCAGACAGGCTTGCGAGGTGGGCCCATGAAAACTTCATGAAATTCAACAAGGCCAAATGCAAGGTCCTGCACATGGGTCAGGGCAATCCCATGCACAGGCTGGACAAAGAGTGGATTGAGAGCAGCCCTGCAGAGAAGGACTTGGGAGTATTGGTGAATGGAAAACTCACTATGAGATAGCAATGTGTGCTCACAGCCCAGAAAGCCAACTGTCTCCTGGGCTGCATTAAAAGAAGCATGGCCAGCAGGTTGAAGGTGGTGATTCACCCCCTCTACTCCACTCCCATGAGACCCCACCTGCAGTACTGCATTCAGCTCTGGGACCTCCAGCATAAAGAAAAAACCTGTTGGAGAGAGTCCAGAGAAGGTCACAAAGATGATCAAAGGGCTGGAGCACCTCCCCATGAGGACAGGTTGAGAGAGTTGGGGATTTTCAGCCTGGAGAAGAGAAGGCTTCAGGGAGACTTTATAGTGGCCTTCCAGTATTTAAAGGGGGCCTACAGGAAAGAAGGGGAGAGAATCTGTATGAGGGAGTGTAGTGATAGGATGAGGAGTAGTGGTTTTAAACGGAGAGAGCGTAGATTTAGATTAGATATAAGGAAGAAATTATTTACTGTGAGGGTGGTGAGACACTGGACCAGGTTGACCAGGGAAGTTGTGGGTGTCCCCTCCCTGGAAGTGTTCAAGGCCAGGTTGGACGGGGCTTTGAGCAACCTGGTTTAGTGGAAGGTGTCCCTGCCCATGGCAGGGGGGTTGGGACTGGATGATCTTTAAGGTTCCTTCCAGCCCAAACCATTATATGATTCTATGATTCTATGAATTACAGTACTGTAATATGTACAGTTTGCTGCTTGTTTCTCTGAAACATCTAAACCCAGGCAGGATCTGCTTCATTAATTTTGAATGTCTTTGTTTCATAAGATGCTAGAATCTTCTCATAGTAACGTGGGTTTCTGGTATGCGTGCTTTAGAGGGAAGCCAAGTTTAACAAGGAAATACCTTGTAAAATATTGGATACTTTCACAATATCGGCCAACCTTCTGGAGCAGTTATTTTAGCAAAATAGCCACTGTGTTTTATTTTCTGTCTTAAGACAGAATGTTAACACTTTTGTCATGGTTCAAAACGTTGATGAAACAGAATCATAAGTAGCTGTAGCAGCTACCTACTATTTAATTGACATCAAATCTTTCTGAAGTTAGGTAATAATAAAAACAAAACAGCCAAGAGGAAGCCATCAAATAACTAAAAATTCTGAAAGCAAGTACTGGTTACTCCAAGCATTTATATATAATACCTAGGATATTTTATAAGTATTGATAACAATTCTACACTTTGAAGGACCGTTTGAAAGATATATATTTTAAAAAACGTTACCTTTTGACTTTTAAATTCCACTAACAGGTTTATTTTGCTCAAAATATATGGAAAAGAAACAATATATTACATCAATATTTTAAAGTTGGGTTTTTTTGTTGTTGCTAAATAGATACATAGATTAATAATAGCTATGAGAAACAGTATATTTGGGATCTTGCGGAAGACATTGTATTGAGGAGTTAGTGACCAGCCATGACAGGCCATGCCTGCTCTATTGGGTCTCATAGTCAGGGCTTGAGCAGCCCATATGGTAGCATGAGCAGCTGGTGTAGAGGAAGCTGCTGGAGTGCCCAGTGCCAGCATGTACTGCGCTCATGAGTGTTATGACAGAGATAACATCCTAGCCTGTCAGGAGAAGATACATGGTTTTCTTTTGTTACACAGTATAAAAGTCACCCCAGTACGTGAAGGAGATTGAATCTCTCCATGGGCAGGATCTGAGCAGAGTGCCATGGGAATATCCATCCAGGCTCTGTCTGATATATCATGAATGGAGGATACCCAGCATCTGAAGGGAAGTAAGATTTACTCACTATCTATATTCCTGGTTTTATTATGTCTTTCTAAAACAGATACTTTATTACACTATTTATTTCTGTGCCTTTCTTATTGAGAAAGAACACCCACCCCCAAAACAGGACACATAGCAAGTCCCAAGTCAGCATCAGTGAGCATTCTTGATCTTCTGACTGCAATCCTTGCCATCAGAGTCTAATTAATTCTTTACATGAAAAATATTAACTATAAAGAAAGAAGTCAAATATACATTTGGTTACAGAAGAATAAAAATCATCAGTACATCTTATTTTAATTTATTGTTCTTAAACAATGAAATCTGTTATTGAACACAACAAAAGACCTTGTCATTCATGGCTATCCAAAGTAGTTGTTTATTGTTTTGATTAGCTTGCAGAGTTTTACACAAGTAGACTTTTTTCAGATTAAGGATTTTTTTTAAATAAAAGGAAACATTTCTTTCTGTTGTCCTATTCATATTTAACTGCTCAGAAATTACTAGAGTTACAATTGCTTAAAATAGCTTGTTTTTATACCACTACCATATGCAACTATAATTATCTGCTGCTGTTATACTCCTACTCTTCAGCAGCACTGCTACAAGGTCTTAATTTATGAGAGTCCAAGTATTCTGTTGGTATGCCGATGTTACTGAATAAAAGACAGCACTGACCCTAAGGCCAAGTGGCACAGACAGGTTAACGTCCACCTGTCTCCTTCTAGAATAAACCAGCTACCTCCTCAAAAGATATCTTTAGCTGTGGATCCCCAATGGATCTTATATGTCATCCTTGTATCACTGACACATAATTATCACAGGTTATCATGGTTTTCCTTTCTTTTCTTTTTATTTTTTATTTCAAGTTGTCTGAAATAATTTAAAGACTATGTTTAGCCCATCAGAAAGGTGCTTTATAACATGAACCTGAAAGTATATATTGTGAGTTTTAGGGTATAGCATAAGGGCGTGCAGAGGGATGATGCTGGGAAAATGTCAGAAGACTGTAATATGAAGGGATCCAAAACTGATGCAGTCTTTTTGTATTGACCTTTTGGAGCAAGACTATCCAAAGTATAGTATGCTTCAAACTCTACCCAGATTTTGTCTTATAGGAGACCAATTCACAGCTGATACAGAAAGAAAACTAAAAAGATAGATGATTTGGGCCAGTGTTCAAATTTAATTCCTGACTTTCCATAGTTTCATAGTATAGATGTTGTTGTGGATGAGAATATTTGACATGGTTATGATTTAGCAACCATTCAAGGTTTATTAATGGCGTGATGCAGATCAACAAGTTGAATTTTAGAAGCACTTAGTGATTAAACAATTTAAAGATTAACCAGGTGATTTGGTAGAATATGTTATAATTAAAACAGTGACTTAATTACAGATTTGAGAATGACAAGATTCACACTAACCTACTACAAGATACTTAAAATCAAAGTATATATATATGTATAAATGTATAAACACAAATACACACACACAGACAGGAATATTTGGACCTAGTGAAATATGTAGACATTTGTTCTTGAAGGCAAATGTATGTATTCAAACACATAGGTAGAAAGGTGAATGGAAGAGAGTAGTCTATAGCTAAAATCTCCCTCTTCTCAAGTTTAGAGCAAATACTCACAATGCATCGGCATTCCAGCAGGTGATAATTTAGCCTCAAGAAGTCTGACTTCATCCTGGCCCTTTGTTGGCTTTGTCAGCAGATGGTCTTTAAAACTTGAGGATTCTGTGCCTGAGAGGCATCCCAACTCGGAGAAGATGGTGGTCACAGCCAGCTGCCATCCATGAGAGCTCAAAGGGTCTCACTTAGGGTCGCTATTTGTAGGGTCTGACATAATTGACTTCTGTCAGGCACTTTTCCATTTCAGCCCAACTCGGATGACAATACTGTGACACTTTCCATCAGGTGTGTAGGCCCAGAACTTGCTAGATCTTGAAGTTCTGGTATCACCCCTTTGAGCCACGATCCAGGTACAGATGTACTAGGCTGTCAGGAGGTGATTGATTGTCATTATTATTCCCAAGAGGTAGGGGAGTTTGGAGCAGGTGTGCTAAGGAAGTGCCTTAATGCTCTGGTCCACTGCCTTTCCCAATCCATCTTGGGTTGGTATGTGACCCAGTGGGGGGAAATTTCACCAGGCACAGAGTGGCCCAAGAGAGGGTGGGAGGGAGTCACACCACCACAGATGTGGCTTTTAAAACTTCAGATTTATGGGATCATGTTTTCAGATGGGGTGTGGATGCTTTTGCATAGCAACCATCAGAAGTCACAACTGGATATCAGGTTCTTAAGTTAAGTATAATGAGTCCCTTTTTTAATATATGATACATTTCTAGATCTTCTTATGAAAGAGATACTCCAGAAAATTTGAAGTCCTGTGTATGCTTACTCTTATTTAGTTGTGCAGAGGACTAGTCAAGGTCACCATAATGGAAAGAAGTCATAAAATTTACCTTACTGAAAAGGTTTTCCAAAGGGTGGTCTTCTTTATTTTAATAAAATCATTCTTTATGTTTATTGCAATATATTTCAGCTGTATCCAGATAATTGATAATTTACTATAATTTTATACTGTTCATACTTATTATAATAACACTTTATATAAATCATCTTGTATAGTTCTGAAGTACAGGATTTTTACTGGCTTTCCTGTTATCTTTAATTATATATCTCTCTATATTAATATGTAAGCCTTTTGATTTTTCCCCAGTGCCCCAAAACCTGTGTGTTACAAGAGCCTTAAAACCAGCACCAGGCAAGATTAACCAAAAAGCACACAGAAAGAATGTGCCTTCAGTCTGCAGTTTGAAAGTACAAGAGACCTTTGACTTTTGAATCAGAAAAAAAGAGAAAAATGTGTTTGATGGAAACCAAGAACCAAGGTGGGTGTAATTACCTTTGATGGCATTTGAGGATAAATTTTGTAAAACATCATCTTCTTTCCTATTAAAGATGCATTTCTATTCTCCAGTCCAACTTTCACACAGTAGGTAATTCAGTAGCTCTTTAAGATAAATGATTCATAGGTGTGCAACACATAAAAATTTCTCCAAGAAGTTCAGTAACTAAAAGTCTAGATATAAATCTCTTAATTGTGACTGTAAAACTCCCAAAGGTCTGTGTCATTTAACAATTATATATTAGTGATATATCAAAATATATCTTATGTTCAGCATTTGCTTTGACTGAAATCATGAAGACGATTATATAGAAAGTAACAGGCATAAGCACTTTCGATTACATGGGGATCTGGACTTGCTAAAAAACTTTGTTGTTTAAAAAACGATTTTGATTTTTAAACAAATTGCAGCTTTTAATAATAGTTGTTAACAACAATATTTTAACAACAGGGTTTTTTTTGTTTGAAAATCAACAAATTTCATCATACATTTAGAATATAAGTTTTTTATCCCTGCCCTGTGAGTTAGATAGATGTCTGGGACATACAAAACTATTTTAATTACTCAAACTTTGACATAAACAAAAAAAGTCAGTTTACAAAGGTGCAGGAGATTTGCACTGTGAAAGACCCTTTTTCTTGTAAAGAGCACACTGATGATGCTTAGCTCAGCCTAGATCCCCTTATTAATATTATTCAAATCATTAAGCGAAGTTGTAGAGCACATTTTCATTTGAACAAGTCTTCCTTTCAGAAGATGTTTGACGGTATGGAATGGTAAAGCTTTTGTCTAGATAGTGTATATTTCTGTTGAAGACTGGATAGTAGGAAGGATTCTACTCTTCATGTCATGGAAGTGATCATTTTATTGGAGAAAAATATGTATCTTTGTATCATTTTTACATTAATTAATTTGCTGTTCTTTGAAATTAAGCAAAACTTTCAAAATGGGCAACAATCTCATTTTTAGTGAGAAAGAGAAAAGAGCAGGGCCACTTCTATAGCTACAATGTGGTTGTATGTCAACCTCATGTATCCTAGCAAGCCTCAATATTAGTCCAAGAAAGACCTTTTTCAAAACTTGCTTTGCCATCAAATAAGTATTCAGTTTTCTATAACTGTACTGATAAAATACTTTGGAGAAACCAGGATTACTGGAGGACTGTGTTACGAATGTGTTCTATTTTAATGTCAAGTCCAGTTCTTCAATTACCATAAAAATCCTCAACTAAAGTCAGAGGAGTTCAGCTTTCCATATTAACTGAAGACTTAGCACATCTCCTACCACTGTCATTTGGATAAAAGACTCATAAGTTATTACTATCTTATAATAATTCTGGGCAGTGCTGATACTGATCAATCAAGGAAAACCAAATTATGTTACACACCAGCTGAGGGTTGCTGCAACTCATGAGTCAGGCCATGTGATAGAAGGAATAATTTTGCTCCATTCCAACTTTGATAGTTTTTAATGAAAGAGGACATGAGCATCCCTAGGGTGAAGGCAAATGACCCTTTTGACACTTCAAAGGGCAAATAAGAGTCACAGACTATGTCACAAGTCATATAAGGTGCAACTTCATTATCAAGAGCTGCAGGTATACTAACTCTATGTCCTACTGTGAATATGCAAAGCCAAGGCAAAGGAAACTCTCATAAAATGTTAAGCAATGCTCTGGCAGATTCTAGATTCTTTTGGAGCTTTTGGTGCTCTGGTGCTTTTGCTTGTTATGCTGGTCATTGATTGTACTAGGGCAAGACCTTTTACTTTGCAGTTTTCTTTCCTATGATTCCCTACCCCATCAGTCTTTATAAACTCCTGAATGTTATTCAGAAATAATTTCTTCCATTTAGCCAAGGTCTTTTGCTATGTCTACCACCTCACTGTTCCTCCTTCTTATCATGGTCTTCAAATTGTCTGGATTTATTTCTACGTTAGGTCAAATACAAGTAACACATTGGTCATCCTCTCATATCTTCATTGGAAAACTTAACTGTACAGTTGGCTTTGGGGCCTCCAGTACTAATGAAGAGTGTCTCCCACTGATTTACTGAAGCAACTTTGCAACTTACCATGAGCAGCAAAAAAAATTTAAGAAATCTGCCTACAGGGTGAAGTACAAATGATCTAGTTTAGACTTACAGGACTGCATAGTTCAGAAGGTCTCCTGTAATATGGAGTAGATCAAAACACATCAAGGATATGTGTGCTAAATGTGCCATCAGGATACTGGTATGTATATTTGTGTTCATATTAAATACTTAAATACGGGTTTTAGCATTTAGTGGATATGCAGTTCTGTATACCAGAATGAAGAGATCCTTTAAGGAAAGTTACAGTCTGTAAACGTCCGATTTTTTTTTTGTTTGTTTTTACTGTATAATTAGACTTTTACAGATTTTTTTATTATTATTATTCATTTAAAAAACCCTGTCTTGCTCCTTGTGTGCTGCTTGAATAAAGGACAACTGTATAAGGTTTGCATGTCGACGTTTTGGTAGCAGGGGAGCTGCAGAGGCCATTTCTCTGAGAAGATGCCAGAAGCTTCCCCCATGTCCAATAGAGCTAATGCCAGTTGGCTCTGAGACAGACCTGCCACTGGCCAAGGCCGAGCCCATCAACAATGGTGGTAACACCTCTGTGACGACATAGTTAAGAAGGGGAAACAACTGCACAGCAGCCAGGAGAGATGAGTGATAATATGTGAGGGAAACAACTCTGCAGATACCAAGGACAGTGAAGAAGGAGGGGGAGGAGGTGCTCCAGGCACTAGAGCAGAGATTCCCCTGCAGCTTGTGGTGAAGAACATGGTGAAGCAGGTTGTTCCCCTGCAGCCCATGGAGGTCCACACTGAGCAGATATCCACCTGCAGCCCATGAAGGACCCCACACCAGAGCAGGTGGATACACCCAAAGGAGGCTGTGACCCTGTGGAGAGCCCGTGCTGGATCAGGCTCCTGGAAGGACCCACAATCCTGTGGAAAGAAGTCCATGCTGGAGCAAGTTCTCTGACAGGACTTGTGGCCCCATGGGGGTCCCATGCTGAAGCAGTCTGTTCCTGAAGGAATGTACCCCATGGAAAGGACTCACAATGGAGCAGTCCATGAACTGCAGTGCATGGGAAGGACCCACGTTGGAGAAGTTTGGGGAGGACTGTCTCCCATGGGAGGGACCCCATGCTGGAGCAGGGGAAAAGAGTGAGGAGGAAGAAGCAGCAGAGACCACAAGTGGTGAACTGACAGCAACTCCCATTCCCCATTCCCTTGTGCTGCTTGGGGAGAATAGGTAGAGAAACTGGGAATGAAGTTGAGCTCAGGAAGAAGGGTGGTGTGGAATGTATTTTAAGATTTAGGTTTTATTTCCCATTAACCTATCCTGATTTGATTGGTGATAAATTAAATTAATTTCCCCAATTCAAGTTTGTTTCGCCCATGACAGTAATTAGTGAGTGATCTGCCCATCCTTATCTTGACCCATGAGCCTTTCATCATATTTTCTCTCCCCTTGTCCAGTTGAGAAGGGGGAGAGATAGAGCAGCTTGGTGGGCATCTGGTTTCCAGCCAAGGTCAGCCCACCATACTAAACCTAGTAGTAGATAGTTTGTGGCTAGAGAGCTGCAGGTCTGTGGCTGGTAGAAAAGGCAGACACTGGAGGTAAAAACAATGAAGTAAAATATCTTAAGATTGAAGATGCGAATATCCCAATTGCTATGCAAATAAATTCTGTGTTAAAAAGCAAGGAACAAAAAAATGCACACAGTTGGAGACTGAATGCTTAATTCAACATACTAGTTTTGGACTGATGTAATGTCTTTTATATGAGCAGTATCATGCTGACATGAAAGTGTAATAATGAAGGTTAAACTTCAAGCATGAAATTTGACCGTGACAAAAATGTCCTAGGAAATCCAGCATAATGCTTGCAAAAAGTTCCATTTTCAAAAGTGCCCAAGTCATTAAGGAGCCCAATCTTATCTGGTTTCAAAGAAGTTCAGATTGTTTGGAAAACGACACTTAGTCTCAAACTATCTGGACATTTTAAAAATTGCATGATCTATAATGCATTTCAATTAATGCATGGTGTATTCAGATTACTTTCTTCAATGGCTAAAGTATGTTTTTCTGTGGAGTGAGCTCAGCTGTGGAGTTGAATGTTACTTAACTTGAGGAAAATGTTGAAACAGCCTGACTGCAAATTTAAATTAACCTGAAAATGATTGAAAGTTGACCTGTCATATAAACCTGTTTGTTTGGAAAATGAATTAATGTTTATCTTCTATATTTGCATTTTTAAAAAATCTACTTGTTATATTACAGTGAAGGAGCAGATAATCAGTGATTTCTAAATATCTACTCATTATTTTTGAGTGTCAAGCAGCAACATTTATACATTATCTTCCCACATAAAGACAGAAATGTCCATTTGTCTTTCTGTCTTTTCATCCCTTCAGTTATCTGTATCCCTCCTCCCAGTTCTCAGCATCCATGTTAACTGTGAAGAGGTCTGAGGGCAGGAAGTTGGCAGGATAATCAGCTGAGATCTCAGGAATCATTCAAAAAGGATGACTTGTAAGTCAAAATTTGGTTAGAGCCTAATGCTGTTCCCTTTACACACCAAGTTCAAGATAATTTATTCCTATAATTTCTGGAAAGATAAATCTGATATTTTTATATCATAAATATAGAGTGTGCCATTGTGTTACATTTGTAAATAAGTAAATAAATATTTTTACATTTTCTAAACATGGCTCATTTTTTTAATTACAGAATTCAAAATACTCCAAAATGTTCTGTGTTTATACTGCATCACTAATAGGAAGGTATGATAATTTTGAAGCCTTTGTAGATGAGCATTCCCTTAGCTGGATTTCAATTTTGGTAACTAAGACTGCCTACAATGGATTTTAATTTTGATATGGTATGTGTTTTCTACAGCAAATATGTATACAGTACATGATGGATACACTTATAAAATCTGTAGATTAAATGCACAGGTGAAGAGATAGACAAAATTATAAGACAGGATCACTGGAATCTATTTTGATGAAGAAATTCCAGATACTATAATACAAATTATGTTTTATAAGCTTTCAGGTTTTCTTTCCTTGTTTTTTGGTTACAGCAGCAAAACAATGATCCAGGACCTTTGTTTCTGAAAGGTTCATCCTTTCTAAGGATTTCACAAGTGCAGACAAAGGTAAGAATCCTATCTTATATCCCTTTGCTCATAGGTATCATCACTTAAACCACTAGAAGAGCTAACATGCACAGTGATAAAGATAAAACCTTATGATCTTGTGTTTACATCATGAGTGTTAGTTACTTCATAAATTTGAACCACATTCTCTATCTATTCCTCATAAGATCTGTTACTTTGGTACTGCTAGAGTAAATAGACAGTCTGTAACAAATAAGTGGAATATATTCATTGATTTTATTTGGAAGAATTAACTTAATTGAAAGCTTTTGTTTATCAAATTTCTAGTTGTACAAGGACCAAAAGACTGAAAACCTAAATTAAATCAGAGAAAGTGATAACTGAGTATCTATCATTATTAGAAATGTATAGCTGTACTCACAAGTGAAGATTAATAAGATATAAATCAGAATAATTTATGCTATCTTGCATTTATGAATCTCTCTTGTTAGGGAATCTGAGTAAAAATTATATTGTAAGCTGTTAGAAAAGACCTGAATTAATAGTTTGCACTAGTTTGGTCCTACCTTAAATTGAAATTTCTATTCCTCCTTGATGTGCAAATTGCATCAACTTTTGCACATAGGTAGAGATCTAAGACAATATGTGAGTATTTGAGTTTCTGACTTGCACTTCCTAAAGCCTCACTGCTAAGCTGGTCTCTAAAAAAATATGAAAAAAATATAAACACCATGGAAGGGTTTGTAAAAGGCACAGTAAGGTCAATAGAGAACAGATGTTCTCTGAATATCAGCAAACAAGACACATGTGAAAATCTTATGCTTGTTTTCACCTTCGTGTTATCAGAAAAAATATTCAAGTTAGTTGACATCAAAGAAAGGAGGGAACTGTTGAACTGGAATGTGCAGTTCTTGAACATTGGTAGTTACCATTAAACTAACTTGTCAAGAAAGAGGGACATGATAAACTGACATAATTAACATTTGTTTTTAATTAGTATCACTGTTGCTATTAAGAAAAATGAAGGCCTGGAGAGAGTTCAAGAAGAGATGAGCTATCCCACTGTAATTACCACAACTCCCAGCAGGATCCTTCTCATCTGATTAACACCACAGCAGGACAGCTGTTCTAGCATGCATCTATCTGCCAGAGTCATGGGGATAAAGCAAAGGTGCTGACTGATAAACACAAAGGTGCCTTTAATGTTTAAAGTGTCTGAAATTTGCAGCTATACTTCATAGTTTATATGTATCCTAATTGAATAAGTACATTTGGGGTAAATGACTAAAGAAGAGGAAGAAAGGCTGCAAAAGTTAAATTTATAAAACATAAATAAAAAAGGATTTTCTGGAAAAGAATTTTATTCCGCCTGAAAAAGCAGAAGAAATGTACTAAGTGACAGAATTACAATGTCTAATTAATTTTTTTACACTAAAGTGGTGTACTGGTTTTGTCTAGTTAAAGCTAATTTTCTTCATAGTAGCTTGCATGGTACTATGTTTTAGATTTGTGATGAAAACTGTGTTAATAACCCACCAATGTTTTCACCATTGCTGAGCAGTGCTAACACAGAGTCAAGGCCGCCTTTTCTGCTCCTCACACTGCCCTGACAAGTGAGTCTGCTGTGGGTGCACAAGAAGTTGTGAGGGTACACAGCCAGGACACCTGACCCCACCGACCAAAGGGATATTATGTACCATATGATGTCATGCTCAGTGTGTGGTGGTTTGACCGTGGCTAAATTCCCGGTACCCACCAAGTCGCTCTATCACTTCCCCCCCCTTCCCCCTTTTTTCTCAGCAGGGCAAAGAGGGAAAAGAAAATAAGATAGGAAAAAAAACCCCAACCCTTGTGGGTGAAACAAAAACAGTTTTAATGTAAGCAAAGCGAAGCAAAGGTCCACATGTGGAAGCAAAAAAAAAGAAAACAGATTTATTCTCTACTTCCCATGAACAGGCGATGTCGGGCCTTCTCAGGAAGCAGGGCTCCAATACGCGTAGTGGTTGCCTTGGAGGACCAAGGGTGACCCCACCCCCTTCCTCCTTTCTCCCAGCTTTATGCAGATGTCATATGGTATGGAATATCCCTTTGGTCAGTTCGGGTCAGCTGTCCTGGTTGTGTCCCCTCCCAAGATCTTGCTCACCCCGTCCCACTGGCGGGGGGAAATGTCAGAAAGAGCCTTGGTGCTGTGTAAGCACTACTCAGCAGTAGCCACAACACCAGTGTGCTATCAACACCCTGCCAGCTCCCAACATAAAACACAGCACCATGAGGGCTGCTATAGGGGAAAACCAATTCAGGCTCAGTCAGACCCAGTACACAGTGATAAACCTTGGGGGGGGGGGAAGTTTAATAGGGTTGTCATTACTCAGAGACTGGCTGGGCATTGGTCAGGTGGTAGTGAGCAATTGAGGTTTTTTTGCATCACTTGTTTCTCTTGATTTTTTTTTTTTCCCTATTAAGTTATCTTTTTCTCAACCCACCACTTTTCTCACTTTTGCCCTTCCAATTCTCTCCCTCATCCCATTGCAGAAGAGTGAGTGAGCAGCTGTGAGATGCTTAACTGCCTGCTGGGGTTAAATCGCAACAAGTGGCTTTCTGTTTCTGTATTTAAATATGAGATAAGTTTTGTTCATTTGTTACTTGGTATTGGATAGACATTAGACAATAACAATTTTATTAGTCACTTGTGTAGAGAACTTAGGACAACAGTATCTTGTCACTGCGGTAAGGAAGGTCAGGGGTTAACAGTTCACTCAGTGGTTAACGGGTGAGATTTCCAAAGCTACTCAGTCACTTTCAAGGTTTCTTCAGCACAGGGTAGTTCACTTTACTTTTATTTTCCTTTTATCTTACTCTTACTTTACCCTATTCTACTCTAACCTACTTTTGAGAAAGAATTTCCTTTACATTATCCCGCTGGAGCCGAAGGAATTTATTTTCTGTTGGCTTTGCATCCAATTTGACAAAAGAGAATGAAGCCATTACCTATCCTGGAATTTCCTGTAACATACACTCTGCTTGTCAATCATCAGGCTCCACAATGAGCTGTAGTCTCCAACGCAATGTCTTAGTATAACTGCAACGTACCTGTTATCTTGAGCAGTAATAAACTCCTTGCATGACTTGATGTCATTACCATTTTATTTACATAATTTCAAAAATTTTTCTGATAACTGTTTTTTCAGACATTTTCAACAGGCTATTGATTCCTCCACAAATAATTAATTACCTAAAAATTCATAAACAAGCAGCTGTATTTATTATTTTGTCAATAAGATTTAATATACTTTAATTTTGAAATTGCAGTTAACTTTTTATAATTGGCACATACTCTAAGTTTCAGTCCAACATAATTTGATAGAACATTATTTCATAAGGACTTTAATTAAAATGCACTGATGTAACCTCAAGGAGCCTCTTTTGCAAATATCTCTCTACCAGGACAGAGTTTGAAAGAGCTGAGGGGTCAAAAGTGTTTGATATATTTTCAGCATTGCAGTTTTGGTAGTTATATTGAGGTAATCATGTTCCTACTTGGGCTGGGCTGATGGATTTTTTTTTAGGTAAAGGTAAAAGGGATCCTTCGTTTGACAAAACTGGTTGGCTAGGGTCTTTCCCTAAGCAAAATAACTGAAAAAAGTCATGCTGAAAGTCAATGTCTATTGAGCTCTACGTTACATTGCTAAAGAAAATGAGAGTACCTGCGAAATGGAAGTGGCAGGCTGAGGCACAGTATGTTTCTATTCAGAAAAGAGAGTAATCATGTATGCCATTTTCCTTACATTTTTTTAAATGAATTTTTGCAGAATGCCTGTCACCACGATATCTTAACAATGGTAAATCAAGCTGATTTCTTGCTGCAGCCCAGTCAGTCTCTGCTCTGCATAGTCCTGAGTTATGTCTTGATAAGGAAACAAATATTTCATACAGGGAACTATGAAAATGTACACATGGTTATCCTCTCTCTAAATGTATTTCTAGCCTGGCACTGAAGTGTCTTCCTAATTCCACAAATCTGTTCATGGAGCTATTTTCTCCCCTAAAATAGAAATTGTGTTGCAGTGGTGGAAATAGGTGTCACACCTGAGGGGCAATTGAAGATGGGAGCTGTTTTTGTGGAACACCCTAGTACATTCTCACTTAAGAATTTAATGTGTTCATTATAAAGAAAGAGAGAAATAAGGAGGCAATGTTGTTTCTCTGGAAGGTAATGGGAAATCTTCATGGGGTCTGGAAAAGACAAATATTCTTATATTCCTAAGGACACCAGAAAATAATACAGAAGTGGAAATGCATGCAGCAGTATCTGTCTATCAGATTCCAGACTAAGATTCACTATCTAGAGCTAAGGACCTGGTCTCCCTGCACAGTCTATGGAGACAATTAGTGCATGTTTATATGGATTGAGCTTGCTATGATCTGCATAAATTATGGGCTTGATCTTGGGGTTTTGGTCCTTTTTATTTAGATATTTAAGAGTTTTATTTTAAATGAAAGAGAAATATTTCATGCTAAAATAATTACAAACTTCTAGAAACTGACTATATACCCTGAAAACAGAAAACATGCTATCAGGATCAGAAATAAGCTGCTGATTTTTTTTTGCTTCACCAAAATACACCACCTACATTATAAATGTTCTTGCCACAGATGTGCAGCAGACAAAAACCAAACTGATCATAGAGTATGGCACTTCTGTTTCTCTATTTCATCCAGACAGTGCTGCTCATCTTGCATATTTATTGGAAAATTATGCAGATTTCTACTGACAGGTTAGCTACAGAAGCATTTAGGGACAAAATGTACCTCCAATTACCCTTCTGCAATCTCCTGAAGTCAGTGAGTTTGGTTTAGCTTTATTGAGGAAACAGTGAACAGAATCCAGCCCAGTCTCATTATATTTAGCATAAGTGAGGCAAAGTTACTGAAGGTTTACAATTGAAGTTTGAAGCCCCATTCATGTTCAGCTTCTGTTTCAACAGTTTGCGTCTGAAATTTCTAGCTGACAGGTGAGTTAAAGAATAGAGGCAAAATTCTCACCTCATTGAAGAAAATGGCAAAACCCACATTGATTAAAACTGGCCAGAGGTTACATCTCAACATTTAACTGTGTTGCTAAACTAACAATTTTACTTTATTAAGAGAAGCCAGAACCAAGTTGTGTAAGCCAGTTATCCTAGCAAAATATTTCCAGTATTGGTTTTTATAGGTCAGAGGATAAACTGGGATGTTTGGAAACCTAAAATTGTTTATCATATGAAAGGTCAGTACATCTTAAATGATTGGTTAAATGCTTTATTTTATCTTTCAGAACAATTTTATTAAGTCTTAGAAGTCCTTTTAATTCTGTATATTCTACTTGAGACTGCACTAATCAAGCTAAGATAACCAGATCAAAAATTAAAAGAAAAAAAATAAATAAAAGGATTAAGAAGGGCCTGAAACCATTTTCTCTGTCCCTTAAGGGCTTTGTGGGAGAATAGGATAATTTGCCTATCTTTCTGCATTTTCAAATCAGCAGTGATGGAATGAACTGTAGATTGATGATCATGTCTTTGAGCAGAACACTTTATATTTAATTCTTTCATCAGTTTGTACTAGCTAATTATGTGTGAGGAGTTTTATTCTTCGCTTTCAAAGACTTGTCAATGTGTAGGATGACAGTACTGAGGAATAGAAAAGTTCTTTTTAATTGCTCCCAGCACTGAACATTCCTTTGGGCATAGCTGGGATTCATGATAATTTGATTCTCATTGCCCCTGACTCACAGGGAACTGAAAGATCTCAGTCAACCCTACAGGTTGGTTTGCACATTTGCACAAAACTTTCAAGATACTGGTTCTGGTTTAAAAACAGAGGTAATGATAAATTGCTGGAAATTTCAAAGCTTGTCATCTATGCTGTTGCACATGGCGATCAGTAGGCAGCCAAGGACTGAGATAGTTTCTGGTATATTGTCTACAGCGAATTTTTATGCAGAGCCTACAGTTCATAAGCACTTCATGCAAATAATACTTGGCCTAATTTGCTATGTTTGTAAATTATACTTTCTGTGAGCTACCTTTGGGAATAGGTAGTAAAGGCAGAGAGTAACTGAATCACAGTACTAATAAAGTCCAATCCTGACCTTCTATTTTCTGGTTATACACTTTAATCTAGGTCCCCCAGGTTTAGAAGCAAGCATGAAGGATAATAATAATAACTTCTGCATATAATTTAGAGTTCTTTTTTACAGTTGTTGCATGTAGTTCACTCCATTTATCACATGCTGTGAAAAAAACTGGTAAACTCAGCCCATTATGAATTTCAAGGTATCAGATTAGCAACAGAGTTCTTCTGATGTGTTATACCTACAGCAGATGTTTACTTCAGCATGACAAATACAGGAGAAGGCTAAAGCTGAAGTACTGTTAAACTGCTTGGAGAAGACTCCAGTTAATACAGTTATATTATACTTCAAAACTGTCAGAAAACGTGCAAGCGTTCACCCATTCATCTACAGAGACATTCCTGTTAGTTAAACATCCGTCTCTGGCTAAAGAGTATTTAATTCTGCTATGTAAAAGGAAATAGATAAAGCAAGTGGTACAGAAATAATTGAAAGAGCCTGGAGTTTGATAGGTAAGGCAGTCTCCTGAAAGACAGCAAATGCAGATTTTGTTTCTTTTGAACAAAAATGGGATTGTACTTACCAGTAAGCTATAGGATAAAAAAAAAAAAAGGCCAAGGCTACATCACCACTATCTATGTTTCATCTTGTTTAGAGTCCTACTGGTAGCTTCAAAGGGAGTGGAGAAATCAGTGATGAGACAATTCCTCGTGGGGAGAGCTTTTAGAAATTTGTTTATGAAGAACACAGAAAGTCTAATTATCTAGTCAGCAGGAGAGACTGAGGAAGGGCTTTAGATGGATTACAGATGCTGAAAAGACCCTATTAATGGTCTTAAGGATGTACATCATGTATGGGAGAAGAGGAAGAAAGAATCAGATCGTAAGAATATCTAACTCCCTCTTCAGTATCTTCCTCCAAGTCAGCATTTCTGATAAAAGCTTTGCAACCGTTGATGGGAACTTCTGAATCTACTTATTCTAACCTGGAGTATCTTGTTGGCGATATACACCTGCAAACTGTTATTCTGTTATGCTGCAAACTGCTAGATGTATATCAAAGAGACTGAGATATTCTTATCTAAATCTATACCATTTCTTTCTTCCTGAATCTTACCAAAGCTAAAAGAAATTTTGATTGTTCCATACACAACAGTTTGCTAAAAATGTCATGTTTAAAATTCATCATACAGGCTCCTTTGTGTAAGTACAATGTTTGCATCAAGACAATTTCAGGGAAGGAAGGAAACTAAAGGTGATGGTGGAGAAATAAATTAGCAAACAGCAAAAGAGCTCCTTCAAAGAGAGATTATTTCTATTTGAATCTGAGGCTAAAAAGAGTCTCTGACTCCCTCTTTTATGCTTGGTATAGGATACATTCTCATAGCAGTTCGGAGAGCTGAGATGTAAAACAAATTGAAATGCTGTTTGCCCAAGAGCTAGTCTTAAAGGTTATTTAAACTTGATTTCATTTGTTCCCCTGGGACTTTGCTTTTTGTTTCCAACACCTGAGTCTGTACTTGTGTGATTTTAATTACAAGGCAAATGCTGGTGTTGTAGTACATGTAACTCAATGGGCAAATCTATAATCTGAAAATGCATCTCTGTGGTATAGTGACAGTGATGTTTCAGTCACCATGGGGGCCAGTGACTTCCTAAGGCTGAGCACCGGCAGTGCCAGGGGCTCCCCTGGGTGAGTGATGGCAGGGCTGGGCAGCCAAACCTCATCCTACTGCACCAGCCAGGAGCAGGACAGCTGGAGGGGGACGGGGGCAGCCCCAGCCCTGGGCATTGGGCACCTTCCTGGGGATAGCACCAGGTATGGGCGCAGATCAGCAAGTAGGAGGTGGAGGCTCAGGCAAGCCACAACATGGTGGCAGCCATCACTCAGGCTGGACCTGTGGCAGAGCCTCAGCCAGGAACAGCTGCCAGGGCCGGGTGCCAGGGCTGCCCTGGCCCTCAGACCCAGCAGCCAAACCCCCAGGAGGGGAGTGCTCTTTGCAAACCATGCAGGTGTCCTTGTGGGTTGACATGAAGTGATGCTATAAGTCACCTATGTAGACTCAATTATTGGAGAAACAAAAGAAAATGTTATTTTGAAAGTAAAATTTTGTTTTAAAGAAAGTCAGTGATAACAGCATCATATTCTTTGTTTTGTTTTGTTTTGTTTGGTTTTTTTTTTTTTTTAATGAAAGTTAGACCTGCAAGATAGAGATGCAGTCCCCTGGGGTTTTCCACTACATTGTGTGATTAAATTATGTGCTGATTTGCTTCATAGTCCTCTTATCAGTGTATTCTGCTCACATTAAATTCACAATAAAACTTACAGTGCTTGTGCTGTTTTATTGATACAGTAGTCACTTCCCTAGATTTCCTTTGGAGCTGTGGAGGGTCCATCACTGCAGGTTTTTATCCTGTTAGATAAAAAATTTTTTAGTTACCACAGCTCTTGTCTTGACAGGAGGGTGGAGTAAGTGACCTGCCAAGGCCCCTGATCTTCCACTTTCACAGGATGTACCAGTTCTGAAGGGGAAAAAAGGGGATGCACACAAGTTGTGCATGCACCTAGCTCCTTGACACTTTGTGTCCATATAATAATACAAAAGATTGGAAAACTGTACATTTGGTAAATCTCTCAGCTTGCATTTCTGTTTCTTTATTCTTACTTATATCCTATGTGTGGAAAAGTGAATTAGACACATATTGAATGGGGAAAACTCTCAGCTGAAATCAGTGAAGTATATACAGTTTACACCAGCTGGGGAATCTGCCTCAGCGTGTTTCAACATCTGACAGCAAAAGAAGCAGTTTGAACTGCAAGTGTTTTCATATGCTGCTATGCTCACCTCCTCAGATATTTACATTTTGGGCAATTGAATTAATTGCCTGGAAAAGACCACTCTCAAAACACACACAGCAGGTGCTTCTTCAACTTAGTTTACATTAATTGCTTTCTTTGCTGCTTCAAGAGTCAGCAACACACAATATTTTACAATTAACCTGTCTTGTCACAATGGTTACTAAGTGAATCTTGTTTATCCTGGATGCCAGTGACTGCTGATGTATTTGGTTTTGGAGCTATGGAAGAGAGCTGAGACAAATCTGAGTGTCTAATTCAGATCCCATTGACTGGACAGGTAAAACTAGAGGTTTGTAGATCAGTGTTTCCTTCTAATTAAGAAAGTGAAAGAGACTAGATTAAGTGAAAAAGATCAGACAGCTATTGATTCAACTGCAGTTGGTCCATTTAGATGTAGACATGAAGTCAACACAGATGCAATTAAACTAGCTGTAATGTATTTTACCAACAATATAGGTCTTACAGATACCTCTTTCAGATGACAGTCACAAAATGATTATTAATCTGTAATTTACATAATGCAAAATAGTGTCTAGTATCTGTGGCTTTGTTTTTTTTGCCTTTTTTTTTTTTTTTTCCTTGGTGATGATGAGGTGCTGCAAAATTGAATCCTGCTATGCTCACTGGCTAAACAGTATGATTCAGCATGAGTTAGTATGTGGGTATCCACACCTGTGACTGGGCTTTACATGCTCCTCTTGTTTCTACACTCTCCTCCACTAAAACAAAAAAACCCAAAGAAACCAACCAAACAACCAAGGACAAATGATAACTGAAGCAATAGAAACAGAATTACTGTCTCAATTGACTTTTTATTTCTAAAAAAGTAAAAATGAAATGAAAGATGTTATTATAGATCCTTGAGAAGTCATCCAATACAGACATCCATTTCAAGAAGGTATTTAACCATGTGCTTTCCTTATGTGTGTGTTTCTCCTTACTGACCTCAGTGAAATACAGCCATGCATTTGAAATGCAAATAAATCTGATTGCTTTGCTGAAGAAAGATATACTCTTTAATGGAGGTCTTGGTCTTAAATTGAGGTTTGTTATTTTTTATTCCTTAAAATAGTGCCTGATTGAGTGCCTGTTTTAAGGTATCCAAAGGCATGTGTAGTGAGGTTTATGGATGTTTTCAGCCATGCACTTCAGTTATGATTATTCAATGATTTCACAGAATCACAGAATTGTCTAGGTTGGAAAAGACCTTGAAGATCATCCAGTCCAACCATTAACCTAACACTGACAGTTCCCAACCACACCATATCCCTCAGCGCTATGTCTACCCGATTCTTAAACACCTCCAGGGATGGGGACTATACCACCTCCCTGGGCAGCCCATTCCAACGCCTAACAACCCGTCCTGTAAAGAAATACTTCCTAATATCCAGTCTAAACCTTTCCTGGCACAACTTGAGGCCATTCCTTCTTGTCCTATCGCTTGTTACTTGGTTAAAGAGACTCATCCCCGTCTCTCTGCAACCTCCTTTCAGGTAGTTGTAGAGGGTGATGAGGTCTCCCCTCAGCCTCCTCTTCTCCAGACTAAATAACCCCAGTTCCCTCAGCCGCTCCTCGTATGACATGTGCTCCAGACCCTTCACCAGCTTCCTTGCCCTTCTCTGGACACGCTCAATTCAATGTCCTTTTTGTAGTGAGGGGCCCAAAACTGAACACAGTAATTGAGGTGCGGCCTCACCAGTGCCGAGTACAGGGGTAAGATCACTTCCCTGTCCCTGCTGACCACGCTATTTCTGATACAAGCCAGGATGCCATTGGCCTTCTTGGCCACCTGGGCACACTGCTGGCTCATGTTCAGCCAGCTGTCAATCAACACCCCCAGGTCCCTCTCTGACTGGCAGCTCTCCAGCCACTCCTCCCCAAGCCTGTAGCGCTGCTGGGGGTTGTTGTGGCCCAAGTGCAGCACCCGGCATTTGGCCTTATTGAAGCTCCTACAGTTGGCCTGAGCCCATCGCTCCAGCCTGTCCAGATCCCTCTGCAGAGCCTCCCTACCCTCGAGCAGAACAACACTCCCACCCAACTTGGTGTCTTCTGCAAACTTACTGAGGGTGAACTTGATCCCCTTGTCTAGATCTTCAATAAAGATATTAAACAGGAGTGGCCCCAAAACCGAGCCCTGGGGGACACTACTCGTGACTGGCCTCCAACTGGATTTAACTCCGTTCACCACAACTCTTTGGGCCCGGCCATCCAGCCAGTTTTTTACCCAGTGAAGTGTGTGCCCATCCAAGCCTCGAGCAGCCAGTTTTGCCAGGAGAATGCTGTGGGGAATGGTGTCAAAGGCCTTACTGAACTCAAGGTAGACAACATCCACAGCCTTTCCCTCATCCAATAAGCAGGTTGCCCTGTCGTAGAAGGAGATCAGGTTTGTCAAGCAGGACCTGCCTTTCATAAACCCATGCTGACTGGGCCTGATCATCTCGTTGTCCCGCATGTGTTTTGTGATCGTACTGTGGATGATCTGCTCCATCAGCTTCCTGGGCACCGAAGTCAAGCTGACAGGCCTGTAATTTCCCAGATCATCCTTCCGACCCTTCTTATATATATTTCTTATAGTGGTGAATTCAGAATAGATTGGATGGTAAGGAAGTGTAAAAAGGACCTGTTATTACAGTGAAAGATGAATAAGCCTTTTAAAATCCTGACATTTGAGATGTGTAGGCTCTTTAAAAGCCTGTGTGTGGGTACACCTGGCTCAGCTTTATCTGATCAGAATAACAGATATTTTGTACAGATATATTGATAAGAAAAAAGCAAAATCAACCAAACAAAAACTTCTAAAATAATTTCTGCATAGCAATACTGGAGACTTAATGGCATAGAAATAAGTCTCGTCTGCCAAATATTGTTTGAAATGTGGAGATGAGATGCGGTTACCATTTATAAATCTCAACATTAATAAGTTCATAAGGGGAAATATTCTCCTTCTACCAAATCTCCACTGTTAACCTGAAGGTTTTTGCTGGGGGTGTCGGGAGTATAGAGGGCAATAGGGCATCAGTTTGTGGCCTAAAGGTCTGTGGCCTTCTTTTTTCCCTTAAAAAATCCCAAAACTAGTCACTTTCCATTCTTTGTGGTGCTGTTTTCAATTCTCCAATACACGCAGAACTCCTAATGGAATTTAAGTTAAAGAAATGTCCAAGTAGTGAGGAAACCTCATTTTAATGTAAAGTTTACAAGACAGTCCTGATCTTCCTTTCTATAGGTTCTAAATTATTGTAAGACATTTTTAAGACAATGAAGCTGTAGATAACCGATCAAATGATATCCACAGTGTTAAACATTAAACAAAAAATGGGAACTTATCTAAAAGCTATCAATAATGTACCTAGCTCTTTTCCTCATTAATTTTGTGTTGAAAAGAATCTGTTCATGTAATAGAATTGATAGTAGACCAATCTAATGTGCTTTTGAAAATGTTATTTCAGATATTTCATCAGAATTTAAGCTTAGGTTTCATCATCATTCTGAAGTTTATTTTAAGTTCTCCCCTGCCAAAGGTTTAGAGATTATGCTCAAATATACCACTAAACTAAATTTTTTCATGAATATGTCTTTCAAGGTCTTTGTTTGCAAAAGTTTGTACTTGAGCCTTCCAGATTATATCAAGTACAAGGGAATGGAGTGATCTGTCAGAAGGGTGTTGAACAAATTAAAGGAACACTTGTATGATTGAGAGCAAAGTACATTCTGCAAAGGTAATTATTTCAATAGATTGTCTGCTGATGATTGCTCATGGCTTGTTGATGCTAAAAATGTAAGACACAAACTGAGCTACCAAGGAACAGTATGTTAATGAGACGTTTCAGGTAGTTTTTACTGACTGTAGGAAAAGTGTAAGAAGAATTAAAGACAAAAAATAATGAAAATCACTTGTTGTTTGTAGAAGGCAGTGTCCAAGATGGCTTTATTCATATGGAAAAAGAAAGAATAAACAAGTTGCTACTCTTTTTGTTCTCCCTTGTTTGTTTTGTAAGTAGATGTCCAAAAACTTGCAGGCAACAGATGTTTTATAAAGCTTTTGGGAAGACACATGAGTAGACACAACTGGATTATTAGTTTAGTAATGGGAGGCTGAAAAAGCCATGATAGCCAGCTGATGATTGTGGATGATTGTTTCAAAATAGAATAAGTAAAGTAAAGAAGGAATTTCTCTCTCTTTATTATTCCATTGCCCTGAAAATTAGCCTTATATGAAGAGGAGAAGCATGTTCATGTACTCTCAACAACAAATAAAGAAACAAATAATGCATAGTTACAAGGTAGTAAGGAAGGTAAGAATGCAGAAGGAAAGCAATAAATGTAAGTGGACCTCTGGTACTCTGCCAGAACCAGAAGGAGATTAACAAATCGGAGAGTCAAAGAGTGGCACTAGGGTAGATAGGGGCCTGGGAAACATGATATATGATGAAAGACTGAGAGATGTGAATTTTTTTAGTCTGGAGATCAGAAAGATATGAGGAATCTAATTGCTGGTTTCAGCTCCGTAATGGTGAATTATAGAAAAGACTCTTCTCAGAGTCAAAGCCAATAAACAAGAGGCAATAGTCATAAATCCTGAAAAAAGAAACTCCATCTGGATATGCCGAAAAAGTGTTCATGATGACAGTGGTAAACACTGAATGAATTTGGTAAGACAGACTCTGAAAATGTGTCTGTGGAGGTTTTCAAAACTTACCTGGGTAAAGCTCAGAGCAACCTGATCTATCTTTGAAGCTGACCTTGTTTTTAGCAAAGGGTTAAACCAGATAATCTCCACAGATTCCTTTCAAACAAAATTATTCTGTTATTCTACCATTTTCTGTATTCTTGAGTCTGTTGGAACTTAGTCAACCTTTCCATGCTAAGTGACTGTTTATAGTTGTACTGGTTTTGGTTAGCATGGAGTTAATTTTCTTCATAGCAGCTCATATGGTGCTGGTTTGGATTTGTGACAAAACAGTGTTGATAACACAGGGACACAGGCAACCTCACAGTGCTTACACAGAGTCAAGGCCTTTTCTGCTCCTCACACTGCCCGGCCAGTGAGTAGGCAGGGGGTGCACAAAAGGTTGGGAGGGGACACAGCTGGGACAGCTGACCCCAACTGACCAAAGGGATATCCCATACCATATGACATCATGCTCAGCAATAAAAGCTGAGCGAAAGAAACAGGGAAGGGGGGACATTTGGAGTTATGACAGCTGTCTTCCCAAGGTACCATTACATGTGGTGAAGCCCTGCTTCCCTGCACATGGCTAAAAACCTGCCTGCTGATGGGAAGTAGTGACCAAATTCCTCATTTTGATTTGTTTGCCTGCACAGCATTTACTTGCTCTATTAAACTGTCTTTGTCTCAACTCATGAGTTATCTCACTTACACCCTTCCAACTCTCTCTCACTTCCCACTGGGGGAGAGTGAGCAAGCATCTGGGTGCGGTACAGCTCCCTGCTGGGTTTAACCCACAACAATAGTGACATATTTTTACATCAAAATAAAAGCTTCAAAACACATGCCATCCTTTAGTTTCTTGTGTAAAGGAGATCCATGCATAACACTGACTTTTTATAGAGCTGTCATTCTGAAAAGACTAGAACTATCGATGAGTATCACTATTTCCCACATGATAGCTTTCATAACGGCAGAATCATCTTCCTACAACAATAAAGCACTTACTAACCACTACAGTTAATTAGAACAAAATGTAAGTGTATTAACGCATTTCACTTCCAGAAGTACTGCCCTTTTAAGAAAGAGCTATTTTAATTATGGAATATATAGCCACCAGGAGTCCACAATATTATAAAAACTATTTTGCCTATTTTTATTTTAATATGCAGGTTGAGCAACTTTGATTCAAAATATTTTAATTATTCTGAAGCACTTCTGGAAGCAGAACAAATGGTAGTTTAAGTTCTTTGCAGGTTGATCTGGCGCTGCTGGAAGCTATTGTAATTAGTAAATCTGCAAAAGCATTGTTAAAGTTATTTTCCTCAGCTTCGTTATACTACAGTTTATTAGTGAGCCTATTATTTATGCACTCCCTTGGGTCATTTAACATTTGCTTCAGTTAATGAGAATCTTCATCTTAATTAACAATACTGAAAGACCCTTTTCCTCCCCTCCCCCATAAAATGAAAAAGGCCTTAGAAATATACCCCAGAATAATATAATTTTGGAGTTATTAAAAGCAAAGTCTTTCCATTGCATCATTTTGTATTATCATCAAAGCTTCTTGAAAGACACTAAGTGACATTTCGTATATTGTGCGTATCTTAATTAAAAACATGAGCTAATATTAAAAGACACTGAATGATTCAAAGCAATGTCCATGTGAAGGTCTTGTATGAATGATAATGAATTTTTGAGATTTATAGAAATTCAGAGTGCTATTGCACAATATTAAGGTCAAAGTTGCAGAAGAAACAGTTTCAGATCACCTCTGTGTAACTATCAAGAACTGTGCCCATATTATGCATGATCATAACCCTTTAGCTCAGTTCAATTGAACCATGTCCTCTGAACAAGATTCTACTGAAGTGAAAACAAGAGTTTAGCTTGCCAGCCAGAAGAACATAGTAACCTTTTACCCAAAATCAGATCAACCAGAAATCTATTAAACGTATAGAGTCATTTCTATTTAGAAAGAGCAAAATTACTGTGGCTGTATTGTGGTACAGAGGAGACAAGACTTACAAAATGTATCAAGTTCTCTGCTTTATCTGATAGAAAAACAAGGAAAAGCTTTCTCCAGTAAAATTTTGTAATTTTTACCTACTGAATCAATAATATCAGCTTTTGTCCTCCAAACTATGAGGATGATGACATAAATATGTAGAGTAAAAATGCTGAACTTGAGACACTGATATTTAAGTCAGAATATCAGTTCTAAGTTTTTTTGCAAAGTCATGAATGCTGTCATTTACCTCCCTGCCCTCTTCCTTGCTTTCCTATCTCCTCTCTTCCTGACTCCAGATTCTTGCAATCTTTGCTTAAAATACAGGAGAATAACTCATGATAATGACAATATTTTTCTGTTTACATTTGTTTAAACACTACAGTGAGGCAAAGCTAAAGGCATGGTCTGCACAGTGCCTTACACTGATATTTATTGTTAGGTCCACTCCAATACAGGTGTCCTTACACAGCACTTCCAAATATTTTGAGCTCAAGGAAAGACTGGTTTCTTAATTTTTGCACTAGTTTCAGATGAACTGTACTAGTTAGCATACTGGTACAAGAAGAATTCAGACTTCTTGTGATGGGTCCCTGGGCTGTTTATCTGGAGAAAGGTCATGACAGCATGCTGGGGCAGCTGAAAAATTCTGTGACCCCAAACAAGAAGCTGCAAGAATGCAGCCTAAAATCATGTCCTGTGTTTGGTTGTACAGTGAATAATTCTCTGCATTAATCTTCCTAATCACCAATGCAGTCATTCTAAGTCTGAAATGCTGGAAATATGGTACAGCTGGTGATAGTGATTTTTTCTATGGCAGTACGTCATAAGTTCACCAGAATTTGTGAACATTTGACTTTGTGGGGCATTTTCTACCATCCAGTACTTCTGTCTGTCACTCTTTTCAGTCATTTGAGAGTCTGTTGGGGCAGGAGGGGACAGTTTGTTTGCATGTCTCCTTGCTGTGTTTTTCCTTGGTAGCTAAACTGGAAGAGAGAGCTCATGTGTGGGATGGACCCCATGTTAGAGGAATGGGATGGGAGGGTGCATCTGAAAAGAACAGATGGAAGAGAGAGATGAATTTTCTCAGACTTCTATTACTTTTACCCAGATGGGCTGTGGCATACGTTTAGTTCTGTGATGTCCATAAGGTCACACCTAAGGAGGTGAGCCTGCACCAGGGATTGGGTAATAGAGGCATGTCTAGAGGTGACTTACAAGGGAAAAGAGGTGTTAAGTAAAGGGTAAATTCAGTGTCTCCTGTTTGATGTGTCAGACTTAACAGATCTGCTGTGTAAGTATGTCTGAGTTGTGACCTTTTGTCCAGTAAAGAAACTCCAAATAAATAAATTTTGATTGAGAGCTGACATATCGCAGCATTACACTAAGCAATTTTACTATTGCATTTGTTCAGAATTTGGTGTGGGAGAACCATTCTGTTTCTAACTTAGGGAATTACTGCATGTAACAAAGAATCTGCATAGCTCTATTGTATAACCTAAAAGGCAGGTAATGATAAAAGTAAGTATCTGTACTTGCTTTTTATAAGGTACATGTTTTTAAAGGAAAATATAGACATATGCAGGATGGGGAAAACAAGAATCTACTAAAGAATTCCTTCATGTAAATTATAGCTGTAAATGTTGTTACTCTGTGAACTGAATCAAATTGTTTAATTTGGCTGTAATTTTGAAGATTAAGGAGTTTGCAAGCAGTGATGTGAAGACATTAAAGTATATCACAAATCTTTCTGTGTACTTTTAATAGAACATTATTAGCTAGTCTTATCAGAGAATTATGTCAAAGGTGTTTTATACAATAATGCTAACAAAGGTTTATGTTGGATTTTTCTATGTGATACACTCTGATAGAAGGTAATGGAACTCTTACGGTCAGAAACTGAGCCTCTGTCCTGTATTATACAGATGCAATCTCTCCACAGACTCTTGTATATTCACAGGATATTCTTTGTTATTTCCAGTATAATCTGAAAAAAAAGATTAAGAGAAAGCCATATAAAATTATAGAAATAATAGAGTTGTGCAAGTGTTGAAGTTTTTTCCTAGAATTATTTTAGTAATAAAAAAATAGTAATTCAATAAAATGCAAACTAAAATGGGTGATATATGATGATAATAACTATAACACAATACTTGCTATTTTGTGATAGGATCCATCAATAATAAGATGCAATATTTTCTCATTTATTTAAATCTGCTTTGAGAAGAATTAAGTTTTTCATGATAAACTGTAAGAGATGTTGTGTAAGTTGGTACATCGGTGAACATTTGTAGTGATTACTTTTAGAATACAGATCCATAGAAGTCAATCTCTTCACTTTGAAGACCAAAGATTTTTCAGTGCATTTCCCCCCCCCCCCCCCCCCTTGTTGTGATGACTTTTGGGTATTCTGTGGACATTTCCATAATAGACTGCTTAGACTGACTTTTCATTTTTATTTCATGATGTCTTAACTGCATTACATTTTGTCTTCCTTGAGGCATGTGTGGAAAAACTGGAGAGAGAAAGAGAAAAGGACTGATTGATTATCATAACCCTATTACTCATTCCCTGTTTTCTTAATGGTGACTGCCCATATCAAAACATCAAGGGACATCAGTTTATAATACTGAATTTTTAGGGTTTTTTTGTTCGGTTGATTGGTTTTTCTTCTCATGCCAGTGTTCATTGACTTTGGCAGAGGTTTTATTGGTTGCTCTTCTCCTCCTCCCAAAATCCTATGTCCATGCTCCAAGTTGTCTGCCTGGAAGCCAGACAGTTGTGTTAGTAGTGCTGTGCCTGACTGAAAATTTGCGTAGGCAAAGTGCCTCAGTTAACGGAGCTACAGAGCCCCCAGGCTATGGATGACTTTTTTCCTGACCTGCCTGGAGTCGAGGCAGAAGACTTTAAGTCAATCTCTACCCTCTCAGGTAGACATATTCCTATGGAAATGAGAGGGCTATTTGGTTAACTTTACTTTGTCTAGACTTGTAATGAAAGATCTGGCTTGAAATCTAATGTTGATTTTTTGAACACAAAATATGTTAATGGGCCTCAGGATTATTATTGTAGATTCCTATCAAAAAGCAATGCAGTAGAGGATGTCATAACTGTAATACAAACCAGAGAAACTGAAGATAGCTGTGTATGCCAAAAAAACCCTCAGATACACGAAAAAGCCAAATTCACAGTTCTTCATGCTGTTGACAGCTCATTTTTGAAAAATACAGGTTTTTTTAAACCAAAATATGTAAGCTTGCTGTTCATGCTTGTGTGACAAGAAATTGTCACATCGAAGTATATATTTTTATGGTCTTGCACTTGGAGCTTTTTGGTACTTCAGTAATTCTGTTTCTTTCAAAATTATTGCATAAACACATGAATGGAAAGTTTTACAGGGCCAAAGCTTGTTTTAGGTTTTACAGTGTAACACTGTTCACTGTAAGGAAGGTACAGCTCTTTCCCAGGATCATGGGTCTCTTAAAGAAACAGGTCTTCAAAGAAAAGTTGACAAGCTAGGGAATTGAGTTAATTTGGGATGTTAAATCATGAACAAGGTAAAACTCAACTGTTGACTTGTCCCAGGAAGGAGAGGAGATGTGGATCAAAGCTGGAACCAAAGTGCAGGTAGGCTAGACAAGTTGCAAAAATAAAAGAGTATATACAAATGAAAAGGTAGGAGTACACAAATTGCAAACACAAATTCTCTTAATGTTCTTCTCGGCTAGAAGGCAGCAAACCTCTACAAGGTTAAATTCTGTATGTCTAACCTTTACAGGTCATGAAATGACAGATTTGTTCAAAGGCTGATGTCATGCTTTAAGCCCAGAGGGCAACTGAGCAGCATGCAGACTCTTGCTCACTCCAATCCCGTCAGGGTGGGGGAGGAGAAAATACAACAAAAGTCTCAGGGATCAAGACAAGGACAGGGAGGGATGACTCACCCATTATGGTCATGGGCAAAAGACAGTCTTGTTAAGAGAAAAAAAAAGATCAATTTAATTTGAACACCACCACCATCAACACTTAATTTACCAATCAAACAGAGTAGAACACTGAGAAATAAAACCACATCTTAAAAACACCTTCAGTCCACCCCTCCTTTCCTTCCAGGCTCTGCTGTGCTCCCAGTTTCTCTACCTCCTACCCCACAGCAGCACAGAGGGGCAGGGGATGGGAGTTGGGGTCAGTTCATCACTCATTGTTTCTGCAGCTCTTCCTCCTCAGGGGGAGGACTGCTCACACTCTTCTCCTGCTCCAGCGTGGGGTCTCTCTCATGGGAGACAGTCCTCCACAAACTTGTCTGACACGAGTCCTTCCCACAGGCTGCAGCTCTTCATGAACTGCTCCCAACGATGGTCCCTCCAGCAGGCTGCAATCCTCCCAGCAACAGACTGGTCCAGCACAGGCTTCTTTTAGAGCCATGGCCTTCTTCAGGCACAGCCACCTGCTCCAGTGTGGGATCCTCCACAGGCTGCAGGTGGATATCTGCTACACCACTAACCTCCATGGGCTGCAGAGGGACAGCATGTCCTCTCACCACGGGCTGCAGGGAAGTGTCTGCTCCGGCGCACCTCCCCACCTCCTTTCTTCCACTGATCTCGGTGTTTGCATAGGTGTCTCCCTTACTCCTACTCCTTCTCTTAGGTTGCCCTTCTTAAACGTTATCACAGAGGCAGAGCCACTAATTGTCTTGGCCTTGGCCAGAGGCAGGTCTGACTTGGAGCTGGAGGAGCTTTGAGAAGCTTCTCACAGGAGAAGTCTCTCCCCTGTAGTCCCTCCCTGCTACCAAAACCCCAGCCACACACACAAACCCAACACAGTTGATCAGTCTAAATGAAAATAAAGATGTTCTTTGCAGTTGAGTGTATATGGTTTCAGCTTGCAGAAGTGAATTCTTTTTATTCCTTTCTCTGTTAGTAGAAGAACTTCATAGAAGTCTGTATTTTTGTTCTCATGAAAATATTTATGTACAGAGATCAAACTGAAGCTTCTCTTTAATAAAATAAACAAATCAAGGTCTCAGAGCAGTCCTTACCAGGGATCCTTTTCTCCATCAGTTGGTTACCATCCTTGGCTCTTTTTTTCTGAAATCTTGTTTTACTGTTTTCCCCAACTTAATTTTAGAAAACTATAGACAGTGAAACTGTTCAGACTCTCTAAATGTGGTTTCACCAGATTAGCAGAGATAAAATCCCATCTCTTTGCATTCTTCTGCTACTCCTTGTTATTTCTTTATATACGTAACCATATATTTTTTGCATTTCCTGTCACTAAGGGCTCATGTAGAGTTCTTCATCCATTAAGAACTCACATACTTGAAAGGACAATTGCTTTGTCTTTTAGGACAGTTCCCTTGTCTTTTTCCAATAAATAACCTAGACTTTGCTAAGTATATCCTACAAGTCTTACTCAAGGGGGAAGTCTTTGCATTTAGCTACGCTGAAAAGAAATACCAAGAAAGCATGTAGGTGAAGACAGTAGCCTTAAATATCTTGTGAACTACAGAAGATTTCTTCCTAGCATAACTTTCAAAGTGTATTTAAACTACATAACATTCCAAAAATGTTGTGATTAATTAATCAGGTTTTTATCAGTGATTCTACTTTCAGTCATTATCTTAAAAAATAACATTGTTAGTAAGAAAAATAGTATTCCATATTTTCAGAAGTATTAAGATATTTGTTTCTCTTTCTTTACACCATTTGGATTGTGTCATTAAAGGCCATGTTTTTATACATAGAAACCACTGTTGATATACACATGCAGACTCGCACTCATTTTTGCATTCTCTAAACCATTTCTAAAACTGTATATGGAGTATTTTCTGTTGGAAAAGGTTTTCTGTACTCTAGGCCTGAAGATTTTGGGTTAATTTATGCTCGGAGAAGCTTCTCCTAATAACAGGTTGCAACAAAGAATTAGAATAAGCAAGTACCACAGACTTGTTACTCACAGCTGTCTAGCTGATGTAGAGGAAGAAGGTACCCAACATCATCGTGCTCAAGCCTCTTTAATTTGCCCTGTGATCTGACTTTTCTGGGACCACTGGAAATATACACCGTACATATGCGGAATTGAATTCAAAAACATGAAACAGCTCCACAAGTAACAGTGTGATCTACCTTACGTTATATAATCCTAATATGATATTTGTCTATATTTGCAATAATCAGCAGCCCAAGAAAATATTAATGAGAGTTTCACCCACAGCTTAGAATCCAACTGTTACCCTGTAATCACACCTTGTAATCCTTGTAGTTATCTACATGATATTAGGATGAAAAAATGGACACTTAAACTCTTGCTCAGGTGGCAGGGCAAAGATGAAATTGCCTCATAATTTGAGTTACTAGATGAACCTTCCTGTGTATATTCTGATTTGTGGTCCTTAAATTGAGTCTAATTGCTATTCATGATTTTCTATTCTTGGGGTATTTCAAATCTATTTTTTTTTTTTAATTTTTGTATGTAGTTTTGACCTGTGTTTTTATCTTGCACAGTTCTTTTTTTTTTTTTTTTTTTTAATAGGAGATCTATAATCTTGTGTAATATTTAACACAAAAGTTTATTTATTTACATGTGATATATAATTATTCTATTTAATGCTATTTCTCATAGTGAATATTCTTTTTATAAGCCACCTGCTTCAAATTAGGGTATAGCAATGCTTTATTTATACTGTATGTGATTAAAGTCATTCCACATAAGGAAATTCCACTCATAGTTACTGAAAACAGACGTCTAAACACTCAGAAGGCAAAATGATAGGGATTTACTCCTATTAAAATAAAAGGAGTGTTCTCATGGGTAGAAGAGCGATTTAAAAGACTGGGAAAATTGCCTTTATTTGAAACTTAAAATAAAACAGCCTATTGCCTTTACAAGTACACAGTCCTTTGATTTATCTCAGGATGTTTTAGTGTTATCTATTTGTGGAAGAAGTATTGTTCATATTATATTATCTAGATTTTAAGGGCAGGTTATTTTCTCTATTTTTAGAAATATTTATGACAAGTCCATATTATTCTAAATTTAATTGATCAAGCTCTTTTAGAATTCCATTAGGCAGAAGGGACTTCAACACTGAAAACTTCTCAGATACAGAATAAATGGGGCTTTTCTACCTTTTAGTTCTAAAACTATGGATTGGT
Organism: Strix uralensis; assembly: GCF_047716275.1. Classification (NCBI taxonomy): domain Eukaryota; kingdom Metazoa; phylum Chordata; class Aves; order Strigiformes; family Strigidae; genus Strix; species Strix uralensis. The sequence continues at coordinate 86,747,021 of NC_133972.1, read as the reverse complement.
AATGATTGTACTTATTTGTTTTTACAGTAGCATTGATTTATCTTAACAAATTGTAAACATATAGCAAAGAATGAACAGGCTAGTATGAAAGAGTGAAATCCCAAAATGGAATAATTTTAAAAGAGGTCTTCATTTATTATACAGAACTTCTTTGAAAATGAGAAAGACATTGGAGGAAGTTCTGAAAAGGGTTTGGAGCAAAATCCCTTCACCCATATACCAGTCTTCACTCATTCTTGAAATTATTATAATCTAAAATATAAACTTTTGAAAACAGACCATTAAAAAAAATATATGTTGTTTTGTTTTTTTTTTTTTTTCTTTGAGCCTGGACTCCAGAAGAATTGAACTTTGTAGGAGACGCTGCTGGTAAATATAGGGAATTTCATAACCATCTTTAATTTTTCAGTTTTGCAAACCGAAATAGGCTGTCTAGGCAAGCTTAGATCACTCAGATGAGAATCCATTTTTTTAAATGTCTATTTCATTTGAATACCAAATCTTTAATAGACTAATGTGAAATAATAAAATTCTAACAGTGTGGGTCTGGCTCTGGAATTGCTGAGAAAAGAACACTAATTTCATTAACTCCTAATGAAAGTAGAAGTTGTTTGATATTTCTTGGAGACACTCATCATTTTACAAGATCAACAATACATAAATAAAGTATAATTAAAACCTTATATTGACACTAGATAACCAGATCTTATAAAATGTTAAATGTGTTGAGAACTTTCAGTGTTCTGATAATAAAAGATAAGATTTAAGATCTGAGCTCATTTTAAAAGAGCAAATTATTTGTCCTTATTCATGACAATCTTTAAGAAGCATTTCTCAAATGATGTGTCACTTTCCTTGGAGAGTTTTTACATCTGATCTCAGTTCTGCTAAAGAGATTCTAAATTTAATAATAATGTTAAGCTAAATGAAATATGGTTTCTCTTAATTAATTTAAGCTTGCTGCAATTATACAAATTTAATAAGTCTAATATAAAATATCATTGGATAAGGTAAGAGAATAGAATTATAGATTAAACGGTTTTATAGTTAAGAAAATTAGCGGGGACTATTTCCTATTCATATGGTGTAACTTCATTTAGACTCTGCTAAAATTCTATTCTTCTGAGAGACTAGGTATTAATAAAGATATATTGTAGCTCTACAGCTAATTAATCATTTTTGTTTCTATATTTATAATCTGAAATAAGGACTTTAAAAAAATATTGCTACAGTAAACAGCTTACTGAACTTTATTATGGAAATACGGAAAACAATATTTTTCCCAATGCCATTTTATTTATTCCTTTATTTTCAGTATGAACCAAATGTTTTATATAAAAAATTTCCCTTTGATTTTCAATATGCTGAAAGAGAAAGCAGACCAAAATAATTAAGATTCATTCCTGTAGTACAAGAATATAGAGGGTAGACTGACATGCAAATAACATGCATTTCATGGACACAGAGTACATAAAATTATTTCTAATTTCTACAGCCATTACTATTTTCTTTCTCAGATATAATCAAATTTTCTTCATATATTTTGAATCTTATATGTCTACATCCTATTGATAGCAATAATGACTACACTTCTGAGAAATTACAAAGGAATTATGTTAGTGAGGAGGAAAATCATACCATGTTTTTTAAGAGAGGGAATGCAAGTAATTTAGGTATTCTTATATGTTCTCTGTTGGCTGCTGTTTCTTACCTGACTATAGAGAGTATTAGTCTCCTAACTTTGTGCCTCTAGGTCCCATATTAACTAAATTCTCAAAGAAGGCACTTCAACATTCTGTTTGTCTTTTTTATATATTCATGCATTTCTGTGCCTTTTTCTATCATTGACATCGTTGTACTATTTGAGGCTCCTATTAAAAACTGGTTTAAGTAAGATTACAAAGGAAGCAATATATAGCAAAGATAGCAGTTGAATCTCAATGTTCTGAAGACTCACCGAGAGTTATATCCAATTACAAATTCATCTTTCCTTCAGAATATTTTTTTATATAAGTTTATTTAATATCTGATGCAACTCATTTACACTGTTTTTCTCACTGACATAGATGGGCCAATGAAAGGGGAAAGCTTGGGCCTTCAGAAGAGTTTTCTTCATTGATATTATAGCCTATGGAAAAAACAGCTCTTCTGAAGTCTAGATGTCACCATTTTTTAGCAGAAGTAAGCTTTACTATCAGTCAGGTTGTCTGCTTAAAATATAATGGCAGCATATAACCTGGTGTACTTGTATTTTGTACAGACACGATGTTCTGTACGCAAGTTAAAAAACCCTAAAAGATAAATATTTCAAGAAAGGCGCAGTTCTGATAGTCTAGAATTTAAATGTACAGGAATTACATTATACAATATATGGAAGAAAAAATGGTCCCAGTTAAACCATATCTTTCCCAATGAAATTTAACAGAAGAGACAAGCCAAGGGTTAAATTGTTTCAATGTCTAGTTTCTCAAATTAAAACACTGTTTCAATTTTATTTATCATAAAGAAGAGAAAACTGAGTTTCTAGATTTGGTTGGAAGTGGAAAAATGCATAAAGAAGAAGAAGAAGGAAAAAAGCCGAATTATCTTAGAATTAGAAATTACAGACTGTCTAAAGAGTAAGTGCATTTTCTAATCTAGTAATAAGCTTCTATACGGCAACATTTATTGCCTTATGCAACACCATATGTTGCATGTAAAGGGAGTTACTTTCTATCATCTCTCACACTGAAAGTGAAGAAAAGCTCTGTCGAATCAACAGATCTCAGAGCTGTGACAAACCTCCCTGTCTATGTGGGAATGTGTTGGCTGCCCAAATGAATAATTTGACTAGAATTTTAAAAGCACTTTATAAAGTTTTAAGATAATAAATTTAGAAGAATACACAGGGAGGAGAGTTTTTCATTTTCCAAGCAGGTCTGTATTTGACATCTTTGTCTGTAAGATGTATTAATCATCCATCATAGGGTATTGTCACACTGGTGATATATTAGTGTAATACATTATCAGAACAACATCATTCCTATGATGTATTGCTAGCTAACACAGACCTAACTGGTGAGAGTTGGTTATAAAGACTTAGCAGATTTTGTGGTATTAAAAAAAAACCCAAAAAAACCCCTAAACTCTTTCAGGAGTTGAACACTAAAGGCAATCTGTGAAAAGGTGATGGTTATTTTAAAATTTGATATGTGGTAATGCAGTTCCTGAATTTTAGAATTATGAATTCTAGTAGTAAACCCAAGTTAATGTTTGTGGTCAGGCAAAAGAGGTAGTTTCCTGAAGATGCTGTTTCATAGGTTGTCAGTGATAGAGTTCATAGTCTGTATCACTAAAATTTTTGTAAACCTACAGTATATAACACTGAAGTGACTAACTCATTTTCCATTCATGATAGAGTCAAATTCTAGTGTGGCAACAACATGAAAGGTCACTGTGGTATATTAAAAACAAGAACAAAGTTGTGGTGTTTTTTTTACAGACAGATGTGATTTTTCACAATCTAGATGTAAATAAAGTTTAGTCCTTGCACTAGCTATTGGGCAGGTCTTTCTCAATCAAGAGAAATTTCATTCCTTTTGGAGTACAGACTTTACAGAAATCCATTTCAAGCAGCCACTACATTTCTCTGCCACAGAATTTTTAAGATGTTTCTTTTGTTATTAAAACTCTAAAGTAAGAAAAAATTAAAAAAAAAAAAAAAAAAAAAAGAATAGGTGAAATAGAGAAAAACTACCAAAGTGGACTAAGGGAAAATGGGAAAATGTAAAATATAACCCAGAAAATAATAACTAGGCATAAAATACATTACTGTGACCAAATATACGCACCAAAGCTGATAAGGCTGTTCTTAAGGCTGCTCTTTACTTACTTGACAGTGAAAATTTTGAGAGTTTTTTTTCCTTTGGTTTTAATGGAAAATTTTATTAAAAAGTGCCAAAAACTCATAAAATCAATGAAATAAAAACAGTAAAGTTCTTCCCAACAAGGTTTGTAAGCTATATATTCTACTGTAGAGTGATATGAAGGTTTCCCTTTCAAGAGAAAGACAGGGAGAGAAACAAAAGGAGAGAGAAAAAGGTGTCAGAACTACTGTGGTATCTCTGAGTATTTCCATATTAAAGCATCATTTTACAGTGCTCTGTCTGTATAAGAATGGCTAACAGAAGAGGACAGTAAAGTAGAATGTCTGAATTAAGTTTCTGGAAAGAAATGGGGGAAAGAAAAGAAGTTGGAAAAGTAAATTTGAAATAATTTTTTTTCTATCCTTTTTTCATAAAAAACTGTCTACCAAAACCCACCATGGACAGCAAGGCTGTAAAACACCAATGATTAATTCCTTCCCAAAAAAACCCCGAACAAACAAACCAGTTTATGTTCCTAATCTCATTTATCTCTATTACCTTGTTCTCTTTTGACATTTTGTGTCTTTCTTATAAATTTATAGAATTTATACCCATAGGGTCTGTTAGTTCCCCTGTATAATATAAACCATTTCACCAAAGAATTCTGTAATCTAACCCTTAATTTCTGAGACTTTGTTTGTCTTTCTGCTGTCCTTTAGGTGGTATATTCTTCCAGCCCGGGATGTTTATCTATGCAATGCTTACAACACTGCAGCATGGTCTTTCACTGCTGCTTGAAGGAACTCTTGCAGCAAAAAGCATGAAGTTTTAGTTTGGGTAAGCTGAACAATACATGGCCTGAAATAATAATTTTATTATTACTTTGAATGCCAAGATCAAACAAAAAGACTAAAACGCAAGGCATACAGATGTACAGAATGTGGCTTTTTACTGGGAATTTGTACTGTATATAGAAAAACATATTTTTCAGTATAAACTTCACCATACATGCATATTGCAATGTATGCAAAACAGTAAAATCAATGCAAATATATGCAGTTGAAGAGATAGTGCGTTTTGGAGCTAGCAGGGCACTCTGTCAATGTCAGTTTTGTGACAGTCTTTGATAGTGCATAGGGATTTCTTTAGTCACTTAGAGGTCAAGATAAACTGCTACTCTCTTTCAGAAAGTACCTTCTGATTGATTGTACTTCAGTGAAAACTGAGCAGTAAAAAGACTGTGTCTTATATTCCGTTCCTTAGGGGATCAGAGTTACCATAAGAACTTGATAAACCAAGTGCAGTAGTATTAAAATTAACCTAGATATTATTGAGAAAACAAAACAGCCTCATATCTCAGTACCTGTCTTAATTTCTCATTGGATGGCTAATAAACCTGTCAGTCATTTCTTGATGAAAATTATGAAATAGTTTCATAATAAGAACCAGGAATATTAGAAGAAAATTCATTCTAATTTAATAGCATACTCTATCAGCTCCTTTAGGGAATAAATTATGTGCATAAATACAATAAAAATAATTTCACTGTTCAAGGAAACAATGTATTTCTCTTAAGTTCTTGATAGTTGACCCCAGTGTAAATAACCAAAAAGTCTGTGCTTGCTGAAATGAAGTACAAACTTTACAAGAACATATGTATAACAAGAGATACTTTGGATCATATTTGCTGTGAGTTCTCAACATAAGCCAGAAACAAGTAGGCCATGTCCTGGAAAACATCCTTTATCAAGGAAGTTCTTCCAGTACATCCAAAAAGTTTTTAAAAAGCATGTTATTATGGCAATTCAGATATGTGATTCAGCTTTTGGGTAGTATATATATATTAGTTTTAAAGTAGTTCAAATATAGGTATGCACAACAACCTGAAACTCTGAGTACACTGAAAAGCTAGTCTAAAGCTAGCCCAAATATGTCTACCTGAGCTGCAGTTGTAGCTTTGAATTGTTAGGAGTGCATGACTACAAAATAATGACTGTTATTTCCCAAATTTCATGGGAATTTAGGTGTCTAAAAATGCAGATAGAATGCTGGTAATTTTTCAAAACAGAAATGCACAATTCATATTAAATTCAGAAGATCTGAGGAACTACATGGGGTTTTCTAAAGCATCTGTATTCCTACATACCTAAAAAGCTTTGAAAAATCTCACCCTAAACCTGTCTAAAAATGGATAGAATGACCTTGCAAATGCATTTGTTTTTACCCATCACCACTATGATCTCTTCTTATTTGACAGGATTGTTCTACATGTTTATGAACATCAGAAAAACCAGTGCTTTAAAAAATAACTAATTTCTTTAGTGAATTGTAATTTAAAGGCACTCATGTAAATTAAGAAAGGACACAAATATTACTGAAGGGAAACAAATAAAAGTCATGCAGGTAAGCTAAAGTGAGGAAATAGGAAGTTTGTTGTAGTGATTTGAAAGAGCACCACTGAAGTCAATACTTTCAGAATGAAATAATCACAAATGCTTGAGTAGAGAATGCATCAGTACTGAACTCTCTGAATTATATTTCTACTTTCTAAAAGCAACTGTGTCCTGGATGTTCTTTTTCTGGCTATTAATATTTTTTCTTTTTTTTTTAGATCATGACTTTTTTACCAAGGACAAGGCATACAAGGAGGTAGTATGAATAAAAGATATGACATGTTTTTTTTTCCATTCCTGACTGAATTTAAATTAATTTCCAGGCCTCGAAGTTGAATAGCTTTTCTGTAACTCATAGACCATACTTAAAAGGGAAAGAGTAAGGAACAATAAATATGGAATTTCTTCCTGCCACCACCTAGTTACTTGTTGGAAAAGGCTGTCTTAATAACAATGGAGAAGCTACTTCCACAGAATAAGAAACCGAAGTATTGTTCCAAAGTACAGACCTGTATTTGAAAAGCTCAGTTTGCAATTCCTTTCCTTTGCAAAAGCATCTGAGCAAGGAGTAAGACATTTTGAACACAACACTGGAAAGTCAGAAGCTCACATTATTTGTCCATAGTGAACTGTCATGAATTATGTTATCTGAAGAAAATAAGTTCTGGAAGAATAACACATAGCTGAAGTATTCAGTTGACGGACATTTTAAAATTCATTGGAAATAGCTAGTAACAATGGTACAACTGTGATAGTTCAGACATGTGGGACAAAGTTTTCCATCCCAGAATGGTCAAAATGAAGGATGTAGGTGAACATTTCTTTTATGATTAAACACTAGGAGGCAAAAATCTTACCTGTGTAATGACACTGACTTCAGTAGAGTTAGACCAAACATAAACTGGAAATACAGTGTGATATTACAGAGAATTTTATCCCTTACTACAAGACAAAAAATGTCTAAGGACTGGCATCCCCTTCAAGAAACTTGTGGAGAATGGTAAAAGAAGAGACATACATCAAACTGTGTGGCAAAAAGGTAGGTACTCAAGCCATGAGAACATATTCCAACTTTAAACTCTAAGCTAACTATGTTTAAATACGATATACAGGAATCTAAGTAAAGGTTCACTTGATTACTTCCATTCACAGTTATCTCCATCCCCAAACCCTTATCCCCATCCACTGTTCCTCTGAAAGACAGGTTTTTTGGCTAGCTGCATGTGAATTGCTGAGATTGATACCACATACTGTAAGGCACCAAAGAAAACATTATTGCTTATGGCAAATTATGAGCCTTTGAGGAGCAATGTAAAACAGCTATATGACTACTAGATAGAGGTTGAGACTTCAGAAACTCTATTAATTCTTGGCAAGTAAAAGAATACTGTGTTTGGTACAATTATCTGCAAGTAATGGATGTTTTGTTATCTTAAACACATCTCCAAAAAGCCTTAAGGATTGATGTGTTGGAAGGATTTTGATTCTGCAGTCTGTCACTTATTATAAATTATTTTACAGCATCAGGTGCTGAACAATAACAGGAAAGTCTGGGAAATCTGTGTGGGATTATGGGGAATACAGAGCTGAGAGAAGTTATACTCACATGTGAGAGGTGCCAAAGGAGCCTTTATGTTAAAGGAAGGAGTTGACTGAATTATTCTTCTCCTTATGATATTTTAGGGATCATATTAGTCCTGGAGTTTTGATTACTTTTATTTCCATTGCTAACATGAATATATGTATAATTAGTAATATGACTTGTCTTTTCATTCTGTAAAGAATCTCAGTAATACAATTAGAGATTGTACATCAAAAGTAACAAAACTTCTGCAAGTACTTTTCGGCCATATTATACCATTATTCTAAGAGAAGTAAGACTGGTTTATTTATTTTTTTCTCTTTCTCTTTTGAAATAGAGGGTAGCTTTACTGCAAGAGAAATGGCATCAATGCTGCAAAATAAAGGAGGCAAACTTCCCAGCAGACCTGTTTGAAGTCAGTGTGAGTTTTATGCATTGCCTGTGGTAGGATCAGGAATGCTACTCAAGAGACCTGCAGAGGGATGTTCTATGGAGTATTTTAACCAGGAGAAGATTTATACATAAATTCTTTACCCACTGAGATGAAATTTAGCTCATAATTTGGCTGCATCTCTTGCTGGCATTCAGGTAACATAAGACTTTTTTTTTAACCATGATATAAAACATATTCCAGGCTAGCACAGATTTTGTCAAGTTTCCATATTTTTTTTAATTCAGATGTATCTCTTTGATCTGTGTATTTTATACAAGTCTGTTTCAGTGGAGAGAAAATTCACTTGATGGAGGGATTAAGATTCTGTCATCATTATTATAACATTTTATGTCATAACAGATGATCCAACTACCTCAACATGGAAAAATCTGCAATCAATGTTAGTGGTAGTTAGTGGTATTTAGTAGAAGGTGGATGGCTGGGATATTGTAATGTGCACACTGCTTAAAACTTCCGTTTGCACAACTGCAGAAGTGAATAAATCTGTCCCTTACACGACAAATTACTGAAAGTCCATTCATATTTCTCAAAAAAACCCTAAAACTTATGTTTAATTTAATCAAAGCAAAAATGACAGAATATCAGAATTATTTTATTTTATTTGACATGCAACATTTTCATTTAACATGCAAAACATTCCATACAGTTGCACCATTTGGCCAGGCTGAACAGAAGAACTAGTGCCTCATTACAGGTCAGCTGATATAGTGGGAAACTCTGTAAGCAGTATGGAATCATGCATTTTTGCATTATCAGCAAATATAGCTTCTCTAACTGGATTGATTTGCAATCAGCTGTCTCTTATTTAGCATACCCTTAACATCACTATTTCTTAATCAGAGTTTAAACTGATCTCCCAAGCTTTTCAAACATGTTATTTAAGATAGTCAATGGAAATTATAACACATCAGTGCACATACCCAAGAAAATCTAAAGGAACCAAAAATCACATCTCTCCTCAAGAGTGATATAGCTGCCCATATCTATAATCATCAGTAACAGTTCTGCTAAGCTCAGCATTAACCTCGTTTTATATTTCATTACTGATTATCACTCTAGGGAAGTTCTAATTAGACAGCTGTGTGAAACATGGTCAGGTTCCTTTCTGCCAACATAGGAACAAAATTAGCTAAAATCTAGAAAATACTGCTCCGAACTTTGTTTCTTCAATAGCACAGGCATGTCCTAATTAAATTTTTCATTGCATAATTGTGATTATTAATTGACAGTAATTTAATGATGTAATGATTTTGATGCATAAAATGGACAACAAATACAAGAATATGAACCTGCAATTATATCTCCATTCTGCACAGTAGAAATGACTGAAATGCATTAATCCTTTTTACTCACTGAAACACAGGAATCAGAGATGGGAAGATTTGTCCTGTGTTTCAGTGATATGGAGAAAGTGCCTCTGGACAAAACATGGAAAAAAACCTATTACATAGATAGTTACTGCTAATTTTAAACAACATAGACTCAACCACGTCCCTTTATGGCTTCATTTTCCACCCAGTTTTGAAGGTGAAGTTCTGCTCTGTACAGAAACCCCAAACAAGATTTATATCTTATTTAAGATTTGCTTAATCTCATAATAAAGACTTAATTAGAGCCTGTGATGACCTTCTTCATGGAGAATGAGTTCATCTTTCATGGGCAGTATTAATACCATGAATACTTATTTTGAAGCTGCATTGCACATACATCAACTAAAAATCTAAAGCTGAACTGCTTAGCTGACTTACAATGACTGTTCATTCTGCATTTTATACTTCAGTTGAATTTGAATTGAAACTCTTTTTGTTGCAGAAGTTATTAAACCAAAAAGCCCACATGACACTTGTCACTAACCTACAACAGCTCACATCTTTAGTGTTCTTACTGAACTGTTTGCAAATGTTTGAAGGGAGAATGTGACAATCTGAAATAATTACTTCTCAGACTGTTTCAATCTTTGAATTGAGTTTAATGTTCAATATATACTTTTTTTCCCTTATGCAACCAAGCTAAGCAGTAAAAATGCTTTAAAGATGTTGCAGAAAATATGGCAAATAACATTATGTGTAAGGATTTTGATTAATGTATAGAAAGAAATCAGTATGTCAGAATTTTCATGGTACCTGCAATATGGCCATAAGGATTTTGCAAGAAATAGTATTTGAAGAAATTTTGAAATTCCCTGTGACAGTTGCCTAATTATTTATTTCTTGAGTAAAGCATAGAAGACTAAGACATAGATTTGCCTAATAAAACAGGATTAATGTTATCTAATTGTAGCCAGCTAAAGAGTAGGTCTCTGTTCTAAGGTACCAGCTAGGTTCCTTCTACAGTCAATGAGAGAGCAAGCTATGTGTATGTCCCAAGAGCAACTTATTCTCTTTGAAAGGGCAGACCAAAAAAGGTAGTGTGAACTATCTTATAGGATGCCTGTACTCACTATTCTGGCTATAGAGGTATTTTAGATAATAGCATGGATTAGAAGCCAAATTTTCAAGAAATTAGTAGTTAGATGAGATCTATTCAGTCATAACTGCCCTGCTAGTTACTCCTGGAACTATTTTAAAGAGTACTTTTGATTAAGTATTTAAAGATGAATCTGAATGGTAACCAGAGTAATAAATGAAGCAGGTCTATTGGACAAAAGTATTTTCAAGTGTTGCTTTGGCCTTTGACCTACCAAACAATGTGTTTTCCATGCAATTAAAAACAGAGGAGAGTTAATTACCATACTGTGCTATTACACTGCAGTAAATCAAAGAGAACACAGCAAAAAAGGAACTTGAAAAACACAAGTCTTTAGTGAATTCAGTTTTCAACATTTTCATGTCTGTGGCATTCATTATTATAATTTAAATTTTTTACCTCTTTTTTTTTCAGCAACAAGAATATAGATCTTATTAGTTCTAAAGCAGTCATTATGGTCTGTTGTGTAGATACTCAATTACAGACTTTTAAATATACAAATTATGTAAATGCCTATTTAGGGAGTATTTACAAAATACATTATTGACCCAGTAAGCCATAACAGCTCCAATCTGTCAGAGAAATACATATTTAGGCCTTACTTAAAATGCAAATTATTGGCCCAATAGACCATAACAGCTTCTTCATAACTGTTACATTCTATCATGGAAATCCATGGTTGGGGACTTGCTGGCTAATGACTTTTGTGTGAAAGCTGCCTTGGAAACTGTCCTTAAGTACACAAATTTCTCACATGATAGAACATAATGGCTCTTTTTCAACAGTTACTGACTACAGAATAGTATTGGGTTCTATTAGGTAACTAGTTAGTTGTAAGAACTCAAACAAAAATGCACAGATGCTGTACAAAGATATCCATTGGCTCAGAACCCCTCTAATTTTCTTTGAAACAATAGATGCTAATGTACAACAGCTATTTTTCAGAAATTACTTTCATTCCTCATATGGATTTACAACACCAATCCTAGAATGAAACAACTTTGTTGATAAGGAACGTTCTGTGGAAAAATAATACATACATTTTGGACCAATAGTCCAAAAGGGTTATTATAAATCCTCATTAAGAAAAGCACTTTGCATATCGTTCAAGAGGAAGTAAGCACTTGCATTACTGAAAGAATTGAAATGACATATATTTAAATGTTGTCCATTAAATATTAGTAAAACTGGGCCAGACTGTAGGAGACTACTTCTGTTATGTATCAGCCAATTTATCACATAGTCTCACTGAAGTCAACAAGTTGCAGAGAAAGCATCAGTCTGATTGGGGAAAAGTCTCAGAACCTGACTGAGGAGATTTTCAGGACATTTTATTCCTAGAAAGGTATGCCAGTTTGTACACCATGACACCAAGGTTCAGTTTTGAGAGTTTACGTTTAAAGGAACATGTCCAATCTGAACAGGGATCTATTATTGACTGAGCATTCTGATCTACTCAAGGAGTTGAAATACCTTAGCAACTCTCAGCTTATGGACTTGGAAAATTTCATTAAGAGATGTGGAATAGGGATTTATACTTGTAGAGACCAATTCTAGTTTTTTACAGTTCTTACATGTACAAAGTGTATTCTTTTCAACACTGGAAACAGAATTCTTTTGAGAGTGCATTCATTGTATTTATTGATCCTTTTATATTGTTAGGTTTTGTTTATTGTGTTTTAAACTTAACAGTGGGCAAGTGTCAACACAGTTGCAGAAAAAGGGCAAGGGAGTGAATGAGGAATATACTTTTGGCATGAGTTCTTAAAAACTTAATTTTGAAGGTTTTTTCAGTACAATTTAAGACACAATGTCACAAAACAAAAACCTCTCAAATCTGAGAGAACTTGCTTGATAATATAGTCATAATAAAATTTTAGGTTTTTTAATATTGTTATTTCTTCTTATTACCTTAATTCTAGTACTTTTACACTAAAGGAGGTAAGAAAAGTTTTTACTGTGTACTCACTATATACCAACATGCTAAAAAACTTTATTAACATTTTATTATTTGTATTTATAGTACTTGTCATTGTATATGTCCAAGTTATAGAGCATCAATAACCAATTTATCTTTTTTCTTCTGGAAATGCATATGGCATATAACCATTGATTGCATATCTTCATTTATTATAGATTGTTGTTCACAAATTAATAAAGAAGTGAAGAGTTGATAGGAAAAAACCCAAACAACCTAAAACGAAATAACAATACTCATGATTTGATAAAAGAGGATATTTTTTAATTCTCCTTATTTCAAACTGTGATACTATAAGTTAAATAATGCAAATGTAATATAATATATTTTTGTGTTTCTACCTTTGAAGGAATTAATTAGGTTTTTCTTTACATTAAGGTGCTTTTACACAGTTTTAAGTGAAAGTAGATCTTAAAATGGGTATAGATGCAACAACTGAGGGCATTTGTGGAGATCTAACACAGAAACTTTTGTTTCAACATCCTCTTTTCCCAGAATGCTGGGTTTCAAGTCTGACAGTCAAACTTTACACACAGCCTACTGAAATGTTGGAAGTGCTAGTTACCAATTGTCAGGGACCACCCCTGAAGGGTTCCCAGGACAAGGGCAAAAAAGAGGCGGTTGTTCCAACTGCTTCTGCTTTGGGTGAAATGGCCTTGAGAGGGCTGGAAAATTCCCCCCCTCACCCCTTCTGAGCGAGTCAGGGGGAGGAGGATGGATATATTTAAGGTGGCTGACTGAAAACAACAATGGTGAGCTTTTAATTATATGCTCCGTAAAACCCTGATCTGTAGCTGTTACCTTTTTAGTCAACACTGGAGCACAAATTTCTGCCCTAAGAATGGACAATGCGGAGAGAAGCAGTTATATCCCCTCTTCTAAATGCTTGTTCATTGTTGATGCTTTCCTAACCTCATGCTGTTGCCATTAGGGGCACCAGAAGGAGTTACTCCCCTCTTGACCGATTTACAAGAATGGGGCATTGTGATATCAGCTCAGTCTCCCTTTAATTCCCCCATGTGGCCTGTGCAAAAGCCAAATGGGAAATAGAGGCTCATAGTAGATTATAGGCAACTGAAAGCTAATACTGGTCCTCTCACTCAGCAAACATAGCTGAGCTGATTGCTGCTACAGGAACAGGCCCATTCGTTTTAGCAACCCTAGATGTCAGAGGTATGTTTTTTTATGGTCCCTGTGCAAAAGTAGGATCGGAATTGTTTTGCCTTCACCTGACAGAGACAACAGTTTACCTTTACATACTTACCACAAGGGTACAAGCATTCCCCCACTTTAGCTCATTATGCTTTAGCACAAGAATTTGAACAAGTCCTTGTGCCTACAGGAGCTGAGGTTTACCGATATATTGATGACATTTTAATAGGAGGAAGTGAGACCCCAATAGTCAAAAAGGCCATAAATCAGATCATAGAACATCTAGAAAAGCTTGGGTTGCAAATTCACAAAGAAAAACAACAGGGCCTTAGCCCTGAAATAAAGTTTCTAGGTATTTAGTGGAAAGGATGGACGGCATGTATTCCCCCCACTATCCTGATGAAGCTAGATCAAATCAGACTCCAGGTAATCTGAAGGAACTGCAGCATGCTCTAGGTTTGTTAGTCTTTTGGAGAAAGCACATCCCATATTTCTCTATCATAGCGAGACTCCTGTATGACCTTCTACAGAAAGGAACGAAATGGGATTGGACACCTATGCATGACAAGACCTTACAGTTAATCATCTATGAGGCTGCTATGCATCAGGCTCTAGGCCTTATTCATCCTATGGATCCCATACAGTTAGAATGGGGATTTACCAGTTCTGGGATGTCAGTGCATATGTGGAAAAGGGGACCCAATGGTCCCGTTTCCCCTTTAGGATTTTATTCCCACAGTTTTAAAGATGCCGAAAAACCATATTGGTTATGGGAGAAGGGATTGTTTGTGGTAAGCACTGCCCTAAAAGAAGCTGAAAGGACCATCCACAATCAACCAATTGTATTACAAGGGCCTTTTAAGGTCATTAAACCAGTGATCTTAGGCACCCTGCCACCCAATGGTGTAGCCCAATGGGCAATGGTGCGAAAGTGGTATGCTCAAATAAAACATTACTGCACCACTTTTAAGGTTACCAAAGGAGCACCCAAAACCCTTCCAGTTCACAAAGAAACATCGAGCCCTACTGAAGATGACAACCCTTCACCCTCAGTTGACCAAGTTGCTCCTGCCTTCAATGAACAATTGAAATACTCCTGGTTTACAGATGTGTCAGCTAAGCACAAGAGAACATTATGGAAATAACATGCTGTAGTTATACATATAGAAACTGAGGAACAAATTATTACAGAAGAAGATGAGAGTGCCCAAGTTGGAGAACTGATAGCAGTATGAAGTGTCTTTAATCACATTAATTCCGACAACACCCCAATTTACATTTATACTGATTATCAACGCTGTATTTAAAGGGTGCACAGAATGGCTCCCCTTTTGGGAACAGAAACAGTGGAAAGTAAATCGGGTACCTGTGTGGCAACAAGAAAAATGGCAACCCATCCCAGAGAAATCAAAAAAAACTTTTTTATAGGATGGGTAGGCTCCCACCAGTTGGATGACACTCCTGCAACAAAACAGAGCAGACAAGTTAGCCTGTATAGCCCAGCTCACCACAGGAGCTAACGGTGAAAGGTGAGATAAGTTACTACAGTGGTTACACTCAAAAAAGGAACACTCAAGAGTTCGTGATTTATTTAAGGAATCCTCTAGTCGAGGTTGGCCTGTCACCAAAGAGGCTTGCATATCTTCTGTATCAGCTTGCAAATCTTGTGTATCAGCTTGCAAACAGTGTTGAACCCACCTGGATCAACATCCTTTAAATCAACCGCACCTACAAATCCAAAAAGGAGGGGAATATGGGAAACCTGGCAAATAGATTATATCAGACCCCTCTGAAAATCTGAAGGAAAACGATATGTGTTAGTAGGAGTGGACGTGGTATCAGAACTGACCAAAGCTGAAACATTCACACGAGTCACAGCTGAAAATACAGTTAAATCCCTTCAACTCTGGTTTAGTACTTTTCCTAAACCAACCTCAATACAGTCAGATAATGGCTCTCATTTCATGTCTAAAGTACTTCAAGATTGGGCCCAAGATGAAGGCATTTCATGTGCTCCACACTCCCTACTACCCCCAAGCCAATGGGATAGTAGAGAGAACTAATGGGCTACTAAAGCACTTCCTTAAACCTCACAAACCAGGATGGTCTAACTGGTTATGGGGAGCCATCATCCAGGTAAATGATAGGTGGGGGATTAACAGATGCTCCAAGCTAACTGTCTTTTGCCCAAAGGCCCCTTCTCTGGTTTCCCAAGACGATGGTCCAAATAAACCAAAAATCTCCTCACATTTCCCAGGACAGCCCATGTTAGTAGAATTGCCTACTGTGGGAGAAGTACACCTGGTACTTGAAACCCGTCTCAACATTTATGCCTGAAAAGCCAAAGATGCTCATGGAAAGGAACACAGAATCCATCCTTTAACGTTGGCTCCTGTAAAGAGCCAAGCAGTTTGGTTCTTTTGTGTTTTGCAGGAATCCACCCACAAGAATAAGAAGTTATGTCTGGATGCCAGATAATCAGTGCAAGATCTTTATGTTGCATATTGTTATTTATAAAACAACTAATGAAGAGGATTTTTCAAAAAGATTGAAAACTTCCTTATTGCTAGGGAAACGAGAAAACTTTTCCTACAGTTATTCTTCAGTCTAAATTGAAATCAGTAACTGGATACAGAAATTAAAATGGTTATTCTGTGCAGGTATCCACTTCAGGTCTCTATGTCCCACAAGTAGATCATTATGTAGTGTCTGTATTCTAGAACCATTACATACATGCATACCATAGTAACCGTGTTAAACTAGTGTGTGTTTTAGAACAGGACATAAAAACAGGACGCTACCCACTGCAGTATACTATGTTAGCTGTGGAGATGGCAATCAGATTCACAAACATACTAAATTCTTACAAATTCTGCATTCTTTCAGTGACCCAAACTTACACCAAAATATGCTTTTTTATTCTTACTTTGTGCATTTCTTTTCATGCTCCTTTTCATTTTTCTCTGAGTTTTTTTTTGGTGTTACTTATCAAATGGTGTTACTTCGCACTGCTAATTCCCTTCATGCCATTACTCTTTCATCACTCCAGGTTGTTTCTGTTCACTTTCTGTTTCCTTTTTCATGCCAGCATGATTGCCTTGTCACCAGCTTAAGGGGAAAAATAACTTTTAAGCTATTTCATCCACCCTGTTGCTCAGTGGAGGTAAAATTAACCTACGTGTTAACAGCTTATGTAAGATCCTCCTTCCACCAAAGCTGTAGGGTGTGGTTATGTGAAATCCCACATCTCCTCTAGGGAAGACAAGGAACTTTGATCAGGACTTTTATATCAGCCTCTTAAGTTTTAGCCTGCAAGCAGGCTAAGAGAAAGCAAACAGGTTAGCCTTACACAGGTAGTCCAATGGTTTCTTATGTTTCTTCTGTTGAAAAAGCACTGTCTCTAACATGTTAAGATGTTATGTTGAGAAAAGCTTGTTTTCAACTGATACTTCTGTTCTACTTGACAAGAACCAGAGACAGCTGACAGCTACTATATGCAGTTTTCTGTACACCCCTGCACTGCGACATTTAAAGGAATTTTACCAGACCTGGTAGCCAGCTAATATATTCTTGAAAGACTATAGCAAGTGCTCCCTGAGAGGCAAGGTTGAATTTTGTCTCCAAGCTCTTGCAAACCTAATTTAAGTTTTAGGAAGCAAATTGTACAAAAATTTATGTTATATGAGATTTCTTAATCATCACACAGCACCCAATGTAGACAAAATAAAAAATATTAAAAATGTATTCCTTAGTTTATTCCAAACAAGAAGGAGAAATGTGCAAACTTAGAAAAAAAATCCTTAAAAATTAAATCCAGGCATGAATTCAAAGTATAGTACTTATTCTTGAATAGCTTCTCAGCTGACAGCACTTTCTTCCTAATGACTAAAGGTCAAGACAGAGACTGATCTAGGAGAAAAAATTCAAACTGTTATATACCTACTCAGAAATATCTCCATATATAAATATTTGCATTTTAGTGTAACCACAAAGTTTTATAAATATATTTTATGACCAAGGCAATGTTACTCTTTTTAAAGAAAAAAGCAGAATCAACAAACTGACCAAAAAATCCTGAAAAAATGTACCTGACCAACAGAAAAAGGAAAAGACATCATTAGTGATGCTTGCTATCACATTGCCACATACTTATCAAAACGGCACATACTTAATTACAATTTCTTTTTTCTAGCATGAACAACAGGGAATTCAAGCACAGATGTAGCTGCAGTTTTTCTTTTAAGAATCTGCTTTTGATACTTATTTTCTATTCAATAAGCCTAATATTTACATTTGAAAATTATGGCCTCGGATTCACAGAGAATCACAGACATGAAGGGATTTTTTTTCAGGTGAAATACATAAGTGTGAGCAAAAGTGTGAGTATTTTTAATAAAAAATATCATATACATTATACTTTCAGATAGCCTTTCTTCCTTTAGATGTAACATTTCCTAAGAAATGTTATTACCATGTCATCATTCTTATTATCTTCCAAGCACAGGAGCTGGTGAGATTAGATGTGTCTCAAGATAAAGCATTTTAGGGCCTTATATATTGTTTCTGTTAATATTAGTAGAGTCTTCTTGTTTTCAAAGTGAGTTGATCAGACTCTGTGACTGAAAATAATGGCATATCCTAGTATTAAGAAGCTGCAAACACCCATCCTGCCCCCAGATCCCGAACTTACACAAATGTGTCTGCTAAAACCTGTATTTGTCAGAATTTCCCTCTGCAAGAAATTCTCTGCTGTGCAATTGCAACCAGATTGCAGCCTGAGAGATATCAACAAGCCAGGAAGTCACTAGGGAATCTGTATCTCTCCTTAAATATGCTTATGTGTGAACAACAAGAATTCAGCCTTGAAGTGTGCAGTGCTACAAAGCACTCAGAGCTTTTAAGGATCAGCCTTTAACTTAAAAGCCAAGTTTGGGGAAATATATAGCTCACAAGATATGGTGGACAAATGATATTGCCTAATCTATTTTAATATAGCTACTTCTTTTGATCAGAGTTGCTAATCATATTTCATAAATTTTAGCGCTAACTAGAAAGCTGTGAAGCCAGAAAAATCGTTTTAGAACTAGTGAAAGAAGTCTAGAAAAAAACCAGGATTTATCTATTTAAACACAACTCATCTACTTGTTTTTTTAAAGCCTCAGGGAACACAAAAGAAAGTCCTTTTGGATATCAAAAGCAAGAATTTACACACAGTGTCTAAAAGACTCAGTTGAATGAGTTATCTCAAGGCTAAAGTTATAAGATTAAAGGAACATAGTCAACTTGATTTTTTTAATGGACTATTTTCTTTATAATCCTGTTTCTGATAAACCACCTTTTAAGTAGTCTGCTCTATTGGTATTTTAAATCCTTAAATATATTATAAAGGATCTATTTACTTAACAGCTGATATTTGCAGAACCTTTTCAGTGAGCATAAAATGGATAGACTAGAGGCTTCTTCTGTGGCTATTAGAAAGATCTCAGAAAAATTTGTCATACTCTAGCACGTGATACAATAAAAATTATTATATCCAAATGTTTTCAAATGTGTAGAGAAAAAACTGAAACACTTAAAAAAAAAAAAAAATCCCCGTTATAAAATGTTTAACTGCTATGCATAAAAAGAATTTTAAAAAAATGTAAAAATTTCAGCCCAAAACTCATTCTTATTTACAACTAAAGGA
The DNA here is from genome assembly GCF_047716275.1 of Strix uralensis. Lineage (NCBI taxonomy): Eukaryota > Metazoa > Chordata > Aves > Strigiformes > Strigidae > Strix > Strix uralensis. Next base: position 86,727,465 of record NC_133972.1, on the reverse strand, counting down.
TTTTAATTTCTTTGTTTTAAGACCTATTCCCATCAGGAGTGTTGAAATGATAAAATTTCAGATGCATTTTCTTTCTTCTTTTTAAGGAACTCTCCTTCCTAGATGAATTACACTTGCACTATTTTGATCTGAAAAAAAGATCAGAAAATTATATCAGCTGTCACAGAACACAAAAGCCTACCTGACTGACACTGACTTTTATTTTTGGTGGTATCCTTCCTTTTCAAAGATTCCCAATTTACTGTGGCTTTTGGAAAACATGATAAAAATAAATCCAAGAATTGTGTTATCTTGCCCAAAATGTCTTGTGCAAGATTGATTTATTTAAGTTTCTGGAGATTTTTAGATAGCAGTAATTTTACCAAGCTTCCTGATCATCTTGTTGGAAATGGAATCATGAAGCTTCTGGCTAGTGCCCTTGAGTCTGCAGCCCAGGTGGATATAGGACAATTTTAGTGACACAGCACCTTACCAAGGATCTGACATAGTCAGATAAAAGAAATGGTTTTCCTTTTCTGATAAAGGAGTGAGGCGCTGACAGCTCTTGAAGGACATTATTCTTGGATCCCAAGTTTTATTGATTCCCTTGTGTAAGAAATCAGGCAAGGAAGGCAAGAGACCAGTGTGACTCAGTAAGGACTTCCCAGTCAAACAGAAGTGTAAGAAAGAAATACACAGGCAGTGGAACCAGGGACACATATCCTAGGAAAAATATAGGGATGCTGCTCAGATGTGTAGGGATGGGATCAGGAAAGTAAGGCATAGTTGGAGATGAATCTGGGTAGAGATGCAACGAATAATAAGGGCTTTTACAGGTACATTGGCCAGAAAAGGAAGACTAAAGAAAATGCGTGAAGAAAATAAGATGGGAGAGCTGGTAACAACCAACACAGAAATGGCAGAGGCACTCAACAACATTTTTGCCTTAATTTTCAAAGGTAAATTCTCTTCCCACATCTTTCAAGCCCCTGAATCTCAGGGCAGGGGGTGGGGCAATTAATTCCCTCCCAGCATAGGAGAAGATCAGGTTTGAGACCACATGAAGAACCTGAACATATATAAATCCATAGGACCCGAAGCTATGCATCCCAGGGTCCTCAGGGAATTAGTTGATGTAGTTGCCAAGCCACTCTCCATCATATTTGAAAAGTTGTGGAAGTTGGGTGACATCCCCAGTGACTGGGAAAAAAAGGAAACATCACACCCATTTTGAAAAAGCTAGAATGGACCCTGGGGACTACTGATCAGTCAGCCTCACCTCCATGCCCAGTAAGATCAGGGAACAGATCCTCCTGAAAGACATGTCAAAACATATGGAAGACAGGGAGGTGATTACAGACAGTCAACATAACTTCACCAAGGGCGAGTCTTGCCTGACCAACCTAGTGGCCTTCTACAATGGATTGATTGCATCTATGGACAATGGAAGAGTTACAGATGTCATCTACCTGGACTTCTGTAAGGCCCTTACATGGTCCCCCACAACATCTTTCTCTCTAAATTGGAGAGATATGGGTTTGATGGTTGGACTGTTATATGGATAAGGAATTGGCTGGATGGCCGCATCCAAAGAGTTACAGTCAGTGGCTCTATGTCCAAGTGGAAACCAGTAATGAGTGATGTCTCTCAAGGGTACATACTGGGATGAGTGTTATTTAATATCTTCATTAATGACACAGGCAGTGGGATTGAGTGCACCCTCAGCAAGTCTGCAGATGACACCAAGCAGAGTGGTGTGGTTGATACGCTTGAGGGAAGGGATGCCATCCAGAGGGACCTTGACAGGCTTGACTATTGGGCCCGTGCAAATCTCATGAAGTTCAACAAGGCCAAGTGCAAGGTCCTGCACCTGACTCGGGGCAAGCCCCAGCATCAATACATATGGGGAGGATGAAGGGATTGAGAGCAGCCCTGAGGAGGTACTGATAGATGAAAAATTGGACATGAGCCGGCAATGTGTGCTTGCAGCCCGGAAAGCCAACCATATCCTGGGTATCATAAAAAGAAGTGTGGTCAGCAGTTTAAGGGAGGTCATTCTGCCCCTCTACTCTGCTCTCATGAGATCCCACCCAGAGTACTGCATTGAGCTCTGGGGGCCCCAGCATAAGAAAGACATGGACCTGCTCAAGTGTGTCCAAAGGAGAGACATGAAGATGATCAGGGAGCTGGAGTACCTCCACTGTGAGGACAGGCTAAGAGAGTTGGGGATGTTCAGCCTGGAGAAGACAAGGCTCTGGGTACACCTTATTGTGACCTTTCAAGATACAAAAGGGGCTTATAAAAAAGACGGAGAAAGACTTTTTATCAAAACCTGTAGTGACAGGACAAGGGCCAATGGTTTTAAACTAAAAGAAAGTAGATTTAGGTTGGACATAAGGAAGAAATTTTTTTATGATGAGTATGGTGAGACACTGGAACAGGTTGCCCGCAGAAGTTGTGGCTGCCATCTCCCTGGAAGTGTCCAAGGCCATGTTGGATGGGGCTTTGAGCAAGTGATCTAGTGAAACATGTCCCTGCCCATGGCAGGGGGGTTGGACTAGATGATCCTTAAAAACCCCTTCCAACCCAAACCATTCTATGATTCTATGATTCTGTAATAATGAAGGATGTTCTTTCAAAGATTTTCAGACATTTATTCTTATCTTTAAATTTTTTTGTGTGTGCTTTTTATGATTGACAAGAGCGCTAATAAATCAAATATTATGTTAGTCGATGGAGTAACATTGTTAACTTAAATTTTGTGAAACAGCTCAGTTTATTCATTGTGCTGAGATCACTGTATCATATCCTCCAGGATAATGAGTAGCCATCATATGGCAACCATGCTTCATTTCTTACAGACCCAAATTTGTTTTCCAGCAGTGATAGAAATGAAAGCCAGTGTCTCCTTATCTTTATTTTTTTAAAAAAGGAGTACTTCAAGAGCATATCAGTGTGGTCATCTTCAGTGTGGATTTTTTTCTGAGGTGGAAAGTCATTAATTTCAGAACAGATGGAGAAATCAACCTATAATGGATTTGGATACTGAGTTTTATATGTCTCAACATTCATCCACACAGCTCTCTAATCTCCAGGATCTTCCTCCTCTTCCAGGATCTTCCCTCCAGCCAGAATCTGCATCTTCTTTTTGGGATCAGTTCTACTTTTCAGACTCCTTTTATTTTCAGGCCCTCAGTTTTCCAACCAACAGTCTACGAGCAGAAGCACAATACCTGATCAGCCCCCTATTTAGTGTTTCTGTCTCATGTATGTTTATGTGGAGGATTCAGGATGTTCTGCTTTTGTTTAAACCAGTCACTGTCAAAATTTACAAACCCATACTGGTTACATCTAGCAAGTGGCAGGTTTCTTCTTGGGAGTTCAGATGCTCAGCTTTGGATATCTGCTCTTTCCCACATCATGCACACACACAACTATCTGTCACCTGTTTGTATTCACAATTCAAGCTATGTTCTCTCCTATGACAGCAATCTAAAGATTTTACACAATATCTAAAGCAATCTAAGGATTTAACACACAAAACATACATTTAAGTTTTTATGTTATATGATGGAAAAAAATACTTGTCAAAATTAATATTCCTAGCTGATCCATTTTGTTTCATCAGATTATAAGGGAAATTAGTTTACCGGTTATTTAAAAAAAAAAAAAAAAAAAAGTTCTTTATGATGGAAAGAATGTGTACCCAAAAAACATAAAAAAAGAAGTGTGAGGAAAGACCTAGAAAAATTATGCAATAGAGCTATCAATCATTAAAAACCCAGTAGCCCAGAAAACAATAGGGAAATAGGAAATCTAAGAATTTATCAATTCTCATCTGAATTGACAATAGATATAAAAATCTATATTAATATGTGTGATGTATTGCAATAAGCACAGGTATGGCTTCCAGACCAATAACATTCTTAGTCCAGTATGTATAAGGCTGGTACTCTCTTTAGTTTTAACAAACAAATCAAAACAGGTGCAACAAATTGCTGACTAAATGGAGTTATCTTCAAAAGTACCTGGGCTTGTCATGGCCAGGCTTTGTTTCTAGTTTAAGTGATGGACCTAACTGTGACCCTTATTGCTCAAAAAATTTAGCAACAGGAGATACTGTCATAGGCTAATATTACACTAGAGCAGGGTGCACAGGAACACAGTGTGCAGGAACACAAAGAGGAAGAGAGTCATCTGGTCTTCAGGAATATGGATGCAACAACTGGTATTTGATACTTTATTAGAAGCATAGGACTATTTACACAGGGTTTTTTTCAAAAGTCTCTGGGACAGTAGCAATAGCATGTCTGTCACAGCTTACATATTGGTCCAGATTTTCTTTTGCCCTAATTTACAGGCATTCACTAGCTGTATAAAGCTTGACCCCTCGATAAGATAAACACTATCCATCCTTTTAGCCAAAGTTGTTTTGAAAAATGTATCGGCCTAGAAAATAATTTCTGAAATGTTAGAAGAGAGCTAGCTGGACCTGTTTTGTAACAGTAAGCCTTTAAAAGACACAGAGACATTTTCACAGAATAATAGAATTGTTTAGGTTGAAAAAGACCTTTAAGATCATTGAGTCCAATCATAAATCTAACACTGCCAAGTCTACCACTAAACATGTCCCTAAACACCATGTCTTTTCAATCACCTTCAGTTACACTGTTGCTACTAACACATGGATATAATCTGAAAATATAACTCAGAAGTGTTTTCTAGTTTTTCATTGTTTACAGCACCTGGACTTCTAGTGACTGTTTAGAAAAAGAAAAAAAAAAAATATCTCCTTGATGGGAAAAAAACACTCAGCTTTGAATCTGCTCCGATTTTATGAAATGCAGGTCAACTTTAAAATGATTCAATTTATGTTTGTGTAACTGCAGAAGGTCATCATTGTTCTTTGAATTAGGAAACTACAGAGAATGCCAAGGTAAACAGAAAAGTAAGCGTCAGTGTAGAAAGTTATTAATGTACATTATATTAAAGCTGTCTTAAAAGAGTAGTTGATAAGACACTATGCTAAGACTCCAGTAATTCTAAGACCTATTATTCTGTATATTTTTTATCTGTGGTTTTATTCAGTAATTTCACCTCTCCATTTTTTTCATCTCCCCTACTATGTCTATTTAGGCATTAAGCTAAATGTTGAATTCTAATTAGGCAGTACGAGTGACTTTCATGGTAGCTATGATCAGTGTTGAAAAATGGTATGTAAGAGCCTTTGTAATACAAAAATTACACTGAGAATGATCACTGAGAATACTAAATATTAAAAACTTTCTTCTATGTCTCTGTAATACTTTCTACTTATGTAAATAAGATCTTATCATTCGGCTCATAGTTTCGATGCCAGTCTCTTTAGTCTGCCATTTGCAACGGCTGCAGGAGGGGAAAAGAGTTTCTTCATCCAAGCTGCAGAATGCCTGTAAAATATGTTCTTACTGGTAAACATAAGCCCTCAAGAGACGAGTCCATAAGTTTCTGTGGACAAAGAGAATCCCAAAGGAAAGATTAAGGATGAGCCTAAAAATGCTCTCAACTTGATGCTTTAAGTACAAAAAACACAGACTGATTCCTCAGAGGCATAAAGAGGTAACTTTAGAAACTTGGCAGGCCTCAAAATTTTTCCACAAAACTTAGCCTGATTTACTTCTGTTGTGAAAATAATCAAAGTGAATCCAGCATGAGGTTTCATTAAGTTCATGCAGATAGAGGGCCCACTCAGGTTTTCTATTTATATAATGACCCCAGCCATCTGGGGTGTTACTCTAAGTCACTTTGGTAAAAATCATAATTTTTTTAGAGTCTGCAAATAGCACAGAGAGGAGAAAATGCTGTTGCCTGGTATGTGTGTGCGGTGAGGAAGGTGGGGGCTCTGAAACACTGACGTTTCTGAACAGATCAGTCCTTCCTGAACCGTATCAGTGTCAGCCTGCCTCCCCCACAGAGTCAGTGCAGCTCGCTTAGGCTGTCAGAGGTGCATGAGTCCTGTAGGTGTAATTTCTTTAAAAATAAGTTGAATCAAATAGTTGGCAAAATTTCAGACAGCTTTCAGGTAAACATATCACACTTAAAGAGGAGATGCTTGTTTTCTTAAAAATTAATGGTCTGTAAACACCTTGAGCTCCATTTTGATTTTGCAGCAATTTTATGCCAAAGTAACTCCATCGATTACTGCTGATTTACACAGATATTACCTTACAAAGTCCTCTAAAGTTTCACTCAAATGAAAAAAAAAAAAAAACACCTTTCCTTAGTTTTACATGTGCTTGCTCATTCATTTCTCTCTCTTTCACCCTCTCCCAATATGTATATGTATCGATATTCATTTATAATACAGAGGCTGCAATTTTATGTAGTGGTACAGCCTTTGAAACTTCAACTCAGAGTTTTTATTTTTTGTGACATAAAAGACTGTGGACAAATACAAAGCTTTCTCTCTTTTTCTGCCACCTGTGTTTTCATTTTGTTTTATAAATATCCATTGATATATTACTATCTTGCAATTTTCTTTTAAAAAACATTAATAATTATTTCAGTTGTTTGACCATCATCCTGCAACCTAGATGCCATTTGAAAGGTATGAAAGTATATTAATTTTCCAGTAGTATGTGCAGCAGCAGTGGGGAATCCCACAAAATAAATCCTGTTAGGATTCAGAATATACATGGAGAAGTGGGAGAGAAAACTGGGAAGCCTTCTTCCTCCTCACAACTTCCACATCACAGCCTGGTAATTTTACTCATTAGTGTAAATACTGAATATTATGTAAACCCCAGACAGATGTTAAACACTTCAAAAAAGGGGTGATATACTAGCAAGTAGACTATGGACTTATCACCTTTGCATTATCTTTCATATACTGGGACTAATAGGAATGAGGGAGAAAAATGTGTCTGTAAAATAAGAGCACAGGACACATTTCTGTGCAAGTTTCTCTAAACATTTCTGGGGATTTCTGCCCCTTTCTAAGTTCTTGAGTTCACTGCTACCAACAATAATACTTATGCAGCTGAGTGTATATGTCCACATGGGCTTATATTTATGAATGTATATTTCATTCTGCCCGCAGTTCAGGTGGACAAAGTCTCATAACAATATTGTTCTCAGCTAACATACCAGTTTCTCAGTGCTTTGCCAGCTTCTCTGATGTGTTGTCTGGTTTGCTTGGTGTCCTGGTTTTGGCTGGGATAGAGTTAATTTTTCTACTTAGTTGCTACAATAGTGTTGTGCTTTGGATTCAGTATGGGATTTGCTATGAGAAGAACGTTCACAGAATCACAGAATCATCTAGGTTGGAAAGGACCTTGAAGATCATCCAGTCCAACCATTAACCTAACATTGACAGTTCCCAACTACACCATATCCCTCAGCGCTATGTCAACCCTACTCTTAAACACCTCCAGGGATGGGGACTCCACCACCTCCCTGGGCAGCCCATTCCAATGCCTAACAACCCGTTCTGTAAAGAAATACTTCCTAATGTCTAGTCTAAACCTTCCCTGGTGCAATTTGAGGCCATTACCTCTTCTCCTGTCACTTGTTACTTGGTTAAAGAGACTCATCCCCAGCTCTCTGCAACCTCCTTTCAGGTAGCTGTAGAGGGCGATAAGGTCTCCCCTCAGCCTCCTTTTCTCCAGATTAAACAACCCTAGTTCCCTCAGCCATTCCTCCTACGACATGTGCTCCAGACCCTTCACCAGCTTCCTTGCCCTTCTCTGGACACGCTCGAGTAATTCAGTGTCCTTTTTGTAGTGAGGGGACAAAAACTGAACACAGTATTCGAGGTGCGGCCTCACCAGTGCCGAGTACAGGGGTAAGATCACTTCCCTGTCCCTGCCAGCCACGCTATTTCTGATACAAGCCAGGATACCATTGGCCTTCTTGGCCACCTGGGCACACTGCTGGCTCATGTTCAGCCAGCTGTCAATCAACACCCCCAGGTCCCTCTCTGACTGGCAGCTCTCCAGCCACTCCTCTCCAAGCTTGTAGAGCTGCTGGGGGTTGTTGTGGCCAAAGTGCAGCACCCAGCATTTGGCCTTATTGAAACTCCTACAGTTGGCCTTAGCTCATTGCTCCAGTCTGTCCAGGTCTCTCTGCAGAGCCTCCCTACCCTCGAGCTGATCAACGCTCCCACTCAACTTGGTGTAATCTACAAACTTACTGAGGGTGCACTCGATCCCCTCGTCTAGATCATCAATAAAGACGTCAAACAGGAGTGGCCCCAAAACTGAGCCCTGGGGGACACCACTCGTGACCAGCCGCCAACTGGATTTAACTCCGTTCACCACAACTCTTTGGGACCGTCCAGCCAGCCAGTTTTTTACCCAGTGAAGCGTGTGCCCATCCAAGCCTCGAGCAGTCAGTTTCCCCAGGAGAATGCTGTGGGAAATGGTGTCAAAGGCCTTACTAAAGTCAAGGTAGACAACATCCACAGCCTTTCCCTCATCCAATAAGCAGGTTGCCCTGTTGTAGAAGGAGATCAGGTTTGTCAGGCAGGACCTGCCTTTCATAAACCCATGCTGACTAGGCCTGATCCCCTGGTTGTCCATTATATGACTTTTAATGGCACTCGAGATGACCTGCTCCATGACCTTCCCTGGCACCGAGGTCAGACTGACAAGTCTATAGTTTCCTGGATCCTCCTTTCTTCCTTTCTTGTAGATGGGTGTCACATTTGCCACCCTCCAGTCCATTGGGACCTCCCCAGTTACCCATGATTTCAGGTAAATCATGGAAAGCGGCTTGGTGACCACATCTGCCAACTCTTTCAGCACCCTTGGGTGTAACCCATCCAGTCCCACAGACTTGTGTGCATCCAGGTGGTGTAGCAGGTCTCTGACCACCTCCCCTTCAACTGTGCTGACCTCATTCTGCTTCCCCTCCCCATCTCCCATATCAGGAGGCTGGGTGTCCAGGGAACAGCCAGTTCCACTGCTAAAGACTGAGGCAAAGTAGGCGTTGAACACCTCAGCCTTTTCCTCATCCTTGGTTACCATGTTTCCCTCTGCATCCAATAAAGGAGGGAGATTTTTCCCTAATCTTCCTTTTGCTGTTAATGAATTTATAGAAACATTTTTTGTCATCCTTAACAGCTGTAGTTGAGCTCTAGCTGCACTTTGGCTCTCCTAATGTTCTCCCTGCTTAGCTTCACTACGTCTTTATAGCCTTCATGAGAGACTTGGCCCCTCTTCCAAAGGCAATAGATTTTCCTTCTGTTCTTGAGATCCAGCCAAAGGTCTCTGTTCAGCCACACCGGTCTCCTTCCCCACCTACTTATTTTTTGGCACATGGGAACAGCCTGCTCTTATGCCTTTAATACTTCTCTCTTGCAGTACGTCCAGCCTTCCTGGACTCCCATATCCTTCAAGGCAGCCTCCCAAGGGATTTTTATAATCAGTCTTTTGAACAGGTCAAAGTTTGCCCTCCAGAAGTCTAAGGTGGCAGTTTTACTAACCCCTCTCTTTGTTTCTCCAAGGATCGAAAACTCAATCATCTCATGATCACTGCACCCTAGACGGCCTCCAACCTTTACTTCCCCCACCAGCTCTTTCCTGTTCACAAGAAGCAGGTCCAGGAGGGCACCTTCCCTGGTCGGCTCACTCACCAGCTGTGTGAGGAAGTTATCCTCCACACATTCCAGGAACCTCCTGGATTGTTCCCTCTCTGCTGTGTTGTATTCCCAGCAGATACCCAGGAGGTTAAAGTCCCCCACAAGAACAACGGCAAGTGACCACGAGATTTCTCCCAACTGTTTATAGAAATCTTCATCCACCTCACTGCTTTGGTTGGGGGGTCTATAGCAGACTCCCACAGCAAGATCTGTTTTATTGGCCCTTAACCTAATCCAAACACTCTCAACCCCATTATCACTATACTTGATTTCTGAGCTGTCATAGCATTCGCTTACATATAGGGCCACTCCACCACCTCTCCTTCCTTGTCTATCCCTCCTGAAGAGCTTGTAGCCATCGATTGTGGCACTCCAGTCGTGTGAGGCATCCCACCACATTTTGTTATAGCTACTATGTCATAGTTCTCATGCTGCATCATGGCTTCAAGCTCCCCCTGTTTGTTGCTCATACTGCGTACATTGGTATACATGCACTTGAGATGAGCTGATGAATCCAACACCTTTTTGTGAGTGTGGGCCCCATCCCCTACCAGACCCTTCTCAGGTGCTTCCATGGTTCCTAAACACTTTTCCCTTCTCTGAAGTGGCAGAGGGAGAGCCCTCACCAGTCCACCATCCTTCAAGCTTTGGCACGCTTCCCTTGAGCTTGTTCCTAACAGGCTTGGTTATCTCCCCGTCCCCCCTCATATCTAGTTCAAAGCCCTGTCAATAAGCCCTGCCAACTCCTGCCCCAGAATCCTTTTCCCCCTCTGGGACAGCTGCATCCCACCTGTCCCATTTGTCACCAGCAGACCAGGTGCCTTATAAACCCCGTCATGGTCAAAGAACCCAAAATTCCGACAGTGACACAGTCTCTGAGCCACATGTTAATCAGATATGTTTTCCACCCTCTGTCAGTGGTTCTCCCTTCCACTTGAGGGATTGATGAAAACACGAACTGAGCTCCTGAGCTTTCAATTAGCCACCCCAGTGCCTTGAAGTCCTTTTTGAGTGACTTAAGACTTCTCTCTAGCACCTTATCATTACCTGCCTGGATAACCAACAAGGGGTAGTAATCAGAGGGCCGCACCAGAGCAGTGACCTTCCTCTTAATATCTCTGACCCAAGCCCCAGGGAGGCAGCAGACCTCTTATGTTGATGATAATACACTGATGTTTTCCACTGTTGCTAAGAGATCAAGGACGTTCAAACTCCCCACGTCTTGCCCATGAGTGGGTACACAAGAAGCTGGAAGGGAGCAGAACCAGAGCAACAGACCCAAATTGGCCAATGAAATATTTCATATTATATAATGTTATGCTCAGTGTATAGAAGGGGGTTGGCTGGGAAGGAGGGGGTTCTTTCTCACTTATGAGATTGTGGTTTCAGGATCTTGGCTTTTCTGAGATGGCTAGCCAGGAACAGGCTGGGTATCGGTTGGCAAGTGGTGAGCAATCACGTTATGCATTATCCATTTTTACTTTCTACTATTGTTATTATTGTTTTATTTTATTCCAATTATTAAACTCTTTTTATCTCAACATACAAATACCTTTACCCCTCCAAATCTCTCTCCCTTCTCCTGGGTGGGGGAGGGTATGTGAGCGGCTGCATGGTGTTTGGCTGCCATCTGGGTTTAAACCATTACACTTGGGAAAGTAAACTTAGGTCAGAACATAGAAGATCTCTATGCAACAAGTATGCTATATCATTACGTTTGTTTCTGCTATATTTTGGCTTACTTTTGGTTCTGTTCTTCTTATTTTCTTTCCTACATGAAGGGCTTTTCTACATCAGGATATTCACTAATGTAATTACTTGAGCTATAGCCTAAAAAATGACATCAACAATATCCAATCAGTGATATTAGCTTTGCAATACATTTCCCAATGTGAACATGCTTACTCAAGGACAAGTATCTTTACTTACAATTTAGCTCAATCTGCTTCTACAGTAGATTATGCCCAGTTCAAATTATACTCCCATGTCAATACCTTTTCTTGTGCAGTTAAACCTATTGCATTCTTCTTAGACAAAAAAGTTTAAATTCATAAAGCAAGAGTTCATTGCAAGATACTTTGTAGTCTTAAAGTGATGCCTTTGTTCTACGTGCTCAGTTCACCCCTCATTTATTTTACATATTCACAGACACTTCTGCCACAATCTACAGGCTCTGATTTTTCAGTGACAGTACACTTACCATGAAAAACCATAAAAAAACTTATCTTCAGAACTATCTGATCTTATCACACTCAAAACAAGTGTCCAGGTAAAAAACAAAGAAAAGAAGAACAACACAAGAACTTAACTGTGACTCAATTGCTCCATGCCATCCCTGCTAGTAGTTTTATGACCCCTTCTTAGCAAATGCTGCCTAGTTTTGGGGTAGGAATGACAAACTTCCTCCACCCTGGAGAGGTATAAGTGGAAAGTCCCATAAACTGCATTGTAAATAAATGAAGAGGTGAGCCCAACACTTTGAGAATGATTGTCAGGGCTCTGAGAGCACTACCAGTCCTACCGTTCCTGCCTAGCATCTCCTCAGGCCTCCTCCATTCCCCACACATGGACTGAGGAGCCCCATTTCAGCTCAGTCTGGGTCATCAGTCCCTGCTTCAGTGATGCATTATGAATGCCTGGGCTCAGCCCCACCTCTGTCCCTTTCCACTGGATAGACCTTTGTTTTGCTGATCAGGGATATCAATTAAACTCAGACAGCAGAGTGAAAAGAGCAGGCGTATTTTACTAGAAATAACTAAATAATATAACAGAATAATACAGAAAACATACAGTAAGAAAAGACAGAACAGTGCACTTAAACAAACAGGAAAATGCAGGGTAATGCGTCAAATCATTACTACCTGAGAGAGAGAATAGTGATTAAGAAAGATACATCACCACTTGCATACGTTACCATCATCCAGATCCGCAGTCGCTGGGGAGCCCCGGTTACAGCGAGGATTTGGAGAACCTTTCCCTGCAAGTGGGAAATCCTACGCGGTGCGTCCACCCGTAGGTGAGGCTTCCAAAATCGCTGTGAGCGGGCCCAGCCTTATATACCTAAAAATCAGTAAGCCAGAATAGCTGACACCTTTGTTTTAAGCGGAAATATCTGGTTTTCATCTCAGTTAGGTTCCCCCCAGAGCCTGGCCAGGGCTTAAGGGAGAAGCTAAGGGAGTTTCCCTGCTTATCTAGTTAATTTATGAGCAAGGTCACAAGGCCAGACAACTGTTTCCGTGGCCTTGTTATCTTGCTCACACATAAAGAAAAAGATAAAGATACATTCAACATAGACATGTTTTATGATGTTTAAGCTATATCTTCTATGCATATTTCACTAATGACTACATACAGAGTTAGCAGTTTCAGTTCAGGGCCTGTTGCTCAGGCTTCAGTATTCCCACCTTTTACATCAGAATAGTTGGTTTGCTATAACTTAGTATAATACCTATTAGCACAATGGTTATCAGTTATAAAATGTACAGGATTCATCTATAGGTCAACTCTGGCTTGGGCTTATTGTCCAAGCCTTAGCACTTCAACCTTGGACCCTGGCTGAACCATGTCTCCAGCCCTGTCCTGGTCTCCTACTGCTTAATGGACCTTGGCAGTGGTAGGTCACTTGCCATGCCTGGGGCTGTCTGTTGATAGACCTCATTACAGCACACTGTTCTGTCCACTGTGGTCAGACCCTGAGGGATGGTGCCTGCCAGTGAGGGCACTGGGTTCTCTGGGAACACCCTGGGCTCCCAACTCCCTGTCCCCTAGGGTGCAGCCAGCCCTTGATGGACCCTGACAGTGATTAAGATGCACCATAACTGTAAAGTTCACCATCTAAAATAAAAGGCAAAATGTGTAAAGTAAGAACAATCAGAAATAGTATAAGCATTTATCAGCAAGAAATGAATCTTCCTCAATGTTAATGTGCTTAAGTCCAGCTTCCATATTGTTTCAATAACACTAATGATCTTAGACTTTAATTGCTGGACATATGCAAATCTGAAGGACAGACACAGTTGATTTAATGGTTCATGGACACATTAGAGCTGATCATGTGGCATGATTCCTGTCTTTCCCCATTTAAAAATCTAAAGTAAAACCCAGGAGACTGAATAGTCTTCCTAGGAATCACGTGATGTCAGTAAAACTAGTAAGATCTTGTAGAAATATGACAGCTCTATCGCCTGATTGAACTGTCATGGATATCAGCAAAGATTTCTACCAGAGTGGACTATTTGCAACCAATAGCAATTTCTTAAACTTGTATTTATTTCTCAGAGAATGAAATTCAACTCCTATTGCTTACTGCCCTTTACAGGTAATGCATGCTGACTCCTGCAAAGCCAGAATTTTCTTGTGCTTTCAGTACACAGGTAATTTGGTGACAGCTGTAAGTACTATAGAATTTGCATGCACGAATTGATACTTAATTCAGCAGAGTTTAGCCAACTCAAAATCTGTTTTCATCTGAATATCTGAAGCACTGCTCCACCTAAAGGCTCATCAATTAATGAAATATTTTTTTATATCCTCCCACTTTTGAACATTGAAAGATATTACAATCTTTAGATGTAGCAATAACTATTGAATATTTACCTCTATTGTTCTTTTTGTCAGTAACAAATATCATCACTTTTAATTTGGAGTAAAAAAAGCACATTAATCTAGAAAATCGTAGTCTGAGAACTATGTGATATTCTAAGAAAATTTTTACACTTTTTCTACAGACTTTAAAGGGGCTGACACCAGTGTGAAAATAAAAATTTGATCTTTTCTTCAGAGAGGTTGTACTGCTGCTGCTATCCCAGTGTAAAAAAAAAATCTTACATAAGTAGTGCATTATAATAAAAAATCTTCTGCAATGTTATCTATATTCAGGATGAGCAATCAGATGACCCAAATTCATGATCCGCTTCTAGTTAAGACAGATACCAGAAAATAAAAGAAGAAACTGTTGAAGTAAGGTACACAAATATTTAAATTATTTATCAATTTATATGGTTTCTTATATGCATGGAGCTTTCTGAAACACATGATCATATATATATAATGTTAAGCATGTAATAATGGAGTAATGCATGTAATCTGCATGTAATAATGCAGTAATAAAGAGATGCAAACTAGAAAGAGAAAGGGAACCACATATATAAATATATATTAATACTCTTAGTATTAGCATAGTCTTCTATCTACTAAGCCTTATGCTTTTTAAGGCATCCAGCAAGTGTGAAACTTCAAAATTCCCTCAGTTTCCCATTCTCTGACATCTCTCTGCAAATCATGTATGTCTGGGGACCTCTGTGTTGTTCCTTTGCTCATTCTAGTTTGCATCTCTTTATTACATAGAAATCACATCATCAGTATGTTGCTGTTGTACTTCAATCTACAGCTTTTTCTTCTTACCTTCCAGAGCTTTGACATTCCAGAGACTCAGCAGGTTGCTGCCTTCCTCTCTTTTACCAGCCCTATCCTAGCATTTCTTCTACAACAGAAAACAGATGTTTCACTGGCTACATTTTGAAGTAACTGATAACTTCCTCTATTCAAGGAATGAATGGGATGAACCAAACACATGGAGATCTAGCTGACTCTCAGAGATGGCAACATGCCTGTCACTGACCAGAGCTATGTTTTGAGCTTTAAACTAAACGTATGCAATGGGGGGAAAAGTGAGATCTGAACCATTTTCTCACTGGAATTGAATACATTGTTTTTAAATAATTTTAACACTTTCAAAATTATTGTCAGCTATAAAAATGAACGCATTTTCTGTTTCAAATTATGTGAACTTATTATTATCACTCCTCTTCATAGGTCAGCCCTACCTTGCAAGATAGAAAAAACGTTTTTCTTCATAGTGATCCACAGTAAGTAAGCAAATTTTTGTCTGCTTACCCTTCTTCTAGCCACAAGCTTTGGCTTTAATCAGTATACCATAAGATTTTGTTTAAACGGATTATAAACTCAAAGCCCTAGCAAAATACATTTTTTTTAAACTTGGATTTTCTTGTTTGGCTTTTAATGGCTGCAAGTCATTTCTTTTGCACAAAATAAGAACTTGGAAAAAAATTAATTCATTTAAAACTGAATTATTAATTAGTTGTTCGCATGTTACAACTTTGTGTCTCAAATTCTAAAGATTATTTTTATTTGTTTCCCTTGGTTAAAATATTCAATACCTTTCACTCTATAAAGACTCATAAAGTATGTAATAGAAACTGACATACAAATGCTTAGAGGCATTTGGTTCATTTTATAGTCAGCATAAATCTCTGAAAACTCCATGAAATCATAACAATAAGAATGCCTACAGGGAATGTATTCCAAGAAAAGAAACAAATTCCTCACTCTAGCTTGGAAGACCTTTTCAGTGTTCCAACATTACTGATGGGCATCATAGTGATACAATGGCAGTATGGGGATGTAAATCACACCAAACAATGGACACTGATATCTCCATTGTATTCTTATGATCCTATTCATGCTGATGTGCATGGTTCACTTCCCACCCACTGTGTTACCATACATTCTGTTGTTTTCACTCTCATAGCCATTTACTAGAGCTGGACAGGCATCAAGATGTTTTTCTTTGTCACTCAATGCAGAAGAGCTTGGAGGAGGAACATTATCAGAGACCTTTTCACCTAGAGCAATCGGATTAACTGCCAGTGGTAATTGTTATCCTGAAATAAATAATAACAAAGTTAGTAGATGTCAATGCCAGAATCTTTGCAGCTGAAATACAAAGTTATTCACAGAGGAGTATAACTTCTGTTCAAGTATACCACTGAACACTCTAAATTTCTTTTGAATTAGATGTATACACCCATCCAAGCAATTCACCTACTTGTAGTGGGATCCCAAGTTGTCCAGAACTTAGAAGTGGATATGCCTAGACTCTGTCCTTAGAATGAGCTCCCAAAGACCAAGAAAACTTTACATTTGGAAAAGCCAGGTTTTATATAAATACTGGAATATTCGAATACAGTTATTTGAACTGGAATCCCTTAGTTTTTAAAATAAAGTATCTTGAAGAAACTGTGTCAGATGCAAAATAAATATGCAGAGTTCTCACTATGTCTTTTCAAGGCAGGTCATCACTTGCTTTCTCCCATTACATGAAATCCTGCCAGTTCCCCTCTGCTCCCAAGGATAGTTATCTTTTTCATTCCTGAAGCCTTGATCTCTGCACTTTGGTCACCTGTTCAACAATCTCCCTTTGAGCTGCAGACTCCTCCCTGTGATTTTCCCCTTTCATTTGAAACCTCAACTTCAGCCTCATAGCTTATCTTTCTGAACAGACTGATTTGCTGTCAAGGCAAGAAATTTCCCCTTCCACCCAAGGATTCTGCATGGCACAGTTGTCTACTATTTAAAAGAAAAAGTCATAACTGTAAACAAAGTGGCAAACTGGGAGCAAAACAGCTCCTGGAAACTTCTGGGTTTTGTCTGAGATTTTGGGGGTGTTTAGTTTAGGGGTTTTTTGTTGTTGTTTGGGTTTTTTATTTTCTTGAGTAACATGTACAGAAATATTTTTTAATCAATCCTTAATTCTGATTTACTGTTTCATTTCTCTGTATTGCCCATGTTACTTCACTACAGAATAAAAGCTTTAGTAATACCAGACTTCTACCCAGAGTCAAGGTGTTCTGCAGGGCAGAAAAAAGTGATAGTGAAGAGAACCAATTAAAGAAGAGATGTTTAATAAACGACTAGTTTCCAAAATTGTTAGATGACCTCAAAATTTTTGGTTATTAGTTCCAATAACTTCACTAATTAAATTTATGTCCAGTAAATTCTTATTTTCCCTCTTTTCCTCTCTTTTCCTCAGGTGTGGCATTTTGCATCTATCTTTTCAGAAATTTCTGTCTCAAAATCTTTAGACATCTTTTACTTAGCCACTAGCTTCTTAAACAGTGACTTAAAAAAGCCTGTATTATAAATATTCCTCAGTTTCTCCCCTTTCCAGCATGCTTTTATCAAATAAGATTGACAGGTAGATTTTCTTTTTTAAGTCTTTCAATAGAGCACAGTTATTCTTCACCTTATTTTGATATTTTCTAGATGATGGACAAAATCTTCTTGGTTTTATATTATTTTCTCCTCACAGAAGTAAGAACATTTTTACTACTCTTCATTAATATACTTTTCAGCATTTGAAAAACAATTAATTGCCATGTTGATCAATCTCAGGCATTATTTAGTGATCATTTACCTAGCACTATGGTACAATACGTTTTCAAGGACTGACTGACTTGGAACTATTAATCTGGGGCTGATTATATGTTGTGAAAATTTTACATTTGTTGATTATAATGTCCTGCAAATTCAATAATAATAATAAACATCCCACACACATTAGCAGAAATATTTCCACTATTAATGATTTCTTGCTCAAATTATTCTGTAGCATCTGAATCTGAGACAACTGTTTCGTTTTTATTCTATGTTGGCATAGAATGCCTCAAAAATTGATAAGAGGATGGCAAAAAATTCCATTTGTAAATGAGTTCTTATTCATAAAATATTTCTATTTTTGCTTCATACTTATTAACCCAATAACTTCCAATATAAGAAAGTGAAAATTTTCTTACCCAAATGACACAAACTCTGCAGAATCAACTAAAACTGACCATCCAATTTTGAAGTGATAAGGTATAGAAGCTTGCTTTGAAATGCTTCTCAGATGTTGGCTGTGTTATTCAGAGGTGTATCTTTATCTGAAAATGGACTTCTGTATTTAGCACCGATTTCTAGTATGCTCTTAGACACAACGTATGAATGCCCTTTGCTAGGGGGCAGAATCTAGGCAAATGTCTATCAGCAATTTATTTTCTAACGCTTTAGTTCTTTTGTTAGAGATAACATACAGAATTTCCCTCTGCTTTTTTGAAGTCGGAAAGTGATATTTGTAAAATATAGACTGAATCTATACATATTGAGAAAGAAACTGTAAGCTACTTATAGAAAACGTGAAGTGTTGACTACTGTTGAAGAGAGAATATCATTAGATGGACCTTTGGTAGGACTATGTCAAAATTCTTATGGTACACAGACAGTAGATCCCTTCAAAGAGATGAAAACCTTGTGTATTAGCCTGCTTAGTGTACTTAATTTTATTTGTCTAGGTTATTGTCTCTTCTGTTTTTATTTTTGGTTATTTTTTATTTTTTCCTTCTTTGTGACAGTGGAAAATCTTATCTTCTATAACCAGCAAACTAAAATTTGGTTTGTTATTATAGTGATAAGACAATGCAGGGGTTAAAAATTATCATGTTTTTATCAAAGTTCACTCTAGAAAATCCAAGCAATTTAGCATATTATTTCTCACATATACAATAGTCTATATCCCATATATATTGAATTTATGCCAGTAAACTGGATGTGGCTGCATGTGTAAGGATGAAGATATATCCATCTGTTTCATGCAGGGAATTCAGTCCCCTAGTACTGCAAGGGATATGGTTTTGCCATTAGTAGTAAAAGACTACAATAACTCTATTGACCCAATACTATAGAGGATTCATCCTGCCCTATCTTGGCCTGTACAGGTTTTGCCTTGTTATAGCTGTGACAAGAATTGTCTAATGACCAACTCATTATTGCTTAACTCATTTTCATTTAACTCTGTGATTACCATATGTATGTTAAAGTTCTGACCAACCTCAGTAGCTGTTGTATAGCAAGTACTAATCCTTTATGTTGAGTCTGGGAGAGCTAGTGTACTACTTTCAAACTGTAAGCTAGCAACCAAGATGAAGGAAGCAGAAAGTGTTAAAAAACATGTAAATAAAACCAAAAGCAGAGGCCAGTACAAAGAAGGAAGGGACCCCTAGCATCAGCATAGAGCTACTGCTGGAGAAGAGCTCAGGACCTGGACATCCCACACAACTACTTGAGAGGGTGAGCGCACCTCCAAGGAAAATGGGCAGAGAGACTAGAAAAGGTTTCTGTGTATCAGAGTTTTAACTGTATTATTATTTATTTCTTTATTATTAAGACTGTGTTAGTGGTGTTGAAGCTGGGCTAATAATACCTGTTCAGTGCATTTCGACTGTAAATACGTTGTCTGGACAAAGTCTTAGGTCTGTATATATTGTGCATCCCCTTTAGCCCATAATAAGATTTTGAGTGTAATACAAGCAACCTCTTAATATAATCCCTTTTCACAGAGACTGTGTTATATTAAAACTGTTTAGATTTCCTGACCCTGTTGCACTTATAGAAAAGCTGTTCTGAAACTCTTCTGATTTGCAGCCTAATTTCAGCCTTGTATGGTTTATAGTATAGATCTCATTCTAGTATTGGTCTGTCAGATGCTGGATGCCTTGTCAGACTCCAAGCACTGCTGTTCTCCTATAGCGCATACTCACTTTCTTAAATGTAAATTATTCTATTTCCTCCTGAACCTGGAGCTCTATTTACTCAAACTCTTCCTTTCCTGTAACTTCTTGATGATTATTCCCCTGTAGATTTATAAAAAATTACTTTATCCTCTCTCAACCCTTGCTCTGCTAGAGTATACAATGAAGATTTATACTATTTCTTCCCCTCATAGTTTAGGTTCATTTTGCTTCTTAACATCTAACTAACCTTTCTATACAGGTGGTTCCCACTAGAATTTATTCCTCTTGAACTTTAACTAGAATTGCACATAATATTTTAATCATACAATTATGATTAAATTGTATAACTGCCCAAGAAACCATTGATATGTCCTTATTGTAGCTCGAAAAGGTTATTTTATTACACTCTAGAAAAGCTTTCTCCATTTTTAATGGCAATTGTCTTGCATAACATTATCATCTTCACATAAAAATTAAGGAAAAATATTCCTTTAACTCTGTCTGTCTTGAATTCTGCATTTCCCTAGTCAATTTTCCATTCATTACATTGCTAGTATTAGCCTGTTATTCATCCCAGCTCACATTTTGAAGTTTTACAATGTATACAGGAAGAAATCTATCTACTTATTCTAAAGAACAGAATAAATTTTAACAAACCAACAACATTATAGAATAGTAAAAGAGCAAAAAGTGTCCCCCTGATTTTATTTTAGCGTTCAATGTAGAAGGCACAGTGCATAAAAGAAGCACGTTCTTGTATATTATATGGTCTGTCTCTGCTCTGAGAATAGTTTTAATTTCATAACAATGAAATGGCTAATTCCTGTTTACACCACAGACTTCGATTTCTCCAATGAAACAAAGTTTGTGGAAAGCAAAGCGCTATTCATGGCTTCTAATACAGTGTAAGAAATAAATTATGCAGCTTTACTTCCAACTGGGATGTTATTACTCACACGAGTTGTCCCATTGATCTCAAAGTGTGTTATTTCTCTGTAAGGGTAGTAGGACTTGCCCTATAAACCTGTCCTGGTTATTTCATGAGAAAAAAAATGTAAGTGAACAACTGTAGTTTTTATTCTTATAGGATTAAAAAACCACAAAACATTGTGACACAGAAAAGTTCTTAAAAAGACTCTAAATTTGCAATGCAGAAACTAAATTTCAGGAAAATGCTCTAAAATTAATGTACTAAAAGCAAATCACTGTACAAGGACAGCATTAAACTGAAAATCAACTGCTCTTTATAAAGACTAAGAAATCAAGATAAGGGGTTACAAAAAGATGCATTGTACCATGTATGGACTATGGGCTTCAAGTGTAATTGTTTCTCTCACTAGTTCAGCCAGTCTGAACTGCTGTAACTCACCTGAGCTCAACCACCCAGAAGGGAAAGTTTTCATGTTTCAGCATGTCATGGGTTTTTGTAGGTGTGTATGGACTGTAACAGAGAAATGGTATTGAGATGCTGTAGTGATGCATACTGTTGTAATATCTCAAGCAATCGTTTTATTATTTCCCTGATGTGCCAATGATTCAGAGAGATTACACAGCTGTGTGATACTTTTTCATGTGTTATATTTGCACTCTATGCTTAATACCAACACTTCCAGCCTGATACCCTTTCATCTGATATTGTCTTCCTCAATGTCTATTGGAAAAAATGACATGCCTATGTGCCTCGTGTAGACCATTTAGATCTGTGAGCATAATCACTGTTTTACTTTACTGAAAGGGTCCAAAAGTAGTTTTTACCTATAATTCCGGATCACGCAAAAGCAAGCCTCTTTGGAATGTTCAGAGAAATCAAATCCTGCCTTTCTCTACTGTTAGCACCTGACAGATGTTCATCAAGAAAAAATAAAATGGGTTACTTAGATATAGAATGTTAATCCATTACACTTTTATACATAAAACTGAGATAAATTTTGGACTAAAGTGAAATTTTGAATAATGTTTTGTCTGTAATACATAGCTATGAGCCTTATCAACATTAAAAATAGTTGTTTTGAGGTTTTTAAAAACTGACTTGGTTTTATTCTGTGAAAACAATTTAGTGAAATGTTTCATTTGACTTCAATCTGCTTTTTTACTTTTTAGAAAAATAAAATATTCCTGGACAATATTTGCACTAGCTGAGATGTAATCAGTCCATACTCATGTGCCATGACAAAAGTTCTTTGTGTCTCTGTCTCTTTTTTGTTGAGACTCCTTCTATTGTTCCTGTTGTAATACACCCAGCCACAGTCATATTCCTCCTGAAGTGTCTCAGAGTATCATTAGATGGGATAGAGCACAGATTTATAGCACATTAATAACACCTACTTAAAATGGGGTAGCTCATGTCACACGTACCACAAGTTAGAATATGGACTTGGATAAGCAGCAGAGAAAAGCCAGCACACTATAAATACAAGCTTTGCCTTGCTTTCTATCCTAAAGAACACAACACGTACTTTAGACATATACTCAGCAATAAAAGCTCGCTTTCTCTCTGATTCCCTTACTGTCACAGTCCTCCCACTCCTCATACATTATTTCTTCCTGTGGGCTACCTGAAATAAAAACTCTCCACATTTAACTGTAGCTGGGTTCTTCACAGCATGCCTACCTATCCTGCCATAAACAGATTTAACTCTCCCACTGTGTTTCCACAGTAGTACTTTGCTTTAACTGTGACTATTGCTAAGAGAGCTTTTTTTTTTTTTTTCTTGTAACAAATAATGTTGATGATCTCACCATTTTATCTAAGGATTTATTTAAAACAAAATTATTGGGATGTGAGCTTTTTTGTGGGTCACTTTAAGGTTGCTGCTTCCTTTTGATATAATTTATAGGAGAACAATTCTTTTTATTTTATATGAAAATCCACACCCAAGCCCCCTTAAGTTGCTTTTAAATGCAAGTAACCCTTCCAAATGCATACTAAAGGCTGATTCGAATTTATGGAAAAATGTCCTGGATTTAAGTTAAATCTCTTTCATAACAGTTCAATATTTATAAGGATCAATAATATCACATAAAAGGAAAAAAAAATATTAGCAAAAAATAAATGAAAACAAAACAAAGTCAAAGACAATGTTCAATGAAAATCACTTGAAATCCCCCTGATTTCAATGTAACTTGTTCCATGGATTGGTGGAACAAGACTGAATCAAACACTGAGCAGGAACTAATTTTATAAAATATCATGTAAGACTGGGAAATTTTGTCTATTTTCTTTTTCAGATCATAATCTTAGTTTTCCTAGCACCTTATGCTGGAGTTTGCTTGGACTAAATGATTAAAATGCACTCCTTTTAGTAAGTCTTAACCGAACCAAAACTTCAATGGACATCGAAGTCAGGTTGGATGGTGCTCTGAGCAACCTCATCTACTTGAAGATATCCCTGCTTATTGCAGGGAGTTTGGACTGGATGACCTTTAAAGGTTCCTTCCAACCCAGAACATTCTATGATTCTATGGTCTGTAGGATTTATGACTAAACAATTTTTAAGCAATATACTTCACTGAACTGAATGATAAATTTCTGCCTAAATCTTAGTGAAATTATGATAGGGTGTAAAATATGGTTAAAGGGACAAGGATTTGTTCTCACATGCTTGACTTTAAAGAAGACTTTGTAGCCTGACTTTATAGCTCACAATAGCTTTGATGTCACAATGGTCAATCTGCCTGGCACCTTGCTTACTTTGTTTAATTTTTATTTATTTCACACACACACACAAATCTTTTCAGTATATGATTGAGGCAAAAGTTGCATTTTCAAGAAAATTTTTAAGTTTCCTCTTGATATGTAATGAATTATTTTGAATTAAGAGCACTGGAAAATAACTTTGCTTGATTCTTTGTGTGCTATCTAAGGAAGACCCCTCTAGTAATGTAGCTGACAATTCTTCAGGAACATAACCATTTAAACCACATACTCAGTTCAGGAACTGAAGAACTGAATCAGGTTCAGCATGAACAACATACAAGGAAGAATGGTGTAAGGAAAAGATTATAGGCAGTGAGAGTGGATGGGTAAAATTTCGGCAAATCAATCTGGAAGACTCTTGTCCTTGTCAAAACAGCTATGTTTGTCATATGTTTATTGTGTAAATGGTGACACTGAAGCTGGGGAAACATACGCCTCTGGTCAGATGTACAGGAGTGTGAAATTCTGTAAGGTTGATCTTTTTGTTTTCAGCTGCGTGCTGTTCCTTGCAATACAATTGTGGCTCGGGGTGAAGTCTCTGGAGAAGGAGATATTTGTGCTTTGCTAGGGAACAGCTGAGCAAATGCAGGAGGAGAAAATCTACACATTGCAGCATGTAGTAGAAAAAAGACAGCACTGAGACATAGAAAGAAGCAGGATGTCAGGCAGAAGAGAGGGGTTACTGAGAGGAACAGGGAACAGTGACACATCTCAGCACTGCATGAAAGAAAAACTTCCTTGGAAATGGGGGGAACTGCAAAAGTTTTGTTATAAATTTCAAGGATTAATGCAGTATCAAGGATTTACCTGCAGGAACACAGTAGGCATGGCAGACTTGTGTATAAATCCATTCTATTTTTACTTGTCTAACATTTTGAATTTTCTCTATGAAAAATTATGAATCCTGATTTTCATTATACTTCACTATGGAAAGCAATCAGACCAGAATATCTAGGTGCACAAGCCTCAAATTTGAGGCTAACTTGAGATCTATCACACAAACACCAATAGCTGGTTTAATTTTTCCTTTTGTTTGTTTTCAAGTTTTCTATTAGGTGCTCTACATGTAATACAGTCTAATCTGATTCAACAGTTTGGCTTCAAGCAATATGTATTTAAAACATGGCTGAACAAAATCTATTCATTTAAAATAAAGTCAGTTGCATAAGTGTGCTGAAAATGTTTCGAAGAGGGACTACAACGAATTTTTTAGAAAGGGCGATTCAATGTAGAAATTATCTTTAAAGAGTCTGGCCATTCAAGCCTATGCAGAAGTTTTTAGCATTTTTCTTGTTAACAAAAGTTATATTGTTACTATAGTAACAAAAACACATACAAAAAAGATATTTTGACACTATTCCTGATGAAATATATATGTATAAATCTCTTTGAAATGTTAAATGATATGCTACAAAAATATCTCCCGCATCCAAGACAACTTCTTAATTTTTGGTTACATTAAAGTTTACCAGTTAGCATTTATTTTAAATGGTCATTTATCTCTTTAAATTCTTCTTTGAAAAAATCCCATGCACAGTGCTGTCTTAAATGCTTCAGTCCTAACAGTGAATGATATCAAATTGAACCATTATATTTGCAATGAAAGAAAAAGAAAGTCTTCAAAAATCACATATTCATATATTCGTTATGGTTACCATGCATACATTCAGTGATATGCTCTCAAAAAGAGATTATAATTTCTTCTGATTCCAAGCATTCTAGATTCCACTGTGTGTTTTGTGGGTTTATTTTCTGTTGTGGGGTGGAGTTTTTTTCTGTTTTTCTTTTTTTTTCTGTTGTTTTTTTTTTCCCCCCTCTTTGTGGTTGAAAGAAAATTAACAAAGAGGAATGGTGGCCTTTTAGAACACCTACATTATTGTTTATGAACTGGGAGCACTGAAGCAGACTTATCTTGAACAAATGAAATTTTCTTAAATTCTCTGGTGAAACTGCTTGCACCCCATAAGAACTCACTGAGTTTTTGCCACCTACTTCAAAGCTACTCCATTCAAATCATCTTCACTTTTTGCTAAGTGACTTCCTAATAGTGAGTAGGGTTTTTTTTTTTTTGGGGGGGGGGATGTTAACAGGTAAAAAGCCCTGGGTTTAAGAATTCCTTAGTTATGATAGTATTTCACAAAGCATAGTTTATCAGAGGTAAGCTCCTTAACATTCTTTGACTGGAGTCAAACTCAAAATTAATTTATTACTCAAAAAGCAAAAAGCCCTTGCAAAACTAAAAACCCTCCCTGAAGACTGGTTATACGATGAAGAGTTAAATTTTAACATCAAGACTGAAAGTCACATTGAGCTAGCATAATAACAGCATAAAATAGTATTTTATTAATTAATAAAATTTATTAATTAATATATATTGGTTTAAGTTCCTAGCCAAGTATGTAGCTTGATCAACTCAGCTAAGAAAAAACTCATAGACACACAGTGGGAATGGAGTCAGGGCCTTAAAAATGGTTCAAGGATTTCAAGCATGTACTGACATCAGCACCAATGCTACAATTGATTGATCTGCTGAAGTAGATTAAATTTTTAAGAGTTACCTCAGTAGAAGTCTGGGACATGTGTTGTTTCAAAGGAATTTAACAGTTGCTATTGTTACACAGTCTAAGAACAATGACAGTAGCAAGACAAAGCACACAGAAACTGAAAAAGGCACAGGTCTGTTGTCTGCTTAATTCTGCACAGACCTTCTAGAGCAGTACTGCTTGCTTTTTTTTAGATAGTCAGGACTAAAAGCTTCCTATAGTGGAACACAGCAGAATAGTACTTCCGTATTTAAATAATAATTGCCACCTCCCTTTGTCTTACATATGTCTCAAGGGTATAAATGTTGTGGTTCTCTGTTTAAACCATGGTGTAAAACTAGGGTAAACTGCAAAGATATTAACAGATAGAAAATGACTTATAGCAATAAACAGGGATAATGGATGGTTCTCCCACATGTGTAATTGCAACATACAAGTAATTCACACTTCCACACTCACACTTTGCATATGTTCCTCCTGGGCAACTTCTGGACATGAACAGGTTAACAGAGAAATCACTCTGTCAAACATTCTAGTCAATAACTCTATGTGCTCAGGTAATGGCATTAAACCAAAATTAGTTAATGGAGAGCACACCACAGTTGGAGATAAGCTTGTAGCACAGGAAAGAAAAGCACAGCCTTAAACTTCTTGCTTAATAAACAGGAAAACATTTTTTTTGGCACCGAGATTTCAGCCTGTGTGGCAGAAACCTGCCTAGATTCCTAGATTTGTGAGATTGAGTCCACGATGTCCTATTTTTAATGTATGGTTGACCAGATTGTCTCAACTAAAGATTGCTCAGGTGAATTTATCCATGTTGAGATCACATCTGAAGCATAGATATAATCTCTGTCAAAAATAATTAGGTCTAAATTAAATCCTCCACTTTGACTTGGAATCTGTTCTCATATGCAGGTTTATAGGTATCAGTCTGTTTCCTGGTCTGTCTTTGTCTTCTGAGCTCAGACTTTTTTGAGACTCACTGTGTCTTCACAGCAATTGTATGTGGTATCTCTCTGAGTGACACTTCCATCCTCAGAGAAGGAGAAATAACAGAAGGAAGTCAGAGTGAGAATATCTCTGGAGACCATGTGAGAAGGTGGAGAAATCAGCTCTTCTCTACCCATCTGTTCATCAACTAGGGCTCAAGTGTATAGCTTTGTCACACTGCAGGATTTCAGAGTTGGGATCCACAAGGCATTTTGAGAAAATTCAGCTGAAAAATGAGATGAAGAAATGTTATTCTAAGATTAAATTAAAAAGCAGTGTAGACATAGTGAGGAATGATAGAACATTGCTGAAGAAATATCATCAGAATAAAAGTAATATGTGCACTGATAAAATAGATAAAGGATGATTTCAACATTTTTTAAAGAAAAATAGGGGTTTTTAGAAAGTCAATTGATACTGATGACTGGTCAAATTTAGAAATGTTTTCCATTGCCGGTTAAGATATCACAGACAAATAAACCAGGGGATTATGGGAGGTAATTCAGGTGCCTGAAAAATAACAGGAACTGTAGTGGTACCAGATAATTGTACTTAAAAACCTTTAAACATTCCTGTGAAGTGTAGATCATATTTGATTGAAGGGAACCATTGCAAATGAAGGACCATATTGAGTACAACTGAGCTGAATAATCATCATTTATGCAGTTTGTAAACCATTGTTATAAAGAACATACAGTTGCATATATTTTCTAATAATATATATGAGAGATGGCAGACTATAAATAACTGTGATCTTGACATTGGGGTTAGACAAGCCAAAACAGGTTTTAAAAAACCATAATATCAGAACATGAAAATTTACTGTTTGTACTTGGAAAGATCATCATAGAAGAGAAAAAATTAGAATACTTTAAAACTCCCTATATTCTCAGGAACTCTCTTAAAGATGAAACCACAAACATCCACTAAGGGTATCAGCAGCATTTTGAGAAAAGAAACTGGATGCAGAACATTGAAGGGTAAAGTGAAATGACACGGAAGTGGATGTCATTCATCTCAACTTTAACAAAACTTTTGACATGCTCTCCTAAAATATTCTGGTATGAAAATCAGGATGTTATAGTCTGAATGGGTGGTTTAAATAGCTCTAGATGATCAGGCTCAGAGGACTGTTGTTGTTGGGTTTTACTTTACCTGAAGATTATAGCAAGAAGTGGAGTACCACAGGGGTCTGTACTGGGACCTCTCCTACTTAACACTTTTCTCAGTGACCTGGAGGATGCAATATGGTACACTGTTGTCACATTTGCAGATGACACACATTTGGAGGAACAGGTATACACTCAAGGGCAGGACTATCATTCAGAGGGACCTACACAGGCTGGAGAAACAGGTCAACAGGACATGCAATTCAGCATGGACAAACACCAAGCACTGCCCCTGGGCAGGATGCGCTGGTGCAAGGGCACAGGCTGGGCCCTGCCTGGATGGGAGCATCTCTGCTGGAAAAGACTTGGGACCTTGGCAGACACAAGCTGAGTACGACCCAGCAGTGTTCCCTGGCTGCAGAGATGACCAACAGCACCCTGGGCAGTATTCACAGGGACACAGCTAGGACACTGAGTGAAGGGTTTATAACTCCACGGTCAACACTGATGAGTTCCCATCTGGACACTCTGTCCAAGTTTTAGGGCCCACAGTACAGGAAAGATAATGAACAAGTGCCAGAACAAGTTCAGCAGAAGGCCTCCAAGCTGGCTGGGGTCTGGATCGCTTTCCCTGTGAGGAGACACTGAGGAAACAGGACTTGTTCAGCCTGGAGGAGAGATCACAGTATCATAGAATAGGTCAGTTTGGAAGGGATCTTGAAAGATCATCTGATCCAAAATTTCCTGGGGAAGGGAGCCTAGACGAGATTATCTATCACCCCGTCCAATCGCACCTTGAAAACCTCCAGTGGTGGGGACTTTACCACATCCCTGAGGAGGTTGTTCCAGTGATTGATTTTTCTCACTGTAAAAAATTTCTTTCTTATATTGAGATGAAACCCCTCCTACTACAACTTGTACTTGTTGCCCCTTGTGTTCTCCATGTGGCTCCTTATGAAGTACAAGCCTCCGTCCTCTTTGTAGCCACCCTTTAAGTACTGGAATACTGTGATGAGATTCCTCCTGGAGCCTTCTCTTCTTTGGGGAGAAAAGACCTACCTCTTTCAGTCTTTCCTCACAGGGCACACGTTCTCCAGCCCTTTGATCACTTTCATGGTCCTCCTTTGGACCTTCTCCAGTCTGCCTGCATCTTTCTTGAATTGGGGTGACCAGAAACAAGTGTGGCCTGACAAACACTGAGTAGAGAGTAGGTCACCTCAGTTGATCCTCATGGCTTAATCACATTCTGCCCTATGTGAAAGAGACAATACACTGTTAAAACATGTATATTATACTTTTTATGATGAATCTGTATTACTGTGATTCTAATACCTGCTGTTATACAAAGTGTATAGAGGATATTGTTATATAAGGATTCTGTATTTGTTTTGCAACTTTTTTAAATTGGGGAATTAGTAAAAGATATAAAATGAAAAACATGCTATCTTTCAGAAGAAATTTAAAGATGTCCATTATCCTTCAAGATATGGTACAATTCTGAATTTCTGGTTGGCTTTCTGAAGCCATCTCATTTATAGTGATGAGAAACACTGCTAGTGACACAATGACAGACTTAATCTTAACTAGAAAACCACAGAATTGTTAAAATTCTGTGCATTTTATGTATTACTGTTATGAACTTGTCACAGATCCCATTCTTTCACTATGTCAGATAAACTCTATAAATTTGAAACAAATTACTTTGGGAGTAAAAACCTATATTTAAATTTGATGTAGTTCAAGATACACAATTTGTATTTATAATCTCTTTGAGGCTGCATTTCAGAATTGATATGATCTTTAGGACTTGATGGAGAATCTAGAAAGCTCCTTATTCTGACAATACATTTACTACTGTTCTTTCTAATAAGTATTTTGCAAGCTTTGATAAAAATGCCTTTTGCTATTTCAGGTATTGTCTTTATGTTTATAGAAGCCCAGAGAATGATGGGGACCATTGCTACGAGCTGAAGTGGTACACACTAGTCAGACATTTAATGGGGAACACAGATCCTCTGCCTACACCACAGTCTGACAAGCTGCTTCTTGTAAATACAGGTCTTGCCCACCTAAAGTAGTTTGTGGGGTTAAGGCAGAAGCATGCGATGCTGCCCTAGTCATGTCAGTGGCAATTATTCCACTGCTTTGAAAGCAAGCAGGGTCAAATCCTCCATGTCCTAATGTCTGACCATTCATTCATGCACACAATTACTATGCCAGCTGAGAAACAGCATGGGTAAACACATGGGTATTGGATTAACTATTGTCTGGAGCTGTGCTGTTGTTACTTTTTTGCTTTGTAAGGGCTGTTTGTTATACACCTACTCACCTCATTAATGCCCTTCTTACTTCAGTGACAGCAGTTGCCCAGAGGTGTGCTGACAGGGCACCCGCTGAGCCTCCAGTCAGGCTCCTCAGTGCAGGAGGGGAGTAGCCAAGTGCTTCTGCACCTCAAAATTGTCCTATGTCTAACTCTGCTGCTGGAAGGCTGCGAAACTTTTACATGTGAAGGGTCACAGGTTTAGCTATTAAAGTAATATAGATGCTTTAAATTCATTAGACTGATTAATTGATTTATTATTATTAACTGATTTATCTAATCAAGTAGCTCT
Source organism: Strix uralensis (assembly GCF_047716275.1). Lineage (NCBI taxonomy): Eukaryota > Metazoa > Chordata > Aves > Strigiformes > Strigidae > Strix > Strix uralensis. Next base: position 86,696,567 of record NC_133972.1, on the reverse strand, counting down.
GTGACTAAAACCCTCAATACACATAAACATTCATACACATGAACACATTTATTTTCTCAGTCTCCAAAATATTTCTTTTTTTATTTATCATTAAAGCATATTAAGCTGCAGACCTAATCTGTATAATTGACATGGCAATATTTCTTGGAGTGCCTGTTTTATTATATAAGCAAGACATACCTAAAGGAAATATTTTGGGGTTTTTTGTAGCACACTCAGTGTTAGAAACTCTATCAAAAGACTGACCTGAATAATTGGCTGTAAAATACTGTAAAATATTGGATAAATAAAATGAAATATAAAAAATTAAAAAATTAAAAATTAAAAAAAAAAAAAAAAAAAACCAAATCAACTTGTAAAATATTGGAAAAAGTGTTCTCCTGTGTCCATGCTGAGAGTTATTTCAACTTGTATCTATTGCTTAGTACAAAATGTATCTATTCAAAATATTTCTGTAGCACTAGATTATTCAAGTTGAAAAAGTTTTTTTCTTACACTTAAACTGCTTTTTGATCTAAACTGTGATTAATATGTTAAGGCTTAGGTGTTTAGCTAGTGGAAATCGCTATTTCAGCTTTCAATTGATTTCTACCAAATTAGGATCTGCCCTGTAAATGTTTTAGTTGTGCTCAGATTCCTTTCCAGTTCTTTATCTGACATGAGAGGGTCTGTCTCTCACTCTTTCCACCTCTCTGTGTGTGTGTCTCTCTCTGTTGGCAGGGGGAAAGAGGGGCAATAGAAAACCCACATTCTGGTTCAGCAGCTCAGCACAAAAAGCAGACAGTGACCAAGAAACATTATCTTAAAGTCATTTCTTATGCTTCTGTTAGAACCGTGGTGTTTTCAAGAATGCTGTTCTCCCTTTTAAACACATTATGCTTGTAGATGTCGTTACTATCTTTTTCAGTTAATAACAGCATCAGATTGTATTGTAGTCTTGTTCGCTGTGTTTAATTTACTATTCTTCCCTACAGCACACTTTCTATGCTGTTGCTGATGGTGCTTGCCTTACTTCCTCTGATTTCCCTCTGCTCTGTGGCCGTGCAAAAGGCTCTGCATGTCCACATTTCCGTCATGACTTGATTACCACAGGTCATCATTCCATTAGTAGCAGTGGTTGTCTAACTATCAGAAGGTCTCAGTATGTGAGATCAGTTTTTCCAAGCTGTCCATTCCATGCTGTAACACCTGTGACCTCTCTCTTCTGGTTACAGTGCCATGGTGCCATCAGCTATTTCAACATTGTTTTATTTTTAACAGGGTTCCTTGTATTTCTGCCTTCTGTTGTCCACTCAACTGGATTTATAAGGATTGACATTACAAAGAGGACTTTTTGCAGGTGCTTTTGATTTGCACCATCCATTCATTAGTTACACAAATGAAATGTCAGCGTGGGTGGTTCAATAACAAAGTAAATCAAAAGAAGTGCCGTGACTCTTCCTTTGGCTTGGTTCATAGCTGGCTACTTGTGCGCATGTTTTTCATGCGTTCTCTGTTTGTTGGATTGCTAGTAGGACAGACTGCTCATATATTCCAAAATTAATCCTTTTCAAACCTTCACAGTTTTTAGATATGACTTGTCTTCTGTTATTCACAAGAAACTCACTGCAAAACTTGTGTCTAGTAAATATTGTATAGGCTTAATGTGATACATTGCCAGTTAATATGTTACTTAGTAAATTTACTGGAAAACAAAACAAAACAAAACACAAACTTCCAATTATCAACTATTGGTGGCTAATGGACACCTCTGTGTGAATAAATCAGTTTCAAACTGCTGCCTGGCATGAGTAGATGCATCATGAATTATCACCTGGTTTTCACTGTTCTGTGTCAGGTACTTCATTCAAATATAATAATCTATGACCTTTTTTTGAAATTATTTTTCTGCTTGCTTGTTCATATTTTACCAACAAAATTAATCTCTAATCTGTCATTATTGTACTGCCATGCCATTACATCTTTGCATATACTTTTCAGACTCCCTAGATCCATTAAAACTTCTCCTCTTTTCAAACCACTGTCTTCCTTGGTTCCAACTGCTTTTGTTTGCCCCCAGGGATTTTAGGAATTAAAAATGAAGATAATGTGTCATTTCTTTGCAGGATGTCTTGATTTGATTTGATTTGATTGATTGATTTATAAGAGACCTGGCATTATTATTCTGTGTTTCTTTCTTTTTTGCATTTGTTTATTGTGTATGCTGATAAACAAATTATTATGCGCACCTATTCTTTCAAGTCCTTTTCCCTTGTACCACAACCTGTGGCATTTCATTTAAAAAAAAAAAAAAAAAAAAAGTTTATTATGGCTTTTCAAGTCATGTTTGATTTCAAGTATTGAATTTTATTAGCACAAAATCTGGAAGTTTATCAGGGATGTTCTCTGTGGGGTTATAATCTATTTTTTGTGTGCCCCTAATTATTGCACTGATAAAATGTCTGCTTTCCACACAATGATAAATATTACCCTTTCTGTTTGAGCATAACATTCAGAGTGCTGTTGCCAGCAGTGAGCCACACATTCTGTGATCTGGTAGTAGGTGCTTTTTCATTACTGGAATGCCTGTGAAGTAGCTGTTTGTAGTATTACTTAATTTTATCCCTTGCCTTATTTTATTTATATTTTATCAATGTTAGCACGTTTCATATCTTAGAAGGTAATTTCTTAATATTTATTTCATTACTATCTACTTTTCCCCTTTAATCTCTTTCTCACTGGTTAGAATTTCTGCTTATTTTGGTTTGTTCACAATCCTGACATGAATTCCAGTTCTTGTAGAAATGTTTGTGGTCTTAAACACCTGGATGTTTTAATTATGTTTAAATCTCATGCCTTCTTTTCTGAAATGTACCCAGAAGACTAATTATGATCCCATGCTTTTAAGTGAAAGGCAAGGTGAATATACTTTTAAGTACCAGATGTTTTGCTCCTGCCCATGCTCCAAAACATCTCTATTTCACTGACTTGAACACCTCAGCATCAGTCTACCAATAATGCCTCAGATTCATATACCAGGACTTCCAAGTCCTCAGAGAGCCTGCTTCTGTTACTGTGTTCACTGTGGCTATAGCATATATGTGAACCCTCAAAGACACACGCAAACACACGCTTACACAATGCACTGAGCTGTGCTCTGCACACCAACTGAATGCCTTCAGGAACAGGCAGACATAGTGGAACGGTGCCCACCTACACGGCAGCATACTGACTACAGCTCTGGCTTAGGTGGGGGTGGGAAATAAATGTTCTAGTCTCATCTCACTCAGATTTATGTCTCAGCTTCCTAGAAAGTAACAAGGGCATTTAAAAGACATTTAGAAATACCATTTCTGGAGTACTTGTCCACTAATATCTATAGGAATAGGAAATGTCTCTTCCCTCTGACACTATTTTTTAAATTTCTTTTCCTTAAGCTTATGATATCTTTAGAAAAAAAAAAATAATTTAATGTTCTAGAAATATTCACTCAACCTGAGTAGACAAAATCCTCATTTAGAATTTTTATATCTCTAGTACAGATAATCACTATTCTGCTACACAATTACTCTTTAGAATACAGTTTTATGTTGCAATGTGTATTTTGGGGATTATGATCTGTATAAAGGGAAAAAATGGGAGAAGATAACTACAAACGTAATTATCAAAGAAAGTGAAAGGATTTGTTCCTAGCAGGAAAATATGAATCATGTTGTAGAATAACAGCAGATAAATGCTGTCTGAAACATAAAATTGCAGGTCCTCTTGCACAACACCTACAGCAAAAGCCATAACATTCAAGTAATTCACAGTTAAATGAAATTTTATTATTTGCAAGCAATAGCTTTGTGGGAAAAGGCCAATATTTGTTTTATAATAGACACATTAGCTGTTTTTTTTTACTCCCCGGATAAGTAAAATCTCAACTAGTGACCATGAAGTTTTGATGCAGATAGCTTTCTGTTCATGAATGTCTTCCAGAATGTGTTGGTAGAGTGTCATTATACAGTCAGATTATAATAAATCACAAAATCACTTGTCCTATATCAGTCTTATTATTAGCCTAATGCTTATTTCATACAAATTACATTTTGTTTTAGCGATATTGCTCAAAGAATGCATGGAAAGTACAAATGTATTTTTGTATTCTCTACTTACTGATACTTTTGTAGTTTGTCTTTGTGGATAGAGAAATCATTGAGGTTCTGTATAAATTTTACATAAAATCTATGGACAGCATTTTCACATCTTCCCTGCAAGAAAATTGAAATTTCTCTATAATTGTTTTTAATCAAAAATTCAATGTATTTGCATCATAATGATGCAAATTTTATTTAATGTGTAGGAGTAATAATTAATAAAGCAAGATACTGGTCAGTAAATCTTCAAGACACTAGAAATTCTACCAAAAAAATCACCATGAGAAACAGCTAGATTCAGCCTCTGGATTGGGTCATTACTTTAAGTGCCTTGCTGAGGTATATCAGCAATGGTTTCTATGTGTATTTGCATGGGCACAGCTACATTTCTGTGGGCAGTAAACACAGGTCCATTGATTTTTGCCTTACTTTGGTACTTTTGTAATATCTGTCTCCTTTTCAGATGTCTCATTATGTTCTGTTTCTTCTGAACAATAATATAAATATTAGTTGAACTCACTGGCTCTTTAGCTGACATGGTCCACCTGAGTCATAGGCAGATTTTGGGACCTTTTGTAGGGCAGCCCAACTGCTCTCCTTTCACCTACCACTCCCATGTCATGACTTTGTGTCCTTTGACTTCAACAAGAGTATACCAGAACCATATTAGAACAACGGTACACCCACCTGAGTGTCCTGCTTCCAGCACTGCCTGAAATGGATGCCTAGGGAGTACAAATCAGTGTAGGCATATAATATCTCTGAAAGCTCTTTCAGACTCTAATTACTTCTGGTTTGGAGCCTTCGTGATGGATGCACTTGACCCATCTTAATCAAACTAGCAATAGTTTGGTACAGGCTCCAAAGGAAGTAAAGGCCTGAGCTGTAGCCAGGCCAAGAACTCCTCTAGGAAACTCACAAAGGAACAAAGTGACCCAGTGAGTATTGATACAGGTGAGCATGGAACACAGGTCATGTGATTAACACATGAATAGCATGCAGTTTTACAAGAACCATTTATTGAGGAACAGAGGAAATTGTGGGTACAAGCTGTTCCATGCATACCTCTCCCATTGTATGCAATTTGACTACGAGCTAACCACTTTATCCCAGAAATATGACAGCCTAAGTGAGCCTTCTTTGAGCTCTCCCTGCTAGGCACCATGGTTGCACGGTGGTGATCTCCTCTTGAGCTGGGATACCCCTCAAGGTTACTTCTCAAAGCAGTAAGGTCTTTTACCAACAACAGATTGCTGGGTGAGCCCAATTTGGTTCTTCCTTGACAGAAACTGGACTGCACACCAGGCAACTCTCCCCTTGATCAGGGATGCCTCTCAGTGTTGAGAGATATTAGTTGTTTAGCTTAAATAAGTAAGTTTTAAACAGAATTAATCACTTAAAGTTATAATGTTGTGTGATTTAGTATGCCCTTCGCTTAGCTTTACTTAGCATGAGTATTTAGATTTGCTGTAGCCTTAGGCTGCAAGCCATAAACTTTCACCTAGATTTACTGAACATATACCTACTTAAGCAAAACAGGACCTTCAGAGCCAGCACAAACCAGAAGATAAAGAGGCTACAACCATCAACCACAGCTGCAACTAGACAACGGCCTGCCTAGAGACAGTGAAGGAATCCAATAAGGAGTCAGATGATCTCAGACCAGAATCACTGTTGGACCAAAAGGAGCATGGAAGGTGTATGAAGAGAGTCTGAAGAGTTCATAAGGGTTAGGTGGACAGTCTATAAGGGTATAATTGCCCAGGGATTTCATTGTTCAGGGTCCCCCTCTGAGGCACCTAGCTTGACTTGATCCTGCTGCTGTACCACTGTATTAAATTATTTATTTTTATAAGATTCAATGTCTGAGACTCTGCTTTGGGAAATCTGGGTTTCAAACTTCAGAGCGAACTAACACTTAACATAGTAGGTGCTTCTTTAGCATCAAGGTTTGAGATTCCTTACCTGAGACTAAGAGATCCTTCCTTATCTATGACAGAGAGAGACCTCCTCATTCACCACAAATCGTCAGTAAGTGACTGGTAGCATGCTGAAATGAATATCTAATGAAATCCATGTAGTTAATTCCATTAGCCATAAACGACCAATTCTGGGACTAAGTCTGGATACAGCCACACCTAGACTACTCTCTGAGAAGTTCAAAAAGCAAGGGGGTCCATTCTGAACCTTGTGACTCAGTGGGAGGTTTTCCTCACCCTTGTATCTCTTTCATTAGACATAAACTGTTCACCAGGTCTGAGACTAACATTGGACTTAGCTGCCTCTAAGCTCCATCAGGAGTTTGGAAAGCAAGTGGGTCCACTTTGAAACTCATGACTCAACAGGAGGGTCTCCTTTACCTTTTTACATCTTCGGTCACTGTGTAAATCATTCTAAATTGATTCTAACTCAATTTTCCTTTGTATGTTTCTTCCATATAGTAAGCAGAGTGAACCTTACCTTAAAACTCTTAAGTCACACTTTTACAATTTCATATTAAAATCACTTTTGCTAATACCTTTGATGGTGATTCTTTAAGTGATCAAAACACTTGTCTGCGTCAAATTGGTGTAGTCAGTAAGATCCTAAATCAGTGTTTGTAACAGCTTTACTGAAACAGAGGGAGTTCATATGTATTAAGTAAACCCCAAAGAATTTATTACCCCAGGTATCTATCCAGTCTCCTCTTGAAATTGTGTAAATATCCTATCACAAGAAGTTTTACAGCTTACCTACAAGATGCTTGAACAGATAACCTTTTGTTTGCTGACTGCATTACATGCCCAAAGTGTTTTTACTGGCAAGAAAATGTGGATATGAGATTCTCAGTCACCCTCTCACGGCTGTTCATGATTTTACAGATGTCTGCAATGTGATCCTCCTGCTGCCATCATTCCAAGCTAGAGATTCAAAAAGTAGTCATTCCTCTTATAATGGTCCATTCAAAATATTTAATCTTTCTTGTTGCCTTCTGAACATTTTCTAGTTCTTTTACATTATTTTTTGAGACTGGCATGACCAGCTGCACATAGTGTTTGAGATACAGGCATACAATTCCACCACAAATCCACTAAATTCTTTCAACTCTCTGTGACACCATCCACCAGCAGTAAGAAACCAGAGATATGTGGCGACATATGAGGAAGGAGAAATTCTTTGCCTACATCTGTAATAGTAAATAGGCTCAGTAATCATTCTGTGGCCCAGATGTCGCCTAGTGTGGTACAACCACTGGCCATGGAACTATTTCCCGTTAGAAAGAGGTGCCTGATCTTTGCTTGGATAGTGCTAATTATACCAGGCCAAACCTATGCTAGGTTTTATGCTAACAATTTAACTCTGGATGATCGCACGTCATCTCTTGCACTGTGTTCTAGTCTTCTTCAATTTACTAGTGCAGAAACACCCTGGATGTTTGCTCTGGCTGAAGTATGTCCCATTGCTGTTATAGGAACCAGAGCAGAGTAAGAGAGGTAATGGCTTGTACAGTCCTTCCTCTTTTTAAATCAATGCTCTGTCCCCTTCTACTGCAACAAGCAGAATGACAATGGTGGCTTTATGTAAATGTATTTGTGAAAGGCTGGTCTGATCAATGCAACATTGCCCATATTTGGGCTTTGGCTGTACAGTAGAGAACAGTGCAGAACCCTGTAGTCTGCATAGCTTGATAAATTTTGTCCAATATACATAGAAATATGGTATATGAATTGATTTTTTCTGGGTGTTACTTCAAGTCTGAAGTTACTCAGCTCCAGTTTTTGCTTCTTCCATTTCATGTTCCATGCCAGTGGATATGCAGTTGTCCTATTCTCTATGTACACATATATGCATATATGTATACTTATATATATTTATTTTCAAGATAATAAATAAAAATGGAATAGTTAGATCTTTCACACTAATAGCAATACTGCCAATTTTTAAAGAGGCTAATCATTTTGTGTGCTGTTGTTGATTTATTATTTATTCTATTAGTAAAGGTCATCAACACACACACACAGAGTTTGAAAGGTGAGGTACCAATGCAAGCAAAAACTCTCTGAAAGGTGCTGTTTGGCATTCAGAGCTCTGCCCTTACCCAAACCCTGCCACTAGTTTCTTTTACATGATGTGGCACTTCCACTGTGGTGTCCCACAGTAATCTGCTGTTTGAAATCAAAGATCTAAGAAAGACAAATGGACTACAAAAAGAAGAAAACTCTGCTACTTCTGATTCTATTTAATACCTAGCTTCTACAACTAGCTTTTTTATAGGCAGCAAAGACCTAGTAGAGAAGAAAAGGATTCTGGAAATAAACCAACAGGTCTGGCTATTTGGTCAACATACTCTTGGTAAAATAAAGAGTAAGGTAAATGATAAAGAATGCCAGATTTTTTCCAGAGGATGCAATCTATCTGGCAAGTAGAACCCTGATCCACAGTTAAGCAGTCAGGATACACTGTACAACACAGAGCCAGAAGAAGATAATTATGGATGGATATTTGTAAAAAGTTTATAAAACATGAAGGTGTTTTGGCAAAATTTACAAACAAAAAGTGGATGGTTGTGGTGAATAATCTTGCTGATGTTATTTCTCACAAAGCCATTGCTCCCTCAACCCTCAGTAAGCAGTCTCTTGAGAAGGACACCATGACACCAGAGTCAGCTACATAACTAAAAGGAGGAAAAATTATATCCGGATTCAATCTTGTATCCTTGGCATAGCGTGTAACACTCAGTTTTATGATCACCTTAAATGTGTGACCCATTGCCTCCTTAATTAATCAGTGTACAGTACAGTCCTTACTACAACCACTTTACCAGACTCATTGCAGTACAGAATTCTGTCACTTTTCAAATGTATGCCAGTAAAGGACTGAAAATAAAGCTTTACACAATTTTTATTTAGTAAATACCCTGAATAAAATGATTTCTGCATAAGTGACTTGATTTCTGCATATGTGACTTGAAGATATTTATGTTTTCAATATTCTTTTTTTTCCCAAATAAAGTGTTTTTCATTTGAGATCGTGTCAATTCTACATGCCACAAATTACTACATTTTCAAAGAGCTGCAAGAGCCACTGGTGCTGGCCTGGTTTACCTGACAACAACAGTCAGAGTCTGCTGACAACGGCTCCAAATCTAGAAATCTTTCCTTGTGGCTACCTATCAAAGGTGACGTGTTACTCCAGCACGAGAAACATTTTGTTTGTCTGATTTTGTGACCGTTTAGAAAAGGTTTCATATAGTATAAGTAGTAAGATAATACAATGTCCCCTGGAGAAGTATTTAGTAATGATGGAGGAGATAACTGAAAACTGATGTACCACCATCTTTGGCATTACTATACCAGAGACTTACTGGATTAAATGTCTATACTTAACAAAAGTACAGGCAAATACAAAGAATGCACCAGTTTTAATTAGACTATTAAATTTATTAAATTCTAATTAGATCTTAAAATTTAACTGGAAATTATTAAAGCAGACTCCAGAAATTTCAGTGTGCATCTGCTTTACCTGTGACGATGAGTTTCCATGCACAGTGACATGGAATAATTTGAGACAGATAAAAATTGAAAGATTTTGTAGCCATGAATTAGTCCTTAATAAAGATTTTTTTTTTTAATGTCATGCCACATTTTTATGGTTGCTGATAAGCCCAAGAGCAAAAATTTTTTCACTAAAAATGCAGTTCTGCTAGGTTAATGTCTTGGCCTTTTGAGATATAAAACTCCCAGAATTTCAAAAGAAGGCAGCTGGCTTCTGCAAATCAGGCCTTCATTTTGTGACCCTGGCTACATTTTCACAATTATATGAAGAATGCCTTCTGATTTCCAGGCCAAGCTGGCAAGATGCCATGACCAAGCAGTACCTATAGTAACCTCTGAACTTCCTTCTTACAACTTCAATACCTTGGAAGGACTGTTTCACACTTTCTTCTTAAAAGGATATAGCTCACTTAAAAGCAGAATTTTGAATGACTTTAGAAATTGTCTTATTACTCAGATTACTTCACCTTCTTCACATGTTCTGTATGTGCCTTCATGTTATGTAAAAACTTTGTGGTAAAATCCTGATTCCAAATGAAGTGAATAGAGGAATAATCATTGACTTCATCAGGGTCAGATTTTGCCTCTTGTTTTTATACCTTAAAACTCATATCTTGGCTGTACCAGTGCTGCCAGCCTTAACACAATAGCAGGAAGTTTCTCTGTCAAAGAACGCTAAACACTTTCACCAATAATGACTGTTACAGATGCAAAACAGACAAGTACATTATCCTGCCTTAGATCCTTCCTTGAGTTTCTCCACTGGGGCAATGCCTCCAAAACAATTTAGCACTGTTAGGCAGAAGGCAAGTTGAGGCTATTGCTTAGCTGATTGTGTGAAGTATATTTGTTTCACAGTCTTTTCTTTCACATTTATATATCCAGCCTTCCAAGTACTTGCATCATCGATCTCTGGCATCTTGTCACAAAAGACAACTATTAGATATTTATGATAGGTGCGGTCTTTTTTACTTCACATCTGCACCTTCTGCACATGATAAAGTTCTGAGGTCTGATGATAATCTGCAAATATTACTTTAGTGCACTGTAATGATAGAATAATATGTAACTATACTAATATTAATAATAATAATAATAGAATATTTGAACTTTAGTCTCACAAATGGAAATCTGGCAAAAGCTGGGCAAAGCATCTGTATGCTTAGCTGAGCATTGTCACTGGACTTGCAAAGACATTACAGTCTAATTGCTACTGTAACAGTTAAATAGAGATAATTCAATCATGATACATTTTAAGACTTTTCTTGTAGACTGAAAATTTTAATCTATTTGTTTTCAAAGTCAATAGATCTTGAACGTTGCTTAAGTTAACTTACCTGCAAGGATTATGTGGGTTATAACAACAAAGAAGGCAACTTGATGCTAAAAGAAAATTTCCCTTTCATTTTTAATACCAGGTTTACACAAAACCATCACATTCTCCAAGGTCTCAACTGACTGTCATTTGAGGGAATCAAGAAGGGCCACAGCAGCATTCAAAGTAGAAGGAGCTTTAGTAGATGCATAATTTTGTCCACTGAACTGCAGAGCTAGAAAGGGCAGAGATTATTGTTTGAGATAAAGGTCAATCATGCGTTTCCATATACTTTCCTTACACTTGCCACAATTTCAAGAATATAAAAGAAACTTTCCACACAAACTGATGACACTGCCTGTTGGCAACAAAGTAATGACTGTCCCAGTAGGCTGTTAAGCAGGTTAAGTGAACATGTCCCTCTCAAGTTCACCTCAGATCCACTTTAAGATCATCAATAAAAACTATTCTGTGCATCCCAGCAAAGCGATTCTTTTTTCCCCATGCACAGGCAAATCACATTTTTGATGTTAAAACAATAGGAATAAGTGGGATGACAGCAGTTTCTAATTCTCTATTAAGTCAGAAGAAACCTTCTCCTGTCCTCACCTTGAGAGAACCAAATTATTTCCCAACATCATGTTTCTTTACCTTTCACTTCTTAGAATTTAAGATAAAAGGTCAGGATTACCCTCAGGAGGAGCAGGGGGGAGGAAGTGGTACCACCACTGATGGGCTGAATAGGCTTGCTAAGCTTTAGCCCATCCTTACTCTTCCCAGACAAAGCTGCACACATGTATACTAGTGTCTTTTCATTTTTCTACTAAACACTGGAGAGTAAATTTCTTCGTAACTTTTACTCCTTGCAAAGTAGTGTTCCAGCTCTATATTTCAGGAAGCTGTGTTTTGGCTTCTTAGGGTTCTCAGAGGAAAACAAGATCAATAACTTGTCACAGCAAGAGATACTTTTACTGTCTGCAGGGTGCTGTAATATACCATTTTTGATGGGGAAAAAAAGGAAAAAAAACCAAACAATTCTAAGCTTGTCTTTGTGCAGTTGGACAGGCTGTTATTAAGCTAGTAAACCAATTTTTTTCTCCAATAATTTAATGCTGAGATTATTAGGTACGTGTCATTTTGTAACAACATTTTTGTTTAGGGCTTCTTTGTAAATAAGATATGTAAAAATGCAGCTGCCTTTGATTTGCTTCTGTGTGTTGTATAAGCATGAACAGGCAGTTCCTGAAGAATCTGCTATGACTACAAAGGAAGAAACTGAAAATGATGACAATATAAAGCTTTATTATTAATTTCTACATTATTGCCTACAACTTTAAACTGACTTTTCCCTTTTCTATTTCATTGTAAGATGATGAATCTCTTATATCAGGCAACAATGAATATATAATTCTTACAAATATGAATAAACATAGCAGCATATTGACCTTGTATTTTTATATTTTATTAAGGAATTGAGAAATTAATTCTGTTTTGTTTGGCAATTTATGTTCAAACTGCAAGACATGTCAAATTTAATTGCAAATGTTACTGATAAAGACTGAAAGTAATTTTCTTCACCTCCTTAATTTAATAATCTCTATCATTACAAATTATTGTATCATTTCCCGTAGTCACACTGGTATTTGTATGGAATGGAGAAAACAGAAGCAATATCAAATTAAGTTGTATTTGCTTCTGAAATACATTACCTTTCTATTCACATATCCTCAATGTGCACAACTACAGTAAAAGTCCAGAAATTTCAGTAGCTCTGTCTTCAACCTGAACACTTATGGAAAGTCAGGGAGAAAAAATTGGTTCCACAAGTGATCATGTGAAGAGCATTAGAATCACAGGATTATTTAGGTTGGAAGGGCCTCTGGAAGTCATCTAGTCCAAACCTCCACTCGAATTAGGTCCAATTAAAGCTGTTGCTCAGGGTTGTACCCAGTTGAATTTTGAGCATGTCCAAGGATGGAGATCCCACAGACTCTGTGGACATATTTTCCAGTGGTTAATCATCCTCACAGAGCAAAAGTTTTCTTTCTTATGTTTGTGGCAGGTGCATCTGCCCAATGAAAATAGGACTTCTTGGCTGCTGAAGGGTAGCAGCTACTGATTGCCTTTGTTCTCAGGGCTTTGCGGTAATTGAGGCCTTTGCCCAATGGGATCCGCTATTGACTACAGGTCAGATTTGGCCTGGGTATAAATAGAGTCCCCTGGGGGAGCCATTTTGAGCTTGTCCCCTGAAGCAGTACACTGCAGTCTGGACACCGCCCAAGGAAACTCCTCGAGGTGCCTTGGGTTGGGACGCTGCCCTGCAGGTGAGTGTTAGAGCATTTTGGGTTGCCATTAAACCCTAGGAAGTTGTTCTGTTCTCCTCTCACAGACATTCGAACCTGTAATTTACAGAGAACTAGTGAATTGTGTTAATAAAAAATTTTTCATTTTTGGTGGTTGGTTGTTTATTTGAGAGCCTCCATAACAATTTTTAAGTGGAATTTCTCATGTTCCAGTTTAGAATCCTAGAACCACATGAGTCTAATTTGGAAAATAACCTCTGGAGGACACCTGTTTCAAGTCTCTGTTGAGAGGAGGACCTTAGATTAGAGTGCCTTGTCAAGCCTAGACTTGAATATTTTCAACAAGAAAAATTCGATCAGTTCTCTGGGTAACTATCTCACTGTTCAACTGTTCTCATTGTGAGGATTTTTTTATTCTTATATACAGATGGAATTTTCCCTGGAAAAAGTTGTCTTTTGCTCTCATGTTACTATATATCTTCAAGAAGACTCTGGTTCAACTTTTCTACACTGTACCTGTAGATAACAGTAAGAACCCCTCTAGTCTTCTCTTCTTCAGGCTGAACAAACCAGCTCCCTCAGGCTCTCCTCATATGTCAGGTACTCCAGCCCCATACCATCTCAGTGGCCATTTGTTGGACTCACTCCATTATGTCAATGTCTTTCTTGGATTGGGAAGTCCAGATCTGGGCACAACACTCTAGATGTGATGTCACAACTGCTGAATAGAGATGAGAATCTGGCTGCATAAATGCAGATCAACATAGTATGCAGTTAGCCTTCTTTGCTGCAAGAACACATTGCTGACTATATATCTGTATCTACAAATGTCCATAAAGATGTACCTATATCTATAGACATATATGTGTATCTACTACATGGATAGTGGGTCAGAGTGCACTTTCAGCAAGTTTGTGGAGGATACCAAATCACATATAGTAAAAATTAGGGAGAGAGATGGATGGTATGAGTAACTGTATTTGTAGATATCTATATAAATCAATAGATAGATCTATGTAATATAGAGATACTTCAGTATTGACCCTGTTATTGAGTCCTCAGGAGAGATACTAATAACTGGCTGAAATCCAGACTTTGTATTGCTGATCATAACCCTCTGAGCCTGACAATTTAGTGAAATTTTCAACACCTTACCAAGTCCATATCTCATCTCATTTTAAGGAAAACCATGCCAAAAGACTTGCTGAAGTCAAGGTAAATGACATCCACTGCCATCCTCTTGTCCACAGATCCTTTCATCTCATCACATGAAACAATCAGGTAGGCCATGTATGATTTGTCCTTGTTAAATCCATACTGTCTGTTCCCCGTCACCTGTTGCTTTTCATATATTTAGAAATAAATTTAAAGAAGATTTTGATCCACAAACTTCACAGAGACTGAAGTGAGGCTGATCAGACTACAGTTTTCTTAGTCCTTCTCACCTTCTTCAAGACAGATGAGACATTTTTCTTTTTCTAGTCTCCAGAAATCTCAGAACCAGAAATCTAGTCAGCAGTCTCACAGTGACATCATTCAAATAAGAGATGCAGCCCACAAAAGGAAAAGTGCACTTCACTGCAGATTATAGTCTAATGTAAAACTTTGTTGCTACAATGATCCAGGATTTCTGCAAGAACAGCTTCAGCTTCTGTAAGAATTGACTCAGCTCTCTAGCTGTCAACTGGAGAGTTACTCAAGCTTCCTTTAAGATCTCTTGGATCATATTTTTAAGGGAAATACCAGCATGCACCTCTTCTTTTGTAAGTGGGAAAAATCCATTCTTCTGTCAGCTTCATTCATAAGAATGGAAAACATACATTATTCCTCCACAACTACATAAAGAGAAAAAGATGTGTTTTCCCTCCACTCCCCATCCCCTGCTATGTTCTATATCCACGCATGAGTAAATGTAATTATGTCCAATCTTTTGACATAAATCCCAGAGGTAGGTGAGGAGGTAGACAGGGAGAGATAAAAGATAAGTGGTCTCTTGTTCTTTCTTAGCATAAAATTGCTCCTGCAAAAGTAAGAACTACTTTCCTGAGAATTATTCTTTTAATTCCAAGTCAGTTGCCATTTGATCAGTAGTCTGTCTTGGTATTACTGCATGCTATGCTTTCTGCTGATTGACTGCCACCTGATGCTCCAAAATGTCCTTGTGATAGAGATGCACACTTACAACCCATTCACTAAAAAATATACACTTTTAAGTCTACCTCTAAAAATCCTGTTGGTAAAGTAATTTTATATAAAAGTATATGTACTTTATATATAAAGTACTTTTGGACCTTTAAAGTGTATATGGGTGTTAGAATGTGGCAAAAGCTTAGCAGGCATAACCAGAGTAATGTAGGTCTGGTAGGAGAGTAACATGTTGTTACAATAAATGCCCCTGACCCATATGTATTAACATTGATTCTATCCTACTTAGCATCAGTGTCTAACAATTTGTATAATGACTTTGGCAATAACCCTAAATGGACTCAAATCTTTTGTGCATAAGCAATCCCTCCACATCCATCCTTACTAACTACCTGCTCAGAAAATATTTCTCTGGATGGTTTCTTAGGGTATAAGAAGAAAGGTGAAGATTAAAAGTCTCTATATGAAGTAAATAGAGAAATGAGAGCAGTTCCTATGTGGATTCAGACAGTTACCCTTTAGACACTGTCCTTTGGTATTCTGATGAGTGAAAAAACAAAAAATTAGCACATCATAATTTATCCAAGTATGAGACTAAATGTACATTTAGTAAACCAATCTGGAATAAAATAGCCAGAAAGATTGGAAAGGAACAAAACAATACTTTCATATATAAATAGTATTGGAAACTATGTAGCAGTAAACATTAACATATTTGAAAAGTTATATGTGTTACTATTAGTAATACCAAACAAAGACTGTTCTAATACAAGGACTGCTTATTCTGTAACAGCAGGTTGATTCTTTGAGCTGCATGTATACATTAGGAAAACAGCCAGAAAAGACATTATCAGATTCTACATTTTTATGCAGAAATGTTCAAGGCCATAGATTTTTACTTCCTCTTCTGTATGCCAGGAATAGCAAATGAAGGCCAAGCCAAAAGATAGCGATGGAATCAAGAAACAATGTGAGAGAGATAGATACTAGCCCTGAAGATATCAGGAGGAATAATTCCCTGGGTGTACACTTGCCTGACAGCAGTAGAATTGTAGTCAATGTACAGAGGATTTGCTGGATAAATTTTCTTTTATTCTCACACCAAGCAAAGGCAGGTAGACAATTAACAACTATATTGCATGTGGCCTCAGGTGAATAAGAGAGAGAAATAAAAGAATTAAAGTCAAAAAGAAGAAGGTATTTTTGATCAAGCTATGATTTTCTCATTTGGTGCATTCCAAACAAAGCACTTGGGGAATTTAATCTGATCCATCACTTACCATATCTGAAGGGTAAGTCAGTAAATGATTAAATTGATCTGATACTATGTTTCAGTTTCTTTTGAGTCATTGGCTCAAACTGTCAGGATTACTGGAATCTGTACCAAGGGACGCCAGCAGTGTAAAGAGAGACCTAAGATTTATTTTTTAGCTGTTACTTATTAGAGATACACAAATGACTTTCATTTGTTAAAGTTCAAGAGAACAGATTCTGCTCCCTTTCTTGATTTAAATCCTGTTATTGCACCAGCTGAGTCCATGAAGTAAGTAATTCTGAATACACCAGTACCATGAAACTCTGTGTTCCATTCATTGTCCTTCCTTATTGCAGAATATATGTATGACTGACTACTACCTATTGAGCCACACTCGGAGTGGATGGAGCACAAGACAGTAAGGGCATTATATGTTTGTGTGTGTGAAAGCAAATCAAAGGAAAGAAAAAAAAATGCAGTTAAGGTTCTCATTATGCTGAGAAGTCACAGACAAGGCAGTAACTGATGACTAAACAGAGGACTAAGGTAATGTATTATATAAATTCAGGAAATAAATGTGGATAAAGGCATATGTTAGACGTACCAGACAAGACAGAAGAAAGTCAAATACGTTACAGTGGATGTTTGATTTTGCCATTATTTGTAATCAGAAGCAAAAAAGAGGAATTACATTCAGATCTGTTTTAATGAAGTTTAAATAAAATGCTATTATCATGGAATCTAAACTCATTACAGTAATTCACTGCAAAGCATGGTTAACAATTGTCATGCATCACATTATCCTCTTTCTATATGTGAAAAAAAATTGCTTGTTGATAGTTCTTTTAATTTATGTTGGGTGTAATATGGTACTGATGATGTTCTTTGTGCTTTCATTAACAAAGATGGTGCCAAAGGAACATATCCTTAAAATACAAAATCATGGTGTTTAAGTTTTTCTTAACTTTTGTATGCCATTCTGGCATAGAGCTGATACAGAGAAAAATGCCCCTTGTATTTATTAGCTTCTCTTTTCCATAAGCAGTTCTACTGTGGCAGAGAATTGGAATTACTGTTGCTTTTGACTGTCTTTTGAATTTCTAGAGTCTGAACTCATATGAATTCCTTGCAAATATGACTAGGGATTTATAAGATTCAGCTTCAGAAAGGTTTAAATTTGCACTCAAAGTTCAGAGGAACTGAAGGCAGCAAGCTATCACTTTAGTTTGGAAGTATCCGTATTTTTAACATAGTTGCATTTATTTTGGTCCATATACTCTAATGACTGGTCAATTTTAACTGCTACCTCTTATTACTGTAGTAGAAAACAGTATAGATCTGGAGTGAAGTAATTCTGCATACAGTTTCCCATTCTGCAACATTGTAAGGACATTGCCATAGGATCTCTTTAGCAATATTCAATAAAAATGGGGAAAGACCATTAAAAAAAGTATATCAATACTATCACTGTAATACACTGTTGCGCATTAATGCCTATGAAATATCTCTATTTCTTCAAGCATCTAATGACCATTGCAAAAATGCATCTGAAAAACTCCTAAATTCAGTATGACACTTGCAAATTTGTCTGTAAAAAGCTGCATGATCATCTGAAGATAACATTATTATTTGCTAGAAGAGTGCTGTGTCAGGTGGACAGAAAAATTTTAACAAAAGCTTATATGTTGTTGCAACAAAATAAAAGCAACTCTTGTGAGCTAGACTCTGTGGGGGTATGTAAGACTCAGATAAACTGTTGCTCTTTTCAGATTCAAGTGAATGGAGGATTGTGTTTTTTCAGCACAAATTGTTCACTCGTTCGATCCCATAGCTATGTAGTTCCTGATGATCTAACTGAGGTTGAATCCAGCTAATTCACAATGGAATTTAACAGTGAAGAAGAATTACAGTGCAGAAGGTTCTTAGGCTTAAGTTACGATACTGATTAAGAGACATTTCCTGTTCTATTTCCTGTATAGATATAGTTACTGGTTTTGCAGGATTGGAGATCCTGGCAATATAAAATACATGCTGTAGAGATGAAAAAATATCATTCCTTGTTAAAGATAAGCTATTATAAAAAGGTCATGTAAGAAAAAGGACTTGGTAGGAAACAGAAAATATAATAAACCAGACTCACCTCTTAAGTTTAATCATACAATCACAGAATAGCTGAACTTGGAAAGCAGCCTTTGGGGATCATTTTTCCAATTGACCCTGCTCAATACAGGGTCAGCTAGAATAGGTTGCCCAGGACTGTCTCTAGCTAGGTTTTGGCATGTTGTCTTGTAGAACTTTGTGAGATTCCTGTCGGCCCATTTCTCCAGCCAGTCAGGGACTTTTTGCCACTGATCACAACCCTTTGAGCCTCACAGTTCAGCTAGTTTTCAGTCCACCTAACTGTTCACTTATCTAGTCCATACTTCATCAGTTTGTCAACAAGGATGTTATGGGAGATGGTTGGAAGCCATACTAAAGTCAAGATAAAAATATCTGTGGCTCTCTCATGTACCAAGCCAGTTATCTAATTATAGAAGGTTCTCAGGCTGGTCAAGCGTGATTTACCCTTAACATAAATCCATGCTTACTACTTGAGTCACTTTCTTGTCCTTCATATACCTGGAAATGATTACCAGGAGAATTTCATCCATCACCTTCTCAGGGATTGAAATGATCAGCCTGTAGCTTCTGGGATTCTTTGTCTTACCCCATTTAGAAGATACAAGTGACATGTTCTTTTTTCCAGTCCTCACACTAGGACAATGTCTCTATATTCCCCATAGATCACTGACTGTGCTTTCATATTTCACACACTTCTTTGTATTTGAGATGTCAGCAGCTCCTTGTTCAAATGTGCAGGCGTCTTGCCACCTTTGATTGATTTCCTGCAAGTCAAGATGGACCATTCTTGAGCTTGGAGGAGGTGATCCTTGAAAATCAACAAGCTCTCCTAGACTCCTTTTCTCTCCAAGACCATATCCCATGGGATTCTTCCAAGCAAATCTCTGAAAGGGCCAAAATCTCTTCTGAAGTCCATGGTTGTGATCCTGCTTTTTGCCTTGTTCTTTCCTCTCAGAATCCTGACTCCACTGTCCCATGGTCACTGCAGCCAAGGCTGCTCTCAGCCTTTACATCCCTGACCATTTCTTCGTTGTTTGTGAGTATCACATCAGCAGAGCATCTCTCCTCATCAACTTCTTAATCACCTGTGTTAGGAAGCTGTCATCAATGCACTCCAGAAACCTCCTGTATTACTGCTGTCTTGCTGTGTTGTCTTCTAGCATATACTGGGGTGTTTAAAGTCCTCCATGAGGACCAGGGCCTGCCAACATGACACTTCTTCTAACTGTATGAAAAAGGTCTCATTACTTCGACTGAATCAAGTAGTCTGTAGCAGACACCCACAACAGTGTTGAACATGTTGCATATTAATTTTATTGATCAAATTCTGTATATTTCAGGTTCCTTCCAGAGAGATGCTTCATATTTGATACCACTAAAGCTGACCACCATTTTTTTTCACCATATAAGAAGATATTCTAATGTCAACATTAACACACTGCTAATAGTCTAGCTGAGACTCTTCATTTCTTCATGAGAAAATAAAATAATAAAAATCTAGAGGTAATAATTGAAGCACTCTGATGTTGATTGTAATTGTATGTTCTGTTCAGTAAAATTTTATTTAGGCTAATTTTCTAGAGCCTTACTTTTTATAATTGACACTCCTCTCTTAGAGGCAGAATCTAATTAGATTCCATGTCACTGAATAAAATTGGAAACTTCATTCAAATGTAAATCACACTAGTCTGGGAATGTACAACCTGAATAAGCAGATGTGCTGAATAGGATTTATTTTTGTTTTTAAGGCAAGCAAACTATGTGATATGAAACAAAGTCATCTTTATGAAATAATTTCAATGTGTTTTATAGGTGATTTCACATAAATGAATGTGTTGCATTTTTTCTTCTGATTGGTTCAGAACATAAGTTTCATTTTCAGCTTTTTTACTGGTTCTGCAAAGAAAAACAAGTCTGTACACTGTGTTGTTTTTTGTTGCATTGCAAATTTATATGACTATGACTTGTGAAATGAGTAGGAGAAAATGACTGTTTGCAACCTAGAACATATATTAGAATTTATACCAAGCATCTAAATTGAATGAGGGAACTTCAGGACAGACTTAGCTTCCATCTGTCACAAACACCTAAACCAGATTGCCTGCAAAAAATTTAGCGCTAGGCTTCCTATGATCTTGCTATGTACTGGATGAAGTAGTCTCCTTTACTTACTCCATTTATGACATGAATAGAAAGAACCACATCACTGTACAGAAAACAACTTGTGTAATATAATTGGAGATAAATGCTGAAGTCTCAATATCACAGTGCGTCACCTGGCACAATGTTTAAGACAAGTGATGGGGGAAAGTACAGCCACAGAGCAGATATATGGAGGAATATCACAGATTAAGGGGAAGCACTGGTTTCACCTCACTCTCCATTTTCTTACCCAACATCATAGACATAAGCATTCTTTGAGGAACTATAACTTGGATTGCCCAGTATCACACACACAAAAAATATGTTTACTCTTATCACAATGCATCATCAATTTTTATATCTGATCTGCACTGCTTCCCACTAGATTCCTAGATATAATAAAGAAACAGATTGACTTCATGGTCTATGTAGAATATCAGGTTATAAAATACCCAGTATCAATCCAAACAAATTGCTTAAACAAAGCATAAAATGGTGTTTTGCAAACGGAGTACTCAAATATATACTGTGCCCTGGAAAAATACATTTCATCATGCAATTACTTTCTTTTAGTTTTGTAAAATTTCAGACTCTCATTCTTTGTCTTCCTTCATCACTGATGCATTTATTAATTTTATTACCAATGCATGAGGAAAATAAATCTCTGACAAAACAATTAACCCAACTTAATATTCAGAAATGAAAAACTATGGTTCACTGAAACTACCAAAAAAAAAGTGTTTGTTTGTCTGTTTCTTTATAATTGGGTACCTTAAGACAAATATTTCAGTCAAACATTCAGCCATGCACTTCCAATTGGGATTGGTTTTATATAAGATAAATAATAAAAAAAAAAAAAAAAAAAAAAAAGTATTTTTCAAAGCTGCCTGATGAATCTGGTCACAGTTTCTAGATTTAATCAGAACTGGAATTTCAAGTCTCTTAGAACTTTTTGAAGTCTTAGCCCAAGATTCTAGTTGATAAGCTTTTGCATCTTCAGTTTCCTTATTCTCCTGTTCTTTCCTTCACATAAGCAGATAAATTTAATTTTATTGTCAGTTTGCTGTGGGTTTTTTGTCATTTGATATTCCTGTTGCTGATAGCTTTTGGAAACTCATGTGCTTGCTATAGTATATTCCAGTCATCAGTACTGTTCAATTATAACTTTATATACTACTTCATTGTTAACATATAACAGTTCCTCCAGTACTGGGGCCTATTATTGGTTCTCTAGTGTATTTGTTACTGCAGATAGCTCTTTGCCAATCATGAAAGAGCAAAATTAATGTTTTATAAGCATTTAAGTATAAATATAGATCATAAGTAATAGATCCAATGTAGGGTTTTATTAATGTGTCTTGTGACTTCATCATCTTCACTGGACTGCTCAGCTAGAGTTATTTTCATTGTGGGTTCTAGTACTTACTCTTCTCCCTAAAACTGTCAAAATTACACATGTTCAAGAATTAATGAGGATGTAAAAACATTAATTAAAAATAGCTATACTAGAAAAAGTACCCCCCAAAAAAGATGGTCTTTTCTTCCAAACCGCAAACCAGCAACATTCTTCATGATTTTCATTGGAAAGTTTATTACTTACAGGTAAAAGTAGATAACACAGTACTGTTGTCAGGGTTGAAAAAGCCTGAACAAGGTTTGACATTAAATGAAGAACAGTCTTAAGAATGATGTACATGTTATCATTACCAGCATTGCTACACTTTACACAGGTATTTTACGAAGTGATACAAGTCTGTTCCTTGCCTTTAGTCAATTGGGAGGGGGTAAATATTAAGTTTTTACGTTATTTTTAATTTTTATACATTATTTATGCATTATTCTTTGCATATCATACATGTGAGCTTAAAAACTAAAGCAAAAGCAAAGTTCTGAGGAGTTCCACCTCCTCTTTTACCTTTCTAAGAATACCAGGCACAAACATGCTCCAAAAGGAGGATTGCTCTCTTGACATCTAGTACAGCTATGGCAGAAAAGTGGAAAGGACAAATGGAAAGACCTGCATGCTGTTTATCGTTCATAAGTTGAATTATGATGCTGTCTTCTGAAACAGCATCACATCAAAAAGAGGAGAAACATTTGTAGTTGTGCAGGTGCACAATACAGTTCTTAGGGCAACTATGTGCTTGGGGTAGTTACCTTTTTTTTTAATGTGGGAGTTTCCAGCACTGGGTTACAAATATTCAGATCTGAAAAATTAAAAAGCATTTATGTAACAGTTTAAGAATCAAAGGACAATTCAGGCTAGAAGAAACCTCAGGAGGTCTCTAGTGCAACTTTCTGCCCAAAGCAGGGTCAGCTGTGAGGTCAGACCATGTTTCTCAAGGCTTTATCCAGTTTGGTCTTGAAAATCCCTACAGATGGAGACTGCACAGCCTTTCTGGGCAACATGATTCACTACTTGACTGGCTCAGGGTCAAAATGTTTTTCCTACTACACTGTCTGAAACTCTCATGCTTCAGTTTATGCCCATTGTTTCCTGTCCTCACAGCATGCAGCACTGAAGACCCTGGCTCCATCCTCTTGCTAATCACCTCACTCTGCGGCCTGGGCAGGCTATTGTTAGGTCTCCTTGAGCCAGTCTCTCCTTCAGGCTGAACAATCCCTATGTTCTTTCCTGAAGAGCTTCTCCTAGTCAGGCAGGCCATAGTCTGTGCCCTTGCACCAATACTCCCCAGCAACAGATAGCACTCAGCTTTGACTTTGTTGTATTTCATGAGGCTTCTGTCAGCTCATTCCTCTAGCCTGTCTAGGTCCTTCTGAATGACAGCTCTGTTGTTGAGTGTGTTGGTTGCACACCCACGCCCCCACCCAGTTTGATATAATCTCCAAGCTTCATGACAGAGTACTCTGTCACATCCTCCAGACTTATGCAGTACTCCACTTTTACCAGCTTCCAGTATATGGCCCTCTGTGCCTACCTCTACAACTTGTTTTTCATCCATCTAGTTGTCCATCCTTCCAGACCAGAATGTCCTAACTTAGATACAAGAATATTGTGGGAGATCATGTCAAAAGCCTTGCTAAAGTTGAAGTAAATTATATTCACCAGTCCATAATACAAGTAATTTCATCATACAAGGCAAGTAGGTTGGTTAAGCATGACTCACTCCTGGTACTTCTGTGCTGACTCTTCCCAGTCACCTATTTTGCCTTCCTGTGCTCAGATGTGTTCTCAGAGGACTGACTCAATGATTTTCCAAGGGACTGAAGCAAGACTGACAGGCCTGTAGTTACCCTACTTGAACTTTTGGTCTTCTTTGAAGATGGGTGAAACCCTGCCGTTTTCCTGTTGCTGTGGACCTTCCCTGATCTTCAAATGCTTCAAAGAAGATAGAGAGCAGCCATTCAAGGACACTGGGCAACTCTCTCAGTACAAAAGCCTGGGAAATCTTGTTGATGAAGTCTGAGGCAAGGAAGATACTGGATACATCTGTCTTTTCTTTGTCTACTGTGTCTAAATCATTGAACCAATTCAGCAACAGGCCCACATTTTCCTAGTTCAACCTTTTATTACTAATTGCAGAATCACAGAATCATTCAGGTTGGAAAAGACCCTTGGGATCATCAAGTCCAACCATCAGCCCTACTCTACAAAGTTCTCCCCTACACCATATCCCCCAGTATCTCATCTAAATGACCCTTAAACACATCCAGGGATGGTGACTCCACCACCTCCCTGGGCAGCCTATTCCACTGTCTGACCACTCTTTCTGTGAATTTTTTTTTCCTAATGTCCAGTCTAAACCTCCCCTGTTGGAGTTTAAAGCCATTCCCTCTTGTTCTATTGCTAACGCAGCAGTAGAAGCTCCTCTTGTTGCTCTTGATATTCCTTGCAAATATCAACTCCATGCGCAAATCTTCAGCTCCACTCTTCTTTGGTCACTACACAGCCAAGGTTGCCATTGATTACCATATCCCCAAACAACTGCTTTCCAGTGAGTAGCATAATCACCTGTGTATCACCCCTGGTTGGCTCAACAAGAATTTGGATCAAGCTGTTCCTCACACCCCCCAGAAATCTTGACTGCTCCTATCTCACCACGATGCTATTCTAGCAGATGTCAGGGAGTTTCAAGACCCTCATGAACATCACTGATCCCAAGATATCCTCATGTCATTTAAAGAATGCTTTGCCCACTTTTTCACCCTAAACCAGTGGTGTTTAACATACTCCCACCATGTTGTCACCCTCACTGGCCTCTCTTTGGATCCTGATCCATGAGCTTTCGGCTAGATCATTCTCTATCATGTGGAAGGAGATTGCACATTTAGGCTTCTTCTTCACATAGAGCACAATCTCCCATTCTTGTCCTCCCTGAATAGCTTGTATCTGTCCCTCACATTACTCCAGCTGTGTGAGCTACCTGACTCCATCTCAGTTCTTCCAATAATGTCATCATTTTTTACTACAGGTTTTTTTACTACATGCAAATCTCTACCTCCTCCTACTTACTTCCTAGAGTACAAGCATTTGTGCACATACACTTGAGGTGGGTCATCTTTTGCCTGGTTTCTTCCTTCATGAAATCTCTCTTGCCATCATTCTGCACTAGTTACTTTCCAGCCCTGTCAGGTTTCCTCACTTAACTGTGGGTCACTGTATCACTCTCCTCTTGTTCCTGATACAAAGCTCTCCTCACCAGCTTGGCCAGACTGCTTTTGCCTTCATTTGCCTCATTTTTTTGAGATGGACCCCGCCTCTTGCCAGCAGTCACTGATCCTAGCAAGTGTTGCTTGGGCACAAAGGCCAAATCTCTGTCTATGACACCAACTAACCAACAAGGTGTTGAGCTGCAGGATCTGTCCAGTTCTTCCCAAGCCTGTCTCCTTCATTGACAGGATGAGAGAAAATTGTCTTTGTCTTCTTCTTCTGCAATGTTAAATTGTTTAAAGATCTTTCTGGATGGCAGGTGATTGTGTTTCATCTTCAGCACTGTGTTCATTCTTTCAGGAACTGAATTAACAGAAACTGTTAACAAAACAAAGATTTGTGATTTAACTAGAGTGGTAAACAAGAAGCAGCGCTGGCATAGCTAGTGGATAAAGAAGTGGCATGAGATACAGTTAGTGATGCAAGAAGCAATGTAAGGAAGGGAAAGTGGCTAATAAAGCAAGAAGCAGATAACAGGAACAATCACACCATCACATCCCTGTGATTTAAATCAGGTCTTTCTAACCAGAAAGGTTAATATTCTTAAATAGTAAATTAAAATTGGATCCAGAGGGGAAAAGCAACCAGCTGAACCAACAGTTGACTCAACAGGGGAGAGGAGAACTATAAAATTACTATAATTAAACTTTATGAATTAGGAATTGTATCTTACCCAGCTTAAGTCTCTTCTCCATTTAATAAAAATACCATTTGTTAAGCCATCTGATTCATGTTTGTGAAGAAAGTAAGTTCACTGAGTACCAAAATATTCTTGTTTAGTTTTCCCAGATTTCTCCATGTGAATCTGAACAGGTTACTTTCTTCAGGAAATGAAACATTCAAGGTAGTTGAAAAAACCTAAGGATACCATTATTCTATCCCTGTAACTGAGAGGTACAAAATGTTTATATCCTATTTCCTACATGTCTATAAATCCAGCAAATAATGTCTATGTATAAGACACTAGAATAAAGCTTTGAAATTAAAAACAGTCAGAATTATGGCAGTGGTCTAAAACCTATGAACAAAACATTTTGTTTATTTGTTTGAAAATGTGAATTTGTCAAAACTAAAATCTAAACATTTTGTTTCAGATCATTTGAAATTAGGTTCCAGTCCCAGATATTACACAAAGAACATAGACCTAAGATTATTATGCTCTGGATAAGTAACTCAGTTTTTTAAGTATTTTCTAGGTTTGGTTGGGGGGGAGGAGGGGTGTGTGTTTGTTTTTGTTCTTCCTTGTGATGATTCTTTTGTTACAAGTGGTTTGCAGCACACTGGTTTATTTTAGGAAAAAAACAAAAACAAACACAAACAAACAAACAGCAGAGACCCAAACTGGACAGCTCAATAGAATTTCTGCTTTGGAGCAGACACTACATAAATGGGTCTTCACACCAATTGTTAATGATCCCATTCCTAAATTAAGTGTGCCTGTTACAATATACTAGTCTAAATGAGGTGTTTGGTTTTGGGGACCCTAAGTGACTGTACTGATTCCAGTGTTACTGATTATGTTGCAACACTTTCTGTCTCTGTTTTATTTAAAACTTTCAGAGGACTTAGTTTCATTCAAATAGAAAACAGGATATGTTTGAAACTGAAAGATTTTGCTCAATGAAAGTCTATTTCTTACATATTCCCTGTTTTCTTAAATTTGAAAGTTGTTTTTGAAAGTCAGATGTTCTTTGCATCCTCTTCAAAAAGGACACCTCTATCTCATATAAAGAAACTTCATCAATCTTTTCTCTAGAATCCTAAAGAAAGAAGATGGATTTCATCTCGTCAACAATTATAGGAACTCAAATGTTTTGCTTCCAGATATAGCTATCTACTTTGATAACCTCTTGATGACCTTGTTGAACGAGTAATTAAATGCTTTGTGTACATCCTATTGGCAGGGTTGCAATGGTACAACAGTCCTTCCTTTGATGATGATTTAGATTTTTAAGATTTTTTTAAAGTACCAGTGAAGAAAGCTAAAGCTGACTTTTTTATGCAAAGCAAGAGTCCTTAGAATCTTCTAAACCAGAAATGTGACTCTTACTAAAACCTAATGGAGTTAAAGACATAGCTAAGAAGATGAGGTAAATAAGATGTTCAGTGATATTTCTATTGCAAAGATAACACCACTGTGACAAAAGCCATAGTCTTACGTGTGCTACCAAGCTGAAAATTAATGAACTGCCAAAATTAGCAAATTAGTCAAGCCCATTAACCAACAGTTACTCTTCTTTTAAAACTTCCATCTCTGGTGGTGTCTTTTTCTTAGTAAAACTATGGGATAGTTGAAGTCAGTACACTTATCTGATTGCAGGTTTTGTTGGTATCATCTTTCTTACTTTTGATTCTAAAAGCTACTAAGGCCCAAGAAGAACCTTGTGACTACTTAAACTTCAAACCAAACCAAACCAAAACAAAACAAAAGGAAGAAAGAGAAAAAAAATCATTAAAGTTTGTTGTTTCTTTAGCCTACGTCTTTTCAGTATTTTTGAGAATAAAGTACTTGTTGTTTGACATCTTTCTTTCATGCATAAATATGTTCCTACAGGCTTCAAATGTATTTTTCTGAAAACAGTCAATGAACAAAAGCAAGACTGAAACAAAACAGAAAATGCAAAAAGGATTACCCATGTGTTAGTATTTTCTACTGGAACCTTACATGCTGTTTAGTTTGAAAATGTTTGAAACAACGTGCCCAAAGGAACCAAAATGTGTAGTTTCCATTTGGCTCCAGTGGATATTTCTACTGATTAAATAGGAGCCAACTTCTGCAAGTCTACTTGCTTTGGCTATGTCTGTCTTCCCATCTGGATTGACAGAGTGATAAAGTGACAGAACACGCTGTGGATAAAAAGAAACAGATTGGAAACACTTTGAGCATAAGAGTTTTGTTCCTGCTGAGCTTTACTCCCTTGAAGCTTAAGGGCTCTATTCATCAGTCACGTATTGGGTCTTTGTGAACAACCAGAGCTCAACTCCTGTGGAGCCCAAGTTTTGGCAAACAGCTTAAAGTTTTTTCTGCATTACTCTTGTACAACTCAGATCAGAGAAAATGACTTTGACATGGTACTGATTAATACTATGGAAGAGGAAATGTTCTCAGGGTTGCCTATACAGGCAACATAATTTGTATCTTCACAAACCACGCAAAGAGAGACTGGTTGCATGAATGTACATAATTTCATTAACGATCACATTGTAGTGGACTATTAATAGTTGTCATTTCTGGTTCTGCTCTAACTAGCACAAATCCACCCATACCAGAACGCTGTGAAATATAAGCAATACTCTTTCATATTCTTATATATGCGTTGCTTGTGTCTGAGAGAAAAAATAACATTAAGTTGTACATTGCAGTCCCTGATTCTCTGTCCCTACTCAGTCATAAAATTCTTGCATCAATTTTAACCGTGTTGTATATTTAACAGGAAACATACAACATCCTTTTCTCCATTGCTTTTTCAAATATACTCGTTAACTTATTAATTCAATTTGTGGACCAGTAATACTTGACCCAATTTATGCCCTGACAGCTGGAGCATATAAAAATCTACACTAAATTGCTTGACTACTTCCAAAATATATTGAAACTCAAATGAGAATAGAGAGTGCACCTATTGTATGGTTCAATGTTTTGTTGTTGTTATAAGTCCACATCTCTGGCAGGACTGGCCTCCTCTTTCATAGAATTCTAGAATAATTTGGGTTGGAAGGGACCTTTAAAGATCATCTAGTCCAACCCCCTGCAATAAGCAGTGACATTATTCACTAGATCAGTTATTAAAAGCCTTAATCTGACCCTGAATACTTCCAGTGATGGGACATCCACAGCTTCTCTGGACAACTTGTTCCAGTGTCTCACTTCCTTAATTTTAAAAAGTTCTTCCTTATATCCAATCTAAATCTACTATCTTTCAGTTTAAAACCACTGTTCCTTGTCCTGTCACTACAGGCCTTGATACAAAGCCTCTCTTCATTTTTCTAATGAGCCTCCTTTAGATATTGAAAAGCCACAGCAAGATGTCCCCGGAGCTTTCCCTTTCTCAGTCTGAACAACACCAGCTCTCCAAATAGCTCCAATAGTTATTGCTTTCCCTCCAATAGCTATTGATTAGTCAATTTTTTTGTTTCTCCATAGGCTGTGCAAAGACAATTTTGTCTTAAATCGGATTTTTTTCATTTCTGGAGTTAACCCCACCTACTAATTATCTAGGGGATCTCAACAACAGTAGAGCTCTATTACAGGTAACTACTCTTGTATTTTAGTGTTTCAAAGAAAACAGAAATGAGCAATATATTTTATAAACATTGTAAAGCAAAATAGTGGTAACTAAAAGCTCAAAAAAGCTACAGAGATATCTTTCTGGCTAGGTTGCTCAATATGAACATGCAATCTACTGGGATAATATTTCTGTAGATCATCTAACTAGGAATTTCTCCAGTATCTGATTGTGCTCTCAGCATCTAATGTTACATTTTTTTAAACCATCATACTGTGTGAGCATCAATGTGTGTGTGTGCGAGTACTTTCCAGCGCTAGTCCTTTAACTGCACAAAAAGTCAAGCATAGCAAACCAATAAGTGTCCACTAGAAATATAATAGATGTGGTTTGAACTTGGCCGGCAGCCAAACACCACTCAGCTGGTCTCTTACACTTTCCCTGCCCAGTGAATGGGGAAGAAGACTGCAGGAACACTAGTAAAACTTGTGGGTTGAGGTTAAAAAAAAGACACTTTAGTGATTGTAATAAAACAAAATGATGACAATAATGGAAAGTACAAATGGGTAATGCATTGCTCACCATCTGCTGACCGATACCCAGTCCACACCCAGTCAACGATCCTGACAGAACGAAGATCCCTCCACCTCAGAGATGTGAGAGAGAACCTGCCTCCTTTATATACTGAGCATAATGTCATATGATGTGGAATACTCCAATGGCCAATCTGGGCCTGGCACTCCAGCTGTGCTCCCTCCCAGCTCGAGAAAATTAACTCTATCCCAGCCCAAACCAGGACATTCTCCACCCCTTATTCCATACCATTTATGTTATGCTCATGTTCCAAATACATTCTAAGTAATGACCACCCCTTTCCCTGGTCTCACTGATATCATTCTCTTAGTTTCTGGGCCATCCTTCCTAAATGTGTACTGAGTTCATTTAGTCCATAACTTAGGGTTCCATTTGTCATGACAGTCTTTTAAGGCTGGAGGGGTGAGGCGGAGTTGGCTCATTTAAGGGATCAGGTGACCTTGGATGTGGCAGGAGGATGGCATGTAGTCTCTGCTACAATTAGAGCTCATAGCTGATGTATGTGGTGCAGTCCATGCTCACAGTCTGTGGGCTGAAGATGTCAATCTCAAGGATGTTGCTGGACACCAATTGCCAAAATCAGACCTGACTCTATTAAAGTTTATCTTTTTATTAAGGTGATGTCATTAGTATAATCTGTACCAGCCATGGTATGAGGCTATGCAATAACAAGGTTATTTGACAGTTCAATTCATTGGCTATTTTCACCTAAAATCAAATCCCCTTGAAGCACACATCGGACTTCCCCATCCTTCTGCATTACCCACCAAATGCACCCAGGTCCTTGGGCAAAAACAATATCATGAATGGGTTTACCTTTACCCGATGCAGGAATAACCTAGACTGTCTTCTCCAGCATATTTTTAATGCTCACTACGGGGAATTTATCCCCTTCTACAGTACATAGGAGGCTTGACTGAGCAGGACCAGACTGGTTGGCAGATCCTCTAGTATTGACTAACCAGATGGCTTTTGTTAAATGCACGTCCCAGTGTTTGAAAGTTCCATCACCCATTGCTCTGAGTGTAGTTTTTAGCAACCCCTTGTATCATTCAATTTTCCCAGACTCTGGTGCATGGGTAGGAGATGTGATATACCCATTGAATGCCATGTTCTTTCGCCCAAGTGTCTATGAGATTATTTCAGAAATGCATCCCCTTATCTGATTGAATTTTTTCTGGGGTGCCATGCCACCACAAGACTTGGTTCTCAAGGCCTAAAAGTGTTCTGGACAGTGGCATGGGGCAGAGCATATGTTTCCAACCATCTAGTGGCTGCTACCACCACTGTGAGCACATAGTATTTGCTGTGCTGAGTTTGTGGGAGTGTGGTATAATTAGTCTACCAGGCCTCCCCATATTTATATTATAACCATCGTCCTCCATACCAAATGGGCTTTAACCATTTAGCTTGCTTGATCGCAGCACGTCTCACATTCACAGAATCACAGAATCACAGAATCATCGAGGTTGGAAAGGACCTTGAAGATCATCCAGTCCAACCATTAACCTAGAACTGACAGTTCCCAACTATACGATATCCCTCAGCGCTATGTCGACCCCACTCTTAAACACCTCCAGGGATGGAGACTCCACCACCTCCCTGGGCAGCCCACCCCAACGCCCAACAACCCGCTCTGTAAAGAAATACATCCTAACATCCAGTCCAAATCTTCCCTGGTGCAACTTGAGGCCATTACCTCCTGTCTTATCGCTCATTACTTGGCCAAAGAGACTCATCCCCAGCTCTCTGCAACCTCCTTTCAGGTAGCTGTAGAGGGCAATGAGTTCTGCCCTCAGTCTCCTCTTCCCCAAACTAAAAAACCCCGTTCCCTCACCCGCTCCTCGTACGACATGTGCTCCAGACCCTTCACCAGCTTCCTTGCCCTTCTCTGGACACGCTTGAGTAATTCATTGTCCTTTTTGTAGTGAGGGGACCAAAACTGAACACAGTAATCGAGGTGCGGCCTCACCAGTGCCGAGTACAGGGGTAAGATCACTTCCCTGTCCCTGCTGGCCACGCTATTTCTGATACAAGCCAGGATACCATTGACCTTCTTGGCCACCTGGGCACACTGCTGGCTCATATTCAGCTGGCTGTCAATCAACACCCCCAGGTCCCTCTCTGACTGGCAGCTCTCCAGCCACTCCTCCCCAAGCCTGTAGCGCTGCTGGGGGTTGTTGTGGCCCAAGTGTAGCACCCGGCATTTGGCCTTATTGAAGCTCCTACAGTTGGCCTTAGCTCATCGCTCCAGCCTGTCCAGATCTCTCTGCAGAGCCTCCCTACCCTCGAGCAGAACAACACTCCCACCCAACTTGGTGTCGTCTGCAAACTTACTGAGGGTGCACTCAATCCCCTCATCTAGATCATCAATAAAGATGTTAAACAGGAGTGGCCCCAAAACCGAGCCCTGGGGGACACCACTCGTGACGGGCCGGCAACTGGATTTGACTCCATTCACCACAACTCTTTGGGCCCGGCCATCCAGCCAGGTTTTTACCCAGCAAAGCGTGTGCCCATCCAAGCCTCGAGCAGCCAGTTTTGCCAGGAGAATGCTGTGGGAAATGGTGTCAAAGGCCTTACTGAAGTCGAGGTAAACTACATCCACAGCCTATCCCTCACCCAATAAGCAGGTCGCCCTGTTGTAGAAGGAGATCAGGTTTGTCAAGCAGGACCTGCCTTTCATAAACCCATGCTGACTGGGCCTGATCATCTGGTTGTCCCGCATGTGCTGTATGATGGTACTCAGAATGAGCTGCTCCATCAGCTTCCCGGGCACCGAAGTCAAGCTGACAGGCCTGTAATTTCCTGGATCATCCCTCTGACCCTTCTTATAGATGGGCGTCACTTTGGCCAGTTTCCAATCTGTCGGGACCTCCCCGGTCATCCAGGACTGCTGGTAAATGATGGAAAGCGGCTTGGCGAGCACTCCAGCCAGCTCCTTCAGCACCCTCGGGTGTATCCCATCAGGTCCCATAGATTTGTGTATGTCTATGTGATGCAGTGGGTGCATCTATGATGCAGATTCATGGATTACCTGTGCAATAGTGTTCATGGTTAAGTCCACACCTTGGTCACAAGCCCATCTATATGTTGCATCTCTCCCCTGATGGTCTGAGGAGTCATCAGCCCAGCAAGCCATAAATTGTTCACCCTTGTGTTGCCAGTCCAGATCTGTGTGAGCCACCTTAGTCTTAGCAGCTTGATCCACCTGTTGGTTGTTTCGATGTTCTTCAGTGGCCTGGCTCTTGGGTACATGACGTACTTTCACAATCAGATTGTCTACCCGAGCAGCAATATCTTGCCATGATTCAGCAGCCCAGATGGGTTTGCCTCTGCACTATCAGTTGCTCCATTTCCACTGCTGTAACCACCCCCACAGCGCATTTGCCACCATCCATGAGTCAGTATAGAGGTAGAGCACTGGCCACCTTTC
This sequence comes from Strix uralensis, assembly GCF_047716275.1. Lineage (NCBI taxonomy): Eukaryota > Metazoa > Chordata > Aves > Strigiformes > Strigidae > Strix > Strix uralensis. The sequence goes on along the minus strand of NC_133972.1, from coordinate 86,662,706 downwards.
TCGCTCAGCGATAGTCAAGGCCAGCTGGATGGCTTTCACCTCTGTGAACTGACTTGTTTCACCTTCTTCAGCTTCTACGACCCATCATGTGGGGCTCCACACAGCTGCCTTCCACCTTCGATATTTCCCCACAATGCAACAGGACCCGTCAGTAAACAGGGCATATTTCTTCTTATTATCCAATAGTTGCTTATATCGTGGGGCCTCTTCAGCACATGTCACTTCTTCCTCTGGCACTATTCCAAAATCTTTGCCTTCTGGCCAACTTGTAATCACTTCCAGTATTCCTGGATGGCTGGGGCTCCCTATTCAAGCCCATTGTGTGATTAATGCGACCCATTTATTCCACGTGGCATCAGTTGCATGGTGTGTAGAGGGGACACTCCCTTTGAACATCCAGCCCAGCACTGTCAGTCGGAGTGCCAGGAGGAGCTGTGATTCAGTACCAATCACTTCCAAAGCAGCTCAGACCCCTTCCTATGTTGCCAGTTGGAGTATAGCGGGCCTCATATCCTCTGTATCCCCGAATCCAAAACCCCAGGAGTTGACCCCGAGCCTCCCCTGGTGCTCTCTGCCAGAGACTCCAGGTAGGGCCATTCTTCCTGGCTGCAGTGTAGAGCACATTTTTAGCATCTTGTCCTGTATGAACTGGCCCAAGAGCTACTGCATGAACTATGTCCTGTTTAATTTGTTCAAAAGCTTGTCGTTGCTCTGGGCCCCATATAAAATCATTCTTTTTCTGAGCCACTTGATAAAGAGGACTTACAATCTGACTGTAATTTGGAATATGCAGTCTCCAGAAACCCACCACACCTAAGAAAGCTTGTGTTTCCTTTTTGTTACTCGGTGGGGACATAGATGTTATTTTATTAATCACCTTCATTGGAATCTTGCCATTTTACTCCTAAAAAATTAATCTCCTGTGCAGGTCCCTTGACTTTACCCCGCTTTAGGGCTCTCAGAAGGAGTTGGACTATTTTCTCCCCTTTCTCAAAAACTTCTGCTCTATTACCCCATACAATGATGTCATCAATATATTGTTGGTGTTCTGAGGCTTCACCCTGTTCCAGTGCAGTCTGGATCAGTCCATGGCAAATGGTGGGGTTGTGTTTCCACCCCTGAAGCAGTCAGTTCCGGGTGTACTGGACACCCCTCCAGGTAAAAGTAAACTGTGGCCTGAATAGTGTTTAATAGCACTCAGTAGGCATGGGCCAGACTCCAGCATGTTGCAGTGATCTGTGTCTCTCTGGAATTACCTGGGTGACAACACACTTTTTCCAAATATTTTACTAGTTCTTCAGGATTCTGCATCTGCTCAGGAATAAGGTTCCAATACACCAGAGGTGCCCACTGTTGTAGGTACTTGCCCATGCTATCCCGCAGCCCCAGCCACTCATAATTCTCCAACCTTGGGGTAAATATCTAGATGATACTCTTAAATAATTGCTTAACCCTGAACAAAGCCTGAACCACATGCAAGAACGGACTGGGTCCCAGCAGTAAGGTGACCATGTTAGTTTCAACATTCCAAAGATATTCAAAATTCCCAAAATTCTGAAACACAATTTTAAGTAGCCTCAGGACTGATGACTTCATTGTGCAACAAATCAGTGTTATATACTACAGCAAAACCAAAATCTTGATCCAAATCTCACGGGTGGTAAGCAGCAGCATGGGGTCTGTTTACAGCAAATGAGGCAATGAAATTTTAAGGAGACAAGGGATCAACATTATGACCATATCTGTTGTTATCTCAACCCTTAGAGCCCCACACTGGGTGCCAAAAGGACTGTTGTGGTTTGAACTCAGCCAGCAACCACACAGCACTCAGCTGATTGCTCACACTTCCCCTGCCCAGTGAATGGGGGAGAAGACTGCAGGCAAACACTAGTAAAACTCGTGGGTTGATATTAAAATAAAAAAAAACACTTTAGTGATTGTGGTAAAACAAAACAATAACAATAGCAGAAAGTACAGATGCATAATGCACAATGCGATTGCTCACCATCTGCTGACCGATACCCGGCCTGCTCCCGGCCAGCGATCCTGACAGAACGAAGATACCACCACCACAGATGGGAAGTGAGAGGGAACCTGCCTCCTTTATATACTGAGCATAATGTCATATGATGTGGAATACTCCAATGGCCAATCCGGGCCTGGCACCCTGACTGTGTTCCTTCCCAGCTCAAGAAAATTAACTCTATCCCAGCCAAAACCAGGACACCCTGTATCTGCACAAAAAGTTAAGCATAACAAAGCAATGAGTGTCCACCAGAAAGATAATTAGATGTATGGCTTCTACTCTCTAAATTAGTCACTGAAAACAGCCTCTTCTGTACTCTTTAGCTATTCCAAATGAAAGCAGCTAGACTTTTTTAAAAATAAAGATGGAATTAAAAATGTGATGCACATAAAAATACACTTATCAAGCCCCCAGAAAATGGACTGAAAAGTAGTTTGTTCATCTGCTGCATATATGCTCAATTTGCACAAATCTATCTGTTTACATACCAGAATATATATTGCAGTTAGGCTAAAGAAGGGAAGAAAATCATGTTTAAGCATGAATCAGAAAAGAGTATTTGTAAGTTCTACTAGAAAAATCTGATTTGATATAGAAGCATTTAAAAAATAAATTTCTGTTTTCATGTATCTTAATGTTAGAAGCTAATAGGAAAAATTAATTGAGTGAATGTGGCTATATCATCAGCTTTTCTTATTGCCCGTCCTTATCTTTATTTGGACATGCCATATTATGGAAAATAGGCAGTTCTTATGGGATAACTGTATTATTTTGTTATAAATTCAGATTTGTCAAACTCCCTTTTGGGAGGAAGTCAAGAGGAATGAATTCCTCCTGCCTCTTTAAAAGGGAACAGGATTCGGATGGATGCTCCTTATCAGAAAAAGTCACACAAAAATCCTAGTCATTAGACCAAAACAGAGAGAAGTAGACATGAAACAAAAATAGATTATTTGAGAGAGAAGGTAGGAAGATATATTTTATGTCAACTGTGATTCTGAATTGGAGATTATAGTTACAGACCTCTTTATCCCACACTGTAACCATTATCCTCCAGTAAATCTGAAAAATCTAAAATAGACACCAAATGCCAGTCTCTTATATTTCAGTTGAGAATACTTCAGCCTAAAGAGTTTTACATTTGATTCCTAGGAGAGTTAGAATTAAATGTCCTTTAGATCAAAAGGGTCACAGCTGGAATGACCTGAAATATTGTGGGATGAACAGAAGAGGAAAGATGGGATGTAATTATTCCTGCTTTCAGAACTGAGACATCTCAGAAGAGCAAAAATATCAGAGGAGAAAGGGACAGAAGAAATTTAGGACAGTGGTGGAAGGCCTCGGTTGCTAGACATGCAACAGAGTACCTATTTCATCTCATGACATAGATTGTATTTATCTAGGTAAACTTCCACAGATTTTCAGATTCATAACCCTATACAAATTTTACTTTTTTTCCCTTCATTTTAAATAAATACTCTTCTATTTTCCTGACTACATTTGCATTTTTCATATCAAATTATTTTAACACAGTGGTTTCTTTGCAGGGATATTTCCAAAGGGAAAACTGAAACTAACTTATGAAAGGCATGAAGAGGGGAAAAAAAAAAAAAAAAAAAAAAGTGACACTTGTTCTGGAGTATTTAATTCAAATGAACACAATTAGAAGGAACTCTACAAACCCTTAGTATATGCAGTAGGAGTACAAGGATAGGGAGGTGATTTTGAATTTAGCAGTTTGTATTTTACTCTACAGTGATATTACTGACAAGGTATTTTCACACTGTCAAGGTTTATAGTCCCACAGTCCTCTGGAAGTTTTCAAGTTAAAAATTTTTTATTTTATTTTTTTCCTTTGAGCTAACTTATCTCAAGTATTACTGACTTTGTTGGCACTCCTAACTGTAATAGCCTTCTCTAATCACTGCCACATGTAATAACTTGGGACACTTTGCACTCAGTGGATTGGAATGATATCATTCACAGAGAATGAAAGACAGGTTGAGTATTTTAACATGTATTTTCTCTCTTCTGCTTCTACTAATCTTTGAATTATTATGCAAACTGAATATTTTATTAATTATTAGGAGCTGGAAATGAAAATTGGATTTACATTTAATCCCTACATAAAGAGGGATTACATTAAAAAATACTACAGTCACCTTGTCTGATTGTTTAATGTGCAAAGACTTGAGTTTTCAGGCCTTATTACACCCAGGAAGTGTTGCAAGGTTAGACCACATTAAAGATTGAAAGAAACAGCATTCCCTGAAGACATAGCCTGTTCAGACTATTCTTCTTCAGCGATTTTTAAATGAAGAGTGTAAATATCTCGTTCTAAGAAAGAGAAGAATATTACTCAGATATAAATTACTACAGTATGATTTTCATTGTAGCAGAGATTTCAGTATTTTATGAACAATTCCAGTGGCAGGCAGACACATTAAATTAACTGAAAGCAACCACAAGTCTTTCACTTCTTATAAACAACAGTGGTGCAGTCTTCTATAAGTGTAAAACACTTCCAGTGTTGGGGTGGGTGTTTTTTAAAATATTTTGATGCATTGATTTGCTTTCTTTAATTAGTTCAATATTAATTAATATAATATCTTGTAGCACTGATATATATAAACTTTATGAACTCACAAGGCAAAAGATATTCTCAGTTATGCCTGTCAAATAAGAACCATTATAGATTTGATTTAGTATCGTGAGAAACAGATAAAATATAAAACTGTTTACCATTTGCTTAATATGATTGGTTTTGTTGTAACTGTGTTCTAAATTTGGGTGGGGAAAAGTTAATGAAGTGTGGTGAAAACTGAATACTGGGCATATTTTTTTCACAGTATATTTACTTTGTTCATACTATGATCCTTTCTGGAGTTCTCAGCTGAAGTTGGTATTCCTTATATTTGATAAACTATATGCATATATAATTCATCATCCTTTAGCTGCAACATTTGCTATGTGAGGAGGCAAAGCTGAAAAAAATAAGAAAAAGAGTGGGGCTTTAATTCCTATTACCATAGGAAAAAGATACACAGATATCCTAATATTCTAGAGGTCACACATGGAATATCTGGAAGAATTGAGAAATAGATCTAGATGTGCTTCATTTTTATCCAGACCTACAATTACTGAAATTTTTCAGGAGCTTTTTAGTGAAATTGTGTTTTGTGGGGTAGCTTGTTTATTTTTTTTGTGAAAAATATCTGTTCATTAAAGCTGAAATCTCGCATTACTCATTGAGAAGTACTTTCAGCAATAAGCAATCATGCTTCTCACAGAAGTCTGGCTGCTGCCATACTGGGTTACTGTGGGAGTCTGTCTTGTTTTCTCTCAGCTCACTTCATAGCTTTTGGACTAGACAGCTCTGTCTCAAAATAAGGTCTGTGTAGTACATTTGATCACAGAAACCATGATGTACCTTGTGGTTTCCAGGGTCTCTGTTAGAAAGTGGGAAACACTGCATGTTTGTAAGCTTACAGACTTAGAGCACGAGTTTCCGGTTACTGACTTGCCTAAAAACCCTATCAACCATAACTAATGTGGAAACCACACACCTGGTAAGACTGGATTTCCAGGAAGAATGACATTAACTGGGTAGCAGTACAATAGAGGCCAAACTTTTGACTGAATTAATTTCTCACCTACTTTACTTCTTTGCCATGTTTTTCTAGGTTCTGTCTAGGCAATCCTGCAAGTGTTCAGAGGTGGAAAACTTCAGCTACAGCCTGTACTTTATAATATACTCATGGGCTGACTTACCTTAAGGCAAGCTAAAACACTCTGTCAGGCCACCCCAGCTTATTTGATCTGCTTTGTAACCAAAGTCCCAGAAATAAATTCAAAGTGATAAAGAAACTCATGTTCTGTCCTGGAAGGTTCCTGAAAATACTGACTATAAACACAGATCAGATCTGAAAAATGACTGAGCTTAAAGGGACTTGAAGGGGAAAATTTGAATCTAGTCTTATAACTTGGCACTGTTGGAGGCATCAGAGTCCATTCCAGTCACCACGAATGTGTGATTTTATTGCTAGCAATATCTGGTTTGATCGCCAGTATTTTAGCCACCATGAAAGTAATTATAGATGTTTCCTTTTTTTTTTTTTTTAGTCTTAAAATAATATATTTATATTGAACATATAGAGAATAAATGGTATTGTATGATTTTTGTATAGCAGGAATTTCTGTACAGTATAGAAATAGGAGTTAAACTAGCTAGATCAAAACCTATAAACAGACGGCATATGATTAAACCAGATTTCCGACACCTGAGTTTGCTTATTTAGTACTAGCTTGGAATTTTTTACATCCCAATTTTAAGTATAAATATGACTGCAGGCCCTTTCACATGCACAAACTGCCTTTAAATAGTTTCTAGGTTTTTATTATTGGGGAGGGCCCCCTTTTATTTACCAACTTGTTTTCTGTTAGCAAATGTTCAAGTGTTTATTTAAGCAAACAATGCTGTTTGTGGCTTATTCTTGCTGTTTTCTCTAAGTACAGAGGTATATTCCAGACATTTAACCTCACAAAATCTCTGTGAGTTATGGAAATATTTATATCTTCTTGGGGTTTTTTTAATTCAGTTGTACAAATGAGGAATTGAATCCTGAGTAATGCAAAACACTAGATCCATGGTAGCATGACTTTGTCACTCATAGCAGCTAGACATCTGGCCATACATAAACTGTATTCGTAGAATGTAAAATTACAATTTATACTTGTGAATTATAAACCTACCTTAACTACATAGTGCATGAATATAAGTTTCTCTATTGTGATGGGAATCACAAAAATCACTAGTCTGGACATAGAGCTAACTGAGCCCTGGTTAGCATAAACTACACTGGCAATAACCCACAGAGAGCATGTGTCATCTCTTGTCCTTAAGCATCACATCCTGGCATCAGGGAAGCACCAGCGATGGATTGGGGTAGATAGCCTGGCAGTGCTTCCTGAAAGTTGTCCCTTTTGGTAGTGGAGGGATGGTAGGTAGGAAGGCAAATACAATTTGGAAAGATTATATTTCTGTAGCAGAATGTAAATGTTTCTTGTGTCTAAGAAAATCATCTGTGTTCAGGTCCCAGCAAGCCTATACATATTTACATTTTTTTGCCAACTTCGTAATTTAAAAATCTAGAAGAAATATTGAGAGCACAAGCAAAAATCTCATTCTTCTTCTGAGAGAGTACGGTAACAACTGGACAAAAGGAATGGTTTAACATTTTTCTTTTCTTTCATTCTTCCCAAGAATTTCAGTTCTTCATTGTACAACAGATTAGCAGGAGAAAGCCTCCAGCCCTCTCACTATATTTTTGCCAAGTTATTAGAGTACTCTTACCAACGATCAAGGAAGAAGATCAGGCTCCCCTTAGGCTGAAGTGGAGCAAACCCCTAGATATCAGCTTCTTAAATGAGGCTATTATATAGGATCTGGAGGCTTATACTATCTTGAAAGTACCTGTAGCTTCTGTGATTTATGTGAAGAAAATTGCTGCTGCTGAGAATTGCACATCTCTTCACTACTTCTTGGTTGCACAAAATTTTGGTAGAGAAATGCCTACTCTGAGGGATTCTGAGGGATTCAAAAGGAGAAAGTTGCCAAATTTTTCAACTGGATGATATTATCAGCCTTTCTAATTACTCAGAGAAGCTAAATGTTACCTAGCGAAAACAGTGTCTGCTAAAACTAACTGGAAATTCTAATGACCAATGCTATTTGTCTTAGACTCTTCATTTTATGAAAGGACTCACGGGACTATTCTTGTTTGGATGTATTATTTCACTTGGTATGCAGACAGCAAAGGTCTATCTGGGGCTTTTTTGTGTTTTGTTTGTTTTTTTTTTCCTCATCCTTGGCTGAACAGTTTAAATATTATGAACTTGAATAAGTGTATATAAATGTCTTTCAATAACTAATTCTCTCTCAATGGAGAGAATAAAAAGAGGATGAAATAAGAATATGAGTTTAAAACAATTAAGAATCATAACAATGGTAAGTTTACTATGACCTTGCCTTTCACTAGTAAGGAAGGCAACCATTCTTTTACTGTATCATTAAATAACTGCCTGGTACTTTTTCCTTTCCTTTTCCTAATATGACTTCAACATCTCTAACATTTTGTCAAAAAAGCACAACTTTTTTACAGAAAAGCAAAACATCTACTGGGAAAGGAAAGATACCTTTTGCCCTAGATGGTGAATAAATACTAGTAGAAAAATACTTCCAGGTTTAGGAGGAAGAAGAGTAGTTGAAATGTTCTAATTCTAAAGATGGAAAAGGAGATATAGAAAGCAGAACTTCATTAAACCAAATTCCCAGAGGACTTGAGAGGTGGGGGCTACCACACTGAATCTCCCATTATGCTCTTTCAGAGGAAACGAGTCTGGAGCAGGAAATTCTGAAAGAGAGATGGTATTCCTCTGTTATGAAAAAGATGCATTAATAGGTTGAGAAATAGAGATCTCCACCACTTTCCTTGAAGGAAAATGGGTACAGAAACTGGAGAGGCTTGTATAGAGAAAAAAAATTGCTAGTTAAGTGATCCTGGAGACTTAACACTATTTAGTTAGCAACTATATAGGGGAAGTGTATCTCTCTTCTGTAGAGAATTTTCAAACCACTTTCTCCAGGTTTGTAGGCTGTAAAAGTGGAAGGGATTTTCCATCTCAGAACTTCCCACCCCAAACAGGATGGGAAGAAGAAGGTAAGGTAGAGAAATCTGTTTTGTGAGGGATACAGGAGGTGTAAATTACCAAATGCATATATTGGAACAGAGAGAGTCTTAACTGTAGGGTTTTTGGAGAGCAGGCTTCAAATTAATTTACTTGAACCTTGTGTTAAACAAATATATCATAAAGTTATTATGAAATAATGTCAGATGAGCACTTAATTGTATTAGTTAGAAATAGTTCAAGCATAAGGGACTGTATGAACTGGGCATGCCAGAATTTGTTCTATTCTGATGTCTTTTTTATTGATATATGGTTGGGAGTTGAATGAGAATATTAACAGCTAAAAATTACTCAGAAAAGAAAGAAAGAAACACTTGAAAACAGTGTTTAGGCAAGCAGATAGTGAAGAAAAGTTTTAAATCGTCAAACATAACTCCTGAACCAGTATATAAGCATATTATGTTGTTATTCACACATCAATCTATCACTGCCAGTTACAGATTGGATATACAAACAGAACGATCCTACAAAAGAATGCATGTTCTAAACCTTTAGATAAAAGAGTTTGCCATATATGAGAGAAAAGATGAAATAGGCTTTTCACTTGTAGTGTAATTGACTTCCACTTGATCACTTCTGAACATCTGGAAAAGTGCATCCTTCAGTAACTGTCAGGTTTGCATAAATAGAATATATTTTCATCTGAATTTCATTCAAATGCATACAATAATAAAAACCAAGGATGGTTCCAGGCTGAAAATGATTTTTTTCTTTTCTGAAATATTGTGTCACAAACCATGTTTTGGGCTTCTGGCTTTTCATTAGAAGCATGTTCTTGTGAATTGACTGAAAAGCTATTCACTGCAACATCTGTAGTCAGAGTTGAATTGTTTCTTCTGTTACTTTAATACTTATATATAAAAAAAAATAATAATTACCTGTATAAGTGTATGCAGCTGTAGGCAGACATGTCAGCATGGAAATGAGTTCCCAACCTTCAGAATGGTTTGTGTCTGACAAATACAAGAGGACTATTTTGGCTTTGTTTATTTTACTTGATTTTCTCTACCGAACTTCATCCTCCATTTATGGTCTATCTGAAAACACATATTTAAGTAAACCTCTGTCAAGGATATTTCAAATCACAATTTCTGTAAGGAATGTGTTAACATATTTATTGGTGCACATACTGTTTCTCTGTTTCATGGTTACCTGGAGTTCTGTAAATTGACAAACGTATAGTAGGAAAAGTCTCACATTTTCTGAGCAGTACCAGAATCTTCCAACCAACTGAACTCCACTGAAAAGAAATTCTGCCCTGCTTTATCTCCTCTACTGCTTCAACTGTAAATACTTAAGCCAGAAGCCTGACAATACGTGGTATTTTTGAGAAATGCAGTCTCGCTAACTTCAGTGCAGATGCTCACATTTTCATTTTTCTAATCTGTAACCATTGTGCTGGTCACCCTTGTAGCCCTTTAAAAGAAAATGTGTTTGTCAAACATCTCACAATAGCACCATGTAGCCAGGTTATACTCCAAGAATAACAAAGATTAATTAATCTGCTCACACTGTCCTTCCCAGATGTTAGTGCCACTGCTGTCATGTCATAGTCTTACCATTTTCACTGAATAACATGCAGTTTATGCAGCCTCACTTTTCAGTCTCTGGATTCAGTGTCTTTGCTTGGATAATTGGCTTTTGACATGTGGGATATGCTAGTAGCAGATGAAGAACTAGTGGCATTCAGGCTCAAAGTGGTCATGATAGTTTTCAAGGGAGGATTGGGGCTTTTTGGGTTTTTTTTAAATGAGCTTTGCTTCCATTGTATGCTCTTATTCTGCTACTCAGTTTTGCCTAGAAGGGTTTTTAATACTCTTGCTTTGAATTTCAAATAATAAGCTAGTCCTGAAATTTATTAATCTTACATACATAATTTCTACTAAATTTCCCATTCTGCTTCATATAAAAGCTGCTAAGATTTCAGAGGTTTATTTCATAATGGCAATTTTGGGGTTCTGCAACAGAAAGAAATATCTGGATCCTTCAGCCTTTCAAGGTCAGCAGCTATGATTTTCATCATTTTTTGTCTGAGAGAGATTTAAAGCTGATTGCTGTGAATAGTCACTACCCTGTGCTCCTTTCCATACTAGAAAGTGAATGACTGCATGTGGTTGTTTCAATCAAAATATCAACTGTCTACACAATTTGCTAAACCCAACTAAAACCCTTTGAAATGATGATGGAAAAAATGAGTACAAGGTAACTATAAAAGCCCTCACTTATAAACACACAAAGTGACAAGAGTTCTACCCAGAACACAGGCCTGTCTTTGGTGATAGTTTTACAAGTATGTTGCCGAAATGCTTGACAGATTTCTGTTCTGCTCTTTAAATGTACTTCCCAGGACCTCAGATGGCTCTCCTGAGTAGATTAATAGTGCCATGGTGAGAATGTATTTATTTCCATGGATTTAGAAGCACCAGTGGCTTGCCTTTGATGGAAGATACCAATGACTCTCATCCAACCTACTAGAAAAATTCAGGCTTGTTTCTGTGTCAGTAATGCCATTAGTGTTTCAAGATGAAAGCCAAATTAATCTTTTGGTATTAACTGAGAGGATGCAGAACTAAGCCACTTAGTGAAAAAGATATTTAAATTTGAAAGACATTAAATACACTTTACTTCAAAGCAGTCAACACTGCCTGTGTAAATACAACTGCAAAGTTTGTCTGAAATTAATAGATCTCTAACTACAAAACATTGGATTCAGATTCAAATAACAGCAAGATCTACGTTAAATATGTTTATATAAAAAAGAAAAGTAATTATTTAGTCTCAAAAAAAGTGGATTTTCAGTGGAAAACTTTCAGTCAATGAAAAGCAATTTACAATGATCACAGATGTTTTAATTAAACTCTGGAAGGAGATATTTTAGGGTTTGTTTTCGGATTTTTTTTTTCCCTTTTATTACTTTGGGATATTTTCCCCTGAAATCAGAATAATTTTTCTAGAATATGTCTTTTAATCATCTTGTCTCTATTTCGGTATGTAGAAAATTATCTAGTTATGCTAACATTTCCTTGCATTTGACTGAAAGGTGTGGGAGACAAAGTCACTAGTTTTTGTTCTGGTCTTGTTGAAAAAAATGGTAGTTAAGAATTTGACAGTAAGCATGGCAAAGATAATACAGGCAAAACAACAATTTTGTTTTTCTAAAATTCACTTTAATATTTCAAATTTAAAACAGACATTGGAAAAACAGGCATTAAGTATGTTCCACCTGCAAATAAGTACATTTATGGAGTGAGCAGAATATTTGTTTCCACTCTACTGTTCAAAAATACTTCTGTTTTATTCTCCTTTCCCTCTGTATAAGACTATTTTCTCCTTAGTTTTCAAATTTTTCAAAGCAATCACTGTCTTCCATGTTTGTGCAGTGATCAGCGTGATGCGGCCGTGTTTTTAAACTTTATACTCCAAAGCGTAAGCTGTAAAAATCAAGTGGCTTGTTTTCCTTCTACCAGTGGTTTGAAAGATTCCACCAGCACTAAGAGATTTAACCTTGTATTGAGATAGTTGTTTTGCCAAGACAGGATAAAAATATGAAGATCAAACATGATTAAAAGTTGCTGCCAAGTGGCAGGTAGCAATGGCAGAGATTTTCCTGCATTATTTACATTCTACTGTGTCAACAATTACCCCATATAACTTCAAGTAGTCTAAAGACTTCATTAGAGCCAGAATTTTACTTCATATGTGCATACCTTTGCATGCATAAATTAGTGCTCTCATTCTTGAAATTCATTGGTGTCTGGATGTTAAAAGCTCAACACTAAGACTAAAATTGCTCTTATCAGTAATCCAGTACTTTACTGACTGTAGGAACAGAAGCATTAATTTAATTTTAAATACCAAAATAATCTGAAATTTGTAATTTGGTGTATTGTTAAAATGTTGATGAATAAATAATTGCAAAGTCTATGGGACTAAAAAGCTTGGTGTGGTCTTATATACTCAACTGCTATGAACTAATAGACTGTAATTAAAAGGTTCAGTCAAATCTGATGGAATAAGAAAAATTGTGGAAGACAAAATTAGTCCTACAGGTTCTCATGGTTCATCGAGCAAACTGGAATTAGAGAGGACTGCTAGCACTAGTGGCACATTTACCAGTGTTGTAGGGTGCCCCATCCAGGCCAGAATATTGCCTTAGGGTCATAAGGTAAAACTATTGTAAAAATACATTCTAGCTATTAACCTAAAAAAGGAAGTCATAACAATGAACAGACACAGGACCAAACAGAGCCAGAGGCTAAGCACATAATTTCCTGTTTTGCTGAATAGAAATGCACAAATACTAACTTAAAATTCTTGCAAGTGTATGCTCAGTTGCACTGATTTGTTTCCAGCCTGAGTTTTCGTCCATCCTGTAGTACAGAGAGACAGATAATTTGATAGTTATTCTAACCTGAGGCAAGGGTCTTGTAGGAGAGTAGTGGCTGACATTCTCTAGCAATGTGTTGGGAATGACATTAGTGACAGTGAGTGGAAACATTTCTTAGCTGAAATAACTTGGAGTGACTCCTGTTCTTACTGAGTATATTAATGGAAGTTACTTGAAACGCACACTTAGGTGAGCACACAGTTTAGCCTACATCACTGCAGCTCCATCGTCAGAACATACCATATCCTTACTTACATTCCATTTCTTTAAAGTGTACATTTTCAGTCATCCACTACAACAGTACTTCCCTTATATTTTTCTTAAATACAGCTTTGTTTTCTTTATATGCATATGGAAATGTATTTTGTGCTACTTAGGGTATTTTTTTTCATAATGTGAGGCATTTGCAGATACATTCTTATAACTGAAGTTTAGATTAATTTCCATTTTTCAGTCTGATAGCTTACAATTCTAGCATGAAGCCAATATCATGACAAAGAGAGGTTTTACTTGAGTTTGCTTATGTGCTTGGGGATTTTTGTTTGGTTTTGATTTGTTTGCTACTTACTGTTTTGATTGTAGAGCCGATTCATGCTTATTAAGAGGGGAAGCGAAAGGCAAAAAAACACTTAATGACCGTTCTTGTCAATGACACATTATTTGATCCAAGTAAAACGGCACACATGGCAGTGCTTCAGCTGTCACTGGCTTACTAGGAAATTTAATTTTCCTTTTATCTTCAGTCTTGGTAATTTTTATTTTTTTTTCCAAATAAATAACATGCAGCTACATCAATTTTCAGCTTAAACATTGTAATGGGATTCTGTGATCCTCCTTGAATTTAGAAAACGTAATTTAGTACATTTTCTAGGTCAGTTTTTGTTGCTTTACAGCCTTATTAAAAAAGCTACAAGATCAACATCCTTGCTGATATAACCATCATCACAATTATTTATGGGCCTGTCATTTCGAAATGTATTACTACAATATACTTTCTGCAGGGCTAAATGTAAGATGACTTGTAAGCTTCAGCTGGTGCAAGGAAAATTCACACCAAGTTCAAGCATCTCTCTGAAATGTATCTGTTAGCAGGATAGGCTCCCTAAATTGTCATTATAGCCTCTCAGTAAGCAATTCAGAGCCTAGTTTCCAATACTTCAGCTCATTTTTCACAGTCTCTTACCAGGTAATGAGCTTTAGTTAACCTCTCCAGTAGGAGCTGCAGAGTTCAGTAACTGGTGGCCTTTCTAATATTGTATCTAGGTACATATTGTTAATACAGTTACTGGGATAAATGCACTGAAGTCAAATCTTTCAGGCTGTCCCCCACTCTCATGTAATGGAATGGGAGGAGGACATATGCAGTTGTAGGGGAGGGAAGGTTAGAAAGGAGCCCTGAAAGTCACCTGCTCAAAGCAGGGCTAACCTGAAATTTAAATGAGGTTGCTCAGGCCCTTGACCAACTTTCAAACGTATCCAGCGATGGACATTTGAAAACGTCTCTGGGTAAGCTGTTCCAGTGCTTAACTCTTATTACAAAATATTTTCCTTCTGTTTAGTGAGAATTTCCCTTGCTGCAGCTTGCAAGAGCTACCTCTTCTCCTTTCATGGTGTACCTCCACGACTCTGTCTTCTCAATACACCTCCATACATAGTTGAAGGCATCCACTTGATCCCTCCCAGCCCTCTTTTCTCCAGACTAAGCAAACACACTTTCCTCAGCCTGTCCTCCTATTGCAAATGTTCCAGACCCTGACTACTCTGGTGGCCCTGCACAAGGCTCCCTCCAGTTCATTAGCACATTTCCTGAATGAGGGAGGCCAGAACTGACCAGGCATGGACACTGGAGACTTTTTTCCTTGACTCTCTAGTTATGCTTGTCACATATCAGTGATAGGGGTCAATATTTTGGAGGGGTCCACAGTTTTGGAGCATGTAACCAGCAGGGCACTTTTGAGCTTGGACGGAGATGCCTCATATGCTGGGGACTGTAGAGTCCATCCTCACCAGCATTTTACAAACCTTGCATAAGATAAGTTTGTTGTTCTGTATTAAAAATGATGCACAATGGTAGTAAAAGAGGGTTAAGAGAACAGTATCATGACATGCAAAAAGTTTCCATAGATTTATTTTTAGGGTGCCTTTTTTTCCCAACTAACCCTTAAAGATATTACAGATGCCTCGAAGCTTTCATGGACCTTTACTGTGGCCCTTCATGGGGATTTCACTGTCTATACTCAAGCTCACATAAATAGACATGTGACAAATTGTTCTGAGCATTTAAATGCATGTGTAGGAGAAATTTAGAAAGTAACAGCAGATGACAAGGTACATTTTTTCTGTTTTCTAACATATAACAAATAAATATTATTAGTATTATGTCGATGATGAATAACCCATACTGTTCTTTTTCATAGAATATTGTTCTCTTCATCTTCTATTGATTATATGTGCATGTATGTGCACACACACAAAGACATTAGTCTGCTGTAAAATTTTCTATTGATATCTCCATTAGTTAAAAATGTGTTAGCTGCTACTAGCACAGAGTCTTATTGTGGAAATGCACCTCAAAGATGTTATCTTTTTGCCACTGTACAGCATTAATTTCCTGTCAGTAGCTGCCTGGCTAACTGTATAGACATGTTTTGGCAAATGGAGTCATGGAGTGGGAGAGAAACTATGCCATGAAACTGCAAATGGGTTGTATTTCAGTTTAACTACAGAATGGAAGAGAGAAATAGGAATAGGCAGGGAGATGAGAGTGTGGAGTAAATTGCGTGAAATTACATAGCTCTGAAATTTGACAAGTCTCCAAGGTGTTTGGTAGACAGCCACAAGGCAGAAAACCTTTGGGAGTTTGGGGCCAGCTATAAATGTAATCTAGACCAAAAAGGGGAATAGAGAAACTAAATTATTAAATCAGCCAACAGGAGCCAACCGTTTATATGGACTCTTAATTAAAAGTATCTTTAAATGTTCCAAATATTCATGGAACACAGTATTTTATTTTAAGTTTCCTAACTTTTTTCTGACATGTTTGTTGATTTGCTCTGTTACAATGATCATTCTGAATGAACCTTCCAATAATTTGTGTAACTAGGAAGGTTTCTCCATGGCCATCCACACTGGCATGGAATCAATTCTACTATAAGCAGATCTCAGCAATCACTATTATTTATTTATTTAGGGTTATACTCACAATATATGAGGATACTAATTTATTTTATTGCCATTCTTTTGGCTGCTGAACTGCATGAGAGGGATACAACCTTTCTTAAATCACAGAATTTTCACTAGCTTGTTCCAAGACTGGATTGACTTTCTTGAAGGCATAATTGTCCTTTTCTCTTACATTTGTGTTCTCTATATCAGACTGTACGTGTATTAGAAGAAAAAAAAAAAAAATCAGCATCACATGATAATGAAAAGCTTGAAAAAACCATTTTTGTTCATTCTGGGATTCTTTTATTTCCCTAAAAAGTACTTACAGAAAGTCTCAATAAGTCAGTAAGTCTCAAACTTACTGTATCTGTAAGTTTGGTTACTGAAGAAAAAAAAAAATCATTGCATTCAGCTGTTCATCCCTGAAATGTAGCACAAGCTTGCATTAGATTTGACATGTAATGTAGCATCACATCTGTTACATAACACAGCATGACTGGCAGTGCTTGGCATAAGAGGTCAGAATTGTTAAATCAACCAGAGCTTTCATTAAAGGGCCTGTTTCAGCAGAACTGGGTGAGGGGATCTGTTTCGAGATTCTTTTCTGAAGGTTCTGCTATCCAGAGAGAGATAAGAATTAGACAGCAGTGACATGAGCTTCTTTGAATAATCAAAATGTATTTTGACAGAGATGTTTTTTGACACCCATGGGCATATGAGGAACAGCCAGCACTGCGATTTAGAGCAGTCTAAACTTTTAGATTGTATACTGTCCATTTAAAATAATTTTTTGGAGTCAACTTGCTGTATTCTACAATCTACTGTTAAATGAAAACTTTCACTTGAACAGAATATTTATTTCTCCTTTGTTTTGAAGAGGTAATGGAATCAGGTGTCTTTTAGCCAAAGCTAGCAGAAAGCTGCCCCTGGAAAGACAGTGTTACGCACATGCGTAAAGATTTTTTCACCTATTCACTCACAGACTTCACTTCACTTGACAGCGGATTTAAAAACCCAGCTGGTGATTTTTAACTACTGCCATTCCATGGGGTGACTGCAGGTATGTATGGTTTGTTTCCAGTTTGTATGCTAATGTCCATTTTAAAAGGAGTGCAGGGGTAGCAGAAGCCTCTGTGGAGCACTTCTTCCCTGGACAGTGACCAAGTTTTCCTTGGAGAGAAAAGTGTTCAGATACTTCAAGCAGAAAAGAAGTGGGAAAGAGAGCACAAACAAGAGAGACAGCAAGAGAGATCAAGGGGCTGAAAGTCTGCAGATGAGCAAAGAGCAGCTGCATGGAGCAATAGAGAGCAGACAATCAGACTTCACTGTGGGGAGAAAGAGAAACTTGGCTGAAGTCTGTGAAATATTTCCTGCAGTTCAGGAAGCTAAGTTGACAGCCCACCAACCTGATTGCACAGACCCACCTGCAAAGGTAAGATGGTAATGGGTCACAGAACTGGATCTTTTATTTTTCTCTCTGGTCTAGCCTAGTAACTTTCCCTATGCAAAAAAAAGTTAAGAATTTTAGTTTATATTCTAATGAAACAGTAAAAAGAAAAAAAAAAAGAAATTGGAAGTGTCTTGACCTCCCTTGAGTTCATTTTAAGGATCAGATAAAGTCATATCTACCTCAAAGCTCTGGCTGACTCAGTGACTTATCACAACAAACCAGTATTGTTTCCACATTTGCACATTATCCATTTTTTTATTCTTGTAATAGTGAAAAGAAAAAATTACATGAATGTAATGGTAAGATTTCTACGTTAAATTCAGAAAGGTATGCTCTCATTCTTGTGACTTCTTTGATTATTCTGAAATGCAGAGACTGGGCAGGTTAGCCTTATTACGTCTAGATTATTTATACAGGTATTTCTGATACTGCTCTTGCAATTTCATCGTGATAGTTTCATGTTAAAATCACAGACATTTACATGAATCTTTCAGGTATAGCTTTTTGATGGTAAAGGAGTGCTTTAATCTTTAAAGTGCTAGAGAAGATGTTGACAATCTGGAAAAGATACAAAATGTTTGATTTGTTTATAAACTATAAAGATTTTATGGACTGAATTTTCAGTTTCTGAATGAAGTTTTCAGAATTGCAGTATGTTGTATGTTGCAATTTTTTATTGATACTATGAAATTTTAAGCTTCTGTGTTAAGTAGGCTTTTTGTTTCTAACATTTCAAGAGTGGTATGAATAAAGAAGAGGTGTGTAGGAAAGTGTTTGTTCCTTTTCAGAAGGAATACTGAACATCAAATGACCCTTCAAATTGATTATTATATGAAACTCACTGTGTTTCCAAGCACTTCACTGATTCTTTTTGCCAAATTTTGAAGCCAGAATCAATAGTTATTATAATTTTATAAGTGGAACAAATATAAAAGCTT
Source organism: Strix uralensis (assembly GCF_047716275.1). Lineage (NCBI taxonomy): Eukaryota > Metazoa > Chordata > Aves > Strigiformes > Strigidae > Strix > Strix uralensis. Next base: position 86,643,993 of record NC_133972.1, on the reverse strand, counting down.
TAGGTTTCCAGAGGTACATAGTGAATATATTTTGAAAGAAAGGGATCATTTCTATCTTATTTCTTGGGGGTGGGAGGGGGTGGGGAGAAGTTTAATCAACAATTCTTGTCAGTATTCACACTGCTGAAAACTTTCTTACAAGGTAAGTTTCTCCTTGTACCACAGTAGGGTGACTAAACCTCTGAGAAGAGCAGAATTTGGTAACCTATGACATTTCATATCAACTACCATTTACAAGGTTTCTTTTTCAGCACTGTGACATTATGAAGAACCTCACTCTTCCCTTTGCAGAGGGCCATCTATTGAAAGGTAGGTGTTTAACCCTCTTTTAAGTTCTTTGTATTTCACATAAGTTGCAAGAATATAGGGAAGAAGAAGTTGTTGATCTTCAATCCTTATCCTTGTTGGTGAAGTTTAGAAGAGTTTCTTGCCAGTATAATTTAGTAGATTTGTAATAACAGTACTACTTTCCTGAACTTTTCTTCAGTGCCCTTGTTGAGCTATTGCATCTTGATGCTGTCACAAGTCCCTTTCAGTCAAATTGCCTACAATAGTCTGGCATCACTATTTATAGGTGGAGGAGTATCTGGTGCTTTGCATGAGGTATTACATTAGCACAAATTATTGCTAGCTAATGGTGACACTCACCTTGGATATGCCACATCATGATGTCATTTGCTATCCAAGGTACATGCAGTCTGCCAGATGAGGTCAGTTAGCATCTGGTGATCCCAGAAAAATGGAAATTTCCAAACCCTAATAAAACAAACTAATGTCCAATCAAAATTTAAACTAAAGCAAATTCAGTTTGTTTCCTGACATTGTGAAAAGCTTGATTAATTTTTCACCTTTTGCATCATGTTTTAACTTGCATATAAAAGCACTAAACCCCATTTTCAGTAAAAAAATAACTAAACATTTAAAAAGCACAATTTATAAGTGTATAAGCAAATAAGTGAAAAGTGTATCAGTTTATGAAGATCTAATACAGCATTGATTCTTCAGGAACTGTCACTGAGCATGTTTTTTATTCCCAAGGAAAGATCCTGCTTCTTTGCTCATGTTTCATCAACTAGTAAACCACCCCACTGCATGTGCCATTGTTTACAGAATTTTTTATGACATTCTCATCCACGGTATGAATTTCTCAAAGTATGTATATACATTTCCCAAAGTAACCTGAAGTAGCTTCTGATTTCTTTAGAGAGTAAGTATATACTAAATGCAAGTTTGCAAGACACTTGTCTGAGTAATAACATCCAAGAACATCAACTATTGAAAGTGTGGCTACTAAGAGATGAAGCTGGACAAATTAACAATTGGAGACCTTGCACTAATATAGCTATATTGATTCCAGCCTCTGACATATGTTGGTTATTTTTATGCTTTACTACATTAAATGGGGAAGTAATGTTTATATGTAACAGTATCATCAACACTATCCTGAGTTTGGATTGAGTTGTTTTCTACTTTGTATATATAAGCTTTATTCTATTCAAGAGTTTCCACTAGTTAAACTAATGCTTTCATTACCAAAAGACTAAGATAGCTGCACCATGGACCACTTTACATGCAATTGTAAGTCTGGAACTACTGCCTGTGGCCACCTGTGGCTGTGTTATGTAAACCAGTGAGGCCAATGGAGTTAAAGTAGTGTTGGGCTGGTTTGTAGCAGAAGAGTGCAGGATGACAAGAAGTCTATTTTATCTGCACACTTTTTCAGTACTAGTGCATTATTATTTGACATTTTCCTTCTGAATTTTCATAAAATACTAGGAATCTCTGTTTTCCTTGCTTTTTCTTTGGTTTCTGCTCAGGAGACAATTAACATTTTTAAATAAGAATAGTTTTGTGATTCTGTAAAGTATGCTCAGGACTCATTTTAATTTGCTTCCTGGACTTTTTCTATACTTTGTTTTGTTCCTTAAACAAAACAAAACAAAACAAAAAAAGGCAAACCAGAAAATAAAGTGGAAAAAAGAAGCAGCTAAGTGACCAAATGGAGGAATCTTTTTCAAAATGCTGCATTTACAATTCTGTGAGGACTAGTAAAACCAATGGTCTTTGGCTCACAGCACTTATTTGTTAAAAGAATGTAAAGCAGTAAGTAGTTGTATTGCTAATCCATTTTTTATTAGTGTGAATATTTTATTGTTAATTTTCCTGCAGTATGCTTTTTAGATACATTAGAAGAAATCATTTCAGTGCTTGCCTGCTATCTTTGTTAATACAGTCCAATTTTCTCTTCAGTGTTCATTAGGATTGAAGTGGACAAATCCTTCTTTGTAATAAGATCTGAGGATATTTTTACAAACAGAAATGCCATAATGAGTATTATTGATATGATATTCAACTTTTTAAACAAAATATTCTCAAATACAGATTTCTTTTCAGCCTCCTCCTAGCCAGAGTCAAATATTGTTCAAATCAAACTTTGAGATCTTAAACATTTTGGATAGCATTTTATTTCCTGTAATATTTTATTTCACTGTCTCTGTACTTTTAAGTTTTTGACAGAGTAAAGAAAATATTTTGAAGTCTTACCAAAAATGATAATTCATGTTACTTCTAGCTTTATGTGACACAAGAATAAATGATATCTCTGTACCAGTCACTAGCACTAGTTGTTCTCCTTTCCTGAGAGCTTTAACAGAAAGACTGAAAAGAATGGATCTGGAGACCAAATTACCCTTCTGTGACTTGAGGTGATTCTTCCATGTAAGAACTGTGATACAGGCCAAGATGACAAGTAATCTTGTGATCTGGATTGTACCTATTAAATAAAATGTATTTCCTACTGCAACTCTTAATCTGATATATTTTTTTTAACTATGATAGAATTATTCTAATTGATTATATATAGATTGATTCTGATTTCCTGGATGTACATTTCCCACTGAATCTGAAACTCATCCACCATAGAAATGATTTGGGTTTTTTGTATCTTTGTTTATTTGTTTGTTTTCTCCCCCAAGCAACACTACCCAATTCTGTATCCTTATAATATAATGTACACATCTTCTCACTGTTATAGATTTCTAAGGAGCCCCAAATATTTACACACCTTTTGTAATGACAGGCTTCAAAGACACTTGGTTGTCTCTTCAACTCTCTCCTGCTTTTTTGTTTTACTATAGTGACTTTTTCCCTAATTACATATATCTAAGTAATTCTCCATTAATATATACAGCATGAAACTATTAATTCAGATTAAGGCTGACACAATGCTTCAAACAACAGATGAATAAACAACTGGCAATTGGGACTTTATAAGGAATGAAAACCTGAAATCCCATTTTACCAGAAGTACAAACTTGTTGAGCTAGAGAAATGTGTGAAGTGCAATACAGTAATGAAACTGGATCCAAATGTTCCACACAATGACTAGAAGACAGAATAAGTGTGCAAAAGCTTTCAAAGAGGATGTAAAAGAGGAAAGGGAGGGAGAGCCAGAAAGCTCTGTAGTGTTTAGTTTGCATTGGAGATGTGAAGCTGTTCTCTCTGGAACTCTTTTACAGTGGTCTGAGATGTTTATGTATGGATTCAGACCATTAGGCATTACTGTTCAGTTTCTATAGCTTCTAAAACTTACTGGATTTTACCATACAGGTAACAAGGATTTATAGACAGTGCCTTACAAAGCATTTCAAGATCTCAGAGATGCACTTTAGCTCTGATGCTATTATGATATGTTTCCAGATCCTCAGCTCTCACAGGAGCAAGTGGTTGAACGATGATAACAATTTCACTGCCTTTACTGCCTCTGAAGAATTTTTTGGCACCAAATGAATGCTCGCCTCATCCAGAAGCCCTGGTGGGGGCTTTTATCTCAAATAAGGTGGGAAAATGCCCTCAACTATACATCATCTCTGAAAAAATATATTCTCTCTTTGACTATAAACCTGTTTTTACAGTTTTACTATGCATCTGCTATCCAAAGTTGTTAGCAATAGCACTGAGAGTGTGTGTTAGGCAGAGCTTTGAAATGAAAAAAGCTGTAGCTTTCATTCAGTTCAGGAGTTCACAGAACTTAATAATTGTTTGGGGTTTTTTAAATATGTTTTAATATAACACAAAAATAATTATCTCAAGCAGGATAATGCTTTGAACAGAGAAAAGTTAAATGTCATCATGAATAAATAAAAAATTAATGTCCAGGGCCCTGATGGCATCACCAGCCTTGACTGTCCCTGCTCAGTGCCCGTGGCTCCCTCCAAACTGTCCACAGCCCAGGACCCCATGTCAGTCCCCCGGGGCCATCAGCCCCTGCCCCAGCGATGTCGCAGCAGGGCCAGGCTCCAGCTCCCCACAGCCCTGCCCTGCCCGGCCATGGGGCCCGCTGAGCCAGGCCCACCTGCAGACCCATGTCCTGGCCCATCCTTGCCGATCCTGCCCGCAGGGAGGTGCCTGATACCCAGGTCTGGGGCTGCCCCCATGCCCCCCCCAGTCGCCCTGCTCCTGGCTGGGGCGGTGGGATAGGACCTGGCTGCTGGACCCTGCCATCACCCACCCAGGGGAGCCCCTGACACTGCCAGTGCCTGGCCCCAGGGAGCCTCTGGCCCCCACGGTGTCCTGATAGATGAAAAGACAAGCTTCAGTGATTTGTATATCACAGTCTTAAAAGCAGAATACAATTACCAAATATGTGGGAAAATTTGGCATGATACATCTACAAAGGACCAGTTATAAGAAAGAATTGATAAACTGATCAAAAATGCAGTGCCCTGACACCATGAATGTATGAGAAAGATTTCCCTGTTCTCCAGATATTTTTCCTTTTCTCCAGTTTTGCTATTTAGTGCAGAAACTTTCATTGGCTTCCTGAGTTACTATTAAGTCTGTGGCCCATTCTAGGTCTCTAAGGAAATCTTTCCACTATCTCTAAGGTCAGCACTGGATCTGCTCTCTGTGTTGGGTGACCTTTCAGCTCCTTCTCCTGAGTCTCTGTCCCAGTTTGGTTCCACAAGCCTTCCCAGAGGCATACTGCAGCAGAAGATGCTCCATTCTCCACCAATAACCCCCCACAAATTTCCTCTTCCCTCAGCCCTTCTAAATCTGAGCCATGGGGCTGCATCCCAGGCTCATACAATTTTTTCCCTCTGAGGCTCAGCCATACCCTTTAAAAATCCTGAACAGATTGTGTAGTAGATTGATACAGTTCTACCATCTATTGCAATGTGATTGGCAAAAGGGATGTTACTACCAGGTAAAGTAATCTGACCTGCCTAGCAGAAACTATTTTTATATTTCTATGTCCTTAAATCACCTGCTCACTTTTCCTGACTCAGTAAGTCTGAGTATCGAGAATTCCCAGAGCTCCTTCTGAGAACATAATTTCCAAACATCCACGGATTTGGCAAAGTAGGTCGTGAAATAGCCATCAGCATTGCAGCTATACTGTATATTCCTGCATGGGATTCCCTTCTGTAACTGCCCTGACAGATGAAAACATTTATGCTCTGTATAGCATTTATACCTGAAGGAATGTAGGATTTACTATCCTACTTCAAATTTCTATCTCATTGAAACAGCTAGTTTATGATGCTATTTACTGTCATGCCATTCTTAATTGAGATGTGGAGAGAAGCCTGCACCACCCAGCCTGCTTCCCCCCACCTCAGTGCAGAGCACCTGTGACATAGCTATGTTTGAGGAAAATTAAACCCAGGAAAATTATGTACATTAGGGAGAGACTGAGATTCAGTAAGCCAGATCAGGGGGGAAAAGGCTTGTTTTTATATTTGTAACTGATTTATTTCTGTTTTCTGTCAGCTCCTACATCTGTAGTGCCAGCTTTTCTTGTAAGGCAAAGGCTTAGACAATTAACTCTCTTCAGGTGAACAGCTTCAGCAATGATTCATTCTTATCTTTTCCATTTTCTTTCATTGTTTTCCCTCCTTATTTTTCAAGGACTTGAACCTTCTCATCTAGGGACTTGACTGAGCATGCACCTAAACCTTTTTATTATGGAATACATCGATCCTTAAATAAGCTGTTGAAATTTGTATGTGGTGACCCTAGCTCAAAACCAATATATGTAACAACATGACAAACAAGCCAGGTCAGTTTTATAAATGGGTGAAATTCAGGTTCCCTATCACAGAATAACAGAATCACAGAATCGTCTAGGTTAGAAAAGACCTTGAAGATCCTCTAGTCCAACCGTTAACCTAGCACTGACAGTTCCCAACTACACCATATCCATCAGCGCTAAGTTGACCCTATGCTTAAACACCTCCAGGGATGGGGACTCAACCACCTCCCTGGGCAGCCCATTCCAATGCCTAACAACCCGTTCTGTAAAGAAATGCTTCCTAATATCCAGTCTAAACCTTCCCTGGCGCAACTTGAAGCTATTATCTCTTGTTCTATCACTTATTACTTGGTTAAAGAGACTCATCCCCAGCTCTCTGCAACCTACTTTCAGGTAGTTGTAAAGGGCAATGAGGTCTCCCCTCAGCCTCCTCTTCTTCTAAACCAATTAAACAACCCCAGTTCCCTCAGCCACTCCTCGTATGACATGTGCTCCAGACCCTTCACCAGCTTCGTTGCCCTTCTCTGGCCACGCTCAAGTAATTCAATGTCCTTTTTGTAGTGAGGAGCCCAAAACTGAACACAGTCATCGAGCTGTGGCCTCACCAGTGCTGAGTACAGGGGTAAGATCACTTCCCTGTCCCTGCCGGCCATGCTATTTCTGATGCAAAGTAATGTGAAATATTTATTACTGACTGGTAATCATAGATTCCTTTTAAAGTTTTAAAGAGTGATGCTTCTAACTAATTTAAAGTCCTACCCCCCAACTGTAATATAATGATGATGAAGAAGCTGATATCTTGTGCAGGAGGAAAGTTGATTCTGAAATACCTATGAGCACAGATAATTGGTGTCCTATGAGAACATGAGTCACTGCTGTCATATGAGCCATACTGTGTAATATCTTTATGCATATGATTATAGGAATCCATAATTCTAAAATTTGGGATTAATCTATAAATTGAGTTTAATGAAATAGCCATTCTTACACGCAGAAAATTTCTCTTTAATAGTTCAAAGACACTGATCAACATTGGTTGTCGTTACATTAATTCTATGAACATGCCAGATTATATCGATTGGTAAATAGCATACTGGGATGGAGATATTGCTCAAAAGCAGACCAGCTAGCTGGCAACTCATTCCTCTGCAGCACAGGATGGGACAGTAGGAACTAGAGTCAAAACTTCCCATTTCAGTGATGAGGTGTTCAGGCAGTTCTACCTAGTATTTCCCATACTTAAGTTTGGGCCCATCCTTTCCCTGGACCTGCTCATGGAACAAAATATTCCTAAATAATTTTGGCTATCATGTTAGTCATAGGTTTTCCAGAGGTTCATAAGCTGTGAACATTAAAAAAAAAAAATAAATCTCTTGTCTAAGAGAGAGAAAAAATGAAAAAGATATTATTTATAGATAGATGTTAAGATGTTATTTAAATTATTTTTCAATTACTATTACTAAATCAGATGTACTAGAAAGTGAAAATTACATTGACAAGATAAGCTTGCACTATCAATACATAAAGCTGGGGGAGGAAGAGAAAAGTAATCAGAAAAAAACATGCACAAAATTGAAGTGACAATCTGATACTGTCAAAAGATCATTATATTCGATATGGATCATTTGACGAGATACAGGCCAAATTCAGCCCTGGGGTAAATAGATGGAATGCACAAAGACTGGAAAAGCAACAACAGAATCTTTTATTTCCTTATTATTTTGCATCAAGAAATAGGATGTGTGCTTCATCTACAGCTCTCTATAAAAGGTATGAAAAACAAGAAAGTAATTTTGTCTCTGCTAAAGGCTCAGGAAAATGTGCAACTAACTGAAAATATTTCACATTTTATTTAAAAGTCTCATAATATCCAAGCAGAACTTTTTTTCTTACCTCATGTTTATTTTTCTGCCTGTTGCTATTACTATTAGGGTATTTTGGTCTGTCTTAACATGTTTCATTTGGAGTTCCATATTTTGTTTCCCACTTGTCCATTAGAGATGCCTTACAGATTTCTAGCAAGGTAATATGTTGAAGAGTGTGTATCCTTTAATACAAGAAAGGAACAAGAGTGTTCAGCTGTCAAGAACACAAAAATTTCGTAGAATGCATTAAAATAACACTGGTAAGTTCTTTCTTTCCTCTGCCCTTTTTCCCCACCTGTGACTGGTCCTCTCTGTAGTTCAGATGCAAATAAAAAACAAACAGGTTACTTTGCAACCATCTGAGGGAGGAGTGGTGTAAACTCAAACAGCCACATTTTGTGGTGGTAGAATTGTGACGCACCTGCACTGTGGTCATAGAGTAAGAGAAATTAGAGAGCAAAAAGGCAAAGTAGATTTCCCTCCCAATTAGATTATTCCTTCTTGTTCATTTATTAGTGATATATCTGAATTAATGCTCAATGTTCCAAAATACCTGATGAGTATTCTTTAATGAGGCCTCTGCTTAGTAACCTCTATTTTCAAGAACAGTAACAGCTATCCACCTTGAGTTTTAATTCTATGACCATCTATGCACTTCAGTTTTCAGTTCTCAGTTTTGAGTTTCTGTGGAACAACAGTTCATAGAATTGTCTCTACACCTTGTTTCTGAATTCAAACAAAATCATAAGAAAATGTTTTGAATATCAGAATCTCTGTCTATTCTAGCAGGACCTATAGGAATCGTGCTTTGTTTTAAGCGAATTCAAACTGTAAAACCGAGTTTTATTTATATAAAATATAAGTTATATATTTATTGGCATTCTTTTAGGATCGATTTCAGGAGAGAAAAAGTAATCTCAAACCTCACTCAGTAAAATAATAAACTACATAACTGTACAACATTTTCTTTGTACTAGCAGGAACACGTTATATATATGACATAGAACTTAGGGAATCTGTAACTATGTGAAACATTCTGTACACATAAATTTATTTTGTGCATAGTGAGTATGATAATTTCTATTTAAATCTCAGAATCATTAAGAACACCTGTTTCTCAGTTCTTGTAAATTCATGAAAAAGTCAAATTCAGTTTCTTGAATTATTTGGGGACGACCTCTATAGACAAACTTTTGCTACATATGAAACTGTGACAATTATGTACATCTTGCATATAACTTTTCCAGCTATAATCTGTATGGTTCACATATTATGTTTTTTCCACATATTCTACTTAAAGTCCTATGTTCTACAATAGACGTGAGGATTCAGCATGGAACGGGTTTTAGATTATGTCTACCAGAACAATGCATATTCATGCCCAGACAGCTACTCTAAACTGTTTCTGGCCTATCCCCCCTAACTTCGTCAGGACTTCTTAGATCAGAACACAAGTACTCAGCAAAATAAGACATCTCTTAAATGGCTTAAAGTAAAACTATTTTAGATAAAGGTCTTTTTTTATGAGTATCAGCCAATATTTTCTTTTTGTGAAGTATCATCTAATTTCTCAGTATTCATCTCCTCCTATTACTTCAGTTTTCTCCAAGTTCTTCAGACCAAATTCCTACAAAATCCATGTGCTTGCTCAGTGATGAGAGCTATCCATATCTAAGGGCATTCAGAGACCTAAATAAGGCCATGAAATAAAACCTGTCCTAAAGCAAGCAAAGAGGAAGCAGCAATGAGGACTTAACCAGAATTTAAGTTCTTGATTATAGTATTTCCTTCGTTTTTGCTGGTTTTGGCAGTCAAGTTTTCTAAAGTTGTTCTCTGAATTGAGGCTATCACTGATTATTGCTTTCATGAACACAGGGGATAGTATGCATTTGCCAGAGGTAAATAGAAAAGAATAATCTTGTATCTTCCCACCCAGGAAGGCATGATATTTGAGCAGAATGACTTCTTTTGTCATTTGCTAGCTGTTATCAGCTGAACTGGTAGAACCACAAGGGCAGTGAGATTAATAGCAATGATTGTTTTGATAAAATCAATTTTTTGGATTTGTTTTTAATTGTAATCAAAGGATAAGAATCACTTCTTGGCTCAAACTTCTATAGATACATATTTTCTATATTTTATTAGTTTTAGCATACAGGAATTTGCTCACATAATTTTCCATAAAATATAACCTGGACTTTGTGGAAAACTTTAATGCTATAAATAATTTTATTTAATTTTGTCCATGTAAAATATAGGTTTAGAATTCCAAGAAAGTCATTGACATTCCCACTGTTATTGAGAAAGAGAGAGAAAAATGCCTCTAAATGGTTATTATAGAAATAGTTTTCATAATTTTGAGGGCTGTGGTGAAACTGACAGTCCTGTAATTCACTAGGTACTCCTCTTCATGTTTGGAGATGAGCATAACATCTGCTTTCTTTTAGGCATCAGATACCCCATCACTCAATAACCACAACATTACAAAGTGGCCTTGCAAAGACATCAGCCAGCTCTCTGAGCATTCTTAGGTGCATCCCAGAGACTTGTATATATCCAGTTTGCTTTAGTGCTTCCTAACTTGATTTTTCTCTACTCTGTTACCAGACACAAAGACTTGGAAGGGCTGGGAGCTGATCTTACCAGTGAAAAACAAGGCAAAACATACAGCATGTATCTCAGTCTTTTCTGTGTGCTTTTTTTCACAGTCTGCCTGCCCATTTAGCAGAAAGATGACCTTTTTCCTTGGTTGTCTACTGTTGCTGGTGTATTCATAAAAGACTATCTTGTTGTCCTTCCTAGCCTAATTTCATCCCTGCATGCCTTGACAGTGCTTCTTTATTCCTCCTTGGAAGCTACTTCCCAATACCACCTTCTGTATTCTTCTTTTTGGCATTTAATTTCATTTAAAGGAGAACAATGCTTCCATAGAGCCTACGGATTGAGTGAGTTGATATTTCTTTTTTTTGTTTTGCAGGAGTAAGTCTTACCAACATCATAGCATTTTTCTTCCAGAAGGATTCTATTTGATTTATTTCTGATTAATAGACATGTAAAGAGTTAGAGAATGCTGGCTATTTTAATGTTGATTTTATTATGAGAAAAGTGAAATCTTTATGAATTGGTGGATAATTTTATTTCTAATATGCTATGTTAGGCCTGACTTGCCATTATAGCTGCACTTTGGAATTTTTAGTCAGTTACAGAAGGAGTTATTTTTAAACAATCAGTCAAAACTTCCTTGTCCTTCTGAGTTAGATGAATTTATGTCTGCACTAATCTAATAAATCTCCAAAGAGTCAGCAGTATTTCTATTTTTTCTGCAGTTAGATATGTAATCAAAATTACTTTTGCCCAGTTCTTTTTTCCCCAGAATATCTCCACTGGTGAAAAGTGGCAGATTTCCACTGGTATCAGTGGAGTTACATGAGCTTATAAACTTTAATGATGCTTTGTCACAGATGGAGTGACACACTGACACACAAGGTCAGACAAAACTGTCAGGGAGACTCTCCCGTTGAGTCATGAGGTTCAGAAAGGACCCCCTTGTATTCTAAACTCCTTCTCAGAGGGGAGTTTAGGTGTGGCTGGATCCAGACTTAGTCACAGACTTGGTCAATGGTTTATGTCTCAAGGATTATACGTGCACAATTAATCCTTTATATCCCTTAACTAAGATTTCAAAGTTTCAGCACAGCTTATCCCCAATTCACTTACTGAGTATCTGACATGATAAGGATTCTCTCAACCTTGAGGAGTAACCTTGACAGGTATCCCTACTCAAGGGGAGATCCTGCCGTGTAGCCTGCTGCTGTGCTGGAGAGCTCAATGGGCTCTGGGCTGTCCACTATTTATGGAGTAAGATGACAGACTTGTAGTCATATTTGCATACCAACAATATTTTTGTTGGCACATGCTCAGCTAGCCTTTGGCTACTGTGTTGTTATCTGCTCCCCTGAATCCACTTTGAGCCAGATGCATCCATCATGACCACCACTTGTGGTTACCACTTGAGCAGGATTACAGGAAATGCAGGTCAGGTTGGGGGAGGTGGGGAGCACACCGTCACATCCTTCTAGATAATACTGTAAGATAAGAGAACGTATTTATCAAAGATCATATCTAGCCACTCTGCCAAACTTTATTTAGTTATCCACATAAATGTTTTAGCATTATGGATGACTGAGTTTAATACCATTCATATATAGTATAAAGTTACTTGCAGCAAAGAAAATAAGAATAAATGTGAAGTGAACTTATTTTTATGGAAGAACTCTACTTTTTCCTTTATTTTTATCTTCTGCGTTCTGCTCGTGCTGCCAACAGTTTCACTAAACGCCCTTTTTTTCCTGATTTATTTTCATGTTTGCTACTTTTCTACTGCCTCTGTATTTCTTTCACATACTCTTGCTATCCCTTCTTTATCTGTATGTAATTTATAAATAGACTGCAGACTGTTCCCTTTACCTCTAGTACATCCCTGTGAAGACCATAGAGACCTCCCTGAAATGAAATACGAAGACTTGATATTAAAGTTCATAATTGTTGTTGTTATTGAATAGTTTTGCACTTCAGGGACAGGAAAAAAGAAGTGGCTTATATTATGAGCCCTTCTCCTAGAATTCATTGATCTCAAGATAAAATGGATAAATGGGATAGGCCCTAGCTACCAGATCCTACCCTGCCTGATGCAGGCAGCCCCTGACACTCCTGATGCCTGGTCCCAGGGAGCTGGTGGCCCCTGTGGCACTTTGACAGTATTGGTATCTGACCGAACCTGAAGAAAGAAAGTGCTGCTGTTTCCATTTTGCAAGTGAGGGATGGAGTTATACCTAAGATCAAGTTTCTGAAGATATTTTAAAATATTTAAGTTCTAATTAAAATTGCCGAGAATCATTAAAGTTTCCTTCAAAGCAGGTTCAAAAGTGTTGGGTTTGGTTTTTTTTTTAATTTGGTTGGTTTGGTTTTGTTTGATTTTTTTCCTGTTATTTATAAAATTGCAAGGCTTTTTCCTGCCAGTGTTATTTAAGGTGATCTCCATTCTGGTTTTAATGCTCTTGAATTGAGCAGGTTCTTCTCATTCAGCCATTGGCACCTGTTGACGCAAAGGAGGAGCAGTTTGCTCCTGCCTATATCTTTAGCACCGTCTCTGTCTTTTGTGAGCCACATGAGAATACATAAAATTCTGAAACTGTCAACAGATCAAATTCATCTTTTTCTTCAGATGTGCCAGTAGTTTTTCTCAGTAGTAATCATAACCTTGCAACTTCTGCCTATCTAAATTTAAATAGTAACACACATAAAGGTAAATGTAAATAATATATGTCTTCTATAGAATTTCAGAAGAGGACAGAAAATGATTGGAAATAGCAACAGGTAGAGTTCAGTAAATTAAAGAACTCTTACTATTCAAAATTGATTTTTTTCCTTTTTTGTGGTTTCTGTTGGCAGTTTCTTATGATTCCTTGTGGGTAGTTGTCATCATAGAAATATCATTTTTTTTCCCCATCAGTTATTTTAGTGAAGTTGTTGTATGGAGTTGTTTCAACCTTTTTTTCCTTATAGTTGTCTTAGGGGTGGAACCAGATGTATGTAACATCTGAACAGAGTATCAACATCTCACTTTTAGATAGAAGGGCAAACAGAAGATACTCTGTTATGTATTTTAACTCTTTTTTCTATCATCTGTGGTCATGTAAATACTGATGGGTTAAATGGTGGGATAAAATGCCATCAGTTTGAAATAGAGATGAGTGGATAAATATGGCAGTGTTACTTCATTCCATGCGGCCTATACCTTTCAATTTAAAATTAGCAAAAAAGCATGTGAACATTAAAACGGTGCATTCACATGTGCCCCTAGCTAAGTTACATTAAAAACCCTATTTAGTCCTTCCCAAGGAAAAGGTTCACCAGCCACTGAGTTAGCTTGATAACATCCTGAATTTAACCTTTCCACCCCAGCTGTAAAATATGATGTAAGGGAAGGACTGGAAGAGAAAAATACCATATAATTAAAATTGTTGTTTTGAGAAAAAGGTGTGTTAATAACAAGAATTTTTCCCTAGGGCTAGAAAATGATTAGCTAAGAGTTCATGTGTCTAAAGAGGTCACTTTTCTGAAGTTTTTCATTCCAGAGTATGATGTAAATGAAAAAGAGAAGTAGAGTGCAGCGAGATAAAAACATAAGCCAGTGATCAGAAAGTTAATTATAATGTCAATAATGGTGTATTCAGTAATTTTTACTGCCAGATGTCTTCAGTACATATAAAAAAGATTAAGAGAAAAAAATAAGCATGGAACAATACACATTGTTTATTTTGCAAAGAGTATATAGTAATAAACATACTCTAATATGTATGTATCAGTGAATATTTGCTCTATAGCTTTATGTCAGGAATTCTCTGCCCTGGTTCTGTCAAGTCAGACAATTATGCCAATATATAAAATGTAAAGAAAGAAGAGAAACAGGATTATATGTGCAAAATACATGCACAGTGATTTTTATATTGATTAACATATTATTACTGGCTTTTGAAGTAAAACAGTTGCACTGAAATATTTATAGTATGGTAGGTATTTTAATCAGATCAGTAATTAGGAATTTTAACAACAGAGAAAGGGTAACTATTTGAATATACGGATTTAAAACTGTCTTGGTTAGAGGCATTCAAATTTTGTTCTATTCACATAGTTTTAAAGGCACAAACCATTACATTTCCTACTGTTTTGTGGGGCTAATTGTAACCTCCTGACCTGTGTGGCTGTTCCTTAGTCTTTTGTTCTCACTAGGATTCTAGTAGAGTACATGAAAGAAAGTATACCATAAGAAATAGAGACGTGACAGCACTGAAGCAGGTGGGATGAAAACTACAGATAAAAATAAAGAGCAAAGATCTTTGAAAATACAGAATAGGATTTAATGAGGACAAGGATGTCCTTGTCTGGGTAACCAAGAAATATTTCTTCTTCTAAAAGTTTATTTGTTTCTAATTAAACTTTCCAAAGTAAGAAAGGTATTGCAAGCAACAGCATTCTCCATCTGAAAAGAAAAAAAAAAAAAACAAACACTCATTCTTTCAAATTGGGAATGAATTTCCAGGGTTACAGTTTGCCAAAGTTTACTCCAAAATTTTTTATTTGTCCATGTGGTAAGCTGTGCATGTTGTCCCCCATCCCAAACTAAATTATGGTAATTTGTTTAATCAGCATTACCTGTCTACCTTCTTCAGGTCATCATTCATGATGCTTAGACAACGCTATGTAATGTGATTTTATGCAAAACCTGATGAACTTTACTAGATGTTTTGCACATATGCACAACAAAGAGACAACTGGTGACCCAAGAACTTCCCAGTCTTAGGGTTTTGTCCTATACATGTTTAAATCTGTATATTGATTTTACTTCAGGCAAGTTCTACCTATAATTAGACATATAGATAATATTTTAGTTTCCGTATCAAGAAGGGCCTATGTTCTTTTCTCAGAGCTTATTCTTCATCCAACAGTACCTTTGTTTGGCCACTAATATGAAAACAACATGAAACATACTGGTGGGTGCAATTTTAGATTGTCAGTGAAAAACAGGTCAATGCACTAATTTTATTTGTCACCGTGTGACCCTGGTGGGCATTTACTCCAGAAACCCTAATATGTGTTGATTCTAACCCTAATATGTGTTAGTCCAAGGTAATTTTTTCATGTGCATGTAACTTGAAAGTTGAGAGCTTTCATCTGATGAAGAATAGCAGACAGTATAATTAATGGAAAAATATATCTTTCTTTTGTCTGCCTGGAAATCCCAACTCTTCTCCCCCTACAGGGTTCAATAAAATACACAGAGGAAATAAGTGAGAAGTTCAAAAATCAAGGGAGAATTGGGGACCCGATGATGTCCTTGACAGACTGGCAGACTGCATAAAGAAATAGAATTCTTCTTCGGACTTAAATTTCACTTTTTTCCACCCTCCAAAGCATAGGTGAAATATATTTGTGAAAGATTCTATGGCTGGCTGGCTTTTTTATGAAAACTGTGTACTTACCCCTGTAGTTGCAATAGCCTCACAGAAAGATAGGACTAATCTCACTTGCTTGGCAAGAGAAGTTTTAAAGATGTTTTGACAGGCCTAATTAGATTTCTAGATAGGAGATTTCATTCCGTGTCATAGTAAAATTTATTGGATTCATTGCCCTCATTAACTTAAGTTCTTGGTTAAATTTGTACACTGATGTTAGCAAAGAATAGTATCCAGCTTCTGGCTCCATATATTTTATTAGATGTCTGTGGGGCTTCTACTTTTCTGATTTATTGCTAAAGCACATCATGAAAAAGGAAAAAGACAACTTACTAAGGTTACAAAGAAAGGCAATTGCATAAAAATTTGCATTTTTCCTTGCTAAAAATGAATTTTCCTGCTTAAAAGGCAGCATTACATGTTTTTTCTGTTGGAGGTCAAAGCATGAGATTTTGATCAGACCAAAATTACCTCTTGTTTAATTATATGTAACCAAATATAGTGAAGATCTATTTGTTCATGTTAACAGGAGTGGATGTTTTATAGACAAGTAAATTTCATGGAGCACTGGATATATTTTCAGACTGAAAATTCCAGTCATCCATGAAATTAAAGAGAAAAGTGTTCCCTTTAAAGGAAAGTTTGGCAATTACAGATCCTGTCCACCTCTCCTGATATATTTTCCTATCGAACTTGTTATTACTTTTAATAAACCTTTTGATATTGTATTTGTTGGTATTACCAGTATAACTAAAGGTGTGGTAGGAGACTTGTTTAAATAATTCTGATAGTAAGACTTTATGTAAATTTTGCTCTGGGAAGAAATTTGCCATATGTTTCTGGGATTCAATCATTATGCAAGGTTTTAACTGTGTGAAGTCAGTCAAAAATATAGTAGGAGTTGCATGGATAAAAAGAAATCCTATTCATTGCTTTGAAAATTTTCTTTGCAAGGTCTCCTGGTTATGTCATACTTCTATTTTTGAACAACTTCAAATGCTCAAAGAACTTCTGAATATTTTATTTAAAGAAATGAGGGACTGGTTCTGTAAAAATTTCCAAAAAGGAGTGTTTAAAGTTAGTCACAGAGGTCTGTAGTTCAGACATCCATAAAACTCACCATATTTTTGAAGATGCTTTAAGCTCCCAGAATTTCTGTGATTTCAATAGAAACTGCAGCTGATCTTCATACCACTTTAACATGAGTGTTCAATATCAAGCTATTTCCTTCTATACCAGTTTAGAAGGACAGAACAAATTGCTGACTGCATTTTCTCTTCCCTAGACAGACAGATTGAATGAGATCAAGACTCACTCTTTAAGTAGAGACAGGTTGTCACAGGTACGCAATCAGGATGAGATGACGTCTTTATATGAAATTTTCTGTAACTTCAGATATTGTCTGGTTTTGGAACTTGGAATGCAGGAATTTTCCATTCTCTCATGAGAGGGAAAAAATTGGCTTTTGGGTATTGAATAGTATTCATGTAAGTCCTACAACTCATTGTAACTCCAGCTGTCAGCAGTCCATCTGTTTTCCCTGCCATCATAGCTCCAGTAGGTCTGCCAAGAACATAATGCAGTCTGGCTCCATATACGGTCCCAAATCTTAGCTTCCCAATGACAAAGAGTAATCAATAAACCTGGTAAAAAGTTGTTAACAAATCCCCTTTTTATGAAAAAAATGCTTCCTAGTTAGATTTCAGTTGTTTTGTATATTCCCCACACTGAAACAGAAGAAAATGTCATTCTTTCTAAGTCACTGTAACTTTTACATAATACTAGCTAAAAAGGTATGCATACCTAAATGTATTCTGTAGTCTGAAGTGCATTTATAGATGTTTTAGTGTTCTGAGTGGATTCTTTTCTCATTTCAGTTGTGAACTCCACCCCCGTCTCAATTCAGGCTGAAAATAGATCGCAGAATGTCCACATTATCACAGGATGGAAGTCATGTTCTTTCCAGCCCTATTCAATAAGAAGTTTGTTTTGCTTTCTAAATAAGAAATATGTTTTGCTTTCTTAGCTTAACTTCCTATAATGAGGAGTTTTGGCAGCCCCAAAAGCCCCTGTGTTTTCCTGCAACAGCCTTCTCAGAGACTTTCAATTTCTTAAATGGAGGAATGATCACAGTTACAAGATTTCCCCCATGCATCTCAGGGGATGTGGTTTGAATTGCTGCTTCTTTCTTACTCATGTACAGAACTCCTTGAGTGTTACTGAAACACAGTACAGGAGACTATATAAGTCTACGAACCTACATTTTGTGGCATTTTGTGCTTGAATGAAGGAATTAAGTATTCAATACAGTATCCAACATTGTTCTACTCTGAATTTTCTGTTGTTATAGAAGAGATGACTCCAGATTGTTGTATTTCGGGGGTGGGAGGTGTTGCAATTCTCTTCTCTTATAAAAGGTTGCATTAGCTAGGCTTTCTTTGTATTTCAGACCCATGTAGAAACCTTTCCATACTAAGACAGTCATTCTAGTGTGTATATATATATGTAGTTTGCTACTAGTGTGTATATATATATGTAGTTTGCTACTCATGGATGCCTATGATTACATTTACTCTGTAAAATGTAAGGTAGACAAACTGAAACTGTGGACACTAGCAATTCCATATCCGTGAATTATTTGTCAACTATATTGCTACCATTCAGAAGTAATAAAATTTACAAACAATAGTTTAAAATTGGTGATAGGTTTAAGGCTAAGAAGAGCTCAGATAGCATCCTCAAATTAAAATATCAGAGATGATCTCAAAGGAATTGAACTTTTTGTACAAAATGGGATGGAAGTGTAGCACTTCCATCTGCAACTTTGTGGTATGAAGTTATTAGTTTATAAGTTGCAGGCAAGACCCACAAGACACTGACATGGAACACTGATAATCATAGAAGATTGTCCTTTGTCTAGATTTTTGTGTTTTCAGGAAAGGTTTTTCATGCTTTCATATGAAATTACTGGCCTCTTCAACTCAAACTTCAGATGTGTTCTGATTACCTTTCTTACCAAAGTGAAGCATTGGCAGGATAAAAAACACTATTTGAAGGGTAGTTGTCTATGGATGGTAGTTTCATTATTAAAAATTAATATTTTGTTATTTTCATGTGTCTTTTAGAAAGCATGACATATATTTGTAAGGAAAAAGCCCTTCAAGATCAAAATCTATTTATATATAAAGAATGTTTTGTAATTATTTACTTGTGCATGTGTGTTTAAGTACAATTTATATGCATAGACATTTAACAGGAAATAAAAAAAAGTCAAATATTTTCTACAAAACCTACAAATTTTAATATATTGAAACAAACCCAAAGCATGCTCAAAATTTATTGTGTCTTTTTGCACCTTATTAGTTCTGTACATATTTAATTAGTTAATTTAATAGTGTCAAAGACGTCTTATGTAGGCATATTCAATAATTTAAGGCCACACATTTAAAGGTATTAAGGTATTTGCATGTTTTAGAGCATACTGTTAACTGACTGCCTGAACTTTCAGACATATACATGTCTTGTTGAAAAAAAAAAAAGTAATACTTTGCCACTTAACATGTTCAATGGAAGAATATGTGTCATATTATGAGGTAGTATGATAATAAGTAAAACAGCAGTGCTTCAGACAGATAGATCTTCACTTGATGGTAAAGCCCTACTGAATTTGGCAATGCTCCACTGAAATAAATGAAATCATATAGATTTATGGTAATTGAGAAGCTGGCTAACAATTTTGCTATATAAATTTATATATAGCTTATATATATAGCTTTCTATATAGCTTTATCTAGCTTAAGGTCATGCTTCCTGAGTGCAATTTCTTTCACTTCTGATACTTTCTCCATGCTCTAATCAGTTTTATCATAAATTATAATGGTTTAATTGTAATATGTACATGCCAAAATATTTCAAATATTAAAATTGGAAACTGAATCTTATGTCTCATACTAATAGTATAATTAGATTTGGATATTAAATAGAAGGGGAAATTTCTGCAAATACACTATTTTTTTTTTTTTAAAAGCGTTCTTAGATGAGAGCCAGAAATAATAGAGGACATGAGGTTCCATTTTTAATCAGCTATTACAAAAAAAAAAAAATCAGTACTTCTCAAAATAAAGGTAGTAGTTTTCAGCATGGTTGATTTACATTAGTACCAGATGGAATATTGTTTTTTTCTTTAAACTTGTTAGCTAAAGTTGCAACCCCACTTCAGTGCGTCCTAACCATTTGAAATCATAGGAGCTCCTGATGGGTAAGCTTCAGGGAAAACCCCCAGACCATCACACAAACCCAGTGCTCTGTATGCATGTAAGAATGACGAAGTTGGAGAGCAGCTTGTCAAGTAAAATACATTTGTGCCTGCTTATTAGAACTGCTGACATCGAATAGTGGAGGCAGGAAATAAAAATGAAAAAGCCCCATGGAGTCAGAACTTTGACTAGGATAAATCAAGCTCAACAAGGCAGTGTTCTCTGTTCAAAGATCTGTCTTCAAGTTTTTCAATTAACTTATGTGTACTGGTCAGCCTATAACAAAACTGTTATAAAAGTACAGTAGCTGTGTTCATATAAAATCAATAATTCAGGTAAAAAAATAGGAAACAAGCCTCCTGATTGACTCCCAGAAGAAGCTTTTGGCTTTTCCTTTTTAGTGTCTGCATAGCACTCCTAGATCAACCATACTTGAGAGAAGAGCAATGTCACTTGCTTCCTCTCTGATTGTTTTTTGAGTATATAAAAGCTAGGCAGGTCCCTGCCTGTTAAAAAGACAACTGAGGTTTGAGTTTAATTAAGCCATTAAACTCTATTGCTTTGTAGTATTTGAAGCTATGAACAGCTGCTGAAACTGATTAAACACTAAGGCGAAGCCTGAGTTGTTTGATTAGTCTAAAAAGTCATTTTATGCCAAGTAAGGAAGAAAGCGATAAAGATTATTCTTGTCATTATATAACAAACTATAATATAAAAATAATAAGACAAGTTGCTTCCTCTCTGAGATTCTGAGGACTGGTCCTAAAGTTTCTTTCTTGGACTGTCTAGAGATGTTAGTACACAAATGTCTGCATTTAGTATCCTCACAAATTAAATGGAACATACTGACATTTTTTCTTCATCAGTCAAATCAAGGCTACATTGAGATGAAAAATCCATTGCAGAAAGTGTAATACATACCCTATTTTGTCTTGGATATTGGGCAGACAGGATAATAACACAACTGAAAAATAGCAGTAGTTCTCTGAAATCTTTAATAGATTAATTAATCTAAAGTAGTGCAATGACCAAGCAATGCACTGATGTTCAGTAGAAAATACTGAAATAATCAGTCATGTAACTTGCATTGTTCTACCTCTTTTCTGAACAAAGTAACCTGTGCAGACATTAAAAAATGCAACATCACAATATGTCTCCAAGGCATATACACATTTACTCTGTTATTTAATAGTTTGAAAAACTGAGGCATACAAAGCATAAATTATTTCCCCAGGTTCACAGAAGTTTGCTACACCTCTAAGACCAGATCTGCATATGCTTTTAGATGAAGTGCTGTATTTTAAATATTGAACAATGCATAATTTCTGATTATATCTGTTAAATGTTATAACTATGTAAAAACCACCAATTTGCATATATAATACATATTTTGTACATGAAACTGTATGTTTCATTAAATTATTTGTGCATATATTGAAGTCACAACTTAGGTATCTATTTTAGCCAAAAGAAGATTTTTTCAGAGGCATTTTTTGTGAGCAGATGGGAAAAATGGAAAATAGCTCCAGTTCATATTCATGGTAGCAAGGAATACTTTACTTCTCCTGGCTGTGACTGGATGGAATTTTTTCCTTTCAAAGACCTGAGAATTGCCTTTCTTTGCCAAATTGAACAAATGAGTGAAATAGCTAAGTATTCCTTGGCTTACATATTTCAAAATTTGACTTAGTTTTCATATCATTATCTTTCTCATGTTTTAACAAGTTAGACTCACTCACAAACTAGCTTGTATGCTGTACAGATAGTACTTAATGTGCTCCCAATCAAGAGCTTACTTCTTTCTAATCAGTTTAATGTAATTAAATACTAACGTACAGCTTCTTTCACACTACCACCTTCAATTTTTTGCAGCTCTTTGATGTCTAAAAACTGCTGATCCCAGAAGTCCAAGAGAAGTATTTCAAACATATTGTTGATGCTTATTTTGCTTCAGGCCTAGCAAGATGTTATGTTCTGTTTAATGATACTTAGAAACATGTTGAAATATTTTTTTTTTCCCTAAAAATAGAAAGGTAAGTCTCTTTTTTGCAGCCACAGTTTGCTGTCCCTGTAGATGTTAATTAGTAAAACTTCTGAGCTCTGTTAGTCTAAATTGACTTAAATCTTTGCTCCATTTATGGTACCATGAGTCTGATATGTTTTTTATCCTTGCTAGGCTGATTGAATTCAATTAACATGCTCCTTGTTTGATATTGTAAATAGCCTCCTTTTTTTAACAACTCTTAAAATTCCTTAAAAAATTTTTCAGGTAGCGTAGGTGCTGCTCAGAATTATGAATGTCACAGACCTAAGCATGGAAACAAAAAAAAAGCTTAAATACTGGAATGTCTTACTAAATGTTGCTCATGGGGGAATGATATCAAGAAAAAGAAAGAAGAAATAACAATGTATAATAAATACATGTATAATAAATAAGTAAGAATGTAATAATTTGAGAAATTGTTAAAGAACTTGGAGCATAGAAGACAATAGTAGTTGTTCCCCTCATAATTATTATTCTCTTCACACCAACTGGACAAGAAAACCATAAAGAAGAGTAATGTTGCAGTCTTTAGTTGATATGAATATTTTTAAGTGGTATGTTGCTCTATAAAAGTTTGTTCATTTACATGAGAAGGCAAGTTGAACACTTGAATGGCAGTAAAAAATTACTAACAATTAGTCTCCAATCATGTTTTAGTGTAACCAAGATTAAAATTAAAGAACAAGAAATAACAGTAGGTGTCCCCTAGCCCCCCATTTTCTGTTTATATAGTAAATGGTCAGTGTCCAGCAAATACAATTTTGTGAGGGATTGGCAGAACTGTTTAAATGGGGTGGAAACTTAGTCACCTTTAACTTACACAGGGTCACGGAACCTGAATATTTATGGCATCTTTGAAAATGCTAGCTCTTGTAAACAAGGATGCAGATAAGTTGTATTGTGGGGTTTCTGCTTTTTGGATTTTTTCTCAGTAAAAAGGGGGAAACAGTGGAGAAGATTTACATAAAAACATGAATTGGAGCAACAGTCCAGTCACAAACAAAGGTACAGCAGAAGTAAGCAAGCCTAGTCTTTGGACATGCTCTTGAAGAAATGTATGTGTGCAGATATGTATGGGTGTATTTGTATGTATAATTGGAGCATGTCACTTTTTGTATAGGCACAGTAGTTAAGATATGTAGTATTTTTCTCCCAGAAGCAAGTGATAACAGATAGTACATCTTCCATTATATTCTTACAGCATGGGTAGCTAGGGAACGTGTAGGCCACCACTGGACATGAGCATGTATGATGAACACCAACAGTATCACTTCCTGTTTCTGTAGCGTAAAGACAGCAAAGGTATTTACGTCCATTAATATGATGATGATCACAGCCAAACTGATTCTAAATGAGGTTAGAGATGTTGTATTTAGTTTTAATTTCTGAGATAGAAATACTGATGTGTTTTATAGTCCTTGAAAGCTTATTTCAGAAGGGTTTAGTTTATTGTCTCATTACAGTAACCTGAAAGGTAGTTCTTTCAAACATTATTTTTTTCATCTTCATATAATCACATAGAGACAGTTAGTGATTTGATTTAGTTTAAAAAAAAAAATCCCTTTGAAGAAGTACTCTGACAATTCAGAATCTTTCAAGACTGTCACAAATTCTATGTATATATACAATTTTTTGCAGCACCTGTTGGCAGTTTATCTATAGCCTGTTAGTGGAATATTTAAAAAACTCCAAAGCCACAAAACTATTACAATACTATTGAGAACTTCCAGTATTTCTCCTTGCAATGAAAATCTGAATGCAATACATACGATCTAATATAAAAAAAAAAAGTCAATCAAGTTGATTTGTTTTTCAGACATTCTACACTGACTTCCTATTATTGACAGCTGTAATGTTGAAATGAAACTGAACAAGAGTATGAGTGTTATTTAACAATGCTGTGTAGAGACTTCCTTAACATTTACTATGTTGACATATACGGAGTATTTGCCTTTTATTGCAATT
Source organism: Strix uralensis (assembly GCF_047716275.1). Taxonomy (NCBI): domain Eukaryota; kingdom Metazoa; phylum Chordata; class Aves; order Strigiformes; family Strigidae; genus Strix; species Strix uralensis. The sequence goes on along the minus strand of NC_133972.1, from coordinate 86,619,814 downwards.
ATTAAAAAACCCAAACAAACTTAGTTAACAGTGCTTGCTTAAAAAGTCAGCAAATTCTGTGTAATGGTATTCATTTATTTTTTACTAGAGGACCTCTGCTTAATATTAGTGTCCTCTGTGAAATTTGATTTTGGTTCCAAGTGCTTGTTTAAACCCAGGAATGCCATACTACTGTGGCTATACTTACAACTGGATCAGAATATGACTTCTGGAAGCTATAACGTCTGTCTGAAATTTTTGAAAAAATCTGACCCATTGCCTTGTCTAGTTTGGACTTGCTGCATTTTAGTTAAGGGGAAGAAAAAGAAGAAAAGAAATGAAAAGGAGCTGAAGACTCTCTCTGTCAAATCTAAACCAGGATTTGGTCAGACATAGAAACAATATCAAATGTCTAAGAGTGCCAGAAGAGTTAATGTTTTGTGCTCTCTCCCTATAACTAGCTGTCTGGAGTTTTCATCTCCAGGTGTAAGTTAGAGTACAAAGACAACATTCACACAAAACATCTCTGGAGTTCATTGAGTTCTCTGTGATAGGTCCCTAAGTGTCATTCTCTTATTTATTTGGATAATATGACAAGTGATAAATATACGGTGAAAGAAAATATGAAATAGGTTTGAATTCTCTAACAGAAGTGTAGAGTTTGTTGAATCATTGGCGTTTCAGTAGAAAAAAAAAATACTGACCAGCTCCACATCTCAATCAGCCAAGCACCTGTTTTTTTCCTAGGTGTTTCTAGACTTTCCATTTATCTTGCATTTACTTTGCTTCACTTCACCCACCTCTTTCCATCATGACTTTCTCATCCTATGTCACTATTCTGCCTGCCATTTTTCTCTCCACACTTCTCATTTGTACATTTCACTTTGACTCCATCATTAGTCCTTTCTCATTTCACCCCGTGAGCCAGATTGTGGGGGTTTTGTGCCAAAAGTGGTATGGTTCATTCTACACCACCAGTGTAAAATGAACATCAAATTATGCCTAATAAGTTCAAGCAGTAAGTAAACTTCTAGAAAACATCTTCTTCAAACTCTGCAGCACAGTGGAGGAGCAGTGCAGTGCTACAAAAAGCATAAAGCTTTGTCATAGTGTGAAAATACACACTTAAAAACCCCATAGCCTTACAAATCAGCACTTGATTAGTTTTCTTTTATTGACAGAAACCAGAAACAAGAATGCCCTAGTGTCTTCAAACTGTATTTTTTTTCCCTTAGACTTTTTGCTGTATTTCACTTTGTACAATTTTCAAGAAAATAAAGAGGAGAAGGAGGTCAAATCCTATATAAAACTGATAAATCTTCAGCTGGTCATCTTCAAGAGTGTTGGAGTGAAATGAAGCTCATGTTTCTTTTCCTTTATATTGATCTAGCTCCACTAAAGGACCATTGGCTCTGCACTCTGTTGTTTCACAGGGTTTAGTTGAACTTGCTTTCTATCTAAAGATAACTGCAGGTTGAGTTGCAGATGACAGTATTTTCCTTGACAATTTTCCATTTTCTTTTACAGGACAATTTTTTTCCAAAGTAAATACTTTCTATACATTTATAATGGTTTCTGACTTTGGTTCATTTCTTTAGGCTAGCAATCACATAAAAGCCACCACAAAGAGCAGGCTATCAAATCCTACTGTCACTGTGTGCACATGATGGGTACTTGGGTGATGTGATATTTGGGATTTTTTATTCTGGAATCATATATCGCTTTGGATTATACATCTTTATTAATGGAAATAAAAATAATCAGACTATTACTATGAATAGAGATTGGTTCTTTTTAAGCAGCCCTTCATTGGTATCGTTTTGTGCACACTTTAATTCAATTATTAACCTACAGACACTGTATAAAAGGCCAGCTAGTACAACCAGTGAAGTGTTGGATTTTTTAATTAATAGACACTCAAACATCCACTTCCTGGATTTTGTTTCCCATGGAATTATATGCATGCAAATGTTGTATTTAATTGCCTGGAGTGAAAGCACAAACCTCTTTTCTTAATTTTAATTAGGAAATATTTCCCCTTTTAGAGTGCCCTGTGAATACTTCATGGAAGATAATCAGAACTGAAGCATCATTTGTTCTGTGCTTGCTTCAAAAGAGTTTCTTTGATTACAAATAAACATTTATACTACATTAACTCCAAGAGACTCCATGTGGGTTTGAGGATCATATCGCACTGGATTCTTTGCAAGTGGAGATCAAAATTCCTGAGACACAGATTACTGGAACAGAAGACAGGATGGAGAAATAACATACAAGCAAATTAACTGCATTCATACATATATCTGGCAAAACTGATCCATTTTTCTTTTTTTTTAATCTTAGGTAAAAGGAAATGAAAAGTAGAAATTTTTAACCTAGGAGGAAATTCCAGTATTTATCTGTTTCAATTTCTTAAAACCTGGATTTCTTGATGGAAAAATTAATTGTAGGGAATAATTTCTGGCTAATATGAATAGTTTAGTTTTGTTCAGTTCATAACTAGTTGGGATGAAACCAAAACTATAGCAAAGAGGAGACAAGAGGAGCATGAAGTAAAGATGAATAAGCCTGAGTTCTGATAGATGTGGGGGGTGACCACTGGGCATGATACGTGTTGTCTGCTGGAAGGAAACAAGTAGGAAAGCAAGGAAGGGTGCAGCAGACCCATAGCATATTGCCCAGAAACGGAAAAGAAAAAGGCCTTGCACAGAGTGTGTATGGGACTGCCTCATGCGTGACAACATCTCACTGTGGCTCCACATGTTGTTGATTAAACTCTTGGTTAATAAGAACATTTGAGACCATAAAAAGACCAGTGTATAATCATTAGAAGGCTTAATCTACTGAGGCATGTGACAAAAGTTAGAGTTTTGTGGACCTTCCCATGAGAATTTATTTTTAAATTGTGAGGCACTGTTTGTATTTTTTGTATGTGTACAGTCACCCAATATAGTGGAAACACTATCATATTACATAGTGAATTTTGCTTTTATCAAATACTTACGTATATTTGAGTAGGTTTACATTCACTACTTTAGCCAACTAACTCAATGTTTCATGGAAAGCAAACATACAAATGTTACAAATGTGACATGAAATTTGCTTTAAAATTTAAACTGATGTTCTTGGGAAAAATGTGTTAATCTCTTCAGCCATCTCTAATTATGACAGCAGTATCACAGTATTTGTCTTCTATATTATTGTAGGTTCTCCTCTATGGTCACTCTATGTTAATAGTGACATTTTACTGACAATTATTATATGGAAAAAATATTCAAAGAAAGTAGCTGTGATTATATATACCTTCAATTTACCTGATAAATGTTTCTTAAGCCAGATATATTTTTGCCTGGGTGATTGTTTATTAAAAAAATAAAAAAAAATTGGTTTTGAATATCTGGTCATAACTTGCTTTGAATCTTGACTTCTGGAGAAGCACTTTATACCTGTTACCTTTGATGTAGAATATAAACTTGGAATGCTAAAAATCAGTAAGTAAGCTCCCAGCTTTGAAATCAAAGCATGAGTCCTTTCTGGTGAGAACTAAGGGGGAAAGGATCTCTCAGTTCCTTGTCTCTCTTTATTTTATTGATTATAGACTGCTTGTTCATCTTGTTACGTCAGGTTTGAAAGTGATCTTTAAAAATTCAGTGGTAACTATATTTTCCTGAGATGAAATCACAGATGAAGACTTCTTCATTTATTTCTTTGCTATTAAATTCCTATCATTTTGAGTTTCCTTTAGAAAATTGCCTTCTTCCTCTCCAAGTAGCTGTATATATAGCTGATTATCATATTTACGAGGTACTCACATTTTGTATAATGTAAAAACAGTAAATGTAAAATATAAACACTGTATTAAGATTGTTAAAATTCATGTCAAAAAGGAGAGAGGAGGGATACAGATCCAAACCAAGAGTTAGAAAATGACATGGAAGATATTCATATTACTCCACAGTATTATACTTAGAGATATGTTTTCCAGATAGACATTTAAATAGGCTTCTTAAATCATAGCAGAAATGAATTGAGTAAAAAAGTTTGAAGAGGTGGGTGTAGGCTGTCTCAGCTACATCAAGACAAGGCTCAAGACAGACACTTCAAATATATTTCATATTAAGTTTTGTAAAATAGTAATAATAATAACAACAACAGCAACAATAATAAACAAATTTCAAATAATCCATCATATCTTACACAGGCAACGTGGGCTATGTCATTACGCATTCTAAACCAGCTGCTTGTGACAGACAGTTTGCTTGCAACCCTGCTAAGAGAAAATTACAATTATCAAGCATTTGATCAAAAGGGCTTGTGCTGTTGTTATGAGGCTTCACGATACAAAAGGACACCAATTTTATAAAGTGTGTTAGAGGAAGAATTACAGCCACCACACGGCATCCCAGCAAGAGGTAGATTTATTAACCTCACGTATGTCTCCTGAATGAAAAAGTCGGTTCTCATCGCCTGGGTGCAGATCTTGTGTTCTCCTGGTTTAGGACATTGGTGGATAAAAGGCAGCCAATTTTAGGATTCAGTCCAGGTAGTTTCTGAATTTGTCGGAAGCTGGTGTAAGTGCTACTTTGCCCACAGCATCAGACATTTATTTATTTTTTAATCAGGAGGCCCCACTGACTAAAATTGTCAGTGTGAAGATATTTTCATACAATTGGCTCCCCACTTCTACTAGCCTCTAGAGGGCTACTGCATCATGTTTATGGATGTACCAGCAGCTTTTGTTAATTACCAAAATAATGGTGACATTAAATGGTATCCAAAGCCACCCAGATATCCTTTGACATTCATATCTGCCAGAAAGAAAAGAACAATTGCCTAAAGCAAACAGTTCTCTTTTCACTCACAGTGGACCACTAAATAAGGAAAGGGATATGGTTTGCACTGCAACTGAAGGTCAGCACTACATCTGATTATTGGTGGGACAATGTAGTCAAATTTCTCCCACAGGACACCTGGCTACTGCTCACAGCTACTTGGGTGCTTGGGACTTTTATGACAAGTGCATCTTCTGTCACTGTTGTCATGGCACAATTGAGGAGACTGGCAGTCTGGGGGTTCCTCAAATTGGACCAGTATGAAAAGAACAGAACTCTCACTACTCAGAAGCAAAAGGGCACCTATTGAACAGTTAGACTAATACACTTCAGATATCTATTATTCCTGTGTTAAGAGGTAATAGCTCTGTGAATCAATACTGGCCTTAAACAATCTTGAAGCCTTTGATAAAGGACTGTGTCACCATGATAAGGAAATGTAATTACCAATGCAAGATGTATACACGTATTGCAGCTGCTAATACAGACTTAAAAATATAAAAATTAATATATACCTCTATCACTGTGAAGCTACTTGGGATTTAAGAAACAGAATCACTCCAGGTTGTGAAGCTCTGAAGTGAAGAGTTAACTCACAAAATAATTGGAGCTAAAAATATCCCTGTCAGGCCCACCTGATCATTTGAATAATGCACTCATACCATCACTGCTGTGCTCTGATTGTATTTCATTCAAGCTGCTGTCATCTATCTCCTTCCCTTGACTGAGTTTTCCAGAGGGGATGCAGGGAACAGCAGCAACCCTCACCCTTTAGCAGAAGAGATTGCCTTCTTGCACTCTTGCCTCCCAGCCCAAGAGCTGAGCAGGTGATGATGAAAGGTGACAGAAAGGCAGTGAGATGCTCAGCAAGATGGAGAGAAGAGAGATGCCTGCATCTCAAACTTGCTAGGCAATTACTTACAGATCTAATAGGTTTCTGGAGGTTGTATGTTGCCCTGCATTTACAATGTCCTCATTAAACCAGGTTTCTTTAAATGAGTTTATCTTCCTTAAATACAGGTAAACTGCTAAGAAAAGACAAATGTTGCAACCTGTGTTTTAGTGATGGAAACAAGACATGCAATGAATGGCTCATCAGTGATGATACGGTTTAGTCTTGCACATATCCTGCAAATATAACTAACTTCAACTGCTGTGATCAATTCTTTGTCTTTTAGATATTTCACTTACTAGCTGTTGACAGGTGTCAGCTCAGGCTGGAGGATTCCTGCAGGCCTGTAGGTCCATGCCCTCCCTTCCCTCCCCTCCCCTCTCCTCCACCTCTCCTCTGCTTCTCATCCCCTCTCTTTCCCACTACTCCCCTCCCTGGCTGGCACCGTTGCACCATGACCCAAAGAGCTGAGCATCTGGTGGTCAGACTGACAGGTCAGAGCAGTGAGGCCAGTGGCTGAAGCAGAGTTGGGGCTGCGAAGCAACTCCTGAGCATGACAGGAGGTTTCTTTCACCTCTCACTTGTACAGCATTACTCTACAAGCCTCATAGCTCTTCAGGTGCTGTCATTCTGAAGATAGATGTTAAATGAGCTCTCTACTTTTACCTTGAAAGAACTGGAGAATCTTGTAAATCCTCTCATTCATTTTGGTGCTATGCTGAAAGATGTGAGACAGAAAAACTAGTTCTCTCTGATACTTTACTGAAATACATAATATACTCTGCCAACAGCTGTCTTTAGAAGTCAGCAGTCCCTGGGTCAGAAGATCTCTCAACAAAGATCTTCAGAACCATTGTGTTTTTGTAGGCTTGATTTGTTGATATCTAAACTTTTGCGGAACAGCTACTTAGACTTCTGTAAGTAGCTGTTTACATAAGGACAATAGCATAGCATAACAATTTAGAAGCAGAAGGAAGGTCTAGCCTTCTTTAGGAAAATACTTCTACAGTTTCTATTTGTTAGCACATTTGTGGGGAAAAAAAAAAAAAAAAAAAAAAAAAAAAGAGAAGCCTTTTTGCTTGTGTCTAAGGGTGGGGAATTTTGAATGAAATTCTAGGAAAGAAAAAGCTAATTTATTACCTGACAACTAGAATTTTCTTTAAAAATGTTTCTCTGTAGATCTGTAATATCAGTGCTATTGACATGGCTTCATTCTGTAAGGCAACTCTTCTGGACTAGTTCTTGGGGCAGAGGACAGAGGGCCAAATACCTCTCCCTTATATGCTGAATTTACTATACACATATGCAGTAGATTACTTGAGGGGCACAAAAGGGTAGTGGCAGTCAAAATGAGGGGTAAATAAAAAAAGGGGGAGTTTCTGTCTGACTTCCATCTCAAGCTGCCAGAGATGTTAGCTATTTTCTGTTTTTAATCTTCAACTGTCAGAGCTTCATGTACTGTCACACTCTCTTTCTCTACCTCTCTTTCTCTGTGTCTTTCTTTCTCTACCACTTCAGCTTTGGGAGACAGCCTAGTTTACATCCTTACCATATGTGGGAGATGATTAAATCAATGAGCTACACTTTATTCTGCATCTTTTTTATCTATTTCGCATCAATCACCATGCTGTTCCTTACCTAAAAGCATCCTCTATACTTTGACAAAAATGGACACATTTATGCTAAACTTCATCATAGACCACCCTGGTTTTATTTAGAATGTCTTCACTATGATTAGTCACACAGTCTGGACAGTTATACAGAAAATGGTTGAAATAAGATAAACACCCAGTTCTTTTAACATCAGTGTACAATCTTTATGGCTCAATACAAGCATGGCTATTAAATCTATATCACTCTCATACCAGTGTGTCACTTAGATATTTCATTAATCATAGTTAAATAGCTATCTAAACCCTTCAGATGCTTTCTGAATTCTCCGAGGGTTATCTATGTTTTTCATTAGATAGTTACAGTATATCCAATAAACAGTATTGTGTAAATTCAAGGAAATGTCACTACTTGTTAGAACAATAGCATAACAAAGAGCCTTAAGTGAATTACATGAGGTGATATGCCAGGAGTCTGTCAATAGGTGAAAGAGCTAGGGATGAGTCAAGAGTACCAACCAGTTCTGGTCATGTACTCCCATCAGACACATGAACTCCCCCTTGCACCTAAAGAAGAAGCTTCACAATAGTACGAAAGTACCAGTCCACAATGACTGAAGTACACTGTCATTTCAGTGTGCTTGCTAAAGAAGTATTATCTGCCTTGAGCATCCTGCTCTTTTGAGTTATTAGCTCTACTTTAATAAGAGAACATTAGTTCGATAAATGACTTGAATTTGCCCCTCATTTCTGTGCTCCCAGTAGGCTATGTCATCATGGCTGGGGGGTCACATTAGGGTCTCAGTGACAACAGAAAGATTCTACTGACTAATTCCAGTACAAGACTACGTGGCTCAGCCAACATGCAAGTATGAAGCATCTGTGTGAGACAGTGTCTCATGACAACAAGGCCACCTCTGATGTCAGAAGGTTTTGGTTGGGAAATCATTTAGTTTGAAGTCAAACCACTATTACACAGTCTGTGTAAGTTAGAATATTCAGTGTGTTTTATTAAAAATTAAATGGTTCCATTCATGACTCATGCATCATGTGGAAAAATGTTTCTCAATCATTCTAATATTTATCAGTGAGCCTCATAAGTTTACAGCTTTCTTCCATGACTTTGTAAGGACACGGTCCACCACTACAATCTTGCATACTTGTTTGTTGCCAACTACTTTTTCTAGCAAATAAATCTCTTTAGGAATATTTATATGCTGACACCTAGTGGCTTTAAATTAAATGTTGTTTGAGATAGCCAGTGATATATTACTTCATGTCCTGTCCACTTCTTGGAAGTAGTGGTTGGAATTCTATTGGACATGTGTTTTTATCTTTCTTTTTGTATTTTAAATGAATGGACACCTGTTTGAGTCATAATATTGAATTGGTTTATGCATTACATGAAAGTTTATTGATATTAATTATGTCTACAATGACCATAAAAACATTAAGACATCTTTTTCAAATCCAGTATTAGAAAAGTTATTTATGTGCTTCAGCTTTTTTTTCAGTGTGTGTTTTATTCTAGCAGAGTTTTATTCAGTCCAGAGGAACTCTTCAAAAGAGTAGACTTCATAGGAAGTGATGACAGGTCATGGAGTTGTAGGATCTAATATTTCCACATCCAGTAATTAATAAGGTGCAATCACAAAGTAGTAACTTTGTTCCTATCTAAGTGAGACTGTTTTCTTCCACTTAAGGTGAAAGTAAATGTCTCATTTGATTCAGTGAGTGGGGAAATATGTTGAGTTGTCACAGATCCCCAGAAAAAATATTCACCTGAGCCTGTTGAAGTTTAGAGCTTGGTTTAAATTTTTGGTTTTTGATAACTGGGGTTTTTTTGTTTTCTCAGTATGTACCACATTCTGGACACATCAGGTATATAAGCTATCTCAATTATAATGAAGGTTTGCTAGAGGTAATGAAGTGAGGGGAAAAAAAAACCCACAAAGTAAAAGACTGTTTTAAATATTTACACACAAGCTTACTCAGAAAAGTAGTAGGGACAAGCAGCTTTTATTGTGGAGGGAGACTGTATGTTGGAAGTCTAATTGGTTTATTATGTTAGCGTTTCTGTTGTTTTAAGGGCCAAAATAACAACTAGACAGATGGAAAAAGTATAATAAAACATATTTATTAGCTAAGAACCACATTATCATTGAGAACTATTTAATATTTATAGAGGTTTTTGTCCTTATTGTCTTGTACTACAGACAGGACCAAGATAATGATTATAGTAAAAGTAACTTTATAAGTTTGTTATATTTAACTACACCTTAAAATCCTATGTAGATTATTTCCTATTTCATTATGTTTTTTAGGGCAATGTAAATATTCCCTGTTTTCTGTTTCAGCCTGAGTTTGAAAGAAGCTCAGCATTAATAATTTTATGATAATAATAGAGATACAGTGTGTTCACTTTATATAGGCATTTTTGAATACTTGATCAACACTCAGATCAGTCAGCTGGTCTTCTAAAACTGACTTACTCTTTATCAGTCTTGCCCTTCAAGACTCAACTTTTTTCCCTGAACACTGTAAACCTTTCATTTTAACACTGGGTAAAGGTGCTTCCAAAGTCTTAGTATCCAAATTAGTGTTTGGGTTTGTTGTTTTGTATTTTTTTTTTTTTTTCCAAGACACTATATTGTCTCAAGTCTGATTGGCTGGAGCTGCTGAGAGAGATGGATCTGTATTTCAGATTAATAAAAGTGCAGACCTTCACAGTCTGTCTCTTATTTCCATATTGAAATTGCATTGATATTGAACAACACTATGTATTGTCTTCAGCTACCATTTTGCCTCCTTTTGACATCACGCCATAAAAGTAGTATAAATGGGTAGTTCATTACTTGCTCATCAGTCTCATGTTTAGTCACAAAGATAGACTTGCTACCTATGTTGTTCCAGTGATGAGCTGTTAGAAAGTCAGTTTAATAGCAGAAGATCCAAAAAAACAGAGCTTCATTTTGGCTATAGAGGAAAAAGAAATGACAAAATCAAACTCCTTTCAAGGTTACATATGGCTGCTCTTCTATACTAATGGAGAATCTTTTATATAGAATTAAGAACAGTTGAAATACATATTAACTTTGACTCACTGGCACTCCTCCATTTTTGAGATTAAATTCCTGTACGAGAGCCATGCCTTTTTTTTGTAATTTTTGTGAGAGTTCTTAAGTGTTTTGCAATCAAATAAAAAGCAAAATTTAAAAAATCTTGTATTAGAACAATTGTTTTGCATACACGGTGAGGCTTAGATACTTCCTCACAAGACAAGAATACAATGTCCCTTAGCATCTTCTAGATTGCATTTCTTCTCAGAAAGACCTAAGGAATCACTCCTTTGAAATAATAGGTTAAATAACTTCTTGTTGACTTTAAGTCTAGTAGAAAATTTTGGATTATATTTTGGGTTTTTTGATGAAAATAGAGTTTTCCATACTCAAAAATTTCTACAGAAAATGGTTATTTCACCTTCGTAATTTTAAATCTCATTGAGAGAACTGAATATCAGAAAACACATTAATCCACATTACACATGTCATTTTTAAATCTCTCTCATTTTTTATTTTCTGGAGTGACCACCATGGTCTTCATGAGAAGGAAACAAATAAAATGGAGGCTGTTCATAGGATGGTGTTCATAGGATATGTTTTTGTTCTACAGAAGGCAGAGTCTGTGATATTGACCCAGACTTTAGTTAATCCTTTCTATTGCAGTGGCACTATCCTTTATAAGACTGTAATTTCTTCCTTTCAAACTTGTACTCAGTCTCCTCCTTTTTCCTCTCTTAATTTCTTGCTATCCTTGATTTCTAACTACAGTTTCTGAACCTAATACTTATGGAAGATTTTGTATGCCAGCTATTCTATCCCTACCTTGCCCCAACTTAGCATGAGACTTGGACACATCATTACAATGGTTTTATATTTTCTTCACAGAACAAAATTTGTTGCTTTGATATTCCTGGTGCATTTTCCACCCTCATCAGCATTGTGGAAACCCTTCTCCTTTTGTGATCCAGGACAATCAATCAATTTCTCAATCAGCTGGTGAATTTCCACTTGCTGTCTTTCCTCATTGCTTCACTCTCTTCCTATGTCTAAAAGTCCATCCTTAGAAGCTTCCCTTTCCATTTTAACTCAAATAAAATTATATTGTGTTATAGCAGTAAAATATTACAATCTGATTTTCAGAATCAGACTTAGTCAGAGGTTCTAAGGTAAAAAAAGAGGTAGATTCCACAATTTTCAAATAATAAATATTCTTTACCATCTTTTGAGTCTAAACTTTAAATATTAAGTACCTGATTAAGTACTTGGCTGGAATGAGACACAAATGAGCTGATTACTTCACATTTTATCTTTTTTTTTTTTTTTTTTTTTTTCATTTTTGAACATCATATTTTCAGGTAGGCTCTTAAATCTAGGAATGGGATTGATTTAAACCAGTGCATTCAGAACATTTTCCAAACTTCAATGTTTTAATAATTCAATTTTACTAAATTTTTCCTGCTTTAATGTGAGGGTAAGTGTGTTTACGTATATAATTAAATTAGGTAAATAGCCTCCCTTGTCCTATACTGCCCGATTTGCAGCCAGGGCAACCATTACAAAGCCTTACAAAGCCAAAAGAAATTGTTACCTTGGCAACAGGAGCCATGTAGAATCTGACAGAACACCTGTCTCTTCTACTCAAATTTCATTCTGCTTGATGCTGGAAAACTGGTTTTCTGCTACAGTATCTGACTCAAAATTGGTGAATTATGGTCAGGGAATACAGCTAGATCTGAAGACCCACAACAGAAAAAACCTGACAATCTCTCAAAGTGTTTGACCTTTTTATTGTTAATAGGGATTAGCGTTTTACCAACAGAATATATTTTCTTCAGACCTCTTAATGAAATCTTTGGAAGTCAGTAACATTATTTAAACTTGAAAAATACAGGTAGGAATAGAAGGAACTCACACAGTGTAAAATGACAATGCCACTCCAAGTGTCACCCTTAGGCTTTCTCGTCAACCAGAATTCATGAAGCATAGTAATACAAAAGGGCAATGTGCCTGAGTGCTTGCAAAAATTACTGTTAACTTCTAGTTTATAAATTTTTTAAAATTATACAATTTCTTGATTGGTTTGACTCTTTCAAAATGTGGGGGCTTTTTTTCCTTTCTCTTCCTTCCCTCTTTTAAACCTCCCACTAATTTACAATTGTCTTATGTCTAATTAAATCAAGGTTCACCATACACTATACTTGTATATTATACTGTCTCTGTGGTGCTATTTCTTGGCTCCTACTGTACCCCAACCTCTGTATTAATTATTGTCCTCTGTTGTAAGATATTTCTATTAAGAAATTTGGGTCTCAAAAGTAGTTCTATTAAGACAGCAAAGTGAATTGCTAAATACATTTCTGAAGAATTACCATTTCACATGTGAGGTAAATCTTACCTAAAGATCTCAGTATAGTTATTGATATTTGTTCTCAGAAGCATCTTGCTTCAGCAAAGAAATATGTTTCAAGCTTTTTATGTATGCTGAATAAAAGCCAAAACAATTATGTTTTATGGATTTTCTGCAGGCTTCATCATTATTATTTGTTATTTGTTTTGTCAGGTCCACCATTTTGCTAAATGTACTTTACTTATTACTACAAGAGAAAAGAATGAAATGTGTCACACGCTTCATTTTAAGTTTGTCATACATAAGATATTCCTTAAACAAAGAAGATGTTTTGCTGACACAATCACTACATTTTGCTTATTCTGACTTCAATTCCAATAGTTATCTCGCAGCTGTATAGTCAGGCACCTTCTATTCACAAGCAGGTAATTCTTGATAACCAATGACGTTATGGAAAACACTACCTTTCCTGTTAGCAACATGTTATCACTGTTGATTGTTTTGAAGATGTTTGACTTGTTAATTGTCGAGGTCAGATCTTAACTTTCAAAAACAGTTTGTGCCTTGGTCATAGGCTTGAACCCAAAGCCTATTAATTTCCTGTAAACCTGAATAATACCAAATCAGATTCCTGGACTTTGATATTATGTACACTATTCACAAGATTTATAGAGCAGAGTTAGCAAATAATGGCTAAACTGGTGGGTCTCTATAGGCTTATAAAACCCATTCAGAATCCAATCTTGACCATTCCAGAATATGAACAATTGAAACAACTTTTTGTTCATGACCATTATGTTTTTAGGCTGTGTTTATTTCTACTTGATGAAGTCAGTCGGAGCTGCAAAGTGTTAGGGAGTCACTTGCAAGAGGTAGATGAAGATTCTTTTTATATGGGTGATATTTCAGTATTATCAGATGTCTTCTCCTCTAAAAATCAGCTCAAGCCTTATCCCTCTGTCGGCGTGGATGTCTTACACAGCTTCAGGCAAATGTATCATAGCCCTAGCACCTGAGAGAATTCTTTTCATTAGAGATTAAATGTTTTAAAGAGTTCATGTTATTACATTGACAACATTCAGTTAAACCGCTTTAACTCTTGATCATCATCAAAAGCCATGAGACTCTTCATACTGAAACAGCCAAAATTAAAACTCTTTGATCAATACCCAGGTTGAAAAAAATTCAGTGAAATTCTGAACAAAACATCCACACCGAAAATTGTAGTGAACTGACTTTCAGACCAATTCTAGCCCAAGTTCAGACCTATTAGTCCATTTTTCCATTTTTGTTATTTTTTAGATATGTCGTCTTGTCCTCCAAGGCTCATAGCAATAAAATATAAATGTAGCAAACTCATTGAAAGAGAAGTGATGTCCTTCCCTGGGACACAGTTCAGACTGGAATGTAGCTACAAGAATCTGTCTGGATCCTTATGAAGTGCTTTCTTGAATTCCAGATGTTTGATGGTCATGTTCCACTTAGTGAATATGAAATAATGTCCAGATTTCTCTTCCAAGATGAGTGAGCTGGTGGGGCTTTATATAGATTTCCAAGGTTGTCAGTGGAGACAAATGGGAATTATAAAATCAGTCGCTTAGGTCATGTAAAATGTTGAAAGTTGCAACTTACTTTGGAATTTAGTTTCAGATAACCACAAGTAAGTATCAAGAAGAAAATGACATATAGAAGTGAGTGAAATTCATAATGGAGAACCTATAAAAAGGGGTTGAGCTTCTATTGAAAGGGTGTTCAGAGACTAAATGACTGCACAACTTTTATCAGAAGAGGCTAGATTTGATTTTAAATGTGCAAGATTAGACTGAGTCACCTATGAATGTATGTCCATGTGTTGAAAAGAAAAAGAGATTTATAGTATTCAATAGTACCCATATAACAAAACAAAGCAAACTAAACGAATGGTATTGACGTCTTTCTCTGGTCTCTTTTTCTAGTCTTGATTTTCTTCTCAAGGATCATAAACATTTTGTGGAAAAGGGATGTAAAAGTGCTCTTTCAAACTTCACTGGATCTTGATTCATGTATTCATAATATAATTCTGTTTGTAGAACTAATAAATTGCACTTTTCAATTTTGGGGTATATCCTGAGTGACATGTTTATTCTACTACAATAATATAAAATACTTCAGCATATACATCGGGATAACTAGGAAGGGAAGAGATGTGTGCTTCATTGCATCCCATCATAAAACCAGGACAAATTTAGGGCTCCTACCCCAAGAAACTTTCCTGATTCTCTCTTAGTAGACATAACCAGAGAAATAAGAGCTTCTCAAGGGATGATTTAGAGCTTCTAATTTGGGCACTTGCTGTGAATTGCCTTCTGGCAGACTCTATGTTTCTCTTCACCGAGTACCTGCAAAGCCTTGGAGACTCCTCTTAATTTAGATTCTTGAGTTATTTTGCCTAAGGCTAGATGGGGAATACTGTGTTGACCACTTATATCTAAAATACAATTCTTCTAGAGTGCCTTGCATCCAGTATCCTGAAAGTCATTGTCCTTATCTGAACTAGAGTATATTAGATAAACTTTTCACTGATCAGCTGAACTGATTGCAATTGGAGTACGTCAAAACACACAAGGCTGCAACAGTTCACAAGTAGGGGATCATCTGGGGCTTGTATAACTTTTTTTTTTTTTTTTTTTTTTTTTTTTTAATATGTCAGTGTAGTTCATCAGTAAAAGTAAGGATAAAATAACAAAAATATTTTTAATTTGTGATTTTTGTAGTATCTGTGCATAACTATGAACAGGAAAATAAAAGTTTTGGCCAAGTTCAAAAATCTGAGTTACCAGAAATAAGAAAGAATTACGTGCATAAAAATCAGAATAAATATGACACGTACATTCTGTAAAAACACAGAAAGACATTCAAAATACAACCTCCCTTTAATATTGTATCTTTCATAGATGGTGCATTTTCTATTCTGCCTTACAGAAGTTGTTGTATGTTTTTGTGAGTTAAAAGTAGGAGCCTTATTGTGATATTGTTTTCAAAGAATGAGACACTTGATGCTTTTCTTTCAAAGCAGATTTTTTCAGTCAGCTGTGCTTATACCTTCAGCAGCACTTGACATATGCTCAGAGAAAATACTTGGTGACAGGAAAGTCTGGCTCTGAGTATCAGAAACAGACACAACTGTGTTCTCATTTACCAGAAATTGTAAAGGTTCTTACCTTGCAGTTTATGCTCTGCTGTCATGCAATAATTCTTTTCTGACAGAAACACAAGTCTCTGAAGATTCTTTCTCACCCTCTGCAGATGTCAAGATCTTCAGTCCTTTATTTTTTCCACTGTTTTCCTCCCTGTCTTTTTTTTTTTTAGCATCTGAATGTAATCACAGATGCAAAACTCTATGACTCTCATAATTTAAATCAAATCTGTCATCACTATGTCCAAGCATCCAGTTGAAGACTAAATTCTCTTTATTATCCATTTTTATTAGTCTCACAATAAAGCTTTTTTATTTGCTATGATAGAAATTATATTATTTAAAGTCAATTAATATTTCATCTTTTCATAATGTGTATACACACCAACATCAAAGCGACATAAAGAATGTTCTAGGAAGAACAGAAAGTGTCAAGCACTGTCAATAGAAAATAGTTATGATGCCCAAACTTTTTAGGTACCTAATGCTCATAGGGACCTCTGTGACTAAAATAAAACATTCAATAGGAAAAAAATTAGATCAGTTATTTCTTAGATAATGCAAGAATCAGAGCACCACCACTGGCTTGTTACAACAGTAGATTGCATAGTTGAAATATCACTTTCACTGAAGGCTGCGTTGAAACATACAAATTAGGAGTCAAAATGTTTTCCTTATATTTTGAAAATATCTCAGAACAATAAACACTGAAAGTCTGATCTGTGTGTGTGTGTGTGTGTGCCACAGAGTAAAAAAGAAAATGTACTGTCTTTTAATTAAAAGAGTGCATTTTTCTGTTTCTCTTCTTTTAATCCCTATTGTCAAAAAATTTACTAATTGCCTGACTTGAGAACTCTGTAGAGAGGTCCCCTCAAAATCCCAAATATTCTTTGCGTTTATGTTTTCCTGAAAGAGAAATAAATCCAGTGATTTTCTGGAAGGAGAACTTTGTTATAGCCTTCAGAAGACTCCTTTGCTCCTCTGGATATCAGAGTCCTCTGCAAGTCTTTGTTTCCACTTAAAACAATAGCTGTCCCTCTGAGGACTGAGGGGAAAAGCAGAAAAAAATAAAAAAATAAAAAAAAAAAGAATTTAGAAAACATGTGTTTCTGCATCTTGGCAAAGAACTTACCTAATCCAAATGTGATTTTTAGGTCTGCTTATTATTATTTCCAACACACTTGTTTTTCTCTCTAAATACCAAAACCCAGTATAATTTAGGACCCTGATATATTCTGAAATACATGAAATATTTTTTCCAAATGACTACAGGTTTCAATTCTGCAGCTCTCCATCTGTTAAGAGAATGTTTGGGTTGCTGTTTTATTATTTTTATTTATTTTTCAAATACAGCCCCAGCAGCTGTGCTCTCGAAAGATCTAAACTGTCACCAAGTTCACTGTGAAACATTAAGAACTCCACAAAAACTTGTATTGAGTTTCAGTCGTAACAGGCGTCTTGCTTTTTGCATTGGGATTTTATTTTCATAAGGCTTTGTCTGAAACTGGCTCAGTTCTTTACACTTGACCACTGAAATGGAAGTTTTAACTCATGAGGTAAGAACAGAGACTGCTACTGTTTAGCTTGGAAAAGAGCAGGCTCAGGGGGATCTCATTAATGTCTTCAAATACCTGAAGGGATAGTGTGAAGAAGAGGGATCCAGGCTCTTCTCAGTGGTGCCCACAAGCTGAAACACAGGAAGTTCCTCTGAACATCAGGAAACGCTTTTTCACTGTGAGGGTGACTGAGAAGTGGTACAGGTTTCCCAGAGAGGTTGTGGAGTCTCCATCCCTGGAGATATTCAAAAGCTGCCTGGACGTGGTTCTGGGCAACCTGCTCTAGGTGGCCCTGCTGAGCAAGGGAGTTGGTCCAGATGACCTCCAGAGGAGGTGGACAGCCCTTCAGAAAACTGTGAACCAATCACAATACCAATCAAGGACCAACCTAAGACACCCAAGAGGAGCACGTATGTAGCATTTCACAGCTTCTAGCTAAAATTGCAGTGAACAGATTCAAAATCCAAGTGCGGCCTGAATTCCAGAAAAATATCCATTATCTGGCAGCAGGAAAAGGCTAGTACTTCAGAATAAATATAGGCAGGATCTGCTCAATCTAGAAGGGGTAAACAAGTAACACCAACTTTTTTCCTTTCAGGTTCCTTAACTTCACCTGGCTTCTGTTCCCCAGTGCTCACTGGTGATGGAAGAAATACGAACTCCTGAGGCCACTTGTTGTACCTGGAAAGAATGATGGAGGAAAGAGAGTTATGATATACCAACTGAAAATATGGGCCGCACTGGTATTTAAAATTATTACTCAAAAGCAATACCACCTGAAAAGCCTGCCTGCCACTCTTTTACTGGATTCTAACTTTATCTGGCAAATCTTACTGCAAATAGTGACTTAGGAAAACAGTCTTCCAAAACCTTCAGACATTCTAGGCTGCTACATAACAGAAGTTATGGCACTGCCTAGAACTGAAACTACTGTTTCAAGAACTGTACTGCTCCCCTCAATATATTCTAATTTCATCTTCAAGTGAATTTTAAACACTGTTGATTTGCATTGGGCTAGGCAGACTTGTGAGGTGAGTATTGTGCCCAAACTAATTTTGAAAGGACTCATGCTGTCTGGCATTTTTATGTGTCTCAAACCCTTGCCAAAAGGATAAGGGAAAGTGATATATTTTTTGAGATGGTTCAGACACAGGTTGTCTGCTTACTTTATTTTTTTTAAATGCTATGTTTCTGGCTGATTACTGTAGAAATTTGCTAAGTAGGAAGACATACAGGGGCAGAGAAGTTCTCTGCTTCATTAAAATTACAGCCAATCTTTGAAGAATTGTTTTTCAGAACGTTCTAATGGCCAACACAAGTCTTGAGAAAGTGACCTAGTGTGAGAAGTAGCCAAGCATCTTAAGAGATAAGAACTACTTTTTTTCTTTCTGTGACAGTGAAATCAGTGAGAATCTGAGGTGTCCGTGACTGTGACTTGTCAAACTGAAGAAGTGAGGCAAGCCCAATGGCGTATCACAAGATATTGCTGGTGCTTAGGAAGTTTCAGATTAAAAGTATCAATGATTATTACATCTGTGGTGAAGACTAAACTGAGTGCACTTACAGTGTCTCACACTTCATGAACCTTTTAACTTGAGAATGTTGTTATAGTGCTGGCAGTATTTGAAAATGAACAATGCCATCAGCACTTTATCTGTTCTTATATGCCAGAGTGTTAAAATCTTGTTACAATCTATCATCTGGTGCTGCATGTACTCTGAAAATATTGCCACAACACTTGAATAGGAAGGAAGTCTGCTCAAGGAATTCAGTATTGATTTTTGAGAAAAATGAAGCAGTTTGTGTAGCAATTAACTGCATTTTCAGTGGTTCAAGCCTGCACAGTGATTAAATATACTCAAATTTGGTAGCATTTATAAAACTTCCTTTTATTTGTTTTGGGTGGTGTTGCTGGCAGACATCCCTGGGACACCAGCAATATGGGAAACATCCCATTGGAGCAGCAAAGAGACTGGAAGGAATAGATGAATGTGCAATAAAGTAACAGTCTTTCTACCTTATTTTGAATCATTCTTAAAATCAGAGCTTTTTGCAGTCCTGAATTAAACCAGGTTTCGTAAAATATTGAGCAAAAGTCTTCTTTGGGACATCTTAAGTGCTGATGAAATGCCTTGCTTCAGCTGAACAGTCAGCCAGTAGGAGTAGGAGATGTTCTGTAGCTTTCTGGCAGATCCTGAAGATTATGTAGGATTGGACAGTGTATTACTAGCAATGACAAAAAGCACAGTGACTAGCAATTTCCTGACCTTCATTAGATTCCTTCTTCAGTTGTTTTGGAAGACTGTGATTAATTGCAAAGCATTCAAATGAAAGCAGGATAGCAAACATTTTGAAATTAATAAAACCTGCTTTTCTGCAGCTCTGAAAGCCAGTGAGTGTTCAGTCGAGTTGTAAGTGAAGCTAGCAAAAGTATGTATGCCTTCTTCCAGGTCTTGCAGTTTACCTCTCTTTAATGCTGAGATTTTCTTTCTCTCTATACATACACACACATAAATGCCAGGACAGTATCATGCCTAATTTCTCCAAAAAGAACAGGTGAAATCTGCAGAATCATCAAAAATAATGTCTTCTTTCCTTCCTTCTTTCCACCCTGACTCCATGAAAGCTTCTCTACTATCTGTTCCGTTCTGAGTTTGTTGAAAGGAGCCAGAGCCCAGTCAGTCTTCATTATTCTGTGTGTCCTCAGCCCAGTATTGTAATACTCTTACTCTTAAAAGCACAGACTGCAGAGGGTGAGGATTTAGAAACATAAATTCCATTAGTTGTTGAAGCTTCTGGTTTTTACATACATCAGAATCCTTTATTTCTTTACTATTGGCATTTCACTAATACTGTATGGAATTTCTTTATGAATAAAACTGACTTTTTAAAGAAAGATGTCTAAGTTAGAGATGCTCAGAAACAATAACTATATTATCAAGGAATTTCTGTATTTAATGAACAGCTGGTACCAAAAAGTAAAAGTGCAAGTGAGTAGGAGAATTATTTTATATCAGTGAGTTTAAGGGTTGACATCTTTAGCAGAACGTTAGGACAGACCTTGCCGTATAGTAGAATAATTAAGAGGTAATAAAGCTCCAGGTACAAATGCCTGGTGTTTTTATCTTCTACTTGCATGAATCCCACACAGTGGAATGTCTTAAGGACTGACAATGCTTTATTTAGGTAAAGCTTCCATCAACAGAGTCAGAATTAGATTTTTGTTTTAATCTGTCTCTAAAGTGACGATTAAATACATGGTCTACTTCATTTCACAAGGAACTAAAGCTTGGCAAAAGCTTGAATGAATTGCTGGAGGCTGCAGCATGTGCAAGTCACTGCTGGATTTGGTATCCGATAGCACTTGCCTCCAACTCCTAGCTGAGATAGCTGTTACACTTCTGAAGGAGTTTGCTGTTGCATTTGCAGTTTTTTCAGGCTTTCAGTGGGGCAGGGACTTGGAATAAAATCTTTTGCATCCTGTGTATGTCTTAACCTTTGTACTGAAGTGTAGTAAGCAGCCTTTTGGCTATTATGCAAATATTCAAATTATCTTATGCAAAGTAGAACAACAATAGAAAAGATCCAGTGTCACTTCATAACTTCAAACAACTGGTCTAGCGGTAGGTATATCTACCTATGGCAGGGGGGATGGAACTAGATGATCCTTAAGGTCCCTTCCAACCCAAATCATTCTGATTCTATGAACTGGAAATATATTTCATATGAAAATAACTGGGCTATGGGACATATCCACAGATATGGGTCAATCCACAGATTGACATGCCTGGTCTGCCTCATTCACTGCAAAAATTTAAAACAGTATTTTCAGGATTGCAGATAAGTTCTACTTGTTCAGAAAGCTGACTTTATTTCATTTTTTATTTTTAACTCAGATGTGCATAATCTGTGCAAAATCTGAAGATTTTTCTTTGTTTTTATGCATTTGTGAAAATTCACAAGTTGATTTTTTTCTCCCTTCTCCTTACCCAAATTCTTCTATAAAAAGTTATGCTGGAAGAAAATTGTATTTTGTCATAAACATCCATTTTAATACTTCTGAAAAAAAAATTGTGAGTTGAACAAAATATTCACTATCAAGGCTCTGAGCTTTTAGAATGTAATAATGATCCTGGGAGGCAAGAAATGGGAGGAAAAATATTTTTTGTCCCATTAGAATACATTTTAATTAATTTTTCAGTAAGCCTACAACACCTTCCTTGGTAAAGTTACCAGTTACATATTTGCTTAATAGCTGTAAATTCTGTAGATATCTAGCAGGATGTAAAAAGCAGTCTTCATGATACTTACTAGAAAATCTTTGTTTTCTTACTTGGCAAGCCAATGTGAATAATAATTTTCTAGGAGGATTAACTTAGTGACAGAAGATCAAGTTCCAACACAAAAATCTAGATCAAAATATTTAAATTAAGCTTGTAAATTTAGGAAAAGTAGCACTCTGTTTAGCTCTAGAAGAACATGACACATCACTGTGTCTCCCTGGAGTCTGTCAATGGGGAGAGCTAATGGAATCTGAAAACAGTCCAAAGAACACACAGGCTGGAAAGATGTTTTCTAACAGTGAGCTTTTGGAGACTGAGTACTTTTCTGTCTGAATTATTTTCTTTCCCTGAATTTCAGTTCCCATCTTATACCTGAAGACGAGGTCTGAGCACTCAGCTGGAATCCAGAATACTTTGCTGAGAGCAGGCACCTAAAAAGCCAAACCTCTTTCTGCTTTGTCTTCATCATAAACATTGCCTCCTTTCAAGGAGTCTAAAGGGTGATTCATTTGACTAATGCAATTTCTGTATTGTATATCTCTACAGTATGACCTAGTCACTGTAAAGTTTAGTTGCAGTCATTGGTGTTCTCATCCACGGAATTCAGGACATATTTCTTCGCATCCTAAACCAGAAAATCAAACAAATTAAACCCTAAAAGTGTTTACTGTATTTCCCCTGGCAAGGAAGGGAAGCAGGACTCTTAGCTCAGATACAGATACCTACAACACAGGCATTAAAATTTAGTGAAATGAATGCCACTCTTCGAGACCATGAAGATGATCAAGATGCCTAGGAAATCTTGCAGTCAGTCAAACACCTGACGAAGAGGTGTGTATTTGATCTCTTTTCTTACTTACAGAGTGATTATTCCATACATGAGTAACTTATTTGAACAGGAGGAAGTTTGCAAGAATACTTCCTGAGTTTTCACCCTAAACTGGGCGATACTGAAACTGGCAGATAGTAAACAGGCAAGAAGCCTAAAGCCTGGCTATAATCTTTGTTTTGCAGTAATGAATCTAGTCACAGACCTTTTTTTTCCCAAATTTTTTTCACTAGTTTTTACACCCATAAGCTGAATTTATGAGGCAGAGTTCCCAATGTTAGACCAACCTAAATGTCAAAAGTCCTACTTCTGCTTTCAACATGGTAGTGTTTTTAAGCTTATGTAACAATGGTTAAGAATATAAAATAGATGCATGTATATGCCATATATCCCAATGCCTTCCCAACAAATTATAAATGTAGGATGACCAAAGAAGAAATAGGAAATTACACAAATCATATTGCATGCTGCCAAAATAATGTTTAAAGCTGCACAGCTTACATCCCCTTCACAAAATCCTCAGATCACAGCTGCTGGACTTGCATTATTATTTATTTTATAGAGGAAGAAGAAGAAAGTCTTCTGTCAGTATTGTGGTTTAATGTTCACATCTGTGAATGAGCGCCACTGAATAGCATGAAGCACTGGCAAGGCTACACATGAGCCTTGAATTTATCCCGCTATACCTTGTTCACTGAAGACCAACAGTGATCAGAAAGTGTTTCTATCCAGTGGCAATTTAATGACTAGACATGTAGATGTCAGGATATTTTGCTGTAGCTGACTTCAAGGTCAAAAAACTTCACTAAAAAGTGACCTGCTTAGTCTAAAGATCAGGGAGAGATCAGGCTGTTCTATTGCTTTTTTTTTTTTTTTGAGCAGAGGAGGGGTTTATTGATGAAAATACTGATATTTAAGCAATTATTTCTTCTATTCCTGCTGCAATCAGTACATCATAAGAATGCAATCCATAGCAAGAATGAATGCTAAGTGCAGTTGAAAGACTGACAATCTCAGCAAATCCCACCAATAGACACTTTTTGCCACCATTTAAAGTACAGTGTTAACAGTTATTTATAACATTACTTGTGTCTATCCTTATACTTCTGTGACTCATTGTTTTTTCCTGACCAACTATTTCATACTAGGGGCAGCTGAGTAAGCACTCAGAAGAGACAGATTGTGAAATCCCACTTACACTTGCAATCCTTTGGCAGTGAAATGTTTTTGTGAATAGACTGAAGTGTGAAACTATATGCAGATATGTTATGTTGAATGTATATGCTTGACTTTTCTGGCCTTGAAGGTCCTGTAAGACCTTCACAGTACTTTACTTCACCAGGATGATTAAGGAAGAAAAAAAACCCAACACATACACACACACATTTACCATAGAATTCTTAATGAGATATAAATAATCTCAGCTCAAGATACTATAAAGGACTACTTAGCATTTTGCTTATGATTTTACATAATTCATCTAAATATAGTTAATTGCAGAGCAGACTTATTTTTGTTGTGGATGACATTTTCAGACGGTAGCTTGATCACTTTGTTTCATAATGATATCCCGCATATCTATTTTGGTGCATCTGTAGAACTTGAATCAAGCTACCTTTTCTATTCATATATTTCAAAGCCTCTGGTATTAATTCCACTCATGACTGCATGATGATAGTGTGTGGGTTTATATATATGCCACATATATATAACATATACACATATATAAAATGATTAGATCAGTACTTACGTCAAATAGCTTTTCAGGGTTAATAATGTTAGTATTCAGATGTGCTAATCTTTTAACTTTGCAAGCAGTCAGTCTTTTTTCTTTTCAAACTTCACTCCTTACAGCATTCCATTCAAAGCTGAAGTCACCAAAGCATATGAGCACGTGCTCAAATATAATTGTTCATTTAGGTCCATTCTTACTCAGCAAGTCCTTTAAGGCTGTGGTTAAGGTTAACCAGTACGTTACTGGACTAAGCCCTTTTGCAGCAGCTGATAAGTTTGTACTTCCTAAGAGTCCTGCTACTACAGAGACAGATTTACTTAAGAAGAAATGGCTCTGATTCAGAGGGAGTGGGTATGTATCACCACAACCTATTTTTAAGGTTGACAGAAACCATTGTAATTATTTTCTTCCTGCTTATTTTGAGTTTTAGCTGAACATTTATTAGATAGTATTCAAAAGACGTTTTATAATTGTTGTTGCATCAAAGGGCATATTCAGTAATGGATGCTAGGTTTTCTTTGGGAGATCATCCCTTGAATTGGCATTACTTACAGGACATAGTAAGATATATTGTATATCAGTTTAGTTAAGAGGTATATATCTTAATTTATTACCTTAAAATGTCAACATTAAGCTTCTTTAGTGTGGTTTCTTAATGGTGTGAGGCATATGTAATAGCACTGTTGCCATTCCTCATCCCTCATTTTTATTCCAGACTGACCGCTTGAACCCACTAACCAATTTCAAGCAAATTTAAAAAAAAGCTACAAGTCTCAAAGATGTCGTTTTCATAGCTATTTCATGAAAACAGGCAGCTAGAGCAAAGAGACAACCTGTTAATGTCCTACTGGAAGAAACCCTGCAGGACTCTGCTTCTTACCAGACATCAGAACATCCATAGAGGTGTTCAACATAACTAAGCCTGGTTGCCTCTGAACTTCTCCATTAATTTCTGCTGTTCATTAATTGTATTTCTTCATAGTACCAGTGCTGTTTCTGCTGCATGTTTGGGATTCTTACAGGCTAAACTATTTAAAATTGGCTTCAAAATTACAGCCAGTGTGTTGGACCATATCATGCAAAGTGCCAAGCCCATCACTCCCATTGATTGTTCCTTGCTGAACCACATCTTCCATTTATTCTTATATTATGATCTCTACTCCTAAGGGTCTATCTTTCTATTACAGTCATAGTAAGCATGAATCCATACCCCCTTTAGACACTCCCTCAATATAAAAGGCATATATCTTTTTTTGAGTGGCTGTAAGTGCACAGCTATTAGTCTAAAAACAGAAACCTATTAAAGCTTCATTAAGAAATTCAAGTCAAATATTCCACTGGAAGAGTACTCTATAATAAAATCATATTAATTCTCTTTCTATGGCATCACGGCTGGCAAAGGTTATGTCTACTGTCTTATTCATGCCAGTTCTACTCTGTTACGTGATTATGGAAATAATGTCTTTTTGGTCAACAGGTCTGCACTGTGAAAAGACAGAGACGCATCTGAGTACAGTGACAAGAATGAAACTTTTTTTTTTTTTTTATCCCATGATCTACAGCGTATATTGCATACAAAGATATAAAAATAATGCATAGAAATTACCACAAAATGAGCTAATTCTGTTCTCAGAAATTTGACTGCTGAATGAGGGAAGAAAAGGCTGGGAGGGGGAGGAGGGGGAGGTGAAATACTTCCAGAGGCAGTTAAACTGTCTGTTTTTTCCCCATAGTGAATGTCTGCCAAAGCATCCTTTCCCTGATATTTTGATGTCTGTTCTTATATACCCTATATATTTTATTGGTTAAATATACCATGTGCTGTGGCTTGTTTGGTTGTATCCCCATGCTGAATGGCCATCTGGCAGCTAATTCACAGCATGACTTTCAAAGTGATCAGATTTAGGCACTGAATTCTACTTGCCTTCTCCAGCCTCCAAAATTAATTTAGGCCTCCCTATTTCACTCAGCTGCCAGTTTTCATAAACAGGATAGGGACTTCATGTTTCTGAGATTCCTATTCTTCTGTCAAATCTTGTTGAGATTGATCAACGAGTTCAAAAGTAACTGTCATCTGTGATAGATGAAGACAGGGCACAATCACCTAAGTCTGGTTTCATATGGAAACTGAACTTTAAGAAAGTATACGTTAGCTGAAACAGAAGTATCTTATGTTCCACTTTCGTAAACTGAATGTATTTGTCAGTGCTATGATGCAATAAACATGACCAATCATGTAAACTTTAAAGTCACACACAGTAAAATTGTCTTTGTAAAGAACAGTGTGATGTGAAAGTAAAACAATATACTGGAATAATTACTGAATATTCCAAACAGTAAATGAAGCTCTTTTAGCAGTGGGGAATAATATCTAACTGCATCTGACTATGATCCTTCTATGTCAATAGGAAAATGTTACTGTTTTAACTAGCAACAGGAAAAGTCTCAGATACAATAATTTTACTGAATAGTATTTTTTTTTCTTAGCAATTGTTATTGCTTACCACCAATTTAGATGGAAATCTGTCAGAATTCTCATCTAACATGATGCTTCATCAAAAGTAATAGATATTTTTTTCACATTTTTATACTTAACATGGCATTGCTTTGTGTAAAAATCAAGTACAATTTAACAGGGAAAACTTTAATAAAAAATTGTTGCGTATCTTCTAAAAGGCTATCAAAATTTGGCAGGGGAGAAAGCCTATTGGAAAGCCTATTTAAACCCAGTTGGCAGCCAAACACCATACAGCCACTTGCTCACCTTCCCCCACCCTGGCCAATGGTGAAGTAAATTGGAGGGATAAAGGTAAGGACACTAGTAGGTTGAGATAAAAACGATTTAATGATTGAAATAGAATTAAAATAATAATGATAATAATAATAGTAATAATAGAAAATATAAACAATGCACAATGTGATTGATCACCACCCACTGACTGATGCCCAGTCTGTTCACAGCTAGTGATCCCAGAGGAGAAAGAATACTGAAACAGCAATCCCAGAAGAGAGAGACAGCTTCCCAGTCAACTCTCACCTATATACTGAGCATGATGGTGTATGATATGGAATACTCAATTGGCCAAGTCGGGTCCGTTGCTCTGGCATGGGAACATGGGAAGTTGAAAAGCCCTTGATTTCTTAGCAACAACTAAAAACATCACTATATTAGCAACATTCTTCTCATACCAAACCCATACTGAATCCAAATACAGCACTATTCTAGCTACTAGGAAGAAAAATTAGCTCTGCCCCAGCTGAAACCAGACACCTATGTACTTGAAAGTTTGTAACTAACGCAACTATCTGTTGGGCAGAATATGAAAACCTATGAACACATTGGTCCTGAGTAATTTCTGTGTGAATTTGGTACCTTACACATACTGTAATGCTCTTAATAAAAAATTTTTAAAAAGTGATTTAAATAATGGCAGAGATGATTAAACTGTTACCCAAAGGTGGCAGAGCTGTTCTTCTTGCAGCCATGTTGGAAGCTCAGCATGGGAGTCTTAATAGAGATGCTGAGAAGCATTATGTCCTCAGCATCACGCAGGCATCTTAGTCTTTATTCTGATTGTGCCTATCACAGAGGTTGCAGGTGTGACCATATTTGTATTAAAGCAATAAGCCTCTTTAGGACAGTCATTTTCTGTCTGATAAATGCTTCAGACTTGTGGTCTCATCTCCTGACTCTAGCTTGCCACTCTGATCCTGTGTGTTAGCTTCTGACATTTTGGTTTCTTCCCACTCCTAGTTCCTGACCTTAATCATCAGACAAGACCATCTAATCCTTGCCCTCCTTATGTCTGTTCTAACCATTAAACTTTTTGTGTCCCCCCACACTGTATTGTGCAATTTCTCTCAGAAAAAAAAATACTTCTACAGTGTCCTTTTATGATGGAAACTTATTTTCAGGTTAAAGGTAAAATCACTCTTAAAAAGAATTCTGCTGCATTCTTAAATGATACAGTTGCACTGGCTAAAGTGTAACTGAAAAATGGAATTGAGTCCATACAAATAAACTATTAAGAAATATCAGAGAGATTTAAATCTAAATCCCTGTATTTATTAGTCGTATTTAGGTATTTCTCAGTACCTGTCCACTATAGGGGGGGAAAACTCCTGGAATTTTGAAGACGGTTAGCAAAAAAAAAGTTTTATTTTTATTCTGACTAGGTCATAAAAATATTTTCGTTTCTTGTACAGTTTAAAAAAACTTGTTTGATCAAGTGGGTTTTCCTGATGAAAAATACCTTTTGGTAGTGCAGATATTAGCTCTTTTTGGTCCAGTCTTATCATCTACCGTCTTTCTGAGAAAGGGTTCATGCCTGAAAATATTAATAAAATAAGGCTTATTATGAGTAGCTTTTGGGCCATTTGTCATTTCAGACCCTAGCTTGGGGGGATCCAAATGACAGACAGTGGGGAGGGTAGGAGTGTCTTATGCTGCCCATAAGTATTACTACAGGTGATTACATTTATTACTGGAACTAAGGTTTTGTATTAAAAGTTAGCTTTACATTAGAAGTTGTGATGGATAGATATCATCTTTATTTGGTGGGATTTATTGATTGATTAAGGTCATAGGGTTATACTTGTATAACATGCAAAAAGCATAACTGGCCAGCTCATCCTATATAGGCAAGGGGGAAATTGCACTTTCTTTTGGAACCAACTAGGTTCTCTCAGGCAGAGAAATGTTTTACTGAATCAAGCAGGAGGGTAAAATGCTCAGAGCAAAGAGCTGGTATCCTGACAGCAAAGAAGATGCTGAGTGAAGCGGGGAGTAAATAGTCAAGCCAGAGGTCTCCAGAGTGAAAAAATCCTTGGACCCCAACAGGACTATGCAAAGGTTGCTACAGCAGAGAAAACCAGGAAGGGCATGCCCTGACAGTACACAGTGGGTTGGGAGACTGTTGCGTAAGAATCCTTTTTGTTCATATTTTTTTTAATCTCTAGTCTAATTGAGTTTCCTCTCCTTAAAAAGTTATTGTTTTATTTTCTAACAATGCATGTTTTCTGAATTGTAAAGGTTTTCTGATTTTCTGGTCTGCTCACTATAAGGAAAAGGAATGGCCAGTCTCTTCCAAAATACTGACTCAAGCATTTTTAGACCAGCTGTTAGTAATTCATTACTTTATGCTAACTGGTATTGGAAGAACAGCCAATATTCCAAGAGCAGCACCAAGGCACAACACAAAAAAAGACGTTCTTAAGCCTCTTTCCTTTCACTCTTTGCCCTTTGCAAGCAAGGATGATGGCATTTAACCTCAATGGCCAGGTTAAAAATGACTAAACTATGGAAAGGGTACGCACTACAATTTATAGAATATTACAGGTCTAAGTAGGAAGGTGGTAGTGGCAATAATATGCACTTCTCCTGCCTCTGTCTCTGAAGGTGCACAAGGTGCCTGAATAGACTGCTTCACATATGAAGGGGGAAAATTACTGAAGAGTTTCTTCTTAGTGGAAGAACTGAACATATTTTTATTATTGTTTTTCTGTTCCCTTTCCTCCTTTCAGGTGGCTCTGTGACAGTTAAGAAAGATCTGCATAGAGACTATAGAAATTTGGCCTCTTAAATAATCTTTGAAAAATGAGATTTGGGAATCTAAATCTAACATGTGCTACAAAACAGTGTGCAGCTACTCTTAAATGCCTTTTGTTTCCAGATTTACCAAGGTATTAAGGCATCTAAAATTGTTGGCGGGGGGGGGTGGGGGTGGGGGGGTGGTGGTGGTGGTGGTGTTTTTGCTGTTCAGTGTTTGATTTGTATCCATCTCACGGGATTCAGTGTCTAATGTTTATGTATTCTTTTCAGCGCTAATTTCCACAGAATTTGGATTCCAGGTAATTGAGTCATCTGGTGCTTTGTAATAATCTATCCAGTTCAGGGGAGAGAGGCAGGGTATGTGGAGGGGGTGTTAAGTGCTGTATGCAAGTAAAACTTGGAATTTAACAGAATCATTATTTGACATAATTAGATTTTCCAGTAACCATGAATTAGCTGACAGCAGGTCATGTTTAATTGAATATTTTAAAATGAGTATACTTTAGCATTTTATTGGCTAATGTTGCTATATTTAAGTGCCTGTCAGTATTTTCATTATGAACCATATTTTGGAAAATGGAGTTTAATTAAACAGTATCTCTACTGTTCTAAATTTTGTTAGGCTGAGAGCTGGCATAGACTAGCTAGAAAATATTTCACAACATAATTATGGCCCGAAAGGAATTGAAGCAAGCAGACAGGACATTCACCTAAGTTCTCAAAGTACATCTGTTAAGAGCAAAATCTAAAGAAGCCAAAGTGACTAAGTTTTTTGGGTTTGGTTTGCCTTTTTTTTTTTTTTTTTTCATGGAACTTATTAACAGTGCAGTATAATCAGCTGGGAGGTGAACAGGGTTTAAAAAGCAAAAGCAAAATTAGATTATCTGAGGAGGAGGAACAATGTATTATAGCAGAGATCTTCCCCTGTTCCCCAGAAACAGTAGGTCTATTAAGTAACCTAAAATCTATGCAGTCAGCACTTTATGAGCATGTACAATCAAAGTGTAAAATTCATAAAGAAGTCACACAGGAGAAGTGGTGTATAAATTTTGTTGCAAATATATCTTCAGGGATTTGTGGAGTCATTTAATAACCTCTTATATACTGATAACTCTTGCAATAGGAGAGGAGAAGGCCAATTTTAAACTTTGGAGGTTATATTTAAGCTGTATCTTCAGCCATTTGTTCCTGGAAAAGAAGGAGATTCCCACTGTATGCAAGGTGGAAACAAAATCTACTAAAATTATGAAAGAAGATGCTATTCTGCAGTTGTGCTGTACAGCAGATTAATGTCCAGTCTTGGAAGCTAAGTAGAAAGTTCATTTACATTCATCCAGCAATAGGACTGAACTTTCAGTACTAGTAAATGAGGCATGCTGACCCTCACTTCCATATCCACCTTCAATACCATTTCCAAAACATATAATACTTGCTCAAATTATTCTACAGTGGCTCTAAAAGAAGAGCACAGTACTGAAGACTACTGCATTACAGATGTTGATCAGTGTGGATGCTAGAAGACTGGTGAATTGGTAAGATAAATAGAACTGAAGATGAATTAATACAGCATATGGAATGAAATCTGCCAAACAAGGATGTTACAATAGATGGCATGAATATGTCCAAGAAAGATTTTTAGGAGGAAAATATTAACTGAAAAAGGCCCTGACTCAACAGGTGTAAATAACAGGTCTATGTGGGGCTTTTTCATTTTTTTTGGGGGTGGGTATTTTGTATATTGATTTTCTTAGAAGAGATAGGCAGAGAAAGGGTACAGGTTTACAAAGGGTGGTCTGTGGTTGTGTTTTATTTTCTAAAAAAAGATCATGGTCAATTGTGACAATAAAATTACTTTGAAGGAACATAGGACTGGATCCAAAAAAACCCCTTCAGCAACAGTATGTATATTTCTGACACAGCATATGTTTGACTTGTCACTTTAGATTTGTTCCAAAAAACAGATTTCAGTGTAATTTTAACTTGTCATTTGTTCTGCCAGATTTTCTATTGCTTGTCTTTGTAGTTTTACTGATATGCCTGATTGGGCTGTCCATACTACACTGAAAGATTTTTTTGGTTGTTTTTACTCCTTTCTGTATTTGGTTTATGTGGCAAGGTTTTGGTAGCATGGGAGGGCTGCAGGAGTGGCTTCTGTGAGAAGACACCAGAAGCTGCCCCCATGTTGTACAGAGCCAGTTCCAGCAGACTCCTGTCACTAGTCAAAGCTGAGCCAAGTGGCGATGGCGATAGCACCTTTGTGATACCACATTTAAGAAAGGGTAAGAAACACTGCACAACAGCAGCTGTAGAGAGGAGTTAAATTGTGTGAGAGAAGCAACTATGAAGACACCAAGGTCAATGAAAAAGGAGGGGGAGAAGGTGCTCCAGGCACAGGAGCAGAGATTTCCCTGCAGCCCGTGGTGAAGACCATGGTGATGCGGGTTGTGCCCCTGCAGCCCATGTAGGTTAACAGTGAAGCAGATGCCCACTTGCATCCCATGGAGAACCCCACGCCAGAACAGGTGGATGTGTCCTGAAGGAAGCTGCAGCTCACGCCAGAACAGGTTTTCTGGCAGGGCCTGTGGCCCCATGGGTGACCCATGCTGGAACAGCCCATTCCTGAAAGACTGTACCCTGTGGAAAGGACTCACACGGGAGCAGTTCTTGAAAAACCAAAGCAATGTGAGAAGGACCCACAGTGGAGAAGTTCGTGAAGAAGTCTTACATGGGTGTGACCCCACACTAGAGCAGGGGAAGAGCATGAGGACGAAGGAGATGCAGAGACAAAGCATTATAAATTGACTGCAACCCTCATTCCCTATCCCCCTGCACTGCTTGGAGCAGAGGAGATAGAAGAGTCAGGAGTGACATTGAGCCTGGGGAGAAGGAAGGGGTGGGGGGTAAGGTGGTTTTGGTTTTGTTCTTATTTCTCATTATCCTACTCTGATTTGATTAGCAATAAAGTAATTTCCCCAAGTCAAGTCTGTTTTGCCCATGATGATAACTGTTGAGTGATCTCCCTGTCCTTATCTCATCCCCTGAGCTTTTCATTGTATTTTCTCAACAAACATCTCATTGACCTGAAGTTGTGGTTTCCAGATGTCCCCAGCTGTGTAAGGATGTGTAGGAGAACTCATTACCCCTTTCTTGTATGCTCACCAGATTCATGTCTACCCACAGTTGCTGCTAATTTTTAAAAGATTCTTCTAGTCACTGCACAAGAAGTGGGCTTCCTTTGGCCATACTTTGCAAAAATCTTAGCTGGACAAAAGCTTTCTTTTCTCTTGATCTCAGTCATTTCTCCTAAAAACAATGATGCCACCACTCAAGGCTGCACCACTCATCTCTGCAGGCCCAAGGTTCATTAATGGTCTTGTAACTGGGGCGGAGTGAAAAACTGGAAAACATAGGCACTATGTACCCCACCAAGGCTTTGGGAATTAATAATAGTGAAATAGGGAATTGTCAGTAACCAAAAGTCACCTGAATTGGGATCAATGGTGTTGGGCACACACAAGGAGTCTGGCTCGATCTCCCATTGCAGCTGGGAAGCCCCACAGATGTAAAGCTCGCTGGGGTTTTGTCCATCCCTACAGCTCATGACCAGCCTGGCCTAAGCAGTCAGCAACGGGCAGGACTGTTGCCTGAAATGTGGAGTCCTGATCCTCAGTAGAATATCAATGAGTAGTGGCAGCTGCAAGCACTGGTGGTCTCCTTATGATGACAGTCACCCCTTTTAGTGCACAGTGATTTAGTGTAGTCAGGCAACTGCACAGCCAAATACAAGGTGAGCTTGACACAGACCTCCATGAAAACTACTTTTCTCACCTTCCTGCTTTTGGTTTTCCTGTATGTGTTGTATGACCCACTGCCACCTGTTCCCTCCTTTCAGAGACTCAGCCATTACATAGGATGGGAGTCAACAGATTTGCTGCCCTGATTCACCTACTTCTGACAGAAATCAGAAAATCAATAGTTGGCAGCCAGGTCTTCCTACTGTTCCTTCTCTGTACCTTACCTTTCTAAACAGAGGCCATAATGATATTGTTCCCAGTGCAGGGAACTTGCATGAAACTACATCACCAGCCTCCACTTGACAAGAGCTTCTTTATACTTGCTAACAAGGAAAAGATTCAGTCTACTTCATCACATAGTCTGCAAATGTCATCCAGGAAAATGGAGAAACATTGTGGTGTTATGTGGTAGTTATGTGTTAGTGATATGTGTTAGTTATATATGACATCCTGTTCATGGACTCATGCTTTTATTACGGTAATAACTAACCACAGTGGTGCTGGCTGGCTACCTAAAGGAGTTGCACATCAATATATCTGCAGTGGGTTATGGGATGCATGAATGAAGTTGAGTAGAAGACAGATTGCAATCCAGCCACTGCATCAAACAATATAGTGACTGCTCTACGTGTGGCGACTCATTTGATAAAAATACATAAATGCAGTCCAAGTAGACTAAATTCCTGTTTTCAGGTGATCTGAAAATACGCAGATCTGTTATTCCTCAATGTCTGACTGCAGCCAAAGCTGGCAGATTCTAGAAAGGAAGGTTTGTCAAATGGTGAAGTCAAGAATAAATGAGTTCAGGGATCCAGAGAACAGAATGGAACAGAATGTTCTTGTGAAGAAATCAGGTAACTTTGTTGTGGTTTTGTGACTTGTTTACTAGCTAACATTTTATTTTTCCTTTGTGACTCTAGCAGTCAGAATTTATAACCAAATTGGATTGTTCACTGCTCACCCACTATTAAGTTGTATAAATTGTTTATAAATCTGAATGCAATGTCTTGTAAGCGTTTTTTAAGGGGTTTTTTGACTGACTGGAAGAAACTTCCTTAAGTAGGAAAAAGAGGAGCAGAAAAGCATGGCTAAACTGTAAGAATTAACATATATCAAGGAAGAACACTTCTAGTTTTTCAGTAATTCAGAAAACTGAAGCACTGGTATTCAGTGGAGGAAAAATGTATTGCATTGTTCCGATTTAGCTTAATATAAATTCCTATACTTTTAAAAGGTCACTTCCCAAACCATATGATTGACACTTATGTCCTAGAGGGCATATCTAAGAAGGATGTGAAGGTATTTGAATGTGTCCAGAGGAGGACAACGAAGCTGGTGACAGGGCTGGAAGGAATGTCCTATGAGGAGTGGCTGAGGACTTTGGGTTTGTCTTGTTTGAAGAAAAGGAGGCTGAGGGGAGACCTCATTGCTCTCTACAGCTTCCTGAGGAGGGGAAGTGGAGAGGGAGGTGCTGATCTGTTCTCCCTGATACCCAGTGATCAGATGCATGGGAATGGTTCAAAGCTGCGCCAGGGGAGGTTCAGATTTCACATTAGGAAGCATGTCTTATGAGGAGCAGCTGAGGAAACTGGGGTTGTTTAGTATAGAGAAGAGGAGGCTGAAGGGAGACCTCATCGCCCACTACAACTACCTGAAAGGAGGTTGCAGAGAGCTGGGGATGAGTCTCTAACCAAGTAACAAGTGATAGGACAAGAGGGAATGGCCTCAAGTTGCACCAGGGAAGGTTTAGACTGGATATTAGGAAGCATTTCTTTACAGAACGGGTTGTTAGGCGTTGGAATGGGCTGCCCAGGGCAGTGGTGGAGTCCCCATCCCTGAAGGTGTTTAAGAGAAGGGTTGACATAGAGCTTAGGGATATGGTGTAGTTGAGAATGGTCAGTGTTAGGTTAATGATTGGACTAGATGATCTTCAAGGTCTTTTCCAACCTAGATGATTCTGTGCTTCTGTGATTCTTTACTGAGAGGATGGTCAAACACTGAAACAGTCTTCCTAGAGAGCTGGTTGAAGCCCCAAGCCTGTCAGTGTTTAAGAGGCATTTGGAATCATAGAATCATGGAATCATTCAGTTTGAAAAGGACCTTTAAGATCACCCAGTCCGACTGTTAACCTAACATTGCCAAGTCCAGCATTAAACCATGTCCCAAAGCACTATGTCTATACATCTTTTAAATACCTCCAGGCATGGTGACTCACTTCCCTGAGCAGCCTGTTCCAGTGCTTGCTAACCCTTTCAGTAAAGAAATTTTTCCTAATACCAATCTAAACCTTCCCTGGCATAACTTGAGGCCATTTCCTCCTGTCCTATCACTTGTTACTTGGGATAATGCACCACACCCACCTCATTACAACCTCGTTTCAGGTAGGTGTAGAAAGCGGTAAGATCTCCCCTGAGCCTTCTTTTCTCCAGACTAAACAACCCCAGTTCCCTCAGCCACTCCTCATAAAAGACTTGTGCTTCAGACCAGCTTCATTGCCCTTCTTTGTATATGCTCCATCACCT
The DNA here is from genome assembly GCF_047716275.1 of Strix uralensis. NCBI lineage: Eukaryota > Metazoa > Chordata > Aves > Strigiformes > Strigidae > Strix > Strix uralensis. The sequence goes on along the minus strand of NC_133972.1, from coordinate 86,583,647 downwards.
CAAAGTCATTCTTGTACTGGGGGGCCCAAAACTGAACACAGTATTCGAGTGTCAAGTGCCAAGTACAGGGGGACGATCACTTCCCTGTCCCTGCTGGCCATGCTATTTCTGATACAAGCCACAATGCCATTGGCCTTCTTGGCCACCTGGGCACACTGCTGGCTCATGTTCAGCCACTTGTTGACCAACATCCCCGGGTTCTTTTCTGCCAGGCAGCTTTCCGGACACTTCCTCAAGCCTGTAGCATTGCATAGGGTTGTTGTGATCCACGTGCAGGACCCGGCACTCAGCATTGTTGAACCTCACACAACTGACCTCAGCCCATTGATCCAGCCTGTCCCGATCCCTCTGTAGAGCCTTTCTATATTCAAGTGGATCAACACTCTTACCCAGCTTGGTGTCATCTGCAAACTTACTGAGGGTGAACTCAATCCCCTCATCCAGATCACTGATAAAGATATTAAATAGAACTGGCCCCAATACCGAGCCTCGAGGAACACCAGTTGTGACTGGACAACAACCGGATTTAAATCCATTCACCACAATTCCTCGGGCCTGCCATCCAGCCAGTTTTTTACCCAGCATGGAGTATGCCCATCCAAGCCATGAGCAGCCAGTTTCTCCAGGAGAAAGCTGTGGGAAACAGTGTCAAAGGCTTTACTAAAGTCTAGGTAGTCAATATCCACAGCCTCTCCCTCATCCACTAAGCGGGTCACCTTGTCATAGAAGGTCAGGTTAGTGAAGCAGGACCTGCCTTTCATAAACCCATGCTGACTGGGCCTCATCACCTGCTTGTCCTGTACATGGAGCATGATGGCACTCAGGATGAGCTACTTCATAACCTTCCCCAGCACCAAGGTCAGACTGACAGGCCTGTAGTTCCTTGGAGCCCGTCTTGTAGATGGGCATCACATTTGCTAACCTCCAGTCAACTGGGACCTCCCCAGTCAGCCAGGACTGCAGATAAATTATTGAAAGTGACTTGGTGAGCACTTCTACCAGCTCCCCCAGTACACTTGGGTGTATCCTATCTGGCCCCATAGACTTGTCTGTGTTTACGTGGTGTAGCAGGTCACTAACCACTTCCCCTTGGATTATGGAGGTTTCATGCTGCTCCCCGTCCCTGTCTTCAACCTCAGGGGGCTGGGTACCCCAAGAACAACCAGTCTTACTATTACAGACTGAGGCAAAGAAGGCATTAGGTACCTCCGGCTTCTCCTCATCTTTTGTCACTATGTTTGCCCCCGCACCCAGTAAAGGATAGGGATTCTTCTTAGCCCTTCTTTTGTTGCTAAAGTATTTATGGAAACATTTTGTTATTGTCTTTTACAGCAGTAGCCAGATTAATTTCTAGTTGGAATTTGGCCCTTCTAATTTTCTCCCTGCATAACCTCACAACATCCTTGTAGTCCTCCTGAGTTGTCTGCCCATTCTCCCAAAGGTTATAAACTCTCCTTTTTTCTTTCCTGAGTTCCAGCCAAAGCTCTCTGTTCAGCCAGGCTGGTCTTCATCTCTGCCAGCTCATCTTTCTGCACACTGGGACGGCCTGCTCCTGTGCCTTTAAGATTTCCTTCTTGAACAATGTCCAGCCTTCCTTGATTCCTTTGTCCATCAGGACTGCCTCCCAAGGGACTTTGTCAACCAGGCCCCTAAACAGGCCAAAGTCTCCCCTCCAGAAGTCCAAGGTGGCAGTTTGCCTGACCCCGCTTCTTACTGCTCAGAGAATTGAAAACTCTATTATTTCGTGATCGCTGTGCCCAAGACAGCTTCCAACCATCACACATGACCCACAAGTCCTTCTCTGTTCGCAAACAACAGGTCTGGTGGGGTGCCTTCCCTAGTTGGCTCACTCACCAGCTGTCTCAGGAAGATGTCTTCCACACAATCCAGGAACCTCCTAGACTGTTTCCACTGTATTGTATTTCCAGATGACATCTGGTAGTTGAAGTTCCCCATGAGAAAAAGGGCTAACGATTGTGAGACTTCTCCCAGCTGCTTATAGAATATTCCATCTGCTTCTTCATCCTGGTTGGGTGGTCTGTAACAGACTCCCACCATGATATCTGCTTTTTTGGCCTTCCCCCTGATACTTACCCATAAACACTCAACCCTGTCATCACTATCATTAAGCTCTAGACAATCAAAACACTCCCTAACATACAGGGTTACGCCACCGCCTCTGCCTCCTTGCCTATCCCTTCTGAAGAGTTTAAGGCCATCCATTGCAACGTTCCAGCTGTGCAAGTCAATCCATCATGTTTCCATGATGGCAACTATGTCATAGTTTTCCAGCTGCACAATGGCTTCCAGGTCCTCCTGTTTGTTGCCCATGCTGTGTGCTTTGGTGTAGATGCACTTCAGTTGGCCTATTGATCCCAACCTTTTTGGGGGGCAGAAGCCCTAATTCCTACGTGACCATTCTCAGGAGTGTCCATGGTTTCTAACACATCAATAACCCTTGTGTCTTTGTTGCCACATGGATCTCCATCCTCTACCTCCACTGAGACAGCAGACTTCGCTAGCACATCATCCCTCAAACATTGGTGTGCTGTCCCATGGCTTATCTCTAGTAAGCCTGGTTTTATCTATTTCCCCCTTCAAATCTAGTTTAAAGCTCTTTCAATGAGACCCGCTAACTCCTGTGCAAAGGTCTTTTTCCCCCTTCGGGACAGGTGCATCCCGTCTGTCACCAGCAGGCCTGGTGTTGTGTAAACTGACCCATGATCAAAATACCTAAAATTCTGCTGGTGACACCAGGCTCAGAGCCACGTATTGCGCTGCTGGGTCTGCCTGTTTCTTTCAACATCATTCCGTGCAACTGGAAGGAGGAAGGAGAACACTACTTGTGCTCCTGATCCCTTAACCAGTCATCCCAATGCCCGGAAGTGTCCCTTGATTGCTCTTGGACTTCTTGTTGCAACTTCATCACTGCCTACCTGAAAAATCAATAACAGATAATAATCTAAGGACCCTACCAGGGTGGGAAGCTTTCTTTTCACATCTTTAACCCAGGCCCCAGGGAGGCAGCAGACTTCCCAAGAAGTGGGTCCGGTCTGCACATCGGGCCTTCTGTTCCCTTCAGAAGGGAGTCTCCTATGATAATGACCCATCATTTTTCTTTATGGAAGTGGTTTGTATGCAGGGCAAAGGCTGACTTAACCTCCATGACACCTCCAAGCTAGATAAACCATTATCCTCATTATTGTTCAGTTTCTCTTGCAGAGCCTCACACCTATCATGCAAGGGTACTGGGGAAGGTGGGGTAGTCACAGAGGAGACGCACCTGCTGTGCCAGACAGGAACTTGTCGCCATTGTCCCCTATCCCTTGAGTCACTGTGCTCAGCCAGGCTGTGGTGGTTTGACCTTGGCTAAATGCCAGGTACCCACCAAGTTGCTCTATCACTTCCCCCCCCTTCCCCTTTTTTTCTCAACAGGGCAAAGAGGGGAAAGAAAATAAGACAGGAAAACAAAACAACCCTTGTGGGTAAAACAACAGCAGTTTTAATATAAGCAAAGCAAAGCAAAGGTCCGCACGTGGAAGCAAAAAAAAGAAAACAGATTTATTCTCTACTTCCCATGAACAGGTGATGTCGGGCCTTCTCAGGAAGCAGGGCTCCAATACGCGTAGTGGTTACCTCGGAGGACCAAGGGTGACCCCACCCCCTTCCTCCTTTTCCCAGCTTTATACTGAGCAGACGTCATATGGTATGGAATATCCCTTTGGTCAGTTCGGGTCAGCTGTCCTGGTTGTGTCCCCCCCCAAGATCTTGCCCACCCCGTCCCACTGTGGGGGGGGAAATGTCAGAAAGAGCCTTGGTGCTGTGTAAGCACTACTCAGCAGTAGCCACAACACCAGTGTGCTATCAACACCCTGCCAGCTCCCAGCATAAAACACAGCACCATGAGGGCTGCTACAGGGGAAAACCAATTCTGGCTCAGCCAGACCCGGTACACAGGCAGAGAGAGGATAGGGGATCCTCTGTATCGTGTGTCCTGTCTGCCCGACAGGTCTGTCCCAGGGATGGCAGGGTGTGGTTCCAGTGGTCTCTCTCTCTCTCTCTCAGGCTCCCTGACACTCCTCAACCTTCTCACCTCCTCCCGGAGCTGTCACTAAGCGCAGGAGTTCCTCTCCCTGGGCGCAGCTCCCACAGGTGTGCTCACTGCTGCCGGCCAGTGCTGGCCTAAGAGCAGGGCCCACCCTGCAGCCTGGCACCGGGGTGGCAGCGTGTTCCCACCACAGCTCTGCCTGGGCACCTGCGTCAGTTGTGGTGGGTGAAGAGCTTAGAGAGAATATGGCCTTCTGCCTGGTGGATACCATTGCTCCCTGACAGACCTTTGGAGCCCTTCCTGCATGCCCTTCCACACAAACTGCCACACAAACTACCACGCCACACCCCTGCTGATGCACCATGCCCTGTTTGCCCACACTGGTCACTGGGGTCCTGCTTGCTAGTGCTCCCTAAGGGCTTCTTTTATACGCATGGCGGGGATTTGCTGCCGTTGCTCCTGGTCCTGCCCAGGTCTCCTCAGACACTGTTGTGTGAGCTGTGAGTTCCTGGCAGCTCTCTCCACTCCCCTGAGCTTTTCCCAGTTTAGGAAATCCCACTGTGCCCTGCACTGGAGCACTCCTTTGCAGAACATGCCAGCTCCAGAGCTGCTTTCCTCGGAATATGAAAATGCTGTTTCATAACATTCTTTAACTTTTGGTCATTCCTGAAGTTGTCAGGCAGTTAGACCAGATCATTGAAGGTCCCTTCCAACTGAAATGTTCTGATCATATTCTATTCAATTCTAATTCTATTCCATTCTTATTCCATTCTAATTCTATTCCATTCTAATTCTATTACATCCTATTCTCTATCTGTTTCATCAGTTACCTGATGCCTTGTATTCTAGGATATGTAGATTTCTTTTTATTATTGCTTTACTGTGGCTTACTTGAAGGCAAAACCAAAAGTCTTCAATGACTATTCTACACGTTGAGTCTTCTTCACATGCAGCCTTAGGAGTGTAAAAGAAAAGCCTTTGCTCTCGACTGCCCGAGGGAGAGAGAAGAGTGTTCATCTTCACCCTGCCTGGACATGGAACTTGGCTGATGTGGAACTTCTGCTAAATTTCCAGTTTGCATTTTTTCCCACTTTAGCTTCTTTTCTTTTTTTTTTTTTTCTCTAAAAAAAGGGTTTGGTTTTGTTGTTTGGTTGGTTTTTTTAATCCTGTATAGTTTAACTTGATATCATTTTGAATCTTTAAAAAAGACATTTTTCTGCTTTAGGGCCATATCATGGTTTAATATCAGCCAGCAGCCAAACACCACGCAGCTGCTCGCTCACTGTCCCCCATCCTGAGGAATGGGGGAGAAAAAGTGGAGAGGCAAAGGTAAGGAGACTCATAGGTTGAGATAAAAACAATTTAATAAATGAAATATAATAATTATAACAGTAATAATAGAATATACAAACGAGTGATGCACAACACAATTGCTCACCACCCACTGACTGATGCTCAGCCTGTTCCTGGATAGTGATCCCAAAAGAGAGAAAATCCTGAAACCGCAATCCCAGAGGAGAGAGCCCCAGCTTCCTGGCCACCCTCATCTATATACTGAGCATGACATTACATGATATGGAATATTGCATTGGCTAGTTTGGGTCCATTGCTTTGGCTATGTTCTTTCCCAACTTCTTGTGCACCTGCACATCAGCAGGACATGGGAAGTTGAAAAGTCCTTGATTTTTTAGCAACAACTAAAATCATCAGTATATTATCAACATTCTTCTCATACAAAATCCCATACTGAATCCAAAACACAGCACTATTCTAGCTGCTAAGAAGAAAAATTAGCGCTATCCCAGCTAAAACCAGGACAGGCAATTAAGGTGATTAAGGGACTGGAGCACCTGACATACAAGGACAGATGGGGAAAGCTGGAGCTTGAGTCTGACTCCATCTTCAGTAGTCGCTCCCATCTTCTCAAAGGTATCAAAGGACAAGAGGCAATGGGCAAAAACTGAAATAGAGGGTATTACATTTAAATGTAAGAAAAACCTTTTTTACTGCAAGGATGAGTGAACACTGGAACAGGCTGCTGAGAGAGGTTGTGGAGTCTCTATACACGGAAATCCTCAAGACCCAGCTGGGCAGAGTTCTGGGCAACCTGCTGTAGCTGACCCTGGTTGGGCAGGGGGTTGGACTAGACAATCTCCAGAGGTTCCTTCCAACCTCAACCATCATGTGGTTCTAAGCAATCAAAGATACCATATGTGAAGATACAAAGTTTATCTGTAGGTTAGGTGTAGCATTGTTGTTAAAGGGAATTTTAAAAATTATGTTTTAGTTTACCTTTTCAGTCTCCCAGGGAAGTGGGGCAGGGGAACCTCACATCTGTTTACAGTAAAACTGTATAATTTACAATTAAATTACAAAGAATGGCAATGAAAAAAAATTACTGTGAACAACCATTCCTGATTAATTTTGTGAAGGTGCCTGCCAGACTGTGGAAGTGCAGTTACAGGGAGTTGTCTTCTGGAACCCAAGTATGTCTAGTAGCACCATATTTCCTTCTAATCAGAATATATGCATGGCATGCTTCCATCTAGTTTATTCATCATTCTTGAAGTGCTTGACAATATGCATTGGGGCTGACTTCTGTTAGAAAGGAAAAAGAAAAAAAAAACTAAAACTGTATCAAAACCATGCACCTCTCTGTCAAAGCAGCATCCTATTAAAAAAACACCTGATGAAGTAGTAATTTATTTGTGCCAACAGGCTGACTTTATAGACTTTTCCAAAGTTTTTAAGTACTCAGCACATCACACTTCATCTAGGAAAATAGAACTATTTCACTCAAAAGAAAATTCAGGTAGGAATTTTTCATCTCACCATGCTGTCCTAATAAGTGGTCTAAAATCTGTAAAGTGCATTATCAGACCTGGTAGAAAACACCACCACTTACTTTCAGAAATGGAGAGAGGGTTTCTCAGAGATAAAAAACATTGTAGTTCTTTAGATGTAGTTCTCTAATTTAGATATACCGATTGAAATAATTAGCTCTCTGTGTAATATATTTGAGATTACCCTTAGAGTTCGCACTTGCCGAAGTCACTGTTTTACTGAAAATTCTTTGAAGCAGCTTTTGACCAACCAGATTTGCTGGGTTTGCCTTGGCCAACAGCCAAACTCCCATTCATCTTTTCAGTTACCACCACCCTTGCAATCCTCTAAGGGATGGGGTGGAAAATAAGAAAGAACAGGAATGAGAAAGCACATGGGTCAAGTTAAAGACAGGGAAATCCCTTGCCAAGTATCATCACAGGCAAAACAGATTTGACTTAGGGAAAATTAATTTACTGCTAATTAAAATAGAGTTGCATCGTGAGAAACAAAGGCAAATACAAAAACAGCCTCCTACCACTCACCTTTCTTTCTTCGCAGGCGTAAGTTCATCCCTTCACTCCCAACTCCTCTACCTCCTCCCCCCTGAGCCGTGCAAGGGGATGGGGAATGGGGGGCTGCGGTCAGTCCCCCCCAGCTCCTCCCTGCCGCTCCTTCCTCCTCACGCTTCTCCCTGCTCCAGCCCGGGGCCTCTCCAGGGGCTGCAGGGAAACACCCGCCCCAGCGGGGTCTCTGCCGGGGCCGCGGGGGCCTCTGCCGGGGCTCTGCCTGGAGCCCCTCCTGCCCTCCTGCCGCTCTCCCCTCGGGGCTCAGCCCTGGCTGCCGGGCAGCGCTTTGCCCTTCCTTACCCAGGCTTTCCCCGAGCCGCCCGCCCGGGGCTGAGGGGCTCAGCTGTGCCCTGCGCTGGGGCCGTTGGAGCCGCCTGGAACCGGCTGTGTCCGGCGCGGGGCAGCCCCGGCCGCTCCCCGCAGGGGCCCACCCGGCAGAGCCCTCACTGCTGCCCGCACCTGGGCACCTGCACCCCACACAGGACTCTATCCTGTAAGCATTTACTTTATTTTCTGAACACATAGATGGTTGTATGTATATCAAGGGTTGTATAGCTATTAATACCTGTACTGTACTAAAGTGCTTACAGTAGAGATAAAAAGATGCTCCTGTTTTGTGAAGCCTACAAGATTATTCTAGGTGAGGTGCAGATACAGAAAGGAAAGGGAAAAAGAGAGTTGGGGTTTATTTACATTGCTTCATTATGCATATATTTTGATTATATTTTTGCTTGGATTTTTTTGTTTTTGTGTTTCATGTTGAGTGTAAAGGTGGACTTGTGACAAGTTTAAAGAACAGTTTTAAACTTAATCAGAATGATAGGGGATCATGAAAATCATCTAATTTGACCTTTGTATGGCACAGAGGCATTTCATTGCAGTAATAATTGCATGATGTCGTATGGGGCCGTAATCTGTAACCGTGTGGCCTTTGATATGTGGTAGGGAGAAGCTGCATACCCCTGAAGGTGTCTTGTCTCTGCCTTCAAGTTGTCCCTAAAATGACTCCAGCATGAAATCCTTAAATCATAGCTGAAGTAGGCTGGATTTGAGTATACTAGAAGTTCAAACAAGTAAAATTTAGCTGGGCCATGATGGGCTTTATTTGTAGGAAGATTATCTTAAATCAAATATTATGGGTTTGCTCCTAAACGACAGGATCCTCATGGGACCCTTTCAATAACTTGTGTGTGCCTCACCTAGCACAGTTCATCAGCTCACCTTCACCTTCCTTAAGTTTTTGTAAACTGAGCTTAGACAGAGGGTCTTTTAAGCACTAAAAGATCTCGCATATACTCTCACAGTGACTCAACTCTTACTTGCTGCTCAACTTTGGGGCTCTTTTTCAAAACAAACAGTTCCTTATTTCCCTTGCATCCCCTTCTCCCAGGAAAAATTAACCATGCAATCAGAAAGAATCAGGAATAATGATGGAAGCTCAAAGTATCTGAGGCCAAGAAAGAGATCAGCAATCCTCTAAAATAGAACAGAAGCCTCAGTTCTACTATGATTCTGAAACTAATCATAACAGTTCAAACTTAATCCCATAGTTGGTAGGGTGGAGGCCTTTGTTTAAAACGTTACATTTGATTTCTTGAGAATTTCTCTGTCATTTTGCATTAAAGAAAATTTCATCTGCAGAAAGTGTACTGAAATCTATCTGACATTTATTTAGTCTTTATGCTAGAAAAAAGAAATTCATCAGGGGACTATAAAACAAGACTGTTGTAACAGCTTTCTCTGAAAAGAATGGGATGAGATAGCATTTACAGGATTGGACATTGCTTTTTTTTTTCCCTTCTTAAATTGGATTTTGGATCTCTTGTCAAGTAAAATGATGTAAGTTTATTCTGAGAAGAGCTCTATTTTATTTTATTTTTTAATTTTGAATTCAAGTCGGAAAACCTCTAACAACTTTAAATTACACCATCCCAGGCCAGAGTCCTGATCTTTAAATTAAGTGCTTATAAAAATTTAAAGTGCTCTAGTAATTTTAAACCAGTGTATGCTGCAATGCCCAGAACCCTGATAGCTTCCAAATTTCACTTCCAGTAAATTTAAATTGCTTTGTGCAATGCAGAGTGATTTAAAATTATTGGAATGCTTTAAATTCTGTAGTGAAGTGCCTATAAAATTTGAAGTTCTCCAATAATTTTAAATCACTCTGCGTGTTGTACTGCAATTTGAGCCTAGTTGAAAACAAAAGTCCAAGCATCCTATGCTGTAATTTGTAATGATAAGCAACACTGGAAGATGGCAATTAAGGCTTTACATGAAACATGCCACTTCTTAGTGAATTAACTGAAATAAAACCACCAAATATAATGAGGAAGCATTCAAAGAAAAAAGTTATGCTCCTTTTTAAGATAATAGGATAACAACATCATTGTTTTGAAACAGATCTAGCTACTGCTGTGGCACAAATAAAGTGATAGGTGGAATGTGAGATTAGGAAAGTTTGTGAATATACAAATTATTCACCTCTGTCACAACTATAAATAATATAGATGACCGCTCTTCAGTAAACTGCTAATATGCAAAGTACTGAGCATGGACACACCTACAAGATGTGTCAAGGCAACAACACATCCAGATGCGATATGGGAAGTGTTACATATCAGTGAAACCAAATTCTACTCTTAATACCGTCAGTGTACATTCAGAGGACCTTTCTTCACTTTAGGATCTGCTTTAAAAAACACTTAATAATCTTACAAGATCATGTGTATTTCCAAGACAGTATCTGCACAGGATAGTTTCCTGGTCTTGTCTTATGTATCTTGAACAGGTTTTAGTCATATAAGGAGCCAGGAAATAAATAAAAATAATAACAATGTTACAGTGACTCAGTATTAATGTTTTGGCATATTATATCTACTATGTCCTGCATAGGCAACACTTTCCAAAAGCATACAGTGTTAGCTTAGCTTTCTTAAAGGGAATTTCAAAGCGATCATACATCATATGGTACGGAATATCCCTTTGGCCAGTTTGGGTCAGCTCTCCTGGCTGTGTCCCCTCCCAGCCTCTTGCACACCCCCAGCCCCCTCACTGGCAGGCAGCATGAGAAGCTGAAAATCCCTTGACTTAGTGTAAGCACTGCTCAGCAACAACTAAAATATTAGTGTGTTATCAACATTATTCTCATCCTAAATTCAAAACACAGCATTATACCAGCTACTAGGAGGAAAATTAACTCTATTGCAGCTGAAACTAGGACAGGAGGTTTTTGTTTTTGGAGGGAAAGTATATTGATTATTTGCATTAATGTTCTTTGAGGGATAAAAATCTTGTGGCTTTGTTCTGAATTTGTTTTTTTTTTTTTCAGTCAGAAACAGGTAGCAAAATCCATTGAACGGAGGAAAAAATGATATCAAATAAAATTAAAATACATTTTTATACAAAACTGCAGGCAAAATGTCTGCAGTCATTTGAATCCACTGACGATACTATTATTTTAAGTCCCACAATGAGGTAGCTCCGTCTTTACATGCTAATCTACTCCCATGTGGTATGTTTCTTTTTTCTTTGTGCACCAAGCAAAACACCCTAAACTGATATAATAAATGGCAGTTTTCAGCTTAACCTCAGAGAATTCTTTAGGGGAATTAACTTTTTGTTTATAGGCATAACTTCACCTAAAATTGACACTGAAAGTATAATAGAGATATATCATAGCTACCTGGGACCACACCATGGGCCTGAGGAAAAATTCAGAATCCTTTTGCAACTGTAGAAGGAATTTTGCATAAACAAAATGGAAACATCAGCAGAAAATGGAAAATTAGCATCATTTTAGTATAACAGGTAAAATAAGTTTATTATCCAAAGAGATTTCATGGGCATTTTTGAGAACTACACTTGAGCAAATGCAAGTGCCATGACATAAATCAAGGTTAAAGTTATAAAGTTAATAAAGTTATTTTCAGCTAGAGATGGCTAAGAAGGCTCTCTTGCCCGTGCCCTACTTTCAGGCTAGGTGTTCCTGACAGTGAGATGACAATTGCCTTTGCCATGTCTTAGATTTAAATGACAGTAAGCCTTGTTCCATCTCAAATACAGTTTATTGCTTACAACCTCAGCAATTATTTGTACCTAGGTTAAAGAGACTGAATTTCTGGGGTAAGTCAAAGCCAGACGGGTGACAAAGTACATCTCTTGGCAGCATAAGAGCCATCTATGACCCTAGTTGCTTCTTTTTACTTCTGCATGCCTTCTCAGGCGTGCTGCACAAAGTCCTGAACTAGACAGAAAAACTGCTCCCAGGTAACTAAGAACAGTGATTTTTTTTTTCAAAACTGTCACTGCTCCTGAAAGAAATGTTAGCTAACTGTACCCTTTCTTTTGTTCCAGAGTAAATTTTCCACCATTAGAAAAATTCAGCTCCAAGTGGAAGGGCTGCTGGCATATTTTGTTCAACTGCATAAGAATATTTTTACTTAATGAAACAGAGAACCAAATTTGGCGTATAATGACATTTTCTAAGAGTAAATAACGATAACTAAATACACCAAAACTTTCTTTTTTATTATTAGTTTGCTTAGAAGAGAGATCATATTTATTACTTCCTGCATATAAACTGACTCTAGCAGGCAGCTAAGCAACACACAACTGCTTTCTTACTCCCCCCCACAGTGGGACAGGGGGAAAGAATAGGAAGAGCAAAATCAGAGAAACTCATAGGTCAAGATAAAGTTTTGTAAGAAAAGAGGAAGGAAAAAAAAAAACCAACCCACAAGCAATGCAAAAGCAGTCACTCACCACCTCTGACAAAGAGACTGATGCCCAGCCTGTCTTTGAGCAACATCTATCTACCCAAAATTCCCCCCCCCCGCCCTTCACCCCCTGAGTTTTTATTGCTGAGCATGATGTCATATTGCGTGGAATATTCCCTTGGTCAACCTGGGTCAGCTGTCCAGTTGCATCCCCTCCCAACCCTTTGCCTACCCTCAGCCTACTTGCTGGGAGAGGGCAGAGTGGGAAAAAGAGGAAGTCTTGCTGCTGTGCAAGTACTGTTCAGCATTAGCCAAAACACTGCTCTGCGATCAACACTGTTTTAGTCAGAAATCCACAACACAGCACCATAAGGGCTGTTATTGAGAAAATTAACTCCATCCCAGTCAGACCCAGTACAGTGTCATGAAAATATTTTTCTACCTGTCACAGTCAGACCTTCTGCTGCTATCTACCTCTTGAAGGAGTGAGGTTCTGAGTCCAAGGCACAATCTGAGTCCAAGGCACAAAGTGAGGTTTATTAAGATAAGGCACTTACTAAGTAGGTAACAACTACACCACCCTGCGAGTGAGGACTCTTCTGCTTCTATTCCAAATTTCTTATAATCTATCTAATCACTCAGTTCCCAGAGAAGTATCCTTACCTGGTGTCCCAAGTAAGGGGAGATCACCAAGGCACAGGCCAGATGTTCCTCAGGAGTGATGAAATCAGGCTCTCAGGGAGTGGTTTGTACATCTTTCCTTGGAGGTTTCTGTGGTCACCAGCCAGTGGCACCATGTCACTGTTGCCAGGCAAACTCAGGGTTAGACCCCCGACCAAATCACTGCAACTTGGTCTGGATCGTCTCCCCACACTACCCTCTTGCATTTCTTTTGAGTCTTTTCTGTCTGATCTGAGTTATAATGGATGATGAATCAAAATGTGTTATTTGTCTCAAAATTAATATTTTATATGACTCATATATACTCTTAACCATTTCTTTTCATGCTTCGTAAATAAATGCAGTGCTCTGGAACTCACTCTTTTAAAGTTTGCTTTGCTGTGCTGGTAAATTAGAAAAAAATCAAAAACTGAAATGTTAGGGACAGGTGGCATAAAGAAAAATATTGAAAAATGCTGCAGGAGATATTTATCTTGTCTTCTTCCCTGAAATGCTGGATTTGGTTCTGTACATGACATCATAAGAGCAGAGATGAATGAAGAAAATACCTGGAAACATGGGGACACATTCAGATGAAGAAAGATTGAAAACATACAGTATTTATGTAATGGGGACATGGAAATGAGAAAATGTAAATCCCCAGAGTACGGCTAAGAACAGAGTTTTAAGTAGGGCCTGCTCATCAAAATTATTTCAGCCTGTTCCTCAGCTGGTATCTTAGCTGTTTATCTTCCTGCTGGTGCAGCCATTGGATAGGTAACAAGTGTTGAAGCCTAGGAAGGGAGAGCTGATCATTCTCATTTCCTCAAAAATGTAGCTGTTGCTGGCTTCTTTCAAAATTCACATTTCTGCTATTTGGTGATTTTCTTAGCATAAAGGCTGGGGAAATTTGTAGTCTTTGGACATGTTGAAACAGACAGTAAATTTGTTTACATGGGATTCTCCTTTGTCACCTTCCATGAGCAGGTCTGATGGAAGAAGGCTAAACAATACTGTTGCGCTTCTTCTATGCATGTGGAGGAATTAAGAGCCTGGGAAATCACATATAGCTGCAGCTGCCTGATCCCAAAGCATATCCCTGTGCAGCTCTTGCCAGATTTCTGCCATTCTACATGGAAAGCTTCACACCAGATAGTGGAGGTGATATTTAGATAGAAGACATTTATATGTGTTAATAAGTGGTATTAAGAGGGTACGAGAAGAAAAATCATTTATGTCCCTGCATTCTCATACTACAAATGTGGGATTGAGTTTAATCACAGAATCACAGAATCATCTAGGTTGGAAAGGACCTTGAAGATCATCTAGTCCAACCTAGCACTGACAGTTCTCAACTACACCATATCCCTAAGCGCTATGTCAACCCGACTCTTAAACACCTCCAGGGATGGGGACTCCACCACCTCCCTGGGCAGCCCATTCCAACACCTGACAACCCATTCTGTAAAGAAATACTTCTTAATGTCTAGTCTAAACCTTCCCTGGTGCACCTTGAGGCCATTCCCTCTTGTCCTGTCGCTTATTACTTGGTTAAAGAGGCTCATCCCCAGCTGTCTGCAACCTCCTTTCAGGTAGTTGTAGAGGGCGATGAGGTCTCCCCTCACCCTCCTCCAGACTAAACCCCAGTTCCCTCAGCCACTCCTCATACGACATGTGCTCCAGACCCTTCACCAGCTTCCTTGCCCTTCTCTGGACACGCTCGAGTAATTCAGTGTCCTTTTTGTAGTGAGGGGCCCAAAACTGAACACAGTAATCGAGATGTGGCCTTACCAGTGCCGAGTACAGGGGTAAGTTCACTTCCCTGTCCCTGCTGGCCACGCTATTTCTGATACAGGCCAGGATACCATTGGCCTTCTTGGCCACCTGGGCACACTGCTGGCTCATGTTCAGCTGGCTGTCAAACAACACCCCCAGGTCCCTCTCTGACTGGCAGCTCTCCAGCCACTCCTCCCCAAGCCTGTAGCGCTGCTGGGGGTTGTTGTAGCCCAAGTGCAGCACCCGGCATTTGGCCTTATTGAAACTCCTGCAGTTGGCCTTAGCCCATCGCTCCAGCCTGTCCAGATCTCTCTGCAGAGCCTCCCCGCCCTCGAGCAGATCAACACTCCCACCCAACTTGGTGTCATCTGCAAACTTACTGAGGGTGCACTCGATCCCCTTGTCTAGATCATCAATAATCAAAGTGCCTGATTTAAAGTAAATAAAAGGGTGATGATTTCATGAACTACACAATGTTTTCCTGAACCACACAAGGAATCTGAAAAACTCACTGCACAACATGTCAGACAAGTTGACACATTGGAGGGCTTTAAATAAGACTGGACAGGGGAATGAATAAAAAAACCCGTCCAAGTCATGCCATGGCATTAACAATGAGTAAATCCCACAGGTTTTGGACAGGACAGAACCATCCTCTCTCTGAACATAAGAAGCTCACTGAGGGAGGCCAGAAGAAGGAGAAGCTGATTTAAATAATAATTTGGGAGAACACTGTGATGATGTCTTGCATTTTCCCATGAGTCACCTGCTATCAGATACTGTTGGGGAAAAGTCTTAGACTAGATGTGACACTGATGGTCCCACTCCAGCATCATCACCAGTGTTTTAACTTTTGTGTCATTTTTAGGAATTTACTATTGCTAGCAGATGTACAGCACCTGAAACTGGATAGTGGTCACACTAAGCACATTTAATTCTATTTTTCTCCTATATACAAGACATGCAGAGAGATTAGTGACATAAAGACCATCTTACTTTTCCCTTTTCTTGCAACATGCCTCCTTAACCCTTCTCCCCAGCTGTATATTCAATCATCATTCATCTCTCTAAAAGTACTAATGTAAGTCTTACTATACTAATAGATATTTAATTTTATTTGCTCTAAGTTTGTTTGCTTATAGAGTAATTCTCATCCTTGTCCAGCTTTGACATTGACTATTGTGTTTGCAATTTCCCTATTTTGTTTCATGAACAACTTTAAATGTTAAAGTTGTGTGGAGTAGTAGTCAATAGCAATGGAGAATCTCCTTAACTCCCAGAGTTGAACAACTTTTCTAAAATTCTTGGAAATACTTTTTTTTCTGTTTGTCAGTTACACTTTTATTTATCATCATGCTACACCTTGGATCTAAATTGTCCAAGGTTTAATCAGGAGTCTGTCATGTAGAATTCTATGAAAAGCCATTCGAAAAAATATATATCTAATAAGCTACATCTTGAGCACACAGTGGTGAACAGAACTTTAACAACTCTTGTTATACAGATTTTCAGAAGCTCCAGTTTTGCTGTTAACATGGGATCCTGCGTTAAATCAGACCCTGATTATTATTCCACATCTTTTGACTGCTAGTGCAGACGTTATTATTGTGCAAAAAAAGTTTTATGGAACATTTTTGCTTTTAGGATCATTTGTCTAGAAATTATATAGTAGCTTAGTGCAGACATATTCAGCATTCTAAACAGCAGTCATTGGATCTGTCAGTTATTCCTGTCTGTGTCTTCAAGATGCTTTACTTTTTAAACAGACATAATTTTCAAAAACAGCTTAGAAAACAACCTCCAACACAGAGATATGAAAGTGGTGTTTCTAAGGACTGTTTGATCAAATACTGGGATTTGTTAAAAATAAAGATAGGAATTAGCTTGTTTAGTTTTTTGTTTGGTTTGTTTTTCTTTAAGGCTTTGCTGAGTACATTAACTGTCTTACCATTCTTTATGGTTAGCATGATGCCACTCAAGGTGATGAACTTAACAAGACAAACAGATTTTAAAGATGGTCAAAGTGTATTTCATAACAAATTCTAGCCACTTAGAATTATTCTTAAACCTGACATTTTGGTGAACTACACTCACAACAGATTATACAAAAATATCTCAGTGGCTTGAGTCTTAGCAGCTATCTTCCCGCTTGACTAAGCAGTATTTTTATAGTTACCACAGGTCATACCAGGCTAAAAGCAGTCATTTGGACTTCCTTTCTATCACAGAATAAAGATGTGTGTTCTTGCATCACTTCATCTGTTTGTCAGTCTAAAGATCTGGTGAACTTTGTATACCTTAAAGTTGCAGATAACTCTAATTATAGGTATTTTTATTTTGTACAATGGGTGAGAGTTTTATATTTAAATTGAGTAAGTATGATTCATATGATGGCACCAAATAACACCACTTGTTGCTAAGTGAAAATCTACACTGGCAAGAGCAAGAACAAAAAGTATGCTGTTGATGCTTGGCCAAGAGTAAGCAATAGTCCTGAAGAAATTTAGAGGAAAAGAATAGTTGAAATGAGATTAAATGGAGTAGATTGTGACAAACTAACTTCTAATTCTTTCTGTTGTTTCTTTGGTGGGGGCAGGTGTTGGGTGGGGTTTTTTGTTAAACAGCTGTAGTGATTTTTGTAGACAAAATAAATTTATCTCTCTCCTATCTGGTCAAAAGCTGTGGGGATTCGGAAGGAGTCCCTGCGAGAAAATGGACGTGTGAGCAATCCTGCATATGAGCAAGACTGGCAGAGCCTCAGCTTCAGCAAGGATGTGACGAGGGACTGACCCTGAAAGAATGAGGAAGAACACAGGAAGTTAAACAACTTCAGGGTGTTGGTCTGGGCAGAGAAGAAGTTTGTACAACGTCGATGTAGCTGCTCTCATCCAATCAGAAGAAAGCTTAAGGAACATGTGCAAAGCTAACTGTCCAATCAGAAAGAATTGTACCATGTGATTGTACCTTGTGATTTTCACCTGCATTATAAAAGGCTTGTCCACCATATTAAAGGGGGCATTGCTTAATCACTGTGTGATCATCCGCATGTCTGTATCTCCCGCAAAAAGCACTTGGTACAGTACTACAAGGTAAATCAGTGGACTTAGATAAGAGGAAATTAGTAAAGGGATTGTGAAAAGGGTGGCCCTTTAACTGAAAGGAGAACAGCATTGACATTAACCACAGTGTCAGGCAAGGTGGATAATGGGATTTTTCAGTTAAGTAGTAAACAATATTTTCAGAGATGATGTGACAGAAATAGTAAATTATGGACATTCTTAATAGGGAGAATGTTGAAATAACATTCAAAACCACCTTCTTTCTGAAAACTAGTATAATCAAAATAAGTTTTAAAGCTAATAGCAGAAGATGCAATGTTATACATTAATCACAGAAACCCGCATTAAGATAGAGGTTAATCAGTGTAAATGGCCAAGGAAGAGAGAATTCTGTGCACTAGTTCATTGCAGAATGATGTGAACTGCCAATATATTGTGGCTGATAATAACATCATCTTTTATCAATAGAGGGAAGTACTAGTACAATTGAACAAGGGTTTAGTAAAACATCATTTGTAATTCTGTGCATTGTTCTGACCTCTCACTTTAAAAGAATTAGAATTCAAACCAAAACAAGTACAGAGTGGATCAGGAATTTGGAGAGCTTATCACAGGGACAAAGACTGGAAAAACTTTATTCCTCTTAAGCTTTTAATTTGTTAGGATAGAGGATGGGATTGCTCTCTATACCCATCTTCAGGGGAAAAATACCATGGGAATTGAAAATCTACTTTAGTTAAATATTCTATTAGCACAAGAATATCCATACCACAACATAATCTTCTTTCTGTCTGAAGATTAATTCTTTCTGCACTGATCTATGGAAACACCTAAATATTTCCTTGTGCTAGGACAACTCAGAGCCTATTAGTATCAATAGTTAAACTATATAGTTTTTCTTATTGTCTTTTATTCATAAGCACTACATTCACTCACAATGTGTAATTAACATGTAAATATTCTTTCTTACTAGTTATTTTTACATTAATAAGGCAGTGCAAAACCTCTAAGACAATTTCCTTTCACTGTAAATTACTACAGTGGCTCCAAACATTGCCAGAGTTTCTCAGTATAGATGCAATGTTTTTAAAAAAAATAAAGCCACAAGGGAATTTCAATAAAATAAAAATATTCTGCTTTGACTACATTGGAAGATCTGTCATTCTTAAGTTTATGTTCAGTGTAAATAGTCAAGCGAGCATTTTTGTGTCTTTTTTTGCTTTTACAACCAGGCTTCTCCCTCTTTCTACTCATTTGTTGCATTCTCATTTCTTGAGAAGGTACTGAGAAAACTAGAAAAGGACTAAGAGAATATAGGCAAATTCAGGAGGGAATCAGGGATGGCAATCAGAAGAAAAACTGAAAATGACAGGTGTGGGGATTAAAATAGGATTAAAAAGGACAAAACTAAGGTCATCAGTGAAGCACTCTGAACTTAACTTGTATATTACAAATTGGACTAACCTGATCTTTTGGTGTCTTATAACCTTGTATTCTGTTTCTATCATAAAGTGGACATCTAAGTATGTGACAGCATAGGTACTGGGACATTTGTTGAAGACTTGGATATGTATATTTGTGTATATGGGATCTTCTACTTTAATGTCAAATTATATCTTTTGAATACTTTGGAGAGCTTCCTACAAAATTTAATGAATCAGAATACCAAAATTCTGCATTTCACTGACATACAGTTACAATTTTCTTTCTGTCACTTTGGAACTTCTAAGATTTTGGTATAATTGGTAAGGCTATGAGAAATTAATTGCTTTTGATCACAGTGAAATTTAGTTAAACTTATTTCAAAAAGCTTTTCTACATAAAAGGGTAGATTTTTCAAACTAAGGTAATATGGAAGGCAACTTAATCTACTAATTTCTTTTTTTTTTTTACATAACCCGTAGAATTTTCCCATAGGCCATTATATGATACTGGGCTCCTCAGAACATGCATGTGTCTAACACAGCAGGGGAAACTAGTGCTTGTTTCAGCCTTATGATGTCAGTGGCAGAAGATGAAATCTCTATCTGTGTCCTACTGCTTGCTTAGAAAGCTAAATATGGGTCACTGGAAATTGTGAAGAGAATGCCTATGTGCAAGTAGGTGCTAAAGGAAAGTTAAACAGCTTGCAAATGTGAGGTGCTGTGTTTCAGGTGGGTTGTTTTTGATAAGCTAAAATTGGTTGGAGATGTTCAGGTAGTTGGATGAGACTCATAGAAGTTTATTACTCAGTTTCAAGATTACAAAGGTACTTCAGTGCTTTACAAAAGTAGCTTAGTATCCTTTTGTCTATGAAGAAAGAGCTGGGGGAGGCACTTAAGCTAAAACTGAGTGCAAGTAAAGCCACTACCTACCTTTCATTTCTAGTTATGAAACTGTCTGCATACTGTACCTTCGGTTGTAGATTGAATGGTTCAGTACTCAAAACCTTAAGGTGTAGAAATGCTCACAGCGTCTGTTTACCTCTGTGAGTCTTAATGGAGTTGTTTCCCAAATTAGCTTCTTGAGTACCCTGACGGATCATGTGAGGTATACTGGAAAAGTAAGCTAGTTTAAAGTTTTCTCAAAAATAGTTTGACCACATTATTTGATCTTCCTTGAAGAACTTTCACTGCCTGTTTAGAACCTTGCTTGTATTTGTCTCTGGATGTAGTAACACCAGGTACAAGTATAAATTGGGAGAGGAGTGTTCTTTACTGAGAGTGTGGTCAAACACTGGAACAGGCTTCCTAGAGAGGTGGTTGATGCCCCAAGCCTGTCAGTGTTTAAGAGGGATTTGGACAATGTCCTTAATAACATGCCTTAAATTTTGGTTAGCCCTGAATTGGTCATGCAGTTGTACTAGGTGATCATTGTAGGTTCCTTCCAACAGAAGCAGTCTATTCTATTCGATTCTGGCTGGTCTGTTCTTATTTTTCTTACTCTGTCTTTGCTGGGGGGCAGATAATGACTTGTGAACAATTTTCTTCTCCATTCTAGTGTACCATATGGATAGAGCAGAGCCGAATTCACAGAACCAGATGCTGGACCCCACCATAGCAGACATCACCAAATGCTGCTTTTTAGCACCGAGTAGTATAGTCCCACATATCTAAAGTAGATGCCTGATACCGTGACTCTACTCTGTTGTGTTGGACTGGATTGGAAGAGCAATTTCCTTACAGATAGCTGTCCATGGAAAACTTAAAAGACGTGAAAGTTATCATCTGAGAGAGAGAGAACAGCATTGGGTTATGATAGCCTGTTTTTCTCTGTTACTGGTTAAAACAAAAAATAAACCGATGGTGGTCTTAGCAAAACTTGACAAGATAGGTAAAGAGGGCTCATACATTGAGGTACACAGCTGAAAGGCCACCTAAGAAAATCAGTCTTACTACATTTCTGCTGTTAGTATCAATGGTTTGTACCTTAATTTTGATATCCAGCTGTGGGGTTTAGCAATTGCTGATGTATCAAATGTGAAAACTTATCTGATGAGTTAATAGATATGTCATCATTGATCTCAAATTTAAGACTCGATTTTATAACTTTACAGACATAAGCTATGTGAAGTAGGGGCTGGCTGTTTTTTTCATTTACCATAAGCTACTTTTTGTGCATGTACAGAAAATGGGGGAAGAAGAATTCAAACACTGCTTTAATTGGCTGTTAGGTAGCATTCTTGTGTACTGGTGGAATTAAATTTCTTGTAATTGTCTGTTGTACTTGAAATTTCAGTCCTGAGCCTTATATCAAGAAACATGTATTTGTATTTTACTTCCATACTGTCTTTTGAAGGATTTGTCAGGGAAACTTAATGCCCTTCTGTCATTATTTCATACTGACTATCTCTCAATATTGACTTAGGCATCCATTAGTAATTAAAAAAAAGATTCTGGATGGAAAAAGAGTCATTTGGAGGATAAGTTTTCCATTGCTAGAAATATTTTTCCCAGTTTGCAGATTATTTCAAAAGTAATAAATATCCCCTTCACAATGCAATTAAAAGAATGATTTCTCGGTGAAAGAAGCCCAATACAAAATAACCACAAAAATGTCATGAAACATTAGGGGGAAGAGGGGCTTTCAAACCTTTTAACCTTTGACTTTTTTTTTTTTCCCAATTCTCAATGAGTTATTGTAAAGCAGCCCCTCCAAAAAAAAAAAAAAACCACCTTAAAAAATTACTTGCTGTCATCAGCACTTCATTTTCCACATATTATTAAAAGAAATTACACTGTATACATGAAAAAGGAAGATGCGACTACAATTCATTGACATAATTCTATGTCAGAGTTCCAAGTTCCATCAAGAAAGAATTGTCTTCCCTGTCCTCTTTACATGTTTATCAGAGCACTTCTATTGAAATGACTCATCCAGTCTTACTACATACCATTCATATGTTTTGCAGTACATTCTAGTGTTCTGCATTTACTATTGCACCAGAAATAACCAGAAAAGACATGTTGTCTTGCTTCTTTTCAGCATGACTGTCCATGTAAATATTGCATAGTATACAAATGCTCTTTAAGTAGTACAGGTAACATAACTGATTGAACTTGATCCTAAAGGCAGCAAAGTTCAGCTGCTCATCACAGTGTGGCTTCTTTTTTCTTTTTTTTTTCTCTTCATATCAGTACAAAAGTGACCCTAAACTACCAGAACACCCAACCTGACAGGATTATTTGAGACAGTGCTGTGGTATTACTTCTTACACCACTCAGCTTGTCAGCAGCCGGTGTCAGAGTAATGACCAGAAGGCGATGGAGATCAAGAAAAGAGAGCAGTGAACAAACTCTCCTGTGCCATGGTAGCAGTCAGCTTCTGTAATGATTCCGTGAGATGTTCAACACCTGGCACAGCTGGAAGTACCCTCAGTCTGTTGTAAATTACACCAGGCGACTAAACCAGCATGTGTCTCATCTGTAACTGTCTAGCAGATGGGGGTTAAAGCTCTGTTTTTACTGATTCATAGCTGAGAGCTGAGGCAACAAATTCCTTTTTAAGTTTGCATTGTTGCTGTTGGAATTAATACACATATGCACACCAGAACAAAAGATATAAATCATCTTGAAGAAAATAATTTTGTATGGTTTAATCTGAATAAGAAAATACATATTTTAAAAAGTAATGGAAGAAAAAGTACAGGAAACAATTTCAAAACACAAAAAATCTATATGTTGCGTAAGTTTGGGACAAAACTGCATCCATGTTGCAGTAGCATATTTGAAATAACTCTGTGCCAAATTTCTTTTCCATAATTAAGCCAAAGACTTTTAATGCAGACACAGTATAGAAAAATGTCAGCCATTCAGTTCTATCAAAATAGTGATCAAACTGACTGCCATTGCAATGCGGCACCAGTCATGCTGTTGCAGAGTAACACTGGACACGAGAAGATGATTTGAGAGCTGGTGATGTATGTGAACCACTGCAATATTGGTTGGCAAAAGCTGGCTATACCACATATCAGGGAGACAAATAGTGGGCAAGTTAAAGTTATGCCTTTGAGCAGCCTATGAAATATCTTAAACACGGAAGCTTTCTCAGTGTCTCCATCAGGAAAAGTAAAAAGAATTAAAACATTTAAGTTCAAATTTTATTTGTATGCTTTATATAATATTAGTATATTTATATACTTTTTATTTATATACTTTATTTACTATATAGTAAGCTATTAAAGGGAATGAAGACTGCAGTCAATACATGTATTTTTAGAAGAAAAAATAAAAACTAAAAAAAAAAAGGAAATAAGAATCTATGGACTATGCTGCAGAACTTCTCTATTTGGGCTAATGCTAAACAGAGCTAAGATTTTCTGCAGCAGACCTCTGTTACCCTTTAATGGGACCATGAAAACATGAGTGCCCTTAAGAAAACTATTAAGCTAAACGTGTGAGGGGAGTTAAAGCTCTTTTATATGGCAAGCCAATTATGCTTTCAGAGCCATCATTTTCTGGCCATGTATTAGAACTTGATGAACTCCTTGGAATAGGTCATGCATCATGTTGTAGCAGGAACCTATCTTTCATCCAAAAATTCCTATTTGACACAAAAAGACTCAAAAGCCAGATACAAGTCCTTTAGTGTTGCAACACTAGGAACCAGCCACATATATATTATTAAGCTGCTGATAAAGACTGTGAGTTGATATTGATATAAACAAAAGAGACCACAGCTTTCCATAGCAGATCTTGAATAACCAAAGAGAGGGAGCAAACACTGTGAGGCTCAGTGCAAGATAAATATATATCTCCTGTAGAATTGTCTGATGTCTCACAGAAACACCTCAGAACAGACTTTGTTCTCCTTTCATTATAGAAACTGTGGAGAAGTAATGTAACTGTCAAGAGGAAAAATACCAGCAGACCTCATGAAACCTAGAAGAAGGTCCCCTGGCAGAGCCGTGGGAGGGGAAGGCTCAAAACAGGCACTGGGAAAGAGAAGGGCAGGTAGAGGATTCCAGATATCTTTGCAGTGAAATAACTCCTCACCCTCTGAGGACATCTGAGCCAGGTGTTAATCTTTTCTCCTAATGCAGAGTAAGGTGTGAGAAGAGAAGCATGTTCTGCTGATACATGTCTTTCCAGTTTTTAATGCAATACCTTGTAAAGGAAAAATATTTCATAACAAGTGCATGGAGGGTCTTAATTATATGTCTGGAGGAACTATTAAATCCAGACCTCAGTTCAGCTCCTGCAAAGAGGTTAGTCTTTCCCAAATGAAAGAAAAGGTGCTGATCCAAACTCCAGTGGTGCTGTTGAAGACAATTCTATTTCCTTACTCAATGTATTTTTTGGCATGAAAATGATCTTCTTTCCTTGTTAAACTACCAGAAAAAGAAATGGAAGAGTATTAATGTATTAATGTATTAATATATTAATACATTTTGATGATCAACATATTACTAATACACAAAGAGAATGTTAATGTCATGATTTCTTAACATAATTATACTTAACAAAACAGGATAATGCAGAATATGTTACTGCAAACTAATTGGGCAGAAAATGAATTATCTGGGAATTCAGGAGATGTAGCAATTAACACAAAAAACACAGAAATCACCATGTTGAAAAACAGCACTGTGACCCCTCTGACATCTTTGTCTTCTTCCCACACTCCATTTCTGTTTTACAAAGACTATACAATGGAAAAACTATTTCCAGGGGGTTGGCTTTTTGTACCAATGTAACTGACCAAACTTTATTTACTATCCTGGTGGATCAGATCAGAAGTCAGCCTTCATCATCACCTGGATCTTTTTAGAAAAGATAAATTCATGGCAAGCATAGAGCTGATGGTTTCTCAGAAACCTCTCAGGTTCCAGCATTCATCAGTTTACAGACTTTCTAAGCTATAAGTTGCCTCAGAACCAAGGATCCTACCCTTGAAAAATTGTCTGATATCCTCTGTAACACATTTCTATCATCTGGTCCCAGCACATCCTTTTGCAATTAGTTCCACAAATCTTGTGCATGTGAAAAGAAAA
The DNA here is from genome assembly GCF_047716275.1 of Strix uralensis. NCBI lineage: Eukaryota > Metazoa > Chordata > Aves > Strigiformes > Strigidae > Strix > Strix uralensis. Next base: position 86,558,526 of record NC_133972.1, on the reverse strand, counting down.
CAAACAAACAAACAAAAAACCACCAAACCCCAAACAGTTTTAGCTTGTTCCAGGCATTTTTAACTTTTGACTTCTCTTGTTGTCATCTTTTATATTTTGAACAATGCAAGATTCAAATTAATTCCTTTTTGTGTTCTCTGTGTCATCCCTGATTTCACGGATATTTATGAAATCTTTAGTGTTCTCTACTTCTGTCCTTACCAATCTCAATTTCTTTTTTTCCAAAGCTAATTAGAGCAGGACTTTTCAGTGTTTCCCATATAGAAGATATTCCTTATATCCACTATATGTTGATTTTTTTCTGTTTTTCCTTTTTTCTCTAGTTTTTTTATGTCTAACATAACTATTAGATAAATTGTAATTAAATCATACAATGGTTATGGTGCTAATGCAGGATATTGACAAACTAAAATAATTTACTTGCTCCTCCCAGTGTTTCATACACCGTGATGTGTTTTAAAATGTTTTCTCCATGATAGATCCACTGTTAGTGCAACTTCAATTTACTGTATTCAACAGCTGTAAATTTCACATCTGCTTATAGCTAGCCTATTTCCTTTGTACCAACAAGCATTAAGGGATCAGTTGCTGTTTGGAACATTTCTAAGCATGGCTCAATACTACTATTTCCTTAAAATATCTGTACAGCTAAAAGAGAATAGAGGAACGACTATTTCAAACTTTAGTTCAGAAAAGCAGTATCATCAGGTGTTTCATTGCTAGAAATTATCAAAGCTATCCATTGGACATGGATGGACACCTAGATGGAATACCAGACTTGCATGCTTGAGTAGAAAGAACTCTGTATCCCCACAAAGCTCCAACAGTGTTTTGAATGATGGAGTATCAGGAGAGAATATGTCCCTGGAAGGAAGCAGGCAGCACCTGGGGAATTAGGTCTCGCTGGAAAGGCAGGCTTGACAGCTATAAGTGAAGAAACTTGCTTTTATGTATATTGCTTTCCTAAAGCTGTAATTCACAGAATCACAGAATCATCTAGGTTGGAAAAGACCTTGAAGATCGTCTAATCCAACCATTAACCTAACACTGACAGTTCTCAACTACACCATATCCCTAAGCGCTATGTCAACCCGACTCTTAAACACCTCCAGGGATGGGGACTCCACCACCTCCCTGGGCAGCCCATTCCAACGCCTAACTACCCGTTCTGTAAAGAAATACTTACTAATGCCTAGTCTAAACCTTCCCTGGTGCACCTTGAGGCCATTCCCTCTTGTCCTATCGCTTATTACTTGGTTCAAGACACTCATCCCCAGCTGTCTGCAACCTCCTTTCAGGTAGTTGTAGAGGGCGATGAGGTCTCCCCTCACCCTCCTCTTCTCCAGAGTAAACAACCCCAGTTCCCTCAGCCGCTCCTCGTACGAGATGTGCTCCAGACCCTTCACCAGCTTCCTTGCCCTTCTCTGGACACGTTCGAGTAATTCAGTGTCCTTTTTGTAGTGAGGGGCCCAAAACTGAACACAGTCATCGAGGTGCAGCCTCACCAGTGCCGAGTACAGGGGTAAGATCACTTCCCTGTCCCTGCTGGCCACGCTATTTCTGATACAAGCCAGGATGCCATTGGCCTTCTTGGCCACCTGAGCACACTGCTGGCTCATGTTCAGCCGGCTGTCAAACAACACCCCCAGGTCCCTCTCTGACTGGCAGCTCTCCAGCCACTCCTCCCCAAGCCTGTAGCACTGCTGGGGGTTGTTGTGGCCCAAGTGCAGCACCCGGCATTTGGCCTTATTGAAACTCATTCAGTTCTTGAATAGCATAAAGATAGAATTGATTGTGTTAACAATATGAAGGTATTTAATAGGACCTGGATTAAAAGCTACCAAGTGTGCCTTTTTATGGAAAAAGATGAAACTAGATTAAAAGCTTTGGATCTGTTTACAGTCAAACCTGTGTTCTTTTGTGGTTCTTTTTCTTTTTTTTCTTTGGTTGCTTTTTAACACTAGTCATACAGGAGAAAGAAGAGCAAAGATTCAGAAAAACAACGACGTATGTTGTTTTTCCCGTAGAGTTTTTGTAGCCTAACTTGCAAGGCAGAATCATTATGGCACACAACAAACTTGTCCCAGTACCTTTCTGTTTATAAAACAATTTTCTTACTGTAGCAAGGCAAAAAGGAAAAAAAGAAAAAAAAAAAGAAATAAAAGGAGTGGTTTGGCTAGCTCCATCCTTCCTCACTGAGAAATTGGACTTTTCATGCAATTGAAAGATAGAAATCACTCGAATATTTTAGCATTTATTTAAGTTGCTCAGGACTTACCTGAATCCAGATGCCAGTCTGATTTTAACTCCCTGCTCCAGTCTAGACACTGTGTCTTTCAGGCTAATGTTCTCACAGGAATAAAGGGTAGGAATATAAAGGACAAATAATGACTGCCCTCACCAGAAAACATACTCCTTCCAGTCCTTCAGTGCTTGTGTTCTGATGTCTCAGAATTTCAGCATGCACACAAGGAAGCAGCAATAAGGAAGTGTGGAGGGAGACTTTGGTAGAACTGAGCCCTCAAGAACCACTAGGTAAGAGCAGTCAGCACACAAATCCCGTAAGTCCTATTGTTTCTGATCTATGATTATTTGCAAAAAATAAACCCCTATAAAGTTATCAATACTAAAATAACTAAAATTATTTGTAAATAAATCTACTAGAGTTTCCTAAATGCTGTATAGTAACAACAGCGTTCAGATCTATAGCAGTTACCTAATTAATCTTGTTGGAAGATAAGAATTCTCGATCCGGAATTCTTTTATTGGAGATACTGCTTCTTATCCTATTTAATTTTAAAATAACAATCAGACTTAGTTATCTCTGCAGATATTGTGCAACTAACAGAATCTGACAAAGGTTCATGGACAAAGTATATAGGTAAAAGTCTGGGGTTTTGCCCCCTCCCAGTATACTTAGCAGCCTAGCGCTTTGGCAGTTCTATTGTTTCTACAATAAAATTTTTGCAAACCATATTTCAAAAGTATCACTGTTCCAGAAAAATGTCAAACATTTAAGGGATCAGTATTTATCCTGCATTAAATCTTAAAAATCTTAAATCATTTCAGATTTTAAAAGCTGGTACAAAATTAGCTGTTATAAATGGAATGCTACGATTTTGGTAATGTTCCTAGGACTGATGAGCTACACTCATAAAGCAAGAGACTCCTCTAAAATCAAGAAACATTGTTTGTTGGAGTCCATGCCCAACTTTTGCGTTTGGATGTTTTTTTCCCTGATCACATTGCAGTACCTCAAGCAACTATGTATAAACAAGGAATATTGTCAAATCTGACTTGATAGTCATTCTTTAAAAATGCTGAATAGGGTTGTAGTGAGAGGTTTGTTTAATGAACATCATAATAATTAAAAAAACAGTCTCACTTCTAAAACTCATTAAGAAATTAATAGTAGAAAAGCAGTTTCCTTCGTACCGTTCTGTGATTATTAAAAATATTTTAAACTTAACTTTATTTCTCAAAACTGAACCTTAGGCAACTGAAAGTTAGGTGCTAGGTTTTGAGACTAGTACCTAAGAAAGCTCAGACATAGGCACATGCAATGCTCTTCTGAATCAAACTACTAATTTGTTCTAGCTTGGTTATAAAGCTCAAGAAACCCTGCAAGAGACAATTAAGACATAACACTTCCAGACAAAATTTCTTCCCAACTCTTGACAGTTAGAGGTCAGTCTGGCCTGAAATACAGGGATTTATATCTTTCCCTTGGGTCTATAACTTCATACATGGTTAGAGAGCTGAAAATGAATGTTAAAATTCATTGGAGCTGCTGTGTGGGATCAGTTAGAATTCTTAATTATGTTGGCCTGGATCCACAAAAAGATCCACAGAATGTAGGTTCTCAAGGCTAAGCCTCATCCTCTGTTCAGCATTTAGGTGCCTTAAGGTCACAGTTGCTGCAATTCAAGCTGGTAAAGTTCCCTCAGGAATATTTCTTCTGCCCTGATCTTTGGTGGTTTTCATTATTGGGTTGAGCATTTTGTCATCCTTTATCTCAGACAGAGCTTACAGAGCTTGGTTCTGAAACTGCAGACAGAATTTATGAAGCTCAAACTACATGAAAGGACAGATCATCATAAAATTTTTAGAAATAATAATCTCCTCTTGTCCTGGTTTAACCAGGATAGGGTTAAGTTTCCCCAGCAGTGGGGGGGGAGCTCTAGCCGGGTTATTCAGATACCATGGGGACGTCACATCCTGGCAGGTCACATTTTTCCTGGCGCGGGAGCGCGGTGCACTCGTGGTTTTGTACATCGTGCTTCAGACTGCTGTATTTGGTAGCTATTTTGCTCTGTTCATTGCTATCACTATTACTGTTATTGTTGTTGTTTGTTGTGTTGCTATTGCACTGTTGTATTAAACCTTTCCTTATTTCAGTCTTGGGGCTTTGTATTTCACTCCCTTTGTGGGGGAGGGGCAGCGGCCGCGTGGTCTCAGACCCCGGCAGGGGCTAAACCACCACACCTCTGTACCTAGTCCCACCATTGTAAACAATGATATGTCTGCAGATATTGCAAGTGTATAATTAGTTCTGTGTGAGGTCTACTTGGAATCACTGTAAAGAAATAAGAAAAAAAATGCTGTTCAGCAAATTGTTCCCTATAGAACAGATACCTGTTGAGTTTGGATAAGAAAAGATTTGAAATCAGGTCCTCCACTTTCTTGAATGGGCAGTCTTCCATTTCACTGCAGGAGAGCATTGCAGTTTTGGCTTAGATTAGGAAAAATCCACGGTTTCACAAATGTTTAAAAGTGCACTTCTTACAAAAGTAATTTACCCTCATTATGCCCTTCAGTAGACTAGTTGATAATAAATTGAACACATTTTAGATCAAGAGATTGTAACAGGTCAAAATGGTGCTGCACTTCTAGATATTGCAGTGATTAAACATTGCAAATTCTTACAGTAATAAAATAATCATAGAACAAGAAATTTTGTTCCATTTTTCTTGTTATTAAAAGAAAGTTCCATAGAAGTCCAGTAGGTCTTTGACCTATGGCAGGATAGGGGAGAGTGGGCCCTGCAGGAAAGATTAATTGTAGCCTGTAGTGTAGCCTTATCCTAAGAGATTCCTTAAATAATATATTACTTGCAGATCTAGACATAAGCACAACATTTATCTCCTGCTCTGTGGGGAAGTAGAATGGATTGCTTCTGCATTACTTTTATCATGATCTTTTAGTAGGTATACCTTTAGTAAGACCATTTCAGTTTCCTGGAAGAGTGGATTCTGGGCTGTGAGAATTACTAAAGCATGTAACAAAAGGCATGTGGGATACCGATGAACTAATGAAGGAGGAGGAGTGTACAGAAAAACAGTTTCACAGGTGGTGGAATTTTGGACATCTCTGTGGATATGTATTGTCTAATGCCTAGTAAGAAAATTAGGTCATACTCAAACCCAAATTCTCTCTCCTCTGTCCAGCTGCATGTTTTTACAAACCTTAGAGGAAACATATAACTTTGAGATCATTTCTCCCTTGCAAAATTTCATTGAATTCAGCAAACTTGGTTTTTCTCAAAGTTGGGAGGGAAATGTTCAAACAAGAGTTCTGGTGTTTGGGGTGGAAGTGTGTGAATAAAGCTAATAATTTAAAGCTTTGCTTCCTTTAAGTAGTCCTGTATTTCTTCTGACAGAAAAGACAAAGGACAGTAAAGGCATTCTCATTGCAGTCATGAAGGAAAAGGCTTGGGTTTAAAGAGTAGCAGTTACCGAGCTGTATGTAGTTGAAACATACGATAGGTACGTATTTTAAAGTACTATATTAAATCATACAGGATTTCGCATGTCCTGTATGTTGTAGCATTGTGTTTTGTTTTTTTTTCAAATTCAAACATACTTTATGAAATACAGATTTTTTTTTTATAAAAGTACAAGTATAATCCTGGTAATAATTACCCACAAGTATTTGCAACCTTTCTCAATCTGTTTAGTTTTTTAACGGATGTTGTTTCTATGTCTTTAAAATCTATTTCAGCTCTAGGATGGCATAGAAATAACGGGAAAGAAAGCAGGTACCAATCTGAGGGGGTAGATTAGAGCAGATGCCTGTAGCACAGTAAAACTGCAGACTGCGGTTAGTTTGTTGAGAGAGGCGTACATAGCAGGTCAAGGATTGAAGATGGGGAAAAAATTACTGGTATGGAAACATGTAAAATTGAAAGGAAAAACTGGGAGTTTTTAGCTCCATTGCTGAACTTCTGGAACCTTCTCTCGCCCCAGTCTCAGGAGTGGTTGAGACACTAGTCAGCAAGAGAAATGACACCAGGGCCACTCCCTGTGACTTCCATGTTGTGTCTCTGAAACCATTTTGTGTTTCTGCTGAGGGTGGGAGAAGGGGCTCACAGTGCAGTGACTTCAGTCACTTGGGGCTTGTCCCTTACAGTGCCTAAGCAATGCCAAGGAGCTGTTTCAGGGAGTGGGGCACGTTGCCCCTTCCTCACCTCATTGAGTGCTGCTTGCATGACTTACAAGGGTGATACTTACAAGGGCATGCTCATGTTTAATCTAGTACATGTTATTCCTTGCTATATTTTTGTGTGTGTGTTAGTCACTATTTAGTGTCTCTAAATTGCTTTATACTCCTGTGATACATATATTTTGCAGTATACTGGTGGACATCAAAAGGTACCCAGCCAGAGTCAGTGAGGCAGTGACTGGATTTCATGTCAAAATTTACAATTGCCTTGTCAGTCACTAGAACTGGAAAGATTCTTCAATAAGAAATGCTCATTTACTCTTCTGCTTTTCTGCTTTTTATTTAAATCATCTTTGCTAATGTCTGGTATGAACATTTTCCCAAATACATTTGCAGTTTATAATATACAAGAACACATAACGCTTTGGTTTTGCTCCTTCATTAAGGTAGTTAGAAGATTTAACTACTCAAACTTTCACTTACAGTTATTTTGTACCTGAAATCTTAACTGTCATGCAGTTGAGGAAGCAAAAATGTAAACATGGAAATTGTTCTTTGAAAAAAGTCAGTTTCTTTATAGCTGTAACACCAAAATAAGCACCGATTTAGACCTCTGTTTTGAGCAAATATCTTTTAAGTCTTAGAAAAGTAAGAATTATTAAATAATTGTATAAAATCAAGCTATGTGCAATAGACTACTTCATGAAAATTCCAGCTCAGGACTCATATCCATCAGTGTGTTGGGAATAAAGCCATCCTGGATATTGTAAACTTAAGAGGTTTGGAAGCTTGAGTTATTGACCAGACCAATTTTTAGGTACTTATCACGATGAAATTACTTTTGAGGTCCTTCCCCTTATCACTTATCTATTTGCTTTAAGTAGATGGGCTGCAAATCAGAATAATTTACTTATTTAATATTAGCTTGTGGTCTTCTGAATGTTATATTAAAGGCACTAGTATGAATCTGAATAGCGTATTAGTGCCTCTTCAAATCTGGTATGAATAGGATGCTGACAATTTTCTTCAAATAAACCATGAATTTTAAAACAAAACTCAAGATGGTTTAATAGAAGAGGATTGCTCACATAGTATTTTGATCATTCAGATAACATATATTTCAGATAGTTCACTTTCTTTACATGTACTGCATTGACAATAAGAAAAAAAGAGGTCTTCTACATCAAAGCATTTTGGAAAAACTAGGAAATATCATGTTTAAATAAGAGGGTAGTGTTACTGGAACCCAAAATAAATCTGCCACTAAACTATTATTCATTTGGTTTATTATTGTTACATGTTTCAGATCTGCATTATCTAAAACTTCCTGTCAATTGCACAGAATACGCAATACAAGAAAATTATAGGTGATAATTCCCTTGAATTTTAAAAAGCCATCTTTTTCAGAAATTTTTGCAAGAAATAATGTATATGCAATGTTAATTCTTTAACAAAGAATACTGATCATAAAAAAATAAGCATTTTTATGAAAAGAGATTCCAGATGAATGAATTACTAAAGTGATTCAATAGAAGTTCAAGTTTGATGGTTTCTTGAATTTTGTTTTAATGAGTATTTAAAAAAAAAGTAAAGCTCCATCTAAAGCACCATCTATATAATAGAGAAGATAAATAATACATATCGTTTGCAAATAACTCGTCAGACACTTTCAGACAGCTTTTTGAGACAATGTACGATTCCATGAGCAATTTTATCATCCATCCTCATTTTCTTGTAAAATGGAACATTTATTAAATTAATCTCTTTGTTATGCTGAGATCATAGAGAATCCTAATATAGTTGTTAATAAAAATTGTCTTAATGATAAATATTTATCAGTGGCCGTCTTTATTTAAAAAAATGGGGACCTAGGAGGATTCACAAAAGTTGTCTTTTTCAATCTCGAAGGGCATTTCCCTATCAAAAGTATCTTGATTATGTACTCTTACATAGTTTTGAAATTAAATGTTTCATACTGTCATTAGGATAACATAGTGACTCATTCAGTGTCAGTCAGGTGTTTGGGGCATACATTTTTCCAGTTGTAATTTTTTAACAAGTTTATGAAGAAATATGCATACTATCAAAGAGTCATGTCATAGTTAAACACAGTTCTGTTTCAAAAAAAAAGGTGGAGGATAGAAGCAGAGTGGTTTTTATAACTGAGAAGCTTTAATAAAACTGTGCAAAATATATAACACATATTACTGCACATAGACACAGGTAAGAAATCCAGTGAGTGTTTCATCAGGTATCTTTTTTTTTTTTTTTAATGTACACCTGTAAATTGTAACATACAAAATCAAAACTCTAATGAAGTAGGGGGGGGTATTGAATTACTTTATTCACTAGTTTTAATATCTACCAGAATTTTCTGGTTGGAAAATTATAAATTTAAAGGTCAATTTGTTAAGCTTAGCAAGTTTTCTACATGTTAAATAAATGTTAGTAATGTCCCTATCTGTATGTTTTTGGAGGGTTTGCTTTTAGCCTGGAGACATTTGCGTGGTTTACAACATATGGAAAGTTCCTGAGTACTAGAAAGTCTACTGATATTTCTGAGCCTTCCCAGTTTCCTCTAAGTGTCCACTGTGAATTTACATTGACATACGGTTCAGGATTTCAGGATCAGAACTGGGGTCCATTGGTCATAGAAATAACCTTGATTTATCAATGTGGTGCTGGAACCTAAATTTTTCTTTTTACCTGTTTTTCAGAATGGAAGGAGTGGGAACATAAGCTATTTTCCTACTTGTCTACTGTTGGACAGTAAATTTTATTATTATTTGGGTAGCAATACTGTACATTACTTCTATTAAATAATTATTTTTTTCCCTCTGAAATAGACTATTGGCCTATCCCAGTCATTTCCTCATTGTATCAAAATACCTACATGATTCAGAAGTGCCACAGTAATATTTTGCACTTCCTAATACTACACAGTCACTGTAAATTTGTTTCAAGATAAGAACTCATTCTGAAGAGTTTGCCTGTATATTTTGAGTACTTCCTACTTTTATACTTTTCAGTTGTAAAGCATGTGCCATACAAAACCAGAAATAATTAAACTTTTTTTATCCTCTGCTTTTGAACAATAAAAGTGGAAGGACAGTGAAATTTACTCACAAATTATAATGCGTTGAGGTTGAAGGTCTATATAAATGTGGAATTATACATCAGTATCCATCTCTGAGTGTGGTGAGCTATAAAGCAAGGAGATACTTCGATCACAGAAACACCAACATATGAAATTATTCACAAGTATCTATTTTATCTTAAACTCACTCCAAATTCTAATTCAAAGTTAATTTCTAATTTAGAAACTCTGTAAAGAGCAGAGGACTAGCAAAAGGTACTTTTCCAGTTTTACAGCTATGAAGCTCTGACAACTGTTTCCTGGAAGCTTATATATTTGTTAGTATCTTTTACTAGTCACTTTGATAGAGTAGTTGTCTGGCTCTTAACAGACAAAAAACTGATGTTACTTGGTTCCTTGCTGTCTCTTCTTGAGGAACCTTCTGGCAGAAATGCAAAAATACTAATCTGCCTGGGTGAGATAGAAAAAGATACTGGGCGCAAGATAAGATGAAATAACATAGTACAGGTCTGATTAAGTGTGTATTTATGAATATAAATTAAATTATTTAAAGCCCACTTGGCAGGACTACAGGCACTATGGAAAGGCCGAAGGCAAGCTATGCATTGTATATCTGTACATGTTTAGGAAAAGCACAGACTGTCATTTTTGTATGGTTTCTTTTAGAATATGGAAAAAAAACCCAAAACAACAGAAGAGTTTGTGTGTGAGGTTGATGTTTTGCTTGTTCAGGACTTGGTGATTTTCAGGTGAGTGTCGGGATGTGTGGAGGAGGTGGCACACCTGAGAGCAGGATGAGGAATGGGTAGGGATATAGAGGGAGAATCCAAAGGGTAAGTTGTCTGAGCCTCTACCACGGGAGGGATTAGACAATTACTATGGCAGCCCAGCTGTGGCAGGATGGAGGATTGCTGTAGAAGAGCACCTGGGAGGAGGTACCACTCCATATAATAACCATCTTGAATTGGAGCCCAAGGTCATGGGTGGCTCACACACACTGAACTGCTATACAAACATCCCCAGGCACACACTGCTATTTCTTTATGCTTTCAGAAATACTGTAGTCCTGCCATGCTTCTGCTCTTTGCTTTCTCACAGCTAGGTCACATGGTCTTATGTTATCTATGAAAAAAGTCACTGGTTTTTTGGATCAAATCAAGTCTAGCTAAAGTAAGACAAGGTCAACTGAGCTAGAACTATTGCACACTCATTACAGTGTGAAGGGACAAAAAAGGGAGTATATAAACTCTGACTCTGACTGCTTTATTCTTTATTGTAGACTGTTCTGTAGATCTCTTTCGTGTGAGTGGCTCATCCAATACTTGAAAATGTCACCTTTTACACTTAGCTAGAGAGGAATTTCTTCAGGCTGTTGTGTATACAGGATTTACTGAGGAGTCTGTTTTCTACAGTTTATGGTAATGTACAGTGAAAGTAGGACAAGGGAAAGAGTTTTCCTATTTGTGTTGTGAAACACAGGAACTGGAAGAAGCTGTCACTTTTGTACTGGCTGGTACATTTAAAGCTATGATTTCTATTTCATCCTGTAGTTTTTTTCTTTTTTTTTCCTCATTCTCTTCTCTTTTTTTTTCATGAATGCAATTTCTAAGGATTGCTAGTCTAATTCTTTCATTTTTACTCCCAGGAAGAACTATCATTTTTCTACTGTAAACCAGTTTCCTCTGAGGTGGGCTGGGGAGTACCTGAGATGAGAAAGGTTTTGGAGTTATAAACAATGCTTTTCTATCATGACTTCAGAGTCAGGAAGAAAATATGGGTCTGCTAATCTGAGTTTTGATCTGCAAAATCAAAGAGGTCACAAGATACCAGATTTGTTTTCATTGTAAAGGAAATTGGATTACAGTCTGGTGATCCAGTTCTGCCAACGAAAGTTTCCTTCTCTTGGCAACTCTATGGACACTAGACGCTTGGTTCCTGTGACAGTTTGTGTAGGACATGTAATTCTGTTTTAAAGTCTGACAAACTATTTTTAATTTTGCCTTCATAAAAGTCATCATTTCTGCTAACCAGAACAATTTACATTAAAGTATGTCTCACAGATTTTCCAATTGCATGTCTCCTTTGGGAATTCCCATGCAGCATGGTGTTTCTTTATAGGAACAGGAGTGGTAAATGCATCACTCCCTGGTGATGTGAGTCCATGTGCTGGTATGAATTCCACACCTAGGCTGAGAGCCACTGTTATGCTTTGGGAGATAGTAAAATAGAGATATAAACAGAGATTAAAAGGGCCAGTGCCTCGGTTCCTCCCTGAAATCTGAATCTCTTTTTGTCTCTGTAGTAAAGATTGTTCAAGACTTAGCACAGTAATACACAGCATATGCTTGGAAAGCTGTTAATTTCTATATGACATGTAGTAAACCTAACCATTGCTGTTGTTTGAATTGAGGTCAGGCTACTTTAATGAGCAGCTTGAAATTTGGTCCTGCTCTGATCTCATTTGAGCAAATCTCATGTTACAGTTTCTAGGATTGCTATTGCCAATTGGATTGCATTGATCATTCCATTTTGTGACAATACAAATACAACCTATATGCTGATAATGTGTGGGTTAGACAGGATTGTGCTCATGCACATGCATAAAAATATGAGTTGTCAGAACTCCCTGTGAAATACACCATTTATGCAAATTGTGAGCCAGAACTCTGACCCAGAAGCTGGGTTAAAGCACTCAAAGGCATAGGAACAGAAAAATCTGTGTTTTTCTTGAGGTTCTGCTTCAGTACTTGCAGTTCAGTACTGCTCACTAGTCAGTCACAAGACATTAATAAAAGCCCTGTACAAAGGGACCGTTACGTGTTCCTCACTACGGCTCATAGGGGTTAAGCTTTATATTGCTGCAAAGGCCAATCATTTGAGAAACTCCTGTGCTCAGTGTCATACAAAATTTTTTTCTGGGTTACAAGGGAATTTTGTATGTCAGTGGCCTAAATATATGACATTGCATAAGACTTTGGCAAGCTAATTGCTTATTACAGAGGAATTTAAAATGAGTGTTTAATGAATGAACACTGCTTTCTTAAATATCAGCTTATGGCATTGTAAATCAAGGTTACTGTGCTTAGGTCATGCAAGATTAGGAACTATAAAAGTGACCCTCTAGCTCAGTGAAATAATAATTTTAATTTGAAATGGTTTTAATTGAAATGTGGGTTATGGACTGAAAGAACTACGGGCTTTTATTTCAAAACTATATTTTTGAGTGCTTGCCTTCAGGCCTCATAGCCATTGTGGAGGATGGGGGAAGTTATGAGTGTATGAACACATGGATAAAGTCCTGAGCAGCCTGGTGACCCCACAGCTAACCTTGCTTTGAGCAGGAGGTTGAGGAAGAGACCTTCGGAGGTCCCTTCTAGCCTGAGTTATTCAGTCTTCCTGTAATTCTAAAATATCAAATAAAGTCCAGAAATAATACTTAAATGAAAGCTGAAATCGTTCAGTGATATTCTTTTAACATATACCTTTAATTTACCTGAAAACATAAGTTATATCTATAAAGTTTTTTCTCAGTACTGGTAGTAGGCTAATATATATATTCACATAGATAATATTTATGTCTTCTGACTTGATGACAAAACAATTAGAAATAGGAAAACCTGCAATCATTCCAAAAAAACATGTGTCCCAGGAACCCATTACATCACTAAGCTCATGGCTAATCCCCCAAATCCATCTTTAAATGTTATATATAAAATCTAAGCTTCACAGAAAGTTGTATCTTCTGGGAGGTTGCTTTTCCAAATTACTTTTATTTATTTTTTCCTGGTTTATATTAAACGAATGTTAAAAGTAACTAAAAAAACAAAAAAGAAAAAAAAGCCATGTTTGGGAACTTGAAATTGCTTTGCTATTTCTTGCCATGCTGTACTTGTTCTTGTGATGATAAAGGAAAATAAGTAAATTCTATGCTGCTCACATCTAGGATTACTATGCACTTTACACAGGCCCAAAATTAATCCTAGAACTGAGTAAATATAGCAAGTAAAAGAAATAATAAATGGGAAATCCTATATTGCAGTATTTCTTCCAGTTCTTAATCTCCACAAAAAATACATTCAGCTTTTAATTTGTTTTGAGTGTTTCATCCATTTAGACAAATAATATTTAGCTTAAGAAGCAGAAACAGAGTTTGTCACCAGTGTGTGTGTTTGTGTGTTTGTGTGTAGGGGAGACAGGGTGTCCAGCTCTTCCTGCAGATTTTGGAAAAAGCAAACAGTTGTGCTTGTCATATCCCTAGAGAGAAAGTCCACAGTAGTATTCTACCAGATGGACAAGGTATAGCAATACTTTATAAGAAATTACAATCAAAATACAGGTAAACAAACCTGAGCTAATATTGGTCTACATAAAAATGGGTTTCAATACCAGCAGAGTGACTAGTTGTCGGTAACCACACACCTGGGTAAAGATAGTACGGTCTGCATATGAAGGCCCAGTTCTGTGTCCCTAGTGCTGAGTTACCATACAGAGTTATAGCACCTCTTACCAGAAGTGAACTTACTTCACAGATTTCATTTCTTCAGTAGGAAAAAAAGGGTAGTGTTTTAGAGGCAAAATGAGTATCTGCATCACTTTTTTCTTTGTATGATACAACTTTATGACAAGAGCTAGCACATCAGTACCATCATATTAACCACCTTAGTGTTTTTTAAAACTCTTCAATGAAATCAAAATGAGTTTCAAAGCTACCCCTTGCATCTTGCGACTATAAAAGTTTTCTGAGATAATCAAAATCATTTTAAAGGGGAAACAACTTTGACTTCTAATTTAAGTGATATTTCAAACATAGGGAGAGTTTTTTGGATAGTAATTTAATATATATTATTTCAAAGATCTATCTGGTTCATATTCTGTGACTATATTTTAAATTACATGCAGCTGCAGACACCGCTGCTAAATTTTCTTTTTCAAGGATGACTTATCAACAATAAAGCAAAGATATTTCCTTCCTCCACCTCTATATTTTTTTAAAAAAACAAAACAACCCAACCCTAAAATATCCTCCTTCCACTCAAGTAAATCCAACAGATCTTGCAAAGCTGACTAAATTCCATCTAGACCTGAATTTCAAAGCAGATCTCTTTTGCTATAATATACAAAACAGGTATCCCTAAGGGAAAGAGCAGTTTTGAAATTAATCCAACAGTGGATCTCGATTTCCTTCACTAGTCCCTTCTAGGTTGTAACTCTATGTGAAGATATAGGCATTAAAAATAATCTCCAGCATCTCAAACTAAAAGGAAAACATAGCAAGCACAAAACATAGACAGTATACTGATAAACAATATATATATGAGAGTTGTCTTTCCTGTACCATTTTCATCGCTCCTTGCACTCTACCTCCCTATCTCAATGAACCAAAAAAGCATGTATGAAGTATGTTTGAGACTACAAGTTATTGGCAATTACAGGCTAAAGAAGGAAAACAGCAGGCAACAAGAGAGAGCAGGGTGACGTGGTTTGAAAAACAATCACAAGTGTTCTAAAGAGTATAGAAATTAGCTTGAGGAAGTGATAACAAATGCCAAATGCTGCATTAAAAAAGCACACACCCCAACCCACTGCATGTTCAATGGTTATTAGGCAATGAGTTTTTTCCCACTTGTGATTCCAGATTAATTTTTTCCAGAACCAAAAAATCTAACAGATGAATGATTTTGGTATCATTACTCCAACAATTTTACTGATCGTAAGTAGGGCTACCTTAACTGATAAATTAGATGCATTCTTTATTAGACCATTTGTCCTGACTTTAAATTGAAGAAACTGAGAACTGGATAATTTTCTGACCTGAGTGGAAAACCTGTCATGGAGTTAAAAAGTAGCACAGAAGAATGGGCTTCTGGAAAAATATCCATAAGTAAGGTAAATCTGAGAGAAAACACAACCAAGAGAAAATTAGACTTTAGAGTGAAAAGAAATAACTGAGAGTTAAAAGCATCAACCATATAGCACCCTAGATAAAGAACCATTATGTCCTCTGTAGGTGAAGAAAGACTGTGGTAAAATGAGGGAACTTACTTTTTTCTGCTTTTCAAGCAAAGACTAGTCAGTGTTCCTGAAAACATCTTACTTTCTAGCTGCTTTTACTAGACTTCTCGGCAAAGGGCTAATGTCAGACAGTGGCTTGTTATATGTCTTCCAAATAATAGAGCTCCTGATCAGTGTATCTGAACATTCAAAATCTGAAAATTTAGTCTTTTCCTTTAAATCTGTCTTTTAGAGTGTGCAAGTAAAGTGTTCATCACCTGAGGTCTCTAATTCCTCATAGGGCCTTGCAAATTTGATAAAGTACAAAGAATAATTAGCTGCAATTTACATATTATGTATGGGGAGACTGTTTTAGCAAGAAAAATTGACTATAGTCTGCAATAGCACCGAAGTGATAAATGCAGTCACGCATAGGAAGTCCCAGATAGTCCTGGATATTCAGAATATAGCAAGGTCTATAATCTTGGCCACTTAGAGATTATGACGAGTGATCATACATGCATGAGATAATTTTGAGAGATTAAGTTTTTGCTTTGCCACAGGGATTCCTGTGTGAACTAGGGTAGTCTGCTAATGTGAGGTCTATATAAAGGATTTTGGCAGCAGTTGGATACTAAAATGACCCTTCTTGTGCTTACGTTTTTCAGACCCACGCTCAGCTGCTGTTTAACCTTGGAGGAACTGAGCCACCCAACATGCTGAGCTTTTCTTAGTGTTTTCTATAGATGGGGTCAGTTTCTGGTATTTGAAGACTTCTGGGTGTTCAGATCATACAGTAATAATGATTTAAATTAGAGAGTAATAATTATCTGTTAATCACAGTGAACTCTTCTAAAGAAAGAAAATGTCAGTAGAGGCCCAGGAAAAAAAAAAATCTCTGAGAAATTATACAGAGATAGTGTAAACATACGAGGAAGGGGAAAACCTGATACACACCATAAAAGATGAGAGCAAATTGCTAGAAAGGGAAGGAAATATCATAGGAAAGAATTTTCTATCACAACATGCAAATCTTCTCTGGTAAAATGAAAAGTGGAGGAGATGTCAATATAAAATCACCTTGAAGATATATATAAAAAGCAAATCAGATACAGGATCAATAAAGATATGATATAACTTATTTAGATATGCTGCCAACAAACAACCCTTCCCTTGTCCATCTTTAACGTTCCTTTAGAGGATTCCAGAGGATGATGCTTATCTAAATATTCATTGCCATTGTGAAACTTCTGCTCATAAAGGAAATGATCCTTTCCCTATGAGCTAGATCAGGAGGGAATAATTTATTTTATCTGTCTGGATGCAGAATCTTAGACAAGAACATGAGATGTTGGTTCTGGTTTTCTTTGTAGCTTGGAAAAGAAATCATAACATTAAATGCTTATAAACATTTTCATCAAAGCTTTATACAAAGGAGATCCAAATTGTTTGTTTCATTCCCTTTCTGTAAGAAATGAAACATGGAAAGCCTAACACTTTGAAGCCTGAGTTGAAGCTAGAGTTGACAGCCAAGTCAGCTGTATACTCTTGTCAGCTGGCCAACATTGCCTCCCTGACATGTTGAGTACCAAGGATGTACGAATGATCTTCACCTTAATGACATGAGATGCACTGGATTGAAGGCAGTGTATTTGAAAGGTTAGATATGTTTATAGTGAATTTCTACTAATTGAAGTATCACTGCAAAATCTTCCTTTTCCACTTTTTACTGAACTGTACTTTTGCTGCAAATACTATGTAGAAATGTCTTCTCTTATTTTTCTTTGTATTGTGGCCATTATAGATTGTTTTTTCCCTACTGGGGGATTGAATCAGGGGGAGACACAGATCGCAGTCTCTGAAGCCTTTCTATAAAGCATTTTATTCATTAAATTGTTATTATTAATGCAATCAAACTGCTATTATTAATAAAAGGTAAGTATTCACACAGTACACTCACTTATTCACTCTCACTTCCCCTTGTGGTTACCCAGGTGGAGCTGCAGTTGGGGGCCAAACACAGCTGTTTCCTCTGGAGCAGAGAGATGTATTGATGTCCCTTGGCTTTTAGGCGGGAGTTTGGGCAGTCCCTCACAGGGACATTTGTTTCATCAGGTGTTTATGTAATGCTGTAGTCTTCTGCTGCACAAAGGAGTTATTGGCACTCTTGGATGTGGTCCAAGTTACACCTCTTGTTGATGCCATGTGTGTTCTAGTGGCTTCGTACAGATTCAGCAAACTCGTGGAATCCTGACTGTATCAATTCTTGCAGATCCAACAGGACTCCTGGTTGTCAGATCTTGTCCGTGAGCTTATTCAGCCCCTATTCAGCATGTACTTTGCCTCCTTTCAGCCTTTTGTTTTCTGGTAAGTATTTCTCCATCCAAAGCTACTGAAACTTATGAAAGTTGTCAGCACAGTTAAAGAGGAAGTGGTCAGAGACCTGATACACCACTTGAATGCACACAAGTCTGTGGGACCAGATGGGTTACACCCAAGGGTGCTGAAAGAGTTGGCAGATGTGCTCGCCAAATCACTTTCCATGATTTACCTGAAGTCATGGCTAACTGGGGAGGTCCCATTGGACTGGAGGGTGGCAAATGTGACACCCATCTACAAGAAAGGCAGAAAGGAGGATCCAGGAAACTATAGACTTGTCAGTCTGACGTCGGTGCCAGGGAAGGTCATGGAGCAGGTCATCTCAAGTGCCATTAAAAGTCATATAATGGACAACCAGGGGATCAGGCCTAGTCAGCATGGGTTTATGAAAGGCAGGTCCTGCCTGACAAACCTGATCTCCTTCTATGACAAGATGACCCAACTATTGGACAAGGGAAAGGCTGTGGATATTGTTTACCTGGATTTTCAAAAAGCATTTGACACAGTTCCCCATCGAATTCTCATAGAAAAACTGGCTGCCCATGGCCTGGATGAGCGAACGGTCTGCTGGATCAAGCACTGGCTGGATGGACGGTCCCAGAGAGTGGTGGTCAATGGAGCTAAATCCAGCTGGCGGCCGGTCACAAGTGGTGTTCCTCAGGGCTCGGTGTTGGGACCATTTCTGTTCAACATCTTTATTGATGATCTTGATAAGGACATAGAGTGCATTATCAGTAAGTTCACAGATGACACCAAATTAAGCGGGAGTGTCGATCTGCATGAAGATAGGGAGGGACTACAGAGAGACTTGGATAGATTGGATCGGTGGGCCAACATTAACGGGATGAGCTTCAACAAGGCCAAGTGCCAGGTTCTGCACTTGGGCCGCAACAACCCCATGCATCACTACAGGCTTGGGGAGGTGTGGCTGGAGAGCTGTCTGGAAGAGAAGGATCTGGGGGTTCTAATTGACAAGCAGCTGAACATGAGCTGGCAGTGTGCCCAGGTAGCCAAGAAAGCCAATGGCATCCTGGCTTGTATTAGAAATAGTGTGACCAGCATGAGTAGGGAGGTGATAGTCCCCCTGTACTCTGCACTGGTGAGGCCACACCTGGAGTATTGTGTCCAGTTTTGGGCACCTCAATATGAGAGAGATATCAAGGTGCTGGAGCGAGTGCAGAGGAGGGCAACGAAGCTGGTGAAGGGCCTGGAGAACAAATCCTATGAGGAGCAATTGAAGGAGCTGGGACTGTTTAGTTTGAGGAGGAGAAGGCTGAGGGGAGACCTCATCACTCTCTACAACTACCTGAAAGGACATTGTAGAGAGGTTGGTGCTGGTCTCTTTTCCCAGGTAATTAGTGACAGAACAAGAGGGAACGGCTTTAAACTGCAACAGGGGAGGTTCAGACTGGACATTAGGATAAAAATTTTCACAGAAAGAGTGGTCAGACAGTGGAATAGGCTGCCCAGGGAGGTGGTGGAGTCACCATCCCTGGATGTGTTTAAGGGTCGTTTAGATGAGATGTTGGGGGATATGGTGTAGGGGAGAACTTTGTAGAGTAGGGCTGATGGTTGGACTCGATGATCCCAAGGGTCTTTTCCAACCTGAATGATTCTATAATTCTGTGATTCTATTCATGCAAACTGATGTAAAGAGGGTCTTTCTGACAGGATGAATCCTACATCTTTCTAGTGGTTTTGCCTGGTTTTTGTCTAAACTTCAGAAATAATTGACTGTTATCAAATTTCATGAGACTGTTCTTCAGTTCAGAGTAGCTCTGTCAGAATACTTAGTGGTAGCTTCTCTAAATACTCTTTTAATTCAGTTGCCCAGATGTCTTTCCTGCTTCCCACTCCTGCATATGACTCAAAATAATTCCTCCAAGATTTAGATGTAAATATCCTTCAAATATTATTCACTTTCTTCCTAGATGTATCTTACCTTTAACAGAGCCAATGAATACACACTCCATTCTTCCAAATTTCATAATATTCCCTGCAATCTCACTTTTTTAGTTTTAGATATATCACTTTTAGATATATCTCTTCATGTTGTAAGTAACTGCAAAATCATGAAGTATTAGCAGTGAACAGAAAATGGTAGATGGCACCCCAAAAATAATTTAGTCACTATCTGATACCTTTCTGTCTCTTGACATAACTTACGTTCCTCTGCTCCTCTTTAACCCTCAAACTTGTAACTTTATTTTCTGTTTTGATACTGTGCTTCCCCCCCAGGTTTCCATCACCTCTCTCAACACATATAATTTCAGTGCTTCATATATTAGTATCAAATACTGTGGGATGTAGGTAGAAATAGGTTGGCCACTGCAGTGTAGAGATCCTGCATAATGAGACTACAACCAACAGTCTCAACATGGAGGTCTTGTGTGCTACTAAACCCATCAGGAAACAAGTAAAAGATCAAGATTCACTATATCCTAGAAACACATCAAATAAGGCTTCGTATATCTGAAATGCCCAATAAGCAATTAGGTTGATTTATATAAACTGATTGCAGTTTACCTTTAGTCTATAGTGCACAAAGTGTCATTAGGATTTGCTGGAATTCAGAAGATTTGAATAGCTTTATGACAGTTAAAACAGAATCCTTGTTGCTGAAGAGAATCTGAGCATTTTTAAAGAAATGCAGGGGAATGTATTCACTGCTCAAACAATTAATATCTGTTCAAGCAAATTTGGAATAATAGTTTAATGTGTTTGGAATACATCTATCATCAAGGATTTTGCAGCAATGCATTGGAAATATGTGGCAGATATAAAATTTATTTATTTTTCTTACCCTTCAGATAATTAAAAAATATGATTCTCAGAAAAGAGCTCACTGTGCAGACAGTCAATGCAAGCTCTCAGGATATTTATCAGACAATAACATCTCATACCCAAGCACCTCAATAGCTCTTGATATTAGGAACTTTTTAAAAATAACAAGATATTGCAGTTGTTGCAGACACTAGATCTTGGAAATCTATTACATGGGGAAGCTGCAGGGTGAGGAAAGTGGAGGCATGATAAATGTAATGCCTTTGAAGTAGTAATAGATTTTTATTTGCTCAGTTATATTGACAGACAGAAAGAAACCAACGTAAAACTGTCACATTTGGGTTCCATACTGTTAGGAAACTTTTAATTTAGATTTTCTTTTTTTTCCTTTAAAAATTGCTGCATGAAAACTGAGTACTCTTGTAAGTAGCAGAACTGTTAACCTTGGAAAGCTGAAGTCTATTCACATAAAGGAATAGTTCAGACACTAGCATTTGACATGTTAATTGACAAATAGTAGTGACATTACAGATTCATCTTTAATGTCATTCTCTGCTCTTGTAAATTGTCATTGTTCCCTTGAAATCAGTGTCAACTGAGTTTTCATATTCCTTCAGTCCTTGACAACTTTGTGAAAAGTACATATGTTGTATTTTAACTTGAAAAAATCCTCACACAGACATGACGCCTAAGTCAGAAACCCTCTAAAAAGCATGGTAACTTTGGGGATCTAGCATTTATTACAAAAGTGAAACATGGTGATGACTGTGAGGGTGTTTTTTCTGTTTAAAAAATTGAACTAGACCATTAAATATCTCTCTGTGGTAATTAAAAATTCAGATAAGCAAAATTTGCCACAGATTTTCTCTAATAGTCCATGTCTGAAAATGTCTACCCATGTTCTGGTGGAAAAATAAATTGTTAGAAACTTTTTGGGATTTAAGATTTGCTCTGATTTTACATTGGGCTTTTAAGGTAAAGTTTAATTGCTAACTCAGAATTCTTAATATGTATGTATCATCTGGACTTGATTTTACTATCAAGTAATCAGAAAAAATAACTTAATAACTTTTGGACTGTTTGATATTGTTGTCTGTTTTTTGTTTTGTTTTTGTTGTTTTTTTTTTTTTTTTTTTTTTCCTCAATACATAATAGTTATGAATTTTTCAGTATGGTGGACGATATAAAATCCTGTCCCTGGTGAAGTCAATATTAGTCATTAAAAGCCAGCCTTTTTTACCTCCTTTATTCATCTGTTCTTTAAAAAACCCTTTATGCTGAAATTAAATTAGCTTCCTGCAATGTGAGCAAACGTGTCTGATTGCATCTACATGTTCAACCTTGTGCCAGATAGGATCTCATCATGTGTAATTTTATTTTAACAGGTCCAGGTTAGCTCTGGCAATTGGGATTTCACATTCAGGCATCCTATAGACAGAATACATGTTTCTGCTCAAGTTATAGACCATTAGAAAAGCAATTTTGCCTTAATGTTTTCCTGTTCTATAGATAGCCAGGTCTTGGATTCCTTCACTACTTATTTAAGGAGACAAAATAAGTTGCAAAAAATTAATTCATGGTTTGGCAAGAAATTCCATCTAAACAGTTACTATATTGTCCTATTTCATCCTTGCGCAAAATATAGCTATTTTCCACAATCCTTGATTTTACTAGAGTTCTATTTTACTTAAAGCATTGAATGCTTAACTGTGTAACTTAGAAGTATATAGAAAAAAGGAAGTAGTTTTTAAGCTTTCAAAAAAATCTATTACAAAACTGACAGCTCTGAACATTAACTTTGCAAAGTTAAAGTTAACATTTTGTTCAATACCCTGAATATGTACAGTTTTTGCTTGTCATCTGAAATCTATACATACTTAAACTGTATACATACCTAAACTCTACACAGAGGCTGCACATACAACTTGCTCTAGTAAGCTTCATTGTACTACAGGCTCAAAAATAGTCTGATCTAAATAATGTTTCCTAAAATAGTGTTAATAGCATGACTCTCTCTTGGGGAATCGGCCTTATTATCTTCATCTGGTGTGAAAATCATGACTATAAAATTTCTATCTGGATGGGTGGCATGTTTTGAAAAATCTCTATTTAGAAATTTAAAGTAGTATTTTAAGTGAATTAAATTAGTTAGAAACTTCATGTGAAATTGCACCAAGCCAGTTTATGAAAATTTCTTCACTTCTATAGAAAAATAGTTTCATAATTAATATTTTATTTTTAGTGTATCTGCTGGACCTGATGTGGTGGGTTGACCCTGGCTGGAAGCCAGGTGCCCACCAAAGCTGCTCTATCACTCCCCCTCCTCAGCTGGACAGAGGAGAAAAAGTATAATGAAAGGCTTGTGGGTCGAGCTAAGGACAGGGAGATCACTCAGCAATTACCGTCACGGGCAAAACGTACTCGACTTGGGGAAATTAGTTTATTATCAATTCAAATCAGAGTAATTTATCACAGTAAATTATGAGAAATAAAAATGAAATCTTAAAACACCTTCCCCCCACCCCTCCCTTCTTCCCAGGCTCAACTTCACTCCCAATTTTCTCTACCTCCTCCCCTCCAGTGGCACAGGGTGACAGGGAATGGGGGTATCAGTTATCTCATCACACATTGTCTCTGCTGCTCCTTCCCCTGTTTCAGCATGGGGTTTCTCCCACAGCAGACAGTCCTCCACAAACTTGTCCAGCGTGAGTCCTTCCCACGGGCTGCAGATCTTCAGAAACTGCTCCAGCCTGGGTCCCTTCCACAGGGTGCTGTCCTTCAGGAACAGACTGCTCCAGCGTGGGTTCCCCACAGGGTCACAAGTCCTGCCAGCAAACCTGCTCCAGTGTTGGCTCCTCTCTCTTTATGGGTCCACAGGTCCTGCCAGGAGCCTGCTACAGCATGGCTTCCCACAGCCTTTTTTGGGCAAATCCACCTGCTCTGGCATGGGGTCCTCCATGGGCTGCAGGTGGATCTCTGCTCCACCGTTAACCTCCATGGGCTGCAGGGGCACAGGCTGCCTCACCATGGTCTTCATCATGGGCTGCAGGGGAATCTCTGCTCTGGCACCTGCAGCACCTCCTCCCCCTCCTTCTGCACTGACCTTGGTGTCTGCAGAGTTGTTTCTCTCACATGTTCTTATCCCTCTGGCTGAAGTTGCCAGGTTTTTTTTCTCCCCCTTCTTAAATATGTTATCACAGAGGTGCTGCCACCATCACTGATGGCCTCTGCCTTGGCCGGTGACAGGTCCATCTTGGAGCTGGTTGGCATTGGCTCTGTTGGACATAGGGGAAGCTTCTAGGAGCTTCTCACAGAAGCCATCCCTGTATCCCTCCCACTACCAAAACCTTGCCATGCAGACCCAATGCACCTGGCTAGGACAGAGTTAATTTTCTTCATAGCAGTTCATATGGTGCTGTGTTTTACATTTTTGGCTAAACCAGTACTGGTAACACACTAATGTTCTAGCTTTTACTAAACAGTGCTTGCACAGCATCATGGCCTTCACTGTTTCTCTCTCTGCCCTTCCAGTGGTTAGATTGGGGGGTGCACAATAGGTTGGGAGGAGACACAACCAGGAACATGACTCGAACTAACCAGAGATATTCCATACCATTATAATGCCATGCTCAGCAATAAAAGGGAAAAGAGGGGAATTTAGGAAGGAGACCAATATCCAACCAATTCAGATATAAAGTCAACTCTGTATCTCACAGTAGATGTAAGTTAGCATGTTCATCTCCTCGCTCTTGAATTACTGTGATTTATCTCATCCTTATAGTAGGGTAACAATGAACAGACCTGAAAAGTGCTGCACTGTAAGTGCACTAAGTCTTTACATCATATCATCATACCTGAATTGTATGACAATTTGGCTGTTCAGTAGCACATTTGGGTTTCTAAAAAATTAGACTAAATAACATGTGCCCGTTATGCACAAGAAGTGTTAACAGTATCTTTGATACATATATATATTTAGGGTTGGACTCAATGATCTTAAAAGGTCTTTTCCAACATAAATGAGTCTATGATTCTATATATAAAGAAGGAAAAGTGCACTCAAAATCTTATTTTGCTTCCTGTAAGCTTCATATCTGTTTTCAAAGCTATTTTTGGCTAATAAAATTCATTAATTTACAATTTTCAATCTGTCCTCTTGTTTACCAGAAAATGCAACTGATCTAAGAACAGAAAAAATTTCATAACCAAATAGTTGTGTAATTTTTCTCATGGATACCCCTCTTCCCAACACAAAAAGTGAACATTTCCAATTCAAATGCAAGGAAGCAGGAGTTCAAAAATACCTATGTCTGTGTCCTCCTCTCCCTCTCTACCTAAAAAATACCTATCTCTGCCTCCCCCTCCCCTCAAAACTACCTATTTCTGTCTCCCTCTCTCCCTCTCCCTCTCCCTCTCCCTCTCCCTCTCCCTCTCCCTCTCCCTCTCTTTCTCCCTCTCCCTCCTCCCTAAAATCCACCTGTCTCTGTCTCCCCCTCTCCTTCCCCTTCCCCCTCCCCCTCCCCCTCTCCCTCTTCCTCCCCCCCCAGTTAAGATGTCTGTTTCTACTTACACTCAAACACAGTGTGCCTTCCATGAATTAATCAAATTACAAATAAGAATCTTTTCGTGTCTTTTCTGTCATTTCTACCTTGGTAGACTTTTGTCTAGGTTTGGTATACTTTTGTTCCTTCATAGACAATTATTTCTCTTTCAGTAGTATTTTGTTAGGAGGACAGAAGTCTGCTCTATTTCTAATTACAGTCTCATCCTCTTTAAATTACAAAGCCCTTTTCTATTCTACTGTATTATGGGACAGCACAAGTACAGGAAGACATGATTGAAACTTTAAAGTCAAGAGTATTGCCAAAACTTCAGGAGAGGAATATTTATACATGAATTATCCTATAACATTAAAAAAAAAAAAAAAAAAAAAAAAAGATATTTTGATTTTTAAGGTAAAAAGACTTCTAAGTTCTTAAAGCTCACTTTGATTTTAGGACATTTATTTTGTTCCAGTTAACATGCTATACTACAGAAATGTGTATATATATATATAAATATAGATTTATATGCTAAATATTATCAGGTATACATAGCAGTTGGAGCAGGATAAAAAGTGTACCAATTTCATGCAGATAATTACATCAAAACTAGGAGAACATTCTAAATGTCGGAGAGGAACAGTAACCAGGAACTTTAACAATAATTGTAAGATATGACGGATAGCATAAAAGAATAAAATTAAAGCAGAATTAATGGCTTCTAATTCCAAAAGCAGGTATAGGAAGTGAACTGAAATTCACATACTGATCATATCCACAATGACTTACTCCTTTAGAAATTTCTGTGGTTTAACTGCAAAATCTAACTAGAGTACTGTAAATAATTGTCGCCTTTATTTACTTTACATTAAACTGAAGATCTGAGATTTGAGCGTAGGCAAAAAGTACTGAGGGGACAGTTAATGAAAAAAACTAGTGATATTGTCAGAAGGAGGGATATAGACAACACATAGGAATAATTACATAGTAAATGTATATAATAGAAAAGAATATGGTGGTACTGGGGATGAGGAACCAATAAGGCAGATGAACAGCACAGACTAGAAAATTTAAAATACAAAAATATGAGAGAAATGAATACAGGAATTCTACATTGGAAGGATGATAAGTAACTCAGTTTTGCCTTTAGGTTGGTGATAACAATAACTGTCAGTAATGATATAAATTCATTGATGTTTCATAAAAGCAATAAGATATAGACTAACCAAAAATAACTGCTGTAAGTTAAGCTGGAAGTAATAAATCTATAGGGTCAGAGGGAAGAAGATGAAAGATAAATAAACACACAGTATTCTCTATTCCACAGGTAAACAGAGATTGTGACATTGTAAGTATGGTTCATTCATGTCAACTAGGTGTAGAAAATAATGCTCACATTTATTTGTATGGACAAGTAAAGATGATTGCCATGTACTGAAATCTCATGTAAATATATACTGCAGCACTGCAGTACAGGAAGGTTAATGGCTTAGAGCCAAGGTGTAATAAAAGGGCTCTTCCCATATGAGCTGCAGCCAATTTTTCTTCACTCAACGAATAATGGAGAAACAAACGCCAACAGAGGCAAAACCAACTCTGTGTCATATGAATAAGGTTGGAAAAATACAACTTTTACTTTGATTCTGCATAAGCTGCACTGACATCAGATAAATACTTCATAACAAAGATTTAGACCGTGAAAAACATGTTAGTGTAGACAAATGGGACACAGCTTGTCCAAATGAAATTCTCCTTTTGCTATAGACTTTAAAAATATAATAGATACCAAGAACGTGTCATGCATCTTGCATGTTCTTGTCTGTGTTTAAGATTGTTAGCCCTCTGGAGTATAAGTGGCCTTTATATAGTAATATTTAAATATAGAGGATTACAGTAAACTCATTATTTATAATCCTTCCTCAGGATACACTGGAGACACTTTGAACTAGGTTCTACAAGAAAATCTATCTGTATCTCTGGAAAAGATAATCAAGATCTTGTATTTCTTATCAATTTTGGGAAGAGGTGGATCTTAGGTTGTAGTTAAAAACAAGAAAGAAAACCATAAAAGAACCCACCCAAAACCAAACAATATTATGGTTTCTATTCCACTGAATATCAGATCTTAAGAAGCAAGAGTAAAGTGCAAGAATTTACAAATTTATGGATAAATATTATAAAACAAGGAAGAACACATAGATGGAAATCATTCCTCACAAATCCACTAGAGCTGTTTGAAGGATTCAGTGTACCCTAGGGCAAGAGGGTCTTACTGATCATTTGAATTTTCAAGGGGATTTTGATAACATCCTTCACCAAAGGATCATAAAGAAGGTGACGTGTTCATGGGATGAAAAAGGAAATTGTTTTGTATACTGTAAACTGCTTAAAAAGATACAGAAATTGTTAGCATTAAACCATCATTCCTCATGGGAAAACATCCCAAAGAGTGCATTATATGTGCAGAGGAAGATTGCACTTTTTAAACCCCAGGATTATCTGCAAAGTGCTTTGGTTTGTGTCACGGAGTGGTCTTGGAGTGCATACAACTATTTACTTTGGACTAAACCAGAGTGAAGAATATATTTCAGGAGCGTATCTAATATACTCCATCCACAAGGGCATTCAGACTAGACTACATCTAGTCCCAAATACAAAGCCACCTGAAAGGTATAGCATTGGTATACCATTCTCTGTATGAACCATTTTGGTTCTACAGATCCACTCTTACTGGTCTGCCCTACCTGATAGTGTAGACATAACGAGGTCTGTGCTAGGACCAGTATTATGCTATATATTCATAAAAGGTCAGGAAAAAGGAATGAATATTAAGAAGAAAAGTTTGCTGATGCTCCCACTATCAACAGATACTCCCAGTAATCAAAACATACTGATTTTGAAGAGCTACAGAAAGATTTTCTGTTACTGTGTGCCTGAATAGTGAAACGGCAAATGAAATTCAATGTTATTGCATGTAAATTAATGCATAAGGGGGAAAACAACAGGTTTAAACTGCCAATATTGAATGAGGACCAAGCAACAAGCATTTGTGAGGTTACTAAGGCAACTTTATGGAGGTGGCTGTGAACATTACAGAGTCAAGAAAGAAAACTGAATCAACAATAAAAATGTTGAAAATGACCGATGAAGGAAGAAAATAAAAACAAGAGGATAAATCAAAGCTAAATGAATTCTAAAGTTACATAGACAAGAAAAAAGTTAAAGATCCACTGTGTATGTCAGGGATCATAAGAGAGTAAAAGGAGTCTAATAGGCAAATATTTTCAAAATTTCAAGTTCTATTCTGATAGATTTTTAAACTGCAAATTGGTGTTACTAGATCAAAACAGGTGGGATGCAAACCATAGAAAGGAAATAATGGATAGCTAGAAAACATCTTCTGAGGATCTATGTAAGGATAATGAACTATTGCATGTTATTGGCTGCTCAGAAAAACAGAACCACCAGCATTAAAATTTAAAATTGAACTTTTAATTGAAAGGCTCGGAAAAAAAAAAAAAAACAAAAACAAAAACAAAAAACAAACAAACAACAAAAACAAACAAACAAACAAACCCAACAAAAACCAAAAACCCAAAAAACCAGAAACCATAAAAAAAATGTGTAATAATAACTTGAGGTGACTTTCAAAATGGGACTGCCTGCATTTAAAATGTACAGATATTTAGGAAACTGGACCATACACTAAGATCAAGAAGTGTTGCCTGACAGTAGTTTGCAAACTATTGAACAATTTCTTTGGTATTACATGTAAGGAAGGTCAAGCTGAAGTCACTTTAGAATTTAAACGGGGTTTAAAAGTGGGATGAGTTACCAACTAAGTGACAAGATTCAGAGAGGGGAGGGATACAAAAACTCCCATATAAATCTTGAAAATTAATCAGAGAGGTATTAGAACTTGGTTGATTGTTTGTTGTCTTTAAAGTATTTTATGCCATGGGTTATGACCAGTTATGCCTGAGTGGTGTTTGAGGTGAGCTTTCCACCATATCTGGTTACTGGCTATGTCACAAGCATAATTGCCTGTAAAAACACAACCATAAGAGATATTTTTAGTCAGCAAAGATGCAACATGAATGTCACCTTCTCTCTTAAAATTCTGTGTTGGAGATGAGAATGAGCACAAAATGGAAACATGTTAAAGATAGCCCCTCATAAATAGAGTTGGGTTGACCCAGCGCTGAGGGATCTGGTGGAGTTGAGAACGGTCAGTGTGAGGTTCATGGTTGGACTGGAGGAGCTTCAAGGGCTTTCCCAACCTTGATGATTCTGTGGTTCTGTGATTTTGATGGGGAACACCCCAGCCCCTCCTCAGCCCCTCGCTGGGGGAAGGGCATAAGAGGGGGGGGCTGCCGGGTGTCACAAAGGGGGCTCCAGCCACCCCGTGAGGTCACAGAGGGGGTCTGCCCGCCTGCCCCAATAGAACAGGCCGCAGCTGCACTGGGCCCACAATCGTGGCGTGTGGCAACGGGCCTACCTCGGCCGAGATGCTCCTGCTACTGATGCTCATCCTGCTGTTCCTCCTGGTTGGTGCCATGTTGGTGGCCCACTGGTTATGGGTAGGTGACGGGTGCACTGTGCTGCGCCGGGGGGTAGGATGGCATGGGGTGGGGGGCTTGTGGGGGTGGGGTGAGGTGGGAGGCTGTGGGGGGCTGTGGTGTGGGCCCGGGAGCTGCTCCCATCTCACCCAGCTTTTGGTGTCCTGCAGAGCGTGAGGCAGAAGGCAAAGCAAGGGAGGGCAGTGAAAGCCAAGCTGGAGAAGAGCGAACCGACCCTGGAGATATGGTGAGTGCTGGGGTAGACCCCCCAGATCCTGCCCCAGACCCTCAGCTCGTGTCCTGTCCATGCCGGGCAGCCCTGCCCGTCCCGCCGGAGGGGCCGGGATGCAGCAGGTTCACTTCCCTCTCCTCCTCTGCAGTGACAGCGCGAAGGCACCGAGCACAGAGCGCCTGTGCCCGCGACCCCAGATATTGTCCTTCCTCTCGATGAGCAGCTCCAGTCCTGTGGACACCCTCTGCTCCTTCCTGGAGCCCTGCCCCAGTGCCATGGCAGAGCTGGTGGCACAAAAGCGCGGGGGACCCACCCAGTCCCCCAAGGATGATCAGACACTGGTGGAGAACCTGGTACCAGCCCTGGGCCAGGACCCCCCACTAGAGCAGTCAGCAGGGACCAGGCAAGAGCAGGTCCCTGGGGATGAGGGGGACAAAGCGCAGACACCTAGGGATGTGGAGCTGGCCCCCGGCAGTCCCCACACCCGCCTGCAGATGCTGTTTGCCAGAATGTGGCTCGAGGCCAATGGAATAGAGCTGCCGGTGCCTCACATGGACACTGACAAGGCTGAGGATGGGGACATGGAGACAAGGATTCCGAACATGGAATCCTTGGAGATGGACAGGAGCAGCCCCTTGAAGTCGGGCAGCAGCAGCCCCGTGATCCTGGGCAGCACCATCCCAGCGGCTCCGGGCAGGAGCCACCCAGCAGAGCCCAGTCCCCAGCAGCGGGTGCCTGCGGGCAGGACGCGTGGCTGGGCGGCCCGGGGGCTGTGCAGGGGGGGCTGTGGCCTGTTGGAGGGCTGTGCCCAGCTCTGCAGGTGTACCAAGGTCTCATGGCAACGGCGCTGCCGGTCCTGCCACAGGCGCTTCTGCAAGCCCCTGAGGCAACACCAACGCTGATTCCAACGGGCACCCCAGAGACAGCAGATGGGGGGTGGTTGTGGTTTGAACGCAGCCGGTAGCAAATCGCCACATGGGCAGTTGTTTACTCCCCCCCCTGCCCCCCCCCCCAACCCGGTGAAATAGAGGGGGAACAGAAGAAGAAGATCGGAGAGCAGGTGCCCACCTATATGCTCAGCTTTGACGTCACATGACATGGAATGCTCCAAGGATCGATCAGGACCCAGCCCTTCAGCTGTGCTCCCTCTCAGCTCAAGGAAAGTTAACTCTACCCTGGCCAAAACCAGGACAGAGCTGTAGGGCTGGGAACCTCCCTGGGGTGAACCCACCTGAAAAATAAAAAAAATTAAAGTATCTTTTCTCCATCCCTGGTGCCGTGGTTCTTCCACCCAGCCCTTGATGTGCCTTCTCCCCCGTCCCTTTGCCAAACCTCCCCTTTGGGTCCCTTGCTGACCCCCCCCTCCTCTGCCAGGTCTCCCATGTTAAAATTGCAATGTGAGACAAAGTCCTTGAGTCAGGGGCATTGGAGGGTCTTTCGTTTAGCTCAGTAGTCCGTGGTGGTCGCAAAAGCAGCCCCCCAACTCATTTCAGGACTGAAGTGCGCATGACCCGAATGGGGTGGGAATAAGAAAATGAGTTACAGGAATTAGCATGTTTATGTATGAGAACTTGATTAATATGTATGACTGTATCCAATATAATCAGCATGTTACACAAGTCAGGTGTGTTGTTGGTGAGACGACTCCCCCGCGCACCCGGCCGTTAATAAAGGAGTGTCTGCTTATCTACATCCCATTGGGGTCGATAAGTTCTTTTATCCTGTTTTGGTGACACAGAGAGCTGGGGATGAGTCTCTTGAACGAAGTAACAAGCTCCAGGACAAGAGGGAATGGCCTCAAGCTGCGCCAGGGCAGGGTTAGACTGGCTCTTAGGAAGTATTTCTTTGCAGAGGGGGTTGTTGGGCGTTGGAATGGGCTGCCCAGGGCAGGGGGGGAGTCCCCATCCCTGGAGGGGAGTCGGGAGTCATAAATAAAATAAGAATCAGATTAATATATAACATTAGATATTCCAGTTATTTTGCCTCTCAAGAAACTCTAGCGGCTTTGGGTGATAGGTTGTATGGGATAGGAAAAGAGTATGGAATCTTCATTAATGTATTAAAGGTGAAAATGTTGATCTGTAGAATAACAGGACCTGAAGACACTCTGAAAGGTAAAAACTTTGGGTTTTTTTCATTATTATTATTATTATTATTATTATTATTATTATTATTATTATTATTATTACTATTACTATTATTACTATTACTATTATATACGATTATTACTGTTATTATTATTACTGCCATACAGTCAAAAATCAACATAATTCATATGAATGACCTAATTGAAGATGATACGGCATATCACAAGAAGACTAATAATACAAAGGCTTTAGATGAATGTGACAAATAAACTTGAAAAATAAAAAAAAAAAATAGTAGTAATCTGATTTCTGTGGGAAACTGTGTGAAAGGTGTACCTACTTTCCATGGTCATGTATGACTGGGAGGAGAAAAAGAATTGGAGAAGCTTTAGAAGAGGTTGGTTTTTTTTTTTTCAGATATTGAGTTGTTTGAAAAGTAAAACCATTAACAATAAAATTGTAATGAATGAGTACCAAAAAAGATTGTGCTAATAGGGCCCTTATTCACAGCAGAGAGCAACCTTTTTTTTTTTTAATATGCAGTTATAAAGAAAGTGAGCACCTATGAAATACAAGGATCTATAGTACAAATCCATACATCTTAAACTCTGTATGTACTTCTCATTAAACATATGCTGATGGTTCCGCAGATTGTTGTAGGACTTTTTTGTGGTGACAGACAGCTTGTTTGTGACAGATAGATAGCTTTTAAGACTTATCTTCCTGTGTTAATTAAATTTCTTTAGTGCCTTTCGTGGTGAATGTCTTGGTTTGTTCGTCTGCTTTTTGATGTTGTTAATATATAAGCTTTACTCTAATAACTGGTCTTTATGTTCAGTCTCCCACATTATGGCACTAATACTAAATAACTAAAGAAATGCTCAGAGCAAGCCCTTATAATGGTTCATTATCCTATTGCTCTGCTATGTACTGTCTCTTAGTTAGATATGGATCCACCATGCACCACAGAAAATTTCTTGGGACACCATGACATAGAGAACAGATATTCAGATACAGTAGAACAGAACAGGGAAAGCAAACAAAATGTTTCAAGGTAGAGTTAGGAAGGACTAATGGAATAGAATTCATCAGCCTCAAAAAGTAGTAGATGAGGGGACAATAGAATAAGGCCTACACAGAGATGAGTGATATTAAGATGATAAATAATGATTAATCACAAGAAGTCCACTCTGTGAAATTATCAATTAGCAAGCTTAAAAGAGAAATAAATATTTTTTCACACAACCTATAATTATAGGTATAAATTACTTCAAAAAAGGTAAGACAAGTTATCAGTGCCCGTTAAATGCAGCATTCCAGCTGCAGTCTCTAGTTCTGAAATCCCTGATGACCCATAGCTGTGAAAAATATACCAGTTCAAGGACTGTCCTGCATTTGCCATGTTCCCATGTTCTTTCCCTACTGCCCTCCCCTGAATAAGGAAGAATGGAATAGATGGCCCATTTATCCTGACACAGTGTGGTATTTGATAAAATCCTCTATATCTATATATCTTATCTAATTATGTCATAAAGTGAATATGATGCCAAATAATAGCTGATAGGAACATCTCCACAGTAGGTTTGTTGCCAGCCATTTTGAAGAGTTTTTAACAGAAAACATGCAGTGAGTTGATTAATGTATATCTGTAATTAACCAGAGTAGAAGCAGAATCATGTAATTAATTATATTCCTTTGATTTAACATCTTTAAAAGTCAAATGCATTCTGAAAAAAAAGTTGACAGAATTCACAAGCTAATATTTTATTTCCACTGTAACCACTGAATATTTTAATCTAGATGACATTTGGATGAGTAAAATGAAACCTTATTGAATTTAGGGAGGCTATTGTGTGACAAAGCTTTACTCCTATTAACAGCAGAGGTGGTTTTCCTTTTTATTCATTATACTGTTCCTATGAATGCCTGTTTGACTTTCACGCTGTTGATGTAAATGAACCCTTTCACTGATGATGATAATATAGTAGAGCAGCAATGTGTGTGTATAATTGTACTCTTTAAAAGTACGTTTTAAATTTAAATCCAAGCTGCAATTATTTTAGATAGGCAAATGATCAAATTGAGGATAATGCTACAAGAGAAATTTGGAACAAGTTCAAATCAAAATAGAAATGGCTATCTCTGCCTTAGGCTTATTGAAGATATCCTGAGAGAATCCAAATTCATGCCAAGCTGAGGAAAATAAATAACACCTTGTAAATTTTATGTCCTCCTATCAGCATCCAGTACTCTTTGTCTAGGTTTTTTCAGAGACACTCTCCTCTGCATGAAGAGGGTTTAACCTGGAATACCAAATTTACTTACCATTACACAGGATTTTGATTTAACAGTGTCACGTCCCAATTTCTCAGGATGATGACTCAGATTCTCTGATTCCCAGGTCAGGATTAAGGTGAAACGACACCAGGGATTCCTCAATTCACAAAACTCAACTTTTGTTTGTTCACAGCAGATGCTGACACAAAACATTGTCAGTAAGCCTTACAACCTCTGCAACTAGTGGTAAACTTCATAACATACACGGACAAACTGCAGGACTTATGGGATATATGCAGGAACCTTAAAACATATGCTGACAAGCAGCACATCTCATAAGATGCCCTGACAAGCCACAAACACGCCCTAACAAACCTTGCCTTTTACGCAGGGATACAGGGATAGAGAAGGAGAGAAAAAATGAGATGAATAGAGAGAGAGAGAGGCAGGGAGGGAGAGAGAAAGACAAAATAGAAAGGTTTCACCAGTCCTGGTTCCAGCACTGGTCCAGCCAGACTAGGGGTCCAGCTCCAGATGGGCACAGACACCCAGGGCTTTGACTCATGTCCTCTTATAATTCCTTGCCCCTCCTCCAGGCAGACACTTGGACTTATTAGGCTAATTAGGCATCATGAGCAGCCTATGCTTCTAGAATTCTCCTTGCTTTGGTACATGTGTAGTTTGTACCTTCAGATTCTTCTGGAAATGGGTCAGTGGGCTTGGGACTTATTGGGGAGTTACTCCTCCCTCCCTGCACAACAATGAATGCTGTCTGACCTTTCTTCTTGGCGCATGCATCATGAAAATGGCTTCTCTATTGACTCTTTACGGAGTTGTTCGAGGTAGGGAAATTCAGCCCCAGAAAAGTATGGTCTCACCTTCGTGGGACCCCTTCCTCTCTCCACGCCTCCCTGCCATTACCTGCGCAGGCCCGATGTTTCCATAGAAACTCTTTCTTTAACCAAAGTTCTTTATTGGATGTTTGAGACATTAACTATGGTTTCATTGGACCATCACACAGAGTGATACAAGCAATGTACTGAAATCGCAATACAAGCACAACATAGCAGTTACAACATATAGTTGAATCACAATATAAATATCATTCCCATCTCTACATTCTCACCATCATGACACTGGACATCCCCAACCACTAGAAAGGAATTATAGGTTGAAGCTAGCTCAAGTCCATTACTCTCTTCAAAGTTCAAGTTGCTTGTTCAATTTTTATACCCTATGTTGGGCTAAGGCACGTTTACACTTTCCCCATGCTTGTCTGACCAAGTCAGGAAGACAGTACTCTCTATTTATTAACTCTGGGCTGGCCATTCACACAACCAGTTGACACACTCCACTGATACAAACAGTTAATCCACTGCTGCAGTCGTTTATCTAAAAGAAAAGCGACCCACTGCTCCTCTTGGTGTAGAGATAAGCTCAGCTTTCTTTGCAACAGTCAGTCATTCCCTATGTTTGTCCCTGATCTTCCAAGCACATTGCTCTTGCCCATTTCTTCTGAGTCATCTTCCATTGCAGGGATTTGTTGATCGATCATACCTCCTTATGCTTTTTGGAAAAGAGCTAATTCCTATATACAAATTTTTGAATTTCTCATGTAACATCTCCTGGTTTTTGCTTTGGGATTAATTTTGGTTTTCTTATAAACAAAAATTCAGAGCAATTCCTGGGTGTATTTTAGTTCATATCAGAAATTATTTTCTGAAACATACTTCCCAGTCACTCCCACATGCTGTGTTTCAGTTAGTTTCACAGAACAGTTTTAGAGCTTGTGATTTTTTTTGCTTCAAGATTAAACTAAATGTAGAAGATTCAAGGGTTCACTTGCTTAACATCCGCTCCTGGTCATTCAGTCTGTAAGATCAGACAGGTACTAAAACTCTGCAAAACACATATAATGTAGATGTCAGGTCCTCAGCATAAGGTGTTTTGCTTTACAAATTTGTTTTTATTCCACTCTAAAGAGGTTTCCAGTGTCCTCCTGGGAGTACAGATTGTTTTTTCTGCATCAGAGGGATCCTCAAGGCATTACATTTTGGCAAGTCTAGCTCACAAAAAGTGTTTTGTAAGAGTAGTTGTTTCATTGATCTTTGTTTAAACATTTATGTTCAATAATGCCTGCATGAGATGATCTAAGGATGATAATTTCTTAAGTTTGCACACTGAAGACATATCTATTTTGATATGTCATATTTGATTACGGCATACATACACATGCCTGAACTAGTTAGCTCAAAAACTGGCAGAAGCCCAATTGGGAATCATTAGCTTCCTCTGAAAAGTCCATATTCTATTTTGAATCTGGTGTTGTTTTAACTTCCTTGCTGTCATTACCCATGATAAACATAATACTTTATGTAACCTGCAGTATAGCTTTCCAGTTACAGTGTCACTTTCCAGTTGCAATGTCTCTTTATTTCTATTTTCCCCATACTCAGACGAGATAGTTTCCTGGACACTAATACAAGTGATAGTTTATAAGACACTTGTATGGGAGTAGCATATTGGGATGTTGTAACAAATAACAATCAAGGCTTAGTAGGACATCTGATAAAAAAGAGACATTGTCCCTAATATCCTTCAGGAAAAAAACAAGAAGTACTGTGTATTTTTGTTGAGAAAGAATAGAGGCAATCTTTCATAAATACTGAGTGTTGGGGAGGGGATTGTTGTTGGTTTTTTGTAGATTTACTATTCAATAAAACTATATCAGTCTTGGTCTTATTAAACTGAGTTGCAGCAGCTTGAAAGTATTTTTGCATTATGAAATGATGATATTCAGACACTCATTGTTTTTATATAATTATTGCAGTAAAGATGCTTAAAATGACAGCATTCTCACTCTATTCTGCAGTCTTTTTTCCCCTCATTTCTTCTGTTGGCTCTTTTTCTGTGTTAGGAGATCAATATTAAACCAAGGGACTGGAGAGGATGATGAAAACCTTTGCATATCAAATGAAATTAGAAAATCGGTTTAATTAGGAAGAGAAGAATTACAATCTACTGTAACTTATGTACAATCAGGCAAGGTCTTCATTAGGATTTAAAGGTGAGAGTTCTAATAAGGAGCTGCCTCCATAATAGTCTTGATTCATTCAGTATTGGCATAAAATATGTT
Source organism: Strix uralensis (assembly GCF_047716275.1). Taxonomy (NCBI): domain Eukaryota; kingdom Metazoa; phylum Chordata; class Aves; order Strigiformes; family Strigidae; genus Strix; species Strix uralensis. Next base: position 86,521,002 of record NC_133972.1, on the reverse strand, counting down.
AATAGCTTGTGCAAATATATATGTGTATAGATGGGTGTTTTATATCCTTATAACCTGCAGTATTTATTTTCAGTTAAGTTTTGATCAAAAAAATAATCTTTTCTGAATATTTGTTGTGAAGTTTGTCTTAGGGAAGGTAACACATCCTAGAGAAAATGTTGTTTTCAGTCAGTGACCTATGTATGTAGGGCATCTCTTTTAAAAAGTATCCCAAGCAGACTCTCCTTTCATAGTGGGACATTGTGACCTGGGAATGTTGTTGATATGGCTCTTCATCTCCTTGCAAAAGTAAAATTTGCAAGAATGATCAAAGGTATTTTTTCTAATTTTTTCTAGTTTCAGCCTCATGATAGAAAGATTTAAATGAAACCACTCAGAAGTAGCATGATACTGGAACCTTAATTTAAAAGTAAAACTGTCAATAAACAGAAAGATATCAGAGGTGCCAAAACAAATATCTGCCAGGTTCTTACTGATTTTCCATAATCAAATTTCACCAATGGATGGAGATGTAGATCTCTTCTGCAGCTCTGCATTTTCAGAAGTGTTATGCATTATCACAATGCCTATTTTTAAGAAAAAAAACATTTATTTTTCTACCTTCAGTTATTCATATTTCTCAGTACCCACCATCCTCCTCTTCACACTTCTTGTTCTTTGGCAATATAGTGTCTAAGGTTAAGAGGTGCATTTCCATGCATCTCTGGATCATATAAAATGGCTGCACAGTTTCATTGTGGATTAATATAGCTCTGATACAATTACTAAGATTACCGTGTTACAACCATATAATTAAAAATATCCCAAATGTGTGTACCCAACTTTCAGGAACACCTTGTAAAACAAGTGATCTAATTAGCAATATCAGTATTTTTTACCCTTGAAAAATGTTTCTCTAAGGAAAGCTGAATTAGAATATTAGTTCAGCTTGACATAGTAATTATAATAATTATCAAGTTATTTTATGTTCTAAAGTGCTGTTCAGGAGTCATACAAATTCTAAGAAATTCTTCCTCTGAGAGTTAGGGAAGATAATTCAGCTTATTTTATCCTCAATTGATCTTTGAGTTGTCATCTTTTTTCATTTTTTTTTAAGATTAAGGAGATTTAAATTACTGGTAATACTAATGAATCACATTTTTGTAGGCAAACTGAATACTGTTTCTTCCTATGAAGCTGGGAGTTGTCATGAACACCATGCAGTTGCATGAAATAAAAAGTAAATAACATGATGGTTAAAAATCTTACTACAATTAACTACAAAATTAATTTTAGCACAGATTTTGATCAATTCAAGGGAAAAAAATAATCCCTCTAAGGAGAGTCTCTCTAAGATTTAAGCATTTCTTTGAGTACTTTAGCTAGAGTAAATTGTACCCCTCATGCAAACAGTTCCAAAATTCTTCCTTTAAATCTGATCTGGAAGTTCCTCTCATTAAGTGGACCTGTTTTATAAACAAATACCATTGCATGTATATTGAGAAGGAACCAGGAGAAAAAATAAAACACAGTTTCCAGTCAAACTTCAATTATAGCCTAGTTCAGAGTTTCGGGAGAAATTCCTTATGGCACTGTCACTTTGACATGGGAAGAAAACCTAGACAATTGTGAGAGACAGAGAGTAGGAAGGTGCATATTTACATGACATGCACCAACCATCTGAGTAGAGCTAATGTAAATAGGAAATAACAAGATTCCCTTTGTTGTGTCTCATCAGAACAATATAGTGTCCACACTTCCAATATTTGAGTTTGTGAGTTTTGAAAAAGTAAAAATAAAATAGCTTTTTCTTCCTGTAGTTTCAATTTGAAATTCAGCATTTTTTGGCTAGATGCACAGATTTATAAACTGCTCAGAATTTTAACTTTGGATTCTCAATCAGACTTGCTTTACAAAGAGCTTAATTTTACATAGTACTGAACATTTTTTGAAAATCAGAAATTTTTTAATGATCTCAAATTGGTGTTCCAGACATCCGTTGAGGTCCTTAGAAAATTTTAGCCAAGATGGTGATATGATTTCATTATTAGATGCATTTTTATTATTAACTTCGAGTGTCATATTGCCTGTATAAATACTTCTGATGAAAATTCTCTTTCGAAGGGTTTAATATTACTAATTTAAAATACACTGGATTTTTCCATCCCTATGATTGAGTAATTATACGTGAAATAATTATTTTCAAAAGAATTTATTATCAGATCTGACAGAACTGTTGTTGATATTGCTGTTTCTTATTTGCTCATATTTATTTGATTTTGGACAAATAGTTTTGTTCAGTCAGTTTGAAATATTCTAGGCCAAACCAAAGAGTAAGACTTAAAGCTAAAATCTACCTGTAGGCAAAAGCTGTGAATTAAATGTGACTAACATAGGATATAAATATTTGTAGAAGAATGAGGTATATGACTTTCAGCTAGAGACATTTAGACCCTAAGTGGAAGATGCTATGCATAAACAACTGGTGTGAATGTTCCTGTCTTAAATTATATTTATTGACAGAACAAATGACCTGGATCTTCCAGCTGAGCAAGTTTATCTGCATGCAAATTATGGCCCTATCATCTGTAATTCGGATTGCAGAGAGAGGCACTACCATGCTAAAAGGTACAGACTGAAAATACCCTTTTGTCCAACCAAAGATTGCCACTGGCACAACACAAGGATGGAATAATTCTGCCAAGCCTTGTTAGGCTCTCAGGATGTGCATGCACTGGTGTTCCAGCTGGGTTTGGGAGAGCTCTAGTTAAGTGAATATCCCATTTCTTTCCATTTGCTGTGCTAGGGTTCACATTGTGGCATAGTCTCATGGCATATGAACAAGATTCCTTCAGGGTGAAACTAAGCTGGAAAATGAACTCCAGGACTCTGCCAAATACACTCCCACCTCACATGGGCATTTAGTCCATGGGACCAGGCTAGGGGTAGTCCAAAGCACTTTAAAAAACCCTTAAATAGTTAAACCAACAAACATTGAAATATGCATAGCACACGAGTCAGGTATTTTGCATCAGCAGTTTCTCTCTACAGATTTATTGATCCATGCTATTTGCTAATGTAGACATAGTTTAAGACTGATAACAGATTAATCAGCAGTCAGAACAGATAAGTCTGCTTCTCCTCTTGTACTTATCTGAATAGCTACAATTTATGTGTCTTTAGAACAGGTGTAAGTGAAAACTCAGCCAGGTTTTTTGTGTTCCTCCATCTGCCAATCTTCATCATACCATTTTGCCCAGGTTAAGTCTAAACTAGCTGGATTCCATCCAGAACACTTTCTCTGTCAGAAATTAGGAAGAGAGAAAAGCACTTCTGTCAGGGACTGTTGAAAATTAATGCAAAGGAAATGTCATTTGTGTGTGCAAACTTCTAGTGCTACAGAAAGAATCCCTACCCCATGGTACTATTTCAAAATGTGTTCAATACAACTTATTATTTTTAAAGAAATGCAAAATTCAAATAAGTTTTTTGATTGTACTATCTATCTAGAGAAGAAAACTTGAGACAGACCCTGGAGTCCTACAAAATCATCCAAGGGTAGCTACAGTTTAATCAATCATTCTGGACATTAGTACCTCATTTAGATGAATGGAATAATTCGTGTTTGTAACTGAAGTTTCAGGCTGCCTGTAAACCAAGACTCACTTTACTGTACCAGTGGTGCTCAGTTCACTTTCTCTAATTTATTCTCAGAACACTGAGATGCAGGAAAATATGTATGTGTGTGTGTGCGTGTGTGCGCATTTGTATGTGCCTGTACCTGTATACATGTGTGCCCATGCAGAGATATTGATGCAATCACAAACCTTTTGCCCAGGTGTGAAGAATAGGAGGGAAGAGAGGGTGGGAAGGAGTTTGTAGTGAATGTGCCTTAATGCAGCTACTTCACTTTGATCCCTTTGCCTGTTAATATACAGTAGTTAGACATCACAATTACTAGTATCTAATCTTAATGAAATTTCTGTCATAAAAGTACTTCACAACCATCCAAGCCTTTGTTAGGTTTCTTGAACATAAAACTATGAAACTGCTATTAAATAAACAACAACAACAACAACAAAAAAAAGGAAAATAAAAATGGAAGTGTGTATCATTCCCTTGGCTTCAGTTTTTGAAAGCATATTTTCCTTTGCAATGCAAAATCTACAGTTTCAGGGTTTTTTATTAAAAAATTGAGATATAAGTAGTTTTAGTTTCAAGAATTGGCTTCAAATCATAAATCAAAACCTGCTCTGGTCAGTTTAGAAAAATAAATGGTAACTGTATGAAAAAGGAAAAAACAGAAAATATGCATGAGACCAAGGTTCCACCAGTATATCAAAGTATGTGCCCATTTCATGTGACTGAATAAAAATATTAAATATATTGTTAGCATATACTGTAACACAAACCTTTGGAAAAAAGACTATAAATAAGTAGCATGAGATTTTATGCCACCTCTATCACTGAAACTCTCAGACATTAAAGGAGTTATAGCAGTATATTTTTAGTTTATGTACTATTTTTTTCATCTATAAGCTATGAATCTTACGTAATGCTAAATTCATGCCTGATTTGTTTGGGTTTCGGGTTTTTTGGGGACTTATTTTTCTGTTAGACTGTTCCATATATAACACTATTGAAATCAATGTGAATATAAATTTACTTGTATTTATGCAAGGTATCGTACAAAAATCTATACTTATTTGTACCTCAGCTCAGTGTGAGTAGAGTGATCCCTGCTAACTGCATAATTTAATTTTCTTTCTCACAGTGCTGTCTGCTAGCAAGGTGGCATACAGAAATTCTGCACGGCAAGCCTCTTGCTCTGCTCTTGCATTTCAGGGACCAGTTGTATCCTTATGCAGTTACAGTAGCATATGTGTTTACGTTCCTTGTACTCAGTATGCAGCAAGGTCTGCAACGGATGTGCCTGTCAGGCACAGCTGCCAGGAATTCTTTGCTGAGAGGGTGGAGGTGCCTGAAGGACTTTTAGATACATAAGGGTCTGAAGGACCCTCAGATGTTTCTCACTAGCCAAAGTGTTGCAATAGTTCTACTCTTTGTCCCTTCTTTTTGTTGCTTCTGTGCAAAGGACTAGTGACTTTTTGGCTCACTTAAGTCATCATCTGCAAAATTCTGTCCGTGCACCAAGGAACCTATATTCCTTTTAGATGTCCCCCCTTCAATCCTAGCTTCAAACATTAGGAGAATTCTGGTCTTTATTGTATTTTCAGAAAAATGTATTCAAAAAAGCAAAGTTACTGACTTCTGGTGATTGTATTGAGCCAGTATCTTTTATGGTACAAAAGGTGGTACAAAAGATGCTACAAAACCCCCACTAGTAATTTAAGAACCAAAGCCATTTCTGACTTTGTGCCATGAATTGAGCTGTGTGTGCTGCGGGTAGAATATTGCTGTTGCAGAGTACAAAGTTACCATTTCATCACAGTCTTTCACTACTCAGATTTCACTTATCTTTAAATAGAAGATCGAAACTGGAGATATAAAACTATTATCCATCATAAACTATTGCTAACACTGAAGATCATCCTCAAGATTTTCACTGGATTTTATACTGAGGTGAAGAAAATAAACTGTTCAAAAGTTGTGTAATTGATATTAAAAGGTTCTTCAAAATACATAAAAATTACACCTGAACTGAGATGAGTAAAATTACTGAGGGAGGATGCTGTTTTTCCCCTGGATATCACTACAAGCCTTCCTAAAATATTACACAAGTACTAATTTGTTTGCCTTTCAGGTCTGTGATAATTTGTCAGTGAAGTGAGTTTCCAGAGAAAATGAAAAATAGGAATAAATGAAAAGAGAAGAGTAATGAGATATGCCTTAAAAAGAAAAAAAATATAAAATTTGAAGAGTCTCAGAACATATCGTCTAGAGGCACAGCCAGAATTGCAATAAAGAAGAAAGTGCAAGAGACTCTGGAAAGGACAGACATTTATGAGCAAATCCCATAAGTCTTTCACACCAATAATCTGAAAGCCACTCCAATAAAATGAGATACCTGTATAAGCCTTGAGGCAGTCAGGAAAAAATAGTAATTGAACAGATGCATAACCTGCAGTAAAAATCAAAATAAGCAAATAGCGTGAGTAAAGAAAAGAAAGATGCATATAATAAACTCTCATATCTATTTAATGGAATATTTGCATTTCAAACTACTGTTAAAAAGTGTATAAAGCAAGATATATATGAAAATTTACAAAGTCTGTTACTGGAAAAATAGCAATGGTAAAAATGTTCTCTCATCAAATTTCCTGGAAGAAACATGCATAAATATTACATGACAAATGTAATATTACCTATATAATATAATTATTATGTTACATTATATAATATAGTAAATATAATAAATATAATACAATACAATACAATACAATATATATAATATGATATAAATTAAGTTACTAATTAAGAATATCAAATATTGGTGTGCAATTTTGACCCCATGTGCTTATAGGAACTGAGAGATTACAAATGTTGAATCTGATGAAATACCAAAAAAACTACTGTTGTTCTACAGTACAGTATCTTACATTGCTCAGAGACTATATAGCAAAATATAAATCATCTATACTTAGAAGAAATTATATCTGCTATAAAGTTTTCTTTGCAGGGGGGGATGGGGGGTGGTGGGGATCAGGAGAGACCATTTCAATATCTAGTTTGCCTTTAAATTGAACTTTTATGAAACTGGAGGAGAACACAAATGGACTGAATGAGCAGTGACACTTCAATGAACAATGATGTATCTCAGTGTCACAATATCAAAATACATGAAGGATCATTCGAGCCACTCTTCCTGTGACAGTTCCTTTTCCCCTTCCATCAGTGTCTAAGAGAAGCAGATGACTGCCATAGATGCTACCTACAGCCACAGACCAGGACAGAAGCTATGAACTTCTGTGGGCTTTGCTGTAGTTGCTACACGAATTGAGTGTGAATGATTTGATTGACAACACAGACAGTACGGAATTCATTCACTGCTACCTTTGATAAGTGAAGAAGCAGGTAAAGAAAGAACCAACCAAAAGCATAAAAATAATCAAAACACAGAAATTGTCTTGTTTTATGAATAATTGTGGTCTGTAGAACAAAAAGATGACTTTTTGATATATCAGACATTCCAAGCGGATAAATATCTCCCAGATACCTCTGCGTGAACTGAAACAGGAAAGGTGTTGTGCCCTTCTTGAATTAAAGTGCCAGGGGTAAGGAAGACAGAGAGCACTTCGCAGATGCTAGTGTGTCTTAAGTGCTATTTTACAAACTTTTAATGGATTAGTTACCTTTTTAGAGGTTCAAAACACAATCATGATATTGAAATACTTCTGTAAGCAATCACCAGCCTCCCTGTTGGTTAAATGAACAAAGGATGTATTCCTACATTTCTCAACAACACTCAGCAAGAACTCAGGACAAAAATATTTTCACATTTATGTCTAACAACCATGAGCTCATTGAAATTTGGAGTGACTAATGGATGACTGATCTAAATACAAAATTTGCTTTAGGTAACAAGATACTTTGCAGAGAGGTGTGACTTTTACAAAAGCAATTAAAGGAGGTTTGCAAAGAACTTTGATATGGCACAACTGGTGGCTGTACTCTGAATACCTGGGTTACTCTAACTAAGATAGAGACCTAGAACCACAGTAGAATGAAACTGGAAGATATTTCAATGATGATATCATTATTTTTTTTCCAATTATTTATACCGAGTAACTGGTTCCTTGCAAAAAAATCCATGCATTCACCAGAGCCTTGAAATTGATCTCACAGCCCATAATCATGAGCTCCTTAGGTCTCATTCAGGGTTTGAAATAAACAGAAATATCTAGCTTTCTATATGGATTCTACCTTTTAAGGTAATTTTAAGATAATATCATATCAAAACATGAAAATTCTGAAATATTTTGTAAGCAGAGATCATTTAATGTAGAATGAAGATCATTTAAGGTAGAATGAGTTCGGGACTTTTATTCCATTGCTGAAATCCCAGTAGTATTTCTTCATCAATTTTCTGTGATTTGTAGACATCTGCATTACCCTGGCCTATACTAAGCAGGTGAAGCAACTGGTAAAAATTCAAGGGTAGGTGAGGTGAGGTGAGGCAGGGCGAGGCAGGAGGGGAGTGTCCTGGTTCAGCTAGGATAGGGTTAAGTTTCCCCAGCAGTGGGGGGGAAGCTGTAGCCGGGTTATTCCATACCATGCTGACGTCACCTCCTGGCACCCGAGCGCGGCAGCGCGGGAGAATCGGTGAGCACGCGTGTTATGCGATCTCTGTGCTCTTGCTGCTGTATCGGTACATATCTTGCTCTGTTCATTGTTGTTATTGTTACTGTTATTGTTATTCTGTTGTATTAAACCTTTCCTTATCTCAGCCCCGGGGCTTTGTATTTCACTCCCTTTGTGGGGGAGGGGCAGCAGCCGCGTGGTCTCAGACCCCAGCAGGGACTAAACCACCACAGTGAGGAAAGGGAAGGGAAAGGGAAAGGGAATGGGAAGGGGAAGGGGAAGGGGACAGGAGGGAAGGGAAGGGAAGGGAAGGGAAGGGAAGGGAAGGGAAGGGAAGGGAAGGGAAGGGAAGGGAAGGGAAGGGAAGGGAAGGGAAGGGAAGGGAAGGGAAGGGAAGGGAAGGGAAGGGAAGGGAAGGGAAGGGAAGGGAAGGGAAGGGAAGGGAAGGGAAGGGAAGGGAAGGGAAGGGGGATGAGATACTACTAATTACATGAAATGAGTAAGTTATTTAATGTTTTATTACGCCATGCAAAATTTTATTATGCATGATTTTGATAACATTGTATTTCTGCATAGGAAACAACATATCTAAACCACTTCACAGAATTATACTGATTTTCTTCATAAATGCTTCCTTCTTTTAATTAAAAAAAAAAAAAAAAAGTGGTTTTCATCATATTTTGAAGACTACACCTCTTCCTTCATCCTACAAAGGGTTTGCATTATCTGATTCTTCCTTAAACTAGTAAAATATATGTGTTCTGAATCTCTGAGTACAGACCTGCAGACCTACAAGTCCATTATTTTGAATCAAGTAGTTTGGGGACTGATTTAAATGATGAATTAATTGTAGATTTTTTTTTTTCTTTTGAACAATGAAGTATAGAAAGGGTAACATGACTGTGGCTAATAAATGGAAATTTGATTTCTGGAAACCTCAGCTGAGGTGAAGAATGTGACTCTTCTTGGTTCAAAAGCAACAAAGCTCTGTAGCTGCTCTGAAGCAGGTCTCAGGCTGTTATAGGCATCAAGTGCAGTAGGAATCAATAGGGCTTAAGCTAGCATTGAATTTGTCCCACCAGTCTCTATTATTCATGGGTCAATGGCTCATTAGTCTTTATTCTCCTGCTTTTATAAAAGCAGAAATAGTGAGCAATCCAGAAGAAAGTCACTGAAAGAAATATTAGCCATGATACCGGTCCTTTTCAAAGAACTACTTGTATGTATTTGGATCAACAGTTGACTACATTTCAAAGACCAGGGTATTCAAATGACCTTTTAAAACAGGTTCACTGTCAAAGCATCTGACTGGGACAACTAGATGAGTGTAAGATTTCCTCTTATTATTTCATTACGGAAGAGAAAGTGAGAGGGGAAGGAAGATGTTCAAAAAATGAGGTTCAAAATAATTTTTTTTTCATTGGGAAGCAATTCTGTTTACTTCCTGCTTCTGGGCAATCACACAATTTTGTGAATAAAAATACTATTATTGGTATTACCACAATATTGTTTTACAGATACGTTTTAAACTTCCAAACAGATTGTTCATGTTACATCTGTCCATAGCTGTGATATACATAAGTCACAGAGACAAGGCACATCTCTAAAGGCCTGTTTCCTGGTCCTTCAAAAATAAAAGAAAAAGAAACCAAAATCAGTCACAAGAAAACAAAGAAAAGAGCTGACAAAAGGCCATGGGACTACACAAACGTTTAGGTAAGTGCTTGGAGAACACAAGTATATGCATTGCATTTAATGGAATCTGATGCTTTCAGCCTTAATATTATCAAAGTCTAATTGAACCTGCCAATTGAAAGTATTTTCGTTAAGTTTCCCTAAGAAATTAAGAAACTTTGAGTTGTATTATTGCTATCAAACACCATACATTTTAAACTTTTTCTTTATTCTTCAAATTATTCTGTTAAAGACTTGAGATATTAGCAGCTTTTGGCTTTTTTTTTTTTGACCCTTTCTTAAATGCTTTGCAATTTTTTATTTTATTCTGGTAAGAGACACATCAAACAATTTTAGCAACTGCTGTGTGTCTTTACTAGTCTGTGGTTGGTATCCTTGGCTCCATGAGTCATCATAGAGATGTGAGGCAGTGGTCTAAACCTGGAGTGTCCAGAAGGAATCCTTGGTAGCCTCAGGTATGGGTCTTCCACAATCCCTAAAGAAAGTGCAAAATACTTCATCTTCCTCTGAACTCAGTAAACCAGCCCATGATGGCTTAGGGAGAGTAGATGGATGGATAAGGAGAAATGACAAGAGTCACTCCCTGGCAGTATCCATGGACTATGCTGCCAATATGGAACTCTGGACATATATGAGACCAAAGCTCCTTAGGTTTTAAATACCCAAAGTCTCAATGTCAAAAAGTAGCTAAACAGGGACAGCAGACTTTTTTCTTGTGTAAAAAAATAGGTGAACTTTGTTAATCAACTGTTCTATCTATCTATCTATCTATCTATCTATCTATCTATCTATCTATCTATCTATCTATCTATCTATCTCAGTGGGAATTATCCTCATATCAGAGATTCTGCCATTTTATGCTTGCGTCTTGCCAGATGGGCCTTAAACTTAAATCTATAAAAAATAGATTTGATATTGGAGAAAGCAAAAATATTGAAAGTAGATATCTTGCACTTTCTGGATTGGCTCTTTCCTTGTGTGTTGAAATAGATCATTTATTTTGTCTGTTTTCTCTTAAAATTTAATCATGTTAAGTCTTCAATTAGACTGTTTCATTGTATTTTGCTGCAACTAGCTTTAAAATCTGATGGAAAGAATCCAGCAGAGGTACAATTCCTGTATTTCCCTTACCATTTAATCCTGAATTATAAATAAATCATGTACCACAAGCATCAAAATACCTATTATAATAGTGGTATTGGCTTTGATGGGGATTCTAATAAGAGAAGAAACATATTTCCTCTTACATCTTTAGTTCCATATGATTTGTATCTTTATTCTAAGTAACTATAAACTCATTTATATCTGTCTGTCTACCTGGTTTTGGATCTGTACCAAGGTTCCTTTTTCTAGGCTTTGAATTACTGATTTCTTGTTACTATAAATTACCTTTAAAAAGGACTCTAATTTTGTCTTCTAATGACTTGCTATTAAAAAAAATAGTTACTACGCATCTCTTCACCACTCAGCAGTGTGTCTCTTGACAAGAACAGTAAATGCAACTCTGATATTTACTAGTGGTAGTCAGGATTTGCTTCGTAGTAGGAAGAATTATTCTAAATTACTTTAATAGACTTATAAAGCTATTTTGCACACTGGGGAATAAGCTTTAATTTAAAGCACAAACTCCCCTCTCCCTTATCTTGTCAATACTGGTATATCAGTAAGATGAGCTAAATTTCTTCTCAACAAAAGCTATTTGGTTGTTGGGGGAGGGGATGTTCCTGCCCCCAAAGACTAGATGACATTATTTCTTTTTTTTACTCTTTACATTTCTGTCTGTGGAAAGCTCTTCCATGATTAGTAACTAGTGAAAAATTATGCCGTCATTTTTTTACATTCTTTCCCATGCATAATCAGAGGCTTATCTGTTTGCACTTTGCTTTACATTTTACTTGTTAGCATGAAAGAGACAAAACAGTGAGAATGCTGGAACAGAAAATGGAAGACAGTTACCCTCAGGATTATTGGTATTGACATTTCGATGGCTCCCCTATACCACTGATGGAATCTCACAAATCCAGTGCAGCAACACATAACACATTTCTGCTTTCTGTTTTTTCTTTTTTTTTTCCTTGTCTAACATTTGTTTTGTTTGAATTTTTTGTTGTTTCTGTTTAGAAGTGAATCTACTAAGCCAAGAATCATTGAACTCCAATATGCCATTGTTTTAAAGTTATTTTTTTACAGTTTAACATCACATCAGAACATCTCTGTACTTGCTGTGTAAAGTTCTGAAGTGGGTAGATTTTTCCTGTCTGCATTTAAAGACTAATTCCATTGAACTGGATATGTTTGAGGAGTTTGAAAATCTGTGAATATTAGGGGGAATAAAGATACAGATATTATCTTGTTAAGATCATTTGTATTTTGAGCAAACCTTGTGTATTTGGCACTTTTTCCAAGGAAATTCGGTAATAAGAAATGAACATCCTTATTAATACATTACCCAAATTTCCATGCCATTTTGATCTAAGATTTTCAAAAGCAGTCAAAAATGGCTTTCTTTATTCTTGATTGAAATGGATATTTGCAGGTTTGTTCATGATCTTGCCAAATTAGGCAAGTGTGATACCTACTCATTGTCATCCCAGAGTTTCATCTTCATGCCAGCTTTCCATTATTTTTTAGAGCATAAGACTAAGATTTTTATTGTTGACCTCACTAGGGCTAAAATGTAATCATTAGACTTCTGGATGTTTCATGACCCTGAAATGTCTATGGGCTAAAAGAATTTTTCCTCTTTCTCTTCTCCTTTTCTAATAAAAGCACATCTATATTAATGAGGCTGATGCATGGGAAAAGCAAAACAGATTTGCTGGTTCCCCATTATGTTATCTTAAGCGTTAAATGTATGAGATTTTGCTATAACATCAGAAATCTAAAACTTATGCATTTCTTGGGTAACCTCCAGAAAGACTTGGTTTATGTTGGTACAGTTTGGGAAATCATGACTAGCATTTTCATATGTTTTTCTCAAACTTTTTACCATGGTTGGGGATATCTTTTCTAGACCTGGTTCCTGCAGCTGAGATATTAGCACGCTTCTCTTTACATTCTTCATGTATGTGTTTTTAAGACTGTGTGGTTAAATATAAACTTTTTGCAAGTGCTAGCTTCATTTAATAGGTTTATTTAAAATTAAATAATAATAAAGAGGAAAGTCAGAAAAGCAAATACAATGAGCCTGTTATCCAAACCATGTAAGAAAATGGAGAGCAGAGAGAGATCAGGAGAAAGTGGATTTTCTTTGAAGTTTTTCAATACACTGTCTACAAACTAAGATTTGAACAAGTAGGCTTCACTGAAACTGATCCATGCATGTACCAGCATATACAATATGATTACTGCACTAGTAATCATTAAATGCACTCCCAAGTGTAACTTTTAATTAATGATGCCTAAAACAGGACCATATTGTTTGTAAATACATACAAATCAACTATGTTTAGTGATTCTGTGTGTTATTATCAGCAAACCAGGTATTTGCAATCAAAATGAAACTAAGGAGAAATAACTAGTGACTGCTGTCCTGCTTATTCAAGGAGTGTATTCCACAGGAACTGAAAGTAGGCTGTTGAAGGGTGGTATATCCTCAAAGGGGCTATATGTCGCGTAAACACTGCTTTCTTCCCTTTCTTTAGCTTCTGTGACGTAGGTACCACGTAAGAATGAATATCGGGTTGATAAGATGTCCAAAAAATGCCTATTTTTATGATGCTTTTATTTAACTGACTTTTAATTTCTGAAAGATAATGGCTGATAGTCATTAATTATGAAGAGAAAGCTATGTTCCTTTTTCAGTTAGGATGTGTTTGATGTACAGTTCACTGGAAGCATTATCAAATGCCAAGTTGCATATTTTTTAGTCAAGATGTAGCTCTTGCCTAAAAGAGAAACTTTAGAATATAATCAATAGCACTTTATTTTTCAATTTTTTAATAAATTTTGATAAATATCTATCTACACTGTGGAAAATACATTTCCAAGTTTTATTTCATTGTCAACACATTGTTTATATAAATATCATTGTATAGACTACTGTGGATTTACTCCTGCCTTATCTGAGTGTGTGTAATATAAGAATTAGCTCTAACAATTCTAGTATACAGCCATAATTTCTCCTTCAATTTTTCTTTCCAAATAAAGGGCAAGTGAGATTTAATTTCACGTGTGAGAACATTTCAAATAGCCAAATAGCAATGAATAGGCAACAGTGAAAGATTTACCTTTTAAATTATAGTAACGGGCTGGAAAAGTGACCTTGTAAAATGTCATCTACATGTTCCACATTATTTATTTCTCATCAGAGATTTTGTACCAGAATGTTTCCACTCAGAAGGCAAACAAGATTTGTGTTAGAGCAAGATCAATCTGCTCTGCCTTAAAAACTCATGGAATACAGTACTATAGAAAGAACTATAGTGGTTGTTGTTTTTGTGGTTGTTTCTAATCAAAAGCTGAGTAAATATAACAGTGATTATTGTCTATTGTAAGTAGTCTTATTTTTATATTCTAACATTTTGTATTTGAGGTCCAAGGAGGATATAAAAAAAGAGATTTGTGTGTTAAAGTGAAACACGAGATTTTCTACTGCATCTAGCCTAAAGACTACTTTTAGACCAAATTCATGAATGACAATAGCAAGTGTTTCAGTTAAGCTAGTGTCTTCAAGAATACTCAGTTATTTTTATATGCCAGGCTCATAGGTTTATTTCCATATAACATCTATTTTGAAATTATTTCAGGAACTGTCACAAAACCTCATAACATTAAGAAAAATATCAGCATGGCATCTCCATCACAGCACCTCCATGACAGCTTAGAGTGAATAATTCTTAATATAACTGCTGACACAGTTTATATGGAGCTTACGGTAAAGTAGTGGCATACTTGGTGAGTTCTTCATGGGCAGAAAAGTGTCTGACTGAGGATTACATTACTGTTTGGGAAACACAGCTGAGCATCCTAGGATATTCCTGTACTTTCAGGACAATATTCTGTTGCTACTTTTGTACAACTTTTTGGGTGCAACTTATAGGGTGAATTAATATATTTTGTAGTATTGTCAACATGCTAATAGCTTCCATCATTGTATTTTGTCTTTCAGACTCAACTTTTGAAGAATATATATATATTTCGATACTTAAAAGGCAATTACTAACATCCAAGACATGTATCAACAATAATTTTTCTTTTTCTTTTTTTTTTTTTTTTTTTTATTCCCCTCCAGCTGTGTCTGGTAATGGCACAACCATTTCTGATCGCTGGAATGTCAGCTTTGACAACAATAACCAAGAATATCCACTTACCGGCCTAATATGTTTATAAGCACAGCTCTAAAGATGATAGTTTGAGACCCAAGAAACATTTATAACATAGTCTTTTTTTCTCAGAACAGCTGATCTGTGCAAATAAAGAGCCATTCTGACATACCTTTTCTGGCGAAGAGGTAGTTCAGGCATCACTGGACAGAACCGGTTGGACTAGATGATCTTCAACGTCCTTTCCAACCTAGATGATTCTGTGATTCTGTGACTCTGTGAACCATGGGTCTCAATGCCGGTAGTTTCTAAAGAAATTTTTTTCCAAACTGGACTACTGTCTGTCATTCTCAACTATAAAGAATGAAAAGCATATTGTATCAGACTGCTTCTTTGCCACAGCAACTGCAGATAGCTGCATTTTGTAATCACAGCTTCCCTTGGGCAATTTGCTTAACTTGCAACAAGCTTCTGATCACGACGTTAGAGAATTCAAGGTTTGTTCTTGGGCTAAGCAGAAAGGTGTAGATGTTAAAGATCTGGGTTTTTTCTTTTTAATATAGATGCTCCTTTTACGTCAAATAGTACTTGACTTCAGAATGACTGTAGTGATCCTTCAAGAACGAAAGCACTGCCAAATAGTCTCAAGCATACAGGACACTAAATCATGTTGTATGGGAGCAACATTAGGAAATACAAATATCAGCTTTAGGTGGTCTTGTCAGGCTCCTTTTTTAAGTTTGGAAATAGTTCAATTTTATTTATACTTTGTACTTTTACCTGAAACTTTCCTCTGTCTTATGATTTTTTTACAATAAAATGAAAGGTGTCCGTATCATCAAGAAAACTCAACAGGCCAAAAAAAGCCAAGGACCCCATTTACGATCTATGACATATCGCTGCATATTTCACAAAGACTACCTGAATGGCAAGCACCCATCAATTGCTTACATTTGCAGCAAAACCCCAGTTCCCATTTAAAATGTAACACACAGGCAACATGCTGAGAAATCAGTATATACACCAGTGGGGAAAACAGTATGTGAAGTTTTATTTTAGCCTTTGATTTAATGTGAGCTTTGGACCCATACCAATGAGTCATGTATCTTAATATCTTTCTCTTTATTGCCTTCTTTGAGATGTCAAAGCTCTTCACAGTTATTGAATGTAGAAGAGATAAATAGATATATTCTAAGTGTATGTTCCAAATCTGTATCTATAAGGGAAGAACAAACTGGGAGGTCTGACATAAATGCAGTTTTCAAATTACTCTGGTTTCAATTTAAATCTTTTTCATTAATGCAACAAGAAACAATTCTGGTACATTCCCTGCCCCTCTCTAAGAAAAAGAGGGGACACACACACATGTATTTTAAGATTTTTTTTTCCCAGCTGTATAGTTAAGATGAGTGCATATTGGGAAACATAATTAAGGAAAAAATTATTTCCACATAGCTGGAATTAAAATTCTTTTTGACTGGAAATATCCAGAAGTAGAAGGATCTGATTATCATGGAAAGTGCATTAGTTAGAATTCTGAAAAACACACGTTACAAGTTTGGCCAGCCACATAAGAGTGCTGGTTTGGGGTTACTTTTTGGTTTATTGTAAGTGCAAATAGTTCTTCTGCTGGGGAGAGAGACAGCTTAGGCAAGGCTGACACAACCTGCTCTGATGGTAGTATAAGTTTTTCTTGCCTTGACTGTTTTGGATGAACCAGTGTAAGAGTGACCAAGTGCATAGTTAATCTGTCAGGTCTGGGGAGACAGGACCACCTATTGTGGGATTGAGTTTATACTGAAGGATGGACTGTGATGAGATGCTTGTGACAGTATGCTTTTTCACTTGGCTTAATTACAGCAAAGACAGTACGTCAGGCCACAGAATAAATAATATATAAACCACAGCTGCTGAAAGTTTCCTCCCTTATTAGGAAAATAAAAGTCCTTTACAACAGTGTCATCATTGTGTTTAAAATCCTACAAAATATGGATGCTCTCTGTGGCTTTTCTAGCTGATTGCTGACCTCTTCTCTGTCCTCCTTACATACACACAGGTATGTGTGTGTCTGAGAAAATGAAGACATAAATGAAGGGGAAAAATTCACATTCCAGAAATTACTGGATCTTTTTTTTTTCTGTACATTGGTATAGTCTGCGAAATAGATGTATTGAATTAAAAGTGTAAGTCTTTTTTTTTTTTGTTTTTTACTAATGGGTGTAACAGAGATTTATCACTCATTTTAAAATTCGAAGGCTGAGGCTTTGGAACAATGGACATCCATTTGTTGCTCCCTTGCTGGTTCTTTAAATCTATTCTTCAGAAGAGAACATAAGCAGGAGCTGCAAAGTGCTTGTTCTGGTGTTTTGTATCAGGCTGAATTTCACCACAGGAGATTTTTATCAATACAACAAAACAAGGGAGAAAAAAAACCCCCGATGTTTTGGAGGAGAGGGGAAGAACCTTACCTAGCCACTATTAGTCTACAGTCAAGCTGTCATATGCCAGATAGAAAAAATGATTATAAACCTACCTTAATAGCATTTTAAAGTAAGTAGGAGGCAATTTGTCAGTGTTTTTTACAAAAAGGAGTTATCATCCTGATTGAAATCAGCTAACTACAAGTTAGTATGTTAAATTCCAGGGGTATATTTTGTTTTTAATCAATCCATGTTAGATAATGGCCTCATTGTATTAGATTATTTGGTTAAATATCTACTATCTGCCAACCCAGGCCCTTTTTGTAATGAGGTTTCCAGATGGAGGTACTTTTTCACAATTCATTGCTTCCTATTGCCAACAGGAGAGGGTCCTTTTTAACCCTGTCCCCTAAGCTAAGTCCTGCATTCTTCCTCACTCCTGCTCTGGTACTCATTGAACCCTTCTGGTCCAATTCAGTTCAGCAAGCCAACAAAAGTGATCTTTTATTTTCCTCCTCAGTTTATTACCAGAACTGGTGCAAGGTGCAAATGATGAGGAGTATGTGCTGGGAAGAAAGGAGACATAAGGGAGCAGGAGAGCCCCTTCTCAGTAGCAGTTATATTGGCTCAACCTTTCTCATGGAAACATATCCACAAACAGAGAAACAACTCCCCTCCCACTTTTGTAAGTATGGACACATTGTATCACATCACACAAAGGGCTAGTCTCATCATACTTAACAACAGTGTGTGTCCTATAAAAAAGTAAGGGACATTTTGGACCAGCACTAATCAAAGGCCAATCATGCATTCGGGGATTTTATTCCTACAAATCATTAGTGGTTTTGTTATTCATGACGATAGACACCAACTCTTCTTAAAGTGTGAATGGCAGAAGATTATCTAACCCCAAAAAAGCTTCATGTGAAACAGAGCCATTAGCATTAGCTTCTCTTCCAAGAGTCAGAAGGAATGAGGAAAAAGGTCTGAAGATTTGCCACATAAGCAGCACTTTTCCCACAACTGAGTATTCAACCTCCATGAGTGCAAACTTAAAATCAGTAGAACTAAATGGTAAACAGTGCACAAGCTCCAATGTCAAGGCAAGACGTTGGATCAATGAAAAAGTGTAAGTAAGTGGGCTATTTTACTTTAAAATATATTTGCAGTAAGAGCATTGTCAAACTTCTAGGAGAGAGAATGGAAACTGCTGAGGAGTAAAAAATACAAAATAACGTGGGAGATTAACTGCCAAGCATTGGCTTGATATCATACGGGGAGACAAAACTACAGGTTGGGATTTGCAGATTTACCTTATTGAAGAAGGTAGGTTAAATAAGATGTTTTATTTAATGTTTGATATCCCGTTTTACAAACTGCACTATGTAATTTCAAAATTCCTGATTCCTTTTCCTCCCATACTAGAACTGTGATCAGAAAATAGATGGAACAAGATACAATTGTAGCACAACTCTGCTAAACTCTAGGAATTGTGACTTCTTTCCCTATCTTCTGAGTAGGAATCCAGACCAAACTGAGAAGGTAAGGTTATAGTTAGTGATCTCTTATGTCAGCCCTTCAGAAAAGAAACCATCCCATGCTACTGTTGCCCTCTGAGTTATTAGTGGAACCTACACAGGTCATCAGTCTTGGGGTAGGAAGAGAGGAATAAGACAAAAACAAAGGGACACCTATACCAAAATGGAATTTGTTGAGCAGTTGAGCAGTTGTGCTACTGTCTAGCAGTGGGGAAGAAAGGCTGCTGTGAGTGGAAAAGAAAGAGTATTTCCCTCAGATCTAGGGATAATAATGGGTAAAGAAAACCTTTTTGCCATCCTGGTCCAAAGAATCATTCCCTTACTATCTCAGGCGAACATTTTCCTGCTTTTCCTAGGCTGCTCCTGCACTTTGCAGTTGACAATGCTACCATGTTTCAGTAAGAGAAGGAATGAAAGAAGGGAACAGAGGCTGCTGTGAGGTGACAGTGGGGGTGTGGTTACACCCAGATACATTGTTCATCCCAAGCTCCACAAAGCTCTCTGTAGTGCTGGGAGGAGGTGAATGTGAATTATATTTTACTGTTTTTTTCTAAAAGACAGCAGAAAAATAAAGAAACAAAAGAATTTCTTGGTGTACATGTTGACTATGTATATTTTATCTTTTTTTTTTTTTCTTTATAATAACACCTTTAGGATTTAGATGAAATGTGAGAGATAAGCATCTTATTGTTTTGAATACTCAAAAACATACATGCTTTCCTCACAGAGCTATGAATTTAAAGAAGGGGATATACAAAGGAAATACAATTTCTGTTTTAAAGGCAGGGCTTGAGACATGGTGAATTAATTTGCTCCTGGTCACTCAAAAAGTCAGTGGCAGGGCTTAGAAAGGAAATTAACTCTCAGGTTTGAGTTCCCTCTTAAGAAGAGTATTTATTTATTTATTTATTTAAAGCTGTATTAAAAGATAACTATCATTAGAACTGTGTAATATAAGGAAAGGTTTGGGAGGTGACCTGGGTAGATTAATATTAATGACTTTGCTGAAGAACTGAATTGCCAAGAGTGTCAGAATGCTTATTATTATAGAAATAGCTTATATTATTAAGTCTTCCTTTTTAAACCTTAGCTATTATTAAAAACTTGAATACAGGGAACTTTGCTAAACGTAGAAGGACAGATGCATGCCAGCTGAAATCTGCTTCCATTAGCTACCAGCCACATGCCAGTATCTCGTTGTTCATCAGAATGACATCACAGAGGTGGGAAGTGAACAAGTTCAATCACTTGCACATCATTAGTTCAGTAACAGTTTTCTTTAAAGGTGCCTTTAAGAAGCACTTAATTTAATGTCATATCAATGTGTCCTTGATCACATGAAAAATTGGGTTTCTTGCATACAGTGCACCAAACAAAAGGTAGTCCAGATTTCACATTTAAAAATGAGTAGTGTGACAGCAGTAATCATTATCTCGTCCACATTGATCTGTGTGCTGGCAAAGACTTCCTATTAAGTCCTGAAGAGAGGCTGGCAGCTTCTATGACTATGAAGCTCCCTGAGAGTGGGGCAAGGAAGTAAGCTAAAAACTTGTTTTAAAAAATTAAATGGTCTCTCAAAACCCTGTAGGGTTTTGTTGCTTGCTCAGAAGAGAAAGTGTATTATGCTAGAGATTTGTGCGCATCCTCATACTGCAGAGAGATGACGACAGCATAGAAATGGAGGCCATAAAGAACTCAAAACATTACTGATCCAATTATTAATATTTTTATCTTCAGACCAGATTTGAGCTATATATCTGCACAGTACATCACTAATGAAATGCAGCCTCCTCTGGGATAGAAGCTCTTAGTTAGCTGATGGGCACTGCACGCTGCCAGAAAGAAAGGGGAGAGAAAATGTAGTTTTAGTACATCATAGAAAGCCCCTGCTGCTGAGGAAAGTGCAATGGCATCTTTAGGAGCCAAGCCACTCTCAAAGTAGGGTAAATTAGGAGTAACTATCAGAACTTCAATGGAATAATGGTAGTGGTGAGAGAAAACAATCAGGCAACTACGTCCATCAAGAGCGGAGGAGGCCTCCTATTCTGCCGACTGTCATTGCCTACTCTCAGTTTTCATCTGCTAACAACAAAAAAGAGTCCTTTCCAGACTGCAAGGTTATTCTGTGTCTACATCAAACAATGGAACGCAATGCAAAGATGCTTAATCCAAGTAAAGATCAAAATTGCTAAATACCCACACAATACAATGCAAACTTGTTAGTTTGGATCTGGAAGAAACATAATCATGCTGAATCAGTGCTGTGAACAAGTTAATAAGCAGCGAGCCTGGGAGAGGCTTATTAGTTTGATTGCAGCACATGCTTACCTACTGTACTGCACCTGGACTCAAGCTGGTTCAGATTTACCTGGTTTATGTGTCTTAGTATCATCTTCCCTTTCCTCTTGGTTTCAGCATTGCAATAGGGAGACTAAGCTTGCACCTGCCTGAATTAATCTGTTTGTGACTAAATATGTCTTTAAACAGTACTCCCTGTCTTCACTGTCAAAGCTAGTGCCAACTACTTCTGTGAAATGAATTGAGAACACCAGGATTTTCTAATTTAATTAAGAAACTAGTGGACTCTGGACCTGGTGAGAAAAAGTACTCGTGTTCAGTTTGATAAAAAAACCACCAAAACTTGGAAATCTAATTTCTTGATAAGCCTACATTTATTTTAAAAACAATTAATATAATGGCACAAAACCCAAAATAGTTTTCAGATAGATTTTTTATTGATAATAACGAAAGGAAATGGCCACTTCAGCTATTCTCATGTATGATTTTTGCTTTGATTTTTCCGTTGTTGAATATATATAGCCATAAGAGAGCAAACAGTAAAGTTTTGCATGTTTCCCATGAAACATGAGAAACATGAGAATCATTAGAGAGGTAACTAACAACTCTCTAAGTCTCTTGAGTGACAACATTTTGTTCAAATTCAAGTGAAATGGTATGTTCTTTTTGAATGCAAGGGCAAGCTGGGGAAATTGGAGGGGAGCTGGTTAAAGAATGTACACAGTTTCTTCTGTGAAATTTTTTCTTGATAACCTGGTAGGATTGTATAGCTTCAAAATATAAAAATCTTCATTATATTCCCTAGTATGGATGAGATATTTTCATTAGTGAGTGGGTCTTAGTTATTAGATTCTGCAATGGCTTCAGTACTCTACTAATAACCGAAATGAAAATGTCTTCTCTGTTGATTTTGTTACGGGGTGCCAAATCCCACAGGCCATTCCAGGTGAGGCTGCAACTGCCCCCTGTATGTTGATCCAACCAGTAGCAAGACTGAGGATATATTCCCAATGGGAACATATACAAACTCACCTATACAAACACATATATACATACATACATGGATGTCCACTGTGGTCTTCACAGACAGACACACTCAGCACTCACAGAAATACAACCAGCACCAGTGGCCTCATCCTGTTCCTCTCTCTGCTGATCAGGAAAAATATCCATTAGTGGGAAATATATATATATATGCTATATACATATATACAGTGTGGATCCCTCCAGCAGCTGGGCTTAGACATTCAGCCCTTCCATGAGCTACCCCTGGATCCGAATCTCCCCAGTTGCTGGCACGGATAAACAAGCCCCTGGGGCCACAGTCCCACTTACAGGCACACACAGACACACACCCCCAACAGATTTCCCCAGTAGTTGGTCCTTGGTCAGTTGCCTCAACCCTAGAGAGGGAGAGAGAGGAGCACACGCATGCACACACAGAGGTCTCACACATAGAGAGCCCCAGACCCCACAGTCTCTCCAGGGAGGAACAAGGGACCAGGATTCCTCAAGTCCCCCAATATCCAGCTCCTCCTGTGCTCTTGCTCTTAGAGACACACTTGCCCCCCCTACAGAATGTCAGAATTATAAAATGGTTGGGGCTGAAAGGGAGCTCTGGAGATCATCTGGTCCAACTCTCCTGCTTAAGCACTACCATCTAGAGCTGGTTGCCCAGGACCATGTCCAGATGGCTTCTGAATATCTTCAAGGATGGAGACCCCACAGCCTCTGTGGACAACCTGTGTCCGTGCTCAATCACCTTCACAGTGAAGAAGAGTTTCCCGATGTTCAGATGTCAACTCCTGTGTTTCAGTTTGTGCTTATTATTAGGCACCACTGAAAAGAGCCTGGCTCCATCCTCTTTGACCGTCCCTTCAGGTATTTATATATATTGATATGTTTCCCATGAGTCTTCTGCAGGCTGAGCATTCCCAGCTCTCAGCTTTTCCTCATAGGAGAGATGCTTCAGTCCCTTCATCATCTTTGTGCATCTTCACTGGACTCTCTCCAGTACATTTATGTCTCATACTGGGGAGCTCTAAACTGGACAGAGCACTCCAGGTGTGGCCTCACCAGTGTTGAGTAGAGGGGAAGGATCCTCTCCCTTGACCTGCTGACAATACTTTGCCTAATGCAGCTCAGGATGCCATTTCCCTTCTTTGCTGCAAGGGCACATTTCTGGCTCATGATAAACTTAGTGTTCACCAGTGGCCTCCCAGGCCACCTCTTCAGCTACCCACCAGCAGGTCCAGCTGGATCTTTATCAGCAGTCACATGCACATGTGCACATCCACACTCACTCCCAGTGCTGACACCACAGATGCACAGGCTTCTTGGCCCACTGGCTCCTGGCCCCACTCCAGTTTCTGATACGCACACCCCCATACATTCCCATACACACAGACAGAGAATCCCTCACCAAGGAAAAGAGTTAGAATAGCATATTTATAAGATGGTAGGACAGACTGCATTGATCAGGTTCAGGCCATGGCCAGTAGGCTTTAATGACCCATTTAAAGCTGTTTACATGTGATAGGTCCCTTGCATCCTGTAGTGCTCGGGCCTGAATAATAGGTCCTGAAACAAAGTTGACCTCTAGATGAACCTCACAACCAAACACTATCCATTATTAGTATCTGCTAATTAGTAAAATTTGTATTACCATTAGTGTTTATTAATTAGTATCTGATCATTAACGAAATATGTATGCTCACTAGTGAAAGATGTAGCTTAGACAAAATGTAATCAGTAGTAAGGATGAAATGCTGAGAGAATATGTATCCAGCTTCCCTTGTTTAGCCTTGTTCAAGGCTGAGAACCCACGTATTTGGCCTTGTTAGAAACTCCCTTGGTTCTCCCCCGAGCCCTGGCCAGGCTTTGGGTGGAACCCAACAGGAGGATGAAACCAGATGTTTCTGCTCAAAGAAAAGTGCAAGTCATGCTGACTTGCTGATTTTTTTGGTATATAAGGCTGGACCCTCTTGCTGTGACATTGGATGCCTCACCTACAGATGGATGCATCACGTAGGATTTCCCACTTGCCGGGACAGGCTCTCCAAATCCTCGCTGCCACCGGGGCTCCCCAGTGACTGTGGATCTGGATGTTGGTAATGTACGCAAGTGGTGATGTATCTTTCTTAATCACTATTCTCCCCATCAAGTAGTAATGATTAGGTGCATTACCTTGCTTGTTCTTATTTTCTATAATTAACTGTATGTAGTAATAATTAACTGTACTATTCTGTATTTTTCTTATTGCTTATTTTCTGTATTACTTGGTTATATCCTTTACTTATTAACAGTAAAATAAGCCTACTCTTTTCACTCTGGTGTCTGAGTTTAATTGGCATCCTCGATCAGCAGAACACATCCCTCTATTTTTTCATAACTGTTTATCCCCCAATCACTTTGATCCCTCCTTTTCTCCACCTTTGGCTCCTCCTATAAACATCCCATAATAAATTGTGTAATACCCAAATAGTCTTCCCCTGCATCCCATAATGTGTCCTGCACCCTTAGACAGCAATCCCACTTCTGTTGGCAGTATGCTCCATGATTGACTCATGGTGATGAGTTTCCATACACCAGGACTGAGGCTCTCCTGTAACTGCTCCAGGAGAGGCCTGGAAATGGTGTCCCTTACTCTGAGTTTTTAATTTGGGTTTCTGCCTTCATTTGTGCCTCTGTACTCCTCTGGTCTTGTGGAGATAAATCTTTGATGGACTACTGGCTCCTGGGATGGGCCCGGGACCAGCCAGGGCAGGGTGTTATTTGGGCTCCCCCCACTGCTGTTGTCTCCCTGTGCTCCTCTGTGGGTATGCAGATGAGATGTTTATCACATAATCTGTCCGACTTGAACCCTGACTTTCCATCTTCAGATAGCATGCCTTAAACAGAGTGTATTAGCAGTTCTGGAATGGATTTATCTCTTTCTGAAAATGCCTTATATAAATGTTACATAAAATTTTCCAAATATTAACTGAATGAGCCAGAGAGACTAAACTGCATAGTAAGTGACTGCTCACCTCAGAGGCCTGAGTTCTAGTTCCTCCTGCAGTTAATGTTTGGGATGCTTTCTGAGGGAGGTCAGGCTGGCATTCGAAGATGATCAGGGGGATGAAGCACCTCCCCTGTGAGGACAGGCTTAGAGAATTGGACTTGTTCAGCCTGGAGAAGACTCTGGGGAGACCTTATAGCAGCCTTCCAGTACTTAAAGGGGGCTACAGGAAAGATGGGGAGGGACTCTGTATCAGGGAGTGTAGTGATAGGGTGAGGAGTAATGGTTTCAAACTGAAAGAGATTAGATTCAGGTTAGATATAAGTAAGAAATTCTTTACTGTGAGGGTGGTGAGACACCAGCACAGGTTGCCCAGAGAAGTTGTGGCTGCTCCCTCCCTGGAAGTGTTCAAGGCCAGGTTGGACAGGGGTTTGAGTAACCTGGTCTAGTGGAAGGCGTCCCTGCCTACGGCAGGGGGGTTGGAACTAGATAATCTTTAAGGTCCCTCCAAACCCAAACCATTCTATGATTCTATGATGATTCTATGATTCAAGTCTGTGACTCAAAGAACAGGCATGGGACCGGTGCCTGCAAGACTACTTCTTGCTCCCATCTCTTGTTCAGGGTGTATTATGTGGTTTCCAGTCACCTTTATCTTCTGGTTCAGCCTCTGGACATGACAGAAGTGGGAGAAAAAAATTGACTAGTTTAAGACATCTTCTGGTGTTTAACAATACAGTATCCTATAATAATATATGTGATTGCATGTATGCTTAACAACAGAAATCCAGATGCCACTTCACCACTGAAGATTTGTACCCTCAGTGAATGCTGAGGCATTTTAAAGTCAGGTGGACCTTTTTGTTTTTTTCTTTTTTCTTTTTTCTTTTTTTTTTTTTTTTGTGTTAAGGAAGGGCTGCTGGTTTTTCTTTTTAATCATTCCAGCTATTCTATGAAGATTTTTTCAGCAATTTAGATTTTTTAAAATTACTGGACAAAATTATCTGTTGTTATTTCTGGCAGGATTAAAACAAACATCTAGAATATCAGCAGAACTCAAGAATAAAACCAGATTAAAAGAAAAAGGAAAACATGTGATTGCTTTTCCTTAAAGAAGAAAATTTAAATATTTCAAGGTAGATGGAAAGATGACATTTTACAACATAATACACAACCTTTGACTACTTGTCCATCATTTTATTGTAGAAGGAAACAATGGGAGATACATAACACTTCAAAGCCTCAGCCTCAGTGAAGTGTTTTGCTTTACTGAATTCAGTGCACTTTTGCAGTGTTACAGCCACTGAGTTTCTGATCAGGAGTAGTTATGAATTTTTATATGAGGTTTTTCTCTGGACAAAACTGATTTATGAAATGTGAAAACAGAAAAAGATCATTTAACAAAACTCATGTTTTGCTTTGTCTTAGAGAAATTATCAGACCATTATATTTTTACATTTCAGAATAAGAAATTATTTTACCTGAGCACAGTGTCTTGAGAATTTTTAGCTAATTATTGTAGAATGAAAACAATTAATACTGAGATGAAATCTTTGGAAGATCTAAAAGTTGCTTGAATGATCTATTAATTTTTCTAGATTGTTTATATTTTGACTTTTTACCCTTATGGAACAATGTGAATCTCAAAAGAATTCTCAAACATGGAAAACACACTTTATGCTCAGCTACTGATTAATGGTAATCCTGGAAGGAACATAGGATGTTAAAAGCAAAGCATGGGAGAGTTAGAATATAATTTTTTTTCAGTTCTTATGAATTCATAAATAGAGACATATATCAAATTAGTCAGCCAAAGTCAACAGAAACACTCTAATTAATGTTAATATGTTTTGGATCAGATCCTAGATCCTTAGAAGATGATGTTGATAAAATAGGCCTAAAATGGCATAATGTTATCTTGTGAAGCTTCATGTTATTGTTGAGGACAAGAAGCATGTTTTTTTCAGATTTTGATCAAGTTTGTTTAATTTCTGAGATTCCAGAAACAAAGGTGATATATTAAAAGATAATGCATTTTTTAAAATACCAGTGAATACAGGCTTCATAAAGATTAACAAAATGCTTCTCTTCTTGGAGACCAAATCTTGGATATTGTAATCTGACAAAGTTTAAAATTGTTTTTGGAAGTGCATAGATTTCTCAATGGAACTATGTTGTTTATCATACTTGTAGCCCATAAATGAGTCTTTTTTAGCTAGATAGGGGGAAAATGCAATGGGAATTTTCTTTTCAAATGTAATATGTTTCCAATTTCCACTTGTCCTCTCTCTATATATGTATTTCTCTTTAAAGTAGATATGAATTAAAGTATCATAACCTGTGTTAAATTATCCTGAAGCAATAACGATTTGCTTCAAAAATGAATCCAATCCCTCTCTCCCTCACTTCTCCACAAATTCCTAATAATCCTGTTACATTGCTCCAATAATTCAAAGTGTGAAATTTCATAATGTTGAGTCTGAAATCAGAGTTGTTTTAGCTTAGCCTTATTCTGAGGTTTCTTTGATGGCCTTAGATAGTGTAATTACTTATATACCAACATGTGCATCATAGAAACCACATATGTTAGTCCCTTGTAGGCTGGTATATGCCCAGTCAGAGCATGCAATTCTAAACCTGCTTTAAAATGCAAATTCTATTAAATGAAGATAAAATATGCACTCTAACAATTTCACATTAAAGGGCATTTTGTTACTCATTTGAACTTCTCAAAAAATTTCAAAATAGTCAAGGAAAAGATAGATTTCAGTCACTTAACGTCAGTATAGAGCTCTTATTAAACAAGTCTTGTCTCTATAGGCAAAGAGGATTTCATTTTCTGCTAGCATATGAGAAAACAAAAAAAAATTAGAATCGTAGAGTCATAAAATCATACAATCATAGAATGGTTTGGGTTGGAAGGAACCTTTAAAGGTCACCTAGTCCAACCTCCCTGCAATGAGCAGGGACATCTTCACCTATGCCAGGTTGCTCAGACCCCGATCCAACCTGACCTTGAATGTTTCCAAGAATGGGACATCTACAACTTCTCTGGGCAACTTCTTCCAGTGTCTTACCACCCTCATCATAAAAAGTATCTTCCTTATATCTAGTCTGAATCTACTTTCTTTTAGTTTAAAACCATTACCCCTTGTCCTTTCACTACAGTACATATTAAAAAGTCCCTCCCCCATCTTTCCTATAGGCCCCCTTTAAGTACTGGAAGGCTGCTGTAAGGTCTTCCTGGAGCCTTCTTTTCTCCAGGCTGAACAACCCCAGTTCTTTCAGCCTGTCCTCATAGGAGGAGGACAGTTGAGAGGTGTGGAAAGAAAGGTTACCAATGAAAACTGAGGCAAAAAAGCTTTTTTTGAGTACCTCAGCCTTCTCTTCATCCATTTTTAACAGTTTGCCAGTCTTGCTCCTTGCAGGGGTACACTTTCTTTGACTTTCCTTTCCTGACTGATGTTCCTGTGGAAGCCCTTATTGTTATTCTTTGCATCCCTTGCCAAATTCAGCTCCAGACGCACCTTGGCCTTCCTGACCCCTTCCCTACACAACCAGACAGTGTCCCCGTACTCTTCCGAAGATACCTGTCCCTGCTTCCACTGCCTGTGTGTTTCCTTCTTGCCTTTAGTTTGACCAGCAGGTCTCAACTGAGCCATGCCAGTCTATTGCCTTCCTTTCCTGATTTCTTATACATGGAAAGTGTCCTTAAAGATCTGCCAGCTCTGTTCTGCTCCCTTGTCCCTGAGGGCAGTTTCCCTGGGGGTCTCATTGACTAACTCTTTGAACAGCTGGAAGTTTTCTTTTCTAAAATTCAAGGTCCTGACTTTACTCTTCACCTGTCCCATATTTCTAAGGACTGCAAACTCCACCAGTGCATAAATTAGAACAATTAAAATTTAATTTAAGATATGCAGTAAAAAAAAGTTCTACATTTATAGGCCATTTATATGCAATATTATTCCTAAAAATGTGATTTATTTAAAAATTAGTAAAAAGACTATTTGTGAAAGTCTTTGTTAAACAGCATGGTTAAAATTAATGTCTATATAGTATGCAGCACATGGTGTTTGATATTGCAGTGTTACAGCCTTATTCTTTGTTCTATATAACTCTAAAATCACATGATAGCTAAATAAAAATTCCATCTCCGAATGTATGACATCATACAGTACAGGGATCTGTTGCTCTGTGTTGAAGTAGTTTAAACAAGGAACTGTATGAATTCCTCTCTTACAGTATAAGTAGTATCTAAATGAAAGATCAGTTTACAATTGCAATGTTCAGAAATACAAGAGTGTATCATTTGTTGTCTTATCAAATATTCTATCTGTCTGAAATTATCTGCAAAGTAGACAGTATCATAACAACAGTCTAGATTTTTCCCTGATAAAGAAGCTGCATTGTGATTATAGGGGAGTGGCCATAATCCTCCTAATTAGTCCCATGTTTTCTGGCTTTTCTTTCCTTTTTTTTTTTTTTATTTTTTTGTCAAACAGAAATTAAAGTAATTCTACTGAAATCAAGGTAGCCAGTGCTCTACTTTGAGAACACTTCAGATATTCTACATGGAGCAAAGAACCCATGAGTTTCCCTATGCAAAACATAGGGAATGTATCAGTACCTCCTTTCTGAAAATACGTACATCCCCATCTGCCATGGCTGGCTAACAAAGGTAATTAGCCTTGTAGCTCCAGTTAGAATTTTCTGTGCTGAACTCCACTGCTATTAATGCACAGTGGGTTGTGTCAGGTGCCAGTATAACTGTGTTTCCCAAGTTAAAAAAAAAATACAAGCTGTGGGTTGACCACGCAAAAAAGTTATTTTGAAAGACTATATATATGCATGGCTACGAAATGGCAAGTTTGCAGTTCCTTAATACAGTTTTTGCCCATTCTTCAGTTTTCAAGATGATCAACTTTAAATGTTCATTCTACATTTTTTCCAGATAACATTATTTCATTCATATCACAGAAAGAACAGAATTAATGTTTCTAGCACAACTGTATAGCTAGCATTTTCTAAGTCTCTATTTTACATGGAAAAAAAACCTCTGCTTTTTGACTCTTTTGGAAAGGAGCTTCTCTTTATTTTAAAAAAAAACCCACAAACAACAAAAAAATTGATAACTTGAATTGCATATATCTAGCCCATAATCATAGCCAAAAGACTGTATCTAGTCTTTTAGTAATGATTATTTTTGAGTATATGTTTAGGAGAAGCCCTGCTGAATATGTTACAGTGACACACTCATTCTGACTCGGTTTTGAAAATCCTCCTCCTCTCCTGCAAGTAGAGCTTAGCCAAGAGATGCATCAGTACTACTGGTAGAAAAAAAGTTCCTTCAAAGTTCAAATAAATTGTGACTGAGCCTGTGCATTGGTATGGACCTGAGCACATCACACTCAAAGAAAAACCCATAAGTCTAAATGTAGGTCTGTTAGAATTGCCCATCTGTTTGCATTAAAATTATGAGCAGAAAAAATTGCCTGCCACTAATTTCCAGCTCCTTTGGCAATGTTTTTCTCTGAGATGGTCCTTAATTCCAAAAGAAGGTTTATTAGTGTTTATTTCAATCTAAGAAACTTCTGTTCATTTGTAGACAGAGATCTGAAGGGTTTAAATACTCTCCAGGCTCCCTGACAGCAGATAACTGCAGGTGGAAAAGGTAGATCGAATCAAAAAGTAAACAGTGTTTCAGCCCACTGAGAGAGATGCTTGGAGCTTGATAATAAAGACAGCAGGATTATTTCCTGTCTTTTCTTCAGGGATGGAGTATTGCAGTTTCCTGTTGATTAATTCTCTAAATCTTTTGCTCTCATGTTCAGTCTTGCCACAGCCTTTGTTAGGTTCTCCACTGTGCATCTGAGTGGGAAGTTTGATTCCCAGCAGCAACAAGATTGGGTTTCATACTGTTGAAGAAATGCATGAAATTTTCAGTTTACAAAAATGCAGAATTTTGGATCTTTTTTTGGTGAGCAAGTTCAGGGTCACCTCCTACAGCATGTGTTTATATTCTCTGGTATGAGCCCTGCAGAAGAATAAAAAAGGAACTGCCCAGAGAAAGGATATTGAGGTGAAGAGTCCTTACATTCTCAATGTTCAATAGAAAATATCTATGAGGCAGCAATGGTATTTGATTTTCATGAAGAAATTTTCTTCTTATCCAAAGACAAATAATTTCAAAACTGCATAGTTCATAGAGCATTTCAATAGAATTAATTTTGGCTCACTAAATTAAAAATTTACAGTACTGTCCACCCCTCAGGGTGATTTTAAAGAATATATTAAAATATAAATAATGGTCTTATCATGAAATTATTGTATTTATTCTGGAAAGGTCACCTGAATAAATTTAAGTATCCAATCAATAACTTTGTTAACATGCCAGTAGATATGAAAGTGAATGTTAGCTATAATAGTAATTTGCTTATTCATCCAAAATTATTTGATTTTCATTTTCAGACCATTTCATATACTTTCTTACCATTTCCTATTGTGTTGTCAGTCTGTTATAGATGGAAGTTGATCCTCATTATTATGATTGAAGTCATTTATATGGAATGCAATTGAAGAGATTTTTCTTTGTTCCAACCTACTTCCAGGCTGAGGATCTGGTGAAATATGCAGTGTGATTTACAGCAAACTTTTGCTCTACTAAAGGAAACATAATCTGCATTTCCAGATAGCCTGAAGGGCTGCATCCCAGAGACCAATTGTCCTGAGACTGCACACAGATTAAAGAGCACAAGACCGAGTGTCATTACTCTATGCAATAAAATTTCATTTGCCTCTGATTAGGAATATCAATGATAGAAAAATCAAAATTTCAAGAAATTATGAAAGAAATTATGAAATTATTAAAATTTCATCAAAATACTGAAGAGTTCATTTCTGATTTGTTTCCCTCTTTGAAATGTTTTAGCTTCTAGATTTATCAATATATTAAATATATGCATAGCACTACCAACATTTTGTTCTTTGTTGTATTGATAATGTCATACAAAATTAAGAGTATTTTATTTCTATTTTAGAATCAGGTAAACCAAGATTTTTTTTTTTCAGAACTTAGAAAAAAAATCTTTTCAATAAAAAATTCTTAATAACATTTTTTTCTACTTTAATCTCATCAGTAGATCTAACTTCAAGAGTGAAAATAAAATCAAGTGAAAAATAAGCATACGGGTTATTATACTTTTACTGTTTTCTATTCAAAGACATCTGCTCTCCAGTGATGAATAACAAGTCTTTCAGAAATACAGCATGGACAGCTAAATCACTTTATCCAGTAACTGTACATTTATTTTTTATTACTTCAGGCAATGTGTATTAAAGGTGTGAATTTGTGTAGGCTGAGTTTTACTTCAAATGAAAATAGCTTGCTGCCAAACTTGCAACTTTTCACTTTTTGATTATTCAGAGTGTGAAAATTCTCATTTTATAGAAGTTCTTCTGTCAGGAAACTGCTCAGAATAAAATAGTAAAGGTTACTGTGTGATGCCTTGGGAAAATAAAAAAACCACCCACATATTAGTTTTTATTACAAAATGTTTATAAGAAGGGATGCTTTGAAACTGCATTAATATCTGTAAGGTAATAGATGATTTTTGAACAAATGGTGCTGTAGGAAGAAATATATTACTTGTATATATATAAACACACACACATATATTAAAAACATTAAAAGATAAGCAGGAGAGTTGAATTTACAGTATTCCCTTTAAATTATCCTCAAAAATCAGGAAAGCTGGTATTAAAATATTTCTTACTTCCCAAATTCGTGGTACCTAGTTATCAGTACAGGCAAATATTTATCAGATTGTGACAGAATCATAATTTCTGTAGAATTCTGTTAGCGCCTTTTTCCTCTGCCTGGTCAACTTCAGATCAATATCATTAGTTAGGAACCAAAATACATGCTGATGGAACTACTAAAAAAATACCAGTTTATGAAATGATGTTCCGCATCCTCCATCTTTTTTTTTTTTTTTTTTTTAATACTTTATATTCTGCACAGCCTTGTCTTACAGAATAAGATGGAAAATCAGATATAAAATTATTCTCATTTCTTGTTCACCAGATAAATCAGAATGTCTTTCACTAATATGAAGAATGACCTACCCTAGGTATGTAAGCAAAAACCACTTCAGGCATGCTCTGTGTATATACAAAACCAAACACATTTTCTGCAAAGACAAATTTAAATTTTAAACATCTCCAATTCTCAAAAATGACAGGCAGAGGCCATAAATGGTTAGGTCAGCATATTATAGCATTGCATCAATGTAACTTTTGAATTATAACCCACACTGGGTAAAGTGATTCATATTGTGATTGCTAGGAATTTTGGAATCATTTATTTAGAAAGAAAGTTGCAATATTTGTATCTACATCTGAGTTAGTAGTCTAATCAATGTCCTGGGTGGTCACTTCTGAATTTTTTGTTGCACTCCCCTCTGCTCATAATATTTAAAATAAAGATGTCAGATAGTTTCATTGTACAAAAACGAGTGTTTGTATGCTTGAAAACAAAACTGCATGTTTTGTGGAGATTTTATATTTCTATGCTGCCAGTGTAAAGGTTTCTTTTTGTTTGCTTGTTTGTGAGAAATTTTTGGAGCAATAATATTTATTTTGTATCAGAAATAGAAAGACCTATAAGTCTTCAGACCGAAAATAGCAGTGTTTTCTTCTCACATAACTTAGCATCCTGTGTATTACTTTTAAGTATGGAAGTGTTGTCCTTCCCAATGGGCTTCCTATTTTAAGGTGAAGTTACTTAGAAATTACATGGACTTTTGGAGAGTAATGAAGGTACATGACAAAAAGACATTCTGAAGACAAGGAGAAAAAATTACCTCAAAAAGTCAGCATGTGCCTATAACCAGGAACAAGCCTTTGTGTTTGCTGGTAGATTTCTGCTTGCTCTTTAAATAAAACTGCTTGTAAGATTTACAGTACCTTAGATGGTTTTCTTTATGATACAGGTACTTTGATATGGCTAGTGCAAGGTCTAAATATTTAGACTTCTTTCCCCCTAAACACAATTTACATCATATAGCATAAAGAAATACTAACTCACTGGTTCTTGTTATTTCTTTGCTAGAGGAAGCCATTATTTTGAAGATTATTTCTAAAACTGTTCCAGTCTATGCTGAATTTTAAGTCTGTTATAGGTAGTTTGAATGCAGCTTTCCTGGATGCATAGAGGGGGAATTACAGACTCATAAGCTGATGGCAGGATGATTTCATACATATATGTCAGAGTGTCTGCAGTAGTTCTTTTGCCTGTGCGAAGCTGTAAGCAGGTAAGAGAGGGACACAGCCAGCTCCACTGGGCAGAGCTGGCAGCATACCAATAACTTAAGCCATAAAGACTAGGGTCAGTTGCTTTCCACCTTTATTTTCCCGAGTTTAATACCAAACAGAAGTCAAAGATGATGCTGGTTGAAGAACTGAGTTCTAACAGTCAATGGCATTGAATGTAGATGGTTGTATACTATATCAGTTTAATTTCCCTTGTGTACATCTGGAACAGGTTGCCCAGAGGGGTGGTAGATGCCCCATCCTTGGAAACATTCTAGGTCAGGTTGGACGGGGCTCTAGGCAACCTGATCTGGTTGAGAATGTCTCTGCTCATTGCAGGGGTGTTGGACTAAATGACCTTTAAAGGTTCCTCCCAACCCAAGCTATTCTATGATTCTATGTCCATTGTGCTTGTATGTCCTGACTCTTACTACCAATATTCTTTAAGTACAACAGTGGGTCATATTCTCCCATTATTTGCACACAAGCACAAGATCAGAAGTTATCACACAAAGTAAAGGTGCATCACTGAAGATCTCCTTAGAACAGTGAATTACATCTTTTACCCCTGTTTTGGTGGTTTGGCAATTCCTCAGCAACACAGAATATGCTGGACTTGGACAGATAGAGCACGAATCTGAAGTGAAACTGGTGAAATACTTCTCCTGCATCCTATCATACTATTTGTTCACAGACATACCACCATTCAAAGACAAGTTCTGCAGAGAAAACAGAATGATCCTGAGTTGCAACAGTCCTTGGATGGCATAATGCTCACAGAAAAACAATGGGTAAAGATTTGCTTTACACTTTAATGGTGAGTAATTTTAGTACGTTTCTTTATCTTTTAGAAGTAGAAGAAATGTCCTTTTTAAAATGTGGAGTCTGAATCCGGAAATCATGTGACTGTCAGGCTGAGGTTACGAAGTGTCTTATACTTTGTTATTTCTTAAGTCTTTTAGGCTGGGGGGTGGCTCATGCTTAATGCCACTTAATTTCTTTTCATCTAAGTTTTTGTTCATGGTATATAATTCATAGTGTCTAGAGAACTGTATAATTAGTCAGAGACTCAATAAAGAGATTTTTGAAAAAAATGGTCCTTAGCCTTTCACTTTCATGAGCACCAAAATTCAATCAAAAACTATTTTTAAAGTGAGTAAAAGCTACAGTGGCAAATCTATTAAAATGTGTTTAATCATTAACTTCTTTAATTTAACATCTGTCTAAAATATAACATCAAGAATTGAATAATTTATCATGTAATTGCATAAAAGCTCAAGTAATGTAAGGCATTAATTAAAATGTATACGAAGTTCAGGAGAAGAAAGTTGAGGAGGAACTGTTTGATTACCCACTCAGAAGGATGGCTATAGTTACTCTGAAACAGTAATTTACTGTACTACAAATCACGAATGCTTAACTGTGGAAAACACTGTAGTCCTGTTAGGTTTATCTGATGTTTTTGAGAAAATTAATTAGCTATAGATTACTTCAGATTCTATAGTTAGATGTATAGATATGCCAGTTCCCCAAGGAATTATTCTTCTTTCACTTTTATAACCCATTAGTCTTACTGTATGTACAAACTGCTACATATACATGAGAAGGGAATAAGGCTTTCAGAACTTTCTGAACTTTGTTTCATAAACATACTGACTTCAGGAGCAGGCTGAAGGTCTTCTCAGGCTCATACTCAGTCAGCCATAGAATATCATAGCCGTAAAATCAACTCTAATGTTAAATATATTATGGGGAGGAAAACCAAACAGTTATTACATCAACCATATTATCTCTCCAAATAATCAATTAACTTCTACAACTTATGCAAACTAGAGGAGTTTTAAGTTCAGGTTTCTTCTTTCATAGTCAGCTAATAGTATTTGAAAGTAGGTAGTTATTTAAAACTGACGTTTGTGCCAAACTGCCTTTAGAATTAGAAAAATTGGCTCAGAAAACAGAGTATCCAGATGGATACAAACATAAGCACAGATTTTAATTTAAACAGGTTTGTCTGGCGCAAAAAAAATGGGCCTTCTTTTCAAAGTTCTCTCTTTAACACTCCCACCAAAACCTACTTTCATGAATCATTCACTGAGATCTACCTATGCAAATGAGTACTTATGAAACCAGGCCCTAAATTTTGCCTGTATTTAAAGAAGTGTAAAGTACAAATCAACATAGTTTGAGGTATTTTTTGAAAGGATATTTAGAAAATTATAAACTTCTGTCTTATACAAAGCATAGTTATTATTGAGACTATCATTGATAAATTTCCTGAAATACAGAATTACCTAAGAAAATAATAGGTTTAAGATTATTTTTTTATTTTCTCCTTTTTCTTTTTTTTTTTTTTTAATGGATTCTTTCTTCTGTTTCTGCTGACTGCTGTTTGAGTCTTTTCCTGCCTGCTGAATGGGATATATTTTATCTACTTTAAGAGTGTGCTATTGTCAATCCATCCCCTTGTGAGAATGAGATTAGTGATCCCAGTGTTCTCACTTTGACACTGCTAGAGAAGAAAATGGTAAGAATTATCATAAACAAAAAATAAAATAGAAGATATATTTAAGAAATATAATATGGAATTGACATGATAGAAACAATCAGGAATATTAATAACACTTTTAGGTTTGGATAGCTCACAGAAGACTTGAAAAGATCAACTGCCAAGTGCTTTAAAAATACTCTTGGAGATATGTACCTTTGTAACATCAAAATATTTTAAAAGTCCAGACTTCAGATAAATGACCACAGTTTAGAAATTACCTGGGTGAAACTTTCAAAAAGCTGAGAGCGCTGTCTCTTTGTAACAGATTTAATAGAATCTATTCTTTTCCCCCAAGTGGAATATTTGAAAGATCCAAACTCAGGTCTTGCATTACAGAGAGTACCTAAGATACCCAGAAACCAGCTTTACCCTTAAGTTCTGCTGTTTTCATTTCTTGTTTGTTTCCCTTTTACCTTTAAAAATGTACTACATTTTTGTAAAAAAAAAAAAAAAAAAACAGGTGTGGTGCTTCTGTGAGCTGTATTAATCAGTTACAAAGGCTCAGAGTGCTTTTTATCATCCTAATTGCTAATATTGCCCTACAGAGATGGTGCAGTGACTCATCTGAAAGGAGCATACCTATTTTGACAAGGATGTAAACACGTGCAATTAATAAAACAGTTCTAACATACATATATTTATGTGTGGCTGTGCACTCAAGTGCATGGCCACAGTCCTGTACATGTATGTAGACATATTCATAACTAGGTTATAAATATATAGATTGAAGTAACATTTCCATTTTCCATTGCAAAAAGATGATGATCCTCCACTGGCAGCAGAGGATCGTAGAGCACTGTACATAGTCCCAGTGTGTGATGTCTATCCATGGCCCTGAGATTTCATGTTGTGTGATAGAAATTTCAGTACATAAATAATTAATTTCTTCTGGAAAAAAAAAAAAGAAACAAGTAGGACAGGCAGTAATTAAAGGCACAGTCACAAACTCGGTAAACATAACCACTTAAATAATTACAAAAATCTATCAGAGCATTAGTTTTAGGGGTTTGAGATAAGTTAGTACCTAAATCAAATGAACAATTACCTATTTCCACTTAGTATCACTAAGTAGTTTGCTGGATCACCTTCCCACTTCACGTTCTGGTAGTCCAAGATTAAAAAAAGTTCACATGACTGTATCTTTAAATTAATACTAAAAGCAAAAGTAAGCTTGTTCCATTGTCGTGGTTGTGCTGTGGGAAAATGACTTCACTCTTTCTGTGAATCTCTTCTGCTTACCTTTTGTCTTCTACAAGCTAGTAGATATACCTCTTCACCCCACTTCCCTTCACGTACAACAGTGGCAGCAACAAAAAAGAAAAAAAAAAATAAAAGGAGAGAGACATTTGACAGAAAGGTTTTTTCTCTGTCCTTAACAAAAACAAATAAACATTTTAATGGAAGCATTTAGTTTGTTTCAATAACAAATTTGAAAGAAATGAACTTTTTCTCAGAAATGTTTGTCCTGAAAACAGCTTAGTACTCTGTAGCCTGCTTTGCAAAGGAAAATATTTCATCGGAACCTAGCTTTACTTTAACCCTCTTTCCTTCCTTTATTTACAATTCCTTTCTCTACAAATATGCCAGCAACTATTGTAAAGAAAATAAGCCCTTTAAGACCTTTCAACTGAAGCATAACATGGCCTTGGACATTCTGTTTCAGACCACTTGTTGCTTGGCTCTTGATAGAAATATATGCAGGTGTCCCTCTTTGCCCAACAATCTTTCCTCATGTTGATGACTTTACCTCTTCCAGCATTAAAGACCTGAGGTTATAGGACTTGACCTGTAATTCAAATGGGCCACTAAATACCACCTCATAACTCTGCATACTATATTTTCCTTTCCAAGTTCGAGATCTTCCCTGAAGTTTTCATCTATGACATTATGTATTTGTAAAGAAAAAAATTCGAATTTTACATTTAGTTTAACATCACTGCAGGGTTGTGTGGTGGCTTGAACTTGGTCAGCTCCCAGACACACACGCAGCTGCTCTCTACTCGCCCTCCTCAACAGGACAGAGGGAGAAAATAAGATTAAAAGGCTCGTGGGTCAAGGTAAAGACAGAGAGATCACTTATCAATATCTGTCACAAACAAAACAGACTTGATTTGGGGAAAACTCCTTGCCAATCAAAACAGGTTTGGATAATGATAAATAGAAATTAAAACACCTCCCTCCCGTCACCCTTCTTCCCAGGTTCAACTTCACTCCTTCATTCCCAACTCCTCTACCTCCTCTCCCCTAAGCGGCAAAACTAAACAAAACTAAACATGCAAATACTTGTGGTTTGCATTTTTAAAAATATTTTCCAATGTGAAATACTGTCTGAATGAGAACAAAGTCAGTCTTCTGGCATATTTAAAGTCAGCTGGTGCTAGTGTTTGTTTTATGGCTGTGATGACTCCTGAGATGACCAGAGCTGTCAGGTAAACCTGTTTTTTCCTTTACCCATTTGAGAATCTCAGAACACCAAGGGACTTTTGACTTCTGGAGGCTGGCTTTTTATTAGAACAGAAACTACAACCAGAAACTTTTCAAAATTGGAAAAAGAATCCTCAGAATGAGAAAAAACATAAGTAGAAAAACAATAAACAACATTTTTCTCACACTACATCTTTTTGGAATGGGTCCTGTTTTTCAAAGTTTCACTCAGTCAGCAGCTGAGTGAACCTTACTTTTCCAGCAAACTCTTCATCCTCAGGTATCCTCAGGTACTCCAGAAAGTATTTCTTTCTGTTGCCTTTGAAGCCTGAAACTGTGTCTGCTTTTTGCTCTTCTCAGTAGGCTAATTTCTCTTTTCCTACTTGTCCCACCCCAAATTACAGAATTACTTCCCTCCAAACATGCCTAGTTTAGCTGCAAGGAAAGGCAGAGTTTCCACTCCCTCCAACAGTTTCCACCAGAGCTCATGTACAGCATCCAAGACAATGCAAACAGCCAGATGTGCTCCCTTGCTGCCTTGCAGTGCAAACAGTGATTATGAATAAATGCACTGGACAATCCAACACAGATCCATAAAACCACTTGCTCTAACAAAGCAACTTCAAATAATACAAGTATTTGAACATATTAAGCTGTTTATTCATTCTCTTAAATAAGCAATGGTTTAAAACTAATCTGGAAGACAGATTGAGTCCATTCTCACAGTTTGGTTAAGAAAAGTGCAATCTAAATGTCACTCAAGGAACCATCAGTGATAACAGTGGAAATGTCTTCTTCTGACATGCTGGGATTTTCAACGCTCATTTCAAAACCAGGGGTGTATTTATTAATTTCAGCACCTTCAAATTCCATTATCAGGCAACTGGAGAGGACCAACAGATCCTATAGTAAAGTTAATCCAGAAACTGCTATTTTAAATGCAACAACCTTACTGAAACTAAAACTTTTAAGTCTTGGATATAAAACTGTGCAACTATGTGTGTCACACACATTGGATATAGTTCAAGGGACACCTATTTCTCAGGCATCTGTAATGGCAAAGGACTGATTATGTGAAATATGCCCAAATGATTCCAGCAGGAGAACCATGCTGCAGAGGAAGAAAGAAAAAAAAAAAAAAGTTGCTTTTTTGGTTTTGGCTGGGTTGTTTGGGAGTTTTGGCTAGTATAACCAGGAAGTTGGGGAGAGGTGGGGTGTGCTTTCTGATTCTCATCAGCTAATCAGTTTGGCTTTGAGCAAGATTCACCACCAAGCACTGAAGTAAGGAACATTATATTTCATATCATTTTGTTCCCTCTCCAATAGTCAACTAATTAAATTTTAGGGAAGTTTAAATTAAATACGGCAGAATACATCTGGTCAATTGCAAATCAAGAAAATACATCTGTCCTAACATCTGTAGCTGATCACAGGAAGATCTTAATCATGAACCAGCATCAAAACAAAAGCTGTATCTTTTTCATAGCAGTGGTCTAACTTCAACCTTTTCATATTGTTATACCTTTGTATGAAAAAAGTTAAAAGTCCCAACCATTTAGATATGAGTATATAAGCACAGAGACAAAGCACCCTTCAATCTGCTTTACCATAAGCTTCGTGTATTTATCCCTTCACAATATAGCCTTGAATCTTTTTCATTGCCTGTGTTTGACATTTCTCCAGGATTGTCTTAAAGTAGCCAAAGAACTGGACACACTCTATCCTACCAATGCTATGCAAAATACAAGATTACTTGCTTCTCTTTTGCTAAAAAGTTTCTTTTGGATATGTCAACCTTTGGTGAAAAGACTGCTGAAGGAAAGAACTACAAAAAAGTTATTGAAGTCTAAAAACATACTTTTTGTGCCTGACGCTCATATAGGCTATACATTCTCATTACTTGCTAATCTCTATGGCAACCTTTTGCAAATTCAGTAGTCACAGAGGAAGGACTGGTAGAGTACTTAAAAATCAACCCAAATCATACCCAAAACCCTAATGCCAAAGTTTATTTCACCTGAATGCATTTCCTGTGTTGACAATAAGCACAGGTTTTTGATGAATAAATTAAACTTGGAGAGCTCAGTTTTGTCCTCAGGTTTTCCATACATACCTTGCATTCCTCATCTCAATGTAGAATCCTTATTTTTCACACTGAATTTGAAATCATATCTTCCTGAGATAAATTAATCTGTAAAATAATCACTGGATAATTTTAGAACCTCAATGGGACTATTCACAAGTTGAAAATTAGGTAGATATTTACATTGCTTGTTGAATTAGAGTTCAGATATATACAGGTAGGATTTTTGCATACCAGTTCACTGAAGCAGTAAGATAAGAGTTCTAATGCTCATAGTAGAGACATTATCCTTTTATTGAGGTGGCAAGTAAAAGCTTTCTCTAGTGTGTTTATCAGTCCAGTGCCAACTCTCAGAGAAGCTCAGCCAGTGTTCAGAGAAACCAGGGAAAACTTTAAACCATAAAGCAATTAGACATCTGCACCATGAAATGGATATGATCAAATAACTACAAGGAGAAAACAAGCAAGATTTACAGGCACACACTTGTAGATTCCTTCCCAGAACTTCATTCAAAAAACTACTACAGAACTCTTTAACAAGAAGTTAATATGCATGAAAAGGAAAGGTGATATAGCTACTTGTCTGAAAAGACCATCAGAAACATAACTCTGCTTTTTTGTTTTAATGCTATTCAGTCATCACATTATGTCAAAACTATATCCAAATTTAAAGAAAGTGAAAAATTTTACATTTTACCAATATATTGCACCTTTATATTTCATGCATGTCTAACCAGTAATGATTTTACATTGTGAAAATTCAGTTCCTTGTAACTGCTTGATAAGCAGGCTTCACATTTTATTTTGAGCCAAACAGAATTAAGTCAGATGTCTCAAAGCCTACCATGAAAATTCAGTTCCGAGAGGAAAGAGGCATGGGAGTAATTTATGTTCTTGGGATTCTCATGGAGCTCAGAATCTAAAATTCTGACAGGCTGCCTTGTGAAGGCTATGGCTCACTAGGATGGATCCAGAAATCAGTCTTTCATTAGAACAGTTACTCATTTGCTGTCTTCATGGCAAGGAGTCTGAGTAGCCTTACAAGCTGGCTCTTCAAAACCTAGGTTACTAGGTCTCAGCTAAGACAGAGCTGGCATCACTAGAATGTGTGAGGGATCTGGGGTGTGATGCCTTTAGATCCTGGCTTCAATGCTCTGAAACATCTTAAAATCCATTATATTTTCCAAGAGACTTTTCAGGTTCGGCCATTGGCAATCAATGACAAAGCTCTGTTTAGTCAGAAAATTGTGACTGGTTTTAGCTATCAAGAGAGAACCAAACATCTTTTATCTTAACTTACTTCCTTATGAAGCATTGAAGAAAATGAATAGGTTCTTGTAGAATACCTCAGTTGCAACAAAACATTCTTTTCAAACAGCAAACTTTTCTGTGGAAATTTTTTAGTTAGGCCTACTAGCAATACTGCTGAGAGACAAGTCCATTAGCTCAGGCTGCAAGGATTCATCAAACTGAGAATATAATTCGTGCACAAGTTTTACACATGTATATTATTACTGACTTCCATAGAGTTCTTTCTAATTTACATCAGTGTATGCAGGATCAGACACCCATTTCAGGAGCTTTGGAAGATGAGAACAACTGTGTCTGGCAGCCACACAAACAAATAAATACATGAGAGGTATCAACAGTTTAATGTTGCCTCAAGATGTTTAAAGCATCATCCACAAAACTGTGTAGCTTTGTGAAATTGCCTGTTATGAAAGGTGAACCATGTGCAAGAGTAAAATCTGCCTCATACATAAGTTTAAAAAAAGTAGTCTCTCTCAACTGATTTCACTGAGACAATAAAATTAGAGTGTAGAAAATTACTGCCATGAAAGAATCAGTTGATCTCATTTATGCTGGACCTATTCTCCTTGTATAGATAACCCAAACTTGGAGCAAATTAAGAACTAATCACAGGATTTAGTAAACCAGTTGAAGTGCTAAGGCTTGGACAAAAAGCCCAAGCCAGAGTTGACCTATAGATGAATCCTGTACATTTTATAACTGATAACCATTGTGCTAATAGGTATTATACTAAGTTATAGCAAACCAACTATTCTGATGTAAAAGGTGGGAATACTGAAGCCTGAGCAACAGGCCCTGAACTGAAACTGCTAACTCCGTATGTAGTCATTAGTGAAATATGCATAGAAGACGTAGCTTAAACATCATAAAACATGTCTATCTTGAATGTATCCTTATATTTCTTTATGTG
Organism: Strix uralensis; assembly: GCF_047716275.1. NCBI lineage: Eukaryota > Metazoa > Chordata > Aves > Strigiformes > Strigidae > Strix > Strix uralensis. The sequence goes on along the minus strand of NC_133972.1, from coordinate 86,476,961 downwards.
TGAGCAAGATAACAAGGCCACAGAAACAGTTGTCTGGCCTTGTGACCTTGCTCATAAATTAACTAGATAAGCAGGGAAACTCCCTTAGCTTCTCCCTTAAGCCCTGGCCAGGCTCTGGGGGGAACCTAACGTGAGATGAAAACCAGATATTTCCGCTTAAAACAAAGGTGCCAGCTATTCTGGCTTACTGATTTTTAGGTATATAAGGCTGGACCCGCTCACAGCGACTTTGGATGCCTCACCTACGGGTGGACGCACCGCGTAGGATTTCCCACTTGCAGGGAAAGGTTCTCCAAATCCTCGCTGTAACCGGGGCTGCCCAGCGACTGCGGGTCTGGATGATGGTAACGTATGCAAGTGGTGATGGATCTTTCTTAATCACTATTCTCTCTCTCTCAGGTAGTAATGACTTGATGCATTACCCTGTATTTTCCTATTTAAGTGCACTGTTCTGTCTTTTCTTACTGTATGTTTTCTATATTATTCTGTTATATTATTTAGTTATTTCTAGTAAATACGCCTGCTCTTTTCACTCTGGTGTCTGCGTTTAATTGGTATCCCTGATCAGCAAAACACCAGTGTACCAACCAGCAGTCAAAAATTTTTACTGAACATTTCACACAGTTCTGTAGCTCAGCTAGCCTCAGAGGAGAATCTCTTCTCAGCCAGTAACAGAGCCAACAAGCATCTAAAATCGGGAACCAGTCAAAACACTGTTCTAAAGTAAAACTGTATGGATAATGCAAATTTTCCAAGGGCTTGTTAATATTGACTATTTAAGTAACACTTGCATCATGTGAGTAACAGCTTGCTTCAGTTACTTAGCCAACTGCCCTCCTCCTCTCTCTCCCCACAAAAGCTCATGCAAGCCTCTTGTGGAATTCGAGCTGGTCCCTCTGAACAATCTTTTACTGCACCCTGTTTGAAGGCCTGTTACCATGGTCAGAGATAGTCTACATATCTGTGCACAAAACTTTGTTTGCATATTCTATAGATTTCCTTTAAAAAAGGTATTCTCTGTACAACCTACCTTTACCATCCTAGTTGGTTCTAACACTTACTAATTGTTTATGAGAAATTAAATTCCACTCTTCTTCCCTCCCTTTTTTTCCCCATCAACATCAAAAGTTCCTGTAATTAACTATTTCTAAAGTGGTTTAGGGTTTAAAGTCATCTCCCTGACCCCAAGACTTAGTGTACATGCCTGTTTAACCCTCCATATATTTCTGTTCCTATTAGATTTTGGCAAGTGAGGTTCTATCATTATTAGTGAAAAAACACCTACAGATATTAGGGGAAAAAAAAAAAAAAGGAACCATTTTCATTGTGAAAATACAGTTTCATAAAAACAAAAATTAGGAAAAAAATCAAATTTTATGTAAATGAATGGCCTATTTTTTTCCAAATCTTTTTGTGCATCTTTTCTAAACATTTAATTCCAAAATGAAATATATTTAAAATGTGCCTTTGTGGGAAGTTCCCCTTGTGTTCAGTTTCTGTACAAGTCTGAAAAAGTCAACTTTTTAAATCTCTTAAAAATGGAATCATCATCTGCTCATTGCTTTTATCTTAACTGCTGAACTCTCCGCTGTTCCCTTATTATGGAAGCACAATAGTTTCTTTAGTACTTGACCTCTCCAGCTGCCATTTCCCTTCTTTTCTCCTTCCCCTTTCTCTGCTCTGCACTTTATCTCAGTCTCTTAAGACCTCCTCCTTAATTTCCCAGTCTTTCTGGCATTAAAAATAACCACTGAAGCTCACTGTGCCAGTCTCTTTCTTATTGCTTCTGCTCTTTCCTCATTTCTTTTCTATGTAGCTACTTTACTATCTTTACCGATTTTTTTTTTTTTCTTTTTTCATTCATTGCCACTTAGGTATGAGTTCATTTCATTCCACCTCATTAGACTTCCAAAAGGTCAACATAAAATATTGGAATGGGTATACATATCTGCTTTCAGTAATTCTAATGAGTCTGTCACCATGATATTTAGATACAGATTAGTGTACAGTATTACATTAAGCAATGGATATTCTTCCCCTTGAATTACTCTCAAAAGATGAAATAATCTTCACTTGGGAAAAGCCTCAGTTACTCCTTACACTATATTCACATGAAAGACAGCTAACCTGGCTTTAAATTCTCTATAAATCATGCTCTATATTCAAAACAAAATAAACTGTCCAAGAGGTTTTAAACCAACAGTGTAAGAGATTGAGAGTTTCAAATTAATGAAGATTCACTCTTGGGGGGTGGGGGGGGGTGGGGGGGTAGGGAAGTGAGGAAGAAGGTAAATTACAAACCACTATAGCTTTCTGTCAGGAAAGAGGACAGGGAAATTGCTGCAATTAAAATCTCATGAATTTTTGTTAATAAACCCACCTCTTTTGTCTATTCCAATGTGATGGCAAACCCTAAAAACTACAAAGCAATTAGCAAGGTAATATGACTGATATTGGCATAAGCTGGTTAATACACTGAGAAATGTATTTGCATCAGGAGGTGAAAGACACAAAGTTTTTGAAGCACAGCTGAAACAAAGAATGATACAAATGCTTTTAAATTGTTCCAGTTCAATGATATGAGATGTTTTAACTATATAAAAAGGCAGAACAACCCAACCCAGTTGCAGAATAAATAATGACCGTAAAACAGCTCCTAATGTGTAGATGAAAGTGTGCGGTAGGACTAATCCACACTTAATAATAATTAAGAACAATTAATTAAAGGTATACATGACTGGATTTCGGAGTCTAATTATCCAGTTACCCGATTTGATGAAACATCTAGGTAATTTAGTAGATAACTGTTTCATTTTCCATTATGATTAATTACAGATGTAAAAATGTTATTAAACACTAATTTATTTTAGTTTATCTCATCAGAATGTAGGCTATGTCCCTCATATATCTGTACTTATGTTGTTATAGTTCATTCACTTGGTTTATAATGTGGATAACTTACTCAATTCAACAGTATTTGAAAAATGAATCAAATGATGATTAAAGTGTTTGAAATGCTAATTAAAGTGGTGAGTCTGCCCTCTGTCTTCCACATACTTACACACAATTTAATGATGCATTCAGTTCCTTTGATTTCAATAGGGTCGTTCACGGTAGAAAAGGTAGAGTTGTAAATATTTACAGACATGAAATATAGATATGGAAGCCAAGTCAAATTTGCATTCTGACAGGAAAGAGATAAATGCAGAGAAATAATATGCTAGCAAGGAATTACAAGACTAAGAAGTTACATCTACATTCACTGTTTCATAAAGCGTTGGGATTCATCCTCCAAAATAAGATACTTCTGCTATGTTGAGGCTTAAGCGGTCAAAAGCAATAGTCATGTGTGAAAATCTCTGAAAAATGTATTTTAAAAATAATTAGGAAAAGCTTATGGAATATTATTTAATGACCCATTCACCAGCTACCATGTAGATAGAAAGTATTAATGCTGCCATATTTCTTTACTTCATCTCTTGCTTAAGGGAGTAAATTACACCTCCAGAAAAGAGTTTGGATTAGAGGAAATTAAAAAATACTACAAATTAAGTTGAGGAGCTCTTATATCATCTTCTTTAAATATGTCACAAAAGCCATTAACTGTAATACACAAAATTGCCTATAAATGTTTTATAGGAATATATCTCAGCCTGCTGGTGACTTGCAATGCTTATGCTAAAAGGTATTCAAATACCTCTGTATCCTAAAGATTACACGTGTTTAAAGAATTTTGGTTATATATATATATGTACTTTGAGGAAGAATATATTCTCCATTGATCCTTCAAAGATGCTTGTGTCCCACAGTCTTTTTTTTTTTTTAACCATTTCTCCTCATACTTACTGTTCACATTTTATCTCTTCTGAATAAAGTTTCTGTTTGCCAACTCAAAAATTGTACCTGCACAGTCACCTCTTCAGTAAACCTTCCCAGCAAGTAAATATGGGATTGCTAGAGTGTAAAGTGAAAGGAAACAAAGGAGGATTCAAGCATATGTTCACTAAATATTTGAAAAAAAAAATTTGCAAATTGTTTAGCTGCCTTGTTACGACAGTAACAATCTCCTCTTGCTCTGCAACTTCCCTGGCTAATTCTGTTTGTTAAGCTTTTTTTTTTTTTTTTTTGATGGTCCAATTCTGGAGAGGTGGTGGGAGCCCAGGAACACCTACCTCTGTATTGTCTTCAGATCTACCTGGAAACTGCCAGTTGACTTCCACTGAAACCATATTACTTAGGGTTCTCAGTTCCCAGTAGAGTTCCACTAGTAAGACATTGGTTGATGTGGCCTACCATAGGACACAGAGAACACTTCATGAGCCAATCTAGATTACCTTCAGGATTAACTAATATGGACTTCTAGAGTTTTTGCTGACTATGGAAATAGCTCCATTTTAAGGTACTTCTACTTCATTCCTTGAAAGAATGACCTGAGGTGAAAGAGTTTCACGTGAAGCTACTGGCCTGTGAATCTGACTTTTATCCTCTCTCCCTCTGTTAGAACAAATAATAGCTCACCATTACAAGTTAGGTAACTCATCACTGAGCTGTTAACTGTGGTAACAGTTAAATCACTGGGTAATCATTCCTTTCTGGTAGATGGTTGTGCAAATTTCAGTGGGAGGAACATAAAGAGATACATGTACTTCTGTGAACAGTTAACCCTTGAACAGTATTAATAGATGTTAAAATCATCAAATCAATTCCCAGTAGCACATTAAAAGAAGCATGAAACTCACATTATAGTAGCTGATAACTCATTGTTAGACTGTGTTGTTTGTTTTTCTTTTTTTAAATGACTGATAACCCAAATTGATTTAGCAAGTGTGTACAAGATAGGGCTCTAGAAACTCTTAATTCTAGTCAAACCGTAGATACTCTTCAGATAAAACTGCTTGAAATGGCAAAAGTGGGAAAAATAAACTGCAACCTTTTTTATTTTTATGATGAAGAATAACAATTTATGTTAATTAAGATTGGGAAGGTTTTGTTTATTTGTCTCCTACATTGCTTGATTCTCTTCTTGTTGTTCTCAAAGCTAAAAATTAAAATCCCTATCTAGCTTAAAATATGCTTTAACAACCAGAAAGCTCATGAAATAGTACAAGAAAAGTTAGAAAAAGTTCTTTGAAATCTACTGATGATAGGATAAAAAAAAAGCATAGCAAAAAAATCCCTTATACCTGACAGCTGGCAGAATTGAGTTGCTTAGTAGTTATGCTTAAAATTTATTTGTTGTAAATATTTACATAAGCCCCATAATTAAAGTTTTGATGAAACCTGTCTCTTTTAAAGAATTCATCATCTCTTCCTCCTTCAATAAGATGTGTATATTTTCTGAGATACCTAGTAAGGGTGATATACGCAAGGTTAACTCGAGCCTACTGAATTTAATCTCACTGAGTACTATGTCATCACTAGAGAAAGGCTCCTTCAGAATATGACTGTGAGTATAAGGTAAGTTTCAGTTACAAATCACTCTGCTTTCACTGCAGGTGAAACAGTTTGGGAGGGGATGGAACAAGATAGCTCATATGAATAGCTCTTAAATTTCAGGCATTCAAAAGAGTATTGCTAGTCTTCTTTAGATATTATTTGCAAGATGACATAGTTCTCTGGGATACTTTTATGTTTTTAAATAGTTAAAACAGTTCAGTAATACAAATGGTTTATTCATTCATGAAACTGTGACCTCAGCTTTCAGAAAATATTATCTGATCAGACATTTATATTTTTTGCCAAGTGAAATTTTAATGCAGCATTATTCTAAAAATTTGGATGAAATTATGGGTGCATAAAAGTTAATGAGAGGTTTAACACTGAATTCACGGTAGATCAGAAATTTGTTCTAAAGGACCTATATTAGTTAATACATACTTACTGTGAACTGCATGTACTGTTTTGTGGTGGGTTGGCCTTGGCTGGCTGCCATACATGTGCCCAGCCGCTCTCTCATTCCCTCTCCTCAACAGGACAGGAGAAAAGAGGGTAAAAAAGCTTATGGGTCAATATAAAGACAGGGAGACCCCTTACCAGTAACTGTCACAGGAAAAACAGACTTGAGGAAAGTTAATTTAATTTATTGCCAATTCGAACAAAGGAATTAAACCCTTTCCTCCCCCCTCCCTTTTTTTCTTCACAGGCTCAACTTCACTCCTTCATTCCCAACTCCTCCTCACCCTGCTCCTGAGTGGCACAGGGGGATGAAGAATGGGGGGCTGATGTCAGTCTGTAACAGCTCCTTTCTGCCACTCCTTCTTACTCACACTTCTCCCCTTCACCTGGGCTACAGTCCTTCAGGATAAACCTGCTCCAGCATGGCTCTCCATGGCTGCAGCTCCCTCAGGGAATGTCCACCATGTAACAAGGTAACTACATAGAGGATTGACCTTGGGTAGCAGCTAGACACCCACCCAGCTGCTCTCTTGCTCCCCCTCCTCAGCTGGGACAAGGGAGAAAATAAGGTGAAAAAGCTCATAGGTCAAGATAAAGACAAGGAAATCACTTATCAGTTGGAGACATGGGCAAAACATATTCGACTTGGGGAAAACTCATTTACTGCCAACTAAAAGAGTTGCATGGTGAGAAACAAAGGCGAATATGAAAAAACCCACTTACCACTCACCCCTTCCTTCTTCCCAGGCTCAACTTTGCCCTTCACTCCCAACTCCTCTACCTCCTCCCCCCTGAGCCGTGCAAGGGGATGGGGAATGGGGGGCTGCAGTCAGTCCCCCCCAGCTCCTCCCTGCCGCTCCTTCCTCCTCACGCTTCTCCCTGCTCCAGCCCGGGGCCTCTCCAGGGGCTGCAGGGAAACACCCGCCCCAGCGGGGTCTCTGCCGGGGCCGCAGGGGCCTCTCTGCCGGGGCTCTGCCTGGAGCCCCTCCTGCCGCTCTCCCCTCGGGGCTCGCAGGGCTGTTTCTCCCCCTGTTTCCCTCAGCCCTGGCTGCCGGGCAGCGCTTTGCCCTTCCTTACCCAGGCTTTCCCCGAGGCGCCCGCCCGGGGCTGAGGGGCTCAGCTGTGCCCTGCGCTGGGGCCGTTGGAGCCGCCTGGAACCGGCTGTGTCCGGCGCGGGGCAGCCCCGGCCGCTCCCCGCAGGGGCCCACCCGGCAGAGCCCTCACTGTTTCTCTGCTGATGCTGCTGCCAGCAGTGGGGCACCTTACACCCGGTTAGTGTTTAGACACAGTTACATATTGTATTTTTTCCACTGTAAGCTTTGTTTAATGTTTACGAGTTATTTCACAGAAGTGGTAGACACTGTCAAATTACGATGAAAGCCCAGTCAACTAGAAACATTTTGTTCACGGTAATTTGTGCCTTAAATTTCCAGGGCTATACAGTTAAACCTGGATCTTATTTGTTTTCAGTATAGTTGCAGGTTCACAGAAAAGAAGTAAAGATTTATAGACCAGTCAGATTAATTACAACATCCCAGAAAATACTCTATGCTATATTATTAAACAATCACTGTATGAATGCCTAGAGAATAAAAAGAGAAAAAAACAGTTCTAAAAATTATTGTAAAAGTTAATTGAATTATTAAAACAAAAATTAAATTATTATCAAAAAATTAAAAGGTAAACCAAAACAAAAATGACAAGATATGAGTTATGCTGAGTACTTGTTGGCAGCAGTTTAGTTTTTCAATGTGACAATAGCCAATTCTTGCTGTCTCTGCTCCTCAGCTCTGGGAGACCTGAATTCCTTCCAAAACTTCTCCCCATTTCCAGATGCTATGGGAAAGATCACCAGGCAATAGATAGTCATAAAAGTGGTTTTCAGCTGTAGGAAGTCTGGGAAACACTGATATACAAGGAATCACAGCTGACTGAAAACTCAGTGTATAATGATGTATGGTTCCTTATGAGAACTGAAGGGCCTGGGAATAGATAGTGGTTCCTGGGGTTTCTCCTTAGCCTGGTTGTAATAAGTTCATTAACATCATGGGCAATGACACACTGACTGTGCTGGAAACCCCAGTGTGGGAAGCATTGTGCCTATGGTGGAGGACTGTATGGGAATTCATAGCAGATTTCTTAATTACTTCCATGATGAAAGGTGCAAAGTTGCTGAACTAAGAAAAATTAATTCACTGCATAAATGCAAGATGACAATCTAAAAAGCACACCAGAAGAAGATTTGGGAGTTGAATTGAATCACAAACTGAATATAAGAAAATAGTAATAATGTATAGAAAAAGACAAATTTCATACAGTATGTATTAATGTATGAGTTATATATGAGAAACCAGGATATTGATTCTACTCTACTGATCAAGGAGTTATAAAGTTTCATTTGAATTTCTGTATGCAGTTGAGGAACCAGGCTTTTAGAAAGCTAAAAAAAGGAGAATTATAGGCATCTTATAAAACATTACATATTAACAAAGTTTAGTCCCTGAATTTACTCCGTTTAGGATCAGATGTTAGCAGTCTTTTTTTTTTTTTTTTAAATGAGAAAGTCAGAGGGGTAGATATGATGGGAGTTTTGTGACTTTTCTTTGAGTTGGAAATGCAGTGAGGGGAAACATATTTTCTTGCAAAAATTCCAGATTTGATATTGGAAGAATGTTTGTATTCTAAGGATAACAGAATACCAGGAAAAGATACCTAGCACCTGGGTTTGGCATCTCCTTCAAAGTAATACTTCAATGTGACATTAAAAAAAAATCTCTCCTGAAAACCTGCTTATACTCTGTCCTGTCTTAGCTCAAGTGTTCTGGACAAGAAGTTTTCTTGAACTTCTTCCCACATCTGCAGTGCTATGTGGAACTTAATGGTCGAAGGTGAATGTGACTGGAATAAAGATAATTTTTTGAAATTGTCTGGGCAGGGAGGGAAGTCAATTAAAGTAAGTACACCCTCTCCCCAACCAAAAAAACCCTCCAACAGGAAAACCCAGAAACAATATGTAGATTATGTCTTTGTTAAGTTTAACCTATAGAAAAACAGATTTAATCCCAAGATCCTTAAACCCATCCTAAAATTTTGACTGTTGTTCAGACTCACTGCTCATCCATGATTTAACAAAGCTTTACGGTAACCTCTGTAGATAAATAATTCTTTTTTCCCTTCTTAGAATTGTCGATTTTATTTGAAAGAACTATCAGACAGCCTGGAGGTAGGCAGACCTTTTACTTGATGGTTCTTCAATCTAATCACTGTCCATGAGGCCACTTGTGTTCAATGGTCTTATTACACCTTTTATCTTACTGTTATTATTGTATCTTGTTACCTCTAAAGACTTCATGAGGCTTAAGTTACTGATGAACAAATACTTAAATCTTTCTATGCCATAGGCCAATTAAATATGATTAAATGAAAAGCTCCTTTTTGTCATAACAATGGGGATTCATTAGTGTAATAAGCACTCTTCTTGCAGTATGTGAACTAAGTTCTAGTCCAGAAAGCAAATAGTTCATTGAAAGGAAGATTTACCATGATCCCACAACAATTTTTAAATGAGTGTGGTCTTTGTTTCATTTGGATCAGCTATTTTGCTTGAATGGAGCACTGGTTATCTTATTAGTTAAGGTATGCCCACATACCATCATTGGTCAGCTATGAAGCCAAATGATAGAACAGGGATTATGAGATTATAATGCCCAGCGATGACAGGAGATATTAGCAGTAGAACAATGATGATGTGTAGCTAGGAATATGCAGACTACAGAGCTGAATTCAATAAAAAGACATCTTCATATGCAAAATTAGAAACAGTGTAGGGTTAAAGTCCCTCTATTGTCTCTAGCTGATCTTCGATTATATCACTGTCAAGACATAGAGAACAGTGAGAAGTAAGAAGCATTTTTCTTTGCTTGAATTTTATCTTCTTGTTAATGACCTCAGCTTCATACAAAGTGTTGCAGGGAACTACTAGTAAGAACAGAAAACCCTATGTTATAGTCTCTGTCCTTTAAGTACAATTCACTTATACCAAAAATGTTAATTGATTTGAAAATAATAACATTATTATTGATTCAGTAGTAATCTGTGAAAGATATCACTGTAAAACTCAAAAATTCTATTTTAATTTTGTTAATGTTCCTATTGCTGTCTGTACTACACTGCACCTCTTCTAAGGATTAAAATCTCCCTTCAAAACAGACATCAGGTTATAAGTAGTAGTATTTTTAAATTTGTATATGAGTTTATTTCAACGAAATTCTTGAGGGTTTTCTTTTTTCTTTTTTTCTTTTTTATTTTTCCTTTGAGTGTCACGAAGCTAACCCTCTGAATTCCGTATTCCAGGCCTTCCAGATGGTGAGATAAGTGAGGCTTTTGTTATCACTTCAGGCATTGTAGTCTACTTTCTTTGGCTTTCCTTGTTGTGTAAATTTACCTGCTGCAACTACACAGCAGCTTCAGGAGGTCATGGTATTGTGCCAGTATGTTTGTGTTCTTCCCCAACAACTGTCTGCTGCATTTTCAAAGTATATTGATTGCTCAATATCCATGGATATAATTGCACCCCCTATGGTCATGCTTACACTAGGTTGGGTACTGACAGCACTGGGGTAGCGGTGAAGAGAATTCTGGCAGCCAGATTACTTTCAAGCATCTCCAACAGTCTTGTACAGGCACTAGCAAACTCAGGTTGCTGCAGTTTAATTGCTTTTGGCACTTCAAATAGCTAAATGAAGTCTAGACTGATGCTACCTATACATGCATCCATCTCTACTCTGATGTCACATACTGCCCCATCTAAATATTCATTATAGGCAGTGTAGACTAGATATTTTTAACTTGATGAAAATTATTACTTTTAGAAATATGGGGGCATAGCTTGCTAGGGAAAAGCTATATTTTCTCTCATTACACCCTCATGAGGTGAAGTACATTTAAAGACTTTAAGCATTACAGGGGAAGAGGTAGGATGCAGAAGTGTTACTGGTTTACCAGGGATCAGCTGAAAAGTTTTCAGCAGAACAGCATCTCCAAAAGCAAAGAAGAGAACCCTAATCATTAGGTTATCCACATTCTTTTCTATTGCTTGTTTCAGTAAATAATTTCTTATAAGAACCCTGTAGATCTGTGATTGATTTTTTCTCTTGCTACTTTCACTTGTAACATAACATCTACTGATTCCACTCTGGATAAGGAAAAATGTTTGTGAGAAAGCTTTAGGATTCATTCTCATATTTTTAGACCTAAGCAGCAAAATGATTTAATAAAGATTTGCCAGGTAAACTTGATTGCTTCTTTGATAGAATTATAAAATTAGTGGATGAAAGAAAATCACAATATGATACGCATTTCCAATTATGTAAAGAAAACATTTGATACTGCATTCTATAAAAGCTCTTCTCTCAAAATTAATTTAAATTGGCTTGAATATGGATGTTATCATGGGGAATAACCACTGGTGGAAGATAGTAAACAAAGGGAAGTGATGAACCGCAATATAGTGACTTAGGAGGAAATGACTGCTGGTTTACTGCCAGAGAAGGAGGTCAGGTTGTATTCTGTTCCTCCGCTAATGACTTAGAAAAGAGAGAGAACAGTACATGAATTAATTTGCAGAGGGTACTAACTTGGGAGGAACTATCAAGACAAAAGTACTATAAGGTGTACTTCTGCACTTTAATGCAGAATATGAACTTTAATCCTAAACAAAAGCTGAAAAATATTGACAGACTTGGTGCAAAATTTTCCAAAATCCATTTTTTGTGAGGTAAGCTGCAGTTCAGCAAAATTCTTATGCATTTTCTAAGCTTTCAGTGACTTCAAGTGTTAATCATAAGCTCATATATTGTGTGGAATAATGAAGCAGTTAAGGACAGGTTTAAGATTAAGTTTATGCTAAATCCTTTGCTGATATAAATTCTATAAAGCATAGATGAAACCTAAAAATAAAAATATAAGAATATTAGGAAGATGTAAATGTGATCCTGCATTAATAAGCTTTCTAATTTATGGCCTAGTTTACTACCTGGAAATAGGATTAAGGAGAATGAGGTCAGAAAGCATAATTTCATTTACCATGATATGAATCATAAGTAAATCTTTGTGTCCTCAGACATGCTCCTGGTGCATCTCCCCTCTTCTTTCCTTTTCCTAAAATATAACACACTAAGAGAAATTAAATAACTGCTTGAGAAAGTGAATTTGTTAGGGCAAGGGATGAAGTTTAAGAAGAAATCATACTCTATTGAAATCAATGGTAAATTTCTCACAAAATCTAAAGAGGATTAGCATTTTACTAGAACATTGGGATGGCATGCTCCTACGCAGACCTCCACCTCACACTGTAACTTTTGCCACCTCAGAAACAAGATAGAATAGAAGTTTCATTTTGATCTATCATGGAAAATTACATGACCTAAAAGAACTTTCCCTTATGGGGTGATGATGGGGTCGGAAGTCAAGAAAGGGTAAAAATCATTTGAAAGACTATGAGCACTTCTAAGGTATGTTTCCACCTTCAAAGTATCCGTTTGAATTAACAAAAAAAAAAAAAAAAAAAACCAACCACCAAAAAAACAGTGGGGAAGCCTGCCAAGACCATGCTCGTGGCCATGTAGCTTTCCACCCAGAAGGGTCCCAGCAAGGACAGAATCACAGAATCATCAAGGTTGTAAAAGACCCTGAAGATCATCTAGTCCAACCATTAACCTAATATTGACAGTTCCCAACTACACCAGATCCCTCAGCGCTATGTCGACCCGACTCTTAAACACCTCCAGGGATGGGGACTCCACCACCTCCCTGGGCAGCCCATTCCAATGCCTAACAACCCATTCTGTAAAGAAATACTTCCTAATATCTAGTCTAAACCTTCCCTGGCACAACTTGAGGCCATTACCTCTTGTTCTATCGCTTGTTACTTGGTTAAAGAGGCTCATCCCCAGCTCTCTGCAACCTCCTTTCAGGACCGAATGGTATCGTCCTAGAATCAGAATAAAGACAACCAGGGAGCACATTTGAAGTGCAAACAATTCACAAAAGAACAGCTGTTGCAGCAATGTTTGCCCGCTGTGGATCAGTACATGAAGTGATGTTCGTGTCGTGCTCCCATATGTGGAACAGGATGAACACTGTGAATCCCTTCCCTACCTGACACTGCTTATATGCAGCCACAAATCTCTACTTGATTAAAATCAGTTTTGCAGGAGGGATGCCTCTAGATTAATTTTTTATTTGCAGCAAAGCTGGATACAAGGGAGAATACAAACCTGTGAATTAATTATTTTGTGGCAGGAAGGCTTCCAACAAATTAAATTTTCAAAATATTTCCAGCTTGTCACCCAAGTAGGCCAGGGTGCACTTGACGTCCAGTTGAGAAATGGAGGTAGAAATCGTCACTGAGTATATAAATCAGCAGGAATATGAATGTTAGCCAAAATAGCTGAGCAACTACAGAACTAGACTTTGTGTGAGCAGCATGTCCAGCCAGCTTCAATTTCACACATGCAATGTCCTTGGGATAGGTATTTAGTATTTGACAATTGACTGCCTCCTCAACCATGGCCAGACCTAATTTATTATTAAAGGCAAATGAAAGGACAGAGATTTTATTGAGAACAGAATAATCCTTTAACAAATGTTATACTGTTTTTGCAAAGAGAAGATTGCATGGTCAGACTTGAAAAATGGTGTGAATGCAATCCTGGGATATTTGCCTTGGATTCCCAGCAGAAGAAGATTTGTGCTAATGGTGCTAACTGAATCTTAGAGGAACAGTGATGTAACTAAACAGAGGTTTATAAAGGACAGAGAAAATAACCATATTCTTCAGCAATCTCTTTCTGATTTTAGAGGCTTTAGGGAAAAGTTAAGGAACTCCACACCAGAGCTGTGCAACTTCCAATATCAAAGTGGGATAGAGAGAGAAGTGCAGGAGCAGAGGATAATGGAAGTGGAGAGGATCAACAAAAGCTTTCGTAGTAGCTAATTCATTCATCCTCTTCACTAATAAATTCACAGTGTCCACAATGAAAGAAGTCCTTTTATAGCATCAGTCACCAAAGTTCAGTGAGCAATGATAGCACTTGTTCATTGAGCATGTTACTCAGATTGTAAAGTAGAATATGAAAATGCCATTGGAAACTGGCAAGGAGCTCACATGGACAGAGGTAAGCCTATGAAAATTTACTTCTAGACTAGTTTTGTATCAGGAAAAGTAATCAATACCTTGCATATTCATTTAAATTCTTAAAATGTGGAAGAATTTACTTATCTGCAGGTAAGAGCAGGGGAAATTCTCTTAAGAAACTGGTTTTGTGATGCTTTGGCTACTGAGTGACAACATCTTCCAGGACCAGGAAGGGATTCAGCAAACAAAGGCTCAGTTAGGATTTGGGAGTTTACACATACGAAGTTTATTCTCTTTCTGTATGTCAATTTAAGGATAACTAAAGAAAGAAAGTATAAATTTATAGACAATCTAGTCTGGCTATTTGCCAGAACACATGAATAGAAGTTACTTTTTAAAAAAAAAAATCTGTTACGATGTCCAGGACTATGTATTGTTAAGGTTTTGTTAGTGTAATGGGAAGAGAATTCAGTGTATTAGATACGCTTGAATATTCTAGCTTGCCTTTTTTTCAGAATACATGTATGAGTTGCAGAAACTGATATATGAATCTGTGAACACAATGCTATGCTTTTGGCTCGGTGGTGCATACTCAGATTTCTCTGCATGTTCATTGCAGAGTCTCCATAGTGTATTAGTAGGTTCATACAAAGAGACACAGTATGAAGAACAATACCTATGAATGATTCATGAGGACTGGTGCTTAGGTCTGTATGCTCTCAGATGCAGGCAAAGCTACATTTCATTGGCAAAAGGAACAAGTAGGACGTAAGTAGGATAAATGCATAATTGTACAACTTACTAAGTGTCCTGGTTTAACCAGGGTAGGGTTAAGTTTCCCCAGCAGTGGGGGGGAGCTCTAGCCGGGTTATTCAGATACCATGCCGACGTCACATCCTGGCAGGTCACATTTTCCTGGCGCGGGAGCGCGGTGCACTCGTGGTTTTGTACATCTGCTCCTCTCACTGCTGTATTTGGTAGCTATTTTGCTCTGTTCATTGCTATCACTATTAGTGTTATTGTTATTGTTGTTGTTTGTTGTGTTGCTATTGCATTGTTGTATTAAACCTTTCCTTATTTCAGTCTTGGGGCTTTGTATTTCACTCCCTTTGTGGGGGAGGGGCAGCGGCCGCGTGGTCTCAGACCCCGGCAGGGGCTAAACCACCACACTAAGTTTTTGAAGGAGTTTAGGTAATCATTAGGAAACAGATTTAACACAGATCTAGGGCATCTTCCCAGCAGGAGCTGACTGAAAGTTAGTAGAATACTTGAGCAGAGGCTATTGCAGGCAACTACCAACTCTTTATTGCTCACAGAAGATGAATATTATGAATCCTCAGTAACCAAAAGTACTGATAGCTACCGAAAAATATTGAAACTGATGTGTAAGCATTCTCTGTGGTGTAAAATTCTTCCTCAAAGGTGCAGTTTTATATTTTATCTGATGCTCTGGAATGAACTGTCATGGAATACCTATAGCAAACCATGGAAAGGCTGGGGGAAGAAGCAAATGAGTGTTTTAACCATGGTTTTTCGTGGCAAATATCGAGGACAAATGGTTCTTGTTGCAGTGTGTTCAGTTCCCTGGGAGTCAAAAGGAATTTTGGGAGAGGTGTTTGCACAGGAAGCTACAGCAGGGCCGGTCAAGGTTCCTGATAACATTTACAGCAACTGTAAGACGCTAGTAGTGGTCAGATATGCACTGTGGCAACAAATGGCTGGTGACCCAGTAATAGGTGGAAATGGTTATGAAAACAGAACAACTTGCTCCATCGTTCCTGAATAGTTCCCAAATGGGACAAAGAGACAAAGTTCCAGCCTCAGTGAACCACTGCCTTCACATCTTGCCCATCCTACAGCAGTTCTCTGCCTGCAGTAACAGAGTGCAGCACTTCCATACTCCATGCTGAGCACCATGTGGGTCTTTGCAGGATTATCATCTCAGAAATTTAGGAAGCAATAATGGATAACGAAATGTCATGGTCACAGTTGTAGCAAGCTAACATTGAGTACGCCATGTGATATTGGAGCAAAAATAGCTAATAAAATTTGGGGCTAAAGTCTCACAGATCTCTTGCCACAGAGAATATTATTTCCTGTACAGCTGCAGTGTGACTATATTTGGAATGCTGCATTAAACATCGGGCCCCTCATTGCCAGAAAAGTATTGAATATATTTCAGAGAAGAGGATTAAAAACAATTAGGGAGGTGGAGGGATCATTTAAGAGGAAAGATTAGAAGAGTTAAATATGCATAGATTGGATGGCTGACAAAAGTCCACTAATATGTGAAGGGTAAGAAAACATTGGAAGATGGAGATTATTTAGGATGTTAAATGGAATAATAGCATATGATATGTCCCAGTCTAAGTTCCATTATTCCTAGATACACCATATTTTACTAGACTAAATAATTCCCCTGACAGTGATGTCTATTAGGCTGTCACAGGACTGGCTTGTGCAGCAAGGTTAGCTTATAAATTGCAGTACTTCTCAGAGATGTGACAATACATTTTCTTACAGAGCAGAACTTCAACAACAAATACAAACCACAAGGCTTGTCAGACTCTGCAGCAGCAGCTTTTGCCCTGCCACTTCCTTCTCTTTCACCTTCTTTTGGACACCTTTTTGTTTTGCTGTCTTCTCTTGAAAAACTGTTGGATCCCTTGGTTCTCTGCCTCTCCAGCTGGCAAACCTGGAGCAATTATCCTCTATTTTCCTGGACCAATTGTCATCCCCATCAACCAGTGGCTATTTCTCACAAGCATAAATAAGTATTTGGATAACAAAGAGAAACCACAGAGACCATAGCTACAAACGACCAGAAAGAGACAGGAAAAATGTGTGTACGTCTCATTCTCGTGTCCATTTGTTCAATAGATAGCACTCTTTTAATTTGCATCAGACCATTCTGCAATGTGGGCTTTCAATTTTTTTGCAAATTAACAAATCATAAATGGGGTAAAAGCCCCATTTCTAAAACTAAATAAAGCAAAATACTTGCAAATAAGCAAGATTATATACTATTTACTTTTTTGTTTAATTATTTCATGTCTCTGTTCCTCTCTTTTGTTTTCCTTATTCTACCATGTGATGGTTTAGCCCCTGCCGGGGTCCGAGACCACGCGGCCGCTGCCCCTCCCCCACAAAGGGAGTGAAATACAAAGCCCCGGGACTGAGATAAGGAAAGGTTTAATACAGCAGTGCAAGAGCAACACAACAAACAACAACAATAACAATAACAGTAATAACAATGAACAGAGCAAGATATCTACTGATACAGCAGTGAGAACAGAGAGATCACATAACACACGCGCTGACCGACTCTCCCGCACTTGGGCGCCAGGATGTGATGTCAGCATGGTATTGAATAACCCGGCTAGAGCTTCTCCCCACTGCTGGGGAAACTTAACCCTATTTTAGCTAAACCAGGACATTCCAGCAGGTCCTACACTACACTATTCCATCAGAAGCTGAAAAGTATTTGAGTTTCATGTGCTATTTTGTCATGGTTACTCACACCCACAGATTTGTCTAGTGAGCTCTGTTTAATTACACTCACTAGTAAAATCAAGAAGTTTTAAAAATAATATTATTCTTCGGCTAAGATTTCTATAGTTCTGTTGCTTTGTGTGCGTGAATATGTGTGCAGAGAGACACGCATACATGATTTGCTCTTTTAATGACATTGGGCTCTTATTGCAGTGCATACTTGAAAAGCAGTGTAGCTGTGAGCAAATAGATCAATATGAAGCTCTCTAATTCTTTAACAAATACAGTATAGGATGTGTGCTTGAATGCCTTATATCTTAATCAAATTTTCTTTCCGGATCATCGCAGACAGAAATTTTTATGAGTTTTATATTCTTGTGTTGTTTGTAAGTTGGAAAAAAATAGATAATAGAAATAAAACCAGACCTTTCGGAGACAAAACTATAAAGTTAATGGACCTATATAATCCATTCAAAATAGCAAGACAATATGGCCCAACTTTTATACCTGCTGCATTGAAAAATTACAACTGACCCTAACAATCTTCCTAGAGGAGATACAACAAAAAGTTTGAGATAAATTTTTGATAGTTTAAACATATACAGTGTTGGTAAACTACTGGAGAAGAGCACAAATATGAACATTATGCCTTCAGATACTGTAATTATTTTTATTATACTTTGACTTAAATCCACCTAGCAAATAGGGAGCTCCCCCTCCAAAAAAAGATCTGTATACATGTTTCATTACATGTATATGTGTTAACATATACATATCTGGGCTTTTATAACTTTTGGAGATTGGAATAGTTTGAGGGGCTATAAAGTAAATAAGAGGAGATTTCAAGTTTGTTGCTCAAAACCACAACTCTGTCCTCCAAATCTCCAGCTGCTTTCATAATAGTAAGAAGTGGTAAGACCTTACCTGAAATATATAGGTATCATGCATGTGGTGATGTGAAAATTCTGCTTTAGCCTTTGCCTGGTCAGTGCTATAGAAATAATGCAGAAACATGCAATGCTTTTGGGAGTCTTTTAGGGTATTTTATGCCAGAATTGCACATAGGAAGGAAAAAAGTCCTGTCTCCCTAATCCTGCTCTGATGGGGTCAGGAAGTGCATTGGACTGTTCCATGTAGCAGCAGTTTCAAACTACCCTTTCCTGAAATATTTGTGGAGCTTTGGTTTTACTCCAGTAGTGGCACTGACATATGAATTAGTAGCATCCTGGCCCACATTATTCACCTCAGCATCTGACTTCTGTGATGGAGTTTGCTCATGTCAGTAGATTGTATCTGATGAACTGACTAGTTTATATCCATTGCTATTCTTAAATACATTTTGTTTCCTTCCACATTTGTTTTCTGTCAAGAACTAGTAGAAAGTTTTATGCCTTAATATTGTTGATACGTTTGTGCACGGATCACTGCTTTGTGTTATGAAGTGGTGGTCTGTTGATGATGCCACCAGACCTTCAGCGGTCACTGATATGATGATACCAGGATGCTTGAGTCGTCAATCCATGTGTTCCCCTTGCTCTCCTGAGAAAGCACCTGCTCCATCCTCTGTGGCCCTTGTGACCATGGGAGGAGATCTGGCACTTACGGTGTGGTCAGAAAAACAGGTCTGCTTCTTTGTTCTGCTCCAGTGGCAGTGGTTGTGCCCAAGGCTGTCGACAGGTACTCCCAGGCAAGACCAGAACATGACTTGCATATCTTGTTATTCTTCTTCTCATTTTCTGAACTTAATTTTCACCCTTGTACCTTTGTCCACCCCAGTCTCCACCTAGCTAAGCAACCTGCTCTATTTACTCTTTTTTCCATCATTTCCAGTTCTGTTGCAACTGTACACAAATTTGGTATTTATGATACTGTTGCCTAGGTAATCTCAGCCCTATATGGAACTGGCATTGCAAGACTGCTCCCAGAAATTTTCCTACTGCTCCTATCCAACTATCTGTGAGGTTCAGTCACTTCTCCCATAGCTCCCACTTAAGCACCTGTGACACCCAGACATCCCTTAAGGCACCATCTGTAACTTTAGTCAGCTTCTCACACTGTTTTCTGTCACGTCCAGCAGTTTCTCATGTCATGTCTTGTAGTTTTTCTTGTCCTTGTGAGTTAGCTGAATCTCTCTTAGTCATTCACCTGCAGGTGTAACACCTTGGACTATGTGTTATTAGAGAATTTATGTGCTTAAACTTGTATGAACTCAGAGGTGCTGAAGGAACTGCATT
The DNA here is from genome assembly GCF_047716275.1 of Strix uralensis. Lineage (NCBI taxonomy): Eukaryota > Metazoa > Chordata > Aves > Strigiformes > Strigidae > Strix > Strix uralensis. The sequence goes on along the minus strand of NC_133972.1, from coordinate 86,457,203 downwards.
TATAGTGTATGAACAGATTGTTTGTTAGATAGATAGTTGATGATATTGCCTATGGTTCCCCAGTGAGCAAATTGTATTTCAAAATCATCAGTACATATCAGAGGACAGTTTTTCATGAATAGGTAAGTCATAAGATGACACCCTTATTACACTTATTTTCACAACTAAGTGTTAGAGCAAATCTCCTAAGACTTTACAACATTGTTGACACCTTCTTTTCCTACTGAAGTGCAATGGCGAGCATCCTGGGAAGGACAGATTACTGAGTGCCATAGGTTTAGGCATTTGCAAGGGCATGGGGCAGCAAAGCACCTCCAAGCTGCAGGAAGTGGCTAGAACCATGTCCAGCTGGTGGAAAGATGCCTGCCTTGGGAAACATCAGTGATAGCTGGAAAGAAACAGAAAAGTATGAAAAGGACCTGAAATTCAAGCATATCTCTGAACATGTGGCAATTATGCACACTCTTAAAGAAGACTGATTGGATTGCTGCAATCAGATGTGACAACTGTGTAACCTCCACTAACTTTTATTATCCTTTAGAAAACAGAACTGTCTTTTACTACCAGCATTTATATTTTGACAAAAGTGATTCACTGTTATGAAAACAGCATGAATACTTACAATAGAGCATAAAAAAATGGTGATTTTTGAAACTATGCTAGAGGTAAGTGCCCAGAAGCATCTCTTCTCTATTATCAGGCATCATGGTAGTGTCTTTTCACTTAGTACAATGCTTATCACTTTTTTGCTTTAGTTAAAAGTGAAAGAACTCGTCTGTTATCCTTAGCAGTGGGCTGGCAGAAATACGTCTCAATGAATTTTTTTATGTATCTGAACTGTAATATAATAGTTAATGAAGATGATGCACTTTGCAAGAAGCAACTACTGCACAAAGCATTCAGAGTCCTTGCAAATTATGATCCCTAGAAAAGTGTAATTCTGATTAATTCTCTCCCTCACATTGATCAGAATGTCAGAAGAGGTGAAAAAACCTGGATGTGCAATCACTCACTAATGTAAAAAGACAGCAAAATTCAGTGTTTCAGTTTAGAAATAAAACAGATCTAGAGATCAAAGAATTTTCAGAAGAAGAAGGTGTTTTGCCCATAATTAAAAAAATTTATGTGGAACAACTTTTGATTTTGTAGCAATAAGAGTCAAAACAAAGAACTGCATTTCAGATTCTTATGCAAATTAATTAATTTTGATTGTGTTTAATAAAGTGCCATGGTTTAACCCCAGCTGTCAACTAAGCACCACACGGCCTCTCACATACTGTCCCCTCAGCAGTGGGATGGAGAATTGGAAGTGTAAAAGTGAGAAAACACGTGGGTTGAGATAAAAACAGTTTAATAATATTGTTAATAATAAGAAGAAGTAAGAAAAGGAAAAGAAAAAAACAGAGGTAAACATAAAACCCAAGAAAAGACAAGTGATGTAAATGAAAAAAATTGCTCTCCACCAACTGACTGATGCCCAGCCAGTCCCCAAGCAGCAGCCCTTCCACCAACCTCCTCCCCAGCTTTTATTGCTGAGCATGATGTCATATCATATGGAATATCCCTTTGGTCAGCTGGCATTAGCTGTTCCAGCTGTGTCCCCTCCCAACTTTTTGTGCACCCCCAGCCTACACAGTGGCAGGGTGATGTGAGAAGCAGAAAAGGCCTGGACACTGTGTAAGCACTGCTCAGCAATAATGAAAAATCCCTGAATTATCAACACTGTTCTCAGCACAAATCCAAAACATAGCCCCATCCAAGCTACTGTGAAGAAATTTAACTCTGTCCCAGCCAACACCAGCACAAAGCATTAAACTGTATTTCACCCTCCATTCATTCTTTACAATATATAGGGCTACATGGAAAAACACTTCTTCAGACACCAGTATCTTTTCTTCCATCTGACTGAGCTGCATAGAACCTTACAGGAGTAACAGGACTCTTTGTTAGTTATGGGAAATAAGGTTTGTTCATAAATCATGTCCTTTAAAAGCAAATGAGGGCTGAAGACTCCTAGATAAACATTCCTTAGGTCAAAGGCTCATGGCAAGAAAATAGGTCTGACTGAAATGACACTCCTCCCCCTGCAATAAAAAAAAAAAAAAAAAAAAAAGAAAAAAAAAGAAAATAAAAACGAGAATGTTAAATGAGAAGTTGATATGAAGATTCAATCATTTACTGATATCTTGGTTAAATTTAGCTGTTTTGAAGAATTTAGAAATTTCTTGAGGTTTATTTCAGAAATACAGATAGCATATGGGAAGATGAGTTTGTGTTGAGTTGTATGTAAATGTATGATTTACAATCTTTGAAAGACAGACATAGAACTTGTCAACAATTTTATTAATTGAAAAATAGCTCCAGAAGGACTTAAATTAGGTCACATGACATTGATTTGGTCTTCAAAAAAAGAACAAAGTTTTGAAAATTTCAGAGCATTCTATTTGGAATTATTGTAACTGCTTTATTTTATAATTTTTTAAGTCTTTCATTTTTAAAATAAATAATTTTTGCTTTGGGAAATAATGTATTCTTATTTAAGATTGGCATTTTTTAAAATGATAAAGATGGGTTAGTTAGTCACACATTTCAGATCAAATAAAATAATTTGGTGTGACCTTAAAGGTTTTAAAAACACTTTTGATAACAATGTTTTGGTTTGGTCCAAACTAATTTTCTGCAGTTTATTTAAATTGGCCATCAGATTAAAAATCCACTATTCTCTAAACTTGTGCCACAATGCTAGCAATGAAGAAAACATCTGATAGAGTTTGAAATATAACTGCAGTATAAGTTTAAGTAAGTTTAGAGGAGATTTTAGATATTTAATTTCAGATTTATACAGTTTTCATGCTCTGAAGCCATGGCAGAGATTCATGTTTTCGCATATTCTTTCTTTCGTGTGTCAAATATGCCCGTCCTATCTTGTCATCACTACTTTTTGCAGATTCTTAGAATTTTTATTGATAATCACATTCACATGTAGAAAGTATACAGCAGAGAGTGCAGAAACTGACAAACTGCATAATGTACTTCTCTAGATGGATAGCATATGCTGTTTGTCATTAACCAAAATAGCAGTGCTCCTTGACACGTGATGAACCATAAGGAAGATGCAGAGCTCTTTGTATACTTCATAGTCAGTATAGACTATACTTCATAGTCAGTCTTTAACACGAACAACCTTTCATTTTTTATTTTGTATAACAATTTGGCAAACAGGATGACTGACTTGAATACTGTTACATGTGGGTAGAATCCAAATATACAAAATTAAAATGAAATTTAAAAGTGTAAGCTTTCTTGAGCTAAACTTCTGACAGTATTCATGTACATGAAAAAGTATTTATATTTTTCTTTTTAGTTTACTTTCATTTCTTCTTCCAAGAGCTGAAGAGTTCTATTTTAATTGCACAGAATTAGATTCTCAGAATTTTAAGAACTGTAAAAAGCTTTTAAGTATCAGAAAAAGAGAGTTGCATGTAAAGTATATAGACCTCAAGAGACAGCATTTTCTTCATTACCTCCAAAAGCTATACATAATAATGGATTCTAGAGACAAAGATAAGGCCAGGAGTAAAGTGTTTGAGTTGAAAGCCTATTTCGAGATTTCCCTAAAATAATATATGTCCAAGCTTCCCATGTATTTATTGGTCTGTCATTCCGTCTCACCAAAAGTCTGGAGCTCTTACCTTTCCACTCAATTTTATCACAGACTTTATGCTAAAGAAAAAATCAACAGTGCTAGCCACGTTGAAGTTAAGGCTTTGAGGGAGAAAATGGAGTAGATACTAAAAGAGCAAGACCACAATTAACAACTAGCTAAGAATGATATGGATGGAATCATGGCTTTAGTGTTTAGATTTGGAATGGGAACTAGATATTAAAGTATCTAAAATAAGTGCCAACCTTTGCTGGACAATCTGGACATGAAAGATCTTTGTGAACATTGCTGGCTTTTTGGAAAGTGATAGGAATAGCTAGATACCTGTAAGATAGTTGCCCTTATTAGATCAAAATTCTTTGTAGATCTGATATTATTTGGATGACATACATCGCTGTTATATGACTGTGTTATTGCCTAATATCAGCAAAGCAGGGATGGGTAAAAATTGTTCTTACTTTAAACACATCAATAGAAAGACTACCAGACAAAATAAAAACATGATCGCTGATTTCCTTGTATATTATGATTCTCTAACCTGGGCTTTTGGCTGGCTTGACATTCTGCAAAAAGAGGGAGGGAGAAGTCATCCTCTATCAGGCACAGCACTGGAAGCAATCTATGAAAACGTAAAGAACTGCCTTGAAATCCACAGCTCTCCAGAGTAAGTTTATCTGAGACTGCTTAATGTCATTTTGCTCAGGTTCCTCTCAGCACACAATTCTGAAGAACTTGTGAGTTTACTGAAGTAATATTTTCAAGAGAAGAGATAAAATTGTCAAGTTTGTATTAACAGCTAGTTATGAAGGTGGAATCAAATTGATTTAGTTCATATTATAGGTGGGTCCAAGTACAGGGTGTTGACAGAGGATTAATTAAAGTCTTGATTTAGCAAAATATTTAAACACATGATGAAGTGCATTGCTTTTATTAAGAAATGTGTGTTTTGCTGAATATGAACATCCTATTGCAAGTACTCAGGTAAAAGAGAATAAAATATCTCTCTCTGAGCTTCATGATGGTGGATCTTCAATGCTTATACCTGGTCAGGCAAATTTAACGTTAACCTCTCTGTATCTGTTCAACTATGTGCATTCTGCCCATATTATGGATATAGCTCATGTTTACACAGCTCCAAATTTCACAATCCACAGAATGAACAACATTCAGTTTGGGTGCAGTGGGATAGAGTTTAAACACCATTTGTGGTATCACAGACAAGTGTCCAAACCTTACAAAGCATCTGCCTCTAATTGTTAGGGAAATTTACTTTCTGCCTTACAGACAAGGTCTGGAGGGATTGCAACAGTGATGTAGCAGTTCTTTTCCTCCTCATTTGTTCCTATTTGTCCATGACTCAGACCAGACACCAAGTAGCCTGTTTAGACAATTATAAGATGATAAGGTGATAGTGCTCAACTGGTGGCTGAAGCTCAGTGGTTTCCATGAAAATACTGAGGCAGTTTTGAACTGAATTCCCCAAAAGGAAGGTGCTGTATCCCTACATTCATGTTCTCTCATCAGACAGCAGTGGCAAAAGCTGAAATTTTAATTAATAATTTAAGTGAAAAAATAAATCTGTACAAGTGTCTGTTGTATATCTTTATTAACCCAAAGGCATTTTTAGAAGTATTATTTTGCAAGAATGTTTAGGTAAAATTCAGTAATATATATTCTTTGTTGTTTTTAAAAATATATGATCTTCCCCCCCCCCCCCCCCCCCCCCGCCCCCCGATGTGTGAGAATCTAATGTTAAACCTGGAATATGTATTACATTATTTTCTTTCCCCTTGCTGTTTTGGAAAAATTAATGGTATGCATGGGCATTATTCTTCATGGTAAATTGTTTAGGTTTTGCTCTTAAACATATTTTACCTTCTAAAAATATGCATGTTATATTAAAATGAAATAAAGCTATTGTATTTATGTATTCTGAATCATTAACTCTCTTTTACATTACTGTTTATAAATATATATTTTGCTGTTCTCTTTTCTTTTACATGTCCCCAATCATCCAAGAAGTATCTGCACTTAAGTAACTCAAATTCTTTTAATTATGACTTAACTTTAGATATGTACAGTTAAAGAATCTATGACTAAAACTTTTAGGGACAATAAAGCAAGTTTGATTAAAACTCAGATATTCTCCCGCAGCTTCACTTAAAACTGAAGGGTTAGTATTACTAAGCACATGAAATGTGTGGCTAACACTTGAAAATTTGATAAGTTCTATTTTACACATTTCCAGGTTTCCTGGCTTTCTGGAACAGGAAACTCCATTAATAGACTGCTGTGAAAAAGTACATTTGGCATTTTCAGCCCTAGAAACATGCAGGAAAATGTTCCTCAGAGAAATTTCCAACCAATTTCATCCAGTCATATGGTTATTCTAACAAACTCTACAAAGATAAAGACATTACACCCGCAAGCCATGCTGACAAATATTTTGCTAGTTTATAGTCTTGCAATTTGAATCAAGAATACAATCTCATCAGTGGTTTAAAATATAAGATAAAAGTAACTGCAAACTGAGGTAGAATAACAATGAGAGTAATGTACAAAGCAACAGACAAATTTTAAAAGCAACACTTTAAATGTTATTAGAAAGCTCGCTTAATCCAAGTTCAGATATTGCCTTTTTTTGCTTTACTAGAATTCTCTACTCTCTCCCTCCATACTTTAAGTATACTTGCAAGCATTTTTTCATCTAGAATCAAAGATTTACTTTTAAATCTGTTACTTATTATAGTTGGACAGAATTATTTTATTATGCATGGTTAATTCTACTTGTCAGGGCCTTGAGGGTGCTGATCCTGCCCTGCCTTCTCTGGGGCCTTCCTCCAGTCCACTCCTGCTCATGGCCCAGGACCCCATTTCAGCCCCACCCAGGGCTGTCAATCCTTACCCCAAGCCCAGACACCAGCAACCCTTGATGGACCTCAAGTGCATGCTTGTAGCTGTGCCCCCAGCCCCATCTCTGTCCCCATCTCCTGCTGCTGGATCTACCCTGACACTGGTGCATCACTTGCCCTGCCTGGGGCTGTCAATAGACCCCATTACAGGACCCAGCTCTGTTCAACATGGTCAGACCCTGAGAGACAGTGCCAGTTGGAGAGGGTACTGGCTGCCCTAGGGTTACCTTGCTTATATCAGATCCCCTTCCCTTAGGAGGCAGGCAGCCCTTGCTGCACCCTGACACCACTTTTTTCCTATTTCTAAGCTGCTTTTCATACCTTCTTCAGAGATGTTATTTTATTGTTCATTTGCTTGTTTTTTTTCCCAAACTAGTTGTATTACTCTTCCTGAAATGAATCTCAATTAAAAAAAAAAAAAAAAAGACAACAAAACCCCAAAACAAACCTACTCATCCCACTAAAAGCATGACAAACTGGGGGTGGTTTGGAAAATATTTTCCTCTAATCTGAAAAAAGGTCACCTCCTGCTTTCAAAAGCCTAAGACTATCAACAGCAAGAGAGCTAGTCTATCTGATAAAGTATGATAAATCCTATTTATATAGGATGTACAAGTGGAGAGCGATGATGAGTGGTGTTCCTCAGGGGTCAGTATTGGGACCAGTGTTGTTTAACCTCTTTGTCAGTGACATGGACCGTGGGATTGAGTGTACCCTCAGCAAGTTCGCCAATGACACCAAGCTGAGTGGTGTGGTGAACACGCTGGAGGGAAGGGATGCCATCCAGAGGGACCTTGATGGGCTTGAGAGGTGGGTCTGTGCAAACCTCATGAAGTTCAACAAGGCCAAGTGCAAGGTCCTGCACATGGGTCAGGGCAATCCCATGCACAAATACAGGCTGGGCAAAGAGTGGATTGAGAGTAGCCCTTCAGAGAAGGACTTGGGGGTGTTGGTTGACAAGAAGCTCAGTATGACCCAGCAACATGCCCTTGCAGCCCAGAAAGCCAACTGTACCCTGGGCTGCATCAAGAGAAGTGTGGCCAGCAGGTCAAGGGAGGTGATTCTGCCCCTCTACTCTGCTCTCATGAGATCGCACCTGGAGTACTGTGTTCAGCTCTGGGGTCCCCAACATAAAAAGGACATGGACCTGCTCCAGCGGGTCCAGAGGAGGGCTGAAGCACATCTTCTATAAGGACAGGCTGAAGGAGATGGGGTTGTTCAACCTGGAGAAGAGAAGGCTCTGGGGGCACCTTCTAGCAGCCTTTCCACTACCTTAAGGGGAGCCTAGAAGAAAGTCAGAGAGGGACTTTTTACAAGGGCATGTAGTGATAGGATGAGGGGTAATGGCTTTAAACTGAAAGAGAATGGATTTAGATTAGATGTAAGGAAATGCTTTACTGTGAGTGTGGTGAGACACTGGAACAGGTTGCCCAGAGATGTTGTGGATGCCCCCTCTCTGGAAGTGTTCAAGGCCAGGTTGGACGGGGCTTTGAGCAACCTGATCTATTGGAAGGTGTCCCTGCCCATGTGCAGGGGGGTTGGAACTAGATAATATTTAAGGTCCCTTCCAACTCAAACCATTCTATGATTGTATGATATATAAAGCCTCCACTCTAGTAGAGCCCTGGTGAGGGGGAAACATTCATGGAAATTGGTCTGTGTGAAGTCCACTGGCTGTTGGGGTTTTTTTTTAATAATTATATAAAAACTTTCCTTTTTACCTTAAGAAAATAAATAGGTTACATGGGTACAAAAGCTGCAAATTCAGTAGTAATGTAGGTACAGATGGGATGTACTCCTCTACATCAAGTACTTCACCATCCATTTAGCTACTGATTACTGTTCACTCATATTCTTGTGTTTTGCTGTCAGTGCACTCTGGGATAGAAAACATTCAACCAAGAAGTAATTCTGTCTGATGGTCTCCTCTCAGAATCTAGCACTGAAAAAAAACCCCTGAAAACAATAGCTTACAATTTCTTTTTCTTTTTCACTGACACTTCTCTCCATGGAAGTGTTAAAAAACAAATCCTTTACAGAGTAGTATTTTTTTATTATTATTTTAAAGATTTTTTCTGTTATCTAAACCATTAAATGTGAATAACTAACATTTGAACTTATTTGCTTCTCATTCCCTAGTGATGGACAGCTGCTCATTTGTAAATTACTAGCTAACTATACATGCAATCTGTTACATGGTAAGAAAGAAGCTTAAATGTATTCTGTTAATAGTAATTATGAGTTTAATTTAATTTCTTATTGACATTTTTTACCTAAGGAGTTTATTTTTAAATGCGTTGGAAAAATATTAAATGTAGTAGTAGCTTGCACTAATTATCACAGGATGAATTATGTTAACTATTTTAAGTCTAGAAGATATGACTACTATGTGATTTTGATTAATAGAAGAACCTGTGGGGACAGTTCATGGGGTGGCTCCTTCAAGATATTTATCAATCTTGTCTTGATGCAGCAAACCAACCTGCATCATCTATGAAGTCCTGCAAGCACTGGGTCAGAAGAAAGTTAAGCACATGCTTAAGTGCTTTGTTGGACTGGGACTGAAGTACTTAGCTCTGGATATGTTTTAAAGTTCAAGGAAAACAATTTAGAACCATGGGGATATACATTTACTGCCATTTACTTGGATGCGCTATCTTCGATAATAATCAGAATCCTAACAAAAAGAAATCTAAAACAGATGAACAAACCAATTCAGAAACCAAACCAAAACAAAAAATCCCCACCTCCAACCTAGCTTCTGACTTGATCTCAATATCTTCTCACAGAGGTCAGTGGAATGGCAATGCCATCATACCCTTGCAGGCAGACATGTGGAGCTTATGATTGCTTCAGTGTGTTTAACAGCAGGGTAAATCAGAGCCCTTCAGAAAAATAGCATGTTTTCTAGGTTCCCTATTAAATCAGTAGCTTGCCACCTGAAAATTATAATCAGATTTCTCAGACTGTTTGAATCAAAGAACATTTTAAATAGTTTTCAATAACTTCAGTTGTTATTACTGCAACAGAAAATTGTCAGGGCTTGTTACTAACTGGATAAAATCACCAATAACTTTTCAAGTGATGGGGTATTTTCTAGTATGAGCCAATTTTTGCATCATTAAGCACATGAAAACTTTTATTAATTAATAAAGGAAGCAGTAATCTGCTTTACTTGACATTAGTGGAAGAAATAAGTAGGAGACTGTCATTAAAATCCAGGACCAGCTGATGTCAATCTCCAGAGCATTACTCATTTAAATGAAATTAGGATTTTACTTATAGACCAAATTCAGCAATGGATTTAAGTATTAGCAGTTCCATTTAGGATTTGTGCTTAAATATCTTTCTAGACTGGGGAGTAGAAGAGTTTACAAATCTTAAAATATATAACAATAAATAACAACAACAGAGTAGTTGTTTAGGCTAAATAATATTTAAGTGTCACTTTAAAAGAAAACTATTATTAAGAACTGTTATTTTAAAGTCAAATTATTTCTTGCAGGAAATATAGACTGTATAAACCCATATACCAGAATCAACACACTGCTTGATATCATCAAAAGTATTTCATGCCTTTATAAAACTAATCAGCCAAAATCGAACCCAGACTAATAATAACAATACAACAACAACAGACGAAAAAATCTTTTTCAGCAATACAGTTTAAAACCTTGGTATGGTTAAAATAATCTTGTAATCTGTCATCTTTCCTATTTTAGATATAAATTCTATTATGATATCAAGCATTTATTGTAAGGGAAAGAACAACTGAACACCATTGTTATAGTGGCATATTATGGTTGAGTAATAAGAGCCTGCTTGGACCATGTCTCCAAAACATCAACTTGCTTACTCTTAAGAGACCTTTTTAACAACAAAAAAACAATGAGGCTGCAAAATTCACTTAACTTGACAAATTAGATTGGTCTATATGAAGAATCTTTTCTCTGGCTGCCCTGGACATGCACTCAGCGTATGTTTTCTACCCCAGAAATTATTAAATAGACAAAAAAAAAAAAAAAAAAAAAAAAAAGTCTAAATTTTTCTGTGTGACAGGAAGGAAGAAAAACGAGAAGTCCATAAAGATTCTGAATAAATTGTGTGATGATTTCAGACTGTAATAAAAAAGTGGTCTTGACACAACAAAAGTAATAAAATAGTTTAGATTAATAGGTACATTTGCAAAGAACCTTTGCCTGTCTTCCAAGCAGAAATATCTCTACCAGATTCTGAAAGGAGTATCCATATAGGCATATCGACATTATTAATTGGGTCAGTAGCTATAAATGTATTTACCTGGAGCAAAGGAAGAAGAAGAAAATTGTGAGGTGAATGGTCAGATCCCAAGGCAGTGTTTAATTTCCATCTAAATAGACTACTTTGCTCCAGTTCTGAGTAATACAGTATGATGAACATGGTATACAGTGAGGAACATGGCATGAGTGTTCACTGAAATGATGTAACATGTAAAAACCTTGCATTTATCTGAACATTGTCTCAAAAAGAGATAAGTTTGATGGCTAGAGTAGACTAGGCTGGGTGGATGTGGATGGATTCATACCTCCCACATCAGCTGGCACTCGGGGTTGGCTGGCTGTTCCTTAAACCTGTATTTTAAATCAGTTTAGGTGGAGTCAGTTGAAATGGCCAGGTGGATCTGACACCACCTCCCAAGGAAAGTGGAGGAAACAGCCGCATTCTGCCCTCACTTGCGCTCTTCCTCACTGCGCTCCTGCACAGGTTCTGGTACTCATAACCTAAAGTCAAGTTAGTCAGGTCATTAAACAAGTAAAAATTAACCCAGCAAAAAAAAAAAAAAAAAAAAAAAAAGTGATTATTTTTTTGCTTAGCATCCTGATCAGATTCAGTAGAGAGTTATCCACACACCAGAGGTGTTGCAAAGGAGATGGCAGAATTATGTGGTTTGGGCTTAAGCAGAACTGGACATTATTCCACAGAGAAGATGGGTCCTGGTCACTGACTCAGTCAGGAAACAATGGCAGGAAGATGCGAAAAGGAGTAGTTTTTTTCAAATTTAGTCAAAACATTGCATTTGTTCAGATACTCATGACAACGAGATCATCATTTATATCTTTGAGGATGGATTTTAACAGTTATTTTAGCGGCAAAAAACTACCACAAAAGAAAAAAAAATGCAATTAATTTGCTGAAATACTTTTTTTAAAAAAATAAATTTTATATAATAAAAAAATTATCCTGGCAATTTTCACAAAGTCAGGAGGCCCAGGACTCAAAATAATTCCCTGTTTTGAGCATTTACTTAGTAAAAGATTTGAGACAAATCCTCTCTTTCTGAGAGTATTTGAATGTGTATATATATATATAGATATAGATTATATAGATATCAATATGTAGAGAGATATAGCTATGTCTTTGTAAGAGAGTGCTTTAAACATCCAACTGTCAGATGTGCAGAGTGTGAGAGAAATCTCATTTATGCATCTTTTGCTGTTTAAAAATACTTTTATATACCTGAATATTTTTCCAGTCTAAACGAAACTGTTTTCATTTTTATTGTTATATCTGGGTGTTGGGTTCTTTTTGTTTTGGTTTGTTTTTTTCCCAGGCAGAAAAAATGCAGTCTGTTTTTTCTGCTTATTCCTTAACCTAAGGATTTTTTTAAGATCCTTCTCTGATGTCCATCAGGTACTCTCAAACTGCAGCAGACCATCTCAAACCCTTAATAGGTTTACTCTGTGGTCTCTGGTAAATGTCAAGAGCTTGAAGGAATCAGTGGGGCTGTGTAGGCATCTAAGCAGATTGTGTGCTGTGATCCCTGCAGTGACATTATCAACTGAACCCTTGCAGTGGGAATGGACCTCAGGAGGTCTCTGGTCCAGTATCCTTCTTGAAGCTTGATCAAGACTGAATTCACACCAAGTTTCTCAGGGATTTATCTAGTCAGACTTTGAAAATATCTAAGGATGAAGACTGCACAGCCTCACTGGGAAACCTTTTCCAACGCTGGAATATTTTCACTATGGAGTTGGCTTCCTCATATCTGATCAGAACATCCACTCGTTCAACTTAAGCCTGCTGCTCCTTGTACTCTCACCATGCACCAAGGTGGTAGCCCGGCTCAGTGTTCTTGCTAACCCCGTCCTGGGCATGGCAGGTTGCTGTCAGGTCCCCTCAAAGTCATCTCATCTCCAGGGTGAACAAGGCCCAGTCCCTCAGCATCTCCTCATAGAGCAAGTGCTCCAGACCCAACCAGCATGGGGACCTTCTGCTGAATTCATTCCAGTTTATCAATATCTTTCCTGGGGGGAGAGGGGGGGCTCAAAACTGGATGCAGTATTTAGATGTACTCTTGAGAGTGTTGAACAGAGTGGGATAATCCTTCCCCTGAATCTCCTGCCTGTGGTCCTATTGATAACTATTGGTATGATGATTACTTGAATGGGCAGCTAAAATACTCTACCCAGCATACTACAATGTCTTATTTTGTGTTTTCTTCCTATATCTATACAATACGTTAGGGGTTTTTTTAAATTATTTTTCATCATAACCCCAAATAGCATGCTCTTATTTTGCCATTAATGCAAACTACAGCTGGAAATCAATCAATACTCTTGAAAAGAGGTTTGATTTCACCCTCTTCTAAGGTAGAAACCATCCTGATGCTTCAGTCTAATATATATTGTAATTGTCTGATCATAAAATAATGCTATTATGGGAATAACATAGAAAGCTTATGGGAATAACATAGAAAGCAGGACTGATGCTCACACAATACTGTGATAATTTTCTATGACATTTCACCCCTAAGCATCTCAAAGAGCTTTACAAATTGATTTATATTCTGCACACAAGGATAATTTCATCTATCCATGTTTATTAGCTGTGTGGCAAGACTTCAGTTCAGGACAGGAATTAAAGGCCATATCCAGCCCAAAATGCAAGGTGAATGTACTCATAAAACATCTCTCACAACAGTTAACACTTCAAACTGCTTCCTTTCAGTGGTGTCCCTCCAGCAAGGCATCATTCCTAAAATATTAGGCTATCGAAGGATTTACTGTCCACATGCAAAACTGAAATTCAGTTTACCCTCACTGTGGTCACAAAAATAGTTTTAGCTAGAATATATATGCAAAGAGGGATTTTGGATACTTTTTTTTTGCAGCTTTTAATTTGAACCATTTTAAAACGTATGTTTCTGTTTCTTTGTTTTTCCTGGTCAACTTTCATTTCCTGATCAATATTCACAATGTTGTGATGTGATAGGGATGACTTCCTTGGGAACATACTTCAGTTAAAATTATGTTTCCAGTGAAATTCATCTGAGGATTGCAGAGTAATGTTTTCCTAGTTGGATGAAAGATTTCAGAAAATAGACATAGTTTCAACACAGAATTTGTTCAAAATCATGTTCAATCACCTATTTTTCATTCTCTAAATTTGTATTAACACACTTTTTTATTTCTTTTGCCTAAGATACATGTTGAATGACTGGTCATTGCTAGATGTTTCATTGGTTTGTAGGTTGATGGGTTTTATTAACTTGCATTCATTTATAGATTATATTGAATTATTTATAAACTCATAATGAAGTATCCTTTCAGAACTTTTTAATCCACGTAAGAACTCTCTTTTTCGCAAATATATGTTTTTTTTCTGAAATAGATGCCATACAAATATGATATATTTCAAGGAATTCAGGTTGAATAAATCCAAAAGAGATTTCCCAAGTGACTTTTTCCTAGTATCATGGAGACAGGCTCTGCTAGATAGAACCTGTGTTCTTGAACTTTCGAATCAAAAATACAACCAGGAAGCTGTATCCTAGAATGGTCAAGACATCATGTGGAAACTACATCAGTCATTAGGCCATTATTATTTTGATGTATGATTTTTCTGATGCCCAAAGCTCACACAGTAGTAGGAAGAACAGCAAACCTGCTATCTGAGGACTGATGAGTACAACACCTTAATGGGGATCACTGCTTTGTTGACTTTTTGTCTTAGCTTCTCATGAATTGAATACTACAGTGATCACAATATTGTGTAGTTTGTAATCCTGCTGAGCAAGCAGAAGATCAATACTAAGATAAAGGTTTTAGATTTTAGAAGAACTTCAGCTCGCTCAGAGCTCAGTTGGGAGGGATTCTGTGGGAAGCTTCCACAGAGGACAGAGGAGCTAGCGAGTGCTGGGAGTTGTTCAAGAACGCTCTCCTGAAAACACAAAAGCAATTAATCCCCTTTAAAGGTAAGGGAATTAGGCCGAGTAACAGACCCCCTTGGCTTAACTGTGAGATTCTGGGTCTGCTCAAAACCAGAAGAGGAGCATACCAGAGATGGAAAAGTGGACAAATACCCACTGAGAACTACCAGGTCATTGCCAGGGCATGCAGAGATGAAGTTAGAAAAGAAAAAGCTCAGCTCAAATTGAAATTGGCCAAAGATGTGAAAAACTACAAGAAAGGGTTCTTCAGGTGTGTAAACAACAAACAGAAACAGAAAAAAATATTGGCTCATTGTTAAACAGAGGTGAATTAGTCACCAGCAGTGCTGAAAAGGCACAGGTTCTCAACACTTTCTTCACTTCTGTCTTTACCAGCACTGTTGGACCCCAGGCCTTGGGAACAAGAATCAAGGTCAATGCAAACACAGACCCACCATCTGTGGGTGAAGGAAGAGTTGGTATGTGAACTATTACAGGAGCTTGACCCCTACAAATCAATGAGCTGTGATATTATCCACCCAAGGGTGTTAAGAGATCTGGCTGACATTGTTGTGAGACCGCTCTCCATAATCTTTGAGAAGTCATGGAGATTTGGGGACATCCCAGACAACTGGAAGAAGGCTAATGTCACCTCCATCTACAAGAAGGGCTTAAAGGAGGATACAGGAAATCATAGGCCTATCAGTCTTACTTCAATCCCTGGGAAAGTTATGGAATGAATCCTCCTTGGGTGTATCACAAGTCAAATGAAACATGTGATTGGGAAAAGCCAGCATGGATTCACCAACGGCAAATCGTGCTTAACAAGCCTGATCACCTTCTATGACAAAGTAACCTACTCTGTTGATGTGGGGCAAGTGGTGGACATTGTCTACCTGGATTTTTCCAAGGCTTTCAATACAGTTCCCCACAGACTTGTCCTACAGAAACTGATGTGTTATGGTCTAGACAAGTGATCTGTGTGGCAGGTGGGGAACTGGCTGACAGACCACACCCAGAGGTTGGTGGTAAATAGCTCTTTTTCAAACTGGAAACCTGTCACAAGTGGGGTCCCCCAGGGATCGGTATTGGGCCCAATGCTGTTTAGTATCTTCATAAGTGATCTGGATGATGGGATCAAGTGTACCCTGATGAAGTTTGCTGATGATACCAAATTGAGTGAGGAAATGGACACTTCGGAAGGGAGACCCACCCTGTAGGAAGACCTGGATAGGCTGTAAGAGTGGGCTCACAAGAACCTTATGAAGTTCAGCAAGGACAAGTGTAAGGTCTTGCACCTGGGAGAACACAATCCAGGAGTGCAGCACAGGCTGGAATCTACCTGGCTGGGGAGCAGCTCTCTGGAAAGGGACCTGGGGGTCCTGGTGGACAGCAAGTTCAATATGAGGGAACAGTGTGCTGCAGCAGCAAAGAAAGCCAACAGGATGATGAGTTGCATCAACAAGGGCATCACCGGCAGAGACAAAGAAGTCATTACCCTATTCTACTCAGTGCTTGTCAGGCCACACCTGGAATAGTGTGTTCGGTTTTGGTTCCCCATGTGCAAATAAGATGTGGACAGGCTGGGGAGGGTCCAGAGAACAACCACAAAGTTGATCAAAGGACTGAGAAGCCTGCCCTGTGAGGAAAGGCTGAGAGAATTGGGTTTGTTCAGCCTTCAGAAGAGAAGGCTTAGGGGAGACATTATCACCATGTTCCAGTATTTAAAGGGTGGCTACAAAGAAGATGGAGACTCCCATTTTACAAGGAGTCACATGGAAAAGATGAGGGGTAGTAGGTACAAGTTACTCCTGGGGAGATTCCACCTGGACACAAGAGGAAAATTTTTCGCAATAAAACAATCAGCCACTGGAATAATCTCCCCAGGGAAGTGGTGGATTCCCCAACATTGGACACTTTTAAGATACATCTGGACAGGGTGCTGGGACATCTTGTCTAGACTGTGATTTTGCCAAGAAGTCCCTTCCAACCTGATATTCTATGATTTTATGATTTCTTCCCCGCACAAGAGTATATCTTCAGGGAAAATTCTCTAGTGTATTTTTATAGATAAATCTGTAGAAAAATAAGTTTATAGGCAAGATTTTTTATTGACTTTGAGATTGCCATTTAGATATTAATATTAATTTGCCTGCAATATTAAGAAATTTAATAATCCTAAATTTAAGAGTTTTTTGGGGTGTGTGGGGGGTCTGTGAAAAATTCTTAGAAGTCAAAGGTTTAGTCTTTGTCTAAATTAGTCAATGACAGAAGCCAAAGAAAATTATCCGATGTTTACACATTCAACACAGCTGTTAGTTCTGTTTTCTGCCTCATCAGATAATGACCCACATGTAAGAGTTACTTGACTGCTGTAGCAACAGTTTTGAGAAAGATTTCTGTGACAAAGCATCCAAGTAACTCCTCCTCCCAAAGCTCTTCCATGAGGACTCACCACTTCTGTGACTGTGGCCTCTGTGTTTTGTGTCTATTTCAGCAATTTATTTTTACTGAACGTATTTCTTGGTGGAAGTTTTTAATAACAAAAGATATATTACTGCCCTTGTCAACCACATGATTAATACTCCATTCTCCTGTTGTTTTGTTAATGATGACTACCTTATGAGATTAATATTCAGTTACCTTGTAATCTATGTAAAATAGATTACTTGTATTATAGAATTGTTTAGGTTGGAAAAGACACTTAAAATCATCAAGTCCAAGTGTTAACCTAACACTGCCCACTCCACCACTAGACCATGTCCCTAAGTGCCATGACTATACATCTTTCAAATACCTCCAGGGATGGTGACTCAACCACTTCCCGGGGCAGCCTGTTCCAATGCTTGACAACCCTTTCAGTGAAGATATTTTCCTAATATCCAATTTAAACCTCCCCTGGTGCAACTTGAGGCCATTTCCTCCTGTTCTATGGCTTGTTGCTTGGGAGAAGAGACTGACACCCACCTTGCTACCACCTCCTTTCAGGTAGCTGTAGAGAGTGGTAAGTCCCCCCTGAACCTCTTTTTCTCCAGGCTAAACAACCCCAGTTACCTCAGCCACTCCTCACAAGACTTGTTCTCAAGACCCTTCACTATGTTTTTTTGCTCTTCTTTGGACACGCTCCAGCACCTCAGTGTCTTTCTTAATTATATCTTAATCAGAACTTCATGCAACCCCAAATCCCTCTAAATCTGTTACATCTAGAGAGACCACTTAACCCATTAAACTTTTAATCTCATCTTTTCTAAGGCCACCCTGGGCAACTTTCTAAATCTTTTTGCCTATTTTTTTTTTAATAGTATAAGTGGGCTTTGAAATAACTTCCATTAACCTATTGGACACTTGTGAGCTAGTTATTCAGGCCTTCAGGTATCAAATTGCTTATCTTTATAAAAATATTGACTGACTTCATGGTGAATTTTTTTCTTTTCTTTTGTTGTAGAATATTATCATTGATTTGTTGCAATTAAGTACAGAAATACTTAGAATAAATGTATTACTTGAATACTCTTCTATTTTAATCCACTTTTGTAATACCAGCTTCATCTAGTGCAGTGGCTTTCCTAAGATTTTCATAGTTCATGAGGTAATTCTAGAAATACCCATAGAATGGCAAACAAGCTGATATCCTGGGGGTCCTTACCAGCTTTGTGAGCTCTGTATGTTATCCTTCATATTTATGGTTGGTGAAATATATTTTTTACTTTCTATCTCTTTAAAATTAATTTTTAATTGTTGTCATCATTTTATCACTCTGTTTGGGTGGCTGTGTTGCAATGTTGTCAAATTGTTATTTGTTCATATTACAGAACTTCATTTCCATTCTCTATCTAATTTGGGTTTTTGAAGTCAATACTACTTAGAGATTTTCTCAGCTTCAGGAAAAAAACATTCATATAAATGACTGCATATAATATATATATTACTAAATGGAACTGTCCTTTATTCACCGACACTGACCATTATCAAATAGCAGCCCCGAATCCCTCTAAGCAAACATAAACTTTAAATACAGTGGCAAATTATTCTATCATGGTGACTTCAGAATACAGGTCCAGACAATTTTTATGTTTTCAGATTTTTTAATTGTTCAAAGAAAGCATTACTTCTGATAACACTTTGGCTTACATTTTGTTTTTTTCTTGGGGAAAGTAGACTGTAGTCTCATTTTTCCAAACATTTATGTTCTGATATTATTTTGTTAACTTCAGCTAGGTTCTCACTTGCTCTTTTTATTACAAAACAGAAAATAATTTCAATGTGTCTACTTCAGAACATATTTTCTTGGGTTGTTCCCATAATTTGATGGAACTCACAAAGGTAACTCAGAGGTAATAGCGACAATCAGTTTTATTCATTGACTCATATATTGTCTACTGTGTGAACCACAGATGGCATAACAAAGACTAGCACTGAAATATTATTAAGTATTGTCTTTCAAGATAACTGCAGAAAGTTTCTGAAAATCCTTGGGATAAGGAGCTGTGCATCAACATCAGTGTTTATTTCTATTTTCCTTTATTTCTTTTTTGTAATGTAGATACTGAGATTTGCTTTAGAAAACAAAAAGTGACCTGTGCTCTTCATTGTTTCTGGAAAGACGGCTATAGATCTTCTCCACAGACACAGATAAAATCAGAGTTACTGAATGGTTTCTTGTCAGTGATAAGGACAGGACCTGTAGTTTCTACTCCCGAGGGGTATCATTAGGGACCTTAAGAATTCAGGGAAGAGCAAAACAACTTGAGTGTAATGGGCTCCATTATATGCTTTGACAGGATAATATTTGAGTCACACAATACCTTTTTGATATCTGACAGTCTGGGTTTAATAAAGGAAAATATCTGTTTCTTAGAAGTAGGAGCTTGGTTCTGAAGGGCCAACATTTACATCATGCAGCCAGTAGCTCTGAAATTATACTTTAATTACAGTCAAGTTACTATTCTTAATCTACAAAGCAGAACCTTTCGTGCCTATGTATTTGTGAAATAGGCTGCATACGTTGGCAGTTGACTAAAATAAGGGCAATTTCAGTTGCTGGTGTTGTCAGTGAGGCTTGTAAACAGACACTAAGCAGCAGCTCAGAACAGGATGTTTGCAGCACTGTTGAGTTGTGTGAGATACAAGAATGCAACAGCCTGAGTTCTAGTTTAATCTGACCATAGTGGTAATACCCCATCACTATGAACCTGCCAGAGGCTTTTTATTAGTTAAGATCTTGGGTAGACTTCTACTATGAAATATAATTTCTGAAACAGTTCTGGGCTGCTTAACACCATGTTGGAGTATAACAATAGTTCAGAAGAAAGACAGTCCCTGCATTTCTTGTACTACATCCAAGGATAAACTCTTGGATCTTCTGGGAGTCAAAACCAGTTTTGTTATTGATTTCAGTTGGAGCAGGACTTTAATCCAGCAAAAAAATAGCATAAATTAATCGAGTTTTGTGTATGATCACAATACAAGGCATATGACTGCATTGCAATTGTTCCTGGTATGCTAGGACACAATACCTCAAAAAACAGCATAATGTTTAAAAAGAACTTTTTTTCTTAACAACCAGTTTTCATAGGATTAAAGCAGCTAAGCAAACAATAATGTATTGAATCTAATTCATTATCTCCTGTAAATTTTGTTTTGATGCTTTATCCAACATTGCTTTTCTTTGGATTCATAAGAACCGTTTTGAGTTTATAGATTTGCAATGGGGAGCAAGGTGTTGTGGATTTAATTGGATGGTTTTATAAAGCTGGGCAAAGTACAGCAATTAGAAATAACAAACCCATGAGAGTTCATAATTAAAAAGAAAACATGAATAAATATCCATTCTTACTTGAAGAATATTGGTTACCTCTCTGAGTATGTGAGCGTTCTGACTCAGGAACGCTGTTGATTTAAAATGAATAAAAATTTAAAACCCCCTTCAATTTCCCTGTAATGCCAAAGTCCTATATAGTTTTGGACAAGTGCTAATGAAAGAAAGGCCAAGAGTATGCAAACCCTTTCCATATAAATTCAGCAGTCAATTCCACCAAACTTTTCATAGCAGTAAATTCTTTATCTGCAGGAAAGGTTAAGGCTGATCTGACTCTTCATATTCTATATTTATCACTCACAAATTAAATTCCTGAAGAAAATGTTAAAAAAATCCCTTATGGCAAATATTATCACAGAGATACAAACATAGTAAATATAAGTGGGTTTCTAGTCTGCCCTAAAAAGGAAAGTAGATAGGCAGTTCTCTAACAGAGAACTATTCTATCATTGAATGTTCAGAGCTGCTTTCCACTTTGTAATATCAGCAAACACTGACACAATTCCATAAACCACTAAGCTAAAAATAATGCCCATGTGCACTACATAAAAATGTCTTATCAATTTTATTTTAATCATAGATGCATTAGATTCTTTTCCTAATCACTGTCAATAGTGATAGTACCAAATATAAATATAGTAATGACTTTTAAAAGAAAGTGCATGTTACCACCAAGACAGCTGTGCTTATTAATCAGCTTCCCATCAACCCACCCCAAAAACTACCCTATACAAGCAAGTTAAATTACAATCAGGCTATCTGAAAACAGTGACTATAAATAATCCTTTTCAATTAATCTCTTTTTAAACTATAACACAACATGTCCGAACTAAAAACATTTTGATGAGTGTACCACTATCTCTCATTTCTCAACCTTTGGCACTTTAATAGGCTTACTTTGCTATGAATAAATCACAGGACTTTTTCTTTAGAAGGAATATCAAGCAAAAATAGAACTGATTACACCTGTACAAAAGTCAGCCCCCAGAAATGGTCAAAATAAGTGCATTTGGAGGCAATGGATATGGGTAATGGAAATTTTGACTTCTGAATATATGTTAACATCAGGAGTAATTTGATTGAAAACATAATTTTATATTAATCTCTAGAAAATGTCTGGAGTTATTTTGAAGACAATTACTCATGATTGTTTCAAGTGGGTTTCCACTGTCTGCAGTGGAGCACAGCTGTACGTCAGGTAAGTGTAAGGGTAGGTAGCATAGGTACCTAAAGCAGCCCAGAGTGACAGAATGTTGCAGAATGACACCTGGTATAAAGTGATTTATTTTGTTTCTCTGAATAATGACACATAATCTTAGAAGAGTCACTTTCTTCAGCACTATGGAACTTTATTGCCATAAGGAAAAAAATTAAGTATTATTCCCATTGCCACACTGTTATACTTTCTCTTGTATCCTCAGTATCCTCATATCTTCCAGCTGCTTACTGTAAAGTACTTCTCCCATTGTGAATTAAAACCAACACATATGATCATCCTGGACAATTTAGCAACTTTGCTACTTATCCAGGCTAGTTGGTTTTTGCCTTTTGTTTTGCAGTACCAAAGAGAAATGAAAATTCTACAGAACAGAGTAGTCTGTGGTAACCAAAAAGGTACATTTTTTTTTTTCTTGTTGAAAGTCAAAGACTGTTCTTTATCAATATTTGTCAAATCATGTTGTGATTATGTGAGGTTCTTCAGGTCACTTTTGCAGTTTATGTGCTCCTACCCTGTGTTTTCCACCCACTTCTTGCTGTTTTGTGAATTGCCTGGGTTTCTCTCAGTTTCAATATGTCTTTGTGTAGGATCATAGCAAGATTGTTTTTTCAGCTATGCCAAATCCATTTTAAGGATGGGATGAAACTCTTCTTAAGATTTTAAACTATCTGTAACTTTTTTATTTGGGTGAAGCTGTAACAGTATTTAATGAATAAATACTATTGTAATTTGCTCTTATTTAAAGTTAGCAGCAAAATTGTACCAAGATATTTTTCTCTGATGTCAGTATAGTAAAACAATACTGGATTAC
The DNA here is from genome assembly GCF_047716275.1 of Strix uralensis. Classification (NCBI taxonomy): domain Eukaryota; kingdom Metazoa; phylum Chordata; class Aves; order Strigiformes; family Strigidae; genus Strix; species Strix uralensis. The sequence goes on along the minus strand of NC_133972.1, from coordinate 86,434,591 downwards.
AGCAATTAATCCAAGAGATCCTCACTCAAATATTCTGTAACAGATTTGGGTAAACTCTGGGTCAGGTTTCCTTGACATTTTGGGATCTTTGTCATCTAAAGTTTTTACAGCCAGGTTACTTGAAATACTTTATGTATATGTTGGTCTGGAGGATGGGCCAGAGGATGTATGAAGTTTCTTCTAATCCTATGACACATACACAAACAAACTCTAATATCAAAGGCAAATCCTGCTTGACACCATTACAGGCGGTTAGTGCTTTCTTTATTCTGCTTTTGCCTTTGGTTTGTAATTAGCATGAAATTAAACATCTTAAGATACTAAAGAAAACTGCCACGTCTCTACATCTGCAAGGTATAATTTCTCAATATTGTGTGTCCCTGACCCAAGCTGTAAACCTTGGAAAAATAATCTGTGAATTTAAATTCACTGGAAGGAGAAGTTCAGCAAGAGGAAAACTGCTGTTAATTGCTGAAATGCCTGTGGACTTCAAGCAAATTCATCAGCCAAGCAAGGGAAATATAACTCCAAATAGTAATTGTAAGGATCCTTCCTTAGGGCTCTTTTATTATCCACAAAGTAGTCACAGAAAAGAAGCAAATGAACTGAGAAACACTAAGCAATGTACTCCCTGGAGGTTTCCTTGAAACCATACAGGAAAGACAGAATTCACTCTTCTTTCTACTTTGACCTGAATTCTACTTTCTTATATTCTCAGGCAGATGGGAATGTGTAACTCTCATCAGGTTGCTGTGCTACTGCTTTATGATATATTAACATAGAAGATAAAAGCAGAATGGATTCTTTAGAGCTAATCATGATCTGCCAAATTCAGAGCATAAACCAGAACGCAGGTCTGTTCCTTCTGCTGAAGTGTACTGGTGAGCCTGCAGCATCTTGAAGAAGAGATGGATAAAAAATGATTCACCTTCAGCTCTGTAGCATCAATACTGTTATTTAAGTTTCGGTTTCTCTTTTGGGTGGGGTTTTTTGTATAGTTATTTTTAAAATCAGCATATAAATTCCATTTGCCACTGGCATCTGTGAAAATGTCTTGCAGAAAGTCTTATCAGGTACTCTTTCCTTATCCTTTCACTGCTGGATGATTTGAATCTCAGCATGTGTCAAAATACAGCCTTGCAAGGCTTGCAAACTCAGCAAGATTGAGATAGAACACATTATCCCTGACTTGCAAATGCTCCCTATTATTGTTTTTTTGCTGTTGTTATTCCTGTTATTATTCTTATTACTATTCTTTTCACCTCCTATAGTTTCTTATTTCCCATACCTTCTGCCGAAGGAGTGATGGATCATCTGCCTCTAAAGACAACAGCAGCGCTATGCAAAACAGCTTAGTCTGTGGGAGGCTCTAGGAGTCCTATCAAGTACCTCATATTCTACAGTCATGATCCTCCATTTCCAAAATGCTGTTTTCACTAATGTCTCCCATTATACATTTCAGAAATAATTAAACATTTGAAATACAGTTATATAAGAACTGAGTTCAATCTCATTACTTGCTCAGAGGAGAAAAAGCTGGTTTTGTTGTCCTTGTGAGGAAAGGCTATTTTAACTTTGTCACTACAAAACAGTGAACCAGCTCAAATACAAAAGTTGCTAGTAACTGTAGTAACTCAGCCGAGTAAGTACAGTAATTCAGATGGTTGTATTTGTTCCTATTTTAACATTTTTAAATGAGAAAAAAAGATTAAGTGCACTGAAAGACACTGTGGTTTTTTGTTTACTGTTATTAACATCAAATATCAGATGGGAGAAATCCCTGTGATTTTGTTTCCAGGGTGACACACAGACATCTACAATCTGGAGCAAGTTTTGAAATCTTTCAAGGAAGTTACTAGGTTAGTTTTCCAAAACCAGGAAGACAGAATTCGATAGCACCATACCATCCAAAATTTTGTAACTACATATAACAGTTTAGATTAGAAAGGTCTGCAAAATACAGACTAAATTCACATTTTGCAATGAACAAAATTATCTTTTTACAAAGATCAAAATTCATAACTCTAATGTACTGTAGGAAGAAGAGGCAAAATACCATGGATGTTGCCAATATCCCAAGGTCTTGCAATGACAGGACATTTGCCAAATAAAACTCTTAGATGATCTTAGAAATTGGAACAAGTCCTGTGCCACAGAGCATAAAAATATTACAATGAATTTTATGTCATAGGGGTTAGAAATTAAATTAAATTTATTCATTATCAGTGTATGCTTCTGTATATTATTACAGGATCTATCTGTGTACTTACGTTATTCTTTAGCTTTATCTCAATGTCTTGTCAACTTTCATTTGGCTAGGCTAAACAAACAAGGTCTTTCCATATCTCTTTATGGGATAGCTAAATCATTTCCCTAGTTAACCTCGGGAATAATCTCTCTCTGAAATAATTGTTTAATGAACACCTTGCATGTATTTTCCTATCCTTACCAATAATATGTAATTCACTGCATCCTTGGATAATATTGATCTGCATCACACTGGTGACCAGTTGATCGATACCTCCCTCTACCTCTCAAAGCTAAGGAAGATTCCTGCCTCTTTATTATAGTTCTTTTGGGGCTAATATTATATATCATACAATTATTCATGAGCATAAGATTTTAAGAGTTCTTGAACTAGATTCTGCCAGCAATTGCTGAGATATGTGATACTGTATTGCAAATAAAGTCAGTAAAATATGTGACATCTATGGGTACAGCAAAGAATGTAAAAAAAGAAAACAAACCAGAATATTTTTTGCCTTATGAAATCCATGAATTTAAAGGTATTCTTGAATTCTTTAAAATAAACAATCAATATTTATTAGCACTAATAGAACAAAGACAGGAAAGAATCATTAACCTGTATTTGCTGGTAAAGGAAAATGAGAGAGGGAGAAAAAAATTATTTCTCCAGCTTTATAAAACACATCAGTGTTGAAATTGGGCCCTGTGGAAACCATTGTACCTGTGTTTCAGACTGTCATTCAGTTCTGTAGCCAAGGCTCTCTGGACAGTTTTCACCTCTTGTGTTATGTAGCTACAACCTTAATTTTAGGTTTTCAGATTTCATAAAACTGGCCTTTTTCATTAAAAACTTAACTTTTCTACAGAAAGCAGTCTTCCTGACTGCTTTTCATCAAAAAATGAGTTTTGATTGAAATATGTAGGACTGCAGCTGTCAGTTCAAAATCCTTTCAAGAATTATCCTTCTTTCAGTCTTAATGCCAAAATTAACTCCATTTCAATCAAGCAGATCTTGTATGTAGCATACCACAATTCAATTAATTTTTCATAAGTTCATAGGCATTCTTACAAATTCTTTTCCTGAGAGAGAAGGTACTAATTAACTGTTTCTTGTCAGCCTCTGAATGTGAATGTGAATTCCTCTGAAATTTTCATTATTTCCCAAGCTGTAGCTAATGTCAATAGCGATATTATGTACAGGTACTTCAAGGATTTAAAACAAAAGGGTGAAGTATGCTTGAGGCCAAGTCTTTTCATTCTAATCATCCACTTGATAATATTTATTTAATTAATTATTTTTGTAAAACTAAGAAATCAACTTAGTCATTGTTTAGCCAAAAGAATAAATTCACGTTTACTGATTTCACATACTCTTTTCCAGGGACATGAAAGACAGCAAATGTTAAAGGACAAATATATTTGACAGCCTGTTAGTTTTTAATCTATGTTTTTCCCAAGTGAATCAGCATAAAATTACTTAAGCAGGTATTTCTGTAAATCTCATGATGTAGGAAGACAATATATTGAATACCCTGCACATTTCTATTTGTTAGGTGACTTTGTTAGGATGCAAAACAATTGACTTCGTTTTGTCACTCAATCATAGTGACTGCTCAAATAATGATGAATTTTGTTGTTACTACTCTCTGTGTTTCATGGAAACACTTTTAGCAAACTCATATTCAAGGTTCAATTAGTTCTGTGCCATTTATTCAGTTAAAATGAAGCTTTAAGCTTGTTTTTGAAGTGCAAAATAAACATTGATCATAAGCAAAGTATTAAAGGAACCATTAGGATAAAATTTTAATTTCTGATTGTTTAGAGTAGTTTAAGGACTGATGCAAAATCTGCTGGAATTAATAAACTGACTTTCTTTGATATAATGGTCTCTATGATAGACACTGACAGCAATTAAATTTTATCTCTCCTTAAATTCTTCAGATATTAAATGATTTACAAAACACATAATTTATAAATTACTTCATTTTAATATTTCAAAAGTAGGTAGTTTAAAGCTATAAAGTTAAGGGAAAAATCCTGGTTACAATGATGTTCATGTCATCTCTCTGCCAATCCCCATATTTTACAGAAGACTGCTCTTATCTCAAAAGGTATAATGGAGGTCATATATATTAAGTAATACTTTTTTTATTATTAGAAATACAGACATGAAAACTAGTAGGATTAATTTTCAATTTAAGGAAGCGAAAAGTTAAAGCTATGATTTTCACTTCTTAACACTAATTAGCTGCTATTCATGTAACACTTCTAAAAATGAGAAATAATAACTTTTGCAACTGTTTTTTCAATGCATATAGAATTTGTTCAGGTGAATTCAGATGAAGGACTGTATAACCCTTAGCTATGCTTAAAATAATACATTTTGTGATTTATGGAATACAGAGTGTTTGAAGAAACACCAGGGTTGAGGCTAAGAAATGCTGTCATTTTCATTTTGGGAAGAGGATTCAGAGCTATAGTCTCTGTCACATCGTGTGATTCTGAGTGCACACACAACAGTGTGGCCACAACAGTGTCTGGAGGCTATCACCTTCTGACTCTTTCTTCCTGTGGTAAACTTACACATGGCTTTAACTGAGCTCTACCATAACCCATGTTCTATAATTTTCATTAGAAACTGGGTGTTTTTTTCTCTTTACCCTTAGAGGGTGATCTCTATTGTTCCATAAAAAATGAAGGAACACATAATGGCTGTGATTCAGTCTGGAATATGACTGTAATGTTTCACAAATTAAACTAGATCAGCGATGGATAGATTTTGAGGTCATCTGTGGAAATCACATATTATTAGTTCCATTTTTGCTAAAACAATTTAAAAACAAGGTAAGGTTAACTTTGCACAAGACAAAGGTGCTTTTTAATCACAGTTAAAATTTACTCTCTTCCTAAGGTTGCTTTAAAGAAATTGAAATATTTTTTTCTTTGGGTCTTAAATTATTTACATTAGTAAAACGTGGTAGAAAGAGAAGAAAGATTACTGTTCATTTACATTTGTTTCTTGTAAATGAAAAAAACCAGCCTATATTTTATTCTTGATCGTGACATCATTTCAGCGCAAAACCTAAACAGATGTAATAATAGCAGCAAGTGATTTCCAGAAGTAAATTATGACTCAGAAAAACAAAATATCATGAGATCAAAGTCTCAGAAGGACCTCGGAACCTCCTCATTCATTTAACTAGAGGAAAAGTGATTCTCAGTGTCTCAGAGAAGTGCAACTCATAAACATAATTTTAAAAGCCCAAAAGTTTCCTCAATGTGTAGAATTTTAACATCATAATTTCCATTAAAATCACTGTCCTGATGGTAATTTCTGAAATAGGGAATAAGGACTGTATTTGTGAAAGGCACAGGTTACACAGATGGGAAATCAGTATATTAGGCTCAAATATGAGTCTGTTTGTACAGTTTTGTCATTTGAAATACAGTTTTACTGATGGTGAAAAGTTTACTAGTTTTCATATCAAGAAAGGGAGGATTGAATAATTAGTGAGCCTGAAAAGATCCATGTTGCCACACCCTCTGTTTCTGCCAGGGCTAAGGAAAAGATTTCAAAGGGAAAACTGAGCTCAAATGGGAGTATGATCTGTGAGGATTATAGGTCTCTAGGAGGGATCTTGGTGAAGAATAGTGTCAGTTTTAGGCATCAAAATCCATAAGAAGGATGTGAATTAGATTATCTGTTTAATCCTTAACTGTTGCTTAAGGAGCCTGCTGGTATTTGATCAGTGGGTACTGTGATAAACTTCAGACAGCTGAATACTCCTGAAGGAAGGAAAGAGGTCTATAGATTCAGTTATAACTAGCTGTTTATTTTCCCCCTCCCCTTCATCTTTTTCTTGTGTTTCTATAGAGAATTAAATCTTAGGGAAATGGCAGGCATCAATCTGTGCACTATGAAGAAAGTAATATGAGAACTAATTTATAGAGAGGAGGAAGACATAGCAAAAGGAATGAGGGTTGTTTTTTTTTCTGTTAACATCCCTGGATACCTATACGGATATAAAGAAGTTAAGAAAAAGTTAGTCAGAAAAGACTCAAGATTTCCCAGCAGTAATTATAACAGACAGTTTTCTAAAATATTCAGTCAGCCAGTGGCCATCTAGATGTGAAACAAATGGCCCGGAGCAGTTCCCTGAGGAGATGACAACATTTCTGCAATGTTCACAGTTTGCGGAGAATCTCGCTTCTACCCCTTTTGGTCCAATATAGCTCAGCAGTATAGACCAAATAGAGACTTCAGGGTATATATTGCCACATTTGAAAGGGGGTTGTTGTGGAACACCAGTATGCTAGGCTTTCATTGTTTTTATTTCATCTTCCACTGTTTCACATAAAAAAGGTATCTCAAAAGTACTTCCTGTGGGTCACGGCCCAGAGGCTGGAAGAATGCTGATGGCACTGGTAGCACTGGTGAAATCCAGGACTGAAGCTGCAGTGCCCTCAAGCTAAGAGTTCTCATGCAAATTTAGGGGATAAAATAAAACCTGGTTTGGAGTTTGGGATGTGACAGGATACTGTGCAGAGATGAGTTGACTGATACTATATCAGCAGGAAATTTCAGCTGTCATTGGTGCAGCCCATGGAAATTATTTTTGATGGATAAATTCACTCTCTTGCATACTTAATATACTAGCCTGAGAATAACTCAGGAAAGTCTTGAGGCAGATGTGGAAGGGCAATCCCAGATTCACAGGGCTCATGCCATAGCCAAAGAAATTACTGTGGAGAAAAGAGAGAGAAGAGAAAAGAGATAATGAATAAAAACATTATGGATAGCAAGACATAAGCTTACTTACTCTTCTAAAAAGAAGAGAATTGAAGACTTGGAAACACCCTATGAAGAAAAGCTAACACTTGAAACAAACATCACAACAGGGCTTTTCTCTTAGATTTTTCTAATTTTGGCATTTTTAAAATTTCAGTGTTTTTCTTGTGCTTTTAACAGTATTGAAACAAATATGTAATGATATTATACTTTAAATCAATATTTTAAAGAAATTTTAATTAAACATTTTGTAAAAATTCAGGCCACTTTATAAAATAAAATTTCAGAATTTTCTTGAGGAAAGATATTCCATTCTTTCTCAAACTCTTTTAAAAATATGAAATAATTAGAAGGACAATATTAGCCATGTCTCCTTTAAAGTATTAAAATTAAATCCATTTACAAATAATTTAGCCATACAGTGGAATATCTGTAAGAAGGTTCCTCTAACACTCCTCCTAAACATTCATATACAAGCATAAAAGGGAAATTGTTACAGAAAATATTACTTCTACTTGTGGTATAGAAATAGCCACATATGGATGAAAGATCACCAGGCTCAGTCAGTAAGCCAGATTAAGAAATGGAGATTCTTGACACCTTGTTTATCAATAGCTTTTGGGGGATTTGTTTTGCTACTGTTCTTGGGTTTTTGTTTTTGTTTTGGTTTTTTTTTTTTTTTTTTTTTTTTTTTTAAAGTGAAGTTCTGTATTTATCATACTCCATACAGGTAAATATATACATTTTATGCAACATCTATAATTCATCTAAAAGGAAGAGCATATCTGTAACTCCTACAAAAGGTATTTCTACTGAATCTTTGTATTGACATTACCATACATGGACTTTAGCGTAACAGAGAAAATAAACCTCCTGTAATGTCATTAAATTTTATGATTTATATTAACATTGTTTCTCTTAATGGAATATACTTTCTGCTACTGCATTTAACAGCTAATTAGTGTTTCAAATGGCACAACCAAGCCTGAATAATGTGAATAATAATTATTCAAAGAGGAAGAACGTGCATTTTTTTACTAAAATTTAACCTCCTATTTTATAAACTCAGGAACAAATGTAGCTTGTCAGGTTCCCAATCGTAAAGTCAAAAATACTAGAAGGTTTTAAAAGATCATAAGAGGATTGATCTGCAAAGACAATTGGCTGCTTTTTATACCAGTACACAAATACTTCCTTAAGCAATGAATAAGAATTAAAGAAAGCTCCCTCACTCTTACTGGGTCTCTTTCACATTGCATATATTACTGCTGAAATTTTCTGGTTTTTTATGCCTCCAAGATTACTATTTCTTCTGTACATAACAGAAGTTGACAGTAATGGGAAATACATGTAAATTCTCTTGAGCTCTACCTGCAAGAGTGCAGTGTCTGCCTTTTTACTGGCTTTATCTGTAATTGGACACATGAGCTAATGTTGGCAAAATGTAGCAAGACAAAGATATTATTTTAATTTAAAATAAAATATAGAGAAATATGTCACTCAATACTCAAAGACAAGCAGAGTAGCTCAACTGCTAGCTACCATGCAGAGTCCAGTGAGATGAACCAGAAGAAACAAGAATCAATCCAACAATTAGAGTTGTAAGATTCCTATTAAAAAGGCAGCTGAACTCATTATTATGTACTTGATTGTGTGTCCTGATAGTCCCCAGTCTTTCAGGATGTTACATTACTGAGCCTCTCCCCATGGTTTGACTTTTCTGTCAAGACTATGCATACATTGCTCTTGATTTGGACATGTGCAATAGATCTGGTGCTTCCTTGCAGTGCCAGCTTTGTTATGTGTACCAGATCAGCTGTGCTGTGCCTACCTACAGCTAGTGGGCTGCTGGGCCTCTGGCTGCATTAAAGGAGATCCAGTAGCAGGCCCACAGTTGAATGAATTGACTTGGTGATCTGCAAATGGGCCATTGTTTTAGGATAGGAAACACTAATACAAGTAAAAATTACAAAGGAAAATATGAAGCTGCTGTGGTTTCTTAGCCTTTTAAGCATCAGATATATTATTCCCATTGTATTAATCTGGGGGGGGGGGGGGGGGGGGGGGAAGCTACAATACCCTAGTTCATTTGGAAGAAACTGAAAATCTTCAGTGCATAAAATACACAGCACTTCACTAAAAAGGATGCTAAACATAGTTTTAAGTAATGTGTCTTTCAACGAGTCCTACAATTAATTCTGTAATCTTGGAGTAACATTTTCAAATGTTGTATAATTTTCTTCTTCCCTGATAAATTATATAAAGGAAACAGTAATTTTTTCTTACATACAGTGTTTCAAATAAGCTGAAGCACCTATTTTCAGAAGAGTTCGACCTGAGTATTCTTATTTGAAAGAAGACTAGTAACTTTACCTTAATGACACTGGAGATACACACAGTACCAGAAGATAAAGGCACTTCAGCTGATTTTTTTGAAAAATGATTACATGCTTCTGAATATTGTGTTTCATTCTGCTGTTTAAAAATGTAAAAGTATATACCTTCATCACAAATGTGTTGTAAGATCAAGTGTTTGCTGAGATACATACAAATACAGAACACTATAGATGATAAGTATAATTATTATTATAAACATATGCCTAGATTTATTTTGAATTTATGATTGAAATACTTGAGCATGTCCAAAGAAGGTCAACGAAGCTGGAGGACAGGTCTTACAAGAAGCGGCTGAGGGAACTGGAGTTGTTTAGTCTGGAGAAGAAGAGGCTGAGGGGAGACCTCATCGCCCTCTACAACTACCTGAAAGGAGGTTGCAGACAGCTGGGGATGAGTCTCTTGAACCAAGTAACAAGTGATAGGACAAGAGATAATGGCCTCAAGTTGCAACGAGAAGGTTTAGACTAGATATTAGGAAGCATTTCTTTACAGAACAGGTTGTTAGGCGTTGGAATGGGCTGCTCAGGGAGGTGGTGGAGTCCCCATCCCTGGAGGTGTTTAAGAGTTGGGTTGACATAGCGCTGAGGGATATGGTGTAGTTGGGATCTGTCAGTGCTAGGCTAACAGTTGGACTAGATGATCTTCAAGGTCTTTTCCAACCTAGATGATTCTGTGATTATGTGATTTACAAAATATTCACTTTATTACACAGAAAATTATTTATATTTTCTTGCATATGTGATTTTATCAGTGAGAACTTACGTCATCTTCTCAAACTACACTAAGAAACCAATATTCTCCATTTATTAATCTCCATGATAATGAACTTGGCTAACATCTCTTCAAACATCTGCAGATGAACATATGACCATGCTTTAGTTTAGGTCTGATGTTAAGTCACAAAATACCAAACCAAAATACCGAATCACTGACAATTTCAGATCACATAAACAGTTACAGATCAGACAGGAGATGATCCTTTCTCAAGAAACAAAGCAGTCCACATATTCATTTATCCATAAACTTCAAAACAAACTTAACAGACCTCTGGATAACAGATAAACCCTTCTCTGTACCTATACTCACTCTGTGCTCTCAGCAAGTCAGGAAACAGACAGAGGTTCGATCATTTGATTCCATCTCTTTGAACAGACCTGAGAGTAGTACTTGTCACAAGATAAAATAAGAAATAAGATATGATAACCGTTAGAGAAATGGGGGTGTGAGAAAAAAGATGAGGTAGGCTTTTTTGCAGCTAAAAGTCAGAAGAAATATCCTAGTTCCAAAGCAGTGAATAGACAACATTTTAACCTTATTTAGATCAAGGTAATCTAAGATTATATTTTTTTAATAGAAACTAACACAATGAAAGAAGGGTCTGGACCTGAAACCTCTTCCACAAAATCTGTTCATATAGAGGACTCGTTTGGAGAGACTTCAAGTTTCCATTAAAATATCATCTCTGAATTTACACAAGAATTTCTGTTCTAATGGGTTATATCCCATTTGGTTTTGAATATCTACTCTTTCTTATTACATTTACTTGTGATCTTACTTAGCATTCACATACTCAGCAGCTGCATATATTTAGTATCATTATATGATATTAATTTTCTTTTCCATATCTATATTGCATTGTTCTCTTTCTTATTTGTTGGATTGCACCAGTGGTCCTAATGCTTTTTAGTTGCTGAGACTGTCTTGTCTGTGTCCCACCCCAGGGGTACTGCCTAGGTTGGGATACTACTCACTGCAGTCTGTACCTCCTCTTCCAGTTTATACTTCCAGCTTTCATTTCCCAAGGTACCTCTTGGATTATATATTTGAAGTAATGTTGTTTTCCTCTGTTGAAGGCCTCATGTCCACAGGACAGGTTTCTTCAGCTCTGGTGGTTTCAGTTAAGATTTGGGCCTCAGAAGTATTTGGGAATACAAATTAGATTTTGGGAAGTGACACATTTTGATATACTCTTCACCCTCTATTTTGGACTGGCTCCTCTGTGCCTACCATTTACATCCCCTATTCTGCTCCCTGGCTTGTTGCAGTAAGGTTTTATCTGAAAAAGCAGCTTGAAATGCTCATGGATTCATGAGAAAGAGGAATATCACACTTTTACAGAAACTCTGAATCAGTCTCTGTTCAGTTTTGGTTGTGTAGAAAGGAAAATCAGTCTCAGTGTATATACATAATGTAATCAATGAAGTGAAAACAGCGGTCACCAAAAAATGTTTTGTATATTTCTTTGATTTGAAATATTAAAGTTTGTCTATTCAGACAAGTTAGTGAAAATTAATGAATGGAAATTAGAACACAAATTTACAGTGCTCTCAATACTCAATCCTGCCTGCCTGCCTGCCTGTCTGAAAAATTCTGCTACCTACTACAAGTGTCTTCTTTGTGAGGCCATTTACTCCACTTGCAATGTGTGGTACAATACCCCATGGATACAGAGCACTGAGTGTTTGCAGGTGAAGTTAATAAGAAGTGATGACTATGCTATAAATTTACACCCTAGATTGTTGCAAATTATCTTCTCTATGTAGAAGAATCCTTAGAGAGGCAATATGATTGTCCATTATCATCCATAGTTTCAAAATGTGTTAAGGGCTGTCATTCAAGAATTATATATGTCATGTTTAAATTAATTAGATACAAGGCAAAGAAAATGACTGCTTCGACAAAAAGAGCATGATGAGTGACCTTTATAAGTGGAAACAAAATTGTTTAATTAAATGTTTCTGTAAAGAGTGGAGATTTTTTTTTCCTGTCAAATCACTGCAATTATAGAGCAGTTTCAGAAGGTACATGGTATGTAGATGGAATGTCATTTCCTGCTATTTTTAAAATCTAATTTTGTTCCTGTATTTCTGAAACACCAGAGATGGGTGAGGTGTGTGTGATTGATTGATTGATTTATTAGTTTTTATTTTTCTTTAAGTAATTTTTTTACATAATTTTACAATTGGTTCAGAAGGATAAGAAGTATTTAAAAGAGAAGGAGTATCTGAATGATTTTAAATATAAGTGGAGAAATGGTTTAAGATAAAAATAGTTATTTGCTTGATGAATCTGAAAGGTTTTTCCTGGATTTTTCTTTTGACAATGCTTTTACTCTGTGTTAGACAGCCAGCTATTTGTCCTTTGTGAGCAGATAAAAGGGACAGAGACAAAACTGTTCCAGTTGTTCTGTCAGTTCCAACTCTTGTATGTTAGTGATAGTCACAAAAATTATTTTTATATTCTTTCCCAATCTACTTTGAGTCACAAAGTTGTGGTACACCTGCATCATGCTGCTGTGCATTGCGTTCTCCCTTTGTCACACAACAGGCTTTTGACCATATCCTGAAAATGTCTCTGGACAGACAGATGAACCTAACTAAAGCTTCCTTGATTTCTTCTAATACTTCTCTGTGCAGTGTTAGTAGGAAGCTGGAGTCTGAGGCAGAGTCATATGCACACATACTGGGGAAACCTTCCTGTGAAGTTGAATTCGATTCATCACCAACTCTGTTGAGGAGTGTGTGGTGTGGGAACAGGGAAAGAAAAGGCCAAATAACAACCTTTTCTTTTACATATTGTTTTGAGTTTTTAATGTGATCCAATATTAACAATTATTATAAACTGCAGGTTTTTAACTTTAGAAAAAATTTTCATTCAAAAAACTCTTGCTTTCAGACACTGAAAATCTTTATCAGTGCTTTCTGAATGAGAGCTTAAGTTATATCATACTTCAGTGTTTCATAATGAAGTTACAGAGCAGAATTGTCACACATAGCATATAGTGCTTCTGCTTTAACCTTTTCCCAATTATTTTATCTTTTTAAGCAATCCCTGATTTTCCTTCTGTAGATGTCTCAGTACTATTTTAAGATTACATTAGTCAGCTGGTGCACATAATAATCCAATATTTTATTCTTCTACAGTGGGAACTGCTTACTTAACTTTTGGTTCTACTTTTTTCACTATATGCAGTTTTGTTTTGTCAGCAAGTTTAAGCTTTTCAAAGTTGAATTGTCTGCTCAGATGACATATGAAGATTATAAATAAAGGTCTAAATACTCAAAAAAATTCCATCTATGATATAACTCCTCCTAACAAGATTACAGTTCTTTTATCCACCTGCATAAACTGCTATATCTGCGCTGGTGATGAAGTATGTGTTTTTTTGAAGCTTATCTAGAACACATTTCTCTGCACAAGGGAGAAACTGATCATTGAAATAACATTTTATATTATAATGTTTTTCATCTGTGCAAAATTTGCTTTTGTAGATCAACTGCTCTATGTGCAGGTGAATCTCTACTGAAGTGCAGTAGTCTTCAGAGGCTCCCAGAAATGAAATCTTTTTTTCACCCATTCTGTGCTGCAAAGGCTGAATGGCAGACAGCATAAAAATAGAAATTGAAGAAATAACTGATCATTACCTGACTGTTGCTGAGTGAATAAAGTGTGTGGTCAGATATTCGTCTGGTATTGACAGGTAGAATTACAATGAGGGCTCTTTAGGGAAAACAGTATTTCTTGATGATAATTTGCTCACAAGTAAACTTTTCTGCGTGCAAGTGACCCTTTGCAACTCTCTGCTCTGAGAAGCGTTTTTGCTGCCAAAATTATCTTATTGTTGCTGTTTCCAAAAAATCCCTCTCCTTAAAAAAAGAGATGGGCAGAGAGCAGGATGCAAACTATGCTCACTGTTCTGTCTGCAGCAACACACTTCTAACTAGACATTTTTCTTCTGCTCTTCTTCTGTCACATGATGCAATGAATGGGGAAACAAGTGCCAGGAAAGTCTTCAGAGATCCAGAGGCAAGGACTTTCTGTAAGTCATTAGTACAATTAACGTGATTTGCAATCTGCTTGTTGCTGGGTCTGACATCACTGAAAAACAGCGATCTTGGGAGCAGGTTATGGGCTCAATAGGTAGTGTTGATTGGTGCAAATGTAGTTGCCATTTGATTACACTTCTAGAGTGAGGAGGAAGAAAGATAAGTATGATTCAAGTATCTGTCAGGTATGCCAATAAAATATAGTAGTATAGAGACACCTCCAATGGATTAAAATGAACTTGTTTTGGTAATGAATAAAACATCCTTTATGGAGCCCTGGATGTGCTGCTTTATCCAGTTTATAGTACTACTTGCTTAAAATCAGCTCAGTTATCTCTGAGCTATGCTGCAGGGTCAAAATGTTTTCTGGAGTGGCTTTTCAGCAGCAAAACAGCTCAGTTTTGTACCAATCATTAAAAACTAACCTGCAGAAAACACAGACAAAATATATGAAATTATACATAATTCTATCACTGCCATTTACTTCCCCTAACTACTCAGTTTGACCTTCATTCAAATCATCAGCAAGTTGAAAATTTTGGAATTTCTAAGCTGAACTGAAAAGGAAAATAAGTTGTGATATTTTACTTTAGCAAAAAGATGAAGGACTGTGAGGTAATGCTAGGTATTAGGCTATGAGGTGATCATGCTCCTACATATCCTACTTCAGATATGAAGCTAAAGACTTTTGATCCACTCAAGGTGTTTCAATTTAATATGAAAAAAAAAAAAGCAGGAAAAATTATTAATTTGAGCTGTCACATTGAGAAAATTATTATTATGAATCTTGATTATTGGTTAGGAAATAAAAGACAGGTATATTTTCATTAAATTAGTTTGTCTCTGTTTCTTGTTAGACATGTAGCTTAGTAGCAAAGAAATACAATTGTATTGACCATGGTAGCATAACAATAAATGTTAATGCAATTTTGACTGAAGTAAATTGTATCATTGAGAAAAATTATTTCCTAAACTTTTAATTAAGGTAATTAGAGCTTTTAAGTATGAATTAAAGTAGATAAAATAATTATAAATTATTGTTATTGGGATCTGTATCATCTTAACCTAATCTAATAAATAGCAGTCTTTAAAAATAAACTTAATGCAAATTTCTCTCCATAATTCTTAAAAAAATTTTGTTATCTTCATAAAATAATTGTAACTTCATGTGATGCACTTCTGCACTTCCTTATTCAAGTACACAAGAACAAGATTTCCAGCCTAATCTTTCTAAGAGTTGAGATATTATCTGAACTGCACATACCTTGTGAATTCCTGCTCTTCCAATATGCTTTGCAGTAGAAGTTTTCTAAACTCTTTGAAGCTCATAGTGATAAAACTCTCAGTACTCCTCTGCGATAACAAAATTTCATGTGTTTTCTTTGTTGCAGACCTCATCTGTTTCCTATTTTTTGGGGGGGTTATTTTAAGGAAAAATTTGGTGAATTTGAAATATGTAGGTTGGGTGTAGAAATTACTTGTGATATTGATAAAACCTACCAGGAAATGGCCTTGGTAAAACCATCATTTTCATCAAGGAGAAATCCGTGCATATATCTGGAGTATTACATGAGAATCAGTATCTTGCAGAATTGTTCTTGAGATTGCTTACATAAAAAGTCCTATTTTCTTCAGGTTGGAAAGCTTATTCATTTGCAAGTAAAGAAGTGTTTTGTTAGGAAAGAATTAAAAATTAGAAACAATCAATACTTTCTTTTCCGCCTAATGGGAATTTCTACAATTCAGCTATGAGATCTCCTGCACAAACTAATGTTCCCCAGAGTATATTCTGGGAATGGAATATCAGAGCACAGGGTAGATCACTGAATTTGGAACATGAATATGGAAAAGACACATTTGTTTCTCCACTCAGTACTTCTTCCGAAATTCATAAACTTACCCTCCTTCTTCTATTTTGAATTTTATTAAGGAGTTAGTGAATCAGTTGGGAGTCAGCAAAACATTAGCATTAATGAGTTCATTTCCACACAAATTGGCTCATTATCATGCTGACTTCCAGTGTTTTGTGACAGTCATGAACTCAGTCCTCCTGCAAGGAGTGTTCATTTGCTTGCCTCACGCAAAATGGTGTGTGGGGGAGGAGGTAAATAAAAAAAATAATAAAATGGTATACAAATATACCAGTTCATTGATGCAGCAAACCCTGTGGTTTCTCTGTAGTTAGTTTTAGAGAACTCTGAGTACAGTATTTGCTTGTTTCTTTTGTCAGAATGCACTAATTCTGCCTGGCAGTTGGTGAAAACTAATACCCAGAATCTGACTTTACAACTAACATAAAGGAGATGTAATTTCAATTTTGTAGCAAATTATCTGACCCTAATTATTATAATTTCATAGAAGTACACTCAAATGGAAATACATTGTGGGAAAAGTATTTTTGTAGTATCCAAATAACCTTCCAACAATTCTCTCATTATCTGATGCAGATTTGTTGTTTTACACAATGCCAAATTTATTTGTGCCATAGCAATCAGTTTAATGATACTGCTGATCATTCAGGCTTTCTCAGAATAAATACTGAATGTCAAGCTGTTGGTAATCTTTTTCAAGTGACACATTATGTTCATTTCCCTTCAGACCACTGCTTTAGTCCTTAATCCATTTGTAAATCACTGTGATTATGCCCAGAAGGTTTATGAACTATGTTAACAGTTCTACGCCTGCAGGTTTCTTTTGTCTCAAAAAGCCTGATAGGATAAAGTAGGTATGGTTTATTCCTTCATCCCAATCAGATCCTTAATGCAGACGCAGGTTAGTCACACTGTTTCATTATGTCTATTCTTCATGTCAGTTCTGGAATGGCATGAATCCATCCTGTGACCTGAGATTACAGTTGTCTCTTCGTATCCTTTACCTCACCATAGATCAGGTCTGTGGGTATAAGTGGTTCTTTTCCCAGGGACAGAAGTATCATAAGATTTCTTGTGACTAATAAGGTTTGCATTAATTACCACTGGTTATGACCATGGCAGCACAACTGTACATTAATAACTTTGAATAATTTGTGTGTCCATAATATACATCACATGCTAATATAATATTCTTTGACATTTCTGTCCTTCCAAAGTCTTCTATCTGTCACAACGTAATAAATCCATATTCTCTAGTACTCATATCTCCAATATATATTTTTCTCAGAATGAAGATCTGTGACCTCTGTTACACAGGATGTCAAACTGTGTAGAACACAATGGTGTTTTCTGTTTCCTAAATCACTGATAAATATTTATCTGTCAGTTTTAAGCTCCAAATACTTATCAAGTACATTTGAAAATACAAGAAGCAACGCTGTTCTCATCAATTATTGCCATATTTAGTGTTGGTGAACAATAACACTCCTGTTCCTACAATGTTATGGGAGCCCCCAAACTGTGTTTCCAGTTTGCTACCAGTTACTCCAATAACTGATACATGTGCATGCATAATACATGAGAAAACCTAAATGTCTTTCAAACTTTACACTGTCAATTAAAGATAGTGAACTCAAATTTCCAAGAAAAAATGATACAAATTTTTAAGTAATGATACAAGCTTAGGAATGGATATCAGGGTTACTGAAAACTTTTTGGAATACCTGTTTAAAAAGATTCTCTGACACTCTGATATTGCCCAGTTCAGATTTTAAATACCTGTATTACTGTAATGTGTGCTATGAAAGGTTGTGCCATCAAAGAGTTAATATATTGCATATTTCCACAGTTTATTGCTTCAGAAATTCATCAGTTTTTCTACTTCATTGAGTTGTTGGGGCTTTCTTTTCAGTAATAGACCCTGTCTGAAATCTTGGCTCTGATTTGGAATAAACCCTTTTATGTTTATACAACCTGCTAAAGCGTTTTGTCCACGGACATTCTTTTGTTCTTGTTGTGGATTAACCTGAACAAATCTTTTTTTTGTCCTTTCAGTTCTTTCCTATTAGAGGCTGTCATTGTCTGGTACATTAAAATTTTCCACTAATTCTGTAAATTTGGATAGCATCTTTGAAGACAGAGTCAATGTCTCCCAGTATTATGGAACTAGAGCTCTCTACTGCATGAGCATGAATGGTTTGGATGTGTTGACCTTTTTATCAGCAAGTGATTTTTCCATTTCATTGATATTTCCATTTCATATTTATGATTAAAAGTAGAACCCACCACTTCCCTCTAATTGTTCTGTGATGGATCCTTATGGTCTTCAGCAGGCATGGACTCTTGCACATTCACCTATAATTTGGGACTTCCACAGCTCGGCTAGAATCATAAAGCACATCTGTTAAAAAAGTTAGACCATGAAAAGAGATTTTCTACAATCTGCCTGATAAACAATCCTGCAAAAATTTTAGTTCTTATCTCAGCATCTACCTCAGCTAATATACAAGGGCATCCATTTATTGACTTAATTGATAAAGAGCCTTATAACTTCCAGTAATTTTGGGGTTTGTTTCCATATCTAAATATATATTTAATTTAAATTCCCAATTTGAGAGATATAATCTTAACTTTTTAAGTTGAATATCATGTTTTCTATAACAATCAGTTTCAAACAGTCTTATAGGTCAACAAACAACTTTTTTTTCTGTTCCAAGGACACCTGCTCTTTGCTGGACTCTGAGCTCCCATCCTTATTAAAAGTAAATCTCATTAGCATTTTATAATAACATCAGCCCAGGAGCCATCTTTGTTTCTCTGGATAAATGACTAATTCAGAATAATATTTTGTAAAATATAATTGTTAAAAATGTTCTCTATATACAAAATGCATTATATGCTGGATAGACTGTAACAAGATAGATCAGGTTAACATGTATATTTGCATATACATAAATTGTTCTGTTCTGTATATAACAGAGAAAGCATTATTGTAGTTCTCCATTTATTAGTTTATTAGTGAAGAAAGAAAAAGAAATGTTATTCTTAATAATCGATTTAACATGTCCAAGGCACAAAATTATCAATTCTTCCTCTAAATGTGATTGTGTGAAGGAGGTGAAGTTTTATGTCTGCAAAGATTTGCAATTTGAAGGCTAACAGCATTGCACTGATTCATTAGATAGAGATCTCTGAAGAAGATTCCTCTAAAAATGTGACCTCACACGGTCATGTATTAGGACATTCAGGAAAGGCAATAGCAGTAACACACAAAACCATCCCAGAATTTTCTTTGGGCAGAATAATCAATAATTTTAAATGAGACTCTTATTTTAAAAGGATGTTGAAAAATATGAAAGATGTTACTGAAAATAAAATGGCTTTTATCTGGTAATAAACTGTTATAAGTTACTTTTCTGACATCACTGCCAGAAACTCTTGTAAAAGTATATAACAAAAGTCAGTGTATAAATTTGCCAAATAATTAATATGACTCTGCCTTGTGAATGAAAAAAAAAATGTTGTGCAGTAGCTTAATTCAAGCATAAAATTAGATTTTGCAATCAGTAATTATAGCTATATTTAACATTCTACAAAATGACAAGAAACAATGTTTAGTAAGTGCACTTCATGTAACAGTAATAGGGTCAGTCAAATTCCTATAGAAAGCTGATGTTCTGTTTATATGCAAATTACAAAGCACTGTATATCCATTTACAGCAGACCGAACATTACAGAGAAATCCATTTGGAATCGTCTGTAGATGTGCCAAGCCAGGAAGTGTTGACCCGTACAGGCTGCACAGCGGGATGTGCACGCCACACCACCCACGCACACTGCACCGTGAGATGCTAGAGCCGCAGGACGTTCCATACCAACCCTTGTCAGCAGAGAGGGCACACTTTGTAATGTGCACTGCAGTCATGGCTGCTTTAACAGGAGACAAGGGTAGCGCACTCTGCAGACCTCTTACAGCCAGTACTTCCAGTGCTACAGCCTGTAACTGGAGACTGGTGTGTCCACTTCTTGTTTTGACATGCACACAACTGAACTGAGACCTGACAAACTCTCTGTATGGTCTTACAGTTTCAGCATAGGCTAAACTAGAAAATGTTCAGACCTCAGTTGTACAAAGACTCTTACATATGTGTAGGCATATGACATACAGGCAGATAAACTCCACTGAAATAGAAGATTAGATTCTGTGTGTTTTGTAGCATTTTTAGACTTCTCAGTCTTCTTTCAGTCTCTAGCATCCATCCAAAAATAAGTACCCCAAATATGGTTATGGTGGTGGACTAAACTTAGAAAACAAACATATTTCTAAAAGGAGTAATAAAGCAGTTTTCAGGAAAAAAACACCACCGGTGATGCATTTTACAGTGTTACTGTTTGTTCAGCACCTTTCCATCTCACCTAATTACTGACACAGTCCCCTAATTACTGTTTCAATAATTTTTGTGGATTGTGTAACGTGTGGTTTGCTTTTATAATTACACTGTTTCAGTGCAAATATGCCACTTCCTGAAGACTTGCAGGTATACGGACTTACAGAGAAGTGTAGTGGAAAGAATGAATCTTCATTTGTGGTGTTAATGGGCAGAGCTTTCTGAAGAATTCAGCTCCTGTATATTCAGAAAAATAAGTTACCAATTTTTCTTAAGGAGTCTTCATAGATAAGCATGTATATTTAAATTAAAATAAACCTATACAGATTCTGAACCTTGCAGAAAAAATGTCTGACTCCTGACTTCTGTCAAACAGGAGTTCTCTGGTCTTGTAAACTTGTCACATTCCAGTTTCACGGGACAATGACTCAGATTTGCTGATTCGAGGTCAGGATTAAGATGAAACGACATCAGAGATTCTTCAATTCACAAAACTCAACTTTTATTTGTTCACAACAGATATTGGCATGAAACTGTCAGTAAGCCTTGCAACCTCTGCAACAAGCGGTAAACCTTATAACATACACTGATGAACTGCATACTTTATAACATATACCAAAACCCTCAAATCTTACAACATATACCGATAAGCCTTAGACATGCCCCAACAAGCCTTGCCTTATATGCAGGGATACAGGGATAGAGAATGAGAGAGAAAAGGAAGAAAAAGAGAAAAAAGAGAGAGGCATGGAGGGAGAGAATGGCAAAAAGGAAGATTTCACCAGTCCTGGTTCCAGCGTTGGTCCATCCAGCCTAGGGGTCCAGTTCCAGAGGGGAGCATCCACCCAGGGCTTTGTCTCATGTCCTTTTATAATTCCCTGCCCCTCCTCTGGGTGGGCACTTGGCCTCATTAAGCTAATGAGGCATCATGCACAGTCCATGCTTCCAGAATTCTCTTTGGTTTGGTACATGCGTAGTTTGTACCTTCAGATTTTTCTGGAAATGGGTCGGTGGACTTGGAGCTCATTGGGGAGTTACTCCCCCCTCCCCGCAGGTATGACCATTGTCTGACCTTTCTTCTCAGCCCATGCGTCATGAAAACAGCTTCTCTATTGGCTCTTTATGGAGTTGCTCCAGGTAGGGAAGTTCAGCCTCAGGAAAGTGTGGTCCCACCTCCGTGGGACCCTCTCTTTTCCCTACATCTTTCTCTCATTGTTAGAGTAACCCTGTCATTTCCACAGACACCTTCTCCTTTACTGAAGTTCTTTATCAGATGTTTTAGACATTAACATCACAAAAGTCCAGGCTGCTGCCACTGCTGTTATCCTTTGTAGGCAACAACAGGAGGCACATTCAGCGTGCACCGCTCTTCAGAAAGTTATAATACATATTGAGCCAACTGACCTCTGCAGTGTCATAAAACAAATTGAGCCAGAGCCCCAAGCCTTGAAGAAAAAGTGTCATAACAAATAAGCTACTTGTCCCACAGGACAAAGCACAGTGAGAAAGAGGAAATAAGAATCTTGTAGAAATGTAGAACAGGAGAGTAGTGAAACAGTGGGAGACCAATTAATTTTAGAAAGCAACTGATGACATTTTAGAATTAATTAGAAAGAAAATTATGAGAAGGGCAGAAGAAATAGAAAAAGAGGAAACAAAAAGGGCAAATATATCAAAAGAGAACTCAACTCAAGGAGGAGAAAAAAATATAGTGGGAAAAATGCTCTGAAAACTTGCTAAGGCCTTTTTCCTCCCAAATTACGTAGGATAAGGAAATAAACCATATTCACTCCGGTATCAGCTTATATAGACTTAAAAGTGGAAAAAAGAAGAAACAAAAATTCCCACAGATAATTCCATACATAACACTTTCAAAGAAAAACAAGTCCTGACAAGAAACAAAAAATACTGAAGGAACTTTTATTAACTTTATAGCTAAATGGGTGCGTGAACCAAGCATAAGCCATAAACTCTGAAATGGCTTTAGTATAAGCATTTGCAATGGTCAGGAGCAGTGCAGAGGAAGTGTGTGTGTACACATGTGTGGTGGGTGGAGGGACAAATCAGAAAGTATCAGAGTGCTCACACCTTATCACAAAACATTTTCCATGCAGAAGGCATCCTTTCCCCCAACACACAGAGGCATCAAGCCAGGGTTTTGGATCTCAATTGACTCCTTTTTTCAAAGCTATTTTCTCCATAGATCTGAAGGGCTGGTCTGTAGCCCATTCTAATAGCTATGACAACATAGCAATACATAAGAGTCCTTCAATAAATGCACAATCCCATCCCACTTCTACTGAGGTAAGTTGAAGGATGTTGACAGAAGTGCTCTGAGAGTGGGAGATACTGTGGATGAGTCTCCAGTCTCAGGCTTATTACAGCTCTGCCCCCCTTTTTTATTTTTTTTTAAACAGTGGCAAGAAGGAAAAGGCTTCAGGGAGTTTCCAAGTTTCTAGTAAGCAGTTTTTCATTGATTCTTCTAATGGTGAACGAGCAATAAATTTGTAACAATGATCTGGAAAACTGCAGAATACAGCTGTGTCTTATTCAAGGGTTAGGTCATGATGTTGATCTCTGCACTCCTATCACAGTAGCCCTGATTTTATGTTACAAGCTTGTGAATGTTCATCACATTTATCCCGCTTCTTACTCTCTCCTCCTCCTTCTAATCTTAACCAAATAGTTTTTCTCTGATTTTTTTCCCATTTGGAAATGTCACCTGACATTATTTCTTGCCCTACTATGTGCTGTGCTTGTGTTCCCTTCTTGTAGTTTCATTTCTTCATCTGAGAAGCAGTATCCTCTTAGGCATGAATTGAATCTTTAGTGAAGCCAGTCTGGAATGGAATTTAATACTTTTCCACTGAATAAATTCTAAGGAAAATATGGATGACAGCATTATGGGGGAACAGGTCCAAACAGAGAACTTAAAGGAAATTCAATGACAAGTTCAGCCACTAAGTGGTTTTCATGAATATCACAATGGAGATTATAACATCTTCTGTGATTTTAAATGCTGCCTCTCAACCAGGCTTCCTCCTGCTATCTTCCAGTCCTATGACTGACTTAAAAGAAGACAACTCTCTGACATTAGCAGAGAGTCTTATTTAGCTGGAGGTAATTGATTTCACTTTCATAATAGAATTTCTTTTCACAAGCCCTAGCAGTGGATAAAGTACTCACAGTTCATTCACAGAGAGAAGGAGATTCGGGGGAGGGGGTCATAAATCACTAACATTCTTCAGTCCCTAGCTCACAGTGAAACAGAGAATGAAGGATCTAAGGCAGTCCTTATTGGCAAAATATGGAAAGTTAAATCCCACCCTTTGGAGGATTCTTCTTCCTGTTTGTTTGGGGTTTTTTTTTTTTTTTTTGCCTCCCTACTTTAATCCACACCTGGCCAGATAAACTTTTTCTCTAACACATGAAATTTTGGCCACATATGGAACTAGGGCATGACACAAATTTGTGATTGCTAGGTTTTTAGCTTTCTTCTGAAGCATCAAGCAGGGTTTTTAAATTTAATTGCTTATCTTAAGCAACTTCCCTCCACTGGAAAAGCAGCAGACAACATTGGTATCTGTCTCTCTCTTTTCCACCCTACTTTCTGTCCATAGATGACAAAGAAGATTTCTGTGAAGTCTACAGTGGTGAGTTTGGTTCATTAAAATGTTTTTGGGAGACAGATAAACCAGTTGTGGTGTTTTTGTCAGACGCTATGTCTGTGTAGATGCTATGTCTGTAATGTGTAGTAAAAGTAACTTCAGAGAATAAATGTGATAACTTACAGCAAAAGGTGATGGCTTGTTCAAATTTTTAATGAGCCAGAGACAGGCCAGTGGACAAACTCCCTCTGCAAGATGAAGTGGCCAAGCATGTGGTTTGCACAGTGGTGGAGGCAGGGTCAAACATAAGGTTGGTTTTTCATAGTGTTTTGGGAGTTTAGGCCTGTGTCGAAGTGCAGCAGAAAGAAAGAGGCCATGTGGTTTTGCAGTAAGCCCCCTGTTATGTGTCTCCCTAGAGAGACATTGTCTATTCCAATGTGATACATCTTGCTCCTAGGTACCTTTCCTGCCCTCCCTCAGGAGACAGAACTCAGGGAACTGTAGGTCATCAGAATCCCAGCACATCAGCAGGGAGCTCTGGGAGATGGCTGGGTAGGATGAGCAAGGAACAGTGTCCAGCAAAGGAGAACTTGCACCCTGTAGAGAGGCATGGACAGAGTGCAGACTGCAGCCACCCAAAGGTGAGAGTGGGATGAGACATGTGCTTTGGAGCTTTGTACCCCCACCCTCTGCCCTGTAGAAGGACACCTGAAGAGAATGCAGGGATGCAACAGGATGGAGGGAAGATGACCCTGATCACTGCCAATGCCTGCTAATCCAGGGTGGCACATCTTCAGGGATGAATATGAGTTGGAACGTGCTGCAGATCCCAGGGGATGTGACTTGGATGGAGGAGCAGTCATTATCATGAAAGTCACCACACAATCCTGGTCAAAGCAACTGCATGCATTCATATTACAGTATAGTATTTTATTTTATTTTATTTTATTTTATTTTATTTTATTTTTTTTATTTTATTTTATTTTATTTTATTTTATTTTATTTTATTTTATTTTATTTTATTTTATTTTATTTTATTTTATATCTAAATTACTTTTTTCCTATAATCTCAAAATGGTTTAAAGCTGGAATCTATCCTTTTTGTGGTCTCTTGCCTTGCTTAGTCAATGATCTGGATTCAAGACAGGTTTCATGTTGGCAACCCTCAGCAATCTCCATGAAAGTCTTTCATCCATTTTTTTTTTCCTTCTCTGCTGTCTGTTTGTCCCTCTTGCTCTAATAAACATCCTGAAATGCACCATTCAGATCATTTTAGATGCCTTCCAGATCCTGAACTTTCAAGTGCTTTGTCGTGTATAGAAGGCTTCACATTTTGTAGGAAAATTGAAAGTGCTCTGCCATCCACCACCTTCCAACTCATACTCATTAGTCCAGAAATAAAAGCACTGAATTCCAAGTCACTCAGTGCAAACATTGAAATCAGTTTTGGCATTCAGTTACCTGTTAAATATGTCTGCAAATGAAATTAATCTATAGCTAAAAATATCATTTAATAAAGTGAAATAAATTGAGTCAAAAAAAAAAAAAAAAAAGTAACATTAAAAGAAAGGCATTAATTTTTCCTATTTCCTCCACTAAAGCATTCTCCAAGCCTTTATCCTTCTACTGAAGTATTGTCAGACAATACTATATTTTGTCAGACTTGACTGGAATTTGGAACTTCATATTAATAGTATGTTTCTATGTTAATGGAGAGAAAAAATTGAAGATTTGCCTGCAAGTCAGAGACAGCAGCTCCTGCTGCTCTTAGATTTAAAGGACGTAGCTTTGATTTTCTTTTGCAACAGCAACTTCCAAGACTATCAATGACCCTACCAGTGCGTAGCTAATGATGTAGAATGTGGGGGTTTTTGAGCATTAGTTTTATGGCTATTTCAGGACTTTTTTCATCCCCTTTCTCTGAACCCTCATGCTATATGCCCTGGATTTTGTTCTTTTGACCAACCTTTTGTCCATATCTTTGCCTGTTCTCAGGAGCACCACCTCTGTTGGCCATGGTTAGCTTGCAGTCCTTGGTTTGCCTCTGAGCATGACTCCTCTGAGTTGCTAGTTTGTAAACCTCAACCTTAAATCTGTTCTAGAAGTTTCTTTTGAATAGTTGAAGTATTTTTTCTATAATGATACCAATAACTTCACTAGCATATTGACTGTTTTATATGCTAAGCAGCAGGTACTCAGACACTTTAAGAACCACACTGTAGTGGGGTTTGATTGCTGATGGGACCTTGGAGACCTGACTTTCAAAAACTTCTGAGCACTAAACCTGTGGAAAAAAGTATATCCTTTATACTCATCTCTCCTCCTCCTCCTCCTCCTCCTCCTCCTCCTCCTCTCCTCTCCTCTCCTCTCCTCTCCTCTCCTCTCCTCTCCTCTCCTCTCCTCTCCTCTCCTCTCCTCTCCTCTCCTCTCCTCTCCTCTCCTCTCCTCTCCTCTCCTCTCCTCTCCTCTCCTCTCCTCTCCTCTCCTCTGCAAGAAACTGAGGTTCTAGATGTAATATGTCAGATTTTGTGTCCTTAAATTATATAGTAAGAACAAAAATATTAATACTTATGTCTAAATCATTACAAACTTAAACAAAGAAAAAAATTTATTATAGAAGATAGAAATTATGGATAAATAAAAAGGTTGAATGCTTTTGATTCACATCCCACAAGATTATTTTAGATATAGCTGAAATTGAATAATCTTTTTGTTATTTTTTATTACTAAAATTTTAGGGAGAAAATAATTGTTTTGTTTTTAATGTAG
Source organism: Strix uralensis (assembly GCF_047716275.1). Taxonomy (NCBI): domain Eukaryota; kingdom Metazoa; phylum Chordata; class Aves; order Strigiformes; family Strigidae; genus Strix; species Strix uralensis. Next base: position 86,407,696 of record NC_133972.1, on the reverse strand, counting down.
GGAAAATTCTGTTTTTATATGTGCTACTGAAATTCTGCTGACCTAGTGTGCTATTTTAACTGGTATTCTACGTTGTATGCTGCACATAGAAAGAACATGAAATTGTTTGGGGTGTGACAAGATGCAAACTCTTCTCTGCATTGGCCAGAGCTTTGAAGCAGGTCTTGTGTCTCTTCCCTGAAATGAGCACATCAGTACATCAGAACTTTTTTAAGTTTGGAGCTAGATTTTATGAAATCTCAAGCTGAAGGAAAACCCAGATGACTAGGTAAGAAGGCAGTGACATTTTCCTCCTTTATTGTTCCCAGCAACAGCCTTTTTAAAGAACTATACAAAAATGTTAATAAAAAAGATGAACAACTGCATACCCTTTACAGCATGCCCTATTTTCCCTTTTCTCCCATGGGAAGTTTTGTCCTTACTTGTTAAATGTGCTTTGCTTCTCTGCTTAATTCTACAGAGTATTTCCAAAACAAATTTCTTTATTACTTCTTCTGATGTAGACAATATTTGTATATTGTATATACAATATAATACAATGTAAATTGTATATACAGTAGCAAGAACACATGTGAATTCACCCTACTGTTCAGACTTGTACTAATGATATTAGTATGAACACAAAATATACCATAATGGAACTATGGGCATACCTCTACACTGTTTAATTCCTGATATAATTCAGTTCCAAAGAATGGATACACAGAATGATGCAAAAAAAGTAGTATCAATTTACTGCAAAGAGTTTGTCTGCTAAAGGCAACTATTTCCATTAATGACTAGATCTTTTATTCAGAAAGACAGCTTGCTTTCTGAGGTCCCCAGTGTTTTTCAGACAATTTAGACAAAGAATTTCTGAATTTCTCATTGTGCATATGCAGTAGTGTTTCCTGAAAGACCTCAAGAATTACTGCTTTATATTTGTGTTTGATAATTCACCCTCCTCAAGCTTTGTATAAAGCTCCAGTTACTCCTGCTGATGTTTTCCTGGATTACTGTGTTTCAGACTGGTGCTAAGAAACAGTTTGCAATCAGGGCTTTCAAACAGAGATGTGAAAATAGCACAGGAGATATCCCTAGGGAGCAGTGACCCTCAGAAAGGGTTTGCTGCTTCTGTTACCTGGAGTCTGTACAGATTCTCTGTTCCCTTTTTCAGTTGCTGAATTCATAGTGGCAGCTATGAATGCAAAGTCAGGCAGGCTATTCACATCTGTGACATGCTTTGACTATCTTGACTGTATGCCAGTTGAGAAAATACACACTACAAAAGCAAATATTTCTCTGTTGGATAAATGTTTGTATCCAAAAACGGTGTTATGAAGCTGATCTTTGTCAAAAGATTCTTCCAGTGAAAGATTGAAAGGCAATTGCAATGTGGCACCCCTCTGGCCAACAGTGAGCATCCCATGGAAATTCTGATTTCCTGCAGATCTTCCAAATTCCCAGTTTTCTTCTCTGCTTCATAAGAGCAAAAGGTTTAGGTAAGTGCTTCCAGCAGCATCATATCCTACTTGATATCCTTAAAGGAAGGACATTATAGAAATTCTTAACTATTTTTCTAAAGAGCTAAAGCTGCAGAGTTTAAATTCACATATATTTCAGATGTCAGGCTCTGCACCCAATATTTTTTTCATGTTCAAACTGTACTTGTCCAACATAACTGTTATATTCAAGTATGCTATTAGCACTGTTATTGTAAAATCATAGGAGGGGAAGCCAGAGGGGGATGCGGGGGTGGGGGCAAGAATTGGTTTAAGAATAGGCCATCCTTGTGGCAAACAATGGTTTGGAACACTTTCTAATACAGTGGAGATTTTCAGTTTTCTTTAAGACTATGTACTTATTTTAACCCACTTCTATGTAAACTACAGTAGCTTTGAAACAGTACCAAAAGCAAGTCATTTCACTGTAGGCATCTGGGATATAGAAAATCAGTGACAAGGTTTCTTTAGAAAGGGGGATGGGATTTTCTGTCTTAGTAGAAATGCAATACACTGTTTTGAAACGTGAGAAGGAAAAATCAGTCATTGGGAATGAAAGAATATTACTAAAATTATGAATCACTCTATCACTATAAATTGAAAATTTTACATTTATAATGAGAATATTGCGTTGCCCATTGTCTCTTAACCTAATCCAAAACTTTAAGCAGGCATAACATTAAGGCAATATTTCTCATCAGTGGTTTTCATTTTGCTTAAAAAAAAAAAATGACAATTTTTCTTAAATTTTTTCATTCAGTTCAGATTTTCTTGTGTTGGCCCATTGCTGTGTCTTCTGAAGATAGGATTTATTTTATTTGCTTGAGCTCTCCAGTGATTCAACAAAATCTGCAGAGATTTGTGCTGTTATTGTAAGTGCATGAAGTATTAAAAAGCTTTCAGTCATAAATTCAGGCATAAGAATCTGCGTAGAAAAGTTGCAAAGAATCATCTTCAAATTTGAGCTACTTCACTGCAAACTTTGGAAATCTGTTAGTCTTTCTTTATTGAATATTGTTTACCTGTTTTGAAACACTTTTGGATTTGTAGACCTTCATGATCTGGGTTTGTACTGGGTTTCCTCACATCGCTAAGTGTGAAATGAGGCCTCGATGAATGGAGGTCTGAATACCTAGCTGCTCCATTGATAACAGCTGCTGGTGCCACAGTTCCTCCAGCTGTAAATACCTCATTTAAGGATACTTCTTACAGTTTAAGAATTTCTGTGTCCATGAAAATTCACTTTATTCATATATTTCTTGCTGCAGGTTTAAAAGCTGAAAATTTCTTTTATTTTCTCCCATTGATAATACTGTACTCCCATTGATAATTACTGGTACCTGTAACCACTAGTAGACTACAATTGGTGGATGTAGGGAGAACAAAATACTGCCATATCTGTCCTTTCTGTTTAAATCTGACATTACCAAAACTGAAGAAATGCCTTCAAATATAAAGCAAATAAGGAATTCAGTGCACCTGAATTTATCAGTTTGTGTTAGAAGTCTAAATTTAAGCTGGTTATTTAGAATCCTAGAAACAGGGATGTCTAGGTCCAGAGCAGGACTCCTAACATCTAGCTGAGAATAGAAAGAATGACTTTGACTCTATCAGTTTTACCTTCATTGACTACATAGGAAGACTAAGTGGCCATCTTAGAAAATATCTACCTTCTGAATGATAAAGTTAGTTGAACTTAATCCTAACCTGGCAGTCAATATTGGGTTTTGGTTGGATTTTTTCCCCCATATTTCATTAATATAAACTAATATTAAACTTTTTTTTTTTTTTTTTTAATTTATTTTTAGCTTGAGAAATGCAACACTTTCTGGACACCAGTTGGTTTTTAACCAGTATTTTGAGAAGGGACACATGGAATAGAATATAAAAGCATGGTTTATATAAAGCAGTGATTTACATTGGTATAAAGGCAAATGGCTTTAGAATTCTCACTAGCATCTCTATAATACAAAATTTTGCATTCTCAGCTAAAACTAAGTGAATATTAATCATGACAATGCTAGGTAGAAATATATCTGGTAAAGATGTATCAAATATGCAGTTAGGAAGAGGATGTAGAATTTATTTATTAATATTTTCTAAGTCAAGTGCAACCTTCGAAGAAGTGATTAATATTTCATAAATCACAATAACATCTAACTAAAATCTGTATCTTGGTTACACGGCTATCATTCTGACTGAAATAAATTCTTTATTTTATATTTAATTGTATTTCAGGTTTCTCTGAAAGCAGCATAGAGCAACATCAATAACAAATCAAGTTATGGTTAAAAATGTATGTACTTTCTCCATACCTACAAAATGAATGCATCAGTAATTTTAAAGGTGCCTCCTCCCCGATGTTTTTATTATCTCCAACTGAAGAAATTTTGCAGTAGATATACATATGGAAAGCTATTTACATATATTGCTAGTCTCAGACACATCTACAAGAGTGGAATCTGAAGTGCTGGATTTCATGGAATCATAGAATGGTTTGGGTTGGAAGGGACCTTAAAGATCATCTAGTTCCAGCCCCCCTGCCATGTGCAGGGACACCTTCCACTAGATCAGGTTGCTCAAAGCTCCATCCAACCTGGCCTTGAGCACTTCCAGGGAGGGGGCAGCCACAACTTCTCTGGGCAGCCTGTTCCAGTGCCTACCACCCTCACAGTAAAGAATTTCTCTTGATATCTAATCAAAATCTACCCTCTTTCAGTTTAAAACCATTGTCCCTTTTCCTATTGCTACACTCCCTGATAAAGAGTCTCTCTGCATCTTTCCTGTAGGCCCCCTTTAAGTACTGGAAGGGTGATATAAGGTCTCCCTGGAGCCTCCTCTCCCTCTCCCTCTCCCTCTCCCTCTCCCTCTCCCTCTCCCTCTCCCTCTCCCTCTCCTCTCGCCCAGCCTGTATTTGTGCATGGGGTTGCCTCAACCCATGTGCAGGATTTTGCACCTGGCCTTTTTGAACTTCATGAGGTTTGCATGGACCCACCTCTCAAGCCTGTCAAGGTCCCTCTGGATGGCATCCCTTCCCTCCAGCGTGTCGATCGCATCACACAGCTTGGTGTTGTTTGCAAACTTGATGAGGGTGCACTCAATCCCACTGTCCATGTCACCGTATTAAACAGCACTGGTCCCCAACAGCACCTCTGAGGAACACCACTTGTTACCACTCTCCACTTGGACATTGAGCCGTTAAGTGCAACTATCCAGCTCTACCTTTAATAATGCTTCAGTATTCAGTTCTGTCAGGGACAGCTGTGAGCTTGGCACAAGTAGTGAGGATGAAAATGTCATTTCATAAAAAACTGTGGCAACTATTCTGTAAATTTCATCAGTGAAAAACTTTACCTGTGGTTCTCAATACACTGTGACATATTAGCAGTGGAAAGAAATATCTATATCTTAGTGCAATTTTGTCCCACCTGGGAAACTATCTTATTTGGACTATATTACACCTATCTTTTCTAAAGGACAGTGCTTGCAAACTATGACATCACTTTGTTGATTTTAATGGGTTTGTGCTGGTTTTGGCTGGGATAGAGTTAGTTTTCTACACACTAGCTAGTATAAGGCTGTGTTTTGGATTTGTGATGAAAACATTGTTGATAACACAGGGATGTTTTAGTTACTGCTGAGCAGTGCTTACACAGAGTCAAGGCCTTTTCTGCTTCTCACCCCACCCTGACAGCAAGTAGGCTGGGGGTGCACAAGAAGTTGGGAGGGGACACAGCTGGGACAGCTGACCCCAACTGACCAAAGGGATATTCCATAGTATATGTCGTCATGCTCAGCATATAAAGCTGGAGGAAGAAGAAGGAAGGTGGGGACATTAGGGGTGATGGCATTAGTCTTCCCAAGTAACTGTTATGCATGATGGAGCCCTGCTTTCCTGGGGATGGCTGAACACCTGCCTGCCCATGGGAAGTGGTGAATGAATTCCTTGGTTTCCTTTGCTTGTGCACGTGGCTTTTGCTTTACCTATTAAACTGTATGTCAACTCATGAGTTTTCTCACTTTTACTCTCCTGATTCTCTCCCCCATCCCACTGCGGGGGCAATTGAGCAAGCAGCTCTGTCATGCTTAGTTTCCAGCTGGGATTAAACTACAACAGACTTGTAAATTATATTGTCTTATATCCAAAAAGAGTTCCTGGAATAATTCTCTGAAATGCTGATGAGCACTGCTTGTCTGAGTGGGAAACTGAAAGTGTTCTGCTCTGCTTCCCCATGCACATGATCAACAACTGAAGACACTAGGTTTCAGATTTTAGCTCACTGGGAATACAGAAATTAATTCTAAGGCAGTCACTTGCTAGAAACATTTGTGAACAGATTCCAATTCTGAGTTCAAGACTATTTAATGCAGTACATTAAATACATATTCAATGCTTATTGATATGAGAAAGCCAAATTCATAAAACAGAATTCACAGTGTGGAGCTTCACTTTTTTTCTTATTTTCAGTGTCAATAGTGGTGAAAAACTGACAGAATATGCAAAAGTTAAATGGAATAAAGAAGAAAGTTTAAGTGAAGAAGACAAAAAACTGGATCAAAACCACATGCTTCAAAACAACTTACTGCATTCTATTGAATATACAAACCAAGTGAGAATAATAAATTTTTGTAAAAGATCTGAATAGTTATGTTCTTATTTAGCTTGAAATCAGAATTAAACCACCACATTAAAATAAGCCATTTTCAAGTAGAATAATTTTCATTGAGTAAATATGTAATTTCATAACAGAGGAAACTTCAGGCAAGACTGACTGCACATAGGATGCTGACAAATGCAGTTTAAACAAATTGTACAGAAAATAATTAAAATAGAGTAAACTTTCTGTCAGTTTCAGTAGTGATATCTAGGGGGGGAAAAATTCAGAGATAAACTGATTTTCGTTGTTGATATTTTCCTTTCCACTTCAATAGGAACTGCAGAATAATTTTCTCACTGAATTTCTCTCACCTGTGTCAAATTTAAGCTAATTCAGATGATAATCTTCCACATTTTCCAATATCCTATCCAATTAATGTGACACAGTTTGCAAGTAATAACCAAAATGTCTGAATCTCAAGTGATGTTGTTACTGTTTCTTATTCCATGAGCTACAGTAAGCATAATTAAACAGGAGTGTGAAATAAGTTGCATTTACTGGGGTGAAGGGCTAGTTAATAAGGAAAAACTGGGAGATTTCTTCTCCTCCAACTCTCTTAATTATGCTCCTTACTCTGTGTGAGACAATTGTTGTTCCTCCATATTTCACCATGGAACCATCTAAACCAGGAAACTGGATTCTCCCCAAAATCAGAAAAGATCCAAATTGGACACTGAAGTCATAGACATCCTATGTATCTATTTAGTTTACGAGAATTTCAGAACTGGCTATCAGAAATTCAGTTTTATTATCTAGTTGATTAGATGTGTAAATAAGCACATATTCATAGCAGAAAAGGTAGATATTCTTAACAAACAGTGCCCCTTTATTATTCCTTCTGTAACAGAAAAGGGATTTTATTGCTTTTTACACATGACACTTTTTTTTAAAAAATATGTTTCTCATGTGAATTTTAAGCTTGGGAAGACCTTAATACATGTTACAAAATCTTGAAATCTTCCATTTCAAGAGAGAGAAATGCTTCTTTGGTAATGCTTCTGTACAAAGCACAGTTTTGAAACCAGTTTTACATTGCCCCTAGTCTGAAATCAGTAGACTTTGTTTGTTCTGTTAGATATTCTGACATAGGAATTGACTAATTTCTCATCTGAAGTGGCTCACAGCCATGCAACTACTGTTACAATATAAGATAGGGGACAGAACATGCTATGTTTGGCAGAGTCAACTGGGAAGCTGCAATGTAATACTTTCTGCACACACTCCCTTATAGCATCTTTGTTAATTATTGGTTGTGACAGTCTGATGAAACCATAGTTAATGCCTCAAACATCTGCTAAAGAACTTTGGCAAAGGCAATGGTTTCTATAGAAACACTGGGGCTGTGTATGTAAGGACAGGGAGGCACGGCAAGAGGAGGGGGTCCTGTGGAGGTGGGACGACACTTTTCAGAGGCTGAACTTCCCCATCTGAGTGACTCTGTGAAGAGTCAATAGAGAAGTTTTTTTTAGGATGCATGTGCCAAAAGTAAAGGTCAAACAACGGTCACACCTGCAGGGAGGGGGGAGTAAGTCCCCAACGACCCCCAAGCCCACTGACTCATTTCCAGAAGAATCTGAAGGTACAAACTGTGCATGTACCAAAAGCAAAGAGAATTCTGGAAGCATAAACTGTGCATGATGCCTAATTAGCCTAATGAGTCCAAATAGCCACCCAGAGGAGGGGCAAGGAATTATAAACGGACACAAGGCAAAGCCCCGGGTGGCTGCACCCCACCAGAACTGGACACCTGGGCTGGCTGGACCAACGATGGAACCAGGACTGATGAAATCTTCCTTTTTGTCTTTCTCTCTCTTTTCCTCTCTCCCCTTTTCTCTCCCATTCTTATTCTGTATGCCCGCATATAAGGCAAGGCGTGCTTGTGCATGCTTAAGGTTTATCGGGGCATGTTGTAAGATCTGCCACTAGTCGGTGTAAGTTTAATTCCTGTTGCAGAGGTTGCAAAGGTTACTGACAAAGTTTCATGCCAATTATCTGTTGTAAGAGAATAAAAGTTGAGTTTTGTGAATTGAAGAATCATTGGTGTCATTTCACCTTAATCCTGACCTGGGAATCAGTGAATCTGAGTCATCGTCCTGAGAAATTGGGATGTGACACTGGTACTATTCTTTACATTATGGGAAAATTATAAACTGCCTGTCATGTAATATCTGCTTGGCTAATGAACAAAATGGAAATTGCATTAACAAGATATCTGTTTGAAATTTCTGCTTCTTTATTGACAACTTACAGCAGATATTTCAAAGGGCAACAGGGAACCTGTGCACACGCTTTGTGTTGCCTAAGCTTTAGCTTTAAGGTTTAACTGGTTTCTTTTATGGGCTAGAACATGTTAATCAGAGGGATGGACTGAGGAAAGAAAAAAAATAGGAGGGTATGGAATGGAAAGATCTAATGAGTGACATGCTATGCCAGCAAGAACCAGTAATAGAGCACAGTATCTAAAAAAGGGGAAATGGGTACAATAAAACAATTTCTGAAGAGAAAACATCACTTTAAAAACAAAATGGGTGCTGGCAGTTAAAGTTTCTATCCGTCATGAAATCTGCACATTCCCATAGTATACGGATCTGACAATGAATGAACTGTATTTTTGTCAGCTTACTTGCAGACCTGCGAGTTGCTGATATTGACTATCTGAAATTGAGGTGTTGCAGATGGCTGCATGCAGACAAAATACAGGTGCCTTTGCACTGAACAGTATACAATCTAAATAGCACCCTCTCAATAAAGAAAACATGGTCACACTCTCCAGCATAATTTGCACAAAAATTGTTCAACCTTGAATATTTCTTGTGGAACTTTTTCATTTCGGGATTATGTGTTACTAGAATGGACAGGTATGTGATATAATACAATCAAAGTAGCTGCAGAACTCTGTACACTTTCTTGATATCCCAGTAAGAAACACTTGCTGCGTGTTGAGATACAGAATTGCACGTCTCCCTAGCATGTGCTAAGCACAGATAGCTGACAGTTGCTTAGTCACCCAGGTATTTCTCTTAATATTTTTGCCTAGGCTTTTCTTTACTCATTGAAATAATTAGTCGAGGGGGGAGAAACTCAGTTAAAATCAGTCTAGCCTTTGAGAAAGCACACTCAATTCTGTGAGAGACTCTGGATATAATGAGATTGGGTAAATATATGTCCTGGTTTGTGTGAGTGGCAGGGATTTTCTGGTAGCACGGGAGGGGGCTACAGGGGTGGCCCCTGTGAGAAGATTCTTGAAGCTCTCCCAGCTCCAAGTCAGACCCACCTTTGCCAGACCAATTTGCTACGGTTCTGCAATAACATATTTAAGAAGGGGAACATGAGAGGAGTTGTGGGAGTTGTGAGAAGTTTCAAGGAGAACATCTGTGTGAGCACCAAAGTCAGTGGAAGAAAGGAGGAGAAGGGGGGAGGTGCACTGGAGCAGAGACTCCCCTGTATCCCGTGGTAAGACATCAGGGCCACCCACCCCCCTGCCACCCATGGGGGTCTATGGTGGAGCAGATGCCAATTTGTGGCCTGTGGGGGGGCCCACACTGGAACAGGTGACAGCACCTGAAGAAGGCGGGACCCCATGGGAAGAAGCCCTACTGTTGTAGTTCAGCGCTGGGAGCATTGCAACACGCAGGGGTGAACCACACACCTGTGGCAGTGACTCACGTCAGAGCTGGTTTGTGGAGGACTGTCTGCTGTGAGAGGGGGACTGTGCTGGGACAGGAGAGAAATGCCAGAAGATCCCCCTGGCCCAAGGTGGAAGAAGCATCAGGACTGACTGCACCCCCCATTCCCTGCCCCCTGCACCGCTGGGGAGGAGGAGGTAGAGATATTGGGAGCAAAGCTGAGCCTGGGAAGAAGGGAGGGATGGGGGAAGGTGTTTTCAAGATGTCGTAATGCTTCTCACGGTCCTACTCTGTCTGCTAAGTGGTGGTGTTGTTACTGTCTGTATTAAATTTTATGTTCTTTTTTTCCTCCCTCAACAAGTCTGTCTTTATCCTGTGCCAATAATGGATGAGATCATCCCTCCCTGTCCTTATCTCAATTTGCTGCGCCTTTTGTTCTTCCCCTTCTCAGCGTGGGGGGGAAGGGGAAAATGAGTTGGCACCTTTGCTTTTTTTTTCCCCTTCTCAGCGCTGGGGGGGAAGGGGAAAGTGAGTGGCTGTGCGGTACTCTGTTGCCCTCTGAGCTCAAATTATAACAATGTAGTAGTAAATTTCACAAAAAGCCTAACTTCTTTCTCTAATACCAGGGGAAAGCTTAGACAGCAGTTGCTGCTATAGCATTGCATTTGCTTAAGATAAGTGGCCTCTAGGCATGTTACAGCCATGTTGTACACCCCTAGAAAGTAAAAATCTGAATTCTTGTATTTTTTTACTTCAGAATAATCTTTCTAAATTTAAACTTTGAAAGATAACAAGAACTGATTGCCAACTTTTTGAATATGATTTAACTGTGAACTTTCAGTGAAAGAGAAATCTCAGCCCTTACTCCATATGTACATTCCTACCTCATCGTTGGCAGATATGAAGCTATTGAGTGAACTGGATTAGCAAGGAGATCCAATCAAAATCTGTTCCTTTTGATCCATGAGTTAGTTTTCCATTGCATGCTTTGAAATGGAATGCAAGACAGAACATCTGTCCTGGTTAAACAACAATTTTCTGGGTGCTTATACTGTTTTAATTTAATTGATTTAAATTAAAAAGGCCCTCTCTTGGGACTAGAGGACCCTGACCCACACTTTTATAAAAATCTTTAAAATTATTTGTTTCACACTCTTCTAAGTGCACTTCTAAGTCGCTTGATTGTGCTGTATACCTTTCCTTTTCTAATAGTAGATTCTCACCTTTCAGTGACTGACTCTACCCCATACTGCCTTCCAGTATCCAAATCTCAGAGACAATATTTGCTATCCCCCACCATGTCTTTTGACACATCTGGTAGGTGTGAGCTCGGGTACTCTCTTGGTACATTTCCTATACAACTGCTATCAGGATTGCAAGCCAAAGCCCTCTCAAACTCACGGTTAGCTTTTCATTAACCACAATGGAGTTCTGATAAAAGTACTGACACAGAATTTGCTTTGCAGAGTACTTTCTCTGTCTACTGACCATTCTGGGTACACCTGAATAAAATTCTAAGGTTCAGCTTAGTTTGCCATAAAATCCCAAACCATAACAAAAACCTGTTGAGTATCACAGAAATCTTTTGCAATTTAACTTTGAACAGATTTTGTGCCCTTCATCCTCTTTTTACCTCCAGATTGAAAGAGCTAAAAATTTTGTTTAAATTACTTTTTCCTATTCCCATTGTTTTTCTGATATCTTTCACTTCTGAAAAAAAAAAAAAAAATCAAACCAAATCTAAACAGAAAAGTTGAAGTCAAACAAAACATTATTTTTCTTTAACTAAATCTATTTTCTCAATTTGAAAATTAAAACCAAAATTTTTTAGTTCATTCTCTCTTTTTTTTTTTTTTTTCTTGTTAGAATTGATAGTAAACTGGGATTTTAATGAGCCACACAGCTCGAGGCTTAAGTCATTTCTTATGAAGATTTTATGTTCATTAGGACACATTACTTTCCTACTGTATGTTAATCCTTCCATCACTTCTGTGAAAGAAAATCTCATCTTCAATCTTCCTAGGACAGTATATGCTAATCTGTCCATCATCAGCCCCACATACCACATCCTGTACACTTGAAATGTATTTCTGAGATAGATACAGCTGTAGTTAAGACATACGCATTCAGTCAACAGAGGAAAGGCTTTATTCTCAAAATGCAGTCTTTTTTCTTCAGTTGGAGCCTTTTTTTTGACCTATTTTACTTTGCTTTGAAGTTTTTTCATTGTTAACAGTGAAGTAAGTATAAAAGGTATATGCATTAACTTCATTTTAGATAAATGATGAAAAGTATAAATGTGTTTGAATGTTCAGCTGCCTTGATGACTGGCTGCTTTAAAATCACTAAAATGAACCAGCAGACATTGTTGTCAGAGGTCCAGGAATAACTTTATGCAGCCTGGCCATAAATTAAGCAAAAACACTCACTTGAGAGCAAACTTTGGTTTACCCAGTCCAATACACATTCTCAGGTGTTTTGGAGAAACAGAAATCAAGTCAAGAGATTGGACATCAGCAGAACAACAGGGCTTGCAAACTATATGAGATGCAGAAAACAGGAAATGCAGGTAATAGAAATCCGGGAATAAATCACAGAAAACAGGATCATCAGATTTGTTTGCACTACAGTCAAGAGACTGTGAGCGTACCTGAAAAATTGTTGGAAGAAGAAATGATACAACATCTAATTGTAGTTTTTTTCAAAACTCAAAGAAAGAGTAGAGTGAGCTGTCTGGTTTTTTGGTTTTGGTTTTTGTTTTTTTTTTTTTTTTTTTTTTTTTTTTTGTTTCTTTTGGCAGGTGGAGGGGGAGGCAGGGAAAATGTTTTGAAGCCTTTTCATGAGACTCTTGACATCATGCCTTCAACATTTCGATATTTTCCCAAAATTTTTGAAAAGTCTGCAGTTATCACTTTCCATTTCCATAGTAGAAATTTATTCAACATATAAAAATATAAATGAGAGAACCTGCCTACCTCTACTAGCCATTCCATGAAATCCATCCAGCTATGGTTCATTATCTAGTGGGCATTCTGGGATGTTTTATTACATTGGTTTCAGAGTTGTGATGGGATTTTAAAACAGCACTGTTTAAATGCTGTATTTCTCATCCCACCCCTCCACACCCCCCAGAAAATTTGGAATTTTTCAGATCTTGCTGGCAAGCCAAATCTCCAATTCTATCGTAAAGATTAGATGGAAAGCCATGTTATGCTCTCTGCTTCAACAGAAAAAAAAAATTAGTGAGATGTGAGGAAAAAAGCTTTTCTTTTTCTAACTAGTTTAGCTGTGGAATTTTTTTTTAAGGCAACCAAGTGCCAATATGAGAAGCAAGGGCTGAGTTGTGTGCTTAATCTAAATTTTAAAATAGGCAGAAATCTCCAGGACATAATCAGTGAATTGGATCAGCTGATGGAGCAGCTCATCCTGAGTACCATCATATAACACATGCGGGACAACCAGATGATCAGGCCCAGTCAGCATGGGTTTATGAAAGGCAGGTCCTGCTTGACAAACCTGATCTCCTTCTACGATAAGGTGACCTGCTTACTGGATGAGGGAAAGGCTGTGGATGTTGTCTACCTTGACTTCAGTAAGGCCTTTGACACCATTTCCCATGACATTCTCCTGGCAAAACTGGCTGCTCGAGGCTTGGATGGGCACACGCTTCGCTGGGTAAAAAACTGGCTGGATGGCCAGGCCAAAATAGTTGTGGTGAATGGAGTTAAATCCAGCTGGTGGCCGGTCACAAGTGGTGTCCCCCAGGGCTCGGTTTTGGGGCCACTCCTGTTTAACATCTTTATTGATGATCTGGACGAGGGGATCGAGTGCACCCTCAGTAAGTTTGCAGATGACACCAAGTTGGGTGGGAGTGTTGATCTGCTCGAGGGTAGGGAGGCTCTGCAGAGAGACCTGGACAGGCTGGAGCGATGGGCTAAGGGCAACTGTATGAGCTTCAATAAGGCCAAATGCCGGGTTCTGCACTTGGGCCACAACAACCCCCAGAAGCGCTACAGGCTTGGGGAGGAGTGGCTGGAGAGCTGCCAGTCAGAGAGGGACCTGGGGGTGTTGACTGACAGCTGGCTGAACATGAGCCAGCAGTGTGCCCAGGTGGCCAAGAAGGCCAATGGCATCCTGGCTTGTATCAGAAATAGTGTGGCCAGCAGGGACAGGGAAGTGATCTTACCCCTGTACTCTGTACTGGTGAGGCCGCACCTCGATTACTGTGTTCAGTTTTGGGCCCCTCACTACAAAAAGGACATTGAATTACTCGAGTGTGTCCAAAGAAGGGCAAGGAAGCTGGTGAAGGGTCTGGAGCACATGTCGTAGGAGGAGCGGCTGAGGGAACTGGGGTTGTTTAGTTTGGAGAAGAGGAGGCTGAGGCAGGACCTCACCACCCTCTACAACTACCTGAAAGGAGGTTGCAGAGAGATGGGGATGAGTCTCTAACAAAGTAATAAGTGATAGGATAAGAGGTAATGGCCTCAAGTTGCACCAGGGAAGGTTTAGACTGGATATTAGGAAGTATTTCTTTACAGAACGGGTTGTTAGGTGTTGGAATGGGCTGCCCAGGGAGGTGATGGAGTCCCTATCCCTGGAGGTGTTTAAGAGTAGGGTTGACATAGCGCTTAGGGATATGGTGTAGTTGAGAACTGTCAATGTTAGGTTAATGGTTGGACTAGGTGATCTTCACCTAGACGATTCTGTGATTCTGTGAATTTTGTTCATATGGAAAGGTCAGAACTACTGTCCTCTTCCTTTCTCTGTGTCTCACTGCTCTATCTCTCTGAAATGATCTTTCCAAGGACTTTAAGTCAAGTTCATTCCTTGCGTAATATTCTCCTCGGTGGCAATTCTTCAGCTGATATACATGTTGAACTGGGTGCTCTGTGTTTAACAAGCATCTTTGTGTCAGTTTGCAAAGTGATTTACTGCCTGAGATGATTGCTGTAATCTGTGCTTTGTTCACTAATTACTCGGTTGCGGTTTATCGCTGCTTAGTCTTATAAAGGAGGAAGCTCGATCCCCTTATATCCACCTGAAGGCAGAACTGAGATGCATATTAGTGAGCTGCTAGAGTTACGTGAGTGTAAGGGAGCTCTTCCCAATGCTGTTTTCAGAAAAGAGTGAAGGTCTGGTCCATTTTTCAAAGCAGAGCTGGCAGAAAACAGATGGATGGGTGGGTCTGGCACACACCAGGAAGTTTGAACCAGTCATTTATCCATGGCATTTTAGAAACCTTTCGATGGCAAATAGCATGGTCTTGCAGAAACACAGACCCACTTCTGGTTTCCTTCAAGTCAATAAGGATTTTTCTATGGACTTCAACTAGGTCAAGATTGCACCAGTGTTAGTTTATATTTTGGTGTTACTTGGAGGTAAAAAGGTGTTCTTTCTCATGTGCTTTGCGCTTTCCCGAATAGGAAAAAGTAACATGCTGAAAAGAATTGCAGCTCTTATGGCACAACAGAGAAGCAAGCAAGAATGAACAAAAGAAAAGGGAACTGCAATTTTCAGTGTCCTTGCCTTTTCTAAGAAGCAAAACTGTCTTCATACAGTGCTGTCCTTGCTCACTGCAGATAGCTCTTATTAGCTTTTGTAGCTGGTATCTTAGAATGTCTTCATGGTGTATTTTATTTCACATACTTTATTAGCAAAGCAAGAAATTTTGTTCAGGCTTGGAGATAAACATATTTTGTAATTAATTTATATACTACACAATCTGAAAATGAATGACATTTAGAAATCTTAAAGGACTGGAACACCTTTTCCACAAGCTAACATTAGAGGATAGTACATCTTCTTTGTGATCTTTCATACAGTCAGTCCCTTAGTTGCTTCTTCTCTTCATCTGTTCCAATTCTCTTTCCCAATGATTGAAGTGGCAAGCCAAATGGACGTTCACTGGCTGTGGTTCAACACAGGTAACATAGAAATGAGTCCTAAAAGTGTTTTACTATTATGAAAAGATGTATAAGCACATACCAAGTAAATGGTTCATGCCTCAGTAATTATATGGAAAAGAATATATGGATATATATCACAGATTTCATTAAACAGTAATGCAATTTCTCCTTTCCTCTTCTTGAGTCCAAACCAGGAACAGGTGTAGTTATGTTTACTACACATAAGTGTTTACATAATTTTTATTCTATTCTGTACTACTAGTGAGGTCTTCTGTTGGGAGTTCCTTAAATATAAATAAAGATACATTATGAGATTTTTCCTCCTCCCCTCTTTTATAATAAAAATGGCAAACAAGCCTGGGGCAATTTAGCAGCAATTAAAGCTTACCTTCCTGAGATGAATCTAAATGCACATGAAAATTAGGTGTGGCCCTTAGGTTATGACAGTTTAACAGTACAGCCCATTATTGTGCTTAAGGGTGGCCTATTTACAACACCCATTATTTGTCTTTTCTAACCTGACATTGTGTTTATGTAACTTTATCTTGGCTACATGCTTCCATGGATTCTCACACTGATTCCATTTTCTTGCCTACAACAACTAATCTTTTAGTTGCTCCAGACCAATTTTCAGTACATTTTCACAGTACTGTGCATCCATGACTGCACAGATACTGGAGATCATTGACAGGTTTGCTGATAGCTGAATTCTGAATAGTGGGTATAGCAAGTGCTCAAATGGAGTGACAGTATAATGCACTACCACACTGCATACCAGCATGTTGACACAGGTATTTTATCTTATCATCACTGTTTGCATATATATTTACTGAAATCATGTGTGGTTTTTATACTCTGTGTAACTTGTAAATGAGCTACATGCATCTCTTCACTGTAATACACTCTATGGTAACCTTAAAAGTTTTGATTGACTTGCCTAAACAGACTGTAAGAACTCTGAGGGTCAGTTTTCCCTCCCTGTCATAGAGGATTCCAAGTGCTTCCCCACTACACATATTTATCTTACTAATGAGTCCAGAATTACCTCAGAAGAGATTTACTCTCAAGGTCACTAAACTTTATGCCACCACTTGTGTCTAGGAATGTTACTGCAGTTCTTAAAAAGAACTTAAATTTATTCTTAGCACTCAACTGGGACATCAGCAGTATCAACTGATGTAACCATCTGTCTATCTCAGGGTCACATTTTTGGGGCTCCTTTTTGCTGTGTACTGAAAGACTCTGAAGACTGCCATATAAAACTTCAAAGTATAAAGCTGTTATTTATTGGGTATCACACATAAACAATAGCTAGCATTAACAAGCCACTAGGCTGAGCACTTATACCTTATCACCATAAGATATCCAATGATTTTGCTAGCAGGCAGTAGTTAATCTGATAGGAAAGTGCTGGCACCCTGAAATGGGGCTTCAGAATTGTGGAGTTGTCTTATACTAATGTTTTTTCCTGCAGCATTTTTTAATATTCCATTTTGGTTTGTGTTGTTTTATTTCTCTTGAATCCTTGTGTTGACACCTATTCCTCACTCAACAGTCTTACTTCTGTCTACCATATATTGCATGGTGCTGCTCAAATGTACTTCCTCACAATTTCTCTAATCACAAAACAGTTGTCTCAGAAGCCTTAGCCATGGTTACACAGTTGTGCAGTACTAAAGTAAGGCTTTGGGTCACAGACAGCTGAACTGCAATGTAGGCAATGAGGTTACATTAATCCCAACTGTTAGGAACTCATCTAACTAGCTGTATTAGTCCCTTCTCCAGGGTTGCCCATCTCCAATAGCAGCACCTGTGTGTTGCAGTCTTTCCCAAGAGTAGGGCACTGCAGACTAATTTCTCTCCACCTAAGTTTTGGGCAGGTGTTTTTCTGTTTGGATCCCTATATCCATGGCACAATGCATGACTGAATCCTCTGAAGCAACTTAAAATAATTTTTAAACATTCCTGAGAATAATTATCTCCCTTGATTTGTTTTCTTTCTGCCTACAAAATTTGTAATAGCATTGGACCTTCTTAAAAGAAATATATATTTTGGGCTTAAATTTGCTGTTCTGTTAAGAGCAAACACAATTTATGGAAACACTGATTTTGTTGAAGTTCCCAACAAGAAAGTTTTTGAAACTTTCTGGGTTTGTCTGAAACCTTCTGGTCTCTGGTGACCTTCTGGTCACTTTCAGAAATAAATGAATGATTAAAAGATCCAGAAAATTGGATCACTTCAAAACAAAAATGTACCTGATACAATTTTGATGTGGAAGAATGACATATTTTGCCACCTCAAATTTTCTCACAGAATTAAATTGCCATTCTCCAGCCAGCTCTGGCCTGTAATACTTCACTAGAATAAAAAATTGTGTAACATTGCAAAGATATATGTTTTCCTCTGGAAAACCTATATAAACCTTTCTGTAAATTCCCTGCACTTCCTTCCATCTTTCTTCCTTCAAAAGTTAATTTGAAAGACTATCTGTCTCAGGTAATTTATTCCTTCTGTTTTTATAGTGATTAGGCATGTCCAAATCTAGCATATTTATCCACACAGACCCTTCACAAAGAGAAAAAGGGAGCTTGAAAGCAGGTGCACAAAATATCTAGAAAAAAATTGCAACACCTTGGTCCTGTTACTTTCACAACTACCTGTTACGCAAACCATTGTTAATTTACTACTTTTTTCTACATGCCCATCAGTCTGTCTCCACACTGCTGTCACGTCTCTCTTTGCATAGATTAGAAGCAATTCAGAAAAGGACTGTCATCCAGTTTTTACTTCTACACTGGGGATCGTCTATGTCTGAGACATACCCACAAATATGTTAAGCATAAATAATGACCATATTTAACTAAACCTGCACTTCTGTGGATTCCTGTTATCTCAGACTCTACTCTGACGTAGTATTCACAGATAGATTCAGAAATTTGTTTGTCATGACCTCAACAAGCTGAAGGAACTGGACTACAGGGATCCCATGAACTTCAACAAACACAAAGACCTGTACTTCAGGCAGAACAACTCTGTGAAGTCTGAGGACACAGATGGTAGGTAGCATCAATGAAAAAGAGAATCTGAGGGATAGATGGAACATGAATAAGCAATGTTTCCTTGCAGCAGTGAAGTTAAATCACATACTGTGCTGTAATAACAAGGAAATAATCACATGGACAAGGACTGTCATTTCTTCCTTTCATTTAGCACTCATGAAGCTACACATAGAGTATTGTTTCTAGTTTTGCATGTGGCAGAAGAACAATGTTGAAAAACTGGAGTGGGATCAGCAGAGTGCCACCATACCTCAGTATGGTCAGGCGGCTGGAGCACATGACATATGAGAAACTGCTATGGGAACCGTATTTGTTTAGCCTGGGAAACAGAAGACTATGGATATCTCATTATAGCTTTTCACTACCCAAAGGGAGAGCTGTAGAAGTGGAGCCAGACTCCTCAAATCCACAGAGCAAAAGGAAAAAAAAAATGGCCAAAAGTTACAAAGGGGGAAATTCCAACTGGACATGAGGAAAGAAGTTTTCACAATGAGAAGCACTGTAAGAGGGGCCCAGAGAGTGTGTGGAGCCTTTATCTTTATAGAGATTTTTAAAATTCATCTGGACAAGACCCTGAACAACCACATCTAAGTTTTAATTTAGTGCTCTTTATGCAAGGGGTTCAACTATACAACATTCAGAGGTGTGTTCCAACCTAAATTATATGATCCTTATGAGGACCTGGTGACCTGTGATGCCTACTTATAGATGCCAACATGTATTCCTTAATCACAAGACTTAGCATCATGCATGACCTTCAGTGAAATTGTCTAATTCTCAGCCATGACACCCATGAAATCATATGAAAAGAAGCTTGTGGAGTTCGGTAAAACATCAATTTCCTGGGGAATTATTTTGTGTAGGGCACAAAGTTGCAGAACCAGCCATGGTGGAATAAGGATATACAGTTCAGAGACAGCAGGATAAATAACAGGTGGAATAAGGATGGTATGGAAAGTGACCTGTGGACTACTCGGAGTTTGAATATTCTCAGAAAATAATTTATAGAGGCCCAGACACACATGTGTAGGCTTGCTCTTCCATTTGGATAAGACTACAGAGAAAGATAAATTATTTAGTCAGGAGAATTTGCAAGTGATTGAGATTTTATGAACATGAGGAATTAGAGAGTAGAAACAAAGAAGTTGCTGGGAATGGTTAGGGTCTGAATTTCTCTGGTTGATGGTATTGCAAAGTAAAAAGTCACTCAGGTTTGGAATGAAACCCCATTCTTTGAACAAGCGTTTGTGAAAATGCAGCTAAAATAACATCATTTGATATTGTGAAAGTGTTAATTTTGGAAGTCCTATGAAGTTAGACAAAGCATTAATGTAAAAAGAGCAGACATATAGTTCCATGTGATTTGAAGCCTCTCTAATGCAATTAAAGATATACATTGATGTTTTATTACAATCTAAAAATAATACCACTACCCATTCGATCTCTGGTAGCTCTGAAATCAATATCTACAATATTTGTTTTACAAACACATGATCATCCATGGTACTGAAAGGCACTATAACACTGAAACATCAGCTAATAGCACTTAAAAACAGTTAAATACTACAATATTATATTCAGCTACTTGAAGATACCATGTGAAACAAACTCTTTTGTGTTTCTTGAGTACTTAAAAATTTGTAAAGAGTACTTGTGGTTTAACCCTGGCAGGCAGCTAAGCACCACACAACTGCTTCCTCGCTTCCTCTCAGTGAGATGGGAGAGAAAATCAGAAGGGTAAAAGTAAGAAAACTCATGGGTTGAGATAAAAACAGTTTAATAAGTAAAAAAAACCCATCACCACCCCCCTCCCCCCCCCCCCAAAAAAAAAAAAAAGAAAAACCCAACATGAAACCCAACAAGAAAAACGAGTGATGCAAAAATAACCAAACACAAAACCATTGCTTATCACCAGCTAATCAATGCCCAGCCAGTCCCTGATCAACAGCAGTCCCAGCAAACCTCCCCCCCGCCCCAGCTTTTATTGCTGAGCATGACATCATATGGTATGAAGTATCCCTTTGGTCAGTTGGGGTCAGCTGTCCTGGCTGTGCCCCCTCCCAACTTCTTGTGCACCCCCAGCCTACTGGAAGGTCAGAGCGAAAAATAGAAAAGGCCTTAACACTGTGTGTGCACTGTTCAGCAATAACTAAATCAGTGTGTTATCAACAGTGTTTTCATCACAAACCCAAAACACAGCACCATATAATCAACTATAAAGAAAATGAACTCTAGTCCAGCCAAAACCAGTACAGTACTCTAACTCATAAAAGCTTTAGAACAAAAAAGCATTTCTTTCAATAATAATCAGATCACACATGGAGCAAAACTGCTGAGAAGTCTTTTCTCCTTTGAGTGATTCACTTGTGAACATCCTTTTTTCTTGTGCTTAAGCCCATCTTCGTAGTTCAGCTGTCAGTCTTTATTATGACACACATTGTTAGAAAAATTTCCGTATATTCTTAACTCTTTTATGCATAGCAAACAGTTGCTATTGACATCAGCAAAATTAGGTCATGCACAAGATTTTGTAGTTATTCAGGGCTAATGCTACTGTAGTAAAGACTTGTGGGATGCACAAGGCTCTCAGCTAGATGTTATGTTCCTTTTTAGGAGAGCATGCAGGTGAGCTGGTGCCTTCTGGAAGGAAGAAAGCTTGCTAGAGAGGGAAGGTCCTGAAGATGGTCCAGCAGCCAGCAGCCCACCCTGCTTCTGGTCTATCACACCCAACTTGTCTGCTGGTTTATAATAATTGTGTGTGTTTGTCTGGTTTTGTTCTGATTGATCTAGTCAGTCTGAGTGTCTCTACATAAAAGGCTAAGTATTCTTTCTACTCCAATAAAACATGGTGGGGTTCTTTTATTCTTGTTGTTTTTTAAGTTTAAGGACATTTTAGTCTTTGGGGAACTTGCTCCAGAGAAGTGAGGATGGCCATCTCAAAGTGCTGACTGTTTCATGGTCCAAGCACAGCATGAAGGAGCAGTTTCATAGTTGAGTTGGGTAGTTTATTTGTTCTGCTGGTGCAATAATAAGAAAAGTTGTTGTCTGTTCTCCTAAACATAGCTGTTATTTTTCTTCAGAGCTATCCTGACAAACTTAAATAGCTCTTTTAGAACATCAAGAACCACAGCTCTGTTTTTGTTTCATCCTTATTTTTTTATGTTGTTGGAAGTGATTACAGTAATTTTGAAGGCTCTTTGGGCCACTAGCCCATTCTGCCCTTGGCCTAATTCATTTATACTTTTTAAATACACCAATCTTGATTGCTGCTTACTCTTTCCTGAAGGGCCAAAAGTCCTGAGTGTGTAGCCTTGACAGCATGCATAGCGTAATGAGAAATGGTATCTCTGACAGTCAATGGTTTTTGGCTTTTGTCTTGTAAGTCTGTTTTCAAAAGTAAGCCTAAAATATTTTATCTATTTTATACATGCTTTGTATTACCTGTTCTTTCTCTGTATGGATTATTCCTGCTCATTAGCCCAAATACTGAAAAGCCATCTATGCTTTATGTTATTTCATATACTCTGGTGAGAGGGATTGTGGAAATCCGCTGGGGATTTTTACTTCATAGAGAAATTGCAAGTGTCACTTAGGATCTTAACCTTGAGTTTCCAGCAGATCTATGATTTTTACTGTGATAGATCAGATCTGAGGTAAAGCGATTTTTTCTATTTATGTGCTGACAGTACTTTATCACAATAAAGAGAAGGTCTCACAAGGTCACAAAATCACAGAATCATTCAGGTTGGAAAAGACCCTTGGGATCATCGAGTTCAACCATCAACCCTACTCTACAAAGTTCTCCCCTACACCACATACCCCAGCATCTCATTTAAATGACCCTTAAACACATCCAGGGATGGTGACTCCACCACCTCCCTGGGCAGCCTATTCCACTGTCTGACCACTCTTTCTGTGAAAATTTTTTTCCTAATGTCCAGTCTGAACCTCCCCTGTTGCAGTTTAAAGCCATTCCCTCTTGTTCTATCACTAATCACCTGTGAGAAGAGACCAGCACCAACCTCTCTACAATGTCCTTTCAGGTAGTTGTAGAGAGTGATGAGGTCTCCCCTCAGCCTTCTCTTCCTCAAACTGAACAGTCCCAGCTCCTTCAGTCGTTCCTCATAGGATTTGTTCTCCAGGCCCTTCACCAGCTTCGTTGCCCTCCTCTGCACTCGCTCCAGCACCTTGATATCTCTCTCGTATTGAGGTGCCCAAAACTGGACACAATACTCCAGGTGTGGCCTCACCAGTGCAGAGTACAGGGGGACTATCACCTCCCTACTTCTGCTGGTCACACTGTTTCTAATAAAAGCCAGGATGCCGTTGGCTTTCTTGGCTACCTGGACACACTGCCAGCTCATGTTCAGCTGCTTGTCAATTAGAACCCCCAGATCCTTTTCTTCCACACAGCTCTCCAGCCACACCTCCCCAAGCCTGTAGCGATGCATGGGGTTGTTGTGGCCCAAGTGCAGAACCTGACACTTGGCCTTGTTGAAGCTCATGAAGATCCTTTTGTATCAGGATCTTGTACAGCCTTTTCCTTGTAGAAGGGATAACTGAAATTTTGGAGATTCTAAAAGCAGAAATAGGGTAAAAGTTTGTATCCATTTTCTGGATGCATTACTTTCTTCCAAGATATACAGGGCTTTAGAGGTGCACAGTTGGATGTTACCTTCCTTGTTGTTATAGAAAATTTTCTCTTAAGTGACCTTTTTTTCTTGCTAGTCTTCTGGTCTTATTTGTTGATCTTGAGTCAACAAAGGTCTGAAGCTTTTAAATGGCTGTCAGTGGCTTGTGAAGAACTAAGCAGATCTTTCAGAGAAGGACTGGAGTACTTGCTTAAATGTCCTCTTAGACTGAAAGAGAAATGCTTCTAAAATTAAAATGACCTGATAGGCAGAGTGGGAGGGAAAGCAGGTGGAAAGAACTGCTAGCTTTTGGGCAACACTGGAACTGGAAAACTGTAACTGTTCCTTCATAACCATGTCATGCTCTGTAAGTTACAGCTTTTGGGAGTCTGTTGTTAATTTACATTTCTGAAAGGTATGTCTGATTGTAAAGTCAACTTTTATTTCCTCCCTAGGGCTAGGCATGAGCATGTTGTATTAATTCAAGTTTATTTCTTCTAACATTGAAAAACAAAAATGTACAATTTACAGATTTCCAAGTAATCCTGTCTTTTGAAAGCATACGGAAAAATCATTAACCGTAGTTAAGGTCATTGTGCTAAAAGACCGTGCTGGATAATAGAGGTGATTACAAGCATCACCAGGAAGACATAAATAGCATTTCATGGGAGATGAGTGGGACAGGAAAGCCGGTGTTCTACTTTACCATCTGTAGAAGTGGCCTAATGAGGAATGAATGTCGCCTCAGTGATACAATGGTATTTCTCCTTTCTGTTCAGCAGTACTGACTGGTGGCATTATGAACCAAACAGCATGGAGAAATTCTCTGCAGCAGATGGCAAGCTCAGTTCCTGCAACTGGTATTTTAAAACAAAGATGGAAAGAACCTCAAATTCTTTCCTTGTGCTAGTCTGAAAACTCAAATAGTTTCAAAATGATTATGATAGTGTTTGGATGGTGCCAATG
This sequence comes from Strix uralensis, assembly GCF_047716275.1. NCBI lineage: Eukaryota > Metazoa > Chordata > Aves > Strigiformes > Strigidae > Strix > Strix uralensis. The sequence goes on along the minus strand of NC_133972.1, from coordinate 86,383,368 downwards.
AGGAACAAGAGCTGACACCATTGTCCTGTAGGAATCTTTGCAATAACACATGGGATACAAGATAGTTTAAGTAGTTGTGAGTTTAAGGAATTGGATTTGAAGGTTGTACTTAGGAAAACACAGGGGTGATATGAACAGCTAGTTCAATAACAGTGTATTATTTAACACATAATCAAAATTAAGTTGGCTACACTACTACAAACCAGTCCATTGACCTTGAAAATGAACTACCTGTTCACCTCATGCCTGTGATTTTCTAAGCAAAATATAATTTATAACCGTATGTAACACATACTCTAAGATGATGACTCTTGTTTCATCATACTGTCTTCTGCAATTTTCTCAGGCATTGCCTCAGCTGATATTGTGATCTCTCTACTAGCTGAACTTCCTATTATCATAGATCCTAATATTTTTATTTTACCCCCTTTTTTTGCTTCTGAAATGCTGTTAGGGACTGTGACTCTTTTGGTGTTGATAGCTGCTATTAACAACTCTTCCAAAATTCAGACAGAAAGATCATAGAATCATAGAATCATTTAGTTTTGAAAAGACCTTTAAGATCATCGAGTCCAATCATTAACCTAACGCTGCCAACTCCATCATTAAACCATGTTCCCAAGCACCACATCTACACATCTTTTAAATACCTCCAGGGATGGTGACTCAACCACTTCTCTGGGCAGCCTGTTCCAGTGCTTGACAAACCTTTTTTGGTGAAGAAATTTTTCCTAATATCCAATTTAAACCTCACCTAGCACAACCTGAGGCCACTGCCTCTTATTCTATCTCTTGCTACCTGGAAGAAGAGACCAACACCCACCTCGCTACCACCTCCTTTCACGTGGCTGTAGAGACCAATAAGGTCTCCCCTCAGCCTCCTTTTCTCCAGGCTAAACAACCCCAGGTCCCTCAGACGCTGCTCACAAGACTTGTGCTCTAGACCCTTCACCATCTTTGTTGCCTTTCTCTGGACATGCTCCAGCACCTCAATGTCTTTCTTGTGTGAGGGGCCCAAAACTGAACGCAGTATTTGAGGTGCGGCCTCACTGGTGCCGAGTCCAATGGGACAATCACTTCTCTAGTCCTGCTGGACACACTATTTCTGATGCAAGCCAGGATGCCATTGGCCTTCTTGGCCAACTGCGCGATGAATCTTTTCCCACTATAACACTAATACTGGCTGACATTTTGCAATGGTAGTAATTATTAATAATTAAACATGAATGAAGCCTAAAATAGTTAAAATCAACCTCAGTGTTCTGAATGTTTATGTGCATTGACTTTTAGACTGAATGGAGTACGTTTTCTTAAGGAAAATACATATCTGTTCCAGAATGTGAAGATCTAAAAATAAAGATATTCCACATCCCACCCTCCTAGTGGGTAAGGGGAACTACAACAAACTACCAGCAATTCACCCTGTAGCACATGTGCAAAGCAATCAGATTTCCCATTTTGTGGCATATGGTCATATGTCTGTATGTAAACTGCATGGAAAAATCTGTATCTGTCATCACACCCACTGAAATTTCATTTAATGATTAAAACTTGCCATCTTGCTCCAAGGTGTCCTGCATGCTAGTGCCTTCAGCTTACACGTGAAGTAAGGAAATCATAAGAATGACAACTTATTTTATTATGGCTCTTATTTCTATTTAAAAGCCTTTGCTTCAACTGCACTCCCACCATTTCTTCTTTCTGCCCTTTGTGCAAGCTGAACTTCAGAACTGACTTTGATAGTTCATGTAGTTAAGCAGTGAGTGGCTGATTGTAATGTAGGTCAAGGATGATTAACTTCTTCACTTGCTTTTTGAATTTAATCACTTTTCCAAGATTAATTACCAGAGGTGGTTATTAGCTAGTTCATTAAAAATACCCAAAACTCTGCAGAGAATGAATAGCCTTATATTTAAACAGCAGGGTTGCAGATCAAGGAATGCAAGTCAGTTGTCAGCTCTACGACAGTATTATGCTAATGTGAAGTAGTTAACAAAACAAAATACACTGTATATACAAGCTTAGTGCAACTTACATTCTCTCTGGAAGGAGTGGTTGACTTACAGTAGTAAACCCTTTCTTCTGCCCTTTTATCTTGCATAGGGATTTCCTAACTTAATGTAGTGAATTCCATCCTCAGCAGTGGTGAATGCTACTGTCTGTGCAGATAACTCCTGACTTCAGAAGGGCTGAGCTATCCATCATTCTTAATGCTTACTGATGCATAGTGTACATTTCTGCTCCCTAGCCTCCGACTCTGATCTCATGCTTTCATCCAATCCTATTTCCTTCCCTGCACATTACCTAAATGGCTATGTGTAATTCCAGCACCTGCCCACTCACTTTTGGTCTGGTTGGTCTCTAGGAAGTTCTAATAGATCCGTTTGTGGAAGATCTGTGTCTCTGGATGTTACTGGCAGGATCACACAACCAAGTTCTCTTTTGTCCTGCTAGTTGCAGGCCATTTGGAAATGTTAGATGAATTCTACCTTAGTCATAGACTTCTTCAGGAAAGGGACTTCTACTATGTGTTCAGCACCAAGTCAAAAATTAAACAGTGAACTTAGCTGCTGCCTCAAGTTGCCACTGTACTATAAAACCATGTTCACATGAGCATACTTTGAATCCACAATGTTTTATACAGTTTATAGTAGTGATGAGCCTGCTGGATGTGCAAAACTTTACAGCCATTTTAAATATTGTAGAGCTTTTCTCTTGGAAGGACTTAATTTTCAAAAGGCAGAAGGCAACAATTGGACCACTTTAGATGCCATAAAATGGTTGGTTATCCAGAACTTTTAAGAAATTTTAGCAATAGAAGATAAGATAAAATGAGAACTTAAGTAACTCTTCAAGGAGTTATTTCGATAAATAAAATACATTGGCAAACTATTCTATATTAGTTAAGTTCCTCCTCTCCACTCTTCTCTCTGCTCTCATTTTATTGCTTTTAGACATGCCATGCTCAAAAAAAAAAAAAAAAGGACAAAAATTTTCCTGGTTTTGATTCACAGTCCCTTTGAAGGAATCAATAGATTTAAGCAGTATAGAGCCATTTCTTTGATACTATCAAGGCTGTTTTGTTTACTAGTGTTATCATATATGTTTAATGAACTTTTCGATCTCTTATTATAACACTTTTCAGTTCAGAATAAAGGCAAGTTTGGTTCCTGTTGCAGAGCATATGGTAAGAATAAGTGATTTTGTTTGAAACTATTTTCATATAGGAAGTGTTAGCCTTGGAAATAATTCAGTTAGGCATCATATATGCCTTCTATTTTATAGCAGAGTGTTATTATCTGAAACTAAGACAGATGCAGTAGATAATGCTGCAATATTTGAACAAGTAATCAACAGCCAAAATCCAGTAATGCTACTACTGTATAGAAAATGGAGAAAATCTAAAAGAGTTGCAAACAAAACCAAATGCCTTCTCAGTAAAAGAGCTGCCTTGCCTCTTCTCTATACAGTTGAGATAAAATACAATCAACAAGCCAACTCTCTTGGCATTTAAAAACAAAGCAGGTGACAAAGTATAAAATTGTTGATTAGTTTCAGTTAGCCAATGGTCACCAGGTGTCTTGAGCCAAATAAAAGGGAAAGAATAGGTTGGCACACTCCTTATTCTGTAGGTTAAAAAAATACATGGTTTAAGTTTCTGTTTACTGTGTATGAAAATTCAAAGATGGGGTTTGGGGTTGTTTTTTTATTGTAGTAGAAACTCTGCTTTCTGTTTGAAATATAGTATGGGAGGAAGGCCTGGTCTTCATGAGATGAGTGAACTGTAGTCAGGAACCAAGAAACAATGAGAAGTTTCCTGTTAAAGATATGTGGGGAAAAGGTAATGTAGGCTTGCCCTGGGACTTAACTTTTTATTTGGAGCATAGTGTGGTAAATCTGACACAGTGGATTTGGCCTTTATAAGGTGAGTGAGTGGTGGCCAAGGTCCTGAGAGGAAGGAGTGAGAGACTTCAGGAGTGAATCAAAAAGGCTTTCTTGAAGGTAGCAATATTTTAAAAAGTATGGAATAGAGTGGCTTTTGTTTTGTGGGTATGTCTTCTAATATTGTATTGGTTTTAGTTGGTGTTCTGCTAGGCTGTTGTTAGGTGTTGGAAGCATGAGAAAAGCAAACCAGTGAGAAATCTGTAAAGCACACATATTTCCTTGACACAGGGTGCCCAGAGCAAGCACAGGACGGGATGGAGGTCCAGTGATTTGTGTTTGTCATGGTGCCAAGGAGGAATGCAAAGCGAGGTGTAGGCCGTGCGGTCCTGTTCTTTCACTCCTCTCAAGGACAGATTTATCTCCTGCTCTAGACTTTTCTCTCAAGGGATGATTTTTGCAGTAGCAAGCCGACCTTGTTCCTCATCCTCCCTTTTTTCTCACACAAACCAGCTGCACTCCTCGCACCAAGCCGGCTTTGTTTCTCATCCTCCCTCTTTTTCCCACCAAAACCAACTGTTCCCCTTGCACCAAGGAATGTGCTGTGTCGTTACTCAAAAGATAATGGCTTGACTACAGTCCCACCCACTCACACAAGATAAATACTACCCCAAGTTTGTACCAAAACTGGGGGGACGATAATCTGACACCAAATCAGAGGGACAGATTGACAGGTTTGTGCTCTCACCCCTCCCCCAGAAGGGACGCCTTTGGGTAAGATTTCCCTCAGCTACGCCAAGTGATTACCCAAGAACTAAATGTGTGTGATTGCAATCGGTTTTCTTTTGTGTAGTGCTATATAGCCAACCTGTAGTTTGTGCATTTATCGCAGGCAATCTTAAAGAATCTGGATATGTTGCATAAAAATAAACTGTACTATTCGTGAACCTGACTGCTTCTCTTGAATGCCACTGGACCTACGGCATATGGGCAGTTTGGGCATCCGGGTCAGACCTACAGTTACGGCCCCGAACTATTCATGAATCTGACGTCTTCTTTTGAACGCAACCAGACCTCCAGCATATGGGCTGTTCATGTGTCTGGGTCAGGCCTATAGTTACGGCTCTAATTGGCATACCTATTAAGAGATAAGTGCAGCTGCCCCTAGCCCTCTAATCTCTGAGGACCGGCTAGAATGTAAGGAGATTCAACTCTTACCAAATTAATTCATCACCTTAAATGCAACAGCTGTGAACTGATTTTTTTTTTTCCTGTTTGAATTATTCTAGGCTGAGAAAAAAATAATTCATCTTTCTCAGCCTGAAATGTTTTTGAAATTGAGGAAGAAATCTGAAGTCAATGGTTGTAAACTTTTAACTGCTGTTGTACTCTTAGGACAGAATGCAAGCAAGTTTCATAGGTTTGTGCTTTTAGTTGCATACTTGCATGAAGAGCTAAATTTGCTGATGTCTGTGACTATAAAACACTCACGCAAACACTCAGTCTTACTAACTACTTGTAAGTTTTCATAGAGAAGTGCATGCACTTCTGACCAGTGCATGCTCTTTTTTTCTATATTCATGTACTCAAGTGTAAACTTTATCTAAACAAATTCCCAACTGGCTGTATCTGTTGTGCTATCAGTGTGTTTAGAAATGCATGATTTTAAACAGGAATCCAAGAATTAATCTCTACTAAATGGCTCCATGGTTCTGAACAAATAGTTTGGATCTTGATCTAGAAAAAGACATGTGCAACTATATACTTCCTAGTTGGCCTCATGGAGGCTAAAGACACAGCGCTTAATTGGATGAGTTTGGATATATTTACTAGCACTTGGACCCTGTTTGTTGTGAGCTACCTTTTGTACAACTGGCAATCATAGGGCCAATATGCTGAAGCCCTTATGTCCTGTCACACTAGGGTAACTCCCACAGCTCTGTGCTCAACCCAGTATATAGCAGTCTGTCTCTAATGCTGACAGATGCATCCCTAAGGGAACTTAGTTTTAGGAATATATGCATTTAGATATTATTTATTGGAAAATAAGGGAATTTTTTAATCCCCTTGACTAAACTTCCTGCCATATCCACACATGCTTGCTGAAAAATTATTTAAATCAAAGAAAACAATGACTAATTTTTACTAGGCTACATGATAATAAACATAATACAATAATGCACCTTTAAAAAATGTAGTTGTGTGGATATATTCCTGACATTTTAAAAAATATGGTCAATCCTACTGGAGAGCTGATGGAGTTGGTAGAGGTGGATGAGTAGTTCTCTAGGTTATCACTAGCCACAGCTGATGTTTCTTCTCTGCCTTGCATACTGCACTGTAATTTCTAAATGTGAAACAGCATACTTCCACTTGAAACAGAAGAAACATTAGCTGTATTGGAGGATTAAACTATGTGAGACATAGCTATTTTGATGGGGTTGTTGTTGTTGTTACAGTCCCATCTTTTTTTCAATGACAAACTTAACTTCAGTTCATGTTGTGATATATTTCCCTTACAAACTGGTCTACCCTCTTTAGTAAGAACAAACTTCAACCATTTTTCTTGCATGTTCTTATAACACATTTTTACTTTCTGCAAACACATTTCCCCTTTGCTGTTCTTTAGCAAGTTGGTTTCATTCATCTTCCTTTAAATCTAGCTGAATCCAAGTTCTAGAGTATCTGTCTCTAACTCATCAAACAACAGTTTGTCCAAGAATTACTACTTGAGCTTTGTTTTTCAAAACTTTAAAAGCTTCATTCCTTTCAAACACCATTACGTTGTATTATTAGTTCTTAAGTCCCATGTCACAAGAATGTATTCAAGGGCACATTTCATGCTGAATCTCTTGCAAAAATTCATGCATTGATGATTTGTGTGATTTGTCAATCACTTTAAAGAAACACAGAAATGTTTGCTGTAAACAAGTCATCCTAAAATCAGCAATTACTCCTTGGTCTAGTAGTTGCAAAAGTGAGGTAGTGTTTGGCAAAAACACAAGTAGAACATTTGGATGCAAAGCACAAAGATGAGATAGATGCCTTGGTGCATCAACTAGAATCAACAAGGCTTTAAACATTAGGCTATTCACATAGCAATACTGCCTAGTATTGTAGCTAAAGCAGTCCATTAAGCAGTCTTCTGTAACTTGGAAATTAAGCCAGGCTTTTGTATTCAATTCCTAGTGAAAGATAAGTGTGTAAGCTTAAGCCTTTGCCCACCCTTCAATTTTATAAATGGTAAACTAATACGGGACTACACTCAAAGTTACCAGTAGCATTGCTGCACAACATTCAAGGCCATAAAGACCATCCAGCTTTGGTTTTGAAATTTACATTTCTCAGTGACAAAGGTTCTTCATGGTACAGGTATCCAAAAGTCCTGTCTCATTCATATTAAAAGTCTTGCCATCTGCAGCCTCTAACCCTATCTTTCAAATAATCAGCTAGAGCTTTGTGACTGGCACTTTTTGACTGCACTGAAAAGCTGCTACAAAAAGCAGTTTCTCCTAAAGTTTCTCTAATCATCCTTTACTGACTTGAAAATCCTTGGTCATTGAAGTGCTATATTGTTGTAGTTAAGGCAAAGCTTGCAATGCTTCTGCCAAATCAAAGTAGAACTTAATAGCACGAAGTTCAATCTTTCATCTGCTATCCATGGTGAAGAGTTTTTTTGCTTTAACAACAAAAGGCTCCTCATGTGGTTGGTTACCTTCATAGATAAATTACCATGTTTTGCACCAAAATCTTTTTCCAGTGATTCAGTGCTTACTGATTACTGCTAGATTTGATCACATTATGACAAATGGCAGGAGCTGATGATGTTTCACTGTTCACAAGATTCTGTAGCATTTCCAGCTTTGTTTCTAATAATGGTTATGGCTTTTTTTAGTACTATGTGTTGGGGTTGATACATGCTTCTCTTCGTCATGTTCCTGTTTCTAGGAGTACTTTACACGGAGATACTGTAAAGCAATGACTATCTCCTGGAATAGATACAGTCAACTTGAACATCAAGTGTTTAAGTTTGTATTTTACCTGCAGTGCTGTTCACATTCTACCTGATGTATGTATCTACTGCCACATTATTGTGATACTTTACTTTTTTACTCTTACTCTTTGTTTGGAATATTTTTTCCTAGACAGCTCATGTGTGAAGCCTTGTCAATACTTGCTATTTTTTTCCTGTGTGTTAAAAATATTGCTTAGGTGGTAAATCAACATTAGAAATTGTTTTTTGAAGGGACTTATGTACTTAAGTAGCTTTAGGCCTAGTTTGTTTAGCCCAAAAGTCAAGTGGAATGAACATATAATCATCTACACTGCTGCAGCTGAATTCACACTGGCACAGTTCTGTGGTATCAATCACTGCCTTGGAGAAAGGTGATTGGGAAAGTGTAGGGAGGCACTTTAAAACTTATGTTTGCAGAGTGTGTAGTAGCAAAATGTGGCGAGAGGTAAATTGGAAACTGAAGATCTTTCAGGGGGTCAGGGCAGGAAAGGAACTGGCAGTTGTTAATGTTATCTATGACTTAATCTATGATTGAAGTCGTAGTGTTGATCTGGTTTTGTGTTCTGAGCTGTTAGAGATGATACTGAGTGATTTGTCTCTTCCTCCTCTTTTAGCATAACTGGAGGGCCACAACTGGTGTTGAACTTTGTTATTTGTGCTATGTCCTGTCAACGTTCATGGATGTTGGATGTATGCTCATTATTATTCTTTAAATCTCTACGTAGTGCTCAAGGTTACATTCTTTTAGGGACCAGTAACACCTTTTCATGGTTTTGCTTATGCTGGGAGCGGGAGGTGGGGGATAGGGTGGAGAGAGGGGGGCTTCTACTGACATCCTGGCTTTATTTTTTTTTCTCCATACTACAACATCATCACATAAATATACATAGAGTGCAAAATTCAGCTTCATAAAACTTATCTGGTTGGCTACAGAGATTAGAGGGTTGGTTCCTAAATTCCCAAATGTATTTTAAGCGTGTATAAAAGTGTTTCCTCTTTTATGCAACAGATTACTGGAGTACTGGAGTCACTTCAGTGTGTACAAGTTAAGAATACATTACCTAAAGAGCCAGACCTGCCAGATCTGATGAGGACTTAACCATAGCAACATTTTTGCACAAATGAGTGGGAAAGAAAAAAAAAATCCTGGGAAATATAGTATAATGGCCAACATAGTGACATGCAAGTCCTTTTGTGGCACTGTTGTGCTTCTGTTTCCCATCTTTAAATAAAGATGATGATGATAATCTTGTTGTCAGCCATGTTCTAAAGGGAATAAAGACATTACACAAAATGAGAAAATCTATCTGGGGCACTAAGATATTGTTATGAGGACTGTGTGGGAACCAGGGATAAGAGATTTGAATCTTAAGAGCAGTCAAGATGACTTCTTTATCTACAGCTACATACTACAGTTATGTGAAAAACTACAAGATCTACTAACATCTCTTGATGACAACACTACAGTTTTCTCTTCTACTGAAAATATGTTCTTCAGCCTCTCTTATTCAAGGAATTCTCTACTCCCCACCCTCCCAAGGCTTTGAATAAGGAAAATATGAGTCTTTTCTAATGTTTAATATAAGCAGTTTTAATAGGACACATCTAAGTCTTGCACACTTGATCTTTGTGTCAAATTTTGGAAAACACTGTGAGGATTATTAGTGAGATATATATTAATATTTACAGTTTTTCATCTCACTTTGAGTGCTATTTTGCTCATGATTGTACAAATACTTCAGCCACAGTTTGTGTGATGTCTGCTGACCCTGTTACTTAATAGCTACCACAGCAAAAAGAAAAGGTTACAGTGTTCTGAAATTCACATTATACTTGTAATATGATACCCATGTGCATGGCTCTTGCTGACTGGTGCCACCAAAGGGACTTCTGTGCTAATAGAAATGTGACTAAAAAGGTCCTAATCTAGCAGGAACAATAGGGGACGGGACTAGACACCTTCTTGCAAAACTTATTCAGGAGGGCTCCAGATATGTAAAAGAGCTTTAGAATCAGTACTGCTAGTACATATGTAAGTGCTCTTAGAGTATAAGCTTTAAGAATTGATGAGATAATTGTTAGGTGACAGGCCAGCTGATGTATTAGCTTTGCTTTTCCTGAAGGCTTAAATTTTGTCAGGAGACCCTGTTGTTTTGCTGTTGGGTTGGTTTTGTGGGTTTTTTTTTTTTTTCTTCTGAGGTTCTACAGACTGTTGGAGTGTTGGGAGGTGGTAGGGAGCATCTGATGGGATAGCCACTGCTTCTTTTCTCAGATTCATTCCCAACAGCTAGCAAAAATTGCTTAGGATGAAGAGGGATGGGAAAGGATAACCTTTCTGAGGACTGCACGATGCTAAGCAGCTAAATAGGGGAGGAAGTTAATTGTTACAAGAAAGTACAGTAGAGCTGTTTCTTAGCTACAAACATCCCCCCTGCTTTAAATGTATAAACATGGGATTTTAACAAAGTTCATTGAAGTTAATAAAAGATGTTGTTTGTGTGTGAGTATTTTGTTTTGTTTTAAACTTCAGTGAGCTTTTAAAGAAATCCAGAGTATTTTACATATTTGAAACAAATAGTATTAGGCATAGGTGCTAATCAATTATCTGACTTCATATAAAGATACAGGTTCCAGATGTGAATCTGGACAATTGGCATAGTAAAGGATAATAAGTTCTGGTCAGACAAGTAACTTTCTGGATAGCGACCATACCACAGGGAGGAAAAGTTGGAGGACAGTAACTAGCAGCATATCCCAAGGGGTAAATACTAGGTCCAGTCATGTTCAATGTTTTCATTAATGATCTGGATGATGGGCAGAGTGCACCCTCAGCCAGTTAGCAGCCCTAGCCAGAGTTATGACTAGATCAATGAAAATTTTCTATTTCTTGTCTCATCCTATCTTTTTTGATTGCTTTCTAAATAGAGATTCTATTCTGCAGACAACTTGATTCTAAAGACAGTAAAACTTAATGTCGTCTGTCTCCAAAACTGAAAATGGAAATCTTTATTTTCCTATTTCTAGAATTAAGAAACCCTACAAAGTTATGCCATAGGGTCTAATCCCTGGTGGATTCTTATTAACTTGATAGAACATTTTAGAGGTGCTAATGGCCCATGACACCTTAATAATCCCACTTTAAAGTAAACTGCTTTCATAATAGCAGGTTTAATTCCAATTAACTAAATTGAAAGAGGCACAGGATTCCTAAAAGTGAGTGAGATTCAATGTAACTTTGTGTCATAAGACTGCATTTTATATCCATTCATGCTTTTCTGGCAATATACTATGGGTTTACGTAACTTTAATCTTGCTTGCGACACTGTTTTCACAAATACCTATTTCAAAACATTGCTTCCTATCTAAAGAAAAGAAGCAGTTACTGATCATTATTCTCAAAGCAGGTAATGTTCTAGACTAGCTAAACTTATGTGGATTTGTACAAAAATGGAACTTAAATTATATTGCATAAGTAAATATTGGCAGAAATGTTCTTCTCATATTGATTTCAGTATAGTCTGGATATATAGGTTATGACTTGATTTTTGAAGTTACGAAAAGTTGCATGAAATCCTCTAAAATATGGAGACTTCATACAGAGAATAAAGGGGCTTTTGTTAGCTAAATACTGCAAATTCACTGCAGATGGAGGGAGGATAGGTTTACAAAGTTCTAACAAGACTTTAGATGAACTTTATGACTTTTTCATGTGAAAATCCTTAGGAAACTGATGTTAAGACCATTGAAATATTAATTTTCATGTTTTTGTCTAGTTTAACTCTGACATACCTTCAGCAACATACTCTTGAATCAATCCTGATGAGTGCAGCTGCAATCAGATCTGACAAGATATTGTATGTCTGTGTCTGGTTTATATTGCCGTTTGTCACGTTATGCCTCTCTTCCCCACAAAAAATGTGGCCAAACTTCTAGGGGTCTTCACATTTTCCATGGCTTTTTTCTTTCCTCTTCTTCTAGTTTTGGAACTGCTTAATCTATGTTAATTTTATAAACTCTTCTTGGATTGAATTGTTCAACATACAGATTGGTGACGTTTTCTTGTGTACTGACATTTGCATGTCAGTCCTTATCAAAGGTAGCCACATTCTGTAGAAGCAGGAAAAAAAAAAAAAGGATTATCTCCTGTGCTTTTGAGAACTTAATGTACAAGATGCTCCCTCTTAAACTCAGGAAATCCTGGAGTGTTAACCATTTTAATTTCAACTGGAATGGAACTAGAAAGGCAGCCGCATACGTACAGTGTAGTAGAAGGGCTGACTTTTTAATTGCTGATGTAAAGGGGAAAGGCATCTTCCTTCAGTTCCATATATAGTTTGCAAAAAATGCATAAAATGATTTCCAAGACAATGCTCACATTTTACTGTTATCAGCAAACCATTACACTGCAAGTATTTTTAACAACCTCTTTGTGTACTTATGAAGAGGTATGTCTTGCTGTGAAGTTTAGCTAAAATATTAATGGAAACATTTCACTGAAGATATTTCTAGTTGTCATTTTTTAATTAAGGAAAACATTGAACTATAAAAGCTATAACTTCTTCTTGGGCTTGGGAGGAGGTAGGAAAGGAATAACCCAGTCCTTAAAATAAATGAAAGAAAAATAGTGCTTTCGATACAGGAAGGATAAATAAGAACTGTTTTACACCTTAAAATGTTAATTACAAAACACCTATTTCCTTCAGTCACTGTTCTCTTAAGAATTGGTCTTTTGAATACTTTCAAAACTCCCTAATGCAAGCAATATCGTGACATTGTATCAAAAAAACCCCTGGAATAATTCATTCCAACTTCCTTCCTCCTGTCTAACTCACTGCTTAACCTCGTTCACCAACAGAATGTCCCTTTATATTCTGTGGCTGTTTTATACAAGCTGAAGTGTTATAAACCATTCAACAGCAAAGACAGGTGAACACACCCAGCTGTAGGAGGATGGGCTTTTTCTGGGCTGCATATGTATGACTGTAGACTTCCTGAGCTGTGTATGAGGTAGTTTAGATGCAATCACAACTTGCTGCTCATGAGCCAGAAGCAGAATAAAGACTGCAAGGTATTCAGAAGGAGAGGCAGTGCAAGAACTAACGGTGAGCCTTATGTTTAATAGTCATGTAGGAAACCCAGGAAATGGGATATCTGACCACACTTCGCATATTCTGCATGAAGCAGGACATGCTTGATACGACAGGCTTGAGAGGATGAGGCAGTGCATGTAAAACTTGAGGTCAGATTTGTGGAGGTGGGATCACTCAGTAAGATGGTCAGGGCATCGCTTTAGAGAAATCTGCAGTGTGCACTTTGAAGGTGGTCAGTAACCATAAGAAAGCTTCAAAATACTGTTTTGATGACCAGAAGCTTTGGATATTCCTTGTTTAGCACTTCAGGTTGGTGGTTAGGTTTACAATGGGGGAAAAAAAAAATATTTATCACTGTCCTCAATTCTAGTTAATATAAAAGCAAGAACACCTTAACTATTTTCTGCTATCAAAATTTTATCTCCCACATTACATTCAAATACTGGTTCTCATTTTAAGGTCTCTTTAAAACAAACAAAAACCCCCACTTTACAGGCTGATGAAAGTTACTGCATTATTATATACTTGTTTTCATTATGTTTTTTTAAGACCTGCTGTTAGATCTGATTCCAACCTATCAATCACTCTTCCTCAGGCCGTCTGGAGGGGGGGAAGAAAGTCATGTCATTTTGGGGAAAAAAATAATAGTCTTTTTTCTAGAGTAGAAATTGGTGAACAAGCAGACTGATTTAGAGTTGCTGAGACATTTTGCTTCCACTTGAATACATACAGATTAGTCTGAAGATTGAATGCAGGCTAGTTTGAAGCTAACGTCTGTCTCCTGAGCTTTAGTGATGTCTCATGGGAATTGTAATTAGAGTTCCTAGTACTCCATTTCCTTTTGTGAGCCAGGGTATCTGACAAGAGAGATCCCAGTTTTGTTCAGATCCAGTCTGCATTTCCTTAACTGAACAGAGTTGTTTATAGCTGTGGGGTTTCCAGTGACAAGCGTAAGTCTCATTTCTCATCATCCTATGCCTGTACAAGAGATATACCTACACCTCATGCTGTCTCCACTTGTCAAGGCTTTTGCTGTCATACCAGCCCTCTTTTCTCTACGCTACTCAGTCCTGGGGCCTTACAAACTCAGAACACAGCCTGTGGCCAGTTGCTGGCAACAGCAATACTGTATTTACAGAGTTACCCAACTGCAAGATCTAACACCTGAAAGAACAGCCTACCCTTATTGCTATCATTATGCTCCAGAAACATGCAGTTGAGAATCTGGACTCTTCCCAGTGACAAAGAAATGGCCTAAATGGTGGAGCATCTCTGGCACAGCTGTTCAAGCTGCAGGCATGGCCTCCTTTGTATATTCCTGCACTGGTCAAAAGACAAGATACCAACCAGAGCACCTAGACTTTTTAAACTTATTTCTCTTTCTTGAGCTCTCCTGGAAAATAGATGGGCAAAAGTTGCTTTAATTTTTCTCAGTCCTCAGCTTAAGTCTAAAATATAAATGGCAACCACGGTATGGTGCAGAAGCACAGACTGATCAGAGCTCTCTTTAGGAAACGCGAACACCAGATCTGGTTCTTAGCTCTATCTGGATTCAATGCATCTGCATTACTTTAGCTGGATGTTAAATATAGGTTTGTGCTGGGTTTGACTTTGGTGGTTTACTTTATGTAAAAGGACCTTTATAGTGAAATTTGCTGTTATTTGACCAAATTTTCATTATCTTTAAAAGCAGGAAGTGAGCAGAACTCTACCAATCTGTACAGAGAGGCTTACATCAGTGTGTAAACTCATTGTTTTAAAAGTTTTTATTAGTTGAGATAAGGGAATAAGAATCTTTGGTTCTTTTTAATAAGTAGAATTGTCACAGCTACAACTTCATGGCAGAATTCCCTCTGTTGCAGATAGAGGTGTATCAGTCTTTATCATACTGAGCTATTTGAATAAACTGCTAGGTTGCTAAAACTGGGGCTAATGTTGGTTTTATATTAAATCAGAGGAAAAAAAAGTATTCAGAAAAAAAACACTTGCTGCTAAAAAAGCATTCCAAAAATACATTACAAAATGTACAAAATATAGTACAAAATGTATTAAGTGATTCTAATTGAACTCACAGAGATTAAACTTCATGCATGTTTAAATCAAAATGCAAGGCTTTAAAATGCTAATTAGAGATTAGTGAATACTCATGCAATAATATTTTAGCTAATCTAAGAAATCTATTCAGATCAACATACAAGAAAAAGAAAAAGAATAAACAGAAGGGAAAAAAACACTATTCTTTGCCACAAAATGCATTAGCAATTCAGACAGGTTCATTTCATCAGAATCATTTTGCATCAGAAATAGCATGGCCAGCAGGGACAGGGAAGTGATCTTACCCCTGTACTCTGCACTGGTGAGGCCACACCTCGATTACTGTGTTCAGTTTTGGGCCCCTCACTAAAAAAAGGACATTGAATTACTCAAGCGTGTCCAGAGAAGGGCAACAAAGCTGGTGAAGGGTCTGGAGCACATGTTGCAGGAGGAGCGGCTGAGGAAACTGGGGTTGTTTAGTCTGGAGAAGAGGAGGCTGAGGGGAGACCTCATCGCCCTCTACAACTACCTGGAAGGAGGTTGCAGAGAGCTGGGGATGAGTCTCTTTAACCAAGTAACAAGTGATAGGACAAGAGGCAATGGCCTCAAGTTGTGCCAGGGAAGGTTTAGACTGGATATTAGGAAGCATTTCTTTACAGAACGGGTTGTTAGGCATTGGAATGGGCTGCCCAGGGAGGTGGTTGAGTCCCCATCCCTGGAGGTGTTTAAGGGTAAGGTCGACATAGCGCTTACAGATACAGTGTAGTTGGGAACTGTCAGTGTTAGGTTAATGGTTGGACTGGATGATCTTCAAGGTCTTTTCCAACCTAGATGATTCTGTGATTCTCTGATTTTAAACTTCATTAGACAGCTATAATACTATTAGATTATTTGAAGTGTTATTTGTACTTTACAGGGCTTCTTAGTAGCCATATCCAACTTTTCTAAAGGTGATTTATATTTACAGAAAAGTATTTTACATTTAAATATTCTTAAAGTGTACTAGGGAGTTAATGGCTAGTATCTCATTTCACTCAAGCATTCTTCAAATAAACAGACTTTATTAACAGTTTGTTAGCTAAAAACTCCTCATATACAGCTTTTTTTAAAGTCTCTTAGGAAACAGCCTCTACTGGAAAAAATGATGCTTATGTAGGCATATTGTCTTTGAGTTTAGATAGCCATAAGAAAATGGCTCAAGTATTCAGTATTTCCATCTCAGAAAGAGGTGGACAAAATTGTCTATAGTTTTACTGTATCATTCATAACTCAATAACTTGGTTTGAAACTTGTTAGGTGTTTTCGTGGTTTTGTTGATCCTTGTTTTTTTTGAAATAATAGGAACTTGGCTATTACCTGCAGTGCAAGCAGAGACAGTTCCTTAAGATGCATAACTTTGATGGAAACACAACAAATGGTAAGAGCTGTCCAGGTGAGTGTATCTAAGTGTGGAAGTTTCTGCTTGTGCCTCCTCATTTGTAGTGAACCTGGGCTTTTGGAGTAGACAACTGGGTCTTCACACATGCCTTCCTCCCCCATGCATAGTATCCCAGTCCAAAGCAGTCTTTCTTGCCATGTTTCTGGATACTTACATTATGGTTTTGTTGCTGATACCAGAAATTGTGCCATTATAAGGGAATTCATAAGGCCATGTTGTATTATTGAAAACACTAATATGAAGATATATTGCATGATTATATCTGGCTGTTATGCGTACTGTGACCAAATTTTATCTGCTTGTTAAGTTTGCTGGAAGGTAATCTTCTGCAACTACAAGTTAGTCTAAATATAAGCAAATTAAGGTTAATATGTTCAGAGAGCATCCTAAACAGATTTAATGCTATCCATAATCTTAGATCAGAATTTGGCTAAAGACAGCTTCAATCTTAAGTTTTACAAAGGAAAAAATAACACTTTTAAAACGTTGAGGGCTTAAGGTAACTCAAGTCAATGTCCTACCCTCCATTAGTAGGCTATCATGACATAGTATCAGATGATTTTTATGAGATAGCAGGGCTGGTTTTTGATGGATGTTCACTATTATATTTAGTATTGCTTAATAGACTTCATCTAGCATGATTCTGCTGGATCCCACACTATGGGTTCAGGCTCTGGGCAGGAACCCTAAACACATGTAGACTTTGTTACGAAAAACACTAACTGTGCTCATTCAATCCTGTTCTCAAGGGAGAAAAAAAAAAATCTATTAGCACCTTCTACATCATTCATATTCTGAACTTAGATTTTGTTTTCAGACTTTCAAATGCTTGGCGGTGCGTGGTGTGGAATCTTACTCTGACAGCCAAGCAGTCACTAAAGCAAAACCATATTTTTTTACTCTTGCAGTGTCACACTGAAAAATTAAAGTATTATAACTGCTTGTAGTCCAGCAGTGTATCATCATTATCATAATTTGTATAGCTGTTAAAACAATGTTTAATATACCAATACAGTATATGCTTAGTAAAAAACTATCAATGTTGTAAATAGACATAATAGTATTTTTAAAATACTTTTTTTAAATGTAAGTTCAAGGCAGTTTAATTAGAGTTCAAATGTAGAACATAAGTAATGTTTGAAACAGTTGGTTGTTGACTGTGATTCATTTTGTTAGTAGTACTTTCTTAACGGGAAGGAGCCTAGGATTTATGCCATGTAATATCTGTTGGGAATACTGATGTATGATTAGCATAATCATTCACTCAGTCACCATTGTTCCACACAAGTTCAGTAGAGAATACTCCTTAATGTCAGCGGAGTGAATAAGAATACTTTGTTAAGAACATATGCAGGATAGCAAAAAGTCCAGGCCAAGTGTTTCTTCCTTCAACTACTTTTAAATTTAAACTTTGTCCTTGAACTCATCCCTGAGTCAACCTTGAATTTTCTGATGTTCTCTTACTGTGTGTAGCTCATGTGTGAGAAACGTGGTGAATTGAGCTGTTGCAATGCAAAATAAGGTTCTCATTCACCAGTGGTTCTATGTCCGATAGAAACACCTAATGGAAAGAATCTAATTGTATTACTCAAGGTAATGCTTCTCTCTGCACATTCTAAGAATATTTCTAATGGAAGTTTTACATGACCAGGTGTCTACATTTTAAAATTAACTCACTTGGATAACTTGCTAACTAGCAAACGTTTTCATTCACAAATCTCTAAAGGCTAAACCAGCCTGGAGAGACTAAGTGATTACTCCCAAATATAGGTTTGGGCTTGCTTAGAAGGTGATCTGTCTCCTTTTCAGACTTCCCTATCATCTTGGGTGACACTTGTTATAACTACCTTGCCATAAAAGGATATGAGTGCAAATGCTTTTGGGTTTTTCCTGTTTTGGAAGAAAAATAAGAAATTGAAACAGGTCTCTAAAGGTCAGTGTCATTTTTCTTGTGCTTTACAAGATTCTCATTTCATTAAAAGTGGAGATGGCTTTGAAGTCAGTATCCCAGCACATGGGAATCTCTTACGGTTAACAATGTAAAAATCTGGTCTGGAGGTGGTCAGATGAAAATGGTAGTAGCCTACTGCCTTTATCTGTCCCTCAGATTTTACAGGTACCCCATGTATGCTTCTGTCTGTACCCACATAACTTAATGCTTTGAAACTTTAGTGTCCTGACTTCTGCGTCACTTTTTGTGAAGGTGTTACATGGCTGCTATTTTTTCTTTACTGGGCTTTAATGAGCTTGAGCATGTGTTTCTGTGGCCCCTTGGCAGTGATGGACACTCTGCTGGATCTTTAGTTCAGAGGGTGGGAATGTTGTAAACAAGCAATTGACTGGAAAAGTCCTTTTGAAGTTCAGAGCAGTAGTTGAATAATAGAGCGTACAGGAAGCTTTTTTCCTAGCTAAAACAGTCAATAGAGCGTTAGAGAAATTACACAGGTGCTATTGTCTTGCTGGGACCCTAAACAGGAGGCTACTTGTGTGACAGCTTTCTCAGGGGATATAAATGCAGTTCTTAGGTTTTGGTTTGTTGTTTTTTTTTTTTTTTTTTTTTTTTTTTTTATTCTTCACATTTGTATTAAGGAACTACTTAATGTTTGGGTAAATTTGAAACTGTCAGGATCCTTACCACATTGTTAATGGCTGCTGCTAGGGCATTGCTCTGGAAAATATTTTGTAACCATATGGGTTGTGGACTGAGGGTTATTAAAGTGTTTTTCTGTCATGAGATGCTAACAAAGTAGTGTGGGGCCATAGCTTGGGCAGAGCTTTACAGAACACCTGTATAGACTCTTTATAATATACTCTTTATAATAAACTCCCCAAAGGAGACTGAAGGACATTCAAGATTAATATAATTAATCTTAAAAGAACTATAATACTTTTTAAATGGAGGCAATTCAGTGATTAGGTCACAGAGAACAGAAATTCAGAAGTCAAATAATCATTTTTATCTGCTCACTTGCCTTTACAGGTGAGTCGCTATTTTCAGGCTTGATTTCAGTCTATGCATTAACTTCTTGATCTGCAGTGAAGTGAAGAATTTCCTTTTAGTCCCTAGAAAATTATTAGTTGCCTCTGAGACATGGCCGTGGACTTTCTAAGTGTTTCTATCTCTCCAGCTCC
The DNA here is from genome assembly GCF_047716275.1 of Strix uralensis. NCBI lineage: Eukaryota > Metazoa > Chordata > Aves > Strigiformes > Strigidae > Strix > Strix uralensis. The sequence continues at coordinate 86,363,777 of NC_133972.1, read as the reverse complement.
TTGTGGATAACACACCCTGTCATCTAAATACCTCTCTCTGTGTACACTCACGATTTCCCCAGGAACAGCCCTCCCTTCTTCCCAAGGGCTCCACTGGGACTCATCTCCTTTCTTACAGGAATGCAATAAAGGTAAAATAAGACAGGCAATCCACACAGCACCAATCTGAGCATTACCAGTCAAGAGATTTGTTGTGGTAAAGGCATCTGTTTACCACATCAGATGAATATATTCTCATTTCTGTTGTCCTCAGTGTGCTAAAGGCAACTACAGGTATTTATTGAATGCTTTACAAAGAGCTGCTCTTAATGTCAAATACTTGCCATTCACCTTAGCAATTTCACTAGCCTTGAACAGAATTGAAGGAGATGAATCAGTTAATATGCAGGTATACAAGCATTAAGAATAAACCGCATTTCTTATTACATACAGGTTCAGTCATCTGGGTAAGCTTATGTGAATGATTTGTAGAATCTGTGACCATCAAGGCTGAGTCTGTTTTAGTACTTCTCCTTGCTTACAGAAAAAGGAAGCATGATTTAAGCTAAACTGTTATTTTTAGAATAATGAGATAGTTACCTTTTATCAAACTGTCTTAATACTGCATGACTTGTAAGAAAATGCTGTTCACAGCTGATTATTTTCTAGACTTGAGCAGTAGAAGAACAGCCCATCAGTCTTTAAAGAGAAAAAAAAAATTAGTACAAATAACAATCTATTAGATTGAATTGTACTATATATGATCTCAGTAAACTGCTTTCGACCTTCATTAATTAGTTTTACAGGACACAAGGACTATAATATTAAAGTTACATAGTCAGTGCATTTAATGTTTTCCAGTACCAGCAGCAGCTTTAGATCTTGTTTTCCTTAAAGTGTGGGTGACTATGTTTGAATTGACATTTCCTGGGTCTGCATTCTGCAGTAAAAAACTTTTGGTGACAATATTAATTGCTATTCTACTGAAAGAGTACATAAAACAGAATTCCAGAATTCCTCAGAGTACAATTTAAGCTTCCATGGTAGCTTTTAGTGGATGCATAATGTCAGTTGTCATAGAGCCTTATCTTGTGACAAACTGGTAAACGTTAAGAAAACATCTAAACTGAGACTTCTTCCATTGGTAAAGATTGGTTCTGTAAGTAAAGACTGCAACATCAGGGTAAAACAGTCCTTGGCTTTTCTTGTGTAAAGGTTTAAACAACAAGGAACACATCTTTGTCTTGTGAGTCTCAAGTTAGAGTTCTTCAGAGTTTCGCAATAACTTTTACAGTCTTCATTCATGCTATCAATCCTATACTATATTTACCAAGTGAATATTTTGAAACAGAAGTGAGAAAATTAACATGGCTTGCCTGGATTACAGTAGGGAATGCTGTCTGTAAAGAGGTTACTGACAGAGAAAGGAAGACATGAACTACAGAACAAGGGAAGGCTGTATGAGGCACACAACTGAGTAAATTAGAGTATGCTCTGTTCTGACACTAAACATTCTCAAGAGCATAAGCATAAAGATCCTACTAAAATATTTATCACCTTTGGTGATTCTAAATTAATTTGATACTTGAAAATACATTCTGAGAGGTCTAGTAACCTGCTGCATAAGTGTTTTGCTGAGACCATGGTTGTATTGATGAGAACGCTTTTTTCAGTAAAAGAAGCCAGAAGCAGACTTCAGAGATAAAGAAGCATGTTTAACTGTCTTGGAGTATGTAACATCAGAATGAAGGAGTACACTGCTAGAATGCTCAAAATATTTGCTTGGCTGCTTATGGTAATACCAACTCATTTGGAAGAGTATTTCCTGTTTTCTGTTACTTATGTCAGTTTTAGAAGGGTGTTAAACCATTAAGCTGTAAATCTTCATAGAGCTGCAATCTCTTCTGTTTCAATCGAGAAACTAACAGTAGTTAAGAGCTGTGAAAATATGGGAAATGCAAATGGCATTACCAGTGCTGGAAGAAAAAGTGGAGTGTTTGACTTAGGCTAACTTACATTAGTAAGGACTCAGGAGGCTCTACTACTAATGCCATGTTAATTTAATGTCAAAGCAGGAATGGGAATAATTAAGTGACTGTTGTCCTTTTTGCCCTCTACCTGCTACTTCCAGGATTCTGTTTTCAGTGGACATCCACAATGACTAAATTTTACTTGAAGTAAAATACTGGACTAGTACAGGATTTAAGTTGGTCTTCAATTTTTGTACAAATTGATTTCTTTATGTTGTCTATTATTACATGTCGCAGTTGAGACGGACACGACAAACATCAGATTGTGTGAAAGCGACCAAAATGGCTGCAAAAGCCCCTTTATTGTTCTAACAAGCTTTTTTATAACCTTCTTCAAAGTAGGTGTTCATACAGGATTGGTTTAGTTTAGTAACTAACAGTTCACGATTGGGTGATAGTTTCTCGCCTGAATCGTCAGGACAGTTCTTCTTATCTTAGTTCTCTAATCTTGTTTCCATGGCACTTCTCGGGACTTTCTCGCCTCTCATGGATACACTGGAATTTCTTCAAGGTTAAATTCTTCTTCAGTTAGACTAGAGGCAGACCCGCTGCCTCCCCCGACAATTACAGGCTTAAAAATGCATAAGCTAAAAATGGACTCAATCCTGCGAATTTGATTCAAAATTTGTGGTTTCATGTTAGTAGGAGAGCTGGTTGGTAGAGCTGTAGTGCAAGGAAAATGCTAAGATGAAGTACTTCTAATAAATGATGAATGGACATTCAAGCTACACTAAGTGGCAAAGCAACCTTGACTTGGTTATAAATAAGAGAAGGCAACCTGTTCTTCTGCTTTTGTGAGACATGATGCCCTTTTCCCAAACTTCTGTACTACTAGTCTTGCACATTTGACTGTCTGAAGCTACAGTGAGAGAACAGAATGCTAATGGCTCAGCATAATATTTTTTTTGCCTACTAATGAGTAGTGAATGAATGACTGACTTTTGCTTCTGCATGCAGCTTTTGCTTTACCTATTAAACAACTCTTTATTTTTAACCCATGAGTCTTCACACTTTTAACCTTCTGATTCTCTCCCCATCCCACTGTTGGGGAGTAAACAAGTGGCTGTGTGGTGCTTAGCTGCCTATTGGGGTTAAACCACAACATGGATAAACTAGATAAACTCCTGAGAGGTTGTAGGGAACAAGGAGAAAAGACAGCATTTCTTCATTTAAGGACCTTCCTTTCAAAACTGGATCTCTTGAAATGCGAGCTATCTTATAATTTTTTTTCAGGTGAAGGTTCTTCTCATTTCAAGTCAGGTCTCCTCTTGACTTCTAATTGCAGATGGACTCAAGCAACTTTCTCTAGTAATCAAGACCTTTGCACGACTGTGTGTATGTTTAAAAAAAAAAAAATAAAAATCTATGAATGAGCTGAAGTTACCTTCTGCACTTCTGTGGTCTCAGACTCTTCCCTTTATGTGAAATAATTGATGTTCCTCTTGGTCATCTTAGTGAATGCTAGGCTTTGCAGATTTTGTTGCTGGTCACTACTGTGGATTTATTAACTGTTAATAACTGCCATGTGCATTTGGCTCTGCAGGATGTCTGAGTTCCCACAGACATGAAACAATGAGTTTTTGGACTCAAGTCAGACTACAGTGACTCTTGTGAGCATAAATCATCATACTCTTAGAAATAAACTTGCATTCATCCAATATAGTAAACCTATAGTTCAGTGTGAAGATGTGCCTCAGTTGTTTCTTTACAGCTTCCCATTTGAAGCAGTGTGCAGATCCACCTGCAAGAGTATGTAGGTATACTATAAAAAAACATAATCCATGTAAATCCATAGTTTTGCAAAATACTAATCTCCATAAATGTACCTGTTGTCAATATCTAGAACAGTTGAATCTTAGATTCTGATCTCTTGACCAGTCTGTAATTTCAAAACATAATTTATCCTTCCTGAACACATATTCAAATTGTAGGGATGGGGGTTAATAATTTCAGAAGTTTATGCAAGTGCTACAACTAAAATGTATTCTGTCACTATTCAAAGAACTGCAATGATGTCTTTGCTTTAAGCCAGTAAACAAGTTACAGAACTTGTTTCATGTGTCACTTCAACTCTTTGCGCTTACCCAAAATCATTCTTTGTCCCACTCCCCAGCTGTACAGCTACTTCACTTCCAGTTACTTCTCAAACTCTGATCTTTCTTGGACTCTTGAATAAGTATGTTAACATCTCCGCCTTCATTATCACTTATGTTCACCCGTATGTTCTGCTCAAATATTTCTAGTAAGAGCTTGTTTCCTTATTCTTTTTTTCTGTTCACATTCATGGTACTTTTACCCGGTGCAGGTGCCCAGGTGCGGGCAGCAGTGAGGGCTCTGCCGGGTGAGGCCCTGTGGGGAGCGGCCGGGGCTGCCCCGCGCCGGACACAGCCGGTTCCAGGCGGCTCCAACGGCCCCAGCGCAGGGCACAGCTGAGCCCCTCAGCCCCGGGCGGGCGCCTCGGGGAAAGCCTGGGTAAGGAAGGGCAAAGCGCTGCCCGGCAGCCAGGGCTGAGGGAAACAGGGGGAGAAACAGCCCTGCGAGCCCCGAGGGGAGAGCGGCAGGAGGGGCTCCAGGCAGAGCCCCGGCAGAGAGGCCCCTGCGGCCCCGGCAGAGACCCCGCTGGGGCGGGTGTTTCCCTGCAGCCCCTGGAGAGGCCCCGGGCTGGAGCAGGGAGAAGAGTGAGGAGGAAGGAGCGGCAGGGAGGAGCTGGGGGGGACTGACCGCAGCCCCCCATTCCCCATCGCCCTGCGCCGCTTGGAGCAGGGGAAGGTAGAAGAGTCAGGAGTAGAGCTGAGCCTGGGAAGAAGGGAGTGTATGGTGGGGGAAGGTGTTTTAGTTTTTTCTTTGTTTCTTAACCCAACTCCACTTTAACTGGCAAGAAATTAAACTTTCCCCAAATCAAGTCTGTTTTGCCAGTGATGGTGATTGGTAGGGGATCTCCTTGTCTTTATCTCACCCCACAGGTCTTTTCATGTTCTGTCCTTCTGTCCTGTTGAGGAAGGGGAGTGAAAGAGCAGCTGGGTGGGTGTCTGGCAGCTGCCAGATGTCAGCACACCGCAGTACTTGCTGTTTAAAATGATCTTTTGCTACCTCAAACTTCTTACTACATATCCACTTCTACTGTACAAAGGATGAAGAAAATGCGTTTTTTTATAAGGTAGAACTTCTATTAGAATATTTGTCAATTTTACTTTCCAGTCAGATTCACTGAATTGAGAATTGACTAGGACTGTAAGCAAAGCACCATATAGTGATTAAAAATAGCAAGTTATTATTCCAAAGGGCAGATTCTAAAACCAATGCAGATACCAGTGTCAATTGTAATCTAAGACAACTTCATTAGTCTTTTCAATAACGAACCAAACCACATGCAAAATGTAGCTTTGTAATAACTTTTGAGTCTAAATGACAGTACAAATGAATCTACAGGTGATGGTAAATTGGAATATGTTATGAGGAAAAAAAATGGATAAGCCGTTGATTATTTTGGTGCTTGTAAGATGTGAAATTTGCAGTGACTGCCTAAGTTTTATAGGTGCATACCCTAGGATGTTTCAAAAAAAGGGCATTTGGAGAGACAACAGCTATTGTATGCTCTCCTTGTAACTTCTGGCTTTTTCTTCACTGAAGTGTTACAAAGGAATTCTGAAAATGAATTTTATTTCTGCCGATGAGGAAACAGACAATGCAGGAAACATCCCCTACCAAAAGTTTGATGGAGGCTCTTAAAAACTGTAACAGAGAACAGCTTTTTATGGGCTGAGAGATTCCTTGTGACCTCAAAGTGCGTACAGTGCTATAAAGCACCTGTAATTGAGACACAGCTTTTAGGGTTCTCTAAACTGCTGGGAACATACAAAATCATTGGTGACAAAACTATGATTCAGCTGTTTAACTCTATGGGTGCCTTTCTTTATCCGGGCTATGAATTCCATTTCTAGGATGCAATATATACTCTAGTTAAGCAGTGAAACATCTTGAGTGGATATTCCAGCATCTTATAACATTTAGTATCACCCTTACTGGTATACTGCTAAGTACAGGCTCTGGTATTAATTGGGGGTACTAGAGACGTGCTTAACCATCTGCAAATAGATTAAAATCTTGACCTGCAGGTAAGTTAGTAGCTTTTTGCATTATTGGATAATGAAGTGAGCTGTAAAAGCAGAATATGTTGAAGTTTAACTAACTAACTAAATACATGAACTGCAGTAATAGCCTTGACGTTTTCATGTGCAGGAGGTCCCAGATTAGACAACATTTCAGCATTTGCTTGGTTTGGTATTCATTTAGCAGAAGTACCACCAAGTCTTTCACATGGTAAAATGAAGACATCGCACTCTCTGTGTGAGGCACTGACTCCAGCTCCAGCCAAGATCTCACCAGGCCAGTTCTCAGCTGTGCAATGACCAGTCTTCTGGGGAAGACTACTCTCATGGGATAGGCAAAAAGTCCTTTCCTCTTTTCCATGACTCTAGGCTGTAATAGCCATCAGTGACCACTTAAGACAAAGTTGAGAGAGAGGGTGTTGAGAGCAACTCCACTCCTCTATTTTTTCCACAGAACAAGGGGAATTATGTTGTTTTTCACTTCTCCAGAGATGAGACTGGAATGAGCATTGCCTGGTCACACTTCCAACACACTTACAGGAAGAAGGACAAATAATTCCCAGTAGCAAAGGTGAGGGCTAGTAGGTCCAAATTAGTAGGGAGAAGTGCTATGAAGTTCTATCCAAGGTTAAACTGGTGCTGAGAAGGAAGAACTATATGCTTTCTGTACATTTGCACCACTTCCAGGAACAGTAGCTATCTCTTCCTTACAGTAAATACTCTTTCTCCTTGCTAGCCATTCTCCTCTAGCATAAGGAGCCCATACCATAAGGGCAGCTTCTATTAATTGTGGGTTTTTCAAAAGAGCACTCCAGATCTGTCCCTGTCATATTGTAGTTACCTAGGGGAAGAAGCTGAATTACTGATATCCACCCTGCCAAAGGAGTAGGAGGAAGAAGGTGACTGAGGCAGAAAACAGTGGCAAATATGAGGAAGTACCCATTACAACCTCAACAGCTGCAACTTTCCCCTCCATCTGGGCTGTGGAGACATGAAAAGATGGTTTTCAGATGTACCACCTTTATAATAAGGGATCCCTTATAATAAGATCCCTTTATTATGCAAGAAGTCATTCTCCAGCTTAAAGGGCCACCTCACTCAGTTGTTGGACCCTACCATTCCTGGCAGTTCATCAAAATGCATCAGAACCACTACAAAATCTCTGATGTGGTTAATGCCCTACATATGCAGCGCTACTTCTATATCATGCACTACATCTTTAAAGGTAATGTTTTAAGACACTTCTATGAAAATTAGCTCTGGATTAGAAGTGTTTTGATGAAATGAGCTTTATTTAAAAAGCTAACTCTGAGTATAGTTATTCATCAAATATATTCCCAGAAAGTAATCTTTAAACCCAAAAAAATCTTCAGGGTTTTTTTTTCAGACTTAGAAACATTATTCAGCTAAAGATAAGAAAATTTTGTCAAACTCATTTTTCACTCATAGAGCAGCCATGGACCCATTCTTTTGGACAACATAAATTGGAACAATTCTATTGTCTGTATGGAGTACACCAACAAAAAAAAAATGCCTAAAAGTACTGGTGTGCTAGTGGAAAGCTATGGAACTGATCAGTCTGACAAATGTATTTCTTTGGCCTGCTGTGGGTGTTGTCTACCTGGACTTTAGTAAAGTCTTAGACACCATTTCCCACAGCATTCTTCTGGAGAAACTGGCTGCTCACAGCTTGGACGGGGGTACTCTTCACTGGATAAAACACTGGCTGGATGGCTGGGCCCAAAGAGTTGTGGTGAATGGAGTTAAATCCAGTTGGCGGCCGGTCACAGGTGGTGTCCCCCAGGGCTCAGTATTGAGGTCAGTCCTGTTTAATATCTTTATCAATGATCTGGACAAGGGGATCAAGTACACCTTCAGTAATTTTGCAAATGACACCAAGTTGGGTAGGAGTGTTGATCTGCTTGAGGATAGGAAGGTTCTACAGAGGGATCTGGACAGGCTGGATCTATGGGCTGCGGCCAGCTGTATGAGGTTCAGCAAGGCTGAGTGCTGGGTCCTGCACTTGGGTCACAACAACCCCACGCAACACTACAGGCTTGGGGACGAGTGCCTGGAAAGCTGCCTGACAGAAAAGGATCTGGGAGTGTTCGTCAACAGCTGGCTGAATATGAGCCAGCAGTGTGCCCAGGTGGCCAAGAAGGCCAATGGCATCCTGGCTTGTATCAGAAATAGCGTGGCCAGCAGGGACAGGGAAGTGATTCATCCCTTTCAACTTGGCACTGGTGAGCCCGCACCTTGAATACCGTGTTCAGTTTTGGGCCCCTCACTACAAGAAAGACATTGAGATGCTGGAGCATGTCCAAAGAAGGGCAATGAAGCTGGTGAAGGGTCTAGAGCACAAATCTTAGGAGGAGCAGCTGAGGGAACTGGGGTTGTTTAGTCTGGAGAAAAGGAGGCCGAGGGGAGGCCTTATTGGTCTCTACAGCCACCTGAAAGGAGGTGGTAGCGAGGTGGGTGTTGGTCTCTTCTTCCAGGTAGCAGGAGATAGAATGAGAGGCAGTGGCCTCAGGTTCCAGAGGATGTTTAAATTGGATATTAGGAAAAATTTCTTCACCAAAAAAGGTTTGTCAAGCCATGGAACAGGCTGCCCAGGGAAGTGGTTGAGTCACCATCCCTGGAGGTATTTAAAAGATGTGTAGATGTGGTGCTTAGGGACATGGTTTAGTGGTAGAGTTGGCAGCCTTAGGTTTACGGTTGGACTCGATTTTAAGTCTTTTCCAATCTAAATGATTCTATTTTATTCAAATGTTTATATTATTCTCACAAACTCATAATTCAACATAAACTGGAAATGTCATGCCAGCAAAAAGCAGTCTACTTCGTAGACTCTGATACTTTTAATGATATGTGCAAGATGATTTCTACTAATAGAAAAGACACATGTATATCTGATGGAACGTACTGTATGGAAATATTAACATGATCAGGTGATGCAAGGATAAAACTGTTATTTAATGCTTGGTTATGTGTTTTATAAAAAAAAAAAAAAGTCCTTTTGGGAAGAATAATGAATAAATTTTTTATTGGAATTGATCTTTTATGGCTCTCACTATCATAGTGGGTTATGATATACCACTCTGGATACAGATATATCTTCTGTTCTGGGTCTTAGGGCCTATTGTTTACCAGGTAACCCGTTTAATTTATAGGACATTTGTAGGAGATGATGGAATGTGTCCCAGGTGCACTGGCCTCCAATGTTGGTTGAATCTAAAATTTGGAGTATGAAAGATGGGCTGTATTCAACAGAAAATACAGTACTTGGTTTACTTGCCTACTCAGCAGTCTTGAACAACAAAACATGAGGTCTTTGTAGACATGAATCTTAGAGAAGATAAATGTTGCAGTTATCTGATGTTGAAGTGCAGATGATTTTCCCTTTTCTAGGGTTTGGGGTTTTAGCATTTTTGTGGATGTTTCATATGGAGAATACTCTCAGCTGGGTCAAATACAGTGTGACCTTTGGCTTATAAGTAAATATTTTGGGTAAAAGTGTTTTCTGTTTTACTGCTTTCTTTCTAAATTTAAGCTAGAACATTCAGATCAAGAACAGAACATGATACTGAGTTTTTTTTGTTTGATTTCTTTTGGTTAAGTCCTGGAGTTGGGTCATTCAAGGTGGAAAAATAACAGGATAATAAAGATCAAAAGAATATATCTTGATGAAGTCCCTTAATGTATATATATAAGGTGTTTAAAACCTCTTGTAAACTGCTCTTTCATGTTTCTCTAAGTTGCTGCTGCAGTATGAAATTCATTATCAGCCCCTTTAAAATAAGAGCAATTAAAAAAGCAATAAATCTGTGAGATTTCCTAACTGGAATCCTTGTGAATTATCATCAGTCTTGTGATCCTGAAATCCAAAATACTACTGTATATTCTTTGCTAGGGCCTCACTGCCTTCTCATTGATATGAAATGGCACAAAAAGTAGATTGGTCTGAAAATTGTTCAGAGGTCACAGGAAGGGTATTTGCAGAAATGTTTCTCTTATGTTTCAAATACCATCTTTTTTCCTTTTCTTCTTTCTCTAGCTTTTCCCTCATTATAATAGGATAATTTGTGATATGCATCTCGTACCTTTTTCTTTTCTTGAGAAGTTATTATAATGCTTCAATTTCTAACCTTCAATTTATGTTCCATTGTGCCCTACTGAAATTATTTCCTATTGCACACATTCCCCAGTTCAGCTGGTTTTATTATTGTGCCCTTTTCAATTCACTATGGACACCTTTACATTCTGACAGAAACATAGTTCTTCAAAACATAGATGACCTAAATCTTAAGGAGAAATGTAGTATCATTTCCCAAGGAGATTTCTAATTCATTCTGTGATCCTGGAAGATCATTCTTAAGTATCACAGATATGAAATTGTTATGAAATGAATTTCCCATGAAAGTGACCTCTCACCCAGGAGAGATTAAACATTTGCTTTGTATGTGTCATCCCTTCTGAGTGAGAATTATACCACAGTGCACTGGGAAAATATATTGGGACATATTATTTTACATTATACCAGGTTGGAAAAAGAACACTAAAATATACTTTAAAATAGATGTGTTAGTATTTATGAATGTAATATGTTGTCTAAAAATAATACAAGGAACACTTGTAAATCATTTGACTTACAAATATGCAAGATTGCCAAGGCTTTGCAATAGCAGTGCAGATAACAAAATTAATAAGAAACTTAATTTTGCTTCTTTGGTTGTTCATTATAATAAAGTTCAGTGCTGTGATCATGGGATCTTTGGTCCTGTGCATTTCTGTTTTGGTACACGGAACAGTGTCCTTTCTCAAATTGGTCTATGTTCAGGTATGACCCTAAACTGCTTTCTCAACACCACTTGCACCCTGTTTGAAAATGGAGTTAATTCTTTTATAGAGTTTTCTGTGATCACAGTGTCTGGTTCCAGGCTAACTTGTTTGCAGTACCATTCTAAATGGAAAGTGTTGCTATTCCTTTGGCATAGGTTGGGAAACAAGAGAAAATTTAGGTTAGAAATACCCTGTAATTGTAGGCATCTTGATTCAGTTGTTCTTTTAGTATTATGGTGATTACATAGGTTCAGAATACTGATTCCCTTGAACTCAGCTGAAGCAGGGAATGCTTGAAGTCAAAGGTATCGAAGTGCTGAACATCATATCTCACACCAAGAACAGGAAGGAAGACACAGAGCGGACTGTTCTTGCTGCCCTTTGAACAGAGTCACTGAGACCAGTTTCAAAGCTGGGTAGCCTCAGCCACTTGCTTTTTGTCTGTGGGAACAGAGGTTGATTATGAGGTAAGCCACTTGACCGATCTTGCAGGTAATGTGATTGATTTACTGCAAATGAACTGTTTCTTGTGCTCTAAAGTAAATGTTGTCTTCTGAGTTCCCTTTCCATGTTCCCTGTCTAAACTTGGTCCCTTCTAGACTTCATTCCAAGATTTTCTCTTCTTGCTTTATTGCCTGATCTTGTTCTAGCCTGACCCTGTAATGATAGAGGTTAACTGATAGGGCAAATTATTTATATTCACAGTGATTGTGAGAGTTCTGGCATGCCTTTCTGCTTCTGCTAGAAGTTTTTAAGCCAAAATAAGGTTGCTAGAATTGGGACTGATCTTCAGGTAGATTGTGTAATTTTCTCATACACCTTTGTTTCTTCCTACTTCTCCCATCCCCTAATGGTTCTGCTGTGGTCATGTAATGATCAGAGTGAAACACTTTGTCAGTGTTGCAGTGGGGTATTGAGAGTGCATGTAAGAGCATAAGAATTAAGACAACCCTACAGACAAAAAGAGGCTTTCATTGACCAAAATTTTAGACAGATTTTTATCAGGTCTTCATTTAACTGATATAGGAGAAATCAACACACTCAAACTAGTGGAGTGTAAAGTTTTAAAAATGTAATGTCACTGTCACAGTTGTACCAGATCAATACTCTTCAATTAGCGAGCCATAAAATGAAAACCTCTGTGTACTTAAATGCAAGTTGACAAAAATGGTAGAAAGGAACATAAAATATTTGGTCATAAGTGAAAAATGTTAAATCAATACCACAGAGGTGGTCCATGTATATTTTTTTCTTTAAAGGAAAAATTGAGTTACCATCCTGTCTTTCAATGTTCCTTTGATTTCTTGAGTCTCTGCTTTCTCAGAAATGGAAACTCACTCCTGGCCAATGGTAGGGGCCTGGAAAAATCTCTTTACATAAATGACAGCTCGGAAATCCTACATTCATGGAATATTTAATAGATATTTTTGCTGTCCCTGTTATTTTTTCATTGTCTTTTGCATAACCACTATAATTGCATCACAGCTGTGTGTGTAAATAAGAGTTTGAAGTAGGTTTAGTGTTTTTCAAATGAACTTCAGAGAGAGATTTGCACCTTTGGCAATGTCTCTTTTCAGGAATAAATACTTTTTTCTGAGCTGGAAAATAATGAAATCATATTCTGCTATTACGTTGAAAACTAGTAACAAAGCTGACTCTCTTACTGGTCAGAGAACTTTTCTTCTAATCTTTCCATCACCTGGGAAAGCACTTCAAATGGATGGATTGCTTTTAGGCCATTTACTCCTGAACCATGTTGTCCCAGTGTGATTCCTCTCCTTTGACACCCTGTCACTGATGTAAGAGAAGAAAGCTAAAGTTATTGTAATTACACTGATATTAAAACTAAAAACCCGTGTTCTCAAATGCATAATAGAAATTGATCTAGATCCCCTGGGCTTGAAAATCTAGGGCAAGTGTTAAATTCTTCAGAATAGTTACACCAAGACTCTGCTTGAAAACAATTTAACACGACAGAAAACACTATTTAAAATTACACCATATCTCTATACTTCCAATATTGTGAACAATAATTTGTCCCCTGATAGTCTGTCTGTCCTGGTTTAACCAGGGTAGGGTTAAGTTTCCCCAGCAGTGGGGGGGGAAGCTCTAGCCGGGTTATTCAGATACCATGCGGACGTCACATCCTGGCAGGTCACATTTTCCTGGTGCGGGAGCGCGGTGCACTCGTGGTTTTGTACATTGTGCTTCCCACTGCTGTATTTGGTAGCTATTTTGCTCTGTTCATTGCTATCACTATTACTGTTATTGTTATTGTTGTTGTTTGTTGTGTTGCTATTGCACTGTTGTATTAAACCTTTCCTTATTTCAGTCTTGGGGCTTTGTATTTCACTCCCTTTGTGGGGGAGGGGCAGCGGCCGCGTGGTCTCAGACCCCGGAAGGGGCTAAACCACCACACTGTCCTTCAGAGAAGTGAGTATTACTGATTGTCTAAATAATTTTAAATATAAAGGTGAAAAATGTTTTGGGTTTTGTTTGTTTGTTTGTTTGTTTGTTTTTTTCTTTGGTTATAAGTATCGCAATCTCTTCTACTCTGAGAAAGCAAGTAAGATCAGAGGTGAGGGTTTTTCTGTCAGAGTTCTTTCTATTCAATCCACCGATCACATTCAATCTTACTTTTCCATGTAGGAAATGTTATTCTTTTCAGATGTATTCAATTTCCTTATTTTGCTTCTGTTCTTGGCGGTATGTCATTCTACGACTATTGTGCATAGTCACTCCTTCTTTGTCTGCAGGCACTGCCTAAATTCTCAAGTCTTCTTTTGCATTGATCAGCCTTGAAAGTTGGCAGAATATTCAGAGGGGAGAGGGAGAAAAAGGTAAGTGATATGTTTCCATTTTTTTTTTTTTTTAGAAGACATTACATTTTCTTCTAGTATCTTACAGAAATGGGAAAATGTTCAAATTTCAAGTTTGGGTCATGCAATGCCTTGCAGTAGCTGTTTGAATTATTGAAAGCACTTTTTTGTGGACATTGATAACTGAATGTGCAGGTGACTCACTCTTCCCAGAGTGAGGAATCAAAGACTTTTGGCTGAAAGGATGTAAGGATCTTGGGTAGTCTTGGAAAACATTGCTGGTATTCTGAGGACATTTTCAAGTTTTACCTTAAAGGAAGGGAGGCACACAAGAGTCTTACCTAAGGTCTTCATTTCTTTGTCTAGTTGTGGGGATCTCTGTTTCTTAATTGTCTTGCTGCATTATGAATTTGGGTGACAACCTGGCTTAATAAGGTTCCCCAACATCCCAAATACTGTCCCATCATGTATTGGGTTTGCATGGCAATGTTTTTGTAGCAGAGGGACTACAGGAGTGGCTTCTGTGAGAGTATGCCAGAAGCTTTCCCCCATGTCCAATAAAGCCAATGCCAGCCGGCTCCAAGATGGACCTGCTGCTGGCCAAAGCTGAGCCCATCAGTGATGGTGGTAGTGCCTCTGTGATAGTGTATTTAAGAAGGGGGAAAACTGCTGTGCAACAGCAGCCAGAAGACAGGAGTGAAAATATGTGACAAACAACTCTGCAGACACTAAAGCCAGAGAAGAAGAAGGGGGAGGAGGTGCTTCAGGTACCAGAGCAGAGATTTCCCTGCAGCCTGTGATGAAGATCATGGTGAAGCAGGTTGTCCCCTGGCAGCCCATGGAGGTTAATGGTGGAGCAGATATCCACCTGCAGTCCGTGGAAGGCTCCATACTGGAGCAGGTGCATACCTGAAGGAGACTGTGACCCTGTGGGAAGCCTGCTCTGGAGCAGGTTCATGGCAGGACCTGTGGGGAGAGGAGCCCACGCTGGAGCAGGTGGATGTGCCTGAAGGAGTCTGTGACCCTATGGGAAGCCTGTGCTGGAGCAGGCTCCTGACAGGACCTATGGACCCATAGAGACAGGACTCCACACTGGAGCAGGTTCTCTGGCAGGACTTGTGACCCCATGGGGGACCCACACTGGAGCAGTCTGTTCCTGAAGGACTGCACCCCATGGAAGAGACCCACGATAGAGCAGTTTGTGGAGGACTGTCTCCCATGGGTGGGACCTCATCTGGAGCAGAGGAAGAGACTGGGGAGGAAGGTGCAGCAGACAGAGACAACATGTCATGAACTGATCACAACACCAATTCCCTGTCCCCCTGTGATGCTCAGGGGGAGGAGCTAGAGTTGCTGAGGCAAGCAGCTCTGGTGCTGGCACAGTCCTCAGCAGGCACTCCATAGTGGTGCACCGAGGAGTTTCCTGAACTGGGGAAACCTCATGGGACTGGAGATAGCTGCCAGGAACATGCAGCTCATGCGACAGCGGCTGACGAGACCTGGGTGGGGCCAGGAGCAAGGGTGGTCAAGGGCCCCCACCCCCCCATAAAAAAAGAAACCCCTAGGGAGTGCTACTGACCAGGGAGGGCAAACAGGGTGTGGTGCAGCAGCAGGTGTAGGAGTGCATGGAGGAAGGGTACTGTAACTGCCAGCTCAACTGGGGAGCAATGGTATCTAGCCAGCAGAAGGCCATGGCCTCTCTAAACTCTGCACCTGCCACAACTGATGCAGCTTCCCAGAGAGAGCTCCGGTGGGAAAATGCTGCCACCCTGCTCTTAGGCCAGCACCAGCCGGCAGCAGTGAGCACACCTGTGGGAGCTGCGCCCAGGGAGAGGAACTCCTGTGCTTAGTGACAGCTCCGGGAGGAGGTGAGTAGGTTGAGGAGTGTCAGGGAGTGCAAGAGAGAGAGAGACTACTGGAACCACACCCCGCCATCCCTGGGACAGGCCCATCAGGCAGACAGGACACATGATACAGAGGATTCCCTATCCCGTCTCTGCCTGGCAGAATATGATGACTTAAGGGATAGGGGACAATGGCGACAAGTTCCTGCCTGGCACAGCAGATGCCTCTGCTCTGTGACTACCCCACCTTCCCAGGTGCCCTTGTGTTGTGGTTTGAACTCAGCTGGTAGCAAATCGCTACGTGGCCAGTTATTTACGCCCCCCCCCCCCCCCCCCCCCCCCAGTGAAATGGGGGAGAGACAAAAGAGATTTGTAGGTTAAAGAAAAAAAAAATTTACTAGCAAAACCAACAGTAATAATAGGAGTCCAAAATGGGTAAAATGCAGTAGTGGCTCACTGAGCGGCGGCTGGTACAGAGCCTGTCCCCAGCAGCGATTCTTGACCGCACCAGAGAAACTCTGCCCAGCCGATCTGGAAACTGAAAACAAAACAAACAAAACAAAACAAACAACGCCTGTGAGAGAGCATGCACCTGCCTATATGCTGAGCTTTGATGTCACATGACATGGAATGCTCCAATGATCGGTTGGGACCCAGCCCTCCAGCTGTGCTCACTCTCAGCCCAAGGAAAGTTGGCCACTCTATCGTGGCCGAAACCAGGACACCTTGCCTTGTATGAGGCTCTACAAGTAGAACCAATGATGAGGACGATGGTTCATCTAGCTTGGAGGTGTTGCTGAGATTAAGTTGGTCTATGCACTGCAACAAAACCACTTCAATAAAGAAAAAAAGAAGGGTCATTGTCATAGGTGATACTCTTCTCAGGGGAACAGAAGTCCCAATGTACGTACCAGATCTACTACTTAGGAAAGTCTGCTGCCTCCCTGGGGCCTGGGTTAAAGATGTGAAGAGAAAACTTGCTACCCTGGTACAGGCTTGAATTATCTGGTTTTGATTTTTCATGTAGGCAGCGATGAAGTTGCAACAAAAAGTCCAAGGGCAGTCAAAAGAGACTTCAGGGTCCTGGGACAACTGGTTAAGGGGTCAGTACAAGTAGTGTTCTCCTCTATCATTGCATTTGCAGGGAATGATGAGGGAAGAAACAGGCAGATGCAGCACATCAATACCTAGCTCCATGACTGGTGTCACCAGAAGAATTTTGCTTTTTTTGGTCATGAGTTGGTTTACACGACACCAGGCCTGCTGGCAACAGACAGGATACACCTGTCTCAAAGGGGAACAAGGATCTTTGCACAGAAGTTCACAGGGTTCATTGAAAGAGCTTTAAACTAAATTTGAAGGGGGAAAGGGATAAAACCAGTCTCACCAGAGATAAGCCTGGGGAGGCATGTCAATGTTTGAGGGATGGTGTGCTACTGAGGTCCATCAGTCTGCTCCACGATGTACTGAGTACACTGAAGCACATTTGAAATCTCCCTGTACTAATGCACACTGCACCCTAGCCATCTCAGTGGCGTTAGGGGATGGAGGACAATGCAGCAGCAAATTGTTGATGTGTTAGAAACCACAGAAGAGCCTGAGAACTGTCACATAAGAATTAGGGTGTCTCCCTGCAAAAAGGTGATGGGATCAATAGCCCAACTGAAGTGCATCTACACCAAAGCACACAGCATGGGCAACAAACAGGAGGACCTGGAAGCCATTGTGCAGCTGGAAAACTATGACATAGTTGCTGGCACGGAAACAAGATGGGATGACTCACACAACTGGAGCACTGCAATGGATGACCTTAAACTCTTCAGAAGGGATAGGCAAGGAAGGAGAGGTGGTGGGATAGTCCTGTGTGTTAGGGAGTGTTTTGACTGCCTAAAGCTTGACGATGGTGATGAAAGGGTTGAGTGTTTAAAAATCAGGGAGAAGGCCAACAAGGCAGATATAATGGTAGGAGTCTGCTACAGATAACCCAACCAGGATGAAGAGATAAATGAAATTTTCTATAAGCATCTGAGAGAAGTCTCATGATCACTAGCCCTTGTTCTCGTGGGGGACTTCAACTTGCCAGACATCTGCTGGAAATACAATACAGCAGAAAGACCAATCTAGGAAGTTCCTGGAAAGTATGTGGAAGACAACTTCCTGACAAGGCTGGTGCATGAGCTCTTTAGGGAAGGTGCCTCACTGGACCTGTTGTTTGTGAACAGAGAAAGACTTTTGGGTGATGTGGTGGTTGGAGGCTGTGTTGGGCACAGCAACCATGAAATGATAGAGTTTTTGATGTTCGGAGAAGTAAGGAGGGGAGGTTATCAGTACTGCCACCTTGGACTTCTGGAGGGCAGACTTTGGCTTGTTTAGGAGCCTGGTTGACAAAGTCCCTTAGGAGGCAGTCATGAAGGGCAAAGGTATCTAGGAAGGCTGGACATTCTTCAGGAAGTAAATCTTAAAAGTGCAGAAGCAGGATGTCCTCATGTCCCCATGTGCCAAAAGACAAGCTGGCAGGGATGAAGACCAGCCTGGCTGAACAGAGAGCTTTGCCTGGAACTCAGGAAAGAAAAAAGAGAGTTTATGATCTTTGGAAGAAGGGACAGGCCGCTCAGGAGGAGTACAAGGATGTTGTGAGGTTATGCAGGGAGAAAATTAGAAGGGTCAATGCCCAGCAGGAACCTAATCTGGCTACTGCTGTAAAAGACAATAAAAAATGTTTCTATAAATACATTAGCAGCAAAAGGAAGGCTAATGACAGTCTCCATCCTTTATTGCATGCAGGGGGAAACATAGTAACAAAGGATGAGGGAAAGACTAAGGTACTTAATGCCTTCTTTGCCTCAGTCTTCAATAGTAAGACAAGTTGTTCTGCAGGTACTCAGCCCCATGAAGTGGAAGACAGGGACGGGGACCAGAACAAAGCCTCCATAATCCAAGGGGAAGTGGTTAGTGACCTGCTACACCACTTAAACACAGACAAGTCTATGGGGCCAGATGGAATACACCCAAGGGTACTGAGGGAGCTGGCAGAAGTGCTCACCAAGTCACTTTCAATCATTCAGGTTCAGAGCAGGCGCCCTTGCTTTCTAAACTCCAGATGAAGCTTAGATGTGGCTAGGTTCAATCATAATCTCAGACTTGGACAACAGTAGCTGGAATTAGCTACATGGATTTCATTAGTATTAATTTAACATGCTATCAATCACCAAGGATCTGTTGTGAGGGGTCTCACCACCTTGGGCAAGGAAGGATCTCTTAGTGTCAGGAAAGGATTCTCAAACCTTGAGAGGCATCCCTGCTCAAGGGGAGAGTCACCTGGTATGCAGTCCAGTTGCAGTTTAGGGAGAACTTAAATTGGGTTCATCCAAAAATCTGTCATTGGTAAAAGTTCTCTGCACCTTGAGAAGCAACCTTGAGAGGCATCCCAGCTCACAGTGAGATCACCACCATGCAGCCACACTGCCTAGCAGGGAGAGCTCAGAAAAAGCTCACTTAGGGCGTCATATTTATGGGATAAAGTGGTTGTTAGTTCATAGTCAAATTGCATACAATGGTAGAGGTATGCATGAGATTCCTTGTACCCAAAACTTCCTCTGTTCCTCAATAAATGAGTCTTGGAAAGACCACCTGCTGTTCATGTGTTAATCAGATGATCAGTGATCCAAGCTCACATGCATCGATGCTCACTGGGTCACTCTGTTCCTCTGTGAGTTTCCTAGAGGAGTTCTTGGCCTGGCTATGGCTCAGGCCTTTACTTCCTTTGCCTGTACCAAACTATTGCTAATTTGGTTAAGGGGGTTGAGTGCATCTGCCACAGCATGTAATATTAAATCTATTGTTCAGTATGCTGCTTGAAGCCTGCTGAGCCGCTGTTACTGAAGACTACGAAATTAGAGGCTTTCAAGTGGTATTTTGTGAGAGACTCTCCAGCTAGACAGGTTCTCTACATCCTTGGGGTCTGGATACACCCACACATCACACAATCCTAGCACAGCACAAGCTGTGAGTAGCAGTGGGCTGCCACAGAGCCTAGTGGGGGCAGGAACTGCCCTGTGCTGGTGGAAGCCACTTCCAGCTGACTGGTGATGATGTCAGGGAGTAGGGAATAAACCCCCACCGGGCACCAAAATTGTACCCAGCCCATCAAAGTATGCACACATGCCCTGGTCCTGCACCCCAGCCCTTAGCAGTCACTGGGACAGGAGGAAGAGGGAGTGTTAGGTCGGGTGCTGTGTGGTGTCTGCCTCCCTCTCCTGTCCTCCTCATCTTCTTTCCAGAGAAAGTTTAACGGCTTGTGTGTGCACCCTGAGTTGAAAACAGGGGAAGCTGGGAGTGGGGATGGTGGAGGCTGGGTGCTCATGTAATGGTTTGCTGGGGAGTCCTGGGGCATCTGCTTCTGTGCCCAACTTCCAGCCAAAGGTTTGCGTGGGTTGGCAGTAAATTAATCAAAGTAAAATTTGAGAGCATCCTGCCTGCAACACCTGCCTGTAACTGCTCTGTTATGGAGAAATGAGGGACCACTTGTAGAAAAACTCCATGCTGTGGACACCTTTGAGAATCCAGAAAAGAGCCTTGTGGGTTTCTTCTCTTGCTTGCTTTCTCATGCTGTTTGAATTCTGGGGTATCGAAACCTGTGTTCTCAATGTTCAAAAATAAAATGATGAAAAATTTTTGAGAATTCCTTTGCAAGGCCTCTTTATTCCTGAACTTAACTTGCTTTTAAGTATCCTTAACCACATGGTCAAAGCAAAGTGAGGAGAAGAAAAGTGTGTCAAGAATTAAGTTTGTTGCTTTGGGTTGAGATTAATTTATTTGAATTTAAAAATTATTGTTTTGATTTTAAGGCTGGCTGGTGATGACATTGAACTTAAAGCAAGGAGACTGGCTAATGGAAGAGGCTATGGAAGTGGAAGTGACAGCAGCTGAAGTGGAAGGAAAAAACTGAAAATTTAAAGTGCTGAGAATCATGTGGGTGAGAAGACTGGGTAATTTCTCTTTTAGAATGCTATGAAAACTGATACGTGCTCAGCTTGATTGTGGAGACATAGTAATACCTGTAATCTAATACTTTATGCAAGGATAGAAATTGAGCGAGTTTTGAAAGAACATTGCTTACAGATTGACTAGTCTTCAAAAATGGACAAAGCTGTAGAATATGTGTCTGAAAGAATTGAACAAATAGAAAATGGATCCTAATGCTAAGTAGGTTTGGTAGTCATAGCTAATGTTATCCTGATATTTATCTTAAGGGGAGAAAAGGTGTTTGAGACAAGTTCCAATGTGTGAATGGTTTGTATGTAAACACTAGCATTCTGGTTGCTATTAGACACTTGTCCTGATTCGACTGTTGTAGTAACTGATGTAGATTACAGCAGCCTAAAACATCATTGGGGGACTTAAACAAGAAGATGGTATTTGAGTTGGAAATCAGGAATTTGAGGAACTTTGTCAAGGGTAATTTGGAGATTAGAGAGCATAATTATGGAAGTGCTTATTTTGATTCTACTCACTTTGAGAGGTTATTTATCTATTTTTAATTACCTTGTGCTAGTATTGCTGAATTCAGTTCTATATGTACTGGATCTATGCGACCTGAAAGCAGATCATGGTATTGTGCTGCTTTTTCCCCCAAGTACAGGGTTCTGTTTCAATAAAACTGGAAAGAAAAACTGGTTATGTTAGAAAAAATACTCTTTTTCTTCTTGATGTATTAATTTAACATTCTAATCACCTTTCAATTGTTTGAAATGTATATTTTAAGCTAAAATTGTCCACTAGAAAGAAGTGGAATTTAACAAAATTTGGTTATAGATTATATATACCTGAAACTTGTTGGCTTTCCTCCTATTTGCTTTTCTTTGGTTTTCCTATGCCTGTTCTATTCTCTAAGATCAATAGTGGCAATCAGTCTATTGGTACATTCACTATGAGAGGGAAAATTTGCACTGATCACCAAAACATGAGATTATTGATTTGTCAACTTAGGTTGTTCCTCAAGAAAAATTCCTCACATTGTAAGAGGTTAAGTCAAAGAGATAAGGAGACGAAGTTTAGGTTTATAAACATGCATTATTAATGTTGTCTTACATTTGCTCATTAAATGTATACTAAACTTTGAGATTTTATTACCAAGTAAAATTCCATATAGTCTAAAGGTGATGAGTGCCATTGTTGCCATGTATTTGATTGAGGTGCGAGATCAGACACTACTGGAGTATAATTTGGTGCATTCATGATATTCCAAAATGTATACAGATTGTGAAGAATCTTGAACAGTAATGTAATTATATTTATTCAAAGGAAGCAGTCCATATTTTCTGAATGCTTTGGTAACATACTTTCAACTGTATATACCAGAATTCAGAATTATACAATGTTGGACACAATGAATGCTAGCTATTTTATTTAGAAGTAAACCAGAATTGTTTTCTTCTGAGGTGCTCCCAGAATTGCTGAAGTAGAATTTAAAACCAGACCAAATTCATTAGCAGTATAGGAAGATACGACTTCTGAGAAAAAAATTCTCCTCCCTTACATTTTGGGCAAACTTCAGCACTGTTAAAATGACCATTAAAACAGGTGAGAGTGAAATGGAGCTGATAACTGACACCTATTTTTATGATAAGCAGGTGTGTAAGATTCTGCATCTGCTAGTCCATGATTTGCTGAAGGAGGTTTTTTTTAAAAAAAAAAAACAACAACAAAAAACCCTAGCTCTTACCCATGTTTATCTTTTCTGGACAAATCCTCAATCATTTTACATCTTTTTGACTCTACCTTTAAACATTGTTTTACTGTGTAGTTAGTTAAGTAGGGGTGTTATAAAGAACTCTGTAACTTTCCACCAAGTTAGCTGAATCCCCTGGCCATCTTTGCCCTTCTCTGGACTCTTTCCAATTAGTCAACATTTCCATTGTACTTTGGGCACAGAACTGAGCATTTTTTTTAGATACAGCTTCATAAGCACTGAACAGAGGAGATTCATGTCTGTGCTCTTGCTGCCCTTTACATGGTTAGTGTTCACTGCTGGTGGGATGAGTTTGAGTTTCAATTTGTTGTCAACCTGTCTGTTTTTGCAGAGTTGCTGGCTAGCTGGTTTAGACTGATGGACGGGGATAGACTGTTCCCAGGTAGAGGACTTTGCCTTTATTCATGAAATTCTTGTTCACCCATTGTTCCAGTGTGAGTTTCCTGTGAATTGTAGCTTTGCCCTCCAGTGTATCAGTTGCTTTCCTGATTTTGGTCTCACCTGAAAACTTGATGAGGGTGTAATGAGGTAATTCATCCTGTTGTCTGGGTTGTAAATGGTGTTGATCAAGAGTACCAGCCCCTTGTTGGGACAAATATTGAAGCTTGAGGAACACCACTCATAGCTGACTACTAGACAGACATTGAAATGTTGACTACCACTCTGAACCTGATGATCTCAGTTTTCTCCTCACTTTCTAGTCTGTCTCTCCAATCCATATCTCCTCAGTTTGTCTACAAGGACACTGTAAGAGATAATTTTGAAATAATTTTTTTTAAGTTAAAGTAAACAATACTAAGTAACTAGCTGCTTTCCCCTTATCCAGTTAGTCATATTATAACAGAAATTGATAACGTTAGTCGGATGCAGATTTTGTGCTTGGTAAATCTGTGCTGGTCACTTCCATGACCTTCAAGTGTCTAGAAATGGCTTTGAGGCCTTCTGTCATCTTCTTCGGGATAGAGGTGTGGCTAACTGACTAGTTTTCCACATCCTCTCTATGCTCTTTTTGGGACATAAGATTAGTCTTTTTCTAGTTGCTTTTCCTAGTTCTGAGAGCTTCTCCTGATCACCTCAGTCTTTCCAAGCTTGTGGAACAGCCTTGTAATTACTTTAGCCAGGTTACTCTGCACCACTGGATGTTTGTTTAGCTGCTTCAGACCTGTACATGTTCACCCTATTCAGGTAGTCCCTGACTCATTTTTCTTCTGATCACACCTTTCCTCTCCAAACTCTGCTACCAAGCACACAGACTTAGGACACCTGGTAGCAGAGCTTGCCACTGAAGATCTCCAGGCAAAGGGTGGGCCAAGTACCTCAATCTTTCCATCATTACTAGATTACCTACCACACTAAGTACTGAGCCAAAGCTGTTCTTGGCTTTCCTGTTGCTCAGTGTACTCTGGTACCTTCACATTACTAGTCAGTTATCCTTCCAGTTTTAACTCCACTGATACATTGGCCTTACAGATGCTCCTAGAGCTCTTCTTTGTAAGAAATATATCACTACCTCCACTTTTTGTATCCTGCCTTCTTGCATTTGAACTTAGTCAGGGTTCTTTATCCAGCCTGGAAACTTCCTGCTATGGCTGCTAAGTCTTGGATCATTTGATCCAAAACTTGACTTACTTTCTCTGATCATGTTTGCGCTTCATGAAGGCTACCCTTGAAGATCAGTCAGAGCTCATGAGCTCCTCTGTCCTCTGGTCAATCTTCTATGAAATTCTGCTAACAGTTGCATGAATAAACTGAAATCTGTTCTTCTGAAGTCTGGGGTCTTTCTCCTGTTACTTTCTTCTCTATCTTTCCTCAATACCTTAAATTCTTCCATCTGCAAGTTACAACAGCACAGATTGTCAGTGACTATCACATTCCTAACCAGTTCTTTGTATGTAGTAGAGCACCTTCCTAGTTGGCCAGTCCCATACTTTCTTGGGGGAAAAAAAAAAATTCCCAATGCACTTTTGAAACCTTCTGGATTGCTTTTGCTGCACAGTATTGGTTTCTTAGTAGATGTCAGATGGTTAAAGTCTTCTATGAGAACCAAGGCATGTGACTGGAACATCTTCCAACTGTCTGAATAATGCTTTGTCTGCCAGAGACTTTCATTAACAACATGTCCCTCTTTGACTTCTCACAGATCCTGTTTCAGACTACCATTTCATAGGAGAACTCCATGTATTTGTTTTGTTTCTTTATGTAGAATGCAATAATTTTTCTTCCTTTTTTCCTAAAAATGATATGTCCATCTGTCTCACAACTCCATTCATGAAAACTATCCCATCCTGCCTTTTTCATTTTTTGCCCCATTTTTGTCAGGTATCACATCTCTTCCTTGACAGCAGTCTGCTCATTGAAGATCATTGTGTATTTGTAGAAGCCAAAGCCCTTTGCGAGCTGCAAAGCCATGTGTTGACTGATAGAATGTATCTGTTCCTGGCATAGCCTTTCTCCTTGACTTGAGTGTCAAGGCCTATAGGCCCCACTCCTCTTCATCAGAGTCCTCAGAGCCATATGATGACCCTTGATCTCAGTCTCCCTGAGCATTATTGTTCATGCCTATATGGCTGTAATGATGGGCAACAAGGAGAAGCAATTTGAGAGCTAGATGAGTTCCAGCAGTCACTGCAAGGTTGAGGATCTAGGACCTGGACAAGCACTAAAGCTGCTTGAAACAGAAAGTTTGATTGGAAGATGGGCTTGTGTGTGAGGCTGCACCTCTTTCTGCATACTAACAAATACTTACAGCAATTTTTTTAAATATGTACACATTCTAATCGAGTTGAACCAATTATTTTACTGATCTTAGTGAAAATAAATCCATTTATAAAATCTAGCTACTTCTTGCCACCCGTCCCCCAAATAGAAACTTTATTTTCTCCCAGTGTTCCTCTTAAGGAACTGAATGCCCCCTTTCATATGATTGGAGACTTCTCTGATTGAAAATAATTTTATAAAAGTTACTTTTGAGGAAAGATGAGTTGCTTCTTAATGTACATTGCTTATATGCCAGTCTTGCAGAGAAAATGACATATTTAATATTTCAGAGATTGTTGCTTCAATTCAAGACTCCTAAAATGTAATGGCTGTTCTTCCTTGGAATCTTTTACCTTATTGCAGTTTGTGAAACAGTATAAAATGTGTAACTGATTTCCTGACATTTCAGTGAATGTGCAGCTTGGCCTAGAAGTTTGGATTAAAAGGTAACTGAGTTTCAGGACTAATGAATATGAAGGGCCAATTCATCGGCCCAGACTTGTTTTTAATGTTGGTGGAAGCTTGGGGAGATAAAGGACTGAAATTTTAGACCTGGTACTGCTTAGCCTTCTGCATTTGAGTATTTTTGTTTAAATAAGAGGTCTTTCAATGTTTTTAAGTAGCAGAATAACTGGTCTGAACTTCTCTGCCTATGGAGCTTTGAATTCTCTGCATTTAGGAAAATGTCTAGTTCTTTAGCAGCTGAAGAAAAGACTTGGTTTCCTATAATTGGGAATCAACTTCAGAGATTTAGCTCTTGATGCTAAGCGGATCACTTAAAAGGCGATAAAAGGAAAGAAAGTAGGAAGTCTTTAAATTTTTAATGGGAAAGAGTAGAATATTCAGACACTCTGTCCTCATTCTGTAGTCACTGAGTCTTGCTCAGGCTTTTGTGAACTGACTTAGAAAAGGGACTCTTCTGAAAATTGATTAAAAATCAGAAAATAATACAACAAAATAATTATTTCAAGAACTCTGTTTATTATTATACTGTTTTTCCATTAGGGAAAACAAGGAATAACTATGCTGTGCTCTAAAATTGTACTTCTGTGTCTGGAACTGGGATTTGTCTCACTGTCTTTAAGCAGAAAATGTCCACTTCTTCATTTAACCAGCTGTACAGAACCATTCTGATGGTCTCCAAACTCTGATTTATATTCCAGGTACACAGCATTCCCACTACAAGCTTTGAAAGAAACCTACTGTTGTAACAACTTTTCCTGTTCTTACACTCAGCTACCTCTGTGACCTGAACCAGATACCCTGTAGATAAGCCAGATCATTTCTGCAATCATGCTACAAGAACCAGCCAGGCTTCCCCATTGTTCACTTTACAAATATTGTGAGAAAGAATTATCTATAAGAAGAGACCTGAAATCCACAGGTTTACAAATGTGAAGTGAGTGCCAGGACTGATGTATGTCGAAAAGGTAACTGTCATATGAGTCCTGTTAGCTGTAGGAGTTGAGGGATGAACCTACTCTCAGGAGATTTCCAGGAATTTATTCTTGTCTACCAGAATCAATAATCAGCATTTACTTATAGTGTGCAATGGCTGTTTTTTTAATTCTAGGTGATTAAGGACTTCAGACTAACAAGTTGCTTACTTATTATCTGTAATGTTTTTCCTTGTAGATGACAGTTTTTCCCAGAAATATGGCAAGGTTCATCCTGGTTTTTAGAGAACTGTTATCTTGTAGAAACTCTGTCCTAGAAGCTGTAGATCATCCTTGCAGTCAGTCACAAAAGTGAGATCTAAAAGACCTTATACCCATCAGTGTGGAGATAATAATTGGTCTCAGTGAATAGGTATCAAACTAACTAATAACTAAAAACTGTGTGTTTTTATGGTCTAGGTAGTTTCTAGAGCTTATTCTTTGCTCTAAGAAACGACAGATTGCTTCATATGTTATTCTGCTGTTTCAATTTTGGGATAACATCTGAGTGTTGCTTGTTCATGAAACTTTCATATTATGTATGGATAATTAAAACCTGATTGGATATTGGGCTTTATAGAAGACCTCACTGTCAAAAAATCCATTATATACAGTATAGCTAGTGGGACTGTATATTTCACAAGGTAGTCTTCAGATGCTATATGTCAGTTCTGTGATAGTAACAGATTTTTTTTTTTTTTTTAAAGAAAAAAGAGTTGTAAGGAAGTAGGCATCTGTGCTCTGTGTATGGTTGGAAGCAATTTTCAGGTATCAAAGAAGTGAGGAAAAAATGTGCCTTTAGCAGTAAAAAATGCCTTTATATGGTAGTCTATTAGATTGGAATATTTCCAGAAGGTCATAACGGTATCTTGCTTATCCATAATGAGGAAGTTTTGATACCTCATTGGAGAGGTTTGGTTATTTTGATATGAAGTTACTGTCAACCTACGGAATTTCAATAAAATATGTCTAAGATTATGTGACCATAATGCTACAAATAGAAATTATTTGGATGTAAGTGAATTGATTACTTAGTGGTGAAAGGCACTTAATGTGTTGTAAAATATATGAATATTTAAGTTAGATAATATGAGATAGATTTAAGAAATAGATTTTTGGACTTTTTTCCCTGGAATGGTACCCTTCCATCTTTTTCTGCTACTGCAAGGAGTTTTGTGCAAGATTTGTTAGAGATTGCTGTCTTGATTTTGAACATTTTCATTATAGTATCTCTTAGCCCATGACTTGACACTCATTGTTAATTTGACTGGTCAGTGTCACACTTACTGAAAGTAACAGTAATGAAGTAATTAAGCCTTATCTAATATGGCTTCCCCATTGTAGGGGAAGAATGTCAGTCAAAACACAGGAATTCTATTTGCTAATGTAATACATGTACCAACTGGGTGCTAAGGTTTTACCACTGGGTTAAATATACTACCAGATATGAAATTTAGTCCTTCCTACAAGATCTACCCTTTGATCTTAAGCTTTAAATGGTGAGTTTAAGATGGCTTGAGATCAAAACATGATTTTTAGAGTGTTATAAAGTTTGTGAAAATCAAAGATTTAAGTGGACAGAATAGGTACTTAATTTTGGAAAATTAGTTTCAGTTTTTTAAATACAGGCTTCAGTTAGCTTATCCTGGTTTTTTGACTTGAATGAAGAGTAGAACTCCAGTCTTAATATAGAGACTGGAGATCCAGGAACCGAGAACAGCAGCAGGAGAGTGAACTGAAAAGTAGAACTGTGTCTTGTTTTCTGGCAAATGTTTTTTAGTTTGCACACTGTCTGGAAACCTGGAAAGCATTACAGTCATCATATTAGAGAGTAAAAGCTTATATTGAAATTTGTATTCTTCTGTTGAAAACAGTGGTTATGCCAGGGAGGTGATGCGGCTTAATGAAGGGCTAAATTGTCTAGACATGTTATAGCTGGAGACAGGATGGCTGGTTGGAACGACCAGTGGGAAAGGGGACAAAGAGGAGAAACCATTAGATCCCACTATGCCAATCACAACTGATAGGGGAAAAAGCTCAGTTAGGTCTACTGGGAAGTCTTTGCATGTTTTAGGAATGGGAGGAAAACTTTTCAGCTTGAATGCTAGGAAAAAAAGTTTCTTCATTACTTATGTTGGGAAGTGAAGATAAATTATCTGATGCAAATGTATTATTTCTCTTAATGCTCTAAACAGACAAAAACTCTAGGAATTTTCAATTTATACTGAATGCAGCCACATCTTGTGGTACCCTTCATCATGATGATATCTGAATGATGAATTTTCATGGAACTTACATAAACATCAATATGAGAATATATTGAATTGTCAAAGCAAAGCCCAAAATATGTCTCCAAAGGGCAGTTAGTCTTCATCTGTATTAGATATGATGAATATTCCTTCATCCTTCTGAAGAAGAAAAAGAAACTAAGAATACTTCCAAAACTGCATCCAAGATTTCATCTTCCTTGACCTGCCTTCTCATCTTTTTTATTTAGCTCTAGACAGAGGAGGAAGAGGGCTTCAATTATACACATTTTTATATAACTTCATTATATACATTAATTACATTATAGCACTGGACAGGTGTGTGTTTTAGGGTTTTTTTTAAATAACAGAAGAGCTGAAGAATCACTGAGGAAACCTGTTTGAAATTGAAATTGCTAATGAGAAGTGACCATCTTAGGAACAAGAGCAGGAGTAGCTGTGAGTATGAGGGCTTGGATGCAGAGAGAATAAAAAGTTTCCTCATTCTTACAGCATAATGGAGTGAAATATATTTGGTCACAATGAAGTCCAGTTATATTGTAATCATGGCTTCATATACAGAAAATGAAAGGGCAGCCCTTAGTTCAATTTACAAGCTAGTCAAGGCCACAGAAACAATTGAAGTGTGTGCACGAAAACAGGGAGCTGGGTAACAAAAAGAAAATAGACTTGCTAGTGCAGGCTATAGAATCTCATATGAAAAGGATTATGTATTTCTAAGGCACTAGACAGACAAAAACTGATAGTATTTATAGTGCAGAATCAATGTGCAGTTAAAATAGCGTTGTTAAAGGAAAATCCACCTTGAAGCAATGTTTGTGATTTTTTTGTTAGATCCCCAAAAGCAACCTTAGTTACAGACATCTCTGTAGCATGAGACAGCCTCTTATAATTCTAATTCCTGTTTTCTAAGTCTTCATAAGACTTTCTATTATATCTGAAACAATCTGATGCCAACCTATAGTATTCAGATGCCTTTCAAATTGCAGGAGAAACAGGCATGCTAAAGTAACCTGTAGATTGTTTTTCATGAGAAAACAGTGTGTTTAATTAAATTCTTAAGCTGTCATTAATTTATCTGTTTTACACAAGTACCACAGAATTTGTTGATAGTATTTGCATTGCTTTCAAAGAATGAACTTGTCTCTTTTAAACTGCAAATTAGAAAGTCTGTTTCTGTCAGTGTAGTGTTGTTGAGAGTTCTCTGGATTGCTATGAAATTAGTTCCATTTTGTGGCTTCTAAAGAGCTCAAAAGTCAAGGAAGTTAGACTGGTTTGGGAGTTCATGCTAAGTTTCTCATGACTTTATTGTCAAGGTCTAGGCATTGTTCCAGCTGGCATTATGCCTTCAAAGTCTCACTTAGAAGGATCAGGAGGTATAAAAACAACCTATGGACTTTGACTTGCAGAATAAAAATCACTTAGGTTTAGAAGATATTTAATATTGAACAACATTGTTTAATTATAAATCAAATGGGATCATCAGTTTTAAGAATCAACAAGATATGAATGTGGAGAAGAGGGAAAGAAGGAAATGTAAAATAATTAATTTGCTGTCAGTCTTAGAAGAGAACAGTTTAATCATCTTGATTTCTAACAGGAAAAAAGCTTATAATTAATAGGTAATATGATTAAAGACTAATCACCAAAAATGCAAATAAACAGTAAGTGGAGGAATGCTGTATCTTACCGAGTGCAAGCAGAGCACCCTTACTCCCCTACTTGTAGGGCTTTCAAAGGGGAGAAGTAACCTGTTGTCCTGGGTGTGATACCCACTAAGATGGGTCAGAGGGGGACAGAGGGATGTTGCTCCAAGAATGCCTTGAAGATTGAAGGGTGTTTAATTGCCTAAAGAGATATGGAACTGATGATGGGATGCAGAAGGAAGGCCATTTTGGGTTTGTGTAATAAATAATGTAAAAAGTTTTAAGGGACTGTGAGAGACTTTATATGAGATGTTTAGAGAAGGACCAAAGGTGGAGAAAGGGAGGAATCAGGGTGAACTGGAGGAACAAGCATGGGAAAATGGAGAGACAAGAGGAGTCAAGTCAGGAGGGAGAAAGGAGTTCAGTGTAAACAGACTTCTGGTCAATAAGTTTGGCTTAAGCACTGCATTAGATCACCAGAGTCTGTCATATCTGCATGTTAAGTGCCATTCCTGTTTTCCTCAGTGACAGCCCTGTCTGTTGTTTGTGTGTTGAGGTCTAAATGCCAGTAACTGTAAAGCGTGTGAATGTTTCCCTAGGGAACTTCAGTGCTGTACGTATGTGTACTTCACCAGCTAATTTCAATCCTAATTAGCTGCTGAATAGGATAAGAATTCTGGCAGCAAGGTACTGGAGAGACGGTAGGTTTGGGGAGCAGACAGTAAAGAGACCAGCAGTCTGAGAGTCAGCTATTTGGTTGGCCAGGTGGTCCTTTCACCTTCTGGGGCAGACTGTCTGACAGTCAGCTTCTGAGAAAACCTTAGGTCTGGGCCAACTATTGCAGTGCAAAGGGAGGTGTGTACGTAACAAGAGGAGGTCTGACTACCAGCAAGAGGAGTGTGTCTGCAAAACTTGAGGACTTCTATAGCCAGGTACTAGCAAGTGGGGAGACAGGAGGATCTGGATCTGGTTACTGGATCAATTTGGTTCCTAAGGCCACCTACATACATATATATATATATAGAGAGAGAGAGAGTGTGAACTAACGGCATCCACCCTGATCTGTAGAAGTGAAGCATGGTCAAGCACCTGTGCTATTTATTCTTGAGTGCTGTCTGTTTTCAGTTCATGTTGATCTGTGGCTGGTTGTATGCATGTGCATGCCTACTGGACGGGATATATGTTCATCTTCACAAATCAATGTTATTGCTACAACCTTCCGACTCATAAAACAGTAACGGCAATTAGTAGTAGTAAAGAGTAACTGGAAATATGGCAGCCAGCTGAACATGAGCCAGCAGTGTGCCCATGTGGCCAAGAAGGCCAGTGGCATCCTGGCTTGTATCAGAAATAGCGTGGCCAGCAGGGACAGGGAAGTGATCTTACCCCTGTACTCGGCACTGGTAAGGCCGCATCTCGATTACTGTGTTCAGTTTTGGGCCCCTCACTACAAAAAGGACATTGAATTACTCGAGCGTGTCCAGAGAAGGGCAACGAAGCTGGTGAAGGGTCTGGAGCACATGTGGTACGAGGAGCAGCTGAGGGAACTGGGGTTGTTTAGTCTGGAGAAGAGGAGGCTGAGGGGAGACCTCATCGCCCTCTACAACTACCTGAAAGGAGGTTGCAGAGAGCTGGGGATGAGTCTCTTTAACCAAGTAATAAGTGATAGAACAAAAAGTAATGGCCTCAAGTTGTGCCAGGGAAGGTTTAGACTAGATATTAGGAAGTATTTCTTTACAGAATGGGTAGTTAGGCATTGGAATGGGCTGCCCAGGGAGGTGGTGGAGTCCCCATCCCTGGAGGTGTTCAAGAGGCGGGTTGACATAGCGCTTAGGGTTATGGTGTAGTTGGGATCTGTCAGTGCTAGGTTAATGGTTGGACTAGATGATCTTCAAGGTCCTTTCCAACCTAGATGATTCTGTGAAATATAGGAGGGAAATGCCCCAAACAAATACAGATTACCACAGTTCTTAAATGTAAGTGCATTGAATTAGATAGTGAATATATGTGTATTGAATGACATCCTCCTGGTATTGGCTTGGTTTCAGAAATAGTGATACAACACTATCCACTGTAGAAGGGCTTCAGTTCAGTTACAGCATTCACAAAAAAGACAGGAAGCTTGCATTGGTGCTCTTTTATTTTTTACTAATGCTTTCTTATTTCTCATACTTCTAGAAATTCTCAGTGACTTTAGTCAATTTAGAAAAGGGAATTTATCAGTGCAAAACCTTATCCTCCAGATGAATTTGTCCAGGTGGACCGTGTGTGAGGTCAATGATTTTGAAATTTATTTCCTTCCTTAGTTGCAGCTTTTGCTTCAGGAAATGTTACGTGTTCATCCTGACTTACATGAGAAGAGAATCAGTCTTACGTTATAGCTCCTTTCAAGTGCTAGAGCACTTCCGGAGGCATAGTACTTTAGTGCCATGGCAAGGATGCAAGTGGAATGGTACATCTGTTTCCAAACCATTTCTATACCTCAGGCTTGTGTTCGTGGTTACTGAAAGAAACAGATGTTGAAATTCTTGGAGCATGAAACTGAGCAAATGGATACATGTTATCTTCAAATGTCTAAAAAACCCAATATAACATTAATCTAATTTTTTATTATTTTTCTGTTTTACAGTTTTAGTTATACCTTCACTCAAAATCTGTGTCAAGTGAACCCCAGTCCAGGGAGGGTACCCATACTGTGAAGTGAAATTTTTGTTTCAGTGAATGCTCGTACTAACAGATGACAACAGAAGTTAATAGCTGAAGAAACTGTTCAGTGTGGCCAACTGAAGTTAAAGCAATGTCTCACTTGAGCTGAGTTTTCTTTTTGTGTGAATGAAGATCATATGAAAGACAACTGGGTTGTATCAACAGTGAGTAGATTAGAAAAACAAGTTTTTATTTCCGTATTATGTAACCTTTAAAGTTTCTGACTTACTGTGAGCTAGTGTACTTTTGAGCAGGATCTCTGAAGAACAAAACATTGGAGCCCCAGAATTGAATGACAACTGCCACTGTTTCTCCTCAAACAAATAGCAGATACTTTTTTGAAGCGTTCTGAACTGTACCCACAGTCCTGCACGAAAAGTAATGTAGAAATGCTTTCTGATTTGCTACAGATAACAGATGGTGTGAAAAAAAGTCTGTCATACATAATATTCAGCTGCCAAATCTCTTCTTTTAAAAGGATTAAATAAATATCCAGTCCAGATGATATTTTGACAGATAATCTCCCCAAAGTACAAATTATTTCAGAGCTTTCCATTTCCTGAAATTATATAAATATAAATAAAGTAAGAAAAAAGATTTTGTCTCTGTTTTACGGAGAGTGACACTATGAGATATTTTTTAAGCATTTTTAAAATTTTTATTTAAATTGAGGGGAAAGCATGATGCAGATTTAGATGCAATATTGGAATCTTTCAGTTCCATATAGTTCCTTCCATTACTGACCACTTATTTTTTGACTGTATCTCAGAGAACGTTGTTTGGTTTTTTTTTCCTTACTAGATTCTTATTAGCTTCAATACTTTTTAATAGGAGTTTAAAAGTTTATCAGAACAACCAGATTTCTCCAACTGAAGAACCATGGTGCTGCCACAGTTCATGGCATATAGTGTTTGTTCAGGCTTAGGTTGGTTTTGGGGTGTTTTTTGGGTTTGGTGTGTGTTTGTTTAGATTTGGGTTGTTTTGTTTTGTTTTTCAAATAGAAGGACAATAATTTTGACATAGACTGTTGATAGTAATTAGTCACCTAATCTTCTTTTGTTTTATTGGTTCAGAATTGTCATTTTGATTGCTGTGATCAAGGTCTATACTGTGATGAGAATGATAGATCTATACAATCCCAGCAAAAGTCTTTGAAAGAGAGCTCTCAGCAGTTATCTAGTGTGTCACCCTCCATTGCTTCCACCATGTCTGTTTCTTGAATGATAATTAGGAGGTTTCCTCAAATAGTGTAATCAAAACTTCCAGGTTGTGGTTTTGTTTTTGGTTTTCTTTATTCCTTGGTACATGAGCTTTGCTCAAGTTACAAAGTTAGTATAAGGATCATTTTCTTTTAGTTTTTTTTAATTTAATATTAAAACATAGGGACTAAGCAAATCCCAGGCTTTGTACT
Source organism: Strix uralensis (assembly GCF_047716275.1). Classification (NCBI taxonomy): domain Eukaryota; kingdom Metazoa; phylum Chordata; class Aves; order Strigiformes; family Strigidae; genus Strix; species Strix uralensis. The sequence goes on along the minus strand of NC_133972.1, from coordinate 86,329,183 downwards.
GCTGATCTTGGGAAGAAGAACTCAGATCTTGAGATGTTTTCTAACTTAAGTATGTGGCCAAAGAGTATTGAATGCAGTCATAATATGCTTGACAAATCTTTGATATTTGACAATTAAAATGCCCTTTAGCAACTGTGGTCAGCACAGTGAGCATCCTGTTCTGTTGAGCAAACTCTGGCTTTATGCTGAAAAGACAAGTTTCAGTATTATTTAAGCACTCAATCAGCTTCAAGATCAACCAGTCTTATTTTCTTATTTTTTCCCCCAAGTTTCCTGCTGTGGAATTATCTGAAGTCAAAGGACAGCTCTTTCAGTACTGGCTTAGTACTTCTACTCTTCTCTGAAGTGAAGACTGCAAGTCTTTGAGATTGAACTTAATACGTGATGCTAATAGTGGTTTACAGTGATTGTCTGAGTCACCTGTTCTTATTCCTATCCAGATCACCAGGCTTTTTCCAGTATAATATAAAATGGTGGATTTTTATTCTTGTTTCTTGCTTAACTTCAACTTTAGGTCCATCTGTCTATAAATGGCTGAGCTTTGTGAAGGCAAAACTCCTAATGTTGCAGCTAGCACTTTAGTCTCGTAGATACAAAAGGAAAAAGTATTTTTGTGTCAAGTTGCGACTCAGTAAGCTGAAAGACTTAATCACACTGGGCAAGAAGCAGGAATACTGCTTTGATTTTAAATGAAGAATTGTTTGGTGAAATTTGGGGAATGCTCTTTAATAATTATTCCATGTCCATGGCTAATCTGAAAGTCGTTTGTAGGCTCAGATGTCTAAAAAGTGAGATTCTTCTTGTCCAGAAGTTATCTGTAACATTTTGAAAAATAAGAGAATCTTAAATACAGTGCTTTCTCACATCTTGATGGTATATTTGTCACTGATATAAGCTTGTTTATTAAATCTACCTCATGAATCACTGTGTGTCATTGGCAGTCCCAACAGGGCATAATTGGCACTAAGGAAATAAACAAATACTTACAGCTACTAATAGCACTGCCAAAATCTGATCCTGCTTAAGTGAGGATATCCAATGTGAGCACAGCTGGTTGCCGTAGATAGTACAGCATACATTTGAAAAAGCTGCTGAAGCAAAAGGTGTGAAAAGCTTTTTACAGTTCTGGCTTGCATATTATACAGAGAATAACTGCAGGATGTGATTAGTGGAAGGGAACTACCTATTCTTAAAAGAGCAATCATTTTCCCACAAGAGTCAGAAAACTATGTCACGGCATGTGATGCATTATCAGTTTTTCAAAATTCTTGTAGTGAAATTATCTTACTGTTCTTATTCTGTGGGGTTTTTTATACTACTTGTTATGGTGTGTGCATTCAAATGTACTTTCTTGTGAGCTGGATGACAAAACACATCTTCTTAGTACTGGACTAAATTATCATACTCTTGAAGATTAAAATCACATCTTTGTGCCTAAAGAAGACACATCTTAGATGGTCCCTTTAACTGAAACCTCCTGTAATTTTTCACTTCAAGTTTCTGCATTACAGGTACTGGACAGGTAGGCTGTATTGCTCCATCTTTGTCCCTTGAGTTTCCTGCCTCACAATTTCACAGAGTTCTGTACACTTTGTTTTCCTTTTCCAGATTTAAGAGCCAGGTGTTGGTATTTTCAATGAGATTTACTAGTACTTTCACTGAAGTCAGTGGAGCTTCTCATTAAGTAAAATAGCTCTTGTCTGATGGAGATTAGAATTTGACTCTGTGGGAGCAAAACCAAACAGTAGTGCCCTCAAATGTGGTAGTGGGTTTTTTGTGTGTGTTTGGGGTTTTTTTAGAAAATGACAATGAAGTTTGTGTTTATGTAAAAGGGAATACAGGCTATTAAAAACGTTGATTTTTTAACCTTTTTTTTAAACAGTCTGAGTCACTTTTTTGATATTTTATTGACTAAACCTACTTTGAATGAGGGAGGACTGAGAAGTAGATATTTGCTAACTTCTTTTGAAGGATGGAGTAGGGAGGATGTATGTAGCTATTTAAATTATTCAGACTTCTAAATAAGATGCCAGCAATAATTCAGTAATAACTTCTTGATCAATAACTGGAAAGGAGGGAGAAAGTAGCTGCCTTTCATTTAATATTTTACATTTCATCTGCATAGATATTGGTAAAATAAAGTGGAAATAATAAAGGCATAGAAACCTTCATCTAATCAAAATATGTTGCTGTCATTTTTTATCAAGATCACAACTTCCAAAGTGCTGGTGAAAATTGTAAAACCGGCAGAACAACTCCTAAGCCCTAGTCATTTAGTGGGTGTTTTTTAGCATTAAGAAAACAATGTTTATAGATAGATTCAAGGAAAGTATGTATAAAAAAAACCATTATTTACGTGGACACATATAAGAGAGCAAGGAAACGTGCAGTGTCCTATTACTTAATATATCACATACATTCTTCAGTCAACATACAAAGGAAAAATATCTTTTAGAGCCTTTATTCATAATTGTGGTAAAGCCATGCCTTTTGAAAGGCTTTGGTATGGCTTCTTTGGACTATGCAAGAACCTGTGAGATGTTGACTAGTTAGGAGTATGAATTAGGTTTGCATTATTCTGAAGGTCTTGCTTGGAATTTTCCTTTTAGCCTGTCATCAAGTGCTCTATTTTTTTGCTTTTAATGTTTTCTAGAGAAATAAAAACCTGCCTGTGTTGTAGCTCTCCAGAAATGCAATGTTGTGTGTGTTGGGGTTTTTTTAAGCTCAGCAAGACTGAGTGCAGTATTCTTATAAAAAGAGAAAATATATGACTGTAATTTGAAATCTTGGGACTTGCCACCACTTCATACATACAGTGCTTTGAGATTTGTCCCACTGATCTCCTAAATTAGATGCCTCAGTAGAGAGGAACCTCCAGATAATGGTTTGCCTGGCAGTGGCGGGTTGACCCTTGTCAACAGCTAAGACCCCACCCAGTCACTTGCTCCCTCCCTGTCAGCAGGATGGGGGAGACAATTAGAAGGGCAAAAGCAAGAAAACTCAGGGGTTGAGATAACGACAGTTTAATATGTGAAGTAAAGCTGTGTGTACAAGGAAAGCAAAATGAGTTTATTCGCTACTTCCTGCTTGAAGGCAGATGCCCGGCCACTTCTTGGCAGAGCCTCAGTATGTGTAACGGTTACATGGGAAGACAAATGCTGTAACCGTGTAAGTTCCCACATCTTCCTTCTCTCCCTGAGCTTTTATTCCTGAGCACAATGTCACATGTTATGCAAGTATATGATATTGGTCGGTTTGGGTCAGATGTCCTGGCTGTGTTCCCTGACAACTTCTTCAGCACTTCCAGACTACCTGCTGGGGATAAATAGTGGGCAGGGGGAGGGTGAAATAACCCTTGACACTGTGCATGCACTGCTCAGCAGTAGCCAAAACACTGGTGTGTTATCAATGCTGGTTTTGTCACAAATCCAAAACACAACTACATATAGGCTGCCATGAAGAAAACTAACTCCATCCCAGCCAGACCCAGTATAATAGCCTGAGAGCAGAATGCTCTGTCACTGCTGTTTCATTTCTTATTTCTTGATCATCTAATGCAGAGGGAAACTGAGATAGAAACACTTCTTAACAGTGATTCCTGAAATCTGAATTGCTCAATGTGATTCCCCCCTTTAAAATCTGAGATCCCAAAATTCCTAAACTGAGCATGCTGAGCCATGCAGTTGGTTAGATAGACTCACAGAATAATTTAGGTTGGAAGGGACCTTTAAAGGTATCTATTCTCACACACACACCCACACACCACCACACCCCCTCCCCACACACACACCCACAGACACACACTCACACACAGCCCCACAATGAGCAGGGACATCTTCAACTAGATCAGAATGCTCAGAGCCCCATCCAGCCTGACCTTGAATGTTTCAAGGGTTGTGACATCTACCACCTCTGAGCAAATAGTTCCACTGTTTCACCACCCTCATCATAAAAAAATTGACCACTAGCTTCGGCATGCGACCATCCAAACAATTCCTCAACCACCAAATCCTTATCTCTCCAATTTAGAGAGAAGGATGTTGTGGGAGACCATGTCAAAGGCCTTACAGAAGTCCAAAATAGATGACATCTGTAACTCTTCCCTTGTCCATTGATGTAGACACTCCATCACAGAAGACCAGTAGGTTGGTCAGGCAAGACTTGCCCTTGGTGAAGCCATGCTGGCTGCCCTCCCTGTCCTCTATGTGCCTTAGCATAGCTTCTAGGAGGATCTGTTCCATCATCTTCCCAGGGCCAGAGGTGAGGCTGACAGGTCAGTAGTTCCCAGGGTCCTCCTGTCTACCCCTTTTCAAAAATGGGTGCAATGTTTCCCTTTTTCCAGTCACTGAGAACTTCACCTGACTGCCATGACTTTTCAAATATCATGGAGAGTGGCTTGGCAACTACACCAGCCAATTCCCTCAGGACTCTGGGATGCATCTTGTCAGGTCCCATAGGCTTATGTATGTTCAGGTTCCTCAGGTGGTCACGAACCTGATCTTCTCTTACAGTGGGAAGGACTTTGCTCCCCCAGTCCCCATCTTTTGTTCCATCCACTCAAGAGGTGTGGGAAGAGAGGTTGTCAGTAAAGACTGAGGCAAAAATGTTGTCAGATACCTCAGCCTTCTCCTCGTCTGTTGTTAACAGTTTGACAGTCTTGCTGCTTGCGGGGGTACATTTTCTTTGACCTTCCTTTTCTGGCTGATGTTCCTGTAGAAGCCCTTATTGTTATTCTTTGCATCCCTTGCCAAGTTCAGCTCCAGACGCACCTTGGCCTTCCTGACCCCATCCCTACACAACCAGACAGTGTCCCTGTAGTCTTCCCAGGATACCTGTCCCTGCTTCCACTGCCTGTGCATTTCCTTCTTGCCCTTTAGTTTGACTAGCAGGTCTTGACTGAGCCATGCCAGTCTATTGCCTTCCTTTCCTGATTTTTTACACCTGGGCATTGAGAGTTCTCATGTTCTGTGGAAAGCATCCTTAAAGATCTGCCAGCTCTGTTCTGCTCCCTTGTCCCTGAGGGCAGTTTCCCAAGGGGTCCTACTGAGTAACTCCTTGAAAAGCTGGAATTTTGCTGTTCTAAAATTCAGGGTCCTGATTTTACTCTCTGCCTGACCTATACCCCTCAGGACTGCGAACCCCAATTGTCCTGATCCAATGTCAGGGGAGGTTTCAATATGATCCCAAGAGTGAGATTAAGACACAAATGAGGTCAAATGCCGTATACCCCAAACAAGTTTTTATTATTAAAAAAATCAAGAGGGGTAGTGATATGACAGAATGGGAGGAAAAGGCAGAAATAAAGCAAGGATGTGGGATAGGGCTGCAAGAATAGTCACCACCATGGATCCAGTGGCGTCCTGTTGGTCCTCAGTCATCAGTTCTTCAGTGGTGGGTGCACACGGATCTGGCTTCAATGGTGGATGCACACTGAGCAAAATTTTCTACTGCCTTTTTAAGTTCATCATATCCACTGATTAGCATATCTGCCCACCTTTAGGTTTTTTTTCTCTGGTCCCACAGGTTTTGTTGCATCTGGCTTCAGGGCAGGAACCTTTGCCTCTTGTCAGTTCATTAGCAATGCAGGCATGGGGTCTGGCCTACACAATAGAGTCACAAATGGCTACAGGATGGGGCCAACTCAGTACCCCTCTGCCCCTTTGAGGGGTACTGAGTCCTGACAATGCAACTGCAAAGAAGTGGGGGGGTGCATCCTTCAGTACACTCCTGCTTCTCTGGGAGACACTCCCAGACCAATCCACAGGCCGCAGCAGCTTGTCTTGGAGGTCTGCACAGACACAAGCAAGCTTTGAGACAGTCATAGGACATTTCAGTCTCTCACACCAATGCATGATCACTACAACCCAGTCTGTCTCCAATCTTGATGTCACCGATTAGCTCACTTGCATTTGTGACCAACACATCCATGACATATCCCTTCTGGTAGGGCTGTCTATTACCTGTCTTAAGAAGTTATCCTTGATGCACTCCAGGAGTCTCCTGGATTGCCTACAGCTCACCATGGCTGTTGTGCTTTTGTCATAAAAATAGTCGTTACAACAGCATCAGTATCATCATGTGTTAGTATCTTTGGACTAGGTTAATGAGGTTGTCATGCCAAATTGATATGAGGCTTAAAAAAGTAAAAGTAAAAAACAACTGCAAAAGTTTTGACTGGTTTTCTAGTACTTCTAGAAGGATATTGTGGATTTAAGTATTTTGCCTATAGAGAGGAAGATGATTCTAAAAATAAACTGTACATATAACCAATCTACTACCATCTCATTACAGTGGAGATGCTGATAGCACAACAAAGTGAAACACCAAAAAGTCTCCTGGGACTGTAACTAAAGGTGATGTATTTGTTTTAGCTCTTATTTTGTTTGCTTGCTTTTATTATGTTATTAACTACTTGTTATAAATAGGATGATCTTACCACATTATACAGAAGATCATATAAAAGCATATTTTATAAATGCTACTAATGGATTTTGAGTCTATCTTCTGAATAATTTGATCTCTTAATGTTGAAGAAATATTGATGAATACACCTGGCTTTCCATTTTTAGATTATTTTCTGCTTTATCATCTAACTTTCATCTTAGCTGAATCAGTGAGTCACATCTGCTAATGGTAGACTTCTTCCAAATATGAAAGTAATTACTTGTACAGTTCCTACTATTACTTTTTTGTTTTGAGGATGAGAATGCTGTAGGTCAAAGTTGTTTTGAAAAAATAACCCCCAAAACATACAAGCACAAGCTCCTACACAAATTTTCCATTGAATTACTGCTGAAACTACTTCATGACTCATTTTGACTAAATACACCATTGAAGTCTAGTTCAATCCTGTTTCTAAATAATATGCTACACAGTAAAGCAATACTAGCTAATTCTTTTACAATAATTATTTTAATTGCCATCTCATTTATGGTTTTGATCTTATGACTTATAGGTATCTGTAAAAAGCTAGTCTGTCATAAGTCAGATTAATTTCAGGGAGATTTCTGTATCTTTTTAAGTGAGCTTCATCTAGGGTTTTCAGGTTGAAGCGAAGTTTTGAATCTTTTTTTTTATTTTGAACATGCTGTTTAGGCTTATTCAAAGCACGGAAGAACATGTGTAAATATGAATAATCCTACCATCGTTAAGTGAAATGTCACCCAGATTCTGCAAAATTTGGTAGTGTCTGAGATGTAGGGCCTCCTCTGGTATGTTGTTGACATCAGGATTGGGTGTCAATCCTTTGTTAACTTTGTATCACTGCTGTTTTGTATGTACAATAACTGTTTTGAATCAGTATTTTCACATTTGATAAACAGGAAATGTGTTCTCATTCAGTGGACTCAATAATATAGTCTTTCTGTAGGTGCATCACACTATAGCATAAATAGCCTCCCTGAAGCTCTCCACTAGGTGTGAAGGTGAGAGAACAGAGCAGGTCCGTGATGATTGAGGGAAGGAAGGCTCTGATCTCCCACCTTCGCTTCTCTTGAGTCCTCCACCGTTTGGCTACCCACCCTTTTCTGCTGCAGGCCTGTGTTTTTTGTGGTCTCCTTGGTGGCTCACATGCCTGAGGAATACCTTTTTGTTGCCAACTGTGTGCCGTTCGCTGTTTTCAAGTCAAGCTGAGCTGTGGGCTTATTAACTCCACCTTTGCAAGTTGGAGCAGTTGTGCTGTATTTCCTCCATGGAGACCACCTCCAGGGCTTCTGTTTTGTGCTTGGGCGTTGTTGCTAATTCCCATGTAGCCTCTGAAATTGTGCCATGATTTCCTGTTTTCTTGCACCCTGGGATAGGTCAGTTGTTGTGCTTCAAAGAGTTTCCTCTTGAAGATTGACCAGCTCCTCAGGGTCTCTTCGACCTTTGGGACAGCTCTGCACAGCATCCTCCTTCCAGTCCCTGAGCAGGCTGAAGCACACTTTCCCAAAGCACAGAGTCTGTCTTTTGCTGCTGCCCTTCCTTGCTGCACTCTGGGTCTTAATCTCTACCAAAAAATTTTCCTTGCAGCCAGGTGGTGAGTAGGTCCTGGCTGTGGGGCACTTCCTACCTGCCAAGTGGGTGCAGAACAGAGCACGTGAGTAGCATGGTGGGTAACAGTGGCTAACAGGAGCCATGTTCTTGTTGACTCCCAGTCAATGAGTCAGTTCACTGTAAGCATCAGTTATTCAGTGGTTTTGGTTTATTGGACAGTATGTTCCTTTGTAAATGGCCCAAGCCATCATTGTAAAAACATACCACAGAACAGTGTGTGTATGTTTGTGTGTATAAGTTCTAACACTTGTGTATTTGAGACAAAGAAGTAGCATGAATTGTTTTTGTTTGACTGTTATGTGAGTATCAGAACAATCATGAGATTTATTTTTTTCCACCTCTTCAGTTATGGATGCTATCATTCCCAGCATCTTCTGGGCAAGGTGACTGTGACGCTGTAGTTAAATAAACACAGGTGGTGGGGAGAAACCTTGTTGATTTCACATCTCTTGACAGTTTCATCTGCTTTCATTCAGAAAATTAATTTATGCAGTTCTGGACTCTATTTTTTGTGTTTGTCTTTGATAGTGTTGCACATTTTTTTATAAAATCAGTTTTCCTAAAAATGTTTTTTGTATGAGGAGTTAGAGTAGGTGTAGGGTTGAGTTTGTTTTGGTTTGTTTTGTTTTTAAACTTAAAAGGAATGTCCTTGCCTTGAGGGAAAATAAAAATCATATAACTAGGCATGGTTGGAAGATTCAGTTTTCTGGATAAGGGAAAACCAGACCTTAACAGTGTCAGATGGTAAGTATAGCCCATGTAGTTTATGTAGAGGGATTATTTGTGCCATCCCTCCTGGTGTCTTGCCTAATATTTGATAGTGTTCTCAGATGAAAATTGCTAGTGCCCTTAGGAAAAGAGAAAACAGGAGCTAGAGAAAGCTAAAATCTTGTTTAATAATAGCTATGCTGTTCATTATGAGAGACATCCTGGAGCTAAAAAAGTAACAGTTGAACATATTTATCAAAACAAAGACTCAGATTAAAAATACTGTGAAACTGGCTTGCAGTATGCCCTAGTGATACCATTCAGTTAAGACATATTTTTGATGACACAACCTTTAATGTGATCTATTTAAGGTATTCTAATTTTTTTGTACTTTCTGCTAGAATTCTGTCAGCTGAGCCTCAAACTGTTTCCTGCTTCTCCTTGCATTAATCCTTGTGGCTATATTAAAAGACTGAAACATATGACATTTTGTTTTAGTTTTCTGATTAGTTTTCTGATACCAAGCTTGCATTCTTTTTCTTGGTAATTTCTGCATTATTATTTATTTTTAAAGCAGCTTTTGGACTGTAAGAGATTGACAGGGTCTTCACATTTTCTGAAAAGGGAGTATAAAATGTGTGGTTTCTTTGTGAGAAGGGAACTTTGTGGCACGTAAGAGAGATCAGTTTGGTGATAACAAACATGCTCTGATGGCAGTGCTGTAGCGTGGTCACCCTTGTCTCTGGACAGAGTTGTAAACTAGGTCATGTTTCTACCTAGTGTTGGTCTCAAACCTTGTTTTTTCTTGTTCCTATATTGCCGACTATAGGTTGCCAGGTACAAATGAAAATACTTTGCCTGTATGATGAGTAACTAAGCATTATGGTTCTGAACGGTATCACCCTCACATCACCACCGCTGCTGTGAAGAGTTAATGCTGCCTCTGTTTCCTTTCATTGCCCATTCCCGTGCTACCTTTTACCTCTACTGTGCCTCTAGGGAAGATGAAGATGCTGTCCGCTTCCTGCAGCCAAGGACTGGACACACGAGTGAGTGACCCTAAGACCAAGCAGCGTGTCAGGAACTTAATTCTGTTTAGAATCCAAGACCAGCATTTCATCTGACAGCTCTGAAGAGCAGTCCTACTGGATAGCACCAGATACTACCTAGATCCGCAGGGGGCTCCCAAAGAAGACCGAAAACCTTTTAAACTCGGCCATTTTTTATTCAATAAATATTGTTTGTTTGCTAGAGAAAACTCAAACTGGGGAAGACAAACTTTAAAACCAAGTCTTTTAAAATGCAACTCTGTCTCTGCCACCGTGCAAGCAGGTACTTTGTTTAGTTCCCCTTTTATTCTATGAAGTTATCTTCATCTGAGTCTTTGCAGTCAGTGGTGTGCACCTTGCTGCAGACCCACAGTCTGAGTGAACTTAATCACCAAGTTTGATGTCAGTCTTCAACAGAAGTTATACCAGCATTCAGCCATAAGAAGCAAAATATTTTAAAAGGGACTTTAGTTACACCTATTCTGAACAGTAACCTGTTTCCCCTTTTTAATGATGCCAGCAAATCTGGAGGAATTGAAACTAGTTAGGAAGAATTCACGCAGCTAAAGTGTACTTAAATGAAAGTATGGATTTGTCCTCTAAATCTCATTCTATGTCACTAATTTAATATCATGCCATACCTTACTCTTTCTGTGGGGTGGGGGGGTGAAGCATGATCTACAGGGGAATAAACATCCAAACAAACAACAAAAAAACCCCCCAACCCACTAACCCAAATCTGCAGTAGTGAGCTGTAGGAAACAATGTTTTTATTTTCTCAAATAGTAGGAAACAAAATGTTAAATATTGCAGATTAGTATAAGAATTCTCAGGAAGAAAAATGGCCTGTGTAAATTCACATTTGCTCTAGTGTCAGAGGAAACAGTTTAATACATTGGCAGATATAGGGAGCACCATTACCTAAACTTTTTGCATGTGCAAAAAGTCAAGAGGGAGGATCCAAAACTCATGAAACATCTGTTTCAGTAACAGCAAGACTGAGGCACAGAGCCAGTTTTATAAAAGCTGTGTGATCCATAGTGAAAACTAAATCAAAATTATTATTTCTTATTGTGGTATGAAAACCTCTATGTAGGTGCAAAGAAGGAGAACACTGTAAGAAAGGTAGACTTTTTGGATGGGTGAATAAATATTTTGTGAGCTACTACATCAGCAGTAAGTCACCCAGCAAGATGTAGGGTTCCAGGCCATCTGAAGGTGGATACCAAATATGAGGAATGGTCGTATGCAAACTGAGTGATTCTGGTGAAAACCAAATAAGAGTTTGGCAGGGCACCAGTCTGCAGGAATTTACAGTCTCAGTTGTATCACCCTTGGTGGTTTTGTTACAGTGCTAACAAGATAAATTGCAAGGATATGCTTTCAAAACAAAACTTCAAATAATTTCTACTACTGTGACTTAATTACTGATGTTAATAATGGGTAACCTTCACTGATTTCTTACCTTCTGTTTTAATTCTGGGCATAAAAAAAATAATTAGAGTACAACTCACCTTGCTTCTCCAACTGATTTGTATTCTCAATATTTGAAAGTGCAGTCATCCTCCCTGTCTTGACCTCAAGAAATCTGACTGGCTTTAAGGAGAGGTAACACCTGCTTAAATTAATATAAAAATATTCATTGTGAAAGTGAAAACTTTGTCAGTTTACAAAAAGGCAGATAGAGTGAAAAAGGGTTAAAGTGATAAGATTATTTAATTAGTTATTTTTTTAATGTATCTGGCTATAATGTATCTACTAAGTAAGCTTTGAGTGGTCAGACTAGAATGTCATTAAGAAAAAGGAAAATTAAATTATAGCAGTGCTTGCTGCTGCTGTAGTACAGGTCACTTGGCATTTTCATTATAACTTTTGGATTCTGAGGTTTGTAACTAAAGTTATATTAAAACTTTTTTCAGTTAAAGTTTGATATACAAGATCAGGTTAAAAGTCTCAAAAGAATTTTGTAATAAGCTAATTTTTTTCACATTTAAATATGTGTACCAGTATCATGTGTATCCATATCTCATCCCTATTTCACACTTAATGGCTTTTGGAATAGCTTTTACAAGAGAAGCTCCGTAAGAACATCTAGTTGGAGACTTTTGTGTGTGGTTTTTTTGCTTTGCTTGCAGGAAATCTCTGTATCTGTAAAATCATAGCGATTCATGGGAAACTATTTCTCCTGATGAGGATCTCCACAATATTTTTCATACTCTGAAACTCTTCTCAGCTGCTAGTAGCTTGGTTTAAATAAAGCATTACAAGGAGTCTATTGGTCCTGTCTGTCCTTAGATTTTAGTGGACCAATTCATAGGCCTTTATCCATCTGGTAATGGATTAACAATTACAAACATTCTTGGTAGATATTAGGATAATGGGCCTATGTGCAACCAGGCATGATCTACTCCAATTTATGCTGCTTGCTTGAGGATTAGTTCCTTCAGAGTCTGCAATTTACACAGGTAAGTCACGATTTCATTTGGATGGATTGAAATTGAGTTCCTCTTGTGGGTTTCAGTTTCATGTAGATTCCAGAGTCATAGTCAATAGATATTCCATCATTTCCTGTCCTGCAGTTGACATAACTGGACTCCAGCCCAAACTAATAAATTCCATATACTGCATAAGGTGACCTCACTGAGCTTTAAGGGAGACAAAGTTTACTAATCTATTAATGGATATTTACTTTTGGAGAAGACAACAGATGTCATATTTTATAGAATGTAATGTAGGCCATTCTCAGCAACAGTAGCTCTTTGCAAGCCCTTGTGTTGTAGACATTCAGTTTCATTCTGCTTTTCCTAATTAGGCTGCTTCTAGTTGTGGTTTTTCCTATCTAATAAACTTAATTTAATTTTAGGAGACAAATTCACTGATTGCTTTATTTCTGTGCCAGACCAGAGACTTGTGATTTTGCAGCAATATTAATCAAAAAGTAATACAACTTTCACTTGCATTAAAGTCTCCTGTTGTGGTTTAGGCCCAGCTGGCAACTAAGCACCATGCAGCCACTCAGTCACTCCCCCCTCCCCACGGTGGGGTGGGGAGGAGAATTGGAAGGAAAATGTAAAAACTCATGGGTTGAGAAAAGGACAGTTTAACAGGACAACACAAGGAGAGAAATAATAATAATAACAATAATACTAATAAAAGAGTATATGAAGCGAGTGATGAACAATGCAGTTGCTCACCACCTGGAACCCGATGCCCAGCACATTCCCAATCTGCGATCCCTCCTCCCCCCTGGCTATCTCCTTCAGTTTATATCCTGAACATGATATCATATGGTATTGAACATCCCCTTGCTTAGTTCTGGTTAGCTGTTCTGGCTGTGTCCCCTCCCAGCTCTATCCCAGCTGAACCGAGGACATGTCCATATGCTGTTTTGGCAATATAAAATGATCTTCAAACATATTTATTGTCTCGAGGCTTCAGCCTATTTTTAGCATACTGGAGCATGACCTTATCAAAACCACAAAGCTTTTCCTCTGTGGCTTGTTGCTGGGATCAGATTGTTAATTCTGTAACAGAGCAGCAACTTGTAGGAGAATTGCCTAGGCCAGAAAAGCAGTACCCTAACAACTGTTCCTCTTTGCAGGCAACACTCTCTATTTCATTTTTATGCTTCTCTGTGGTCAACTAACAAATCTTTTCCAACCTCTCAACAGTCACTGAAGCAATCCACTGTAATTTACATGCATCAAGAGTATGAGTAACTGTTGTTATGAGACTTCTAGATCTTCAGCAGTGATGAAGGAGCTTTTAGGAGTGAAAGAAACCCTGCTTGCTAACTCACAGGGTGGCTGTGTTCAAAGCTCTTCCCTTGGAGGTTGACCGAAAGCAGTTTACAGAGGTGAAGGCACATGTGTGTAGATGTACTGCTAAGATAAGCAGGCAAAAGACTAGGCCCTGGCCTTGAGGGTTAGGTAGATGAATGGACTGTGAGAAACTATTGGATGTGACATGAGACTGCCTAACACAGAGAGAAGTTGACATAGATACTGCCATGAGAAATGGCTTGATTTCAGTTATGTAGGGAATGTCTGAGTTTTGGAAATAGTTGGAGGGGACTGTTATGGGACCTTGTGGGAACACTGTCTTGCAGGAACAGCAGTAGGTAATTTTACCAGTATTGCCATAGAAGACCAAGGTGATACTCTGATAGAAATACCACATCTGAATATGGGTGAAGCCAAACTGTGACCAATGGGGGAAAAAAGTAGTTAGGGGCAGGTTGGTTGGTTTGGAGGAGACCACAGTGGAGAAAGGGAAGGATGAGGGGGGTGGTGTGTGTGTATGTGTGTATGAACAAGCATGAGAAAACGGTAGAAAGGTCTAGCACTGGAGAAGTGGCTATGGGTTACAGGGCCTCTAGATCTACAGCCAACAACTAGTTTAAGTTTCCCTGTGAAATGCAATTCTCTGTGTGTGTATGTACATGTGCTAGCAGATGTCAAATCGGACTTCCTGTCAAGTGGAAGGAGACCTGGATCTGGAAAGACTCAAGGTCTGAAGCAGTGACTGCATAAGGCACACAGCGTCTGTAAAATGCATATTAGATGGATATGGAGTCTGTGCTGATATTTGAGACTGTTGTGGCTTAACCCTGGTAGGCACCTGAGCCCCACACAGCTGCTGGCTCACTCCCATGCAGCAGGACAGAGAAGATAATTGAAAGGGTAAAAGTGAGAAAACTAGTGGTCTGAGATAAAGACAGTTTAATAATGAAAGCAAAATAAGGAATTCATTCACTACTTCTCATTGGCAGGCAAATGTTTAGCCATGTCTGGGAAAGCAGTGCTCCATCATAAGTAACAGTTATAGGAAGACAAATGCCGTAACTCTGAATGTTGTCCCCCCTTCTCTTTCCTTACAGCTTTTATTGCTGATCATGAAACCATATGGTATGAAATATCTCTTTAGTTGTTTGGGGTCAGCCGTCCCAGCTGTGTCCACTCCCAACCTCTTGTGCACCCCCAGCCAACTCGCTGGTGGAACATGAAAAATAGAAAAGGCCTGAATGCTGTGTAAGCATTGTTCAGCAATAACTAAAACTTTCCTGTGTTGTCAACATTGATTTGGTCACAAATCCAAAACATAGCACCATACAAGCTACTATGAAAAAAATTAACTCTAACTCAGCCAAAACCAGTACAGAGACATCATGAATGTAGGTACACTTGTGGATCAACAGAGTGAGGGGCTGTATTTTTTCACAAATGGATTCAGCCCTTACCAGCCAAAGAGGAAACAAGACTTGGTTGTGTTTTTGTTTTAAGTGCATATTGCTGGTGTTTAAGTGGGTGTCAGTAAAGGCGCTATGGGTGTGACTATCTATGTCAGTATTTTGAGTGTGTTTGAACATGTCTCTTTAGAATGGATGTCCAGCTGGCTGGAAAGAGGACAAGAGAAGCCACATCTATAGGACAGGAACAAGAGAGGCCTTCTGGACCTGAGATTGTGTCACATGGAACATCAGTAGCTGGGGTGGACAGATCGTCTGGGTCCTGGCATCCACTGGATTCAGTGATTTATTTTTTTTTTAAACATCCTTAACATGTGGCTCATTACATGTTTTATTTTCTGCTTATAATCTTTACATTCAATACCCTGAAATCAGAATTTAGTATTTAGGGGAAACAATATTACTAATGCTAGCTGTGCCTCTGGTGGGGGATGGCATATCGTGGCCTAGGGGAACAAGTTGTTCAATCTATTCTGTTCAGTGTGCTAAAGCAGTATTAACATCAATGGTTATCAGAGAGAGAAGGAACCTCTTCCTGAACTTGTATTTTCTACTTATTTTCAGTAGACCTTTAAGCTAGAGAAGCCTTTTTTGTTGATCCAGTCTTACTTAAGTATTTACTGTCTTTCAGAGAAATTTTCTGCTGTCCCTTTGACACCAGCTATTGAAAAACTGGAAGTTTTATTGCATGTTATAAAAGAAAACCATTGTTTGCCTTACCAGATTTAGTAATTGTGTATGAAACACATTTAACTCTTCAAACAAAACCTGATGTACAAAATAAGCAACTGTAAAAGTTAAATTTGGACCTGTTGAATTCAGAGCAGTGAAAACTAGTTTTGAATCTGTTCCAGGAGCTTTGAATGAGGTGCTATCAGTGCTGAAAGTCATTGAAGGAATAGAAAATCTATCAGTTAACCACTCCAGATTGTTTTACTAGGTGGCTCTCACTTCTGGGAATGGTCAATTCAGCTGACCTGGAGCAAAATCCTTTCCACATATTAAAATTTTGTTCTTGCTCTCTTTCTAAGCATGTGAATAATCCTCCCTTTCTGTTGCAGCTACACCAAGGCAATGGTACTTGAGTTGCAAGTTTATTTTTGTTTTGGTAATACCTATACAAAGTGCAGTAATGGTCATGTAACAATATAATGTAACCATTCCCATCTTGGAGTTAATATCAGAAAACTTCATGAGAAAGCTAACTGATAATAAACCAAGTTAGGTAAGTAGAAAGCAAAACTCCTCTGTGAATAAAAAGAATATGATTGTTGATTTGAAAGAGTCCTTACTGGAGGAAAGGAAGAAGTCTTCTAAGGAAATAATTGTTCCAGACACCTGTAGGGGTTTGCCTTGGTTATTCTTTGCAGTCTGTCTGATTTCAAGACATGCTTCCAGACACCTTACAAACTGAGATCTTAAGGTTTCTTTCCCTTCCTATGTTGACATACCTTGAAGGCTTACAGTAATGGTGAAGATGGAATATGTTTTCAGAAATGAGTTAATTAAAGTTAGCAAGCAGTGTTTGGCTCAGATTTTGAGAATTCTTCTCTCTTGCTCTTCTGTCTTTTTGCCCTTTCTACGAAGTGTGATCTTTATATGTTCATGTAGTGGAATTTGGTAATTTTGCTACTGGGGGTTCTGGACTAACTAATGCTATTTTCTGATATTTTCAACATAGACCTGCAGTGTGTTGAAGCACTGTTGCCTCTGGAAATTAAAACATGACTTTTTGGGAGGTGAGTTAAATAGATAAATGTCAAATTAATGAGAATTACCATGTTTTCAATGTAATCCAAAAGATCTGAGTGTATGAAATAGATTTTAGATTTTAAAGAGAAAGAATGTTTCATTTCTGTATTCAAGGCAGACTTGAAATAACTATTATTAGTTAAAATGTCATCTTAATAGCCAGAGGTAATAATAACTGTAATTACTTTTTTACTGTCCTTAGCTTCTTCAGAAAATCTGTCTAAACATCTATGTAAGAATTTATTTGTGCTACTAATGATTTTTTTTTTTCACTCTGATGTTCTTTGTATCTTGACTTAACCACATTAAGTTACATTGTGCTATTCTAATACTCAAGTTTTAGGGGACGAGAACTCATACCCTTTGTGCATTGTGTACTTAGTAACCGGTTTGTAATGAAAACCAATCCTCCTTTATTTGCTCGTCCTATGGTGGAGAACTTTTTTGGTGAAGTCTATTTCATGTTAGACAGTAGCTTCCTTAATCTGTACTGAAAAGGTATGTAACATTCATAAAAGCAGTACTTGAATGTTGTAAATATCCAAAATCATTGCTTATTCTGTAATCTTGTAAAAGCAACAACAAAACCCACCCGAAATATACATTTAGTATCTGTATAAAATCAATTTTCAGTCCATGTCTGAATAATATAGAATAATGGTTTCCTCATAGTTGACACTGATTATGTTTAAAAACACACCCCAGTGATTCTAACGTAGCACTGAAATTTATTTGTCCTTGCAATTATTTTTATAGTATAATTTCAAGAGTTTAACTCCAAAATTTGATTTATTTAGATTTTAAGAGACCTGGAGCTAAATAGGAGGTCCTTATTTAAAAGGAACTGGGATTTTGCCAAAAACAATGACACACAAAGAAGCAAGAATGAGTTGAGAGGTCACCAGCGGAAAACAGTCCTGCCTCCAGCCATGTTCCTATAGTTTAAGTTCATAGGTTTGAATGTAAGCATGGGCATCTCAGACATCAAAGTTCTCTGAGAAGTGTTTAATTAGTGGTGTGTGAAGGACTTGTTACCTATTGTCACATTTTTGCTTATTGTAGCCCTTAAATTGATATTCTGTATCTGTGTAGTTACAGCAAGAAAGGTAGTATCATTGAGTTGATTAATGTAAGAAAAGCTTCATGCAGGAGGAGAATTGCAGAGGAGGTAGGCAACAGGAAATGAGAAGAAAAGGGGGGCAAAATGAGGGAGATGAAGAACTGCTTGGAAAGAGAGAAGCAGAAGAAAGTGGAGAGGAATGAAGAAATTATAGAGAATTGCATTTAGGAAACCAGTTCTGTTAAACAGTGAGATTTTATTGTTTGATGTTTGTTAATATAAAATGTGTTAGGTTTTGCCCCACCACTGGTTTTAAAAGTTTTCTAGGTTAGAGAAATTTCCTGAGCTCTTCTTTCTTACTTAATTAGTGCTGCTTTCTACCAACAACCTCCCTGCTTTGATTTGTCTAGCTACAAATGTGAATAAGTCTCTATTGAGCTTTCAGGTTGAATTAATTTAAGCTAAGATTTCTTCTTAATGTACTTCTTCAATAAGGTTTTAACTCAAGGTTATAGCTGAATTAACTTCCATTGAAGGACTTTGTTCACCTAACTTTCTACTTCAAAGCATTATTGGCAAGATTGCCTGTGCAGCACCCCAAATGCCTCTCTAGGGCTCTGTCAGAGTGGATTCCCTGTTAGGAGCTGGACTGTAAGCTCTTCTGCGTAACAGAAGGCTAAGAGACTCTTAATGGCAAAACCAGTTATCTGTTTTAATGGTGATATAAAGAGACCCTAACTACTATAGGCCTTTAGGGAACTAATCTTATTATTAGAGAGAGAGATGAATATTGATGCAGGCTGAGTGGACAGTGGGGAGGCACTTGGGGGAGGGATGAATATCTGAATCACAAAATTCTAAAAAAGGACTGCTTAAAAAATTAATAATTGAAACATGTTTTCATCAGAAAGTCCCATGTTGCAAAAATTAAAATATTTTCCATGAAGCTATGTGGCTATATATGGAGATATATTTATGGATGTATATACATATAAATGCACATATAGGCACATGAGCAGGGGGTCCCTATGTGACAAAAGATGAGCCAGCAGGGAGGAAGACCAGCCTGGCTGAACAGAGAGCTTTGCCTGGAACTCAGGAAAGAAAAAAGAGAGTTTATGTACTTCGGAAAAAAGGGGCAGGCCACTCAGGAGGAGTACAAGGATGTTGTGAGGTTATGCAGGAAGAAAATTAGAAGGGCCAAAGCCCAACAAGAACTTAATCTGGCTACTGCTGTAAAAGACAATAAAAAATGTTTCTATAAATATATTAGCATCAAAAGGAAGGCTAATGACAATCTCCATCCTTTATTGCATGCAGGGGGAAACATAGTAACAAAGGATGAGGAAAAGACTAAGGTACTTAATGCCTTCTTTGCCTCAGTCTTCAATAGTAAGACCAGTTGTTCTGTAGGTACTCAGCCCCATGAAGTGGAAGACGGGGACGGGGACCAGAACAAAGCCTCCATAATCCAAGGGGAAGTGGTTAGTGGCCTGCTACACCACTTAAACACAGACAAGTCTATGGGGCCAGATGGGATACACCCAAGGGTACTGAGGGAGCTGGAAGAAGTGCTCACCAAGTCACTTTCAATCATTTCTCAGCAGTCCTGGCTAACTGGGGAGGTCCCAGTAGACTGGAGGTTAGCAAATGTGATGCCCATCTACAGGAAGGGCCAGAAGGAGGATCTGGGGAACTACAGGCCTGTCAGCCTGACCTTGGTGCCAGGGAAGGTTATGGAGCAGATTAGCTTGAGTGCCATCATGCTCCATGTACAGAACAACCAGGTGATCAGGCCCAGTCAGCATGGGTTTATGAAAGGCAGGTCCTGCTTGATTAACGACAAGGTGACCCGCTTAGAGAATGAGGGAAAGGCTGTGGATGTTGTCTGCCTGGACTTTAGTAAAGCCTTTGACACCATTTCCCACAGCATTCTCCTGGAGAAACTGGCTGCTTAGGGCTTGGATGGGTGTAGTCTTCACTGGGTAAAGAACTGGCTGGATGGATGGGCCCACAGAGTTGTGGTGAATGGAGTTAAATCCAGTTAGCGGCTGGTCACAAGTGGTGTTCCCCAGGGCTTAGTGTTGGGGACAGTTCTGTTTAATAACTTTATCAATGATCTGGACGAAGGGACGGAGTGCACCCTCAGTAAATTTGCAGACAACACCAAGTTGGGTAGGAGTGTTGATCTGCGTGAGGATAGGAAGGCACTACAGAGGAATCTGGGCAGTCTGGATCAATGGGCTGAGGCCAACTCTATGAGGTTCAACAATGCTGAATGCTGGGTCCTGCACGTGGGTCGCAACAATGTCATGCAATGCTACAGGCTTGGGAACGAGTGGCTGTAAAGCTGCCCAATGGAAAAGGACCTGGGTGTGTTGGTTGACATTCAGCTGAATAGCAGGCAGCAGTGTGCCCAGGTCTCCAAGAAGTCCAATAGCATGCTGGCTTGTATCAGAAATAGTGTGGCCAGCAGGACTAGAGTAATGATTGTCCCTCTGTACTCAGCACTGGTGAGGCTGCACCTCGAATACTATGTTCAGTTTTGGGCCCTTGTGGTGGTGCAATCCTTACCCCCCCCCCCCCCCCCGCCCCTCTTTGTTGGGCTGCTTGGTGCTAGGTGCGATTCCACCCACATCCCCCGAGCTATACACCAGTCTGTGGAGATAAGGACTGACAATGTTAACGAGCCTGGCTCCTGCCCCTCCCGATTGCTCGGAAATGGTTAAAATGGCCCATCAACTCCTAAGGGCCTGGCACACCTGTGCCTGGGATGTGGTCAAATGAGAACAATAACAGAGTCGCACATTAATCAAATTCTTTTGTAACTGCTGGAAGGCACCAGAAGGCATTTGACAAAAGTCAATTATCTTGGACCCTATAAATGGCGACCACCAGGGAGACCCTTTGAGCTCTCCTGGATCGCAGCCGGCCTGTGACCAGCATCTCCCCTGAGCTGGGACGCCTCTCAGGTACCAAACCCTTAAGGTGTCGTCTGCTCCAGACGGAAGGCCAGGGCGAAGTCCCCCGCTTGAGTCTCAATTATCGCCCGTTGAGGAATGCCAAGGCATTGTGAGTATTTGCTCTAAACTCGAGAGGGAAATTTTCTTTGAGCTAGCTTCTCTTTACTCTGTGTGTGTGTGTGTGTGTGTGGGTACGTACCCTTGTTTCTGTGTGTGTATGTCTGTTCTGTGTTCATTCTACTGAATCCAAACACCTTTGTTTCTGTATGTTTGTCCATTTTGTTATGTGCATGCATGTGTATATATGTATATATAGGTACCGTTAAGTAAGTTAGTGTGAATCTTGTCATTTTAGAATCTGAATAAGTCGCTTTTCTTTCTTTTAGTATCTCTGAATTATTTTATAATAATAAATTGCTGTTAGTTATTAATAAACCTAGATTTCTTACTAAATATTACCGTGTCAATACTTTCATCCGCGACAGCCCTCCAATAGAAGAAAGACTTTGAGGTGCTGGAGCGTGTCCAAAGAAGATCAATGAAGCTGGCGAAGGGTCTAGAGCACAAATCTTATGAGGAGCAGCTGAGGGAACTGGGGTTGTTTAGTCTGGAGAAAATGAGGCTGAGGGGAGACCTCATCACCCTCTACAGGTACCTGAAAGGAGGTTGCAGAGAGCTGGGGATGAGTCTCTTTAACTAAGTAACAAGTGATAGGACAAGAGGCAATGGCCTCAAGTTGCACCAGGGGAGGTTTTAGATTGGATATTTGGAAAAATTTCTTCACCAAAAATGTTATCAACCATTGGAACAGGCTGCTCAGGAAAGTGGTTGAGTCCCCATCCCTTGAAGTATTTAAAAGATGTGTAGATGTGGTGCTTTGGGACATGGTTTAATGGTGAACTTGACAGTGTTAGGTTAACAATTGGACTTGATGATCTTAAAGATTTTCTCCAATGTAAATTGATCTATGATTCTCTATATTAATATCCAGAAAGCTTAAATTTATTTATATATATTTTCTAATATTGTCAATGCAATATTAATTTGATCTGTGTGTACTGCACAATGGTAACTAATAGAATTATACATTAAACTGAGTTGCATATTACATGATGGCAATGCTTTGAATCTATCAAAATATGACTGTAGAATATAGTAATTTTGAGACTTTGCAGTTGAATATTTTGTGGAATCATATGGAGAAAATCATTCAACTGCTTTTTTTTAGGTTGATTTGGAGGAGACAAATTTTCAAATATCAAAGGTCTTCTGTGAAATGAGCTTGTGGTTTCCAACTACAACTATGAGTTTTGAGTGCTCCAATTTTATTATCTCTGTTTGATGGTTTATTCCCAGATGATTTAGAGGGGCCCACGTGTTTGATTGTGTTCTGGTCTGAAAGACATCTGGAAGTATCTCTGAAAGGAGCAACTTGCAGTTGAATGAGGGAAGGGAAGAAAATGAAATTTTGCCATTAATAATAGATTGCTTCTTTATGGATTTTTGATTAATCTTTATTTTCTTTGTTTTATCCCATTGAAAGTTCGTGTAATTTTTTTTGTCTGTTTTTTAAAAACATTTAGCTGGTAGATTAGGTTTTAAAAGGTGACACATTTCCACAATACTAACAAGTTGGGTGTTTTAACATGTTAGTGACTGAATTATTTTCTGTGCATTAAAAATGTGTTATAAAGGGGATGGAAACTTTGAGAAGTTATGTTTCTGCTCTCATGCTCATTGTGGTGTTCAGAATTTGGGTTAATGGTATTTGATTGTTAATTGCTTCTCAGTAACATGAAAATGAGCAGAGTAAACTGAGAAAGCAGTGCTAAGACAGCGAGTTGACTCCATAGTATGTTTCTGCAGCTTTTGGTTTTAAATTATTGTTCATCACAGACTTCTGTAGAGAAACTAACTTTTTAATAAATGTGCTTTCTGCTAGCTTGTTTAAATCATCTTTCATACTTGTTCTGCTCCTTTCATAGGACTTCAAATTCATAAAGAGTATTTTCCTATTGGGTCTGTTCTTGATTTAGGATGTAGTTTGAGAACATCTTGAATGTTTATTTTTGTTGGAATTACATGATTAAGTGTTCTTGTCCTGCAAGTAAAACTATGGAAATTTACTTCATACATAGCTGCCAAATACTATATTAAATATCTTGTGTATTGCTTTGCAAGGTTTCAAGGTATTTAATTAAATGATCAGTTCTGAGCCACTTTGAATTATCAAGGTTAGGAAGCTGCATTGCCTGTATAAATTGAGTCTTTAAGGGAAAAGGAGAAAAAAACCAATGAAGCATTGAGATCAATAGGTGGTTTCTCAAACGTACTTTTTTCTATTATAATGAATATAAATAAAAAATATCAGATCTTTGTGTAAACTTAATTTAAAATCTTTTTGGAGAGGGGATAAATGATGAAAATATGGAAAGCTAAATCTTAGAATGTTTACCCTTTCCATTTACATGTTCTTTTTGTTTATAGCAATTGGATTTTATTTAGAAATGGGTGATACTCTGGCATCCTACAAAGTCCTCGTACTAAGGTTTTCAAGTACACTGAATATTTTTTTTGGAGAAAGGTTTTTTTTTTTTCCAATAAAGGGAAGTAAAATTCTCAGTCTGCAGATAATCGACTATGTGTGACTTCTAGTGTGGCAGCTTTTTGGGATGACAGGTCTGAATTTAAGAGTAGTTGTGCTGTTTTTTAACTTTTATTTTGTACATTGTTCCTGGCTTCTGTAACGTTTGCAGGTTCTGTGGAGTGAAGCAGCATTGTTTTCATGTTGACCTCTGCAGCATTTTTTGATAGTTTTTAATCTTTGTACTTTATGGGTCCTCTGTTTCTTACAGAATAAACTTTTATATTTGGCATAAATTAAGTAAAGTAATAGGACAAATCAGTTTTTCACATGCTATTCATAGTTCTCCCTCCCCTCTCTGTTCCCCCACCTTCTGCCCTCTGCAGATTGAGGTGTTAGATTTCTAAACTAAGCGCTTCTTGCTGCCTCTGTAACTACGTGAATGGTCTTGGTCTCCTGGTTGTTCAGATTAGTAATGACTCGGTGTGCTATAGATTTCTTGGCTGCACATCTGGTCTTATTCTGCATGTTCTGCAAACAAACCAGCATGCAGGGGAGGAGGTTGGTGAACATAGGAGTTGGCTCCAGTATGAATCAGGAACATGCCTGGAGCCAGGGGCTGGGTTGGAGGCTGTTGGTAGAATTGTGTCTGACTTTGGTTATAGACCTGTGGTCCCTTAATGAGCCACCCACCATGAAATAGTATAGGATGATTAAGCAAAAGGTACTGCAGCACAGTGTAACAAGCAATGCACCTTGTATTGCCACTGGCAGGGAAAAAGAAAACCAACGAAACAAAAAACCAACCAAAACAACCAAACAAAAAAACCCAACCAAAACAACCAAAGCAAGCAAAACTCTTGGTCTGGCAAAAGCTTTGAGAGTGCCCATTTGGCATGTCATAATGTGCTAATTTTTAAACTGTTGTCTGTGAACAGTCAGGTGAGTTGACTGTGTACAGGTTAGTATAAACGACTATGGAATTAAGGCCAGGGGAGAGAAGCTGGAAACTTTGGGGTTGGCAGTGCTTCTTGAATGCCAATGAAGAATTTACCAGATCCCTAGGAAAAGTGGATGGGACAGTAAAACTTTTTTTGTATTAACTTTTGATTTTGCTTTTGATGTGTATAGTTACTTCTTGGTTTTGCCTAGAAAAAGAGAGTGGCAGCATTATTACAGCTCCCTAGATGGAGATCCCTTCATTGGAGCTTCCTCTCTTCTCCATTTCTCAGGCATGTCTTGGGACAGGTTTTTAGAGTTCATTTTCTTCAAAGCAACTAAGATTATGCTTTCTTTATGGGTAGTCATGATTAGCTCTACTTGTTCCTGTCGAAGGACAAATTGTTGATTTACAAACTAAACTCAGTCCTGTAACACTAAAAACTATCTTCTAAACCATAAATTATTTCTTCTTTGTGAAACGCTTTCTATGCTGCTAATGAAAGTGTTTGAATATTGTTTGCCTGAGGGACCCATCCACCAGTCTGAAGCTCAAATCTGTTGCACTTCTAGACATTTAATGTAGATAGCGTGTTCTTTTTGAGGCTTTGCAGAAGTAATGTTTAAAATTAAGGCTAGTATCCATGATGTACAAAGGATATGGTTCACATCAACAGTTATCATTAGGAAGACTAAACTGATTAATAATTTTAGTGGTTTATTCACTGAATAATCTAAGTTTTGGATTAAGTAGTTAAAGGTTAGGGCCAAGCTTGTAAATAGCTCTGTCAGAAAAGGCATCAATAAAAAGGCAGGAGTGTCAAACAAACCATTTCTGTTCTACTTTTTGAGTTGTAAAATTATTTGTATGCCTTTCACAAAACTAGTAAGAGTAAACTGCCCTTCTTCATAATTTTATATTGTTAAATCCTAACTAAAATATTTCTGCTTGGGCAATCCAGATACTCAAAGCTAGTGTTTGGATTGTCCAGGAATCTCCAGTACTTTGCCTTGGAACATCTCTTCTTTTGGCATAACAAGGTGGAGACACAGCAACAAATTGTGGCTGGAGCTTGTAGGTGATAGAAATGATGTTGAAATAGTTTCTGACTGAAGAAATGTATTGCAAAAATGTTTCTTTCAGCAGTTTTCCAACTTAGTGAATAATTCTTGTTCATCTTCTGAGGTGACCTATTTTTTATTCTAGGAAGTTTTGAATAATAGTACAATATTTACACTTAAGATAAGAGATGGACTTTGTATTACAGAGAAAATTACTTGCACATAGAGATTTAGCCACTGTTATTGTGCATTTTAACCGAGCTCTGTACACTGACAGTTGTGCTTGTGCACAGGCTCCCCAGATCTGGAAGGTTATCCTATAGATTAAACAGGACTTGAGCAGATGCATGAAAACACTTCAAAGTATTTGTTTACTTTTGTTATAGTGTGAGGTATGGACAGCTCAAACCTGTCTACCACAAAACTGGGTATCTGTTTATTACTTGTTTATTACTAAGGACCATCTGCTACAATGCTTTGTTAACACAACTATTCTGTCTTTAGACCAAAACTACTGTATGTTTTGGACTCAAATGAGTTCCTTTGGGTTTTTTGGACAGTTCTTGCTCTGTTACCAGTGATAGGTATTCCCTGAGTTTATAATAACGCAGTCAAATACTTTAACCTCCTTGCCAGTGTAGTGTTTTCAGTGTTCAGAAACAGTGATGGTATTTCCCTTCTTATGGTATTTCTCTTCTTTATCAAAACCCGTCTCTCTCTCATCAGTGGTTGTTGTCACCAGCCATTGACAGCCACCAGCTGTTCCTTCTTTATCACCAGCTGTTGCTTACAGGGATGTGCTGTATATTTACAAATATACTATTTGTAAACAGGCATAGAATGAGAATAGAAGCACAAGAAACTGTATCTGTAAAATATACCAGTGTAAATATGTGTAACTCACCCTCATGCTAGATTGTCCAAATAATGTCAGAGATGGCTGTTTCAGTACAAAATTATCTGTGTATAAAAAGATGTTTGCATGTGTATATGTGTATATATATATTTAGACCAAATCTTCCTCCTCCCATTGAAAAAATGGTCCTCTGCATAACAAAGCTGTTAAGGAAGAGAGAAAATTAAACTATAACACTGAAAGCAAGTACCACACTACTTGAAATAGCCAAGTAAAAACTTTCAGATTTGCAATTACGTGAAGTATTTTTTAATAATTTTCTGTACTAATGGATACTGAAAGCTGGTACTTAATGGAGGATTTTTATTCAAGAAAAAGGTATTTTATTGGAAGTGAAGTTCTTTGAGAAAGTTATTGTATATGTTGGCTTTTTAATTTTCTTTTAACAGACACTTTTAGAGATTTTTGAAAATCTGAAGCCTACTAAAAAGCTGCTGATGGTGTTCTGAAGTTTTGCAGTCTGTGCTTTCTGGAGTTACACTGATACTATTTTTTAGGATGAAACAACCCAGGGCTTTTGGAAAGCTCAGAAGCTTTAAAACACTTTCCCATTACATAAAAATGTGGCATTTCTGAACTGAAGTAATGATGAATTTTGTTGACTGTCAGATATTAGCTGAGAACAAACAGTGGAAGGAATTGGCTTCATAAAAGACAAGGCATTTATCAAACTAGTTGTGGAGAATCTCTTTATCTAATCACTCAGTACGGTGAATAAAAGATGTGATACAAAACTGATGTAGCAAATTAGTGTGGAAATGGTGTGAAATGTGTGCAATTGATTGTATGACTGCTGAATGAAAACGTAAATGTCAGGGGAAAAAATAGATACTTAAAGTGTGGAAAAAATATTAAGAGGTTAGTGGAGAATTATGCTAGAACAGATAGCTAATTTTATCTGATCTCTAAATCTATTCTTACGAGAAGTTTGGGGGATCCTTTTATATACATGTCTTTGGGGACAGGTAAACTCTTTCTCCATAACAAAATGTCTTAATATAATGGGATGTGACTGTACCATGTTATAATGTTTATTGACTGTTTTTCAGTCAGGCTGTTCCTTCTGACCTTTCACCTGTGGAAAATCCTAGTAGTTTGCCTCATGTCTCAGATTTAGTTAGGATAATCAGAAGTTAGGCGGCCAGGAATGGTGTGCTTAGGTATACTGAAATGTTAACATTAATGACAGGTCAACAGTTTCTTTTCTGTTAAAGTTTCACCCTTGGCCCACATTTGGGATAAAATATGTATTGGGTTTGAGTGGCAAGGTTTTGGTAGCAGGGGAGCTGCAGGGGTAGCTTCTGTGAGAAGCTGCTTAGAAGCTTCCCCTGTGTCAGACAGAGCTGATGCCAGCTGGCTCCAAGACAGACTTGCTACTGCTCAAGGGGGTGGTAGCACCTCTGTGATAACATAGTTAAGAAGGGAGAAAAAAAAAAAATGTGGAGGAGCAACAGCAGAGAGGGGACTGAGAATATGTGAGAGAAACAACTCTGCAGACACCAAGGTCAATGAAAGAGGGGGAGGAGATATTCCAGGAGCTTGAGCAGAGATTCCCCTGCAGCCTGTGGTGAAGACCATGGTAAGTCGGGCTATCCTTCTGCCACTGTGGGGGAGGAGGTAGAGAACTCAGGAGTAAAGTTGTGCCTGGGAAGAAGGGAGGGGTGAGGGGGAAGGTGTTCTAAGATTTGATTTTGTTTTCTCATTACCATACTCTGATTTGATTGGCAATAAATTAAATTAATTTTCACCAAGTCGAGTCTGTTTTGCTCATGATGATAATTTGTGAGTGATCTCTCCCTGTCCTTATCTTGGCCCAAGAGACTTTCATTATATTTTCTCTCCCTTGTTCAGCTGAGGAGCGGGGAGTAATAGAGTGGCTTTGGTGGGCACCTGGTGTCTAGCCCACCACTGGTTGTTTTTTTAATTCAAACTTACTTCATAATCTGGAGCTGGCATAGTTTTATAGCAGAAGAATGCTTTACTGATGTTATCTTTAACTTTGAGGAAGCTTTCCTTTGACACACTAGAAATTCTGCATCTGGTTTCTGGGTTTGCTTTATTTTTATTTCTATTGGGGGTGTGTGTGGCAGGTGCACCCACCCAATGAAAACAGGGCTTCTTGGCTGCTGAAGTGTAGCAGCTCCTGATTGCCTTTGTTTTCAGGCCTTCACAGTAGTTGGGGCCTTTGGCCAATGGAAGCCGCTATTGAGCACAGATCAGATTTGACCTGGTTATAAATGGAGTCCCCTGGGGAGCCATTTTGAGTTCATACTCTGGAGCAGCATGCTGTACTTGAGGACTCTCCCCTTGGGTCAGGACACCGCCCAAGGAAACTCCTTGAGGTGACTTGGATCCGGATGCTGCCCTGAGAAGGTCCTCAAGGTTGAAAGCCCTCACTTGTCAGGTGAGTGATAGAGCATTTCGGGTTGCCTTAAACCCTAGGAGGTGGTGCTTTGTTATGTGGTTTGGGTTGACATTAACCCTAGGAAGTTGTTCTGTTCTCCTCTCACAGGCATTCGAACCTGCAATTTGTGGAGGGCTGGTTTTTATTGGAGAGCCTCTGTAACAATGTGAAAATAAGAATCTGGACCAAATTATAAAAAATGGGTACGTAATAGGAGACTGCATATGTACTTCTCTTCCCAGCCTGCAAGGCCTCCTCACAGAAATACCTTCTGTATCTAAAAGGCACATAAGATAGTTCCAAAGAAGAAGGGTTCTGTGAATTGAGTGTTTGATGTTGTTTCCACAATTGTCATAACTTCAGTTTTCACTGTTCCTGAGACCACTTTTGTCTCTCTTTCCCTGATACAGGGCTCTTGTGTGAACATGTTCAGAGTCTGCCAAGGGCGGTAGCATATGGTCTGTGGTGTCACTGTAACAGGTATTGATAAATGTAGAACTGTGGTAAGGTACCAGCTTGTCCCATGTTCCTATCTGTGGTGGAAGATATTTAGGTTGTGTCGAGATAAGAATTTTCCCTCCCTAATGCATCTGCTAAGCATGCAAATCTCAACTGTATAACTTTATGAAGAAGACCCCTCTGAATTAAAATCTCTTTGTGAGGGTGAAAGGCTAACTCCAAGGGGTTTTACATAAATGTGTGGAAAAAACTTTGAAAGCAAAACGCTGTGTCAGTAATGATGGAATTTAGCCAGCACTGTTTTATCAATTGTCCATTTTTACTTCAATGGCTGGTTATAATAATTTTTTGTATTAAAGTTAAGGAACAACACCAGTAAAACTCCACATGCAAAACTCCTTAAAATTAAAACAAAAACAAACCTCTGTAATAATATATCTGTGTTACTTTGTTTATATTAGCAGAAAGACTTAACATAGAATGAGATTTTTTGGTATGCAGCTGTTGATTTAATTTTTTAATGCTGTTGTCTAATTGTCTATTGTTCCAAGTTTGAACTCCCTATCCAACTGCAAAAAACTTGCAGAAACTCCAAACAAATAACAAAAATACCCCAAACCAGTTGGCTTGCATATCCTGGAGTTATCAGATGAACTTGCTTTAAACTGCATTTGTGAGCATTTCATTCTTAACACTAAATTTGTTTTTTTCAGCAGTAATTTCTATTACCTAGGGGGGGTGACTGAAGTCCATATTGCGTTGTAACCAATCATTTGTTGGGGATGATGGCTTCTGGTCTCCCTATGGTTTTGATAGTTGAGCACCTCTTTCCTGACCCTGTCTCTTTGTCAGCATTTAATCTCAGATCCAAAAGATCATGCAGAGCAGTAGATAGTCTGGAGAGAAAAAAAGCTGTTGCACTTGTGTCTGTCTGAAAAAGTGAAGCATGAGGCATGTAGATTCAGCTTGTGGCTCTGCTGAAGATTTTCTGTGTGAAGTTGGGAATAGGTGTTCTGTCTGTCTTCTCTTTCTATCAAAAAAAAAAAAAAAAAAGGAAAAGTTCTGTGCCTTTTGGGTACTCTATAAATTAATATTTATGAAGTGCCTAAAGGGCAATGCTGAGAAAGGTGGTATGTGAAGTAAGTCTAACAAACGACTGCAGCAAGTGCATGTAGGGTTTGTTGCTGGTTTTTGTTTCTCTTGGAATGGAACTCAGTGTTTAAACCAAAAAGCATACTTTTGAGAACGTGTGTATTATCATGTAACTTCAAAGCTTCCTTTACTTTGGAACTGCAGCAGTTCTGACCCCAAGCTGAAGTGCTTGTAAATGCTTTTATTTCAGAGTTGAATATTTAAGTAAGGCAAATTCATCACTTCTCCATCTACCTTTCCTGAAGGGCTTTAGCTGATGTTTTGAAAGTGTACTTGCTGGGTCAGGGACACTACAAAACCCAGTGAAAGTCTTAAGACTTATTGGGCAGAGAAGGTGCGATACTTCTTTACTCTCTTTCCACAAGCTGAAAATGTCAAAGTTTCAGTCCTTATTTCAAACACTTTATTTTACACAGTGACTGATTTTGTACATGAATTTCATCTAAAATAAATCAGATGCCAGGCTCTTTGTAGTGGTGCATGGCAGGGAAAAACAGTGCAATGGGCATAAGTTGATACAAGAGATTCAGATTCCTATAAAGACATTTTTACCCTGAGCACAGTCAAGGAGTGATAGAGGCTCTGCAGTCTCCATCCTTTAAGGTTAACAAAACCAGACTGGATAAACCCCTGAGCAATCCAGTCTGACCTCAGAGCTGACCCTGCTTTGAGTGGAAGGTTGGACTAGGGACCTCCTGAGGCCCTCCAGCCTGAATCTGTGATCCATTAAATTCTATAGCATTAAGTTCTTTATTGTTTAGTCTTTTTTGCTTTCGAATAGGTGGAATGTGAAGAATTTGATAGGGGAGGGTAGTTTGTTTTATTTTGTATTTTTTTTTATTACCTTGCCAAAAAAAAGGTGGTGTTTCAGTGAGGCACAGTTAACATTACACTGACCTCTTTGGCCCATATCCTCTGATGTTTCTAAAGGTAATATCACAGCCACCTTGAGGCTTTTGTACCACTTTATGATTAGATTTTTGCAAACATTGTTCCTTGTGATGAAAGTCTGTAGTGAGACTTCTGGGCATTGCTTCATCAGAGGAAGATAGGCAGGGGCACAGGGGGCCAGAATCTTCTCATAGGGACACTGCTAAATTCTGAGAGAATGAACAGGAAGAAAGCCTATTTTTAACAAGCATGTGTATGGAATAGTTTCAGTGTTTCCCTCCTTCTCCCTTCTTCCAGTTCTCTTACCCAGTGCAGATAGAGCTTAGAGCTCACAAAGGGCTTAATAGCAGCTGGTAATACAGGCTTGGTTTAGACTGACTTCTGCAGCCTGGGATTGGAAATAGAGCAGTACAATGAGCTTTAGACTATCTCCCCATGTGACAGCAGGACAGATGCCCCTGTCTGGCTGATTGCAACTCCCATACTATTCTGCAAAACATAACATCAAGCCATTCTGGAAAGAGCATAGCTGACTTGTATGTGCTGAGTGACATTAAAACAAGCATCATGTGATGGGAGATGTGGTCAGGGATGTACATCAGTCATGCATACTGCAATAAGTGAGCACTTGTTTTCATGTGAAAGGATAGCACAAACCCAAGTTTTCCTCTCTGTAGTGCCTGCAAGCTTGTGTTAAGCATGCATAGCTGAGGATAGATTTGACCTCTATCTGTGTGACTGTGAAGCAAGTTTAAAATAGAGAATGGTTCTAGGGGGATGGAGCTCATGTCCAAAATATGATATGGTCATAGCTACATTATTTTTCTTTCCTTTCTCCCTTCTTCCTAAGGCTAACTTTATATAGTTGTTGCACAATTGGTATGTATTTTTAATCAAAATTGTCAGACCAAGATGACTACGCACCTTTAAAGTCCACCTTCCTGTCTGGTGAGGAAACAGTGAAGTTGGATTTTACCTATTGGCTGAAGTAAGGTACAAATACAGCTCTGACAATTCCTTACAGGGTTGCTTGTTTCCAAATCACAGATAGTTCTGAATCTAGGAATGAACCAGGACTCAGTTCAAGCTGCTGTCTGCCTATATGTTTTTTAAAGATGATGTAAATCAGCTTTAGCTCCCTGTGGACTGCAGCTATGGCTACACAGAGGATCTCACACTGACCTGATTATTATGCTAGTTGTATGTGACTTTGACAATACTGACAGAGTTGCTGTGGATTTTAGAGCACTTCAGAAAACTCTGCTTCTTACAGCTTAGGCATGAAAACCTTCCTTCATTATTCCTTAAGCAAGGATTTGCGCTCAGTGAAGAGAGGAGAAATTAATTTAACTGCCTGGTTATTAGCTACTTTTGTTTCAGCGATGGTATTTTTGTATGAGTAACTATTTTTTTCTTAAGTAACAATGTTGAGTTTTCTACCAAAAATGGTAGAGACTGAGAACTGAAGTGTGCAAATAGCTCTTGTTCCACGAGTTTCAACCATCTGGTTGCTTTAAAGAAAACAGGAAAGGAAAGGGCCTTAGGGGGTGAAAAATTAAAATAAAAATATTTTAGAAATAAAAGACTAACACTTTAAAATTCAACTTCTACCTTTTTCTCGGTGTTAAGACATGTGGACTTGGAAGGCCTTTATTTTCTGCCTGCATCTGAACTGAGCATGATCCGTTTGTGTAGTGAGCAGTAAATAGCATAGTGCGGCACAGTTGAAAATTCACAGCAATGACTTTACCCTCTGTGCAGTCGGCAGGTTTTATGCATTTTCTGCCTCTTTCACAACTTGCTGCAGTGATTATGCAAAGTCATTACAGTCATAACACAAACCAAAGAAAAACATCTTTTTTTATCTTTAAACATTGGGTACTAATTTCTTCTCGCTGCAACATTCAAACCTATACTGACAACAAAGGAATTCATTCTTGGTTTAACAGAATAATGAGAGAAAGTACATTGGTATTTGATGTCTGCATCACACTGTTTTCTGTAGTTTTTATCATGAAGTTTATATCTCTGAAAGCATTTTTTGCCTCGTAACACTAGAAGCCAAATAACAATTCGATTGTGTCTTGAGATTTGCTTAGGATTAAACAGTATATGCACGTGAGTAACATTTATTAGTATATGCCAGCATTTGGTAAACTTAATGTGGAAAAAATTTGGTCTAAAGTGCACACAAAAATCAGCCAGTATCCTAAGGTGTAAATCACTTCACAAGCTAGATGAATTTACAGCAACTGAGGACTATGCAAAGCTTTCATACATAGAAAATTAATTTCTGTGTGTAGGGTGGCATATTTTTGTCAATTTCCTAGGCATTCTGAGAAAACTAAAACCAAAATATCCTCCTCAACTAATTTGCAACATCTTTATTTTCTATCAGTCTATTAGCATATTTCATATTGGTACAACTTTATCAGGTTCCAGTTAAATATGTTGTTTGACAGTACCATTTTCAGCATATGAATTTTGTATTTAAGCATGTACTGGCAAAGCTGCCTGACATATCCTAAATACTTGCCAATTAAATAAACTTCTGTATAATTCTGCACATCCAAAATATCCCAAATGTAGGAAATTATTAATGTTAAACACAAGGCGTATATATAAACCGTTAGTTTCATTTAGAAGGACCCCTATATAAATTTATGATTACATAATATATGTAATAATTGGTCATAAGCATACATGTCATATTCTAAATAAAGATGTGTTTTCTAGTGTTTTCTTCTGTTACTAGTGTTTTCTTCTGTTACTATTTTTATCTTTCCTACAATGAAGGGAAAAATGGCCAGGACACAAAGAATAGCACATAATTTCAATATGTTACATAGAGTAAAGCAGTTTTCTTCAGTGGTGATAAGTGCATGTCTGAAAGTAAGCTAGAACGGCAGATAAAGAAACAGTTATTCCCTGGGTATATATATTTCTTCCATCTGGTGCATTATCTTCCAAACTCACTTAATTTGGCTTTCAAATGTTAGTTAACAGCTGGTCTAAAGGTTTTCATATTTGCTTTGTACACGTTCATAATTCATATGATTTTTAATATTCTCTGTAACATTTAGTCTGTGATTTTATTTCATTTGGATCATCCTGATTTTCCAAAACAACAAATAAAATTTAAGTTTTTAAATAACTTTTATTTTTGAAGATAAATGTGTAATGAAATAGAACTTAAGTCAGGAACTACTCAAAAATCCCCCTGATCTATACAGACTGAGATTGGAATAACAGTAGAATTAACAGATAAGTCTTAGGAAGAGTTCTGTGATCTGACACTGGTACTTTGAACAATGCACAGATAAACTATGCAAGCTAGAACATAATCATAGGATCCCTGAATAAATTAGGTTTGAAGGGACCTTTGGTGGTACAGCCTCCTCCTCTTCTAAGCAGAATCAACTGTGAACTTGGATCCAGCTTAAATAGTGGCACTGTCCAGTCAGGTTTTTGAGTATCACCAAGAATGGGAATTCCACAATATCTCTGGACACCTGACCAAGTGTTTGACCACTGCTCCAGTGGAGTTGTTTTTTTTTTTCCCTCTCCTTGTATGTAATTGGAATTTCCCGTGCTGCAATTTATGGTGGTTGTCTTTTTGTTTTTTCTTCTACTGTTTTCCCCCTTGGAAGAGCTAAGCTGTAATCCTCTTTTGCACTCCCAACCCCACACTCATTAGACAGTAGAAGTCTACAGCTGGTTTTCCCTTTTAGCTCCTCTGTCTGAAGCTAAACACACCAAGTTGCCTTAGCCTGTCCTTGTGTCAGGTACTCCACCCTCCAGTCACCTTGATATGTCTTCTAAACTCTCTGCTTTTAGCTGGCATGTCTCTTGAAAGGGGGGAAAGGGGCATTCATTCCTAAAAGGCTAAGTAAATGAAAAGTACCACTTCCCGTGACCTGATGGCTATAGTCTGGCAAATGAAGCCCAGTGTGCAGTTACCCTTCATCACTGGAAAGACACTCCTCAGCTTTTTTACCATGACTCTCAAATCTTTTTTTGCAGCCTGAAGTGTTGCAAAGGGTTACTCTCTCCCACATGCAGGATGTTATATTTGTGTCTGGCAGTTTGTAAGGTTTCTCTTGGTCCATTCTCCCAGTGTATCCACATCCTTCTGAACAGTTGGTCTCCCCTCCAGTCTATCAACTGCTCTCCTAGTTTGATACCATCTACAAACCTAGTGAGGGCTTACATCATTCCTTTGGGCAGGTCACCGATGCAGGAATTAAACAGTATATGCCCCAGTATTGACTCTGAAGAAAACCTGATTGCCGGTTTGACTGAGTCACTGGCTGTTGGTCCAGCAAGCCTGCTGTGTAGCCCATCCATCCAGTCTGTATTTCCATGACACAGCTATGAGGCTTCTGTGGAATACTGCCTTGAAAGCCTTGCTGAAGTTTAAGTAAGCAACATTCATTGCTCTCTTCTACTCTAGTAGAGTTATTAAGAAGAAGCATCTTTGTATCATCTTGTGAATTACCTGTTTTGTGTAATTCTTAAGTTTTCAAACTTTATTCAAGTTGTTCATAATTATACTTAGGCAAACCAAATTGCATCTGATTCCTAATTAATCAAGTGGAATTGTCAAAAGTGTGAAATTACTAACTGACCTAAGTTGATACAAGCTAATACAGGCCAGAAAAACACTGGATAAAAAAGGTGAATGAATTCTGCTACATAAAATATATATACTGTTTTATCATAATAGTTAAATGAAACCTCTGTAGCTGTCTGAACTAAACAAAGTGGAATCAAAGTCCTAATTACTGCACTGCCTGCTAATATGTAAGTAGACCTAATGCATTCTGTCTGAAATACTTGTATGTACCGTCTGGCACATGAAAGTTTACAAACTTGTCTTTTTTTTCTTTAACCTTAGTTCTCAGACATGCAAGACAGGATTTTTGAAAATACGTAAAATAACACTTTGTATGAAGTATGTCTCAATGCAGAACACTGATGACCCTTAAAATCCCTTTAGAGGAATGCAAGATTGCATTCTTCAAAGTTTTCATTTCAAACACAACTATTTTTACATTATATTTACCATTTCACAGAGTCAGGTCACATAGCAATCAAAGATATATAAACTTCTGAGAAATTATTCAAAATTTCTAGAAAAAACTAGCCCATATATAATAATGACACTTTATGTATGATGACAATGCAGTATTCAAGAATCTGATTTTTATAATAATTGAATATGTATATACCACATTAATGTGATCTTTAACACTGTGAGGTGATATGCATAATATATGGGTGGATTCAAGTTCATTTTTTCTCTAGAAAGCTTTTTTATTTCCTGTGTCAGCATTAAAACAGCAGGTCTTTATTTGCATATTATTTCTGAACCCTTTACATTTGTTTATAATTTAAGAGTATTGATGCTTGATATTTTTGATATTTTATTCTTCTACTCACCATCCCATCTCACTTAAGAGCACTGTACGCCCCCATTGATGCAGCTCTGAAGTACGTTAATGTGCAGCACATTTCCATCTCTAATGCAGTACCCTCTGTATTTACTAAATTATGCATATTACATTCGTCATATGAAAAGAAGTAAATGAACTCTGGTTTCAGTAAGCAACTCAGTACTGTAGATATTCCAGTTTTTGTCAGAACTTAAGATGTGGGAGCTTGTCTAAATGATAGAAGAAATTTTGAATGTGTAGGTGATCAAGACTCTGCTTATTTGCTCAGCCCCTAGTACTTCCAAAATTTCCAGAAATTTCTTATTTAGGTTGTAAGGAATAGGTATTCCTGTTTCCCTGTAGGATTTATTACACTTGTTAGGAAACCTTTGACTTTCCATTAGCATCATGTGCGCACATACCTTGTTTTCTTGACCACAGCTTTCTGTGTTGCTGCTCTCCCAGTGCCCTGATAGCAGAGGAGTATTGAGGAAACACTTTGACTATATTAGGGTTGTTTTACAGCTGGTGAGCACTGATTTCTGCAGTGTTTTTTTTTTTGTATTATGGCAATGCTTTCTAGCAATCATCAAGACTAGTGGTGGTGTGCTACCAGTAGGCAATGGGAAACACATTTGAGAGATACTAAATACTCGGTCTGGCCTCACACAGGAAATCTTTGAACTTGTCTCTTATTCTTAGTGCTCATTCCTTTTCCCTCCACCTTTGAAAACAAACTACCTTTTGTAGCAGCAATAGCATTACTGCCAGAAAAGCACAATCTTTCAAAGGTGATAGCATCCTCAAAGCAATGTTGTTTCTCAATGCTCTTGAGTCCCATGCAGTCCTGTGGACTTAGTATTTCCAGTCTGATCACGTGATGATTGTCCTCCTCTCTGCCTTGATTTTCTCTTGTGGGTAACACTTCACTCCCTCAGACTCTGAGGTTGCCGTTAAGTACAGTAACAAGAGTACTGAGAGTAGACATCACCTATAAAGGCTAAGGCAAGAGGAACTTCAGTACTAAAGCCTGTTTGTGTTCTTCCTTCATCACTAGATCTTTTACCTTGATTAGCAGCAATCAGCTTTTCCTTGGTCTTGCTTTGTTGTCAGTGTTCTTATAGAAGCCTTTCTTATAGTGTTTGCATGATGCAAAATTTTATTTCTCTACAGTCAGATTTATTCTTTCGTGTTCCCACATCATAGATAAGAGCTTATACCTGGAAAGAGGACAGTTTATTATATGTTGTAACTTCTTACAGCCAGAGGTTAGACTTTCTTCTGGAGTTTGCACTGTAATTTTACTTCATAAAAGGACTTCCCTTCTGAACTCTTCTCTGCTACTAGTGTTGAAGAAAAAAACGGATGTGATAAGAATCAGCATTAGAAGAGCAAGCAGAAAAATGTGCCAGTTTGGATCAGGAGTGAAGACAGGAAGATCTCTCTCATATTGGAATAATTGTTGTATTGCTGAATGGCAAAATCTGCTTAAGACCCCTTCCAATATGCTGCAGTCTGTATTTCCCAGACCTGTAGACTCATTCACTGACAGAAATCCGGCATGTAATCTGTCTCCATATGGTAAATTCAATTTTTTTCTTAAGAATGTGAGATAGTGTAGTTGATACAGAAATACATGCAGCTTCATAATATACTTGAGGATCTACGCAAACAGTCCAGAAGCTCATAATCTCAAAACGCTTCCACATGCTTTTTGGGAAAGTACTGCAAGAAACTAAAACTCTAGGCAACTGCAAATTTTGAGCATACTGAACATAAAAATAAATATAATGAATTCCCTCTGGCTGTAAGTTCTGAACATTTTAATCTCAATTCTGCTTCTTCTTGTGCCATGTGGTGGTTTAGCCTCTGCCGGGGTCTGAGACCACACGGCCGCTGCCCCTCCCCCACAAAGGGAGTGAAATACAAAGCCCCAAGACTGAAATAAGGAAAGGTTTAATACAACAGTGCAATAGCAACACAACAAACAACAACAATAACAATAACAGTAATAGTGATAGCAATAAACAGAGCAAAATAGCTACCAAATACAGCAGTTTGAAGCACGATGTACAAAACCACGAGTGCACCGCGCTCCGCGCCAGGAAAATGTGACCTGCCAGGATGTGACGTCCGCATGGTATCTGAATAACCCGGCTAGAGCTTCCCCCCCCACTGCTGGGGAAACTTAACCCTATCCTGGTTAAACCAGGACATAATCCACCCCTTTATTCTATACCATGTGCGTCACATCCAGCTGCCACTTAGCAATGAGCATTGACAAAGAAAAATTAACAAAAGCACGGTATAACTCATGGTGTGTTTTCACCCACAATCAAGTCCCCTTGTGGCACGCATCGGACCTCTCCATCCTTCTGCATCACCCACCAGGTGCACCCAGGTCCTTGAGCAAAAACAGTCCCGTGGATGGGTTTGCCTTTGCCTGGCGCAGGACTAACCCAGACCATTTTTCCCAGCAGGTCCCTCATGCATACCACAGGGACTCTATCCCCGTCCACAACACGTGGAAGTTTAGACTGAGCCGGGCCAGCTCGATTGGCAGATCCTCTTGTGTTCACTAACCAAGTGGCCTTTGTCAGATGTGTGTCCCAGTGTTTGAAGGTTCCACCCCCCATTGCTCTCAATGTAGTTTTTAACAGTCCATTGTAGCGCTCGATCTTCCCGGAGGCTGGTGCGTGGTAGGGGATGTGATAGACCCACTCGATGCCGTGTTCTTCTGCCCAGGCATCTATGAGGTTATTTCGGAAGTGAGTCCCGTTGTCCGACTCAATCCTTTCTGGGGTGCCGTGTCGCCACAGGACTCGCTCTTCAAGGCCCAGAATGGTGTTTCGGGCGGTGGCGTGGGACACTGGATAAGTTTCGAGCCATCCAGTGGTTGCTTCCACCATTGTGAGCACGTGGCGCTTGCCTCGGCGGGTCTGTGGCAGTGTGATGTAGTCGATCTGCCAGGCCTCTCCATATTTATATTTCATCCATCGATCTTCATTCTGCTGGGGCTTCACCCGTTTGGCTTGTTTGATTGCAGCACATATCTCACATCTGTGGATGATCTCTGCGATGGTGTCAATGGTGAGGTCCACCCCTCGATCTCGAGCCCACCTATATGTTGCATCTCTGCCTTGGTGGCCCGAGGTCTCATGGGCCCACTGGGCTATGAACAGTTCACCTTTACGCTGCCAGTCCAAGTCCACCTGAGCCACCTCAATCTTAGCAGCTTGGTCTGCCTGCTGGTTATGCTGATGTTCATCAGTGGCTCGACTCTTGGGTATATGGGCATCCACATGGCGCACCTTCACAATGAGGTTCTCCACCCGGGCTGCAATGTCCTGCCATACTTCAGCGGCCCAGATGGGTCTGCCCTTGCGTTGCCAGTTGTTCTGTTTCCATTGCTGCAACCACATCCACAGAGCACTTGCCATCACCCACGAGTCAGTGTAGATATAGAGCCTCGGCCACTTTTCTCGCTCAGCAATCTCCAAAGCCAATTGGATGGCTTTCACCTCTGCGAACTGGCTCGATTCCCCTTGTCCCTCAACAGCTTCAGTGGTTTCTCGTGTGGGATGCCACACTGCAGCCTTCCATCGTCGATGTTTTCCCACAATGCGACAAGACCCATCAGTGAACAGGGCATATTGCTTTTCTTCCTCTGGCAGCTCGTTATATGGTGGGGCCTCCTCAGCACGTTTCACCTCTTGTTCTGGTGACATCCCAGCGTCTTTGCTCTCTCGCCAGTTCATGATCATTTCCACTAATCCTGGGGGGTCGCGGTTCCCTATTCGAGCCCGTTGTGTTATCAACGCAACCCATTTACTCCACGTGGCATCTGTTGCATGATGTGTGGAGGGAGCCTTTCCTTTGAACATCCATCCCAGCACCGGCAGTCGAGGTGCCAGGAGGAGCTGTGTCTCAGTGCCGACCACTTCTGAGGCAGCTCGAATTCCTTCATACGCTGCCAGTATCTCCTTCTCAGTCAGGGTATAGTTAGCTTCAGAGCCTTTGTATCCCCGGCTCCAAAAGCCTAGAGGTTGGCCTCGGGATTCCCCATCTGCTCTCTGCCAAAGGCTCCAGGAAGGGCCATTCTCCCCGGCTGCGGTGTAGAGCACGTTCTTAATCTCCTGCCCTGTCCAGACTGGCCCGAGAGCCACTGCCTGGGTAATCTCCTGCTTAATTTGTTCAAAGGCTTGTTGTTGCTCTGGGCCCCATTTAAAATCGTTCTTCTTGCGGGTTACGTGGTAGAGGGGGCTCACAATCAGGCTGTAGTTTGGGTTGTGCATCCTCCAGAACCCCACAGCGCCCAGGAAAGACTGAGTCTCTCTTTTGGTGGTTGGTGGGGCCATGGCTGTTATCTTGTTTATCACCTCCATTGGGATGTGGCGACGCCCATCTTGCCATTTTATTCCTAGGAACTGAATCTCCCTTCCAGGCCCCTTAACTTTCTGTCGCTTGATGGCAAAACCGGCCTTCAGAAGGATTTCAATTACCTTCTTTCCTTTCTCAAAGACTTCCTCAGCTGTGTCCCCCCATACAATGATATCATCAATAAACTGCAGGTGTTCTGGAGCCCCACCTTTCTCCAGTGCAGTATGGACCAGTCTATGGCAAATGGTGGAGCTGTGTTTCCACCCCTGGGGCAATCGATTCCAGGTGTACTGGATACCCCTCCAAGTGAATGCAAACTGTGGCCTGCACTCTGGTGCTATTGGAATGGAGAAAAACGCGTTAGCGATGTCAGTCGTGGCGTACCACTTGGCTGCCTTCGACTCCAGCTCATACTGGAGCTCTAGCATGTCCGGCACTGCAGCACTCATTGCTGGCGTAACTTCATTCAGGCCACGGTAGTCCACGGTCAGTCTCCATTCACCATTAGGTTTTCTCACTGGCCATATAGGGCTGTTGAAAGGTGAATGAGTCTTGCTGATCACCTCCTGGCTTTCTAGTCGACGGATCAGCTGATGGATGGGGACTAGAGAATCTCGGTTAGTACGGTACTGCCGCCGGTGCACCATCTTGGTAGCAATTGGCACTCGCTGCTCTTCGACCTTAAGCGACCCCACCACCGAGGGGTCCTCTGAGAGGCCGGGTAAAGTGGACAATTGCTCAACCTCCTCCAGGGCAGCTATACCAAAGGCCCACCGGTACCCTTTTGGGTCTTTAAAGTACCCTCACCTGAGGTAGTCTATACCTAGGATGCACGGGGCATCTGGGCCAGTCACAATGGGGTGCTTATGCCAGTCCTTCCCAGTTAAGCTCACTTCAGCCTCTAATAGGGTCAGCTGTTGGGACCCCCCTGTCACTCCGGAGATGCAGATGGATTCAACCCCACTGTGGCTTGATGGCATCAGAGTGCACTGTGCGCCAGTGTCTACCAAGGCCTTGTATTCTTGTGGTTCTGATGTGCCAGGCCATCGGATCCACACCTTCCAGTAAATCCGATTATCCCTTTCCTCCACCTGGCTGGAGGCAGGGCCCCTCTAATCCTGCTCACCATCACTCACTTGATCTAAGAGTGACTCCTGCAGGAATGACTTACTGGTCCCCTCAAGAGGGTCAAGCATACTGCTGGCCATTCTATTCTGTCTGGGGGATTTCTGACTAGACACTGGAGCTGCATCTCTCTTGGAAGACTCCCCTTTCATGGTGGTCTTCCCTTTCAGTTGCTGTACTCGTGCAGCTAGGGCAGAAGTGGGCTGCCCATGCCACCTTCTCATGTTCTCCCCATTGTCGCGGAGGAAGAACCACAGGGTGCCCCGTGGTGTGTACCTTCTACCGCCCTTCTCTTGGGTGGGGAAACGCCTGCTTCTAATGGCTGAGACATCGGCCCGTGCGGATGAAACATAGGACATGTCCTGTTCCATTTTTTGGAGCCTCTGAGACAGTTCCTCTATGGCTGAAACCCAGGCATGTTGGGAGGAAGGGAGACTTCCCTCATAGTGCCGGAGCTGCATAGTCACTTCATCCACTGTCTGATTGTCTCGCCACCAGGATGCTGCTGCTAATGCTTTGGAATGTCCCTCTGGTCCACTTTGCAGGAACTTCCGCCACATCAGCTGTGTGCAAGGGACCAGATCTGGATCCAATGGTGACTGCTTATCATTCAGATCACCATAGATCATATCAAACACAGCCATTTCCCTGAGGTTTTGGATGCCTTTCTCCATGTCGGTCCACTTGCCTAACCGACATAGAGCATCATCCTTGTAGGGGTACCTCTCCCTCACAGCGAGCAGGAGTCGCCTCCAAAGGCTGAGGGTTTGAGCCTGTTTCCCTATTGCCTTGTCAATACCAGCCTGCTTGGCTAAATGTCCCACCTGCTTGGCCTCTCTCCCCTCCAATTCCAAACCAGCAGCTCCAGTATCCCAGCACTGGAGCAACCAGGTGCAAATTTGCTCGCCTGGACTGCGGCTGTAATCCTTCCGCATATCTCGCAACTCACTGAGGGATAGAGATCGGATGATTACCTCCGGCTCTTCCTCCTGCTCTCGTGATGGGCCTGGTTCATTATCACCCTGTGCACTGCGAGGGGATTTTTTGGTATATTTGGTTTTCCGTATCGGGGCAACTGATACTGGTACTGCTTGTCCCTTCGGCTCAGCTGCTATGCTGGTGGAGGCGACCGGTACTGGTGCTGCCTGTCCCCCTGGCCCAGCTGCTGTACCAGCAGGCTCACTTTCAGACCCTGCAGCTCTTTCGCCCCCTTGAGGGCAGTGATCAGTGTTAAGGGCGATGCGGTAAGCATGGGCAAGCCCCCAGCACATCGCAGCGAGCTGCATCTCCCGGGGTTTGTCAGATTGGCAGCACACCTTTTTCAAACACTCCACCAGTTTATCAGGACTCTGCACTTGTTCGGGAGTAAAATCCCAGAACGTTGTGGGTGACCACTCACTCAGGTACTTGCCCATCTTCTCCCACATACCTAGCCATTTATAACTATCTGCCCCCGGGGCAGGTTTCCGGGTGGTGCTATTGTTGGAGAAGTACCGCATGGCCCAAAACAAGATCTGGCAGATATTTAGAAAGCATTGTGCCGCGAACACAGTGGCCAGGAGGCTCCAGGGATAGCTAAAACTCTCAAAAACCGAGAGAATCTCCTTCCCTGGCTCACCCATAGAGGAGGTGAGACCCCAAACAAAAGACCAGGCAGCAAACAGGTAGCGGTGCACCCCCACAAGCAGCGAAACGAGCCCATTATAAGCAGACAGTAACCAGTAGAGCAAAACAAGTCCCTTGATACATTTTCCACCGAGAACAAATACCAGCACTGGGAACACACAGGGGATATAAGGATTAATCCAGCCCCACCACGCAAGCAAATTGGCCAGCATTGTAAACGCTTATCAAACAATACAAGTAAAACCAGAAAAAAATTACACCTAACAGATTGCTCTAACACTTCTCCTTTTGTCCTTATTTCAGTCTTCTCCAGCCTCACGTTGGAGCGCCAAAGTTGTGGTGGTTTAGCCCCTGCCGGGGTCTG
Organism: Strix uralensis; assembly: GCF_047716275.1. Taxonomy (NCBI): domain Eukaryota; kingdom Metazoa; phylum Chordata; class Aves; order Strigiformes; family Strigidae; genus Strix; species Strix uralensis. The sequence goes on along the minus strand of NC_133972.1, from coordinate 86,285,032 downwards.
AGACCACGCGGCCGCTGCCCCTCCCCCACAAAGGGAGTGAAATACAAAGCCCCAAGACTGAAATAAGGAAAGGTTTAATACAACAATGCAATAGCAACACAACCAACAACAACAATAACAATAACAGTAATAGTGATAGCAATGAACAGAGCAAAATAGCTACCAAATACAGCAGTTTGAAGCATGATGTACAAAACCACGAGTGCACCGCGCTCCGCGCCAGGAAAATGTGACCTGCCAGGATGTGACGTCCGCATGGTATCTGAATAACCCGGCTAGAGCTCCCCCCCACTGCTGGGGAAACTTAACCCTATCCTGGTTAAACCAGGACATGCCATTATTTTTGTCTAGTGCAAACATTTCACTCCAGTTACTTTCTTAAATGAGAGGATCTGACTAGGTATTTTTTCAAAATATCTCTTTGGCTACTTCAAGAGTCATCTCTTGCTTTTTTAATCAATATCCTTGTTATTACAGAGAACTGATGTCAGATATTTTCATTTTGGTTTTATTTGAAATAGCTTAACTTGGTTGTCACAATTTTTACTGTCTTTTTAAAAATTTTAAAATATATGAAGCATGATAATTTCATAGAACTCAAAATGCAACATTTCTGTTTCTGCCTTTTTTATATGTTTAACTCCCGTATCATAATTCTTCCACTCTCTACCATCTTGTTCCTGGTGTATTTCTTACCTTTACTAATACAGCTTGTAACTTATGTCAGCAAATTTAATAATCTAAAACTTCTTTAACTGCATCTGACAATTTAAATTTGAAAGCAAGTGATGAAATTTGGGTGGATTACATAGGCCCAAATAATGTACTGGGGTGGATGCCAGATACTAATGTCTTATCTTTGTTCCTTGGGTAGAATTCAGAAAGATTGTCACTGCAAAGTGTGATGTAACTGGTGTGTCCCAGTGGAGATAGTGTCAGCTATTTATTATTGCCCTTCCTATTTCTACTAATGAAATTGACCTGCTATTAAAGTCAGGCTGAATAGGGTAGAAACTTACTTATATCAACAGCAAGGTTCAATCTGACAAAGTTAATATAATTTATTTCTGCATGTTTTACAGAACACAGCATCCCAGATTCTTTCTGCACAATGGTTAGGGAAAAAGTATTAGAACAAAATACTATGTAGTTTCATTAGAGTTTGTAGAAAACCTGCCTTCTCCCCAAAATATTTAGAGAACCAAAACAGACTTGCTTTAACCCATCGTAATAGAAAAGGATGTTATGGTACTGTAAAAAGAACATTCTTGTGCTCTTATAGAGCAAATTATGGCTCTACTCTGTATCAAATTTGAATTTCATGTTTTTTTCAGTGGACTGCTGTTCAAGGTGATTAAGGATGTATAATCTTTCTCAGTATGATGTATAAACTCATTCTGCTTTCACTTTATGTCTTCCTTTTTGCTTACACACCAGTAGCGGAACATTAACCTCCATTTTAATTCTACAATGTTAACACGTAGCTCTGTGTAGGGAAGATGGAAAAGAAAATCAAATCATATTCCTCAGGGATTCAGACACTGGCCTGCATGGGGGTCAGAAAAACTCCCCAACTGCAAACAAG